>NC_083402.1:148959526-150187026 GCF_020745735.1 Hemiscyllium ocellatum | reverse complement strand
AAACATAATAAAGTATTCAAAGAAAACAAACATGAAAATAAGCCGTGTTTTATTTCTGGGTTACTTCAGTATTTAGTTCACTCTTTAATTTCTAAAGACTTGAAGATGACCCTGGAGGATTAGCCACTCTATGTGTACCTTGTGTCAGCATTGGCTGAAGGAAGTCTGTTAGACACATTCTCATGTTCTCAGTCTCAAGGTTGTGAAAGGTAGAGTTCTCTAACACTACAAAACATAGAGTTGCCCATTTCATCAGGGTGGGTGATCTTCCAATTACTTTTGTGTCTTTCAAGTTTAATGGAAACACTTTAAAGTCTTTCAAACAGAATGGATTAGTTTTGAAATCCAGTTTCTGTAGTTTTGGAAACAAACGAGGAGCCAGACTGTGCACATGAAGGCCACATGGTATCAGGTGTGAGATCAATTCACCAACTCAGTGAGGTTTTCAGGGATAAATACTGCTTGTATCTTCAGACATCGCTGCTCTTGCCTGGATTGTAATAAAAGCATTTAATCTGAGAGACAGCCATACCATGCTTTGGACAAAGTTCCATGATGCTGAATTTCCTAGGTCATTGGAAACCCCATTTCCCAGCCTAAACAGACAAAGGTGTTCAGCTCTCAAATTTCCAGAATGGGAGCCTCTTGTGAGGGAACAGCAGAGACCAATCTGCCCAGCAGAACTGACGAGCATGAAGCCACATTCCCATTTTTCAAACAGTTAGTGCCAGATTCTGTAGATTAAAAGTCCTGAAGCCACTGTGACAGGTACAGTGAAAACGTACAAGAGTGTTGGGGTAGCACGGCTCGTGGTTATGGTGGGGATTAGCGAACAGCTCATGGTTATGGTGGGATGAGTGCACGGCTCCTGGTTATGGTGGGGATGAGTGCACGGCTCGTGGTTACAGTGAGGATGAGTGCACGGCTCGTGGTTACAGTGAGGATTAGCGAACGGCTTGTGGTTATGGTGAGGATTAGCGCACGGCTCATGGTTACGGTAGGGATGAGTGCACGGCTCGTGGTTATGTTGGGGATTTGCGCACGACTCGTTGTTATGGTGGGGATGAGTGCACAGCTTTTGGTTACGGTGGGGACTAGCAGATGGCCCGTGGTTATGGTGAGGATTAGAGCACGGCGTGTGGTTATGGTGGGGATTAGTGCATGTCTCGTGGTTATGGCGGGGATAAGCGCACGTCTCATGGTTACGGTGGGGATGAGTGCACGGCTCATGGTTATGGTTGGGATTAGCGCACTGCATGTGGTTACGGTGGGAATGAGTAAACGGCTCAGTGGTTATGGTGGTTATTAGCGCACGCCATGTGGCTACGGTGGGGATGAGTGCACGGCTCCTGGGTATGGTGGGGATGAGGGCACGGCTCGTGGTTACAGTTTGGATGAGGGCAGGCTCGTGGTTACGGTGGGGATGAGGGCACGGCTTGTGGTTATGGTGGGGATGAGTGCACGGCTCGTGGTTATGGTGGGGATGAGTGCACGGCCCGTGGTTACGGTGGGGATGAGGGCACGGCTCGTGGCTACCGTGGGGATTAGCACATGGGTTGTGGTTAGGGTGGGGATGAGCGCACGGCTCATAGTTATGCTGGGGATGAGTGCACGGCTCGTGGTTATGGTGGGGATGAGTGCACGGCTTGTGGTTATGGTAGGGATTAGCGCACGGCTCATGGTTATGGTTTGGATGAGTGCACGGCTTGTGGTTATGGTGGGGATTAGCGCACAGCTCGTGGTTATGGTGGGGGTTATGGTGGGGATTAGCTTATGGCTCGTGGTTACGGTTTGGATGAGTGCACGGCTTGTGGTTACGGTGGGGATTAGTGCACAGCTCGTGGTTACGGTGGGGATGAATACACGGCTCGTGGTTACGCTGGGGATGAGTGCACGGCTCGTGGTTACGGTGGGGATGAGTGCACGGCTCGTGGTTACGGTGGGGATGAGTGCACGGCTCGTGGCTACCGTGGGGATTAGCACATGGGTTGTGGTTAGGGTGGGGATGAGCGCACGGCTCATAGTTATGCTGGGGATGAGTGCACGGCTCGTGGTTATGGTGGGGATGAGTGCACGGCTTGTGGTTATGGTAGGGATTAGCGCACGGCTCATGGTTATGGTTTGGATGAGTGCACGGCTTGTGGTTATGGTGGGGATTAGCGCACAGCTCGTGGTTATGGTGGGGGTTATGGTGGGGATTAGCTTATGGCTCGTGGTTACGGTTTGGATGAGTGCACGGCTTGTGGTTACGGTGGGGATTAGTGCACAGCTCGTGGTTACGGTGGGGATGAATACACGGCTCGTGGTTACGCTGGGGATGAGTGCACGGCTCGTGGTTACGGTGGGGATGAGTGCACGGCTCGTGGTTACGGTGGGGATGAGTGCACGGCTCGTGGCTACCGTGGGGATTAGCACATGGGTTGTGGTTAGGGTGGGGATGAGCGCACGGCTCATAGTTATGCTGGGGATGAGTGCACGGCTCGTGGTTATGGTGGGGATGAGTGCACGGCTTGTGGTTATGGTAGGGATTAGCGCACGGCTCATGGTTATGGTAGGGATTAGCGCACAGCTCCTGGTTACGGTGGGGATTAGTGCACGGCTCGTGGTTACGGTTTGGATGAGTGCACGGCTTGTGGTTATGGTGGGGATTAGCGCACAGCTCGTGGTTATGGTGGGGGTTATGGTGGGGATTAGCTTATGGCTCGTGGTTACGGTTTGGATGAGTGCACGGCTTGTGGTTACGGTGGGGATTAGTGCACAGCTCGTGGTTACGGTGGGGATGAGTGCACGACTCGTGGTTACGGTGGGGATGAGTGCACGGCTCGTGGTTACGGTGGGGATGAGTGCACGGCTCGTGGTTACGGTGGGGATGAGTGCACGGCTCGTGGTTACGGTGGGGATGAGTGCACGGCTCGTGGTTATGCTGGGGATGAGTGCACGGCTCGTGGTTACAGTGGGGATGAGTGCACGGCTCGTGGTTACAGTGGGGATGAGTGCACGGCTCGTGGTTACGGTGGGGATGAGTGCACGGCTTGTGGTTATGGTGGGGATTAGCGCACAGCTCGTGGTTATAGTGGGGGTTATGGTGGGGATTAGCTTATGGCTCGTGGTTACGGTTTGGATGAGTGCACGGCTTGTGGTTATGGTGGGGATTAGCGCACAGCTCGTGGTTATAGTGGGGGTTATGGTGGGGATTAGCTTATGGCTCGTGGTTACGGTTTGGATGAGTGCACGGCTCGTGGTTACGGTGGGGATGAGTGCACGGCTCGTGGTTACGGTGGGGATGAGTGCACGGCTCGTGGTTACGGTGGGGATGAGTGCACGGCTCGTGGTTACGGTGGGGATGAGTGCACGGCTCGTGGTTACGGTGGGGATGAGTGCACGGCTCGTGGTTACGGTGGGGATGAGTGCACGGCTCGTGGTTATGCTGGGGATGAGTGCACGGCTCGTGGTTATGCTGGGGATGAGTGCACGGCTCGTGGTTACGCTGGGGATGAGTGCACGGCTCGTGGTTACGCTGGGGATGAGTGCACGGCTCGTGGTTACGGTGGGGATGAGTGCACGGCTCGTGGTTACGGTGGGGATGAGTGCACGGCTCGTGGTTACGGTGGGGATGAGTGCACGGCTCGTGGTTACGGTGGGGATGAGTGCACGGCTCGTGGTTATGCTGGGGATGAGTGCACGGCTCGTGGTTACAGTGGGGATGAGTGCACGGCTCGTGGTTATGGTGGGGATGAGTGCACGGCTCGTGGTTACGGTGGGGATGAGTGCACGGCTTGTGGTTATGGTGGGGATGAGTGCACGGCTCGTGGTTACGGTGGGGATGAGTGCACGGCTCGTGGTTACGGTGGGGATGAGTGCACGGCTCGTGGTTATGCTGGGGATGAGTGCACGGCTCGTGGTTACAGTGGGGATGAGTGCACGGCTCGTGGTTACAGTGGGGATGAGTGCACGGCTTGTGGTTATGGTGGGGATTAGCGCACGGCTTGTGGTTATGGTGGGGCTTAGCGCACAGCTCGTGGTTATAGTGGGGGTTATGGTGGGGATTAGCTTATGGCTCGTGGTTACGGTTTGGATGAGTGCACGGCTTGTGGTTACGGTGGGGATTAGCGCACGGCTTGTGGTTATGGTGGGGCTTAGCGCACAGCTCGTGGTTATAGTGGGGGTTATGGTGGGGATTAGCTTATGGCTCGTGGTTACGGTTTGGATGAGTGCACGGCTTGTGGTTACGGTGGGGATTAGTGCACAGCTCGTGGTTATGCTGGGGATGAGTGCACGGCTCGTGGTTACGGTGGGGATGAGTGCACGGCTCGTGGTTACGCTGGGGATGAGTGCACGGCTCGTGGTTACGCTGGGGATGAGTGCACGGCTCGTGGTTACGCTGGGGATGAGTGCACGGCTCGTGGTTACGCTGGGGATGAGTGCACGGCTCGTGGTTACACTGGGGATGAGTGCACGGCTCGTGGTTACGCTGGGGATGAGTGCACGGCTCGTGGTTACGCTGGGGATGAGTGCACGGCTCGTGGTTACGCTGGGGATGAGTGCACGGCTCGTGGTGGGTGGGGATTAGCGCACGGCTCGTGGTTATGCTGGGGATGAGTGCACGGGAAAGTTTGGCTGAGTGGGGAAGATGATTTCAGGTCTGGAGGAATAGGGGAGTGGGTTGAAGAAAGTGGCGGAGGGTCATGGGGTGGTCAGTTTAATGTTAACCAAGAGTTACAGTTGGTTTATAATTTTCTAATGTTCCTGAGGTAATTGTTAAACTTAAGTGAGTCAGACTATTCTCATATCTCTGAGTCTGATGGAGCTCCTTCAGAAAGTTCCAGAATTTGGGTAATTGCCCCAAGGAAACTCTGACTTCTGAGAATTCCTCCAAAGTTGAGATTTTCACATGGAATGCAACATCAATTCCTGCAATTATCTTTCCATTAGAATATCTACTCTTGTGTTAATAGTTTTACATTTAAATTCTGAACCATATATCATGGCCATATATCCTATCCTGATTTGCCTTCTCTTTGTATTTGTAGAGGTTTATTCCCTGCCTGAAGAACTCCATGCTTGGAACTACACTACAATTAAAGTCATAGAGATATACAGTACGGAAACACACCCTTTGGTCCAACCCGTCCATGCCAACCAGATATCCCAACCCAATCTAGTCCCATCTGCCAGCACCCGGCCCATATCCCTCCAAACCCTTCCTATTCATATACCCAACCAAATGCCTCTTAAATGTTGCAATTGCACCAGCCTCCATCACTTCCTCTGGCAGCTCATTCCATACACGTACCACCCTCTGTGTGAAAAAGTTGCCCCTTAGGTCTCTTTTATATCTTTCCCCTCTCACCCTAAACCTATGCCCTCTAGTTCTGGACTCCCCGAACCCAGGGAAAAGACTTTGCTTATTTATCCTATCCATGCCCTTCATAATTTTGTAAACCTCTATAAGGTCACCCCTCAGTCACCAACGCTCCAGGGAAAACAGTCCCAGCCTGTTCAGTCTCTCCCTGTAGCTCAGATCCTCCAACCCTGGTAACATCCTTGTAAATCTTTTCTGAACCCTTTCAAGGTTCACAACATCTTTCCGGTAGGAAGGAGACCAGAATTGCATGCAATCTTCCAACAGCGGCCTAACCAATGCCCTGTACAGCCGCAACATGACCTCCCAACTCCTGTACTCAATACTCTGACCAATAAAGGAAAGCATACCAAACGCCTTCTTCACTATCCTATCTACCTGCGACACCACTTTCAACGAGCTATGAACCTGCACTCCAAGGTCTCTATGCTCAGCAACACTCCCTAGGACCTTACCATGAAGTGTATAAGTCCTGCTAAGATTTGCTTTCCCAAAATACAGCACCTCGCATTTATCTGAATTAAACTCCATCTGCCACTTCTCAGCCCATTGGCCCATCTGGTCCAGATCCTGTTGTAATCTGAGGTAACCCTCTTCGCTGTCCACTACATCTCCGATTTTCCAATGCTAATCGATACACAAGTTTACTTTACATATTTAACTCCACAGTGATATTTCTGGTAAATCTCATCTTGGTTCAGTGTAGTTCCTCACATTATTGAAAATAATGGAACATGTGATCTGTAACTTTTGGACTCAGTTCCATCTGGACACAAACTCTGGTCCCTGGTCTATTTCTCTTACTGGTAACCAGCCAAGATTAACCAAGCTGCTTACAACTATGGATCATATTTGGTTCAGAGATGAGATTCTGGCAATATACACAATACAATGGTCAGTAATATCACCCAACTTCACCACTGCCTCAACACATCACCTTCCAAAAACCTCATCCATGTCTCTATCATCTCTCGACTTTGCGAAGTTTGAGAAGATTTGTAGCTCAGGTTGAGGTTCTGGATGTAGGTTTGCTTCACTGAGCTGGAAGGTTCATTTTCAGATGTTGGCTTCATCCGGAGGCTCACTGAAGATGTTACCTAGTATGATGACGAAACGTCTGAAAACGAACCTTCCGGCTCAGCGAGCAAACCTACATCCAGGATCTCTACACTTCGTTATTTCAACACACTCTTGGCCAACCTCTCATGTTTTATAATCCAAAAACTTGAAAACTATCTAAAATTCTTTTTTCTCATGTTAGTATAAGTCAGACTAACATTGTTATGCTGATCATGAATGCTGATTTTATATATTTTGATTGAAGTTACAATAAAATCAATTTGAAATTAAATTTTACTTTGAAAAGTACTGAGGACAAATTGCAAATAACTGAGTTCCATATGCATGGAAAAAGAATTTTCTCACCTTGATCTCTGTGTTTCAATTAACTTGGCAAGTCCATTGATTGACCTGAAACATGAATACTCAGATTATGATACTCTGCAACTATTACTGACGATATTAAACAGAAAAAGACAAATCAAAACTTCTGGATGTTTTTGTTCTGTCAAACGAAATTGAGGATAGGGAATCTGAACTGATATTGGTTTGAGCAGCATCAACCCTCCTGTCAGGAAATAGCAGAGACCAGTCCAGCCAGCAGAGTCGATGAGCAGGAGGCAATATTCCTCTTTTCAGCAGTTAGTGACATGTTTTGTCGATGAAATGACCTGAAGCCAGTTTGATAATTAAAGACCACACCCCGATCTTACTTTCAGGTCCAAAACAAGACTGTTGTTGTAAATGCTAAGTTGGCACATTTACGAGGACAATCGAGGGGCTTGGTAATGGTACAAGTTAAATTTTCTCCAACAGTAAATAATTCTCCCATTTCTTTTTCTGATACAATTTCCATCTGAACGAATTGCATGTCATCTGTCCTTCTTCTTATCTCAGGTGTTTGTCTTGGCAGCTGCAATCCCAAGACTTGCTGACATCACCAAAAACTATTAAAGGCATGTTACTGAGAAAAAGGCTAACTATTGAGCTCTATCCCACAATCTTTTCAGTGAATGAGTTTTTATATAAGTGACACAATTACTGTGCAAAACCTTGCAACCACAAACTTCACTCTAAAGGAATAGGCAATTCAAGTGTTTGAGGCTGGACAGTGATTCAACTGGTTTTATTTCACAGGGTTTGGCTTTCAGCCTCTGTCCTAGAGTACAATGTCCTTACATCCTGTACTTTGAATAAATGAAAGTCTTTTTTATCTTCATGTCATGATGACAGACTGTGAGCTGGGCATGTTGTACTTGGAATTGTTGTGTGGTGGAGTGTTCATAATTTCAAGAAGGGACACAGACTTTTGTGTACAGCCCCTCCTGTTGGCACAGACGGGTATTACTCTCCTGAAGGCTACTGCATAACCAGGTTTGGATTAGGAAATATACAATTAGGCAGAGAGTTAGAACTTAAAGCCATTTCAATCTTGTAAACTAATGCTTTTAAAAGGATTTGGAACTCATTCATGTAGGACGATTCTAAAACTACAAAATAATATGTGACAACTCCTTGAAAATGTCTTTTTTTGGATACAATCGCATTGGTGCTCTGTATTCTCCTCGTATATCCAAACACTGGGTGTATATCACTTGGAACTGTTAACTTTCCCCTCGTACCCACCCCTCCACCAGTGATGGCAAACTGCACACATTTGATCGAAAGAAGCCAAACATATAATTGATGGTGGTAAGAAGAAACAAAATGCATATAGTAAATTCGAGACTCTGAGACATGTTCTTAAGCTCATAACAAATGCTGGCTTGTGTGCATGTCATAGAGTCATAGAGATGTACAGCATGGAAACAGCCCCTGCGGTCCAACCCATCCACGCCACGGTTTGCAGCATGGGGAAAAAGAGGGAATGGTATTCCTAACTTCTGTCTGTTGGAAGTAAGTAACTGCAGTTACATCATAACTGCAACTTTACACCAAATCCATATTGTACCTGATTGGAAAAAAAACATAATTCTCCACATGGAAAATATTAAAATTTGTAGCTTCCATGGACAGAGAAGTACAGGTTTTACCCTTCAACAACTTTACCCTCCTCAGAATGAAATCTAACTTCCAATTGCAATTAAATTAGCACATGGCTAATCCTTTGAAAAATGTCTGCTCGGTATCTGGACTTAGCTTCCATTTTACATTTGTTGCTATGCCTCATTTTTGACTTCAATTTTGTTCCCTGAATAAACAAACTAAATTGCTAATTGGTTTCTTCACCAAGAAAAGATGACATTTGTGATTCAGGTTCCTGCAAATTTGTGAGTAAATTAGTTTTTAATAAATTTGCATTACTTTTATATGGACTTGCTCATCTTTCCTCAATTACACAATGATCTAATGGAAGCACTGTGCTGCGATAATGTAGTTGGGCCTGAGGTCATGAAAAGTACTACACGAAAGGCAGCATTTTCCTTCATAGATTGCAAAACAGCATTGTATTACAGAATGTTACTAAATTCTGGAAGGTGGATATCTAACTGTGAAGTGCAAAGAAATAACATTTTTTTAAAACTTGAGATATAAGGAGAGGGAATCTTGGACAGGGTCCTTAATGGTTTCAATGCATGGTCAGAAGTCACACGACACCAGGTTATAATCCAGCAGGTTTATTTGAAATCACCATTGCTCAGAAAGCTTGTGATTTCAAATAAACCTGTTGGACTACAACCTGGTGACATGTGACTTCTGACCTTGTTCATCCCAGTCCAACACCGGCACCTCCACATCATGGTTTCCAATCCCTAACCACTCGTTTTCCAGCATAATTAGCAAACGGTGGTGATGGGATGATGAAAGACTTGGGTGGATGATGGTCTAAAATAAAAACAAACGTGTGACAAGTACAACTTCGGCAAGAATGAACCAGATACGGCAGTAGTTCATTCTCATTAGCTAGAAAAGCGAAGCATTCTATCAATCAGATAAAGGTGAAATTGCCTAGAAGCAGGGAAATAAATAATAGTGCATGCCAAATGACATCTTACATTACTTTCATATATTTCAACACATTTGGTGGCAAAAAAGCATCTTGTTGATATCATGCTTCAATTCAGATTTTAAGAGAGTGGATACTGAAGATCTAAAATAAAAACAGAAATTGCCTTTGAAACTCAGCAGGTGTGATGGTACCTGTGGGGAGAAAGCAGAGTTAATGTTTCACGTCCGGTGAGTCTTCATTAGAGTCTCGTATCTTATTGGCCAAAAGCATATTCAACATTTCAGTACTTGCCACTGAATATGATCAGAACATCCATCACTACCTTACAGCAGTTTTCAAATCTTCCAGTTCCTCTTGTTGAACCAGGTCCGTTTTGTTAATGATAATAAGATCACCAAGCGCGATCTGCCTAAATACAATATGATACTGATCAATCAACTCCAAAACAAATCAAGGCACTAACATTGTTAATGAAATCCAGAATATTCCACTGTTAGGTTATATATCTGGTCTGAGAAGTAGATGAAAAGTTGCCATCAATAAATTGTTGAAATATTTTATGCATGATACTGTACAAAATGTTTCCACTGGCAATATTTTAAAATTAAATACACTGCCAGCATACAATGATTCCTTAAAATAGTTTCATAACGTGACAACTGCAAATATGTTGCTGGTCAAAGCACAGCAGGCCAGGCAGCATCTCAGGAATAGAGAATTCGACGTTTCGAGGATAAGCCCTTCTACTCTCTCTCATTCCTGATGAAGGGCTTATGCTCGAAACGTCGAATTCTCTATTCCTGAGATGCTGCCTGGCCTGCTGTGCTTTGACCAGCAACACATTTGCAGCTGTGATCTCCAGCATCTGCAGACCTCATTTTTTACTCATAATGTGACAAATCATTTACTAAAATAATCTTGGTGTTAGTCTCTAAAGTGCTATTATTTGAGAAAGGAAATAAAATACCTGGCTGCTTCATTAACCAAACCTTTAGGTTTCTCTTCTGACAGATGCTGCAGGAAAAACAAAGTAACTTAATTAATCCCATGTACGGGTGGCATTGACTTGCTTTTCTTCATTATAGGAGACTATTATCAGCCAGAGCCTCTATCTTCAAAAAGCCTTCCTATAAACCTGGCTCTTGTGGTGCAGTGGTAGTGCTCTTACCTCTGAACCAGGAGGCTGCGTTCAAGTCCTACCTGCTCCAAAGGTGTGCAAGAAAATCTCTAAATAGTTTGTATAGAAAATATCTATAAACCAGTAGAATGAGCCACTTACTTTTCTCTTGGTGATTTTAACTGAAGGCTGGATGTGGGCTACCTAACTACAGTTTCAGCTGGGCAACTGAGCTGGGAAATCACAGAATCACACTCATTATGGTGCAAAACAGGCCATTTGGTCCATCTTATCTGCACTGGCTCTCTCACCATTTTGGCCTAATGCCAATCCCCAGCTTTTTGTCCATTCACTTGCACACTAGATGATTATTCAAATAGAAACAATGACCTCTTGAATACCTCAGTTGAACCTCTCTCTAGGATGTGTTTCACATCCTAACCACTCACTGTGTGAAAAAAAATTAATCATCTCCCATTTCCCTCTTCTGCAAAACACTTCAAATTTCTGCTCTCAAATCCTCACTTGAATGAGAAAGTTTCCCCAAATCATTCTGTCCAGACTGCTCATGATTTTGAAAACTTCTATCAAATCTCCATTTGGCTCTCTCCTCTCCTGGGAGAACAATCCAATCCCTCCAGTGTATCCTCGGAAATGACGTTTCTCATTCCTGAAACTATTCTTATAAACCTCTTGGTCAGTTTCTCCATCTCATTTGCCCCATAGTGTGGCACCCAGATATTTCACCAATATTCCATGTGAGGCTTAACTACTGTCCTATATTAGTTCAGTATAACTTTGCTCTTGTACTCAATAGCATTATAATGAAGCCCAGAATACAGTATACATTATTAACTGCTCTCTCTACCTGTCCTATGCACATTTACATCCAGGTCCCTCTACTCCTGCACCCCCTTAAGAATTGTATGCTATCTTTCCACTGAGATATATCACTTCACACTTATCTACATGAAAATTCAATTAGCACCAATCCTCCCAATCCACTAATTAGTCAATTCTTCTTGAAATACTACACTGTCCTCCTCCTCCTCCCAGTTTGGAATGCTCTCAGGTATTGTATCATCCGCAGTCTTTGAAAATGTCCTGTACATATAAAGATCTAGAGATATATAGGCATCAGAAAAAGCGAGGGTCCTATTACCAACTCTTAGGAAACTCCATCACTAACCTTCCTCCAGTGTGAAAAACACCTATTGGACATTACTCACTGTTTCTTGCCTCTCAGCCAATGTTGTAGTCACTTTGCTGAAAAGGCTCTTGTGGCACAGTGATAGTGTCACTATCTCTGGGTGAGGATGCCTGAGGTCAAGTCCCACCTGCTCCAAAGATGTGTAATAACATAATGTCATAGAGTTATACAGCATGGAGACAGACCCTTCAGCCCAACCTGTCCATGTCGACCAGTTATCCTAACCTAATCTAGTCCCATTTGCCAGCACTTGGCCCCATATCCCTCCAAACCATCCCTATTCATATACCCATCCAGAAGCCTGTTAAATGCTGCAAATGTACCAGCCTCCACCACTTCCTCTAACAGCTCATTCCATACACACGTCACCCTCTGCGTGAAAAAATTTCCCTTTAGGGCTTTTTATATCTTTCCCCTTCTCACCTTAAACCTATGCTCTCTAGTTGTGGACTCCCCTACCTTGGGGAAAAGACTTTGTCTATTCACCCTATCCATGCCCCTCATGATTTTATAAAACTCTACAAGATCACCCCTCAGCCTCCAATGCTCCAAGGAAAAAACCATTCCAGGCTATTCAGCCTCTCCCTATAGTTCAAACCCTCCAACCCCAGCAACAACCTCGTAAATCTTTTCTGAACCCTTTCAAGTTAAACAACATCTTCCCTAAAGTAGGGCAACCTACTTTAATGCTGTCAATGGGCAGCACAGTGGCACAGTGGTTAGCACTGCTGCCTCACAGCGCCAGAGACCCGGGTTCAATTTCCGACTCAGGCGACTGTGTGGAGTTTGCACATTCTCCCCATGTCTGCATGGGTTTCCTCCGGGTGCTCCGGTTTCCTCCCACAATCCAAAGATGTGCAGGTCAGGTGAATTGGCCATGCTAAATTGTCCGTAGTGTTAGGTAAGGGGTAAATGTAGGGGTATGGGTGGGTTGCGCTTCGGCGGGTCAGTGTGGACTTGTTGGGCCGAAGGGCCTGTTTCCACACTGTAAGTAATCTAAAAAAAACCAGAACAGAATGCAGCATTCCAAAAGTGGCCTAACTATGTCCTGTACAGCCTGAACATGACAACCCAATTCCTGTACTCAATATTTTGACCAATGAAGGCAAGTGTGCTAAACACCTTCTTCACCACCCTATCCACCTGTGACGCCACTTCCAAGGAGCTGTGCACCTGCACCCCTGGGTCTCTTGTTCGGGAACACTCCCCAGGGCCTGACCATTAGCTGCATAAGCCCTGCTGACTCTGAACAGGTTATTTAGACAACATCTGTATTCAGACTACTACTGTCCCTTTCATTCAATGAGCTGTGACATAATTCCACACAATGAAAGAGTGAGGACTTTAACACACTATGGAATGAAAGAACAGTGGTTCAAACTCTCAATTGTTCCTATTCTGAGCTTCTGAAGTGGATCACTCTGAAAAGCATTGCTTTCGGTGAGATCCTTTATCATAACAGGTACGATCAAAGGAAGAACCTCTAACCAGAGTAGTCTGCGAAAGGGTCACATTCAAAAAGATTAACACATCTTTCTCTTTCAAAAGCTGATTAAATGCTATAAATAGACCTTGATTAATGTTACTTCCTCCACACAGGATTCATCTTGTCTTTTTTATTTATTTATCTGCATTGCTGCATTTTCACTTTCAGTTGTCCAGCTACAAGGAGGCACAAGACGATACTGTGTGTTCTCCCAAAAAAGTAGGAAAAATAATGTGGTGAAGCTCCACAGGATGGTTCCAGAATTCCTAACTGCAAATTATTCAGCGAGCTCACACCTGGAACAATTCTTATCAATCACTTTTGTCCTGACTACATCAGTAACATGATCCATTGTAAAAGGAGGGAACAGGCAAAATCAATATGGTTATTTAAAAAAAAATTCAATTCCCACTTGAAAGCCTTTCCAGAAAAGAACTAATCCACTTTCATGATAATATGGAAAAGGAAACCTGTCATTAATTCTTTGCACGATTCCCAATTAAATAAAATTAAATTAAATTAATAAAAAAGAATGAACACAAAGATTTATCCCCAACAAGTACAAGCTCCAATGCAGAAAAAGATCTATAACCTCCTGCATCTTAAGTGAACTACCTCAGCAGTGCCAAGTGATGTGCCAAGCACAGGATAACTTTTATTTAACACACAAAAAAAAACAACAGAAGAAAGTGTGTTCCCATCTCTTTGCAGGTATTTGGAGAAAGTGAGGACTGCAGATGCTGGAGTACCAGAGTTGAAAAATGTGGTGTTGGAAAAACACAGCAGGCCAGGTAGCATCCGAGGAGCAGGAGAATCGATGTTTCGGGCATAAACCCTTCTTCAAGATTGAGGGGTGTGCCAAATGGGCGGAGAAGCAGACTCAGGCACTTGGCCTCTTTGCAGGTATTTGCCAATTTTGAGGACAATTAGGGATTACCAATACATGCTGATCTTACCGTTGGAGTGCGGGTTTGTGGTTCCTTGGGGGTGGAGTCGCGGGTGGATGGGATGGTGGGGAGGACATTTAGTATGCTTTCCTTTATTGGTCAGAGTGTTGAGTGCAGGAGGTCGTGTTGTGGCTGTGCAGGACATTGGTTGGGCCACTGTTGGAGTGTTGTGTGCGGTTCTGGTCTCCTTTCTGTTGGGAGGATGTTGCGGTGCTTGGGGGTATTCAGGGGAGATTTGGGGGGATTTTGCCAGGGTTGGAGCATTTGAGCTACCTGGAGGGGAGGGTTTGAATGGGCTGGGGCTGTTTTCCCTGGAGCGTCAGAGGCTGAGGGCTGACCTTAGAGGTTTGTAAAGTTGTGAGGGGCATGGATGGGATGAGTGGACAGGGTCTTTTCCCTGGGGTGGGGGTCTGGAACTGGAGAGCATGTGTTTGGTGTGGGAGGGGAAGGATATGGGGGAGACCTGGGGGGCAACGTTTTCACATGGAGGGTGATGCATGTGTGGAGTGAGCTGCCAGGGGAGGTGATGGAGGCTGGTGCAGTTGCAACATCGGGGGGCATCTGGATGGGTATATGGGTGAGAGAGGTTTGGAGGGATTTGGGCCAGGTGCTGGCAGGTGGGACTGGATTGGGATATCTGGTCGGTATGGACGGGTTGGACCGAAGTGTCTGTTTCCATGCTGTACATCTCTATGACTCTATGGGATGCTTACGTGCTAAGAATGAAGAACAAAAAAAGTTTAAAAAACGTTTTGGAATGTCTTTTGAATTTTGACCAAAGGTGGTGTTTGAAATTAGAAGTTCCAAAGTGGTGGCAAGGCAAAAAGTTAGAAAAAAAATATTTCCTTCGCATTTAAAATGAGATGGTGGCCTGCAGCATAAAACTGTAGAATCTTTGCAAAAGGCAACCATAACTCAGTCACAACTAATTCACAAATGCATTTCTCAAATATTTCGTTAATTTACCTTCTACGTGCAGATATAACATTATAACTGAAGCCACAAAAGATAAATCATTCAAGCAAGACGCTGACATTGTATTGCAAAACTATTCACATAGACACAGACCATTCAACCCAACAAGTTCCTGCTGGTAATATAGCTCCCACTAATACAGTGTGAGTCAGAAGCAAAATGGACAAACAGCTCTACTCCTTGACAGTAACAAAAGTCTCTCTGACTGGCAGCCAATGGAAAAGACATTTGTTAATAACTGAATTAAGGTATGAAAAAGCCACTGCAGATTCAAGGTATTAAATTTGCAAAAAGGAAATAGGAAGATTAACAAAACTTCTGGTGCAGCACCTATGTCAAAGGTGCTGTCCAATAGCAGTATTATTTCAGGATAAATATATTTAATTTGATAATTAAACAAAAAGGAAAATTCATAATGGAGGATACCTGCAAAAATAGCAAACTTGTGGAATACGGTTACGTAAATTATCTAACCAACACAGGAGAAAATTAGAAATTGTTCACGTTAGGCTAACATATTTTAGTAAGTGTAAGATTAGCAAACTACAAAGGTAGAAAGTTTTCACAGTCATTTGACCCTTGAATATAACCTCACTGACTTTCTATTATGTAGCAATTCTACTGATAATTCAAATCAAGACCATTTCCACCGTAAATAATCAAAATCAACTTGTACAATATCAATTCAGAAAATAAAAAACACCTTTCCCTGACCTTCTTCATATAATTCCCTGTTCATTAATTCCTTTCAATTGGATGTTGCCAAGACATTTAAGCCAAATTACAAAAGAATTGTTACTCTGGCCTAAATGCCGGGTCCTTGGAGTCAAAAAGCTGTCATTTGTACTTGTCCAATCATTTGATCATGATTAGGAAATTAATATTTTAGATGACTAGGTGACAATCCCATTTCCGTGATAGGCCCTGATTTCAATTATCAGTTCAGTTTCAATTTAACAGGCTGAGCACACAACAGCTCTCCCAGATTCAGCTGTGATGGACCCTGTCCGTGAGGCATGACACATTCCAATTGCTACCTATTTACTGAGGTGTCATCACTTGTAGTGACATCAAAACTATTTAAACGCTAAGTAACTGGCAGAGGTCAAGCATCAGGAGTTAGAGAGGTGGACAAGTTGCCAAATTTTCACTCCTAACGGAGAAGAGAACAAAAGCTCAGATATTTCAAGCCATAATTGAAATGCAGCAGCTTTCTGTAAATCTGTCAACTTGTCACTTTTTCAACCTGGGTTCTGCATTTTAAGAAATAACTTCATCTCGTCTACATGTGTATTTAACAATTGCTTTTCAAATCAATAAAGGGACTGTCAATGCGTCTTTGAAATATTTATTCTATAAAAAGACGTGACAGTACAGTCACCAATCAAAACAAATCTCCAGACTATTTCAGTGGATTTAACTGATGTCAAAGAGCCAAGTTAACAATGCAGTATTTACCCAAGGATTCAAAAAGACAAGTTCTTATGGGGTAGTAACTGGAACACAAATAGCAACACTGTCAAATATTCCAATTTCTTTCTTCCTACCCATCCACTCCCAACTCTTATTTTGTTCAATGTATTCACTCTCAAAAGTACTATTCCACAGTATAAACATCCCCACTTCATCCAAATGGACTTGCTTCATCTTCCATCACTTGGTGCCATACTTTCAGGAATCAAAAGTGGAAACCATGGCTCATTTTCACTGCCCACACCTGCCAGCTGTTAGTTTCCTGTGTAACTTGCTTGTCGATCTTATGACCAGCTTATAGGCTACGGAGCTTAGGGACATCAGCCAACAAATAGGGGGAAGGGGTGGAGGGTGGAGGGTGGTGATGGAGAGGGAGAGGGAGAGAGAGAGAGAGAGAGAGAGAGAGAGGGAGAGAGAGGGAGAGAGAGAGAGATGGGGAAGAAAATTGAAGGAAAAAAGGAAGTTGGAGGAAACTTGAGAACAGGAGGGGGAAAAATAAATCTTCAGCAGTGTGACTGCTGATCCTGTTGAAGTAACTCAGCAGAGAGAAGGATTATTACAGCAAGAATAATGACTGGACAGAACAGTTTTACAAAGCTATGAAAATGCAGCTAAAACCCTTCTTATATATCATCCACCCACAGGACACATCTGTAAAATAATGTGTACATCCAAAGAAAAATAAAGAAACTTTCATAGATGACAGTAGAACAAAATCCATGTTATTTACCTTCTATTAACCCGTGTGGCTGTGTGGCATAATGATGCACAATGGTCTGCATGTTATTACATTTTAAAGTAAATCTAAGTTTCCAAGACAAAGTTTTATATCCCCTTCAGTAACACAGGGCTCCCACTGTGGACTGCAGCATACACCCTGTTGATACCAGTCAGGGACAGGGTTATTGACCAGGCAAAGGCATCAGGTTTGGAACCTTTCTCACTACTCAGACACAAAGGTGATTGATAGGTGCAGCAATGGAGCAGTTACTAAGAAAGTATCAATGACATTATTTCACATTCATCAAGAAATGCTGCTGGACAACTGAACATATGTGAACATGCGAGGCTAACACACGATTGAGCCACTCTCCGTCTTTTAAAAGCAACAATTACTCCTAAAAGGAGCTGACCAGAAATGTGAATGCTGCAAGGAAGACGATTTAACAAGAAAATGGGACAGCAGCCCAAGTTTTGAAGATTCAGAGACCCAATGCAGAGGGTATTCACCAGAGAGGTGCATGCAAAGAGAGAGACAATGTTTCCAGGAGACCCTTGAAAGGGAATGACAACACAGTGTAAGGAATGAACATGCTCGGAGTTTCAATTGTATTTGGTACAGTCCCTTCTAACAATATAATCTGAAATCTAGCAGGGAACAGGTAATACCACTAGGTCATTGCCTCCCCATGATGTGCAATAGTTGACATGCACCAGTGAGTGATTTGGATGTGATAGTATTTTCATATCCCTGCTGCCTCTGTCCTTCTGTGTTGGAGTTTGTATGTTTGACAACTTCCTGGAGTTTAAGTTGGTATTTTCACTGCATGTGGAGATGAAGATTAATAGAAGCATTCAATTTAATGCTTTAATTGAGGCATTCAATTCATCCATCCCTTCTTAAAAATACGGTTCAAATCCACATTTCAATTCATTATCTTAAAAACAAGTTACAGGTTTCTCTAGACTTTAGAGATGTTAAGGGATGATCTCATGAACATCTTCAAGATATTAACAAGAAAATACGGAGTAGATAAAGATAAACTATTTCCACTGCCTGGGGATTCTAGAAATAGGGGCATAGTCTGCGAATGAGGGCCAAACTGTTCAGCAGAGATGTTAGGAAGCACGTCTACACACAAAGGGTGGGAGAAGTTTGGAACTCTCTTCCACACATGGCAGTGGATGCCAGATCAGTTGGTAATTTTAAATCTACCAAAGATAATCTTTTTGTTAAGCACAGGATTACAGGATATGGGTCAAAGGCAAGTATATGGAGTTAGGCAACATATCCTATTGAATGATGGAACAGACTGCAGAGGCTGAATGGCTTAAATCTGTTCCAATGTTTAATGGGAAGACTGCTATAAGAAGAGAGATTGATTCAACTGGGCCAGTATTCATGAGAGCTCAGGAGGATGACAGGGGATCTGAATGAAACCTAAGCAATTCTAACAGGGTTAGACTAACTAGAAGGAGAGAGGATATTTTTTATTGTTGGGTCACAATCTCAGAATACTGAGTAAGCCATTTAAGACTAAGATGAGGAAACATTTCTTTGTTCAGAGGGTGGAATCTGTGGAACTCACAAAAGGCTCTGGAAGCCAAGTCACTGAATATATTCAAGAAAGATATTGGTATATTTTTAGATATTAAAGACATCAGAGCATATGGAGAGAAAGCAGTGACATGGTGTGGAGATTGAGGATTAGTAATGATTATACTGAATGGTGGAACAGGCTCAAAGGGCTGGATGACCTATTCCTGCTCAATTTTTATTTTTCTGCGTTTCGCAAACCATACTCTGGTTTACATCAGCTAACTCAGCACAGACCAGTCATTAAATATTGGACCTTAGTTGAGTTAATCAAAAGAGGACTTTTCATCAGGAGCTATACACTGGACTTTCCTATCAGCAGAGAAACAATATTTTGGAAACATTGAGTGAGACACTGACATGTCTGCAATCTTTGAACAAAAAGAAAACAATGGTTTGGAGCAAAATATGTATGTGGCTTTTAATTTCCCAGAGCCCATAAAATTCACATTATTTTAAAAAAAAGGTTTATTACCTGCATTCCATATTTTGCATCAACAACAGAGATAATACCTACAACGGTAGAGAAGAAATATTTAAATTATTTTCATGCGAGTATTTGATGATCCATTTATTTAATTGGAAATTTGTTGCATTGTGTAAGAGGAACATTTCATCAAACATATAAAATCCTGATGGGACTGGACTGGTTGGATGCAGGAACAATGTTCCCAATGTTGGGGAAATCCAGAATGAGGGGTCACAGTCTAAGAATAACGGGTAAGCCATTCAGGATTGAGATGGGGAAGAATTTCTTCACTCAGAGAGTTGTGAACCTGTGGAATTCCCTCCCCCACAGGAAGCTGTTGGGGCCAGTTCATTAGATATATTCAAGAGGGAGCTGGTTACTGAGATTGCATGATCAGCCACGATCACACCGAATGATGGTGCAGACTCAAACGGGCCGATCTTCTATGTTTCTATCAGTATAATCTCTGAACCTCTTCAGAATAACACTATTTTCCAGTCCCCAGATAACAGGAACAATGTTTCCTGTTACAATGCATTTTTCAAAGTATTCTGGCTATAAAGCAAAGTTATATCATTGCATCTTAAATCATATCCCAGATCACTCCACTGGCACTTTCAACCCTACATCAAAAATTTTCAGCTGATACTATACTGCAGTATGCAAGGAGTGTCATTTTGTCACAAGTGCCACGTTCCAGATGAAACAACAAAGCAAAATCCTCCAAAGTGGATATAAAAGATCCCAGGGTGCTAATCCAGGAAATCAGGAGAATTTTTAAAATCTTGGTATCTTAAAATAAACTATCGCTCGTCCATCTCATTGTTGTTTGTACGACAATCAGTTGCTGCATTTGACCTGCAATAGTTAGTGACGTGGAAGTGATCCTGTTCTCACACACCTGCTGCCTCTGCCCTTCCCTGTGTTGGAGGTTATGGGTTTGAGATGCTGTCAAATAATTTTTGAGTGCATATTTGTAACACATTCTGAGGAGAGTGCACACAGCAGACCTGCCTATTGGGATGGCAGTGTTTAAGACAAAGGACAGTTTGAAATCCAGGCGATTTCTCTATGCTCTTTACTTTTCAACACTATCACAGCTGTACCCATCCAGGTCAGTAAAGAACATTCCACTGGACTCTTGACTTGCACCTTGCCACCACCTCTTCCGTTTCCTTTACTTTCTCTAAATCTTCAGAATGCTTGTCCAATGCCTGGATGAGTAGGAATTTCATCCAAATAAAACTCACAAAATCCGGGCATCTCCATTTATTGCCTATCCCTAAATGCCCAGAGGGCAGTTAAGAGTCAACCACATTGCTGTGGGTCTGGAGTCATGTGTAGGCCAGACCAGGTAAGGATGGCAGTTTCCTTCCCTAAAGGACATTAGTAAACCAAATGGGTTTTTCCAACAATCAACAATGGATCCATGGTCATCACTTGAGCCTTCATTCCAGACTCGTCACTGAATTCAAATTTCACCATCTGCCAGTGTAGGATTTGAACCCAGATCCCCAGAATATTAGTTGAATTTCTGGATTAATAGTCTAGCGATAATAGCACTGGGTCATATATGTTAGAATCACTTTTTGCTCAAATAATATCACTAGCAGAACTATCTGCAGAATTCTGCAACATTAAGAAACAATTAGCATTATGAATATTGTTTAAGATAGGCAAATCAATGATAATGCTTAGAGCTTTAGAAATCTATTCCAATGCCACTGTAGGTGAACGATGAATTACAGAATGGCAATCAAAAGAATGTGCATGGAATGGACTCACTCTCCCTTATAAATAGATTTAACTATTTATTTATTGAAGCTTTTTACAGCCTTCCCTACTTGTGTTGAAAACTTCAGAATATTTCAGTTTTATTACAAGAAATGAATATAAAAATCATTTAAAATCCTACCATCAAGATAAACGTCACTCCCTAATTCTGCATCAACCCAAAACATGGTGGAAACAGCACCTGTGGGGACAAAAAGGGACTCAATGACAACAAAATGTTACTCCTTTAATTATAAAAATGCAGCCACGTTGTAACGAGATGGTTCCAGATTAGATCAATGATTACTTTATTCTTTTTCATCTCATTTCTCATTTTGAAAGTTATTCTATTTCTGCTCATGTAACTCAACCAATGAATTCACAGGCACACAACTCTCGCTGTCCTTTCAGTTTTCTTTCTCTCCAAGACATTAAATACCTGATCCCTTTCCGGAACAGGGATCGCGGAACAAAAACTCTGCTCTCTGCAAGAAGGACCCAACTCGAGGCAGCGGTTGGAAAGTGAGCCAAACAGAAAAGTAAGAGGATCCCATCCCTGCTTAGTGTCAGTGAGACACCACGTCAATCATTTTACAAACTGTTTTACAGTCAACTGTTCACCTTCTAGATTTGCAATCCTCTGCACCAGCAGCAACAGAGCCCTGTAAAATTATCCTGATTATATACAAACACAATTACTTTTGGGAGGAATACAGAAAATTGAAGAACCACATTCAGTATGGAGGGATTGTCTTAGACAAGCAACGGCTAAACAGGTTGGGACTCTACTGAGTAAAAAATTAGGTCTGCAGATGCTGGAGATCACAGCTGCAAATGTGTTGCTGGTCAAAGCACAGCAGGCCAGGCAGCATCTCAGGAATAGGGAATTCGACGTTTCCAGCATAAGCCCTTGACTGGAGTTTAGAAGAATGAGAGATGATCTCATTGAAACATACAGGATTCTTAAAGGGATTGACAGGGTAAACACAGAGAGTTTCATAGGAGAGTCTAGGAACAGAGGGCATAGTTTCAGAATAAAGGCACATTGATTTAAGACTGAGTTGTGGAGGAGTTTCTTCTCTTGTTGGAACTCATTGCCACAGAGAGCTGTGGGGACATAGTCCGTGTGTACATTCAAGACTGGGGATAGATACATTTTTCAACAGTCGGACAATCAAGGGTCATGGAGAAAATGAAGGAAAGTTGACATGAGGAACGTCAGATCAGCCATGATCCTATGAAGTGGCAGAGTAGGTAAATCAAACAGGGCAGGACTTATACAATGAATGGTGGAGCCTTCAGTAGTGGTGTAGAATAGAGACCTGGGGTGGAGGGGTGATCTATATAATTCTTTGAAGTTTGCGTCACATGTAGACGGAGTGGTTAAGGTATTTAGCATGCTTGCCTTCATTGCTCAAACTTTTTGGGAATAGGAGTTCAGAAGTCATGTTGAGGTTGCACAGATGTTGGTGAGGCCACTCCTGCAGTACTGTGTCCAGTCCTGGTCACTCTGTTATATTATTAAGGTTATTATTAAGCTGGAGAGGATTCAGAAAAGGTTTACCAGGAATGAAAGATTTGAGTTATAGGGAGAGGCTGGATAGGCTGAGACTTTTTCACTGGAGGTTGAGAAGTGACATTATAGAGGTTTACAAAATTATGAGGGATATACAGAAGGTGAATTTCAGGTGTCTCTTACGTACAGTGGGGAATTTCAATACCAAGGGGTGGGGGGAGGTGGGGGCATACAGTTAAGGTGAGAGGAGAAAGATTTTAAAAAGATACAAGAGCAACTTTTTAACATGGAGGTTGGCTCACGTGTGAAATTAACTTCCAGAGGAAGTGGTGGATGTAGGTACAGTTGCAATATTTAAAAAGGTATTTGGATAAGTTGATGAATAGGAAAGGTTTGGAGGGATATGGGCCAAGCTCAGGCAGGTGGGAACCAGTTTAGTTGGGACTGTAGTCAGTGTGGACTAGTTGGACCAAACAGTCCATTTCCATACTGTATGACTCAATGACAATAACTCCAAACGTAAAGGCCTTGCACACAGTTTTACAAACGTTTTGAGAACAATCAATAAAATTATCTTCCCTTCATTCGAATATCCAGTTCTTATAAATTTCATTGAAACATCTGCTTGATGCTTCAGTTGACAGAGTCCCATTGATACTCAACATTAACCTGCTCCATTAACTATAAATGTCCACACATCAATTCAAAAAAAAAAGAGAGTGGATTAAAGTGATCAGTATTTTAGTTAGCGGACTTCAGAACTGTCAGCCACCTTTAGAGCCAGAACACAGCAGTAACCACTTCTTAAACATTCATTTTAATAATTCCTTTTAAACTCAATGATGTGCTTCATACTGGCAAGCACACTGCTGTTTGAAATTTCAAATTTCCATCTCAGTATTCAAACCGGTAAAGAGGTGTCTCAAACGAAGTGATCAAACTTGGACCTCTGTTGCTTTGTTCAGAGCAAACAGCAGAAAACGACCAAAGAATTCAAGGTCAACATCACTTGCAAAAGACATTGTGACAAGTTTCCACACACACACACACACACACACACACACACGCCCCTCCCCTAACTGAAATGAGCAAATGACGGCAATATATTAAAAAAGCTCTAAAACTCAATGTCAGGAAATAAGAAGTGAAGACTTTTGGATTATAAAATTAAATGGGCTACATGAAGACCAAAAGAATTATACAAGCTTTCAAAAAAAATGCCATTAAAAATCACAATTTTCTGACATGTCCTGAGGTGACAGCTGTTGGTAAACCGCAAATGATAAAAAAAAAGTATTTTTGTTTTTTGAAGAATAATGACATGCCTGGCTGACAAAATCAAATACTTGAGGGAAATAAAACACTGATAACTGAACTCATTTTATCAATGTCCAAACCTGTCTACCTGAACTGACAAGATACTGACCTGCAATATCATTCCCTGTTGGCAATGGAAGATCTGCCAGTTTTTTACAATGCTTGCTCATCCGAGATAAAACATAACCCAAAACTCTAATGACTTCCTGATCTGTATTGATTTATTTCCCCAAGCTTAATAGTTTTCCTACTTTGTGAAATGGAATTGGTAAGCTACAGGATTCAAATCAATGTGCTTTACTTTAACAGAATGTCCCACAGCACAGCAATTACTCTCAGAATTCTTTTCTTGCCAAGTTTTCCATGAGGAATAACCAAGGTAGCAATAAAAATCTCAAAGTACACTTATGATTTAAAAACAAACTTGGCGTTTCCTTTACCAGAATTAATTTCCATCCTCCACTTATGATTTCACGAGTTATAGACCAAAATTTTTAAAATGTTCTCTCCGTTCTCCAAAAGTAAAAAGTTCTAGTTTCAGGTTTGAAGCAATGACAGGCTATTACAGAGGGTGGCATCAGTGTTGGGACAGGATGTAACAAAAAGCAGCACAGTTTAAGCTTTGGAAAATTTGATATATCTCCTCATTACAGTTGTTTCCAGTTGGAATTAAAAAACCGTCTTGGTTAGAACTTAAGACCATAAGACATAGGAGCAGAAATTAGGCCATTCAGCCCATCAAATTTGCTGTGCCATCCAATCATGGCTGATAAGTTTCCCAACCCCATTCTCCTGCTTTTTCCCTGTAACCTTTGGATCCCATCAATACTCAAGAACCCATAGATTCCCCACTCTCTGGCTGTCGAAGTTTCTCCTTATCTCCATTCTAGAAGGTCTTCTCTTTACTCTGAAGACTGTGCCCTCCTAACAATGAAAACATTTTTCTAACATCTTCTCTGTCCAAGCCATTAAATATTCTGTCTGTTCCAATTAGATTTACCCCATATCCTTCTAAATTCCATCGTATGGACTCAGAGTCTGCAAACATTCCTCATGTGTTAAGCTTTCAATTTCTGGGACAATTCTCATGACCAAAAGGATGCCTTCTTGAAGGTGTTCACTGTCCAATCTGATAGTTGTTATTAAGCTGTTATTACTCAATAGAGTTGCAGATCCAAGGTGCAGAGAATCTGTGACTCTTGGCCGTGTTGTGCCCAATGTCACTGTCAGACTGCAGCAGCCAACAGTCACTCTCAGAGCATTATATCAATGTGCGATGTTGGGCAGTGCCCATCTGCCCTGGGAGCATCAGCCAGAGATGTCATCATCTCAGAGGAGCATTCATCAGGAAATAAGGCAGGCCTTAAACATGCAGCATTGCAGCCCCATACAAGGTCTGCCACACAGCTCCAACCAAGTGGATAGCTACAAGACCTGCTGAGCTTTTCAATTATCCCCTTAATCTTTTGTTCAGATCAGAAGATGCTCTGATTTTCCCAGTAGTACACAGCATTTTTATACATTTCATGTTATAATAATCGCACATGTGGTCACTTCCCCCTTCTTTTATGCATCCAATATTGTGAAACACCTAATCAATGATAGACACTCCTAAAGACAGCCTGAAGTTCCACATGATCTCATGATGTTTAACACACATTAGTTACTGGTTATACTCCTTCCAGGTTTGCTTATCTCGACAGGCCGACTGCATTCTATTATCCATTGTATTCATTGATATCCCGATCAAATTCGGTTACCCATTCTACATTTAGCACTGTCCTCATTATAAGAGATACAAAAGGAAGTTGGTCCTTACTAGCTGTTATGAGATTCATAGTTTTAGTTCTACTATAAAGTCAGTTAAAATCTCATATCTACCCCTACTGTTAGCATTCTTTAGCTAATGAGTTGTGAGCAATTTGTTTCTTACTGAGTGTGGACCATCTTTATCCTCATGTATCTCAGGCCACATCATGTGGAAAAACAATGACTGCAGATGCTGGATACCAGATTCTGGATCAGTGGTGCTGGAACAGCACAGCAGTTCAGGCAGCATCCAACGAGCAGCAAAATCGACATTTCGGGCAAAAGCCCTTCATCAAGAATAAAAAATGAAGGGCTTTTGCCCGAAACATCAATTTCACTGCTCGTTGGATGCTGCCTGAACTGCTGTGCTCTTCCAGCACCACTGATCCAGAATCAGGCCACATCATGTCTACTCGCCTTCTGTGCGTTTGGTTCATTTCTTCACTTTAATGATAAGGAAGCTGCTTCACTGGCGGAGATGGGTTAGCTTTCATATTTTTACTTGAATCTTTTCCACTAATGCTTTGGGTGATTTTTGTATTCTGCATATATGTATATCTAGTGGTACAATAATCTATGATTATCTGAAGAGTCTTTAACTAGAACTAATTACTGTGACATGTCTTTATCTGTTGTTTTTGCAGCTGCATCCTGAGCTATACTGATCACATCCTGTCTTCTGAGAAAAGAATTACTGCTGTTGCCCGGACTAACTCTTTCCACCTAATGAAATAACCTCATTTTCACTGATAACACTGAAACTCAAATACATTCACAGTTTGAAGAACTTGTTTGATCTCTTAAACTTTTACAAACCACAATCCCTTGAATTCATCTGTGATTGATATTGTGGGAGCTTGCTTTTCCCTTCAATGCTTGTTACAATTTTCAAGCTGTCTGTCCTTGGACATTTCTTATCAAACTGTCTCTAATAGACTTCTTGCAGCTGCTACTTTGCAGAACTCCCTTTCACCTTGGAATAGCACCTGCTCAAGAGTACCATTGGGTCAACTCACGATCTCACTTAAATGCTGAATCAGACTTTTAATTCTGTTTAACCACTGCCAACCAAAGTTATGGGCAGCCCTTACCACATGAGAATCCAATTATCCCTCAGAACTCTCTGACTCTGAATAAGACATTCCTGGTGAAGGGCTTATGCCAGAAACGTCAACCTTCCTGCTCCTTGGATGCTACCTGACCTGCTGTGCTTTTCCAGCGACACACCTTTTGACTCTGATCTCCAGCTGTAAATCGGAAACAAAAACAGAAGTTGCTGGAAAAGCTCAGCAGGTCTGACAGCATCTGTGGAGAGAAATCAAAGTTAACGCTTCGGGTCAGACAGGTGGATGTGCCACACTGCCCGCTTCTCCTGATCACACTTTGTTTTTGGTTCTTTCTCAGGACGTGGGCATCACTTGCTAGGCCTGCATTTCGAGCCCCTTCCTAACTGCCCCCGGGAAGATGAAGGGGAGTTGATTTCTCGTGCGGCTGTGGTTCATGGAACTTCAAAACGCTGTCAGTGAGGACCACAGTGATGACCCAGTGACAGTGCAGGAACAACTATGCAGCTCCAAGACAAATCCCATTTGGTGGTTTTATACGGAACATGCACAAGGTGGTGTTCCCAGCTACAGGTAGATCTTCTACCTTGAAAATCGGTGATTGCGTTTTTATACAAACCTGCGTTATACATAAACCATGCTTTTGAAACAGAACTTAAGCGTTGGCAATGTAATCACATTACAACCAACAAACATTTTAAAAGGTCGCAATTTAGAAACAGTGACCCCAATTTGTCAATCGCATTACAGCGAATCGCATTAACATAACCCACTTTATAGCGGAACGATCTGCGTTTGCTGTCCTGTATGCAGTGAGTGAGGGTAACACGTTTGGGAGATGCTGTTGAAGGTGATTGAGTACATCTTGTAAACGGTACATGGTACAGTCACAGTGTGTCAGGGGTGGAGGGAGTAAATGTAAAAGGTAGTGACTGAGCTGCAAATTGAACAGGTTGCTTGGCTCAGGGTGACTTTAAATTTCTTGAGTGCAGTAGGGGTTGCCCCCATCCAGGTAAATGGGGTATATTCCTTCACACTCTCAACTTGTGCTTTGTAGATGGTAGACAGGGGAGTCAGGAAGTGATTTGCATTGCAGTTCAGACTCTGTTCAATGGTAAACTTCAGGATCTTGATAGGGGCAGAATTCATCAATGATAATGTCATTAAATGTCAGGGGTCAATGGTTAAAGTCTATTTGTTGCAGATATTCATTGACACCAGCCAATGTTGCCACTTATCAGCCAAAGTTCTGATGTTATCCAGACCTTGCAGCTTCATGGATGATGTTGAACATTGTACTGTCAGCAAACATCTCCACTTGTGACCTCATGATAGGGTGGGGGCAGGGGCAGGGGGGGCAAGATGACCACCACAGAAACCTCTCCATTACAATAATGGGGCAGCCAGCCATGGGGAAAATTAGTTCGTGTCTGAACTCGACATGAGTGAGATTTGGAAGATAGCGGAAAGTACGAGTTCCAAATTATTATTCTGGAAAGGAAGAAAAGCTTTGCAGCAAAATGAAATTCAGGTGTCATTGTTTAAAGAAGAAAACATGTGAAAATACATGACATCTGCATGGTCCAACTGACTCCGGATTGGTACCTACCTGAGAGTGTTAGGGAGTGTTACTGGGATGATCTCCTTTGCCCATAGTTACACTGGTTGCAAAAACAGCACAAACCAGGATATTTTCATAACTTTCACAACTACAGTTAAGTAAATATGACGTGAAGACTGACATAAAACTGGCGCTGTTAAAGTGATTAAAATAAAATTAATTCAGCTGGAATTTGGGATTTTTCTCAGTATTGTTCAGCACTGCAGTCACCTCACAACACATAACATCCAGCCATGCCTTCCAGTACAGTAAAGTCAGTTATAATCACGCTCCTGAAAAGTCCAAGTTTTAAATGAAACAACTTTTAGTGAATCAGATATTTTGGTTAAAACCAACATAAAGGTAATAGTTAGGTTCTGTCAAAACTTTCTGATCAGAAAGGCATTAAGGCATTATATGGTGAAGTGTTTTGCATTGGATTAGCAAATTTTAAAAGTGAAATGTAGTGACTTTTTATTAGTCTCCTACTCATCAACAATCCCTAATTCCAAACCTCCCACTTACCAGATATTCTGCTCCCTCTTTCCTGCTGTTACCATCCATAATCTCTGCCACCTCTCAACTCTCGCTCTCACTGCCTACCATCCAGGTTCATGGCATCGGCCACTCCATGGACATCTCTCTCAGTGCTGACCTTCCGACCTTCCCTCATCCTCCCTCCTCCTGAATCTTCCTCACTGAACCTCTCACTCAAATTTCTACTGACCCTCGGTGTGTGAGGGGGCAGTGGGGGTGAGCAGATAAAAGCAGAAGGAACAGCAGCAAGGTCATGCAGGAGGCAAAGTGTGAACTACAGGGTGGTCAGTGAAAATAAAACACAACAGCAATTTATTGTCACGTGTATTTTTACAAGAAAAATACAGTGAAAAGTTTTATAAGTCACCATACCACAGCGCCTAAATTAATGACAGAAGTCATAAATAAGAGGAAAGATAAAAGTCAAAGTTCATCACAGTTCAATTAACGGCTCCTTGGCTTTGGGGTATGCTGGAAAACTGGAATGAGACCTCCACACTGGACCAGACCTCCAGACCGGGAGACCGTCCTACCAGACACCAGCCCTTTACCGTTGTTCCAGGCCAATAGAAGCCACCTCATCAATGGACCTGGGCTGGGAGAAGATGCTTTCAGCCAAAGTCATTAAAAGAAGGTATGGTACCATTATAAATGGAAACATTAAAACAAGCAGAGAAAGAAAGTAGAAAGTAAAGCGGACAGCGTAGACAGGCTCCTGGTCTGAAGAGCCCACATGGTATATTGCTACTCCGTCGCCATCTTGGATAAAGTGAAGAGGTCTGGGAGTGAGCAAGGTCGATTGGCTCTCACGACCCCTCACCAAACCAACAAAAAACGAAACTCAAGACAATAAACAAGAATACATATAACCAATGTTAAAGTGAAACCAAGTAAAACAAGGCAATTTAAAATGAGGAGAAAGTGAGGACTGCAGATGCTGGAGATCAAAGTTAAGAGTGTGGTGCTGGAAAAGCACAGCAGGTCAGGCAGCATCCGAGGAGCAGGAGAATGACATCTTGAGGGGCAGAAGTGGCTGCGATGTCAGTAATTGCAGGATGGAATGGGCTCCTCAGACGCTGCCTGACTTGCTGTGCTTTTCCAGTATCACACACTCGACAATTTAAAATGGGGACTTGGTGTAGAATATTTTACATTCATCAATTTGGTGACAAATGCATTCCATGCAGCCTGCATTTATGACAACACTACCGTCTATTTTTTTTCAGCTAGAAGTTCTTTTGAACGGATGTGAGCAAAACTCAGATAACATTTGACAATTAGGTAAATGAAATATAGATGCTAAATCCACATAAAAAAAATACTGCAGTCACATGACAAAGCATTTAATTTGTCCAACCATGTAAATGTGGGAATAAATTAATGGCCATGATTCCAAACAAAGATGTGTGAACTGAATCAGCTGATAGCTTTTATATTCTTGTTGAATTGCACCATTACCTGGATCAGCCAATCCTGTAGTTTCCAGGAGAATATAGTCAAACTTGCCCTTTTTCTGCATGAGGTTTTCAATTGCTTTCAAACCATTGTCCCTGAGTAGAATAATAGATGTTGAAAAACACTCACTACTGATCACAATTCTTCAAACACTTGCACATATTAGAATTGTTTGTCAATAATATTTATAAATAAATCTAAACAAAAACACAAGTAATGTTAAATAACTGCAAGTGAATGCTGTTTTGTTTCCCAAACTCATTTGATATAAAACATTCGTCCCAACTTCTAAATGCTACCCCCCTGATGTAAACTGGATGAGTGGGCTGTTAAATTGGCTGTCAGTCCCTTGACAGACTCAGTTTGCTTTAAACATGTCCCCATTTTAATTTGCTCTTTTCAGCAGGCAAGCAGAACGTATTCAGGAAGGAAATGGGGTCCTGTTTTAAATGCGCAGATCAAGTCAAATACTTCTGGGAGGGAGGTAATCCAATGTGAGAAAGAGACCTTACCAGCCTCTATGTTCATAACGTGTCCATGTTCCTTAATTCATTGTACAATCTCCCACAACACTCCAAGCTCCCAGTTAATATCTTAGAAGCATACAACACAAATGCAGACTGTGCAGGCCACTATATCTCTGTTCATTTCTTAGTAGAGCTGTCCACTTAGTTCCACTTTCACACGCCTTTCATAAAACCCTGTATATTTTTCTCTCTGTTCTATAACTCATTAATTCCCTTTTGAAAGTCATTATCAAATCTACATCCACCATCCCTTCAGATGGACCACAACACTGCAATGGACAAAAAGACCATCCATATCATCTATGGTTCCTTTGCTAACCACCTTGAACTTGACTCCTTTGGTTACTAAACCAACAACAGTATCACTTTGCTTAATTAAAGCCCTCTGAACTAACGATCTGAGGCTCATTAATTGTGTCTGCATGATGTGGGAGCTGGTGGACCCCGTTGTGGTTCATAGTGACCACATCTGTCAATCCTTGAGGAACTCCCGGCTCAGAGTTGATGAACTGGAATCTGAGCGTCAAACACAGTGATACATCAGGGAGGGGCAGAGTTACTTGAATGCTGTGTTTCAGGAGACAGTCACACCCCTTAGATTAATTACCTCAAATTCAGTCAGTGGTCAGAGGACAGGAGGGTGTGACTACAAGCGAGGCAGGTAGAGGGATCCCGGAAGAACAGCTGAAGGAGTCTCAGCCCTTGAGCCTATCCAACAGGTTTGAGATTCTTGATCCCTGTGGATGAGAGTGGGGACTGTAGGGAGGATGAGCACACTGATCATACCACCATGGTACAGGGAGCCATTCAAGAGGGGGCTGAAAAGAGAAATGTAGTTGTAATCGGGGAAATGTAGTTATTCAGGGGAATCTGGAGTGGGAGGGGTTGGATCCAATTGTCATGGTCCACATAGGTACCAATGACATAGGCAGAGAGATGGAAGAGGTTGTACTGAAGGAACATGAGCAGTTAGAGGTTAAACTAAAAGGCTGAAGCACAAAGGTACTAATCACTGGGTTGCTATCTGAGCCACAAGCTAATTGGCACAGGATCAACAAGATTAAAGAGGTAAACGACTGGCTCAAAGACTGGTATGGGAGAAACAGGTTTGAGTTCATGGGACATTGGCCCCAGTACTGGGGAAGGAAGGAGCTGTCCCAATGGGATGGGCTCCACCTGAATCACACTGGGACCAGCATCCTGACGAATCCCATAACTAGGCCTGTGAACTTGATTTTAAACGAAAAAAGTCATAAGTTCAGTTGATAAGTCATAAGTTCAAATGATAGAAATGGTGAGATGCATTGCAAGTTATTCAACTTTCCAGAGAAGTTATACAACAGAGAGTTTGGAAAGGGTCTGGAATATAACTTCAAGCACAGCAGGACAACTATGACAAGGGGGGCAGTTAATGTAGGACTGAGGGTGTTGTCCTTAGATACACACAGTTTGTGAAACAAGGTAGATGAGCTTGCAGTGCAGATTGAAATTGGCCAGGACAATGTTGTGGGTATCGCAGAGACATGGCTGCAAGGGCATCAAGGCTGGGTACTAAATATCCGAGGATACACATCATATCGAAAGGGCTGCCTTGTTAGAAAGAAGTGAAATTAAATTGATATCAAAAGGTGATATAGAGTCAGAAGGTGTAGAATCTGTGTGGGGGAGTTGAGGGATGGCAAAGGAGAAAAGACCAGGTGGGGGGGATGAAACTTTATAGAATCCAGAGAGGCCTGGAAAGAGTGGATGTGGTGAAGATGTTTCCATAAGTAGAGACATGGATTCAAAGGCACAGCCTCAGAGTGAAGGAACAATCCTTTAAAACGGAGATGAGGAGAATTTCTTCAGCCAGAGGATAGTGACTCTGTGGAATTCATTGACACATAGGGCTGTGGAGGCCAAGTCATTGAGTGTATTGAAGACAGAAACAGGTTCTTGACTGGTAGTGAAATCAAAGGTTACAGGAGAAGGAAGGAGAATGGGGTTGAGAAATATATCAGCCATGATCAAATGGCTGATGGGCTGAATTGCCTAATTCCTTTCCTATTTCTGATGGTTTATGATTTGAAACATGTTGTCAAAACAGGCCTGGCAAATTACTGACTGCATTTGGTAGGTGGGACCCACTGTTGTTACAACATGATAAAGGTACAGCAGTGAGGGTTTCCAAATGGAAATCAAGCAATTTGCTTTTTCTTGAATGATGTCAACTTTCTTTAGTCCTATTGGAGCAGCACTCATCCAGCAAGCATTCTGTTCCACATCTGATGCTGGAAAAACTTTTGGGAGTTACAAATTATTCAGATAATAAAAAAACCTAAGGGGCGCTGATGCTGAAACAATCAAAAAAGCACAGGAATTGCTGGAGAAACTCAGCAGGTGCAGCAGCATCTTTGTACAGAAACAGAGGTTTAACATTTTGAGTCCAGTGACCTTTCATTAGATCATCGAAAAACATAGAACATCCAGTCCTCGCCGTGCTCTTGTAACCAGAGCATTAATGTGGCTCACATGGACCTCGTGTGCCTTATTAATGCTAATTAATTAATTGATCTTATTGATTAAAAAATATCCAAATGTAATTCATCCAGTTTGCCATGATAATGCCCTGAACGATGATGCGAAAGGATTCCATGATGGAAATGTCTTTGAATATCAAGGGTAGATCGTTCAACTATGTCTTGTTGGAGATGGTCCTTTCTAAGAGTTCTGAAGCATCACATGCAACTTAAATGTTTTAATTCATTTTTGTCTCTCCACAGATACCACTAGACCTGCTCAATATTTCCGGCACTTCTGTTTTTATCCTTTTTTTTTAGGAGAGGTGATGGTTTAATGGCATTATCACTGGGCTATTAATCCAGAGTCCCAGATAATGTTCTGGGCACCCAGGCTCAAATCCTGCCACAGCAGATGGTGGAATTTGAATCCATTGTCAATTGTCAGAAAAACCCATCTGGCTCACTAATGTCCTTAGGGAAGGAAACTGACATCTTTACCTGGTCTGTCCTACATGTGACTCCAGACCCACAGCAATGTGGTTAACTCTGAACTGCTCTCTGGGCAATTAGAGATGGGTAATAAATGCTGGCCTGGCCAGTGCTGCCCCACATCCCATAAGTGAATTATACATAAACTCTCTTCCTAACAGTACTGTGACAGCATTGACAGCCCATGAAATGCAGTGGTTCAAGAAGGCAGCTCACCCCACCTATTCAAGGGAATTGGAAATGGGTAATGTCCTACCAGTAATACTCACTCTCAATGAAGTTTTCTTTTAAATATAGAATTGAAGAGGTCGGCTTTTTTCTGTAAAGATTAATAGATGTATCCTAAAGGTTTAACCAAGTTAAAAAAAAACTTACTTCACTGAACAACAAAGACATCCATTCCGTAACTCCAACCATTCCTCATAAAGTTCTCCTGCATGGCTTACTGCCAGTGATTTCTCCAGTGCACTCCCTACAACAGATCATTTGGAATGATTTTATTACTAAAACAAACTGCACTATGATTAAGGCAATGCAAGTTATTAAAACAATGAATGATAAAACGTAACTTTTACTGTTCACCACTTTTCTGCCCAGGGTCTGAAGGACTTTGGAACCCAGGGATTTTCAAAGACCACTATTTATCTCCACCTCTCAAAACACTTTTCGTTTCACTCCAATCATCTACTTCCTGGTTAAGATTGTGTCAACCTTTTTTTCTAATCAACCTGCTCAAAGATATTGTTACACACAGGCGGGACTGGAACTCTTGGTTCAGGGGTAGGGACACCACCACCGTTCCTCAAGAGTCCTCTTAAGATTTTAACACAATGAGCATTGTTCATCATATCCACCTGAACTACCAACATACTTTGCAAAAAACAGGCGTAATGTAGCAAAACAAATTAAACCAACTGGCAAAAAAAAAAATCCTTTCTGCCTGTTCTTTATTTTTTGGGAACGCCAGAACTAGGGGCCGAGTCTGAGAATGAGGGTCAGGCCGTTCTAGAGGAAATGTTAGGAAGCAGTTTGACACACAAAGGGTGGGAGGGGTTTGGAACTCTCTTCCACAAACAGCAGTGGATGCTGGAATAGCTGTTAATCTTAGATTTGTCTGAAGTAAATTTTTGTGAAGCACAGATATTAAAGGGATATGGGCCGAAGCCAGGTTTATGGAGTTAGGCCACAGATCAGCCATGATCTCATTGATTGGTGGAATAGCTCAAAGGCTGTATGGCCTCTTCCTGTTCCTGTGATCCTAAGTCTGTCTATCCAATGCCACCTTGTTCACATATTCAGAACATCGCTTACCTTCACCAAACTCATTAAGAATGACTGCAATTCTTTTATTGTGTTGTTCTGTTAGAATGTAATTCAGAAGAGTTGTTTTCCCAGCACCTGCCAAAATATAAATTCTATATTCAGGTTTTTTCAAAGGAACAAAACAATGTTTCAGAAGGGAAATTCTCATGTTCTAAAGCATCCCTTTTTTGATCTTATCTCCCACAGCTAGCAACATATGTATTAATTATTCTACATTACATTGAGACTGAATTCAGAAGACTTGAAGACTTTTACGCACTGATAATCTCCATGTTTATCATTTATACTCAATTGAAAAAAATCGACACTTCCATTATTAGCTGTTCTTGAATTCTTACCAACAGAGAATGGATGTTCTGGAATCACAGAGTCCCTACAGTGTCAAAGCAGGCCTTTCAGCCCATCGAGTCCACACCAACCCTCCGAACAGCATCCCTCCCAATAGTTTGAGTGGAGTGTCGACAGACACTATCTCTCTGTCCTAATTAATCCCTGCACTTGCTATTCAGCCTGTCGACACTCCACTCACAACATCTGTTGATACTTTTAGAATTATCTTGCCAGTATCTCTCTGCCTACATATTCTGTCCCTGTGCGCTTCCTTCCACTTCACCTGATGAAGGAGGAGTGCTCCAAAAGCTTGTGATTTTAAATTAACCTGTTGGAATATAACCTGGTGTCGTGTGACTTCTGGCCCTGTCCACCCCAGTCCAACACCAGCACCTCCACATCAACATTCTGTAAGTTATGGATTACTGCAGGAGGAAGTAGTATAAAAGAGTAAAATCATAGATGACAAACAGAAAGACAGGCAGTTCAGCACAACTGGCTGAAATTCTCTTCTGTAGAAAATCTTAGTAATAGCTGAGTATAATCTGCTCACTTAAACCTCCAAGTCTTTTATACTGGGTTTCAAACTAGTTAATAGATCATAAACAAGACTATAGACTTTATCTTTACTGTAAAAATACATCGCCAACAATGGCAATAGCATTGGCTAAAGCTGCTTCTTTTTCTCCTTTCAATCATACAGAGTACTCTCTAATCTTATCAGAAACAGAATACACATCCATCTAGTATATCAACATCCTACCCTCTTCCCTGGCCGACATCACTGTCTCAGGCTTGCTGCAATATTCCAGCAAAACTCAGCACATGCTGAAGGAACAGCATCTCATTTTCCATCTGGGGACCGAACAGCTTCCTGGACTCAATATCGAATTCAACTATTGTAGAGCTGGAGCACCTTCTCTCACATCCATACCCAACCCCCACAATACCAGGCCTTGCCATTACATCCTTTTCAACTGATGAAGGGCTTTTGCCCAAAATGTCAATTTTCCTGCTCCTCGGATGCTGCCTGACCTGCTGTGCTTTTCCAGCACCACACTAATCTAGACCTTTGTCATCACATGGACCACTACCACACACGGCCCATTGTCAGTTACTAATAGGCCCCATGAGCAGTTATTCATTCTCCCAGACCGACCTTGAGTCATTCCGTTGTCTGTCCAACTGTTTTCCTCTCTCTTTGGATTCCATATCCACCTTCGTTTATTCTTCCCCCTCCCCACCTTCTGCATATATATCGATGCTTTCTCGCTAACATCAGTTCTGAAGAAGGGTCACCAAAATATTAATTCTGATTTCTCTCCACACGGGTTTTTCCAGCAATTACTGTTTTAGTTTCTAGTATCCATTACCTGATTATTATTATCTTATGAGTGTCATGTTTACTTTGCTTTTAGTAAAGAGGACTCTTTCTCTCTCTTTCACACTTTCACTTACATCCATATTACACCTCTTTTTCTTTCTCATCACCATTAACAACCCCTATGTCTTTTTACACTGGACCTCGACATCATCTGTCCCCTCGCCTCACATCCCCTTGGCCAAAAGTATTTAAAAAATTTTTCCAACATCCTTTTCAACTGTGAAGAGTCATACTACAGTTGAAGAATTAACTCTGTTTCTCTCTCAGATGCTGCCAGACCTGCTGAGTTTCTCCAGCAATTTGTGTTTATTTCAAATCTCCAGCAACCGCAGTATTTTGCTTTTACTTGACTGTTGTATTCCTCATGTTATCCAAAATTTCAAATTGATTTTCAATTTCCTTAGACTCTCACGTGCTTTCTGATGGAGCTATAATCACGGAGGAATACAGCTTATATAACCTCCTGAATTACCTTAATAATACTTGCCTAAATATCCGGTTATGATTGTCACTGGAATCCGTGCACTCCCCAAATTGGAATCGGTTTCAATTGGAATCAGTTTGGGGCATTCTTCTTCATCTTCTTCCAGAGGTACATCAGCCATGCTGTCCACAGTGAATCAATAAACATTCAATAAAACCTGAGGTAATTCAGCACAGTTGTGAAATATAACAAGAAAAAACAAATCAGATTTTGGTCATGACAAAGTAAAAAAATTGAAATGTATTTAAGTTTGCCGTTGTGTTTGCAAAACTTCAAGAAGATACAACTTGTTATCTTGCTTTTTCCACTCTCTTTTCATAACATAATTGTTCTGCGTCACAGGTACTAAACACCCTGCAGCAAATGGTACAAGTGGTCATTTTTCATGAGTTAAGCCAGACAATAAGTGGTTGGAAAATATTCAACCGTGCTGACCTCACAGCTTGTTTTTTTATGCGACCTTTGGTGGAACAAAATATTCCAAGGTTATTTGCCATTACGTTTTTCCTTGCAGCATCACTTAATGACTCTGATCTTCCATCTGACCACAAACCTGCCCCACTGTTACATCTCCCTCCTCCTTATCCCTGCTTCTATACTTGTTTAAAGCCTGCAGCATCTTTTTCCAGTTCCAATGAAAAGGTATCCACCTTAAACAATAACTCTGTTTTTCCCTCTACAGATGCTGCTAGGTCTACCGAATATCCCCAGAATTTTCTGTTTGTATTCCTCATCCTGCTGATGTTGCTGTATTTTGACATTTGCAAATCTTCAGGCCAGCAAATTCAAAAACACAAATAAAATACTGGAGGGTTCTGGAAGAGCAAAGCAACTCTCAGGGAGCACCTTGAAAGCCCAACATTAAGTCAGACCAAACAGAGCAAGAAAGGAGGAGGTGGGTCACAGGGAGAATACCGACAAGTTTGAATCCTGGATGACTAGGGACAGCCAGGGGTAGAAAGGAGAGTATTGAGGGCAAGTCAAACTCCAGCGCACTATTTCAGGTTCCAAACGATAGCTGTAAAGAGCTTACCTCTTGATTCTCGGCTGAAATGGGAAAGAGACTGTTTTAAAACCAAGGACTGTGGAAAGGATTGCTGGACTTTTTAAAAGTAAGTATTTACGACTTGTCATCCTTCCAAAGACCAATGACAAAACTTTTCTTTCGGGGAATAACCTGTTCATTGCCATCCATTACAAGGCCACCGGCCCCCTAACTTAGCTACCCTCACTAGACCTCATCACACCTCACGTCTGCAAGGACTCCATCCCATTCTCCCAGCTCCTTCACCTACATTATATCTGTTTGGATGATGCCACCTTCCACACACGGCTTCCTCCTGCAATAACCATGGGTTCCCACCCACTGTGACTGAGAGGGACCCTCAACTGCAGCCGACCTACCATCTGTGTTTCCACCTTTACCCCTTCCCATCTCTGACCAACAATGTGATCAGGTCCCCCTTGTTCTCATTTTCATCCCACCAGCCTCCGCATTCAAATCGTCATTCTCCACTATTTCAAACAACTCCAGCAGAACGCCACCACCACCATCTTCCTGTCACACCCCGCCTCCTGGATTTAGCAGGAATTATTCTCTATGGGACATTCCACAACCACCCACGGCACCTTCCCATGTAACCACAGAAGGTCAACACCTGCCCCTTCCCTTCCTCCCTGCTCACTATCCAAGGGCCTAAACTGTCTTCCCAGGTGGGAGGAAGCCAGAGCGCCCGGAGGAAACCCGCGCAGACACATTAGAGGAGTTTGAAACAAAAACTAGAGTTTTAACTAATGCAGCAATGCGGTGACAGTTCATAACAGTTGACCCTGTAGTTAGATTGCCTTTATTTTAAATAAATACTAATTTGTGTTCAGTACTGTATAAAAGCCAAGCCCATACTATCTGTCCACCTGAGTCTTAACAGACAGGTAAATGAGTGAATTTTGTATGCTCTTATAAAATCTTTAGCTTTTACGATGACTATGGGAACAGCGAAGCTGGAATTCCATCACACTATCCCAGTGAGGTGTGACACAGCAAAGCAATCCAGCAGTGTTTCACTTGTACAAAGTTTAGAACTGATCCTGATAGGATTAATAAATTGCAGAATTAAAACAAAAATTTAACTATTGCCATGAGATAACTAAGCAGAATATATTTTTAATGAAGTGAATGATTAAAATAATGACAAATATTAACTAATTTCTATCATATTTTTAAACAGATTTGATAGCATTATTTTATAAAGGGGTCCTGGGGAGTGTTGCTGAACAAAGAGACCTTGGAGTGCAGGTTCATAGCTCCTTAATAGTGGAGTTGTAGGTAAATAGGACAGTGAAGTAGGCATTTAGTATGCTTTCCTTTATTGGTCAGAACATTGAGTATAGGAGTTGGGATATTACATTGCATTAAATACGTAGGCAACTCTGTGATGCAGGGGAACATAATATGTAAATTGCCCAACAGTTACCAATCCACTTAATCAACAGAATTCTTAAAATCTCTCAAATCCGGGTGTTGGAGACACAATATGTTTATATAATATTTTAACACTATATTCTCCAGAGCAGGATCCATCACTGAAATCCTGACTGCATTTACGGGCATTAAAGAGAATAACGATGGCATTTGTGAAACAGAATCAGCCTTCTCACCTTGTCTCAAAACAACCTTCGTGATCTGTACAAAACACAGCTGAACCGTCAGTGTTATGTTCAGTATTCAACCGATCTGCTAAGAAAGTTGAGAAATCTAAACAACTTAAAATCAAGCAGCAAAACTATCATTGCAATGCAGCATCACAGAACGTTTTTTTTCAAAAGAGTCTTGTTTTGCTTACCAGACAAAACAAACAAAATCACTAATATAAGGCCAGTCTACTTAAAGAACAGATTCCACAAGCCACATCCTGCAATCTTAATTCATATTGCGTTTATGTTGAATGTAAAATTTATTCACTAAAAGGGCAGGAAGGGAAAGAGATGAAGAACACCCCTAGCAGACTATTAAATGAAGATTTAATTGAATGGCAGAGTTTCCCACCTGAACTGAGGAAATTAGATGGCTATGCTCACTAATAGGTTTGATTGGCTGATATATCGTCACATGTACGGAGATATCATGAAAACGTGCTGTCACCTAACATTGCCTTTGTTGGCCACACGGGTGTTTCCTTTCTTCCTGGTGGTGGAATATAAATAAAGATTTACGCACTCATTCTTCACTGTGTCCTACACCTACATACACACAACATGGGTGCTGGGGAATACATCAGCACTACCGCTGTTAGGCAGTAGTGTGGGGCTTATTTAACAAAAACAAAAGTGTTGTCTTACGTACTATACAGGCAGATCATACCAAACAAAGTGCATCAGGGTAACAGAACAGAGTGCAGGAGACAGTGTTCCAACCACAGAAAGAGAGAGATCAGAACTAACACTTGAGAGGTCCATTTATGAGTCTGATAACAGAGGGAACGAAGCTGCTCTTGAATCTGTTCGTTCATGTTTTCACACTTTTGTATCTTTTGCTAGATGCAAGAGGGTGGAAGAAATATAACCAGGGTGGGAGGGGTCTCTGATTATGAAGAGTGTATAAAAGGGGTGGGAGGGGTCTCTAATTATGGTGGCTGCTTTCCCGAGGGTAACAGGAAGTACAGATGGAGTCAATGGAAGGAAGGCCTGGTTTGTGTGATGGAGCAGGCTGTGGTCATGACTCTCTGTAATTTCTTGTAGTCTTGGGAAGAGCAGTTGCCATACAAGTTGTGATGCATCAGGATAGGATGCTTTCTATGGTGTATCTATAAAAATTGGTATGAGTTCTTGTGGGCATGCTGAACTCCCTTTATGCCATATTAATCATATTTCAACTGATTTGCACCATATGTTGCTTGGAATAGATTGCCTGATTAGATTCTGCAGAAACTGCAGGTAATGACAATGCAAGACCAAAATATGGTTTTATACCATAATAATGCACTGTGGAGGAGCAACAGACTGTCAGTTATCAATGAAAGGTTTGACACATGCACTAGCATAGCAATACACATTCAGCATTGTGGTGTTACAAGATGGTTATTACATACCATGAGAGAAAAATGTCATAGAGCCATAGAGATGTACAGCACAGAAACAGACCCTTTGGTCCAACTCGTCCATACCGACCAGATATCCCAACCCAATCTAGTCCCACCTGCCAGCACCCGGCCCATATCCCTCCAAACCCTTCCTATTCATATACCCATCCAGATGCCTTTTCAATGTTGCAATTGTACTAGCCTCCACCACATCCTCTGGCAGTTCATTCCATACACCGTACCACCCTCTGCATGAAAAAGTTGCCCTTTAGGTCTCTTTAATATCTTTCCCGTCTCATCCTAAACCTCTGCCTTCCAATTCTGGACTCACCCACTCCAGGGAAAAGACCTTGTATGTTTATCCTATCCATTCCCCTCATGATTTTATAAACCTCTCTATGATCACCCCTCAGCCTCCGACACTCCAGGGAAAACAACCCCAACCTATTAAACCTCTCTCAACAGCTCAAATCCTCCAACCCTGGCAACATCTTTGTCAATCTTTTCTGAACCCTTTCAAGTTTCACAATATCCTTCTGATAAGAAAGGTCATATTGACTGAAGCTCCTGAATTAATTTGGAATAGAATTCTCACTGAACCTAATTTCCAATGGTTCATGCTGCCCAATGAGATGCAGACACACACGCACACATATGAAGGTGTTGTGATTAATTTATTTCTAAACTGTCATTCAGGACGTGCTAAGAATAATAGTCACCAAGAATTCAGACTGTGCAGCATCGACCCACTTTGCTAACTATTAGAGTTCATCTTGAAGCAGGAATCAAATGTTCGTTATTACATACAGTATTTCGAGCAATCTATTCATTAAACCAGAAGAAATAGGGATAGGAGGAGGCTATTCAGCCCCTTGAACTTGCTCCGCCTTTCAATAGTAACATGGCTGATCCGATGTACCACACGTTCACATTTCAGCATTTTCCCTGTACCCCTTGAGTCCCCTCCTGATCAAGAATCTATCTGTCTCAGCCTTGATTATACACACAGGTAGCCCCGCCACATCTCTCTCTCTCTCTGGCAAGGAGTTCCAAAGACTCACAACCCTCTGCAACTAAATTCCTGTACATCTCAGTCTTAGGGCAGCTCAGTGGTTAGCACTGCTGCCCCACAGTGCCAGCGACCCGGGTTCGATTTCTGTCTTGGGCAACTGTCTGTGTGGAGTTTGCCCTTTCTCCCCGTGTCTGCGTGGATTTCCTCCCACATTTCAAAAGATGTGCAGGTTAGGTGAATTGGCCATGCTAAACTGTCCATAGTGTTAGGTGCCTTACTCCGGGGTGAACGTAAGGAAATGAGTCTGGATGGATTACTCCTAGGAAGGTCAGTGTGGACTTGTTGGGCCGAAGGGCCTGCTTCCAAACTGTAGGGAATCTTGAATTGACACCCCTTTCTTCTGGGACTGTACCCCTTGGTCCTAGACTGTCCCATGAGGAGAAACATCCTCTCAGCACTGACCCTGTGAACCCCCTCAACAACCTGATATGTCTCAAGGGGATCCCTTCTCATTCTTTGAAACTCCAGTGAGTAGAATCCCAATCAGTTTAGCCTTTACTCAGAAGACAATCCCTCCATACCAGAGATTGTCCTAGTGAACCCTCTCGGAGCTGCCTGCAATGAAATGATATCTGTCCTTAAATAATGGACCAACACTGTTCCAGATCCCAATGCAAGATGGTGGTAGAGTAACAGGGTTGTGTGACGGCTCTTTCCCGGGACCACTCCACTCCCATCGGCTTTCCTGCTTTGTATCACTTTTACTTCAGCTCTTTTCTTTCACTTAATTTCCTTTTGGCCTTTTCTGTTCTTTTCTGTGTTGAATTAGTTGACATCACCGGGTGTGGCAGTCAGACTGGGCCGCATGCAGAGTGAAGGATGTAGCTTCACCCAGCGATCAGAGACTAGTGACAGAGAGACCATTCACCCGGCGATCAGGGACTAGTGACAGAGAGACCATTCTCCCGGCGATCAGAGACCGGTGACAGAGAGACCATTCTCCCGGCGATCAGAGACCGGTGACAGAGAGACCATTCACCCAGCGATCAGAGACTAGTGACAGAGAGACCATTCACCCGGCGATCAGGGACCGGTGACAGAGAGACCATTCTCCCGGCGATCAGAGACCGGTGACAGAGAGACCATTCTCCTGGCATTTGGGGCCGGCAGCAGAGAGGCCATTCTCCTGGCATTTGGGGCCGGCAGCAGAGAGGCCATTCTCCCGGCGATCAAAGGCTGGTGTCAGAGTGGCCATTCTCCCGGCGTTTGGGGCTGGCAGCAGAGAGGCCATTCTCTCGGCGTTTGGGGCCGGTGACAGCAGCAGCAAAGGTCCTCCAGCGATCGGGAGGTGGAGGAGTTGGCAGCGGACTCTTCAAAATGGCGGCCGACACCTGCAAGGTGACATCTGCAGCTAAAGCAGGCCTCGTGGCCCAGCGGTGGCCTGGCCTTGGCCGTGGAGACAGGGACTCCTGGCTGTGGGGCGAGTATGGGTTCAGCAGCGCCAGCAAAGTGGTCCCAGCGGTGAAGGGATGGTGCCGAGAGTGGGGCGACTCCTACACTGGGGGGGTCGGGGGTCTGACACAGGCAGCAGCGAAGGGGGTGGAGGTCTTCCTTGATCCTAGGTACTGGCATGGACTGGGTCAGAAAGACTCAGCCTGAGCTTTTTAACTTCACTCGTTTTCTAATACATTCCTGTTACCTATAATGGTGGACTATTCATTTTAGTTTTATAATTTTTTTTGTTTCCTAAGAATTTGATCTTTAGTATCGGTATCTAGGTATCTTTGCACCAAGATGGTGCAGTTATGTAAACCTTTCACTGTATTTAAGTACATGTGACAATAGAGCTAATTCTATTTAATTTAGATGTGGTCTCTTGTACAGTTGCAGTAAGACATCCCTACTGTTATACTCCAGCCCCTTTCAAATAAGGACCAACATTCCATCAGCTTTCTGAATAAACTGTCAAGATGATGCCAGATATGGTCAACTCCTTGCAAGCTCTTGTGTGCAGACCTAAGTTTCCTAGTTCCTACAATCATTCTACATTCTTTAAACTTAAAGCATACTTTTAAAAATTAATAAGTATGTTTTATCTAAACTCACAGGTTTGAAGCTCCTCTGCTGTGTTTTTGTTTTGCTGCTGTTTAGTTATTATTTACTTGATCTGCCTGTATTGCTCACAAAACGCAGCTTTTCACTGTGCCCCGGTACACGTGACAATAAATTCAATTACCTGCTTACTCTGTGTGCTAGCTTTCTCTGTTTCATGTACAATCTCCCCCTCCCCCCAAAGTCCCTCTGTGTTGCAGCTTTCTGGATTTAAATAATATTCCAATCGCCCCCTGCAGTGTCCTGTATATAACATGAGCATTAAAACATGGGGAGTAACATGTTTTTCCTCACTAACCTGTTCAGATGTTTAATTACAGCTTTGGAGCAGGTGGGACTTGAATCCAGGTCTCCCATTCCGGGGTAGAGACACTACCACATGAGGCCAAATCCTCAAATATTCCCTTAAACCCTCTCTGTATTTCCGGAGGAGATTTCAGGATCTGACGCTGTGCTCTACCGGAGAGTTTGTTTAAAATCTATATTATTGCAATCTTAAACTAATCTTTGCATTCTGCAAATTGCAGGTTTTTAAATGTTTTGTTCACAAGCATCTTGGTATTTTAGCAGCAGGAGATAGTACTAGAGCAACATCGCAGGCTGCGAGGAGTAAATTACACAGCTCAGATTAAACTCTCACCATCACATTCACACGGTCACACCAGCATTCAGCAAGTCCCGACAGCTTGGAAAATCACCACAGCATTTCCGCTCAGCTCAGTGTCGCGATAGAAAGACTAGCACCGCCTCGCTGATGCTTTTCCTTTCCCTGCCATGGTTCTGTTTAATGACCGGCCCAGGACAGTGACTGTAGTCAAACACTTCCTTCAGCAAAAGGGCCGTGGAAGTCACCCTTTAGCGGAGCGGGTTCCCACGGGGGCTGCAGCTGTTACTGTATCATTCCGGGAATGGTTACACTGTCAGCGGGGAGTCCCCGCCCGCTTCACTCTCACTCTCACACACACTCACTCACTCACACATACTCACTCTCACTCACTCACACACATACACACTCACTCACTCACTCACACACACTCATTCACACTCACACACACACATACATACACACTCACTCACACTCACTCTCACACACTCACTCACTCACACTCACTCTCACACACTCACTCACTCACTCACACTCACTCACACTCACACACACACATACATACACACTCACTCACTCACACTCACACACACATATTCACACTCACACACACACTCACTCACTCACTCACACACATACACACACACACACACACACACACTCACTCACTCTCACTCACACACACACTCACTCACACAGTGATACACACACACTCACTCTCACTCCCCATCACACACACACACACTCCCCCGTCTCTCTCACACACATACACTCACACTCCCCCGTCACACTCACACACACACACACACTCCCCCATCGTACACATACTCACACTCCCCCGCCACACACACACACTCACTCTCCCCCATCACACTCACACTCCCCCGTCTCACACACACACACTTGCCCGTCTCTCACACACACTCACACTCCCCCATCTCACACACACACTCCCCCGTCACACTCACACTCCCCCCGTCTCACACACACTCACACTCCCCTGTCTCACACACACACACTTTCCCGTCATACTCACACTCCCCGTCACACGCACACACACACTCCCCCATCACACTCACACACACATACTCCCCCCTCACACACTCCCCCGTCTCACACACTCACACTCCCCCGTCTCTCAGACACACACACACTCCCCCGTCACACCCACACTCCCCGTCTCTCTCACACACACACACAAAACACTCCCCCATCACACGCGCACACACACACACACTCCCCCGGTGATTGGGACTATCACCTGATGAAGGAGCGTCGCTCCGAAAGCTAGTGTGCTTCCAATTAAACCTGTTGGACTATAACCTGGTGTTGTGTGATTTTTAACTTTGTACACCCCAGTCCAACACCGGCATCTCCAAATCATGACTGATACACACAGATATTCACACACACACTGATACACACAGACATACACTCTCTCTCACATACACACACTGATACTCACACAGACACACACACACTGATACACATACAGCTTAAAAATGTATTGCTGGAAAAGCGCAGCAAGTTAGGCAGCATCCAAGGAGCAGGAGAATCGACACACATACAGATACACACACAGATACTCTCACACATACACACATACACACACACATACACACATACAGATACACACACACACACACAGATACACACACACAGATACTCACACACACATACAGATACACACACACAGATACTCTCACACATACAGATACACACAGATACTCTCACACATACACACACACATACAGATACTCACACACACACATACAGATACACACACAGATACTCACACACACACAGACAGATACACACACAGATACACACACAGATACACACACAAATACTCTCACACATACATACACACATACACACATACAGATACACACACAGATACTCACACACACACAGATACACACAGATACTCTCACACACACACATACATACACACAGATACTCACACACACACATACAGATACACACACAGATACTCACACACACACAGACAGATACACACACAGATACTCACACAGACACATGCACAGACTCACTCACACACACATACAGATAAACTCACACACAGATACTCACACAGACATACATTCTCACACAGACACACACACTGATACTCACACAAAGACTCACTCACACTGATACACAGATACACTCACGCAGATACACACATACAGATACACACACACTGATACTCACAGAAACACAGAGATAATCACATACACAGATACACACACTGCACAAAAACTCTCACAGACACAGATATACTCACACACAGATACACACACAGATACACTCACTCACATAAATATACACATACACTGATACCCACAGATATTCACACACACAGAAACATACACACACAGATACATTCACACACACTGATGCTCACACACACAGATACTGACACGCACACATACAGATACGCACACTCACACACACACTGATACACACACACATACTCATACACACACACTGATACTCACACTTAGACACACACACTGATACTCTCACACAGACACATTCACAATGACACACACCCTCTCACATACACAGACACTCACTCACTCACAGGGGACAGCCTGTCTGGGGTGATGGGGTGGCTGTCTTTGTAGCAGTGTTTAGCTGCAGTCCCCACCCAGCCCAGGCTCCCTCTGTGTGTGTGTGTGTCTCTCTCTCTCTCTCTCTGTCACTTTCCGCACTCTCCCGGGGACACCTCTGCCTTCCCAGGGGAGCAAATACCAATGCCCTCCCGCCCTCCCCCCCTCCCCCAGAGCAAAATTCCAGTTGCCCACCCTCAAGGGAGCAGATACCCACACCCCCTATTCCAAGGGGAGCAGATATTAATAGCCCCCAGCCTCCAGGAGAGAAAATATTAACAACCTCCACTCCCCAGAGGCTAATAATCTGCATCACCTGGGGGCAGCAACCTCATGGGAATACCAACGCCCCCACCCCTCAGCGGTTTAAACCCTGTCTACAATCTCTCTCTCTCCCACCCCAGGACTGCTTACCCAACCTCTCCACCAGGTGCTTTAATCTCCCCCACCTGCCGAGCTGAAACCTTGCGCCACCACCATCCCTACCATCCCTACCATCCCTACCATCCCTACCATCCCTACCATCCCTACCATTCCTCCCTCCCCCGGTGACACCCTCATCCTGTGAATGAATAAAATTAAGTAAACATTGACATCAGGGTAGATGTGGGCACTTGGTGTATTCATACCTGTTCAGAAATAGTTTAAATGCAGAGCATTTGTGTTCACACAGCTAGTTTCTGGTTTTTTTGCATTTAGCAGGGAGCAAATGATAAAAATCCATATAAGGTAATATACTGTTAGACTAGATTTCCTACAGTATGGAAACAGGTCCTTTGGCCCAACAAGTCCACACCACCCACCCTCTACCCTATATTTGCCCATAGCACTGGGCAATTTAGCATGGCCAATTCACCTAACCTGCACATCTTTGGACTGTGGGAGGAAACTCACACAGACGCAGGGAGAATGTGCAAAATCCACACAGATAGTTGTCCAAGGCTGGAATCGAACCTGGGACCCTGGTGCTAACCACTGAGCCACCGTGCCACCCCAATACTGTTAATACTGTATAAGACACTGTAAGCTACAGGGAAAAAAATCCTCTCTAAACCTGCACAATGACATAAAAAGTATTAAAATTGCAGCCTATATTAGTGCGCCATCTGTTGATCACTGTATAGGATTACAGACATACACACAAGGCACCCTCCTCTGGCGAAACTAGAAATAATCTGTCTCACCCTAAATGTGCAGTTCACCTTCTGATGATCTTGGTGTCCAGTGTCGATTATTCTGAAGTCATACTGGTCTTGAAAAGTTCTTCTGTCTGTTAGAACCCTTGCTGATTTCTCATTTTTATTGTTTTAGTACTGTGAACTGGGCTGACGATGATATTTGGACTGTGATCCTAACATGGCCGGTGACAATTTTATTAGAAGCAACAATCAGGGATAAGATAAACTTTAATTTGCAAAGGCGGGGGTTAATACAGGAAAAACCAGAATTGTCAGAAGCATTATCTATCAATATCCTTAATGAGCTAACAGAAAAATGGCTGATCAAGTGAGTATAGTCAATGTGTATTTAGAATTCCTACTGTGTGGAAACAAGTCCACACCGACCCTCCAAAGAGTCACCCACCCAGACCCATTCCCCTATAATCACCTCTGACGAATGCACCTAACCTACACATCCCTGAACACCCTGAAAATTTAGCACGGCCAATTTTCCTAACCTGTACATCTTTTGGATTGTGGGTGGAGACCAGAGCACGTGAAGGAAACCCACGCAGAGACGGGGAGAATATGCAAACTCCACACAGTCGCCCAAGGCTGTAATCAAACCTGGGTCCCTGAGCCACAATGTCGCCCATAATGAACTTGCCAAAAATAATTCAATGATGGCAGCTTGGCTCAGTGACAGGAATCTTGTTTTTGTAATTCTGAAGAAGGGTTACTAGATTTTAAACGTTAATTCTGTTTTCTTTCCACAGATGCTGCTAGATCTGCTGAGTTTTTCCAGCAATTTCTGTTTTTGTTTCTGATTGCCAGCATCTGCAGTTGTTTGACTTTTTTTATTGGTGGTTGGATGTTTTTTAGATTGAGAGGTGGATTGCGCTAGAATTGCCAGTATGTAGTATGGTCAATCAGTTTTGGGATCAGGATTCTTTCAATATCTGCAAATGAATGGGTATAGCAGTAACCTTGTAACAGTGATCAAAAATATGAAAGTGGCAAAGAAGTAGGTAGTAATGAAGGTACCACTCAACTTTAAGATGACACAAGCAAAGTGATAAAATGGACAGATGTACAGACAGCTAGGGTTCAATGCAGAAAAATGTGAATTGATGCACAATGTAAGGACAATAACGATAAAATATACTCTAAATGGCATGACTATGAAAAATGTCAATGAGACACAATCAAAAGGACCAATGTGATATATGATTATAATGCACAAGTTTACTTTGGTTATGTATTGAAGAACAGAATGTAAAAACAAATAGATCATGATGGAACTTTATATATGACTTGCCAAGCTTCAGCTGGTAATTTATAGATAGTTCTGGGCAACACAATCCAGGAAACATATCAGGGTCTGGGAATTTCTACCTTAAGGGGTAGTGGATTGTGTTTCCACAATGATTCAAGAATTATGAACTTGTGGAACAAAAGGCAAGATATGAGTCCGAGAACAATTACTCTTTCAAAGATACAGCAGAGGGCTGAGTGTAAGAGCACATTACTGCAGATGCAGGAATCTGAACTAAAAACAACAAATGCTGGAGATCACAGCAGGTCAGACAGCATCCATGGAGACAGAGCAAGCTAACGTTTCGAGTCTAGTTGACTCTTCATCAGAGCTGACGTGTCGTGTGAATGGGGCAGCATTTATTGCTGTACTTTGGGTGGGGAAGTGGAGTGCTGAGGGGGAGAAAGGCTGAATGAGCTCTTCAGTCGGAAGTTTCTGTGATTTTATAATTCTGAGACACACGCTCTAGTCACCCAGGTCGGAATTTTGTACTGCACGATATTGTTAATTGACCAGCCAAGGGGGTACACTAATAGAAACTGTGACAGCTAAGGCTATGGACTTTTCCCAAGCACCTCCAGAAAACTCTGCCAGTCAGTGTCCTGACTATTACTGCATTTTTCAATGGATAAATAGTGGAAAGCTTATCCTAACCCTATCATATAAAGTATTGTTTTTACACAGTATAACCTTTAGGGGGTCAGTTAGCTGGATGGTGTGTTTGAAATGTAGAATGATTCCAACAGCACAGATTCAATTCGTGTACCAGCAGTGACCAACATAAAAGTCCTGCCTTCCTAACCTTGCCATTCAGCTGAGGCATAGTGACCCTCATATTGTTTGTTATCTACCATGCCCCCTAGAGTTTCTCACATCTGATTATTGCCACATCTTACTACACATGTTCCTGCAATAACACACCAATAACTTGTTGGATAATAGCAGAATCCTGGAACTCCTCAGCATCCCTTGCGCTGTAGCCATCTTTAAAAGCCCATTGTGTAGCCAGATGAACACAGTGGTCGAAATTTGCCCTGGACATGACAAATAGGGAAACTGCAGGCAGTGTCCTGGAGTCTTGCTGGGAAAAGTGGTGCCAAAGCAGGACTTTGTCTCCCAGGACCAGCAGTGGAGGTCATGACACCAGACCATGCCAGCCTGCTCTGTGGTTATCATCAAGGGTAGAGCAGCCTCAGCCATCTGGAGGAACATTCAACACCATAGGAAGAAGATCAATGTTTTCCTCCACTCCATCAGGGTATGTTCCAACATCTTCTTTCCAACACTTTGCAGTCTCTCTGTCGCTGCTCCTGTACCCAACTCCCACCAAGACTCACACTCGATCACCCTCACTACTGTCTGCAATGTCTTCCTTCGTTCACTGCCACCCACTCCAACTCCCAACAGCACTAATCCTGAATACCCTCTGTACTGTTTAATCACCCACTGATTCCAAAGAGATTTGCCAGGATGTTGCCGGGTATGGAAGATTTGAGTTATAAAGAAAGGCTGGATATTTTGGGATCTTTTTCACTGGAGCGTAGGAGGTTGGGAGGCAACCTGATAAAAGTTTATGAAATCATGAGAGGTATTAGATAGAGTTAATGGTAGTTGACTTTTCCCAAGGATTAATGATTCCAAGATTAACGGGCATACTTTTAAGCTGAGAGGAGAGAGATTTTAAAAAGACATGAGGGGCAAATTATTTATACAGATGGTGGTTTGCTCTTGGAATGAACTTCCTGAGGAAGTAGTGGATGTGGGTACAATTTAAAACTTTAAAAGACATTTGGATAAACACATGAATAGGAAAAGTTTGAGGGGTATGGGCCTGTAGCAGGCAGTGGGGACTGGTTTCATACTGTATGACTCAGTGGGTATGACTCCAAATGTAAATGCCTTTCACACATTTTAACAAATATTTTGAGAACAATCGATAAAATTCTCTTCTCTTCATACTAATATCCAGTTCTTACTTAGTTTGGGATTATGTTCAGCATGGGCTGTTTGGACAGGAGAGTCTGTTTCTGTGCTGTGTGAATCTATGACTATGACTTGATGGCTCTAAGCAACACTTCCCGACCTGCACAAATAGTAGCAGTGGCACTTTCACATCCACTAAAGCCTGCCTCTGTCTCATTTAATGAGGAACACAGCCAACAATACTTTAGGAGCTTTAGAAAGCCTTAGGAGTGCTGCCTGCCATTTGGTTATTATCCCTAATGAGGAGAGGGTCCTGATACTGACAGACCCCAAGTACAGCCTGGACTGGTATTAGAGACTGCCCTTGAATTACTGTGTCCGCACTCCTGAGAGAAGGCTATCCCCCTTGACTTGACTAAGCCCTGACAACAACTGTGACAGGCTGCCTGGCTTTGAGCACAGACAGCAGAACTATACATCTGGCATCTATGGCTGAGGGGACAAAATACAAAAAAAGGCAAGGCCAGGCAGGGGTGCTGCGAGTATTCAGGCAGGCTCAGAGTTAGTGATGACAGTGAAAGAAGAGCTCAGAGATGCAGCCTGGTGCAGCCTGGCAGCTGGCTGTGTGTCCTTGCTGCTGCATTAAAGTGGCTGGTGCAGCTACAGGTGCTGCATTAAAGTGTGGCGACATCCTGTAAATGGATTGGAGATGTGCCGTGAGGTTGTTAGAGGCTGGCGCATGCCATACACCAATGTCCATGGATGTGTGTGCATGTGGCAGTGCCGGCAGAAAAGGTCCTCAGATGTTGGTTACCAGTTTCCAATTTGAAAGTCATTTGGAGCAAGCAGTGAGTTGAATCACAGCAGGAGTTCTCTCTGGTTTCCTTGTCATGTTTTCCTACTGTCCAGCTTGTGGGCGGCATGGTGGCACAGTGGTTAGCACTGCTGCCTCACAGCGCCTGTAGACCCGGGTTCAATTCCCGACTCAGGCGACTGACTGTGTGGAGTTTGCACATTCTCCCCGTGTCTGCGTGGGTTTCCTCCGGGTGCTCCGGTTTCCTCCCACAGTCCAAAGATGTGCGGGTCAGGTGAATTAGCCATGCTAAATTGTCCGTAGTGTTAGGTAAGGGGTAAATGTAGGGGTATGGGTGGGTTGCGCTTCGGCGGGTCGGTGTGGACTTGTTGGGCCGAAGGGCCTGTTTCCACACTGTAAGTCTAATCTAATCTAATAAAAAAAAATTAGAGGTGACTATGAATGAGGTGAATTGGCCAGGCTTAATTGCTCGTAGTGTTAGGTGCAGGGGTAAATGTAGGGGAAGGGGTCTGGGTAGGTTGCGCTTCGGCGGGTCAGTGTGGACCTGTTGGGCAAAAGGGCCTGTTTCCACACTGTAAGTAATCTAATCTAACCTGAGGGGCAACTATTTCACATAAAGAGTGGTTTGTATGTGGAATGAGCTGCCAGAGAAAGTGGTAGATGCAGGTACAGTTACAACATTTACAGAGGAAACTCGATTATCCGAATATCAATTGTCCGAAAATCGGATTATCCGAAGGAGATCTCAAGGTCCGGATGGAAACATGACATCAAAGACGTGTTTCCAACAGTGATCGCATCTTTTGTTGACAGTGATTAAACCCCCCTTCCCCATATATTCTCTCCAACATTGTCCTGTACAGAATAAAGGTGGAACCTGTCAAAAAGCTGCAGTAAAAAGTTCTGTGTGTGTGTGAGTGTGTGCACGTGCACGCGTGCGCTATTTGGAGACTTAGCAGTAGCAGTATGATTGTTGGTGTCCAGTCCAGCTGTCCTGGAGAGGGGGCAGGTATCTATGGGGTTGGGGTAGTGGGGGAATGGGGGGGGGGGCAGTGTTGGATATGGTTGGGGGCGGGTGTTTTTGCATGGGATCGGGAGCAGGGGGAATGCTGTGGGTGGGAGCAGTGTTGGACGGGGTTGGGGGCAGGTAGCACAGGGTTAGGGGTGCTGTTGAACGCAGTTGGGGGTGATGGGTGTTGGGGGCAGGGTTGTCAGCTCGTGTTGAATGGAGTTGGGGGGTGGGGCCTTGCGCGCTGTGTGCTGCTGTAGTCACCTGAATGAGGAGCAGACTTTAAAAACTCCGAGCCCCAGAGGAAAGGCATTTGATCAATTAACCGAATAATCGATTATCCAAACGAAATAGTGCTCACCCATCACGTTCGGATAATCGAGGTTCCCCTGTAAAAGACATTTGGATGGGTACATGAACAGGAAAGCTTGAGAGGAATATGGGCCAGATACAGGCAAATGGAACTTGTTTAGTTTGGGATACTTGGTTGACATGACAAGTTGGACCGAAGGGTCTGTTTCCGTGCTTCATGACTGTAGAATGTTATAAATGAATTCTACTTTTATTGGCAACTTATATTTTAAAACTACAATAAGGAACATTTCTCTTTTGTACTTATCAACCTCTCCATAATACTGTTAAAAATCACATAACACCAGGTTATAGTCCAAAAGTACAAGCTTGTGCTTGTGTGATTTTTAGCTTAGTCCATCCCAGTCCAACACTGGCACCTCCACATCATGGTCTCCGTGATACAACAGTGCTGGTGGCAAACAATCTACAGTTGTCCCAACTTTTGATGGTGCCACACTTTATCATTGCCCCTGAACAGTAACTCTGTGTTTCATAGAACATAGAACATAGAAAAGTACAGCACAGGACAGGCCCTTAGGCCCACGATGTTGTGCCAAGACTTAATCCTAATGTAAAATATATTAACTTAACCTACGCACCCCTTAACTCACTGCTATCCATGTGTACGTCCAGCTGTCACTAAATGTCCCTAATGACTTCGCTTCCACCTGGCAACGCATTCCATGCATTCGCAACTCTCTGCGTAAAGAACCTACCTCTGATGTCTCCTTTATACCTTCCTCCTAATATCTTCAAGTTTCCTTCAGTTTTTGGAGAGTTTTTCAATTCCACGAGCATCTCAGTAGAATAATGTTTCCTTTCCTTTGGCCACACAAGGATCTCCAGGTTGCTGAGGTGGCTGTGGACAGCAACTCATTAACTACGGGCTGTCTCCCTCCAACAACTGCCTTCAGTCACTTGTAAACAATCTGCAATCGCTATTTCCTGCTGACAAAACATCAGTTGTTTTCCTCTCTCTTTTTTCCTTTTGCAACTAAAGCTCTTGGGGAGACAGGCCATCTAAAAAGTTTGGGAGAAGATTTGTAGCTCAGGTGCTCATTGTTGTTATGGTTCTGTTCGGCGAGCTGGGAATTTGTGTTGCAGATGTTTCGTCCCCTGTCCAGGTGACATCCTCAGTGCTTGGGAGCCTCCTGTGAAGCGCTTCTGTGATCTTTCCTCCAGCATTTATAGTGATTTGTATCTGCCGCTTCCGGTTGTCAGTTCCAGCTGTCCGCTGCAGTGGCCGGTATATTGGGTCCAGGTCGATGTGCTTATTGATTGAATCTGTGGATGAGTGCCATGCCTCTAGGAATTCCCTGGCTGTTCTCTGTTCGGCTTGTCCTATAATAGTAGTGTTGTCCCAGTCGAACTCATGTTGCTTGTCATCTGTGCGTGTGGCTACCAAGGATAGCTGGTCGTGTCGTTTCGTGGCTAGTTGGTGTTCATGGATATGGGTTGTTAGCTGTCTTCCTGTTTGTCCTATGTAGTGTTTTGTGCAGTCCTTGCATGGGACTTTGAACACTACATTGGTTTTGCTCATGCTGGGTATCGGGTCCTTCGTTCTGGTGAGTTGTTGTCTGAGAGTGGCTGTTGGTTTGTGTGCTGTTATGAGTCCTAGTGGTCGCAATAGTCTGGCTGTCAGTTCAGAAATGCTCCTGATGTATGGGAGTGTGGCTAGTCCTTTGGGTTGCGGCATGTCCTCGTTCCGTTATCTTTCCCTTAGGCATCTGTTGATGAAATTGCGCAGGTATCCGTTTTTGATGAATACATTGTAGAGGTGTTCTTCTTCCTCTTTTTGCAGTTCTGGTGTACTGCAGTGTGTTGTGGCCCTTTTGAACAGTGTCTTGATGCAACTTCTTTTGTGTGTGTTGGGGTGATTGCTTTCATAGTTCAGGACTTGGTCTGTGTGTGTGGCTTTCCTGTATACCTTTGTGGTGAATTCTCCGTTCGGTGTTCTCTGTACCATCACGTCTAGGAATGGGAGTTGGTTGTCCTTTTCTTCCTCTCTAGTGAATTGGATTCCTGTGAGTGTGGCGTTGATGATCCGGTGTGTGTTCTCTATTTCTGTGTTTTTAATGATTACAAAGATGGTATCCACATATCTGACCCAGAGTTTGGGTTGAATTTGCGGTAAGACTGTTTGTTCTAATCTTTGCATTACCACTTCTGCTATGAGTCCAGAGATCGGTGAGCCCATGGGTGTGCCGTTGATTTGTTCATATATTTGGTTGTTGAATGTGAAGTGTGTTGTGAGGCACAGGTCCAGTAGTTTGAGTATGCCGTCTTTGTTGATAGGTTCAACGTCCTGTTGTCTGTTCTGTATGTCCAGCAGGTTGGCTATTGTTTCTCTGGCTAGGGTTTTGTCGATAGAGGTGAATAGTGCTGTTACATGTTAGGAAGCACCTTCTACAGACAAAGGGTGGGAGAAATTTGGAATTCTCTTCCACAAACAGCAGTGGATGCTGGATCAGTTATTAATTTTAAATCTGAGGTAGATTAGTTTTTGTTAAGCAAGGATAATGAAGGATACAGGCTAAAGGCAGGGATCCGGAATTTGGCCACAGATCAGCCATGATCTCACTGAATGGTGGAACAGGCTTGGAGGGGCTGAATGGCCTACTCCTGTTCCCATGTTTCTGTGTTCCATTCTCTTGCCGAAGCCAGGCTTGTTGTCAGGGCAGGGTATGACACCCCCAACCCATTTCAATCAAACATTAAAAAGACAGGGCGGAACTTAATAACTCCATCAAGCCAGAAGTAGCAATGTGAAACTAGTCAACATCAGGCCTCCATTCAGTTACTGCAAACATTGTGAAAACAACAACATAAAAAACTCATGATTCACTTGAGGTTCATACTATTCATGAACCCTTCCACCAGGTTACCAATTGGTGCCAAAATTATTTTGGGCATTTTAAGTCAAATTTTAAACTAATTTCTTGAACTCCATGGATGTTAACATGAGAAAGGTACATTATTTTTACTGTTTTCTTTATAATCACAGTGTATCGTATCTTTCTCATTGGTGTAGACTATTCAAGCACAAATGCTTCATACTCTGTATTTTGTGGTGTACTGGGGTGTCTTGCATCCAGCATTTCAAATGACCACTGGTACAGACTGGGCAACAACACTGCACAGCACATTGCATGATGCTGATCACAGACTTAGGTACAGTACCTACTCTGATGAGAAGGAACATCATGTGAGCCACAGTGCATACAAAGCAGAAATGCATGATGGTTGCAAAGGAGAAACAGGAAGCTTGATCTCAGAGGACCAGTTCACTTCCTTCCTCAGCTGCTGTATTTCAGAATGCACCAGGCTGCTCATAAAAGGAAATTATTATCTAATTGAGGTAACTCTATACAATTCACTTATATCTGCCTCAGAAAACCAGATCATGCAGCGAAAAGTGTGCAGGATTCATTTCTGCATTCAAGCAAGCATTTATAGACTTGTAGTCTCCTATGGTGCATGTGGCATGCCCAGTGGTAAATTGTTAAGAGTTCCTTCTTATTTCACACAATCAGCAAAGCCCTAAGGTGTTACATACTTATAATCTGTAATTTATCAAGAAAACTAATCTGTTTTTAAATTGAATCTTACAAAACTTTTCCCAGCTCACCACAGCACAACAATGAGTGTCCCCCAAACTAAAGGTGGAGGCAGAGAGGCAATGGCCTAGTGGTATTATCACTAGACAGTTAACCTACAGACCCAGGTAATATCCTGCGGGACCAGGTTCGAATCCTATTACAGCAGATGGTGTTGTTTGAACTCTGGTAAAATCTGAGAGTATGAGTTTAATGATGACTGTGAATCCATTGTTGATTATTGGAGAAAACCCATCTGGTCCACTAATGTCCTTTATGGAAGGAAACTACCATTTTTACTTGGTCTGGTCTCCATGCAACTCCAAACCCACAGCAATGTGGTCGACCCTTAACTGCCCTCTGGGCAATTACGAACAGGCAATAAACAGTCGCTTGGCCAGCAATGTCCTCATCCTGTCAATGAATAAAAACGTTATAAAGGTTAATTGTCTCAATGTCAAAAAAAATATATTTCTCAGATAAAGACAAAGCCAATGCTTAGTATCAAAGCATAATTTGCCTGTTTTTTTAATAGTGGCCATCTTAAAGTTTTGATCAGTATAAAACAGGCTGTGAGCAACAATTTTGTGCAGAACCTTCCCAGGAGGAACTCTGAGAGACCCCATCACAGAATGGAAACATAAGGGAGCCGGCAGTACAGAAATCAGTTGCTGTTTTGCCAAAAGACATCAGGCAATCAGCAAGTGTCACAACAACAGATATAGGGAAGAATAAAAAAATCTCTCTCACACACACACACACACTCTCTCTCTCTCTCTCTCTCTCACTCTCCCACTCTCTCTCTCTTTGTCTGTCTGTCTGTCTGTCTCTCTCTCTCCCAAATCCTGTTGACTGGCTAAATCCAGACAAACAACAATACTCAGTACAGAATTCAATACAGCTGCTGAATTATACTCAAGTTTTGAACCTTTCACTTTGGAAATACTTTCAAGTGAGCCAGGCCTGCAACATTCTTACAGCTTGATCTTACTTTCATCTTTGCAAGTTATTTTTTACCCTTAACTATTTTTAATCTTTTTAGCTAATAATCTTACCTCATACCTGAATACCTACCATTGTAGTTTTGCAAGAAACTAAGCTTTGTCTCATTTAAAACTAAACTTTATTGCTTTTTTGTATATTCAAGCACTTGGTAACTATAAGGAGGCTATAAATGTGCTATAAAATTTACACTTCAACAAACTATTCAGGGAATATACCTTTGACTGTGACAATTAAGGGCTCATCTGGGGTCGTACCCATTGAAAAATAAAGTCAAACTTGTCCTAAAAGTCATAACTGTATCTACTGTGGAAAGAACCAAATTTTGGACTGCAAATAATTTGGAAGTTGAAAGGAACTGACAGTTCGAACTGAAACAAAACCCACAAGTTATTGCAGCAAGCTTTGTGATAAAAATATTAACAATGACTAAAAATGGCAACTTCTGTTGCACAAGAGTTTATTGATCAGAAGGGTTGAAATTAGCAGGAGTTAATATCCTCAAATATGGAATGTTTAAATGATTTCTAAACAGCTGGCCTTAAGATGTAATGACTGTGATAAGGCCGGCCAGGTCAGTCTCATAGAAGATGAGTTCCCTTGTTGGGGCTGTTAACCTGGTCCAATCAGGGAGCCCCGGCTGACAGATTAAAAACAGGAGTGTCAGACATTCTGTTCACTCTGAGAGATGGCTCTGAGGGAGCTGGATCAGTGTTAAGGACTTTTCACGTGTAAATACAGAGGGACTTGGTGATAAGATACTGACTTCTGTGGAGTTATTTCATAGGATCTGCTCGAAAACAAAGAGACTGGAATTCTGGAGAATTCTGGCAAAGAATTTTATATTCAATCCATCGTCATAACTGACAACAGAAACTGTATCCCTCAGGGTTACTTTATTCCAAGTAGAACTCGAAAATTGGGAACTGAAATGGAGTTTAAAGCTTGAGAAAAGGAACTAGAATTTCAGGCACAGAAAGAAAGAGAAAATTAAGAGGAGAAGAAGATAAAAAGGAAATTCCATTCACAGAAACAGGAATTGGAGTTGCAAGCACAGAAGTACAGAGACTGAAGGCAATTTAAACTGATGGGGGAAATCTTGCTCCATAATAGCAGCTCATAACCTTGAAATGGGCCCCAAAACTCTACATTTGTTTTCAGATTCGAAGAGAGGAGTGTAGAATTCATCCTCACTGCTTTAAAAATGCAGAACAACTTCAGTTAGCCCAAGAGATGTGGGACACTGCTGATCCTGGGTCAGTTCACAGGAAATGCCCAACCCTGCAGAGACTGCTGATTACAAACAGACTAAGGATGCAATGCTTAGCGCCTATGAACTTGTGCCAGATGCATACCATCAGCAATTACAGCATTAACGTGAAAAATCCACAGCAAAGTATCTGCAATTTGAAAGAATGAAAGAGATTGCATTAGACCGATGAATGAGTAAAATGAGACTATACTACTAGGGAATAAAGAAATTAACATAGTTAGAGGAATTCAAAAATATCTCCTGTATAACATTAAATGCACATTGGGCAGTAAAGGGTTATCTCAGCCAGCACAGCTGCCGTCAATTCTGAGGTCTATCAGACTGCGGAATCCTTGCAGACATGGATCATATAGTCTGTATCAGTCAGGCAAAGATAGGAGGAAGACCAGAGGATGAAATAGATCCTAAAGAAAAGTAGAATACAGAAAACAGGAAAACCTTTCACAAGAACTACAGAACTGTCCCTTGTCCATTTTAATTGTGGTAAAAGAGGAACTACAAAGGGACATTACTGGCATTCAAATAAAGCCACAGATAACCTCTGCACCATTGGTGTTCATAATCACTGAAGTTGTAACCATTATGCCAACAGAAAGGAAGGCAAAAAAAACTACTAGGATTTTCTGTGAAATGGGGAAATGGCTTCCATCGCTTCCAAAGTACAGGGGAAGACCATCAGGTCATAACATATAAACAGAAGTAGGCTATTCAGCCCATTGAGTAGCTCCATTATTCAACAGGATCATGGCTGATCTGATGTCTCAATTCCACTTTCCTACTTTTTCCCCATTGCTCTTGATAGACTTACTGATTGAAAATCTGTAAATCTCAGCCTTGAATATACTTAATGACCCAGCCTTGACAGTTGATCAGTGGTAAAAGAATTCCACAGATCCACTGTCCTCCTCATCTCTGTCTTAAAAAGACCACTCCCTACTCTGAGATTATACCTTTTGGTCTCAGACTCTCCCTTAAGGGGAAACAACCTGTCTGCATCTACCCTTTGAAGTTCTTTAAGAATCTTGTATATTTCAATAAGGTTACTTGTCATTCTTCTAAACTCCAATAAGTACAAGCTCAACCTACTCAACCTCTCCTTGTATGAAAGTTCCATCATACCCAGGATCAACCTAGCAAACCCTCTCTGGACTGTGACCGCACAGTGGCTCAGTGGTTAGCACTGCTGCCTCACAGCGCCAGGGACTCGAGTTCCGTTCCTGCCTCGGGCGACTGTCTGTGTGAAATTTGCACATACTCCCCATGTCTGCGTGGGTTTGTACATACTCCCCATGTCTGCGTGGGTTTCCTCCCACAATCCAAAGAGGTGCAGTTTAGGTGGCCATGGTGTTAGGTGCACGAGTCTGAGATAAATATAGGGTAGGGGAATGGGGCTGGATGGGTTACTCTTCAGAGGGTCGGTGTGGACTTGTTGCACTGAATGGTCTGTTTCCTCACTGTAGGTAATCTAAACTGTCTCAATGCCATTATATCTAGCTTTAGATAAACAGACTAACACTGCTCCAGGTGTAGTCCAACTAGTTTCTTGTGTAGCCTTAAAAATGTCTCCTATTGTTATATTCCATTCCAGTCCATTTGCATTTCCTATTACCTGATAAATGTGTGTGCTAGCTGCATGCTCATACCCCTCGATGCGATATATTTCCACACTCTTTCTCCATTTAAATAATATTCAGTGTTTTAATTCTTCCTGTCAATGTGTGTAACCTCACACTTTCCCACATTATATTCCTCTGTCATGTTAATGTCCACTAGCGTAACTAGAGTCCAGATTAGAATGGTGCTGGAAAAGCACAGCAGGTCAGGCAGCATCCGAGGAGCAGGAAAATCGATGTTTCGGGCAAAAGCCCTTCATCAGGAATGGAGGCAGGGAGCCTGAAGGGTGGAGAGATATGTGAGTGGAGGGTGGGGATGGGGAAAAAGTAGCACAGAGTACAATAGGTGAATGGGGGTGGGGATAAAGCTGATAGGTCAGAGGGGAGAATGGAGTGGATAGGTGGAAAGGAAGACAGGCAGGTAGGGTGGTGCTGAGCTGGAAGGCTGGAGTTGGGATGAGGTGGGGGAAGGGGAAATGAGGAAACTGGTGACATCCACATTGATCCCTGGGGTTGAAGTGTTCCGAGGCAGGAGATGAGGCGTTCTTCCTCTAGGCGTCGAGTGGTGAGGGAGCGGCGGTGAAGGAGGCCCAGGACCTCCCTGTCCTCAGTAGAGTGAGAGGGGGAGTTGAAATGTTGGGCCACGGGGCGGTGTGGTTGATTGGTGCGGGTGTCCTAGAGATGTTTCCTAAAGCGCTCTGCTAGGAGCGTCCAGCCTCCCCAACGTAGAGGAGACCGCATCGGGTGCAACAGATACAATAAATGATATTAGTGGATGTGCAGGTAAAATTTTGATGGATGTGGAAGGCTCCTTTGGGGCCTTGGATGGAGGTGAGGGAGGAGATGTGGGCACAGGTTTTGCAATTCCTACAGTGGCAGGGAGGGTGCCAGGAAGGGAGGGTGAGACTAGTCTATACCTTTTTACAGACTCTTTGCGTCACCCTCACCACTTGCCTTCGGATTTATTTTTGTGTTGTCTGCAAACTTGGTGCTAGCACATTTACTTTCCTCATCCAAGTCATTAATATATATTGTAAACAATTGTGGTCCCAGCATTGATGTCTGTGACACTCAACTAGTTATCAGTTTCCATCCTGAAAATATCCTTTACTCCCAATTTTCTGTCTTCTACTACTTAGCAAAGTTTCTATCCATGTTGATCCTAACACTATCGCAGCTATTAATTTAACCTGGGGCAGTGTTTGTAGAGGAATAAGACGGTGTTATTTTCTGGGTCTGTAGATAGTGAAGGAGCAAAAATGACCTTTGCAGTGATATGTACTTCTTGTCAGATGTGGGAGTTTAAAGAGAGTTTAAGGGTTACTGCGGATTATATCTGCCATAAATGCTGTTGGATGTGAATCTTATCAGATCGAGTGGATCGGTTGGAGAGACAGATAGAAGCAATGAGGAATTTGCAACAGCAACAGTATGTGATGGATGGCAGTTATAGGAAGGGGGGAAAGTCTCAGTTACAGTCACATAGATGGGTTAACTCCAGGAAGGGTAAGAGAGGTCAGCACCTAGGGCAGGAATCTTTTTGGATATACCCATTTCAAACAGGTATGCTGTTTTGGAAAATGTAGGGGGTGATGGATTCTCAGGGGAACGTAGCACAAACAGCCAAGTTTCTGCTATTGAGACTGGCTCTAATGCAACGAGGGGTACGTTGGCTTCCAAGAGATCAATTATGTTTGGGGATTCTCTAGTCCGAGGTACAGACAGACATTTCTGTGGCCAGCAGAGAACAAGCAGAATGGTGTGTGTTGTTTCCCTGGTGCCAGGATCAAGGATGTCTCAGAGAGGGTGCAGAATATTCTCACGGGGGAGAGGGGCCAGCAAGAGGTCATTGTCCACATTGGAACCAACGATATAGGAAGGGTAAAGATTGAGATTCTGAAGGGAGATTACAGAGAGTTAGGCAGAAATTTAAAAAGGAGGTCCTCAAGGGTAGTAATATCTGGATTACTCCCAGTGCTACAAACTAGTGAGGGCAGGAATAGAAGGATAGAGCAGATGAATGCATAGCTGAGGAGCTGGTGCATGGGAGAAGGATCATTGGAATCTCTTCTGGGGTAGAAGTGACCTGTACAAGAAGGATAGATTGCACCTAAATTGGAAGGGGACTAATATACTGGCAGGAAATTTGCTACAACTGCTTGGGAGGATTTAAACTAGTAAGGTGGGGGCGGGGGAAGGGGGCAACCCAGGGAGATAGTGAGGAAGAGATCGATCTGAGACGGGTACAGCTGAGAACAGAAGTGAGTCAAACAGGGCAGGCAGGGACAAGGTAGGACTAATAAATTAAACTGCATTTATTTCAATGCAAGGGGCCTAACAGGGAAGGCAGATGAACTCAGGGCATGGTTAGGAACATGGGACTGGGATATCACAGCAATTACGGAAACATGGCTCAGGGATGGGCAGGACGGCAGCTTAATGTTCCAGGATACAAATGCTACAGTAAGGATAGAAAGGGAGACAAGGGAGGGGGTGGCATTTTTGATAAGGGATAGGATTACAGCTGTGCTGAGGGAGGATATTCCCGGAAATATATCCAGGGAAGTTATTTGGGGGGAACTGAGAAATAAGAAAGGGATGATCACCTTATTGGGATTGTATTATAGACCCCCCAATAGTCAGAGGGAAATTATGTAACAAACTTGTAAGGAGATCTCAGCTATCTGAAAGAATAATAGGGTAGTTATGGTCGGGGATTGTAACTTTCCAAATGTCAACTGAGACTGCCATAGTGTTAAAGGTTTAGATGGAGAGGAATTTCTTAAGTGTGTACAAGACAATTTTCTGATTCAGTATGTGAATGTACCAACTAGAGAAGGTGCAAAACTTGACCTACTCTTGGGAAATAAGGCAGGGCAGGTGACTGAGGTGTCAGTGGGGGAGCACTTTGGGGCCAGTGACCATAATTCTATTAGATTTAAAATAGTGATGGAAAAGGATAGACCAGATCTAAAAGTTGAAGTTCAAAATTGAAGAAAGGCCAATTTTGACGGTATTAGGCAAGAACTTTCGAAAGCTGATTGGAGGCATATGTTCACAGGTAAAGGGACGACTGGGAAATGGGAAGCCTTCAGAAATGAGATAACAAGAATCCAGAGAAACTATATTTCTGTCCGAGTGAAAGGGAAGGCTGGGAGGTATAGGGAATGCTGGATGACTAAAGAAATTGAGGGTTTGGTTAAGAAAAAGAAGGAAGCATATGTCAGGTATAGACAGGATAGATCGAGTGAATCCTTAGAAGAGTATTAAGGAAGTAGGAGTATACTTCAGAGGGAAATCAGGAGGGCAAAATGGGGACATGAGATAGCTTTGGGAAATAGAATTAAGGAGAATCCAAAGAATCTTTACAAATATATTAAGGACAAAGGGTAACTAGGGAGAGAATAGGGCCCCTCAAAGATCAGCAAGGCGGCCTTTGTGTGGAGCCACAGAAAATGAGGGAGATACTAAATGAATATTTTGCATCAGTATTTACTGTGGAAAAGGATATGGAAGATATAGAATGTAGGGAAATAGATGGTGACATCTTGCAAAATGTCCAGATTACAGAGGAGGAAGTGCTGGATGTCTTGAAATGGTTAAAAGTGGATAAATCCCCAGGACCTGATCAGGTGTACCCTAGAACTCTGTGGGAAGCTAGAGAAGTCATCGCTGGGCCTCTTGCTGAGATATTTATATCATCGATAGTCACAGGTGAGGTGCCAGAAGACTGGAGTTTGGAAAATGTGGTGCCACTGTTTAAGAAGGGTGATAAAGACAAGCCAGGGAGCCATAGACCGGTGAGCCTGACTTTATGGTGGGCAAGTTGTTGGAGAGAATCCTGAGGGACAGGATGTACATGTATTTGGAAAGGCAAGGACTGATTCTGGATAGTCAACATGGCTTTGTGCGTGGGAAATCATAGCTGAAAAATGTGTTGCTGGAAAAGCGCAGCAGGTCAGGCAGCATCCAAGGAACAGGAGAATCGATGTTTCGGGCATAAGCCCTTCTTCAGGAATAAGGAAGATGTACCAAGCAAGCTAAGATAAAAGGTAGGGAGGAGGAATTTGGGGGAGGGGCATTGGGAATGCGATAGGTGGAAGGAGGTTAAGGTGAGGGTGATAGGCCGGAGTGGGGGTGGGGGCGGAGAGGTTGGGAAGAAGATTGCAGGTCAAAAAGGCGGAGCTGAGTCCGAGGGTTGGGATTGAGATAAGGTGGGGGAAGCAGAAATGAGGAAGCTGGAGAAATCTGCATTCATCCCTTGTGGTTGGAGGGTTCCTAGGCGGAAGATGAGGCGCTCTTCCTCCAGGCATCATGTTGCCATGGTCTGGCGATGGAGGAGGCCAAGGACCTGCATGTCCTTGGCGGAGTGGGTGGGGGAGTTAAAATGTTCCGCCACGAGGCGGTTGGGTTGGTTGGCACGGGTGTCCCAGAGGTGTTCTCTGAAACGTTCCGCAAGTAGGCGGCCTGTCTCCCCAATGTAGAGAAGGCCACATCGGGTGCAGCGGATGCAGTAAATGATGTGTGTGGAGGTGCAGGTGAATTTGTGACGGATATGGAAGGATCCCTTGGGGCCTTGGAGGGAAATGAGGGGGGAGGTCTCGGCGCAAGTTTTGCATTTCTTGTAGTTGCAGGGGAAGGTGCCGGGAGTGGAGGTTGGGTTGGTGGGGGGATGTGGATCTGACGAGGGAGTCGCGGAGGGAGTGGTCTTTCTGGAACGCTGATAGGGGAGGGGAGGGAAACATATCTTTGGTGGTTGGATCTGTTTGGAGGTTGCAGAAATGACGAAGGATGATACGATGTATCTGGAGGTTGATGGGGTGTTCGGTGAGGACCAGTTGGGTTCTGTCCTGGTGGTGATTGGAGGGGCGGGAAGTGGAGGAGATGCGGTGGAGAGCATCGTCAACCATGCCTGAGGGAAAATTGCATGGGAAATCATGTCTCACAAACTTGAATTGAGTTTTTTGAAGACGTAACAAAGAAGATTGATGAGGGCAGAGCATCTATATGGACTTCAGTAAGGCATTCGACAAGATTCCCCATGGGAGACTGATTAGCAAGGTTCGATCTCATGGAATATAGGGAGAACTAGCCACTTGGATACAGAACTGACTCAAAGATAGAAGACAGAGGGTGGTGGTGGAGGGTTGTTTTTCAGACTGGAAGCCTGTGACCAGTGGAGTGCCACAAGGATTGGTGTTGGGCCCTCTAATTATTGTCATTTACATAAATGATTTGGATGCGAGCATAAGAGCTACAGTTAGTAATTTTGCAGATGACACCAAAATTGGAGGTGTAGTGGACAGCGAAGAGGGTTACCTCAGATTACAACAGGATCTGGACCAGATTGACCAATGGGCTGAGAAGTGGCAGATGGAATTTAATTCAGATAAATGTGAGGTGCTGCATTTTGGGAAAGCAAATCTTAGCAGGACTTATACACTTAATGGTAAGGTCCTAGGGAGTGTTGCTGAACAAAGAGACCTTGGAGTGCAGGTTCATAGCTCCTTGAAAGTGGAGTCGCAGGTAGATAGGATAGTGAAGAAGGCGTTTGGTATGCTTTCCTTTATTGGTCAGAGTATTGAGTACAGGTGTTGGGGTGTCATGTTGTGGTTGTATATGACATTAGTTAGGCCACTGTTGGAATAATACATGGAATTCTGGTTTCCTTCCTATCGGAAGGATGTTGTGAAACTTGAAAGGGTTCAGAAAAGATTCACAAGGATGTTGCCAGGGTTGGAGGATCTGAGCTACAGAGAGAGGCTGAACAGGCTAGGGCTGTTTTTCCTGGACCTTATAGAGGTTTACAAAATTATGAGGGGCACGGATAGGATAAATAGACAAAGTCTTTTCTCTGGGGTGGGGTAGTCCAGAACGAGAAGGCATAGATTTAGGGTGAGAGGGGAAAGATATAAAAGAGACCTACAGGGCAACTTTTTCACACAGAGGGTGGTATGTGTATGGAATGAGCCGCCAGAGGATGTGTGGAGGCTGATACAATTGCAACATTTAAAAGGCATTTGGATGGGTATATGAATAGGAAGGGTTTGAAGGGATATGGGCCGGGTGCTGGCAGGTGGGACTAGATTGGGTTGGGATATCTGGTCGGCATGGATGGGTTGGACCGAAGGGTCTGCTTCCATGCTGTACATCTCTATGACTCTATGACCCTATCTTCAATACCATGAGCTCTTATCTTATTAAATAGCTTAATGTATGGTTCCTTGTTAAACACCTTCTGAAATCTAAATATATTACATCCATTTCTTCCCTTTTACCTGTCCTGCTTGTTACCTCCTCCAAGAATTCTAATAAATTTGTCAGACATGATTTCCCCTTTCTAGAGCCATGTGGACTCTGCTTGATCATATTATCTGCTTTGAAATGCATTGCTATTACCTCGTTTATAACAAACTCTAACATTTTCCTAATAGCAGATGTTAACCTAACTGGTCTGTGGTTACCTGTTTTTTGGTTTCCTTTCCTTTTTAAATAAGGGTGTTACATTGACAGCTTTCTGTTTTCTAAACCTCTGGGACTCTTCCAGAATCAAATTCTTGGAAGATTGCTACCAATGCATCCACTAAATCTGTAGCTACTTCCTTTAATATCCTGGGATGCATCCCAGGTCCCGGGAATGTATCCGTGTTTAGTCCCCTTAATTTTCTTTGCACTTTTTCTCTAGTGGCAGTTTGCATTTACTTCCTCTCCATTTTGTACCTTGATTATTTAGTAATTTTGGAATTGTATTAATATCTCTATTGAAAAGACCGATACAAATTACTTGTTCACCTTCTCCGCCAATTCCTGACTGCCTATTATAATTTCCCATTCCTCATTCTCTAAGTGTTCCATGTTCACTTTGGCCTCTGTCTTTGATTTTGTTTACATTTAAAGAAGCTCTTGTTATTTATCTTAAGCACAAATAGTTTGATAGTACTGCTACCGGAATGTTTTCAGGGCCCGCGGCCTTTCCTGCACCAGTCTACACAGACATTTTTTAACATCAGGGAGCTTAAACTAATTTGACTAAACGCTCAAAATAAAAACAGAAACTGCTGGAGAGGTCTGGAAAAAGAAACAGTTTTTATGTTGTTTCAAGTCCCATGACTTTTATTTTGAATCTGCTGATTGTGGGATTGCTTAACTCAGTCTATAAAAGACTGTATCTGTAATTTAACAAGTATGTAGTCCTATGGTGTCTCTCATTTCCATAAATGTTATCTGTCTCTCTTCATTCCTCATCGAAACAATGTTGATGCCCTGGCTTGGTGGGAATGTTCGGTAAAACAATCCAGAATAAAAAACGTAATTCACTCGGGGAGGGTCAATATCAGGGGAGGGGAATGGATCTTGGCCGGTTAATATCAGGGGAGGGGAATGGAGCTTGACCGGTTAATATCAGGGGAGGGGAATGGAGCTTGGCCGGTTAATATCAGGGGAGGGGAATGGAGCTTGGCCGGTTAATATCAGGGGAGGGGAATGGATCTTGGCCGGTTAATATCAGGGGAGGGGAATGGAGCTTGGCCGGTTAATATCAGGGGAGGGGAATGGATCTTGGCCGGTTAATATCAGGGGAGGGGAATGGATCTTGGCCGGTTAATTGTGAACAAAAACATTGGCAGGAAAACCTATAACAAAGTAATAGGTTGCAGCTAAAGGGGAGATAGTTCAAGTGTGATTGAGCAATATTCCCACATTGGGGGAAGGTGGTCAAATTAAGACAGAACTTATAGAGATTTGAACAAGGGACAGACAGATCTCATTGACTATGCAATCCCTGTTTGGGATTGTTACCTTGAGCCAATCTGGGAGCCCTGGCTGACAGAAGGAAACAGGAGATTCAGACAGTCTCTTCTTCTGAGAGACTGGCTCTGAGCTGGCTGGTTAGAGCCTATGTACATGTAAATAAAGGCTGACTTGATGACAAATTACAGGCCTCTGTGCTCCTTGCATGGTGAAAGAGATAAAGAATAAGTTGAAGCAGATAAAGTGACTAATACAAGCAAGAACCAGGCTGAATATAGAAAGATCAGAACAAAAGATAAAGCAGGAGTGTAAGAGAAGCAGAGACAGTGTAAGCAGAGACTGGCTGCTAACATAAAATGGAATGTCAAAGTTTTCTTAGAACATATAGATAGTAAAAAGGTATGGGGGGGGGGTGATTTTTTTATTCACTCAGAATGCAAGCATTATAAATTAGTCTACACTTATTACCTGCCAATAATTCTTGAATTGCAGAAACCTAAGGGGTGCAGGCACACCCATAGAGCTATTAGGAAAGGTTTTACAGATTTTGACCCAACAACACTGAAGGAACAGTAATACAATTCCATATGAGGATGATGTGTGGATTGGAGGGGAGCACGCAGATGATGTTGCTCCCATGCAACTGCTTTCATTGTCCTTCTGGTAGAGGTCACAGGTTTGAACCATGCTGTCAATGAGCTGCAGTGAATTGCTACTGTGCATCTACTCTGCTGCCAATCTGCATTAGTGATCAAAACATAGATGCTGAAAATGGTGACTGGAGTGCCAGTCAAGTTGCTTTGCCCTGATGGTGTCAAACTTCTTAAGTGTAGGTAGACCTGCAGTCACTCAGGTAAATGGGGAGTTTTCCACCGCATTCCTGACTTGTCTCTTGTACATGGTGAACAGGCTTTGGGGAGTCAGGAAGCAAGCATGGCTGAAATACTCAGTTAGTGCTTTGCATCTGTCTTTACCAAGGAAGGGACGCCGCCAAAGTCATCGTGAAAGAGGAAGTAGTTGAGTCACTGACCGGGCTAAAAACAGATAGTGGGGGGTGCTGCTTTTGAAAGTTTGTCAGTATTGAAAGTCAATGAACCAAATCAAACTGAGGATTTTGAGGGATGTATGAATTGAAATTGCAGAAGCATTGATAATAATATTCCATCATCCTTGGATAGAAAAGTGGTGTCAGGCAAATGGAGAATTGTAAACATTACACCCTTCTTCAAAAGGGGGTTTAAAGGATAAACCCAGAACCTATAGGAAGGAAAGGTTTTGGAAGTGTGGGTTTGTTATTTAACTAACTTGTTTGAGACTGAGAATGTCCCAGACACGACTATCACTGTCCTTGGATAGACTGTATCCTCAGTGTAAAGATGGGTCGCAGTCCCTTCAAGGTCAGTCTTATTATCATTGACTTGGATCGATGCATCTGTGACATGTAGATTGACAAAGGTAACATCATTAGATTTTTCTTCATGTGATTAAAACACCATCTCTTATACAGGCCCAGTCTGACAACTATATTCATCAGAAGAGCTACTTGTGCCATAGTAGTAATATCTTGCCCTCTAACTCAAGAAAACTAGGTTCAAGTCTCACCTTCTCCAGAGATGTGTAATAACATCTCCAGCTGAAAATGTGTTGCTGGTCAAAGCACAGCAGGCCAGGCAGCATCTCAGGAATAGAGAATTCGACGTTTCGAGCATAAGCCCTTCATCAGGAATGAGAGAGAGTAGCCAAGCAGGCTAAGATAAAATGTAGGGAGGAGGGAGGAGGGGGAGGGGCGATGGAGGTGGGATAGGTGGAAGGAGGTCAAGGTGAGGGTGATAGGCCGGAGTGGGGTGGGGGCGGAGAGGTCAGGAAGAAGATTGCAGGTTAGGAGGGCGGTGCTGAGTTGAGGGAACCGACTGAGACAAGGTGGGGGGAGGGGAAATGAGGAAACTGGAGAAATCTGAATTCATACCTTGTGGTTGGAGGGTTCCCAGGCGGAAGATGAGGCGCTCCTCCTCCAGCCGTCGTGTTGTTGTGTTCTGCCGGTGGAGGAGTCCAAGGACCTGCATGTCCTCGGTGGAGTGGGAGGGAGAGTTAAAGTGTTGAGCCACGGGGTGATTGGGTTGGTTGGTCCGGACGGCCCAGAGGTGTTCTCTGAAGCGTTCCGCAAGTAAGCGGCCTGTCTCACCAATATAGAGGAGGCCACATCGGGTGCAGCGGATGCAATAGATGATGTGTGTGGAGGTACAGATGAACTTGTGGCGGATATGGAAGGATCCCTTGGGGCCTTGGAGGGAAGTGAGTGTGGAGGTGTGGGCGCAAGTTTTACATTTCCTGCGGTTGCAGGGGAAGGTGCCGGGGGTGGAGGTTGGGTTGGTGGGGGGTGTGGATCTGATGAGGGAGTCACGAAGGGAGTGGTCCTTGCGGAACGCTGATAGGGGAGGGGAGGGAAATATATCCTTGGTGGTGGGGTCCGTTTGGAGGTGGCGGAAATGATGGCGGATGATACGTTGTATGCGGAGGTTGGTGGGGTGGTAGGTGAGAACCAGTGGGGTTCTGTCTTGGTGGCGGTTGGACCTCCACCCGGCACCTTCCCCTGCAACCGCAGGAAATGTAAAACTTGCGCCCACACCTCCACACTCACTTCCCTCCAAGGCCCCAAGGGATCCTTCCATATCCGCCACAAGTTCACCTGTACCTCCACACACATCATCTATTGCATCTGCTGCACCCGATGTGGCCTCCTCTATATTGGGGAGACGGGCCGCTTACTTGCGGAACGCTTCAGAGAACACCTCTGGGCCGCCCGGACCAACCAACCCAATCACCCCATGGCTCAACACTTTAACTCTCCCTCCCACTCCACCGAGGACATGCAGGTCCTTGGACTCCTCCACCGGCAGAACACAACAACACGACGGCTGGAGGAGGAGCGCCTCATCTTCCGCCTGGGAACCCTCCAACCACAAGGTATGAATTCAGATTTCTCCAGCTTCCTCATTTCCCCTCCCCCCACCTTGTCTCAGTCGGTTCCCTCAACTCAGCACCGCCCTCCTAACCTGCAATCCTCTTCCTGACCTCTCCGTCCCCACCCCACTCCGGCCTATCACCCTCACCTTGACCTCCTTCCACCTATCCCACCTCCATCGCCCCTCCCCCAAGTCCCTCCTCCCTACCTTTTATCTTAGCCTGCTTGGCTACTCTCTCTCTTATTCCTGATGAAGGGCTTATGCTCGAAACGTCGAATTCTCTATTCCCGAGATGCTGCCTGGCCTGCTGTGCTTTGACCAGCAACACATTTTCAGCTGTGATCTCCAGCATCTGCAGACCTCATTTTTTACTCTAATAACATCTCCAAACAGGTTGATTAGAAAATATATCTGAACTCATAGATGTCCAGTTTTGCCAAAGATGACAAAGTAGGGCAGAGTTAATTTGGTAAAGGAGAGGTTATGCTTGATAAATCTGTTAGAATGTTTTGAGGAGGTAACGAGCATGTTAGACAAAGGAGAGTCAGTGGACAAGATCTATTTGGATTTCCAAAAGGCCTTTGATATGGTGCCGCACAGGAAGCTGCTAAATACAAGCCAATGGTCTTAGGGGAAACATGATGTTAGGCATGGATGGAGGATTGGCTGACTGGTAGAAGGCAGAAGGTGGGGGCATCTTTTTCAGGATGTCAGCTGGTGACTAGAGGAGTTCCACACATGTCCATGTTAGGACCATAACTGTTCATATGGTGCATTAACAACCTGGACGAAGGAACGAGATATGTTCTTGATTAGTAAGAGAATCAAGAGATACAGGAGACCGCAGGAGAATGGAGTTAAGAAAGATATCAGTCATGATCGAATGGGGAGCAGACTTGATGGGCCGAATGGCCTAATTCTGCTCCTATACCTTATGGTCTTGTGGAGATACCTGGTGATGAATCTTGAAGGTCTTTAACCAAAGCATATTATATGCATTTCCTGTTCTTGTATTTCTTCCTAAAACAATACTTTTTTAAAATTTATCTTGCACCTTTAACATAATAACCCACCCAAAATGGCAGCATGGTGGCTCAGTGGTTAGTACTGCTGCCTCACAGTACCAGGGACCTGGGTTCAATTCTACCCTCGGGTGACCATGTAGAGTTTGCACATTCTCCTCATATCTGCTTGAGTTTCCTCCGGGTGCTCCGGTTTCCTCCCACAATCCAAAGATGCGCAGGTTGGGTGAATTGGCCATGGGAAATTGCCCGTAGTGTTAGGTGCATGAATCAGGGGTAAATATAAGGCAGGGGAATGGGTCTGGGTGGGTAACTCTTTGGAGGGTCAGTTTGGATTTATTGGGCCAAATGGCCTGTTTATTGACTGTAGATAATCTAATCTAAAGTGCACCACAGTGTTGTAACCAAGCAAATCTGGGGGCCTGTATCACTAATTGTGACAATGGGGCTATATGAATTCATTTGCCGAGGGAGTCTGAGAGATAGTGATCAGCTGGTTCATTTTTGCACTGACTGTGTAACAATTCTCTGCTGCAGTGGTACCGCTCCCACCTCTGAGCCAGGAACCCTGGGTTCGCATCCCACCTGATCCAGTGGCGTGTAATAACATCTCTGAGGAGGTTGATTAGAACATATCTGAAACTTCATAGTATCTCCAATCAATATTAAGGCATCCCAGCCCACCTCCTCCTGGGGTTCACAACCACTCTACCATAATTTCTTGCATTGAGTCAAGCGATGGGAATGAGGGATCCAAAGACAAGTGCTGTAAGGTATGGTTTTGCCACAAGACTGTAAGCAATGGGAACAGGTGTAGGCCATTCATCGAGCCTGCTCTGCCATTCAATTGGATCACCTCACATCTCCTTTTATACAATATCCCTTTATTGGCACGTTTTGTTTTAACAACACAATATCCCCTCCCTTTCCCTGTTAACCTAGATTCCCCTCCTGATCGAAAATGCATCCATCTCAGACTTAAATATACACATGGACTCTGCCCCCATACATCTGTTAGACTTTTTTTCTTAACTATCGTCAGAACAACTGTTTCGGTTATAAATACATTATATTGGACTCTAAACGTTAATTCTGTTTCTGTCTCCACAGATGCTGCTAGACCCTCTGAATTTTTCCAGCAATTTCTGGTTTTTGTTTCAAGTTTCCAGCATCTGCAGTATTTTGCCAGATGGTGTGTGTGTGTATGTATATATATATATATATATACTCTAAAGTCAATAATATTACCAAAGTTTCGCCAATATTACAAGTACAAATGCGGTTCTTGTCCCTCTCTAGCGAAAGATGTCATTTTGTATTTTCCCTTTAAACGCAGTTTCTAATTAATCATTGTAAATTGGTGCGATGCATGTTTTACTGCTGGCCATGTGAACATTATCACTCAGAAACTGTGAACAAATGCCCTGAAAAGTGACTCGACCTTTCATCTCGATACACACAGAAAAAGCCAGCCAGTCCCCTCACACACAATTGGCTCTAGGGTTGGCGAGAAAGGTGAAAATGCGGAAGTTTCCACCCCGCTATGGTATTTTGATGATTGGATCCTAAACCTTGCTATCGGTTCCTCGGCGGCATTCCCAGGATATACACACACAGAGGATCCATGGCTACATTAAATTCAGAGCGGAGAGCGTTCGCCCAGAGAATCAATAGGTGAGATGTCCGAATTATTTGTCCCTATTTCATGACGAAGTTGGTAAAGATTAACGTTGCTTCAGAAATGCAGAACTACTTGCGGGAAGGCAGGACTGCACACGCACATTCCCAGGGACTTTCTGACTGCTGTTGTCTTTGCACCGGGTGTAGCTGTCCTGATGTACCTAACTCGGGGAAATCTTTCTCCCACTATAAAAAATAACGTGCGTTACACTTTTTAAAAGAAGTATGCTTCCAAAGTTCATTTTTAATGTGGCGGTAACCCATGTGAGGCGGATGACAAGTCATGTGTTTTGGTTCTGGTTTGATTGCATCTAACTGCTAATACTTTCCTTTTAAAAGCACAGTTCCCCCATTGATTCAACAAGGACTAATGCTAGGAAACAACTGGGAAATGGCAGAGGGTGAATTAAGGGACCTATCCGGGGCAAAATCTACACTAGCTGTAATTTTAAGGGTGCTCCAAAGATGACTCCATCTCCTGATGCTCTCTGGCTTGCTGTGTTCTTCCAGCCTCCTGCCTGTTTTACAAAGGTCTATGAAGTCAGATACAGCTTGATGAAGTTAGAAGTGCTTTCCAATTTAAAAAGTTCTGGATTCAAGCCCTATCCACTTCAACACATGAGCTTGAGGTATTCACGAAGCATTTGATGCACTATTGACAAAGTTGCTACTGGACTGGGCAAGGGTTTGACATGATGTACAAGATTCCATGGCCAAAAGAGAAGAGGTTTCCCAGTTTCAAAATAAACTACAATATTAGATTTTTCAGGGTGGCCAAACTTGGTGTTGACTCTGCTTTCTCTGCACAGATGCTGCCAGACCTACTGAGTTTCAGTAGTAATTTTTGTTTTTGTTTCACAGTACTAAATTATTGTGCCCTTCATTTGCCATAGCAGTGTAGGATTTGGAATTAGTCTCTTGATTATTGCATGGTGCCTTGTTTGCGAGGGTAGATAGTTGAACCTCTATTCATAATTTGTTTTGTGGATGTGGGAGCATTTCCAAAAGGCTGGAGGATGGCAAGTATTGAAACATGTTTGAGAAATAGATGGAAGGGGAATCAACTTGATTAAGTATAGGCTAAATATTTTAATATCAGCAGTGAGAAACCATTGTCAAAGGCAAAACTAGTGTTCATTTGGAGATACATGGGTTTGTAATGGATGACCTGTATGAACTCTTTAAATATTGGCTAATAAATGTAATGGAGTTATTTTTGAAGTAATGCATTAACAGCAAAAGTTAATAGTACAGTAGATATTTTGTGTATGTTAACTTTCAAAGGCAATGATGATGTACCACATGTCGTTTAAAGAGACAACGGTAACTAATACTGGTACAAAACTGGCTAAGGGGAGTGAGATGGTTGGTAAGTAGGTGCTTTATTGATGGGATAATAAAATGCAGCAAATACCTCGTGGATGGTACTACATTGCTTTGCTTGTGACACAATAAAATATTTCTAATTCAGTACCAGTCTGAACTGACTTTTTTTTATTCACTAGATCAGCCTCCACTTGCCCATCTTTGTTTTAAGCTGCAAATGTGTTGCTGGTCAAAGCACAGCAGGTTAGGCAGCATCTCAGGAATAGGGAATTCGACGTTTCGAGCATAAGCCCTTCGTCAGGAATGAGAGAGCAGCCAAGCAGGCTAAGATAAAAGGTAGGGAGGAGGGACTAGGGGGAGGGGCGATGGAGGTGGGATAGGTGGAAGGAGGTCAAGGTGAGGGTGATAGGCCGGAGTGGGGTGGGGGCGGAGAGGTCAGGAAGAGGATTGCAGGTTAGGAGGGCGGTGCTGAGTTGAGGGAACCGACTGAGACAAGGTGGGGGGAGGGGAAATGAGGAAACTGGAGAAATCTGAATTCATACCTTGTAGTTGGAGGGTTCCCAGGCGGAAGATGAGGCGCTCCTCCTCCAGCCGTCGTGTTGTTGTTGGAGGGTTCCCAGGCGGAAGATGAGGCGCTCCAGCACCGCCCTCCTAACCTGCAATCCTCTTCCTGACCTCTCCGCCCCCACCCCACTCCGGCCTATCACCCTCACCTTGACCTCCTTCCACCTATCCCACCTCCATCACCCCTCCCCCTAGACCCTCCTCCCTACCTTTTATCTTAGCCTGCTTGGCTGCTCTCTCTTATTCCTGATGAAGGGCTTATGCTCGAAACGTCAAATTCTCTATTCCTGAGATGCTGCCTGGCCTGCTGTGCTTTGACCAGCAACACATTTGCAGCTGTGATCTCCAGCATCTGCAGACCTCTGTTTTAATCCAACTAACCTAAGATGTAAAAAATATCATTCAATTCCTTCTCCAACCCCCCTCCCATGAGTTTAACTCGATTCCTCTTAAATGCATCTCTGCTACTTGACCTGACTATATTAGAAAGTTGTGGCAGCAAGTTTCGTATTCTAACCACCTTTGAGATAAGATGTTTCTGTACAGGATTTATAATTAGAGGCTATAAGCAAATCAGTAATGATTTCTTGTAATTGGGAGGCATTCTAATGTTTACATACCAAATTTATACATATCCTAGTGATTTCTAACTGGTGACTCCTCAGTCTTTTGTAAGAATTCAATCCTGATCAATCTTTTTGATGAATATAACTTTTCAGTCTCTTTATGACATGAAGGCCAGCACTCCAAGTTTGCTCTAACTCCGGATTTAATAAAACATAACATTAAATTCTTAACTTTCAACAGTCTTTAAAAATGGGCATCACAGAATCTTTGTCAAGAGTGTGGTGCTGGAAAAACACAGAAGGTCAGGCAGCATCCAATGAGCAGGCAAATCGATGTTTCGGGCATAAGTAAGGCCATTCAGCCCATTGAGTTCACAGCAACCCTCCGGAGAGGATCCCATCCACTACCCTGTAACCCTACGTTTCCCATGGCCAATTTACCTAATCTGGATATCTCTGGACTGTGGGAGTAAACCAGAGCTCACAGAGGAAACCCACACTGACACGAGAATATCTATACTCCGTAGACAGTCGCCTAAGGTGGAATCACACCCAGGTCCCTGGCGCTATGAGGCAACAGTGCTAACCAGTGAGATACCATGCTGCCCGCCACCTTTGTGCTTTTTTTAAATGTCTTTGTTAATCCGTATTTACTTGTTATAATGTTGTGGGTCCCAGATCCCTGTATTTCTCTACTCCATTTCAACCTTTTGTTTCCAAGGAACACACGGTTTCCCCACAAATGTGTCACTCATTTATTGTGCCGTTTACTTGCTAATTACATTTTTCATTGATTTTGGTTTATTAATGTTTTCCTTGTTTTGTCACAGACCTTCCAGTATTAATTATACTGCACAATTTGATTTAGAACTTTTTGAAGTTGTACTTCCAGTACCCAAATCCAAATGGTTTTTACATTCAACTTTCAATCCATCCCAAGACTCTGTCCCACGTTCTAGCTTCCCAGTCAGGGGAAACGATTACTCAGTTCTGCTCTCAGTCCACCAGGATCTTTCATATCACGATAAGATTGTCACTAATTTCTTTATAAATCCAAAGAATATAGTTCCAAAGTATTCAGCTGTTCATTGTCTGTCATTCCAGCATTAAACCTAGTAAACCTTTGCTGGACAAACTCTAATGCAAATATAGCTTTCCTTTGAAATGAAGAGCAAAGTTGTGCACCATATTCTAGTTTTGGTTTCATTAAAGCTTATACAATTTCCAGTTAGGGTCCTTCCTTCTCAACCTCTGTCCTTGCCTGATTTGTAGTGGTGCTTGGGTTAAACCATAATCAGTCATCTCTCTCTAATAAGAGAGCAGCTCTATGATCCTCTGGAACTATAGCAATTTAACTTCCTTTTTACTTTGGAAGTTTTTTTCTAAACTGTATAATGATGATCAATGTCACATTTTCCTTCCTTGAATCATAAAGATGTACAGCATAGAAACAGACCCTTCGGTCCAACCCATGCCAACCAGATATCCCAACCTAATCTAGTCCCACCTGCCAGCACCTGGCCCATATCCCTCCAAACCCTTCCTATTCATATACCCATCCAATTGCCTCTTAAATGTTATAATTGTGCCAGCCTCCACCACTTCCTCTGGCAGCTCATTCCATACACGTACCACCATCTGCGTGAAAAAATTGCCCCGTAGATCTTTTTTCTTTATATTTATCTTTCCTCTCTCACCCTAAACCTATGCCCCCTCGTTCTGGACTCCCTGACCCCAGGGAAAAGACTTTGCCTATTTATCCTATCCATGCCCTTCATAATTTTGTAAACCTCTATAAGGTCGCCCCTCAGCCACCAGCACTCCATGGAAAACAGCCACAGCCTGTTCGGCCTCTCCCTATAGCTCAAATCCTCCAACCCTGGCAACATCCTTGTAAATCTTTTTCTGAACCCTTTCAAGTTTCACAACATCTCTCCGATAGGAAGGAGACCAGAATTGCATGCAGTATTCCAACAGTGGTCTAACCAATGTCCTGTATAACCGCAACATGACCTCCCAACTCCTGTACTCAATACTTTGACCAATAAAGGAAAGCATACCAAATGCTGCCTTCACTATCCTACCTACATGCGACTCCACTTTCAAAGAACTATGAACCTGCACTCCAAGGTCTCTTTGTTCAGCATTACTCACTAGGATGTTATCATTAAGTGTATGAGTCCTGCTAGGATTTGCTTTCCCAAAATGCAGCATTTCACATTTATCTGAATTAAACTCCATCTGCCACTTCTCAGCCCATTGGTCCATCTGGTCCAGATCTTGTTGTCATCTGAGGTAACCCTCTTCGCTGTCCACTACACCTCCAATTTTGGTGTCATCTGCAAACTTACTAACTGTACCTGTCATGCTCACATCCAAATCATTTATGTAAATGACAAAAGTAGAGGACCCAGCACTGATCCTTGTGGCACTCCACTGGTCACAAACCTCCAGACTGAAAAACAATCCTCCACCACCACCACCCTCTATCTACTACCTTTAAGCTAGTTCTCCCTGTATTCTGTGAGGTCATGTTGCTTATCATACCTAAATTAACTTGGAGTGTTCCTTGTAACAGTTCTTCTCAATATCAACATTCAGACTTTTCAGATTGGAAGAAACATCTTAAAACAAAGTGAAGAACTTCACACTTCCTCACTCTGTTTTGTCTGCCACTTTTTTTGCCACCTCCTAGCTTGACAATACAAGTATCTTTTGGCATTTTTCCTCCTAGCTTCCATTTGTGTTTAGCTTTGTAGTGCAAGAAAACATAGAATCAATACCTTTTGTCTCATGTAACTTGAAAATAGTGGAGATCCTGGCACTAATCTTTGTGGCATTCCATAGTTGTCATCTGCTTAATGTCTATTTCCAATCCATGCTAATATATTACCTCCGTTCTGTGAATGCTTATCTTATGTCTTAACCTTTAGTAGGGCTTCTTATTAAATGCCTTTTGGAAATCCAATTATATGACATCTACTTGCTCTTTACCTACTCCTTGAGTTACACCTTAAAACACGCTTTTGGTAAATGTTCCCTTTCACACAAAGTTGATGTCAAACAATCTGATTAAGTGTTTTGAAATTGCATTGCTAAGATTTTGCTAATAAACCTCAGCATTTTCTCCATAAAAATATTTCTGGCTAATTAACTTGTAGTGCCTTGTCTTTCCTTTTTTTTTTTCCTTTTCCTTTTCTTTCTTTTTCCTTCCCTTTTTTTTCCTTCCCTCCCATTTGTAAACTTCCAAACTGCTGGGAAAATTCTACAATCTTGGGAATTTTGCAAAATGATGACCATCCACAATCACTGTAGCTATCACTCTAAAACGATCAGATGGAGCCCTGGGGATTTGTTGGTTTTTACTTTAAGAAAGCATACTTGATATTTGACCCTGTTGATAGGAGGAATTGGAAAAACAAGGGCATTGTACAAATTACTGGATGGACCATTGTGTACAATTCTGTGCACCATGGTATAGAAAGAATGCTAAGGCCATAGAGAGGATGCAGAGAAGATTTGCCAAGATGATACTAGTGATCTGAGAATTTACTGCTTAGTGAGCCTGGGATAACTGTCTCGAGACCAGAGAAGGTTAAAGGTAGAGTTAGTAGAAATATGGAGTGTTGATGATACAAGTTAGGAGCCACTATATCCTATGACAAGTGGATTAGTAACCAAAAATTACAGATTTAAAATAATAATGGAGAAGTGAACTGACCTTTCTTTTACGCTCCTTTTTAAAGATCTGGAATGCACGACCCGAAAGGATATGCAATTAAATTGATTTAGGAACTTTCAAAAGACAATTCGATATATATTTGAAGATGACTTACTTTCAATATTGTGGTTAAAATGTGAAATGTGGGAGTAAATTGGTCAACAGTCTTCAAGAGCAGATATAGTTATAATGGGCTGATTTGGGCTCCTTTTATTTGTGTTGTGAGAATTTGGTATGCAATTGAACTTTCATGCTGTGGTCTCATTTCTTCTTTGCACTTCATTGCTAAACAACCCCTTTTTCTGCTTTAAGATACATGGTAAAGTCTAATTCTTTCACCAAAGTTCTGGTGAAATAGTGTGGTGACAACCTAGTGTGTTACAATGTGAAGGACATTTTATAAACCTGTATTGATCACAAACTAAATTGAAGTTCTTGAAATGCTTTAGGCTTTTAAAAACCTTTTTTATCCTAAAGTTTGACAGTGGTCATTTAAAGATTTGAAGAGTGGCATATGTCTAGTACTACAGTAAAACTTAAATAACACTGAGCCTAAATATTAAAAATGATACAGCAGGGATTCATAACATACCTGACACATTGAAAAAGTAGCTGTGAAATGAAACCTTAGGATTATATGTTTTTTTGATAACCCAGCCTATATTCTATTTGAAGGCATTGAGACATATAGAAATCTTCAAAAGCAAAATGATTTTTCTTTTCCTTGAAAATGTAAAAGTTTGTAACGGTTTTGAGGTATTCAGTGACAAATTGTCCGAGGTGCAAACTGATGCTACACATCCAGTATGTGGAATCGTTGATTATATTCTAAATTTTGTACGCTGGGTTAAGTCTTAAATTCTTTAATCACTTATCAAAAAGTGGTTTCTCAATGTATCTCTAAAAGAATAGTATAAAGTGCTTCATTGTGTTATTAAGCATTTTAATTGATATGGTTATGAAGGGATGTGGCTTCAATATGCATAATGGAATTGCTGTACAGATCACTCCGATTCTGACTGGTGGAAAATGTTCAGAGTTCGATGGCTCCTTTGTTGATGCCTTTCTTTAAAACTAACAAGATTTTCTGAATTGATGACATCACACAACCTAAGAGTAATTAGCACTCTTCTGAATTAACTACATCTTACTTTAATATATCGATGAATAAAAGAAATGTTTTTGAACCTTTTCATCTTGCACTCCTCAATGCACGTATGAATAAATCATATTTTAATTGGATCAACAATTTATACACCAAGAAAAGGGTACTCGTGGGTTGGCAAGTCAACTCTGTTTGCCGTAGAGAATCACCTATTGTTTTCTCATGCATCAATTAATTCAAAGAAGGCAGAATGTCTTAACATCCTATTTACCTTATTAAATAGTTCCTGCATATGAATGCAGGATGATGGTGGCCTCTGGCTAATGTTCTTAGGCTGGTATTCCAGAGATCTAGGCAAATGCCCTGGGACACAGATTAAAGTCTCATTGTGGCTGCTAGTGGAATTTGAATTCAATTTACTCCGAACCAGAATTGAAAGTTTTTATGATCTCAGTTGATCTTATTACTGGACAAGAAGGAGATCCCAGACTGAAACTTAGCTTGACAAATCATGCTTTATTTTGGTTTCAACAAAGTGGTCTCTTGCAGATTTTGCTTGAACAATAAAACGAATGTTTATTAACAAAAAAATCAAAAATCCAAATTTACAATATATAGTATTTAAAAAAAAATAACACATCACAATCTGCATCATAAAAGCTGGCCTTAGTTTTATGTTTACCATTACCAGCATTGATTGTTGTAAAAGGCCTGGGTTACTAAAGTTGTTTTGAGAAACTTGGTAAATAGGAGCAGTTCATTAACCCTGCTCAGCCATTGACTTGATTATGGCTGATCACCTCGCTCAAAGCCAATCTTTATGTTCCCCTTTATGCTTTGACACGTTAACTTCCAAATTTCTATTTATTTCTTAAATATATGCAGTGAATATTAGGGAAGGGGATTGGCCACTATTAACTAGTCTGGCCTACATGTGATACAGTAATGGTGATAACTCCTGACCACCCTCCGTAATGATTGTTCAATTTGAAGGCTGTTAGGGATGAACAAAAAATGCCCAACTTGTCAGTGATACCCACATCCCATAAAATAATCTCTTCAAAACAAAAGTATCAGCATCTTTTTTTTGTGCTTTGTAAATTGTAAATCCCTTTTGCAAATTTTGGCATTCTTGCCTCCTTCCTGAAGAGCGAACGATCAAAAAGCTTTACGTTTCTCACCTTGTTCGGCAACTTTCTTTCCTAATCTGCAACTATTTAAAAATAATGTGTAGGTCATGGTGGACATAAAGGAAATAGCATCAGAGAAAAAGAGCTGACCAACAAAAAATGCTTACTTCACTTCCTCAGAATATTTTTAATATTTCTGCAAATGAAAGAAGAAGAAGAAAGTTCCATGAAGAATGTTCTAAACATTACTTGAGATTTTTAAAAATTAAATTGGCATCTTGTTCCACACCTGCCTGTGACTTGTTCACAAATACATGCCAAGTGATGATTCAAATAAAATTTCAGTGTAACACAGCTCCCTCCTCATTGTAAATGCTGTTTTTCAGTTGCATTGCCCTCTGTTGAGGGAATCCAAGGTTACAATACAAATCAACTTACAACCTTTTTTTAAAAAATTCATTCACGGGACATTGGCATCACTGGCTAGGCCAGCATTTATTGCCCATCCCTAATTGCCCAGAGGGCAGTTGAGTCACCCACGTTGCTGTGGGTCTGGAGTCACATGTAGGCCAGACCAGGTGAGGATGGCAGATTTCCTTCCTGGGATCATCCTAGTGAACCATCTCTGAATTGCCTCCAATAAAATGATATATTTCCTTAAATGAGGAGCCCAATGTGTACTCTAGACATGGTCTCACTAGCAGCTTGTACAGTTACAATAAGACTTTGATAATCTTATACTCTAACCCCCTTGAAATAAGGGCCAACATCCCTATTTTTAAAATTAGCCTTCTTTTCCTCATTGAAACCTGTCTGAGATGTTATAATGCATGTCTGGAACAGTTGGGACTTGAACCCCTACCTCCCAGTGCAGGGATAGTGGCGCTGTCACTGCTATGAGAGGGTCCTGAAGAAGTTTTTCTTATTTAGTGCCAAAATATCACTCCCTACCTGGGAATCAGATGCCAGCCACAGCGGTCAAAGCACCAACTCCTAGCCACTCGCAATTCCTGAGTCTTCCTGGTTACCTGCTGCACCCATGCTAGCTTTCTGTGCTTCATGCAAAAGTACCCTCCATGTCTCTTTGTGTGGATTAACAGATAATTGACTAACTGTTAGTGTGGTATCACTGGAATGATGTGTGACCGAAAGAATCTTGCATTCCACCAGCAACATTGCGATCATATCTCAAAACCAAGAAGTGAGAAGATAGTGTGCTGAATTACACTCTCTTTAAATCCTCCAGATGTTCTGATATTGTCTTTGAGAATGACAATTCAATTTGCATTGGACTAAATTCAGGTTCCATAAATGTTCTGAATAATTTCATACGTGCCTCATTACAAAGCGTCTTGCTGAGTAACCAGACACTTGAGGATGAAAATTTGTTCTAGTTTTATGCAATCCCATATAAGACCGAACTGAGTTTTTGGAAATTGTACTTTGCCCTTAATGCAGAGAATTTTGAATTTGCTGGAAAGAGCAGCTTGTCTGATTTAAGAATATTACGTGACTGCAGCTTGAAATAATTTTCTTGTTTAGTACACACTATATTGCTAGCATCTCAAATCAAGGTCTCAGCATTGTGTTTGCAATAAATCTGTGACCTTTTTGAGATAAAAATACCCAATCCTTCAGTTTTTACTGAAAGCAGCATGCTATCCTCAGTGTTTGGAGTTTTCATAAATCCATATTTAGAGCTAATTGTGAGTTGTCTCCAAATTAAAAAATATTTGGGAAGGTAGAATCTAGATCTCCCTAACTTTTGTTCCTCCCTCTTTACCACATTCTTCTGCTGACAAAATCATAAAGAACATATTTCCAAAGTAAAGCTTTTCATTGGCAAATAAAAAAACTTTGCAATATTAACATCTTAAAAAGTCAAAGCTTGAAATTCAGTAAATATTTTTTTCTTGCCAGAAAATACAGTAATGTTTTGGTTTGAAAATTTAGTTTCTTTTTTATGGAGCTGCTGATTTCAACAATACTTATCATACAATACTTAATAAATTATTCTTTATAATCTGCAATTCATAGTCTAGCAACAACCATTTTCAGACAGGTGAAAACATTGGTAATTCTTTACAAAATGACCATAGACACGATAAATGGATTTTGTACTGGATCTGTACAGTTTCGGAAAATTTCATCCGAGTGTATTCATCAGGGGATTAAGGCAGATGACCCACACCTTCGTACGGAGGTGAATTTTAAGGGTGGTCTTATATGAATTGGTAGATTCCAGACTGGTAGTGGGCAGTTGCACGACTGAATGAAGTATTATAGAAAGAGAGACCAGGAAAACATTTCTACCTGAGGTGTGATAATGTAAGCTTTTGAAGCATTGGTACGAAAAAGGACAATGGTGACGGATGAGTAGAGTTTGATATAGGAGAAAGTTAGGTCTGCAGATGCTGGAGATCAGAGCTGAAACGGTGTTGCTGGAAAAGCGCAGCAGCTCAGGCAGCATCCAAGGAACAGGAGATTCGACGTTTCGGGCATAAGCCCTCCTGAAGAAGGGCTTATGCCCAAAACGTCGAATCTCCTGTTCCTTGGATGCTGCCTGAGCTGCGCTTTTCCAGCAACATCTTTTCAGCTCTAGAGTTTGATTATAGGCAACTAAGTTCTAGATAATGAACAGTATGATGGATAGGGGGCAGGTCAGGAGAACATTTCAAATAGTGAAGTCTGCAGAAATTCAAGGAATGACTGATATCACTGGCCAATGGTAGCGGCAGTGACTGATGATGGGAAGTTGGAGGTTGGTGGCCTTATAATGCTGGAAGTTATAGTTGCTGAATGAGTGCTCTGGTTGTGAGCACTCTGGTTATGAAAATGGCTGGGAATTGAATTGATGGTGAATACAGCCAGATTGTTGGAGCTAATGGCTCCTGTCGTAACATTGTTTGGAGCAATGTGTGATTCTTCCAAGATTGGAACAAAAATGTGAAGCTGGTTTTGGATCGAGAGCTGGACTGTTAAATGTGCATGTGGGAGCTGAACCTGTTTCTGTAGATAATGTCTCCATTAGGCATCATTCTCAGTAACCATTTTCCTGGAGCAGTGATCTCCCTACTCCATGTTTCTGCAGCCCACTTGATTTGGACCTGGGAAAGATCGCCATCCTTCATTGTGCTAATTTTGTCTTTTATGAACTAAACTTTTATTTCATCTGGAGATCATTAACTTTTTGACACCAACATGTCTTTTGTAAATAACAGCAAGAGAATGAATGTTGAGGAAAAATAATTTTGTTTTTATTACTTTCTTGAGTTTTATGCGTTCTTCCCTATTATCACTTCATTACACTGTTGTGATAGTCCTATTTAAACAGAAATCTTGTGGCACGGTATGTAGCCTCATTGCTGTGCTCCAGGAAATGATGGCCAACTAAGGTGACGTAGGAAAATAGACAGAGTTTCAATTTGTAAATCCTTCCAAAGTGTGCTGATGATAGACGGTAAGAGTAGGAGTGATTCCTGGTCAGCAATGTGATGGAAAGAAATTGGAACCTTCACTATCACTATCTATATAGCTCTAGGCTACAACATTTACATGAAAGGGTATCTTTCCACAGTAGCTCAGACTCCAAGTGAATTGGAACACACCATGAACGATGAAGGTATCGATTTAAAGCCCTATAGTCTTGGCCAGGTAATTAAAGCAATGGATTAGAAATCCATTAGGATCACCACATGTAGGTTTGAATCATGCTAACCATGTCTCTAAACATTTCTGGGTTTATTTTTTTGTTCTATCAGCTGTGGCTCAGTTAGCAGCATCTTCTTGTCCATCACAAATTTCCTGGGTCAAGTTCCACTCCTGAGTTTGAACACAAGAATCAGTTTTACTAAGGGACAGTCAACACACAAAGTGCTTTTTTTAATTTCTAGTTTTTTTTTGTGTGGGAAGAAACAAACTGAGCTATTGGATGTAGGTTAGGGGAGAGACTGGCATGTGTACCACTGCACTCTGTAATTTTTTAAGGTGGTGTTACAGAAAACAATTTTGTTTGGTTGTCTATTTTGCCATTTGGCTTCAAAAAGAAGTAACACTTGGAAGAAATGGTTATAAAGTCATTGCATTTTACAGCATGGAAAATAGCCATTCAGCTCCTCCGTTCTGCTCTGATCATCAGGCACCTACCTACTCTTTCCCCATTTCCCAGTGTTTGGCCTGTAGCCTTGTATGCTATGGCTTTTCAAGTATTCATTTACATACTTCTAAATGCTGCAAATGTTCTTACCTTGACAACTCGTTGAAGCAGACACATTCACAGCTGTGGCAGGCTAGTAACACAGAGCCCGTCTGCTCCATCTGCTTTTAATGATTTTTGTCTTTCTCTGCTTTAAGAAGCCTATTGTAATCTTTTTTTATTGTACCTTCTGTGGAGAGCTCATACAGCACGAGGTGTCCAGCACGTCTGAGGGAAGGTTGATTTCCAGCAGCAGAGGGAGTCTGGTTGGTACTCCAGGTGGGTGCTGGTGGTGAGTGGCAGAGGGGAGTCGGGGTGGTGCTCCCACTGGGTGATGGCAGTGGTGTTGGGATGTAAGTTTGTGCCCAGTATAGCACCTGGTAGCTTGAGGTGGCGGCTGCTTTGCTGAGATCAGTCTAGCGCAGACTCATGGTGGCGATGTCAATGCTAGAGACAAGATGGTGACTCTGTTCCAGTGTTGGTGCAGTGAAGAGACTCTAGGTAGGCCAACTACTGGCAATGGTCTCTGTGTTGGGGAGGAGAAAGTGAGGTCTGCAGATGCTGGAGATCAGAGCTGAAAAATGTGTTGCTGGAAAAGCGCAGCAGGTCAGGCAGCATCCAAGGAGCAGGAGAATCGACGTTTCGGGCATAAGCCCTTCTTTTTGTATTGGGGAGGAATAGCTCAGAGTCTAGATTAGAGGTGCTGGAAAAGCTCGGATCCAATCCATCGCTAGACACTTAAGAAGGACTGTAATGTAGAACTTTTTAGCTTTGTTTCTTAATTTTTCTACTTTGTACCTCAGATTTTGTAGTTACGTACCTTTGTACCTAAAAGAACAGTGACTTTGTACACTTTGCATTCTACTCCCATATTGTCACTTCAGTACGTGTGGCAATAAAACCTAATTCTAACTCTAATTCTGAGTGTATAGATTTCCCTCTAAACCACCTGTCCCTATTTTAAATCTATGACCCCTGGTTATTGACTCCTCACCCGAGAGGGAAAGTTTCTTTCTTTTGCGAGCTCATTCACATACCCCGTCAGTCGTCTCTGCTTGAAGGAGAACAACCCCAGACTTTATGATCTCGTGTCATAGCTGACACGCTCTATCCCTGGCACACTCTGGTGAATTTGCAATACATTGTCTCCAATGTAATTACATGTTTCCATAATACAGTGACCAGACTACACACATTACTCCAGCTGTGACCTAACTAAGGTCTTATGTAAGTTTTATCATCTTCCTAACTTGTATTCCTCTTCATTTAACAAAGTCAGCTATTCCATGTAACCACCTTCTCTACCTGTTCTACAGCCTTTAAGGATCTGTGGGGGGGGACACATCAAGGTCCATCTGATTCTCTGTACTTCCAAGGGTCTTACCATTCATTGTGTTCTGAGTTTGGAGAACATTTGTAGCTCAGGTTGAGGTTCTGGATGTCGGTTTGCTCGCTGAGCTGGAAGGTTCATTTTCAGCTGTTTCATCACCATGCTAGGTAACATCATCAGTGAGCCTCCAGATGAAGCACTGGTGGTATGGCCTGCTTTTTATTTGTTTAGGTTTCCTGCAGTTGGTGATGTCATTTCCTGTTCTTTTTCTCGGGGGGTGGTAAATGGGATCCAAGTCAATGTGTTTGTTGACATCAACTAGCCACAGAAAGACATGACCCACTATCTCTCACTAGTATCCTTACATACAGATGAGGATGGGACAACACACCAAATCCTAGGACAAGCCCATGAGAGAATTCCTAGAAGCATGGCATTCCAACCAAAACACATTGACTTGGATCCCATTTACCACCTCTAAGAAAATGAACAGGAAATGACGTCACCGCAGGAAATGACATCACCAACCCAAGGAACCCTAATCACTTAAATAAAAAGCGAGCCATACCACTAGTGCGTCATCCAGAGGCTCACTGATGATGTTACCTAGTATGGTGGCTAATCATCTGAAAACAAAACTTCTAGCTCAACAAGCAAACCCACATCCATTGTATACTCCTTTTCCCTTGCTGGTGTTACCAAAATACATCACCTTTTACCATTAAATTCTATTTGCCACTGTTTTAGACCAGTTGTCTGTAAATGATGGATTTCCTCCTCACTATTTACGATGTCACCAATTTTCACATCATCCTCAAACTTCCTGATCAAACTTTCTATTTTAAATCACTTAATGTAATCCAGAAACAGGAAGGGACCCAACACCAAACGGTCTTTTATACCACTGCACACCGGCTGTAGTCCAAATACTCTTTGATCATCACCAGCCAATTTTTGGATTCAACTTGCCAATTTGCCCTGGATCTCATGAAGTTTTTACCATCTTGACCCCGAGGCTCCTGTGCAAAATCTTGTCTGAGCCATAATTGTATCCATGTAGATTATGCCAACTGGACCACCTTCATCACCTAGTCACCTCCTTAAACATTCAGTCAAATCTTTTAGGCATGATCTCTACCGACAAAGTCACCTTGATCCTTGATTAGTCCTTGCCTCTCCAAGTAGAGATTAATTCTGTCCCTGAGAGCTTTTTTTTTGTTGTTGTAGTAGTTTCTCTGACACTGATGTTAGACACATTAATCTAATCTATAGTTTCCTGACTTATCCTTACTTACCATCTTGATTAATGATACCACATTAGCTACCCTCTGAGCATGGTATCTCTGCTGTGGCTAGAAAGGATTTGAACATCAATGTCCAAGTTATTGCAACCTTCTCCTTTGTCTCCCACAGCATCCTGGGAATCACTTCATCTGGGCCTGGGATTTATCCTTTTTGTAAGCCTGCTAAAACCCATAACACCACCTCCCTCAATGTTAACTGTTTCAAGTACATTTCGGTCCCAGTGCAGGGAGAGATGACACCCTCGTGGCAGAAAACCCAGTGTGGAGTAACTGCAGGCCCACGTGTAAGAAAAAAGCGTAATGTTGAACTCTTTAACTTTTTTCTTTATTTTTCCACTTAAGATTTTGTACAGGATGGTGCAGTGAATGGTGAATTCACTAACTCCTGTATCCCTGTACCTGAATACATGTGACAATAAAATCTAATTCTCTTCTACTGCTCCTTTTGTAATGTGATGGAATATGCAAATAATGATGTAACTGTTAAAGTTACTCTGACATCAACAGAATTGAGTAGAATATCAGACCAGAGAGGAGTATATGAAAAGCAAGACATAGTCATTGTACTGAGAGTGTGGTGCTGGAAAAGCACAGCAGTTCAGGCAGCATCTGAGGAGCAGGAAAATCGACGTTTCGGGCAAAAGTCCTTCAACAGGAATAGAGCCAGGGTGCCTGCAGGGTGGAGAGATTAAATGAGAGGAGGGTGGGCGTGAAGAGAAAGTAGCATAGAGTACAATAGGTGAATGGGGATAGAGGTGATAGGTCACAGAGGAGGGTGGAGTGGATTGGTGGAAAAGAAGATTGGCAGGTAGGACAGGTCATGGGGACGGTGCTGAACTGGAAGGGTGGAGCTGGGGTGAGGTGGCGGGGGAAGGGGAAATGAGGAAACTGGTGAAGTCCTATTGATGCCCTGGGGTTGAAGTATTCAGAGGCAGAAGATGAGGCGTTCTTCCTCCAGGCGTCGGGTGGTGAGGGAGCGGCGGTGAAGGAGGCCCAGGACCTGCATGTCCTTGGCAGAGTGGGAGGGAGAGTTGAAATGTTGGGCCACAAGGTGGTGTTCCTCCTCCACCGCTGTTCCCTCACTACCTGAACCACTGCCCTGTGGCCCAACATTTCAACTCCCCCTCCCATTCTGCCAAGACATGCAGGTCCTGGGCCTCCTTCACCGCCACTCCCTCACCACCTGAAGCCTGGAGGAAGAACGCCTCATCTTCTCCCTCGGAACACTTCAACCCCAGGGCATCAATGTGGACTTCAACAGTTTCCTCATTTCCACCCTTCCAGTTCAGCACCGCCCCCATGACCTGTTCTACCTGCCTATCTTCCTTCCCACCTATCCACTCCACCCTCCTCTCTGACCTATCACCTCCATCCCCACCCCTATTCACCTATTGTACTCTATATGCTACTTTCTCCCAAGCCCCACCCCCCTCTCATTTATCTTTCCACTCTGCAGGCACCCTGCCTCTATTCCTAATGAAGGGCTTTTGCCCGAAACGTCGTGGGTTTTTTTTTGTTTTGTTTTCCCTGCTCCTCCACCTGTTGTGCTTTTCCAGGACCACTCTAATCTAGATTCTGGTTTCCAGCATCTGCAGTCCTTATTTTTACCTGGGCAGCATCTGAGGAGCAGGAGAATCGACGTTACGGATATATGCCCTCCTGCTCCTTGGATGCTGCCTGACCTGTTGTGCTTTTCCAACACCACTCTCTTGACTCTGATCTCCAGCATTTGAGATGCCACTTTCTCCTTAGATACTGTACCTTTTTAAAGCAGTAAAGATCTCACTGTCAATGCTACACTTTAACTAGGTGCGAGTAAAGTGTGGCACTGACCATGATGGGATAAACTGGGGATGCTGGGGACCAAGAAGAGTGGCAGCCTTGTGAAAAACGGAGCAAGGTAAAAGTGTGCATGGGAAGGCATACAACATAGAGAAATAGAAATAGATGTATATCAAACCATTTTCAGAATAAAAACCCAGCAAGAAAGGAGTTTTAACTCCAACTGTAAACTAAGTATTGCTGAGTAATGCAGATCTAGTGTGAGCGATTGTTTGAATCATATAATCTCATGCTGATAGGTAGAAAGTATACTTCCACATATAAATTCCTTCTAAATTACTATTTAATTTCAATTATTATTCTGTATGGTTGTGCATGTCCTTGGCTGCTATGGATCTATATAAAGCAAGATGAACATTACCTCCTTTTTGCTTTAAGGAAAAGCTGATGGTAGCAGTTCTTGTATGAGTTTATAAGGATATTTCACTAAGTTATTTTCTGTAAATGTCCCAGCTGTTCAGTTCAAACCCATGTCAGTGATTCATCACTCTCAAACTATGGGCTGAAGGATGTGTTTTAAATGACAAAAAAAGCTTATTTAAAATTCTAAGCCAAAAATTGCATGACTTTTTTTTCTGTAGTTCATGAAACATTCTCTGTATTGTGCATTATTTCTACTTTATTTACATACAGCAGTGAATTTTAATTTATACTTCCAAAAGAAATTAATATGATCCTGTAAAATTGCTTTTGAAATAGTTACTAACACATTTAACAGATTTAATGGCTGTTTAATTTTAAAACAGTATATATCGATATATGAACCATTGTATTTTCAAGCTTAAAAAAAACCCAATTGTTTTCACCAGTAGAATTATACCTTTTAATTTGATAAATGGTCATAGAAGTTTGAGCCATACTTTCTATCTTCATTTAAATCTTGATTTAATGACACTGGACATTTGAGCTGGCAATTTCTGATAAATAATCACTGACATCTGACAATTCCTTCTGCAACCCCTCCTATGACAATGCCTTTCCTCCCATACCCCTCCTTTCTCTTATCCTTCTATTTTGTCCTCCTCAAGTTAGCCTACAGTACTAAATGAGCAGTAAGAACAGTTTCAATAACTTTTTAATTATCAAGGTAGGTATAAAGTAAAAGTTGTATGAGTTGATGACTAGTTCTTGCAGTGATTCGGTCAGCCAGGTGGGCCTTATAGAATGAGTTCCCCGCTTGGGGCTGCTAACCTGACCCAATCAGGGAGCCCTGGCTGACAGGAGTGCCTCAGTAGCGGGCTCTCTATGTGGGAGTCCTCCCCCTTTCTCTCGAGGATCTGGGGTGGAGGGTACTGCACACAGTGGTCCCCTGCAACCTCAGATTGCGGTGGTTCACGGACTCCCAGCCCAACTGCTTGTTCTGTGGTGCTGTGGAGTCCGTGGACCATGTGTATATTGGGTGTGGGCATTTGCACTCCATTTTTGATTTTCTCAAAAACCATCTCCTCTGCTTTTGGTTGCAGTTCAGTCCCACGCTCCTGATCCTTAAACCAGCACCAACTGTGTCGTTCTCTCTAATGACAGCGCAACCCGGAGGTCTGTAAGACAATGGTGACTTTACCTTTACAGATAATGCTAGAAAGGAGCCAGTACACTCTACCTAATGGTATATGCTGCAACCATTAATATGAGGTGCCATAAGCGATCAGAACTGAAATAACTCCTAGTACAGAGGAGGGAGGGCAGGTCTGAAGACCTCCTCGTGGGTCTGCTCCTGGGCCTGGCCAAACTGGCCATAAATAGGTCCAGGCAGCGGGCTGTGGAGGGGGTCATTAGGGCTGACTGCCTGCCCCTCTTCCATGGTTACGTTAGAGCCCGGGTGTCTCTGGAGAGGGAGCATGCGGTGTCCACCAACACCCTTGAGTGTTCAGGGAGAGGTGGGCGCCACAGGGAGTGGAATGTATTATTTCCCCCTCCAACTCCATTTTGATTTAACCCCTGCCCTCCCCTTCACTGTTTGATCACGCAGCATTGCCCTTTGATGTGAAAGGTATTGCTTGTCACTTGTCACTGGCCACTCGGGTTTTTCCTTTCTTCCTGGTGGTGGAAACTGAATAAAGATTCGTGCACCTTGTGTCTTTCACTGTGTCTCACAGCTGCGCGCGCACACAACATGGGTGGAAAAGAAACAGGAGTGTCAGAGGTTCTGCTCACTCTGGGAGCTAAATCTGTGCTATCTGGGTCAGTGTCATGTACTATGCACATGTAAATAAAGGAGGACTTTGTGACGGGTTACCAGCCCTCTTGGAGTTATTTCAGTTCTGATCGCTTATGGCACCTCATATTAATAGTTGCAGCATATACCATTAGGTAGAGTGTACTGGTTCCTTTTCTAGCATTATCTGTAAAGGTAAAGTCACCATTGTCTTACAGACCTCCGGGCTGCGCTGTCATTAGAGAGAGTGACACAGCTGGTGCTGGTTTAACCTGAAGGTCACGATACGCGGGCAGGGGAAGAGGGTGAGAAAGAAAGAGTCCTTCATGATAGCCTCAGCCAGTGTGGGAATTCAACCCGCACTGTTGATGTCACTATCTCTCTTGCAAATCAGCCATCTGAGCTAACTGACCCCCATTTACCTGTTATGCTGAATGACAAAGGAGGTTTTGTGAACTTGTAGCAATATCCTATCTTAGATACCTTTTTTTTAAAAATAAAAAATCCCAGATCATTGGCTTAGTTACAGATATTTTATATCAATAATTCTATGATACAGCAGGGTGCTCACATCCTTTAGAGAGGGGTGTGTCCCATCATTTTCTTAATTTCGAGTGGTCCGACGATGAGCTTGTTTTAGATTGATCTAGTTTATCTGTTGGATACACGGTTTTACAATATCCTAAAACTCATGCTTTTGGTTTCATTGTTTACATTTGTTATGTTGACAAGTATTATCATGTGCTTGTCACTTTGTCTCCTCTTATTGCCATATTACTTGAATGTGTAAATCAAATTATAGAGAAATTTTCCAGTTTTGCTTGTTATCCAGATTCTTATCCACCACCAAACCCATTCCAAAGACGATCGTGATTCCACCCAAAGTTCTTAATGGATAAGAGAGGTCTCAGCCAGCGTCTGACCTGATGTATCTTTTTGTTTTGTTCTGTTTTAACGAGGTGGTCCCTCACTGAGGTGCAAGCTGTGATTTGTTTTTAGCAATAAACCAGAGGCTTGTTGTACAAAGAGATGCAGGTAACTTGGTTTATCTATTTTATTTGCATATAATACAAGTTATATTTCAAAAAACTACAATCTCATTAATCCCAATAGTAGCTCTTTACACTGTTCCAACATGCTGCTAATTTCTTACTCTGCCAAATATTGGGTTTGACTTTGCTGTGGCTTTGAATCCTCATCCTCATTTTAAGAATCTGATCTCTTCTTTTGAATGTGTATACAATTGAGCTGAGATTTATTAGCTTCAAATCCTTAAAGATTTTAACCAAACACTTCTGGTCTGAAACTTTTACTTGTATGAAGATTTTAGTTTTACCCTCCTTCATCTGTTCCAAGCTGTCTCTCTTCTCTAGGATCAACTCTCCAGCTTCAGCCACGATCCCTGCAAACTGAAAGCAAAATGACTGGCTTCTAGCTGTGGGTGTTTTTCCCCAACCAATAAAATCTCCAGATCCTTCTATCCAAAATATAATGCACAACTGTTCACTCTGTTTGGGTCAGTTTTACGAACGAAGAAGGCAAATCCCCTTACACTCCATGCTGTGGTTTTAAAAACCTATAAGCATTTCTGTTCTGAAAGGACTTGGGTGGGAAGGTTCCATCCATAAGGACATTACAGATTTCCTTTCCCATTGGACATTGGGAAGGCAGTGGCTTTTAGTAGCAATTCAGAAGTTTCATAGCCATCATTATTGATTACAGAAATTTGTTTCTGTTTTATTCAATTAACTGAATTTAAATTCCCCAGCTGTAATTCTTTCAGGCCTTAAAAACTTGTGTGCGCGTTTTGATTTTTTTAATCAAAGGACTTCTGACATGTCGTAAGCAAATAACCCCTTTTTGTCACCCCAGATGGATTTGCATGAATATTTAGAATGGAGAGTAAATACAGGGCCTTCACTCAGCTGTTGAAACTTTTTTTTGAATCAAATTATGTGGTTGGGGTGGTCAGTCAGAAGCAGAATCCATTTGCCTTTTTATTTGTTTACTGGGTATGGGTGTTGCTGGTTGGGCTAATATTTGTTTATTGCCTGTCTCTGACCTTTTTTTGAGCAGCTGGACCATTGGGAGTTTAGAAACACCAACACAGCATTTGTATAAAAATCCCACTGTTCCAATGTCCTTGTGTTTTTGAAATGTGAGCATTGCTTTGATAATTGAATTAGAGCTCCAGCACTCATTGTGGGAATGTGTTTTAATTTAAATGGTGGAAAGATTTCAGCTGAAACTTGTTCTTAAAATTGAAATGCCCAACATAAAACAGACGTTGCAGTAGAAACGGATAACATTTCGATACTTGACGTATGGAATTTTGAAAATTGATCATTTTTTTTGAGAGAGAGAATAGAGAAAATAGCTTTAGACAGTTAGGACAGGAAGAATGGTTTCAATTCTTGTCATCTGCCCTCCTGTCACATTGTCACAGTAACTGTATATTTAGACTTGGCATTCAGGAGACATGTCCGGTTTAAAGTGTGCATGAACTTTGAGTCTGTCACTTGTTTTGTCTCTCTCTGTCCTCTTGCTCTTTGTCTGTGTCTCTCTGTTTCTCAATCTGTCTGTGTTTCTGTCTCTGTCTCTCTTGCTCAACCAGTCTCTTAGGATCAAAGATTAGTGGATCCTGAGATGTGCACGGTGGCACAGTGGTTAGCACTGCTGCCTCACAGCGCCTGAGACCCGGGTTCAATTCCCGACTCAGGCGACTGACTGTGTGGAGTTTGCACGTTCTCCCCGTGTCTGCGTGGGTTTCCTCCGGGTGCTCCGGTTTCCTCCCACAGTCCAAAGATGTGCGGGTCAGGTGAATTGGCCACGCTAAATTGCCCGTAGTGTTAGGTAAGGGGTAAATGTAGGGGTATGGGTGGGTTGCGCTTCGGCGGGTCGGTGTGGACTTGTTGGGCCGAAGGGCCTGTTTCCACACTGTAAGTAATCTAATCTAAAAAAAAAATGTCTAAATACAGCAATGCTGGATCTCTAGACTTCACCAGTGGTAGGGCTAGTATTGTTGGATGCTTGGGTTATCACATGATCTTTTCCCTGTTTATGCTTGACTTCCATCAGGTGCTCGAAGGTTGGAACCTTTTTCATGGTTGCTTGGTTGGATGGTCTTGTGTGGGCAATTTCCTTGAATTGTTGAGGATGTTGCACTTCTTTCAGGGCTAACTCTGAGGATGTACTTGAAACAGTTTGATAAACTCTGTGATGGAACGGAGTACAGGACTGTCTTTTGGATGTCTTGTGTCAGGTACAGGAGTGAGGTGGTTCAGGATAATTGACCTTTTGGGCAAAAGCCCTTAGTCAGGAATGAGGCTGGGAGCCTCTGGAGTGGAGAGGTAAATGGGTGGGGGGTGGGGTTAGGGAGAAGGGAGCTAAGAGTACAATAGGTGGATGGATGTGGGGATAAAGGGGATAGGATGGAGTGGATAGGTGGAAAGGAAGATTGACAGCTGGGACAGGTCATGAGGATGGTGCTGAGCTAGAAGGTTAGATCTGGGGTAAGATGGGGGGGGGGGAAATGAGTAAACTGATGAAATCCACATTGATGCTATGGGGTTGAAGTGTACCGAGGTGTTCTTCCTCCAGGTGTCAGGTGGTGAGAGAGTGGTGGTGGTGGAGGAGGCTGAGGAACTGTATGTCCTCCACAGAGGGGGAGTTGAAATGTTCAGTCATGGGGCAGTGGGGTTGATTGGCACTCAGTTACCTTCTCCCCAGGAATCCTGATCCTGATGAAGGGCTTATGCCCAAAATGTCGAATTTCCTGTTCCTTGGATGCTGCCTGACCTGCTGCGCTTTTCCAGTAACACATTTTTCAGCTCTGATCTCCAGCATCTGCAGACCTCACTTTCTCCAGTAACACACATCTGTAAAGGACAAAGAAAAAATAATCTTTCAGCAGGGATTTTAGTGCTATTATTCACTTTTTTTGATTTTTATCACTCTATTTCTCTGATTTATTCCTAGATTAATCACTGCTTCTGGCATCACAATTGTCTTGTTCTGGTGTCTTTATTAGGTACATCACTGGTGCTAATAATTGGGTATTTATCCCCAAAACTACTTGTGACTAGTGTCAAAGAACACACCTATTCCATGATTTTATTGAAGGGTCATCACAGAAGAGTAATTGCTGACACACTGTTACTAAATAAGAAAACTGAGCCCAGCTCGGGTGGTCAGACAAGAGAGACCTACCATGTTACATGACTGAGAAACTTAAACAATCTGAAAGACTAGCGTGGAGAATGAAGCACTTGTTCATCTTTTTCCATTTTGTTTTCTGTCGAATACCTGGCAATCATCACGTGAGCGAGAAACTTCATAAACAACTCAAATCCACTATGTTCTGACTGAACAATGTTCTTTTATCCTGACTTCAGAACAGCATCCCCATACAACAGGTTAATGTGTCTACTTCCTGCATCAGTCATTGTGCAATCTTACTCAGGATCTTACACAACAAAGTCAGAACTAAGTTGGCTAAGCTGTGACTAGTTTCAACATTTTGGACTTGCAGCAACTACTAAATATGTCAAGGCCTGGGCAATATCCAGGACTTGGGCTGATAAGTGACAAGTAGCATTCATGTCACACAAATACCAGGTGGTAACCATCCAACAAGATACAATCTGACTATTGAATACCAAGAGGCAATGGTGTTGTCGCCACTGAATTTCCTGCTATCAATACCCTGGGAGTTACCATTGACCAGAAACTCAACTGGACTCACCATATAAATACAGTGGCTACAAAGGCCGATCAGAAACTAGGAACACTGCGGCAAATATCCCACCCTCTGTCCGCCCAAAGCATCTCCACAAGGCACAGGTAAAGATGTGATAGAATACTTCCGAATTGTCTGGATAAGTCAAGCTATGATAACAGTAAAGAAGCTCCGCATTATCCAGGACAAAACAGCCCATTTGATTGGCACCACATCCACTCCCTCTGTCACTGACACTCAGTAGCAGCAATCTGTGCTATCTACAAAATGCACAGCAGAAATTCACCAGAGATCCTCAGACAGTCCTTTCCAAACCTGTGACTACTTCCATCTAGAAGGACAGGGGCAGCAGATACATGGGAACACCATCCCCTGCAAGTTCCCCTCCAAGCCTCTCACTATCCTGACTTGGAAATATATCACCATTCCTTCACTGTCACTGGGTTAAAATCCTGGAATTTCCTTCCTAAGGGCATTGTGGGTGAAGCCACAGAAGGTGGACTGGAGCGGTTCAAGAGGTAGCTCCCTACCACCTTTGCAATGATAGCTGGGTATAGGCCAGCCAGCAAATATGAAATCGAAATAAAATCACATATGTCCTCGTGATTATGCCCTAGACCTGCATACTAACATCTTTTGATTCATAAACAAGAACATCCACATACCTCTGTAACCCAGAATTCTGCAGTCCACTTCCTTTTTAGTAAGACTCTAATGTCTGTTCTTCCGAAAAAATGAATAACTTCATGTTTTTCCAAAGTATACTTCATCGGCCAGATTTTTGTTCAATCAATCTCTACAAATTCCATAAGCTTTCTTCACAGCAGCATGTTTTGAACCTTGCTTTGTGTCCTCGGCGGTGTAGCTACCATGCTTTTGTTCCCTCATCCAAGTCATTGCGAGAAGTTATAAAATGTTCACGCTCCAGCACAGACGTCGTGCGACTCCACTCATTAATGTCAATCAGACACAGACCCTATTCTAAGGATGGGTCTTTGAATTCAAAACTTCAATTCTGCTTCCTGTCTCCACAAACCAGCAATTTCTGTTTCTGTTTCTCTAACATCTTCAGGTTTTCTTTCTACTGTATCCCATTTACCTTTCCTTCTATAGCATCATGCCACTGTTATTAATATTATATTTTTATTGAGCTCACAAGGAAGTGTCTCTGGTAAGGCCATACCCTACATCTTTGAAAACCTATCTAGATTTGCACTTGAAAATTTGGTATTTTTGCCCACACTGCTCACAATGCTATGAACACTATTGCATTAATAATGTTTTGAGATATAGTCATAGATTCATAAAACATAGAACAATACAGCACAGAACAGGCCCTTTGGCCCACGATGTTGTGCCGAACATTTGCCCTAGCTTAAGCACCTATCCATGTACCAATCCAATTGCCGCTTAAAGGTCACCAATGTTTCTGACTCTGCCACTCCCACAGGCAGTGCATTCCATGCCCCCACCACTCTCTGGGTAAAGAACCTGCCCCTGACATCCCCCTTTATACCTTCCACCCTTCACCTTAAATTTATGTCCCCTTGTAACACTCTCTGTTGTACCCGGGGAAAAAGTCTCTGACTGTCTACTCTATCTATTCCCCTGATCATCTTATAAACCTCTATCAAGTCACCCCTCATCCTTCGCTGTTCCAATGAGAAAAGGCCTAGCACTCTCAACCTATCCTCATACGACCTATTCTCCATTCCAGGCAACATCCTGGTAAATCTCCTCTGCACCCTCTCCAAAGCTTCCACATCTTTCCTAAAATGAGGTGACCAGAACTGCACACGGTACTCCAAATGTGGCCTTACCAAGGTCCTATACAGCTGCAACATCACCTCACGACTCTTGAATTCAATCCTTCTGCTAATACACCATATGCCTTCTTACAAGCTCTATCCACCTGAGTGGCAACTTTCAAAGATCTATGAACATAGACCCCCAAGATCCCTCTGCTCCTTCACCTTACTAAGAACCCTACCGTTAACCCTGTATTCCGCATTCTTATTTGTCCTTCCAAAATGGACAACCTCACACTTGACAGGGTTGAACTCCATCTGCCACTCCTCAGCCCAGCTCTGCATCATATCTAAGTCCCTTTGCAGCGACAATAGCCCTCCTCACTATCCACAACTCCACCAATCTTCATATCGTCTGCAAATTTACTGACCCACCCTTCGACTCCCTCATCCAAGTCATTAATAAAAATTACAAACAACAGAGGACCCAGAACTGATCCCCGTGGAACTCCACTTGTAACTGGGCTCCAGGCTGAATATTTACCATCTACCACCACTCTCTGACTTCGACCGGTTAGCTACTTCTCTATCCAACTGGCCAAACTTCGCACTGTCCCGTGCCTCCTGACTTTCCGCATAAGCCTACCATGGGGAACCTTTATCAATAGCCTTACTAAAATCCATGTACAGTACATCCACTGCTCTACCCTCCTCCACATGCTTGGTCACCTCCTCAAAGAATTCAATAAGACTGGTAAGGCAAGACCTACCCTTCACAAATCCGTCCTGGCTGTCCCTAAATCAAGCAGTGTATTTCTAGATACTCCTAAATCCTATCCCTCAGTACCCTTTCCGTTACTTTGCGAAGTAAGACTAACTGGCCTGTAATTCCCAGGGTTATTCCTATTCCCTTTTTTGAACAGGGGCACAACATTCACCACTCTACGGTCCCCTGGCACCACCTCCATTGACAGTGAAGATGAAAAGATCATTGCCAATGGTTCTGCAATTTCCTCTCTTGCTTCCCACATAATCCTAGGAAAGATGCCCTCCAATGAATCTCGTCCACATCCTGCACCTCCGCCCTCAGACCCCACCCCTCCAACCGTAACAAGGACAGAACGCCCCTGGTGCTCACCTTCCACCCTACCAACCTTTGCATAAACCAAATCATCCGCTGACATTTCCTCCACCTCCAAAAAGACCCCACCACCAGGGATATATTTCCCTCCTCACCCCGTTCCGCCTTCTGCAAAGACCGTTCACTCAGTCAGGTCCACACACCCCTACAACCCACCCTCCCATCCTGGCACCTTCCCCTGCCACTGCAGGAACTGTAAAACTTGTGCCCACACCTCCTCCCTCACCCTAAAGGAGCCTTCCACATCCATCAAAGCTTTACCTGCACATCCACTAATATCATTTATTGTGTCCTTTGCTCCCGATGAGGTCTCCTCTACATTGGGGAGACTGGGTGCCTCCTAGCAGAGCGCTTTAGGGAACATCTCTGGGACACCCACATCAATCAACCACACCGCCCCATGGCCCAACATTTCAACTCCCTCTCCCACTCTGCCGAGGACATGGAGGTCCTGGGCCTCCTTCACCACCGCTCCCTCACCACCAGATGCCTGGAGGAAGAACGCCTCATCTTCCGCCTCGGAACACTTCAACCCCAGGGCATCAATGTGGACTTCAACAGTTTCCGCATTTTCCCCTTTCCCCACCTCACCCTAGTTCCAAACTTCCAGCTCAGCACTGTCCCCATGACTTGTCCAGACTTGTCCGACCTGCCTATCTCCTTTTCCGCCTATCTCCTTTTCCACCTATCCACTCCACCCTCTCCTCCCTGACCTATCATCTTCATCCCCTCCCCCACTCACCTATTGTACTTTATGCTACTTTCTCCCCACCCCCACCCTCCTCTAGCTTATCTCTCCACGCTTCAGGGTCTCTGCCTTTATTCCTGATGAAGGGCTTTTGCCCGAAACGTCGATTTTTGCTGCTCCTTGGATGCTGCCTGAACTGCTGTGCTCTTCCAGCACCACTGATCCAGAAACTAGGATATATCCCGTCAGGCCCAGGTGACTCGTCTATCCTCCAGTTTTTCAAAATGCCCAACACATCTTCCTTCCTAACAAGTATCTCCTCTAGTTTACCAGTCTGTTTCATACTGTCCTCTTCAACAATACGGTCCCTCTCATTTGTAAATACTGAAGAAAAGTACTCATTCAAGATCTCTCCTATCTCTTCTGATTCAATACACAGTCTCCCACTACTGTCCTTGATCGGACCTACCCTCGTTCTCATCATTCTCATGTTTCTCACATACGCATAAAAGGCCTTGGGGTTATCCTTGATCCTATCCGTCAAAGATTTTTCATGCCCTCTCTTAGCTCTCTTAATCCCTTTCTTCAGCTCCCTCCAGGCTATCCTGTATCCCTCCAACGTTCTGACTGAACCTTGTTCCTCAACCTTATGTAAGCCTCCTTCTTCCTCCTTACAAGACATTCAACCTCCCTCGTCAACCAAGGTTCCCTCACACGACCATCTCTTTCCTGCCTGACAGGTACATACATATCAAGGACACGTCGTATCTGTTCCTTGAAAAAATGATCTTGCAGCATCGTATTTACCCTTCCACCCCCCCCCCCGATTGTAAATCCTGCCCTGTTGCATGCACCTATCTCTCTCCATAACCAAGGTGAAAGTCACAGAATTGTGGTCACCATCACCAAAATGCTCACCCACTAACAAGCCCATCACTTGTTCCAGTTTGTTACCAAGTACCAAATCCAATATGGCCTCCCCTCTGGTCGGACAATCTACATACTGAGTTGGAAAAGCTTCCTGGACACACTGCACAAACACCACCCCGTCCAATCTACTTCATCTAAAGAGCTTCCAATCAATATTTGAGAAGTTGAAATCGCCCATGACTACTACCCTGTGGCTTCTGTACCTTTCCAAAATCTGTTTCTCCACATCTCTGCTGCTATTGGGGGGCCTATAGTAAACACCCAACAAGGTGACTGCTCCTTTCCTATTTCTGACTTCAGCCCATACTACCTCCAAAGGCAGATCCCCCTCGAACTGCCTTTCTGCAGCCATTATACCATTTCTAATTAGCAACGCCACCCCCCCTCCTTTTTTACCACCCTCCCTAATCTTACTGAAACATCTGTAACCAGAAACCTCCAACAACCATTCCTGTCCCTCTTCTATCCACGTTTCCGTGATGGCCACAACATCGTAGTCCCAAGTACCGATCCACGCCTTAAGTTCACCCACCATATTTCTGATACTCCTTGTGTTGAAGTATACACACCTGAGCCCATTTCTGTGTCTGCAAGTATTCCCTGTCAGTGCTACCTTCTCCACAGCCTCCCTACATTCTTGGACATCCTGAAAAACAGCTAACCTACTTGCTGGACTACAAGTCCAGATCCCATCCCCCTGCCAAATTAGTTTTAAACCCCCCTGAAGAGTACTAGCAAACCCACTTCCCAGGATATTGGTGCCCTTCTAGTTCAGGTGCAACCTGTCCTGCTTGTACAGGTCCCACCTTCCCCATAATGCAGTCCAACTGTCCAAATACCTGAAGCCCTCCCTCCTACACCATCCTTGCAGCCATGTGTTCAACTGCACTCTCTCTCCCTATTCCTTGCCTCAGTGTCATGTGGCACCAACAACAACCCAGAGATGACAACTCTGTCCGTCCATGCAGCATGGGAACAGCAGACCCTTCAGACTAACTCGTCAATGTTCATGAGGTTCCCAAAATAAACACAAGTCAAGAGTAGCTTTATTTGTTATTTCTACCATATTTAATTGATACAGTAGAGTCCCTGCAGAATTAGAATCCGCGCAGAGTGGAAACAGGCCCTTTGGCCCAACAAACCCACACTCGCCCTCCAAAGACCCACCCAGACCCATTCCCCAAACCTATATTTTCCCCGACTAATGCACCTAACCTACACTACCCTGAACACTATCGGCACTCTAGCATGGCCAGTTCACCTAATCTGCACATCTTTTGGACTGTGGGAGGAAACCCATGCAGACACAGGGAGAGTGGGCAACTCCACACAGACAGTCACTTGAGGCTGGAATCAAACCCGGGTTCCTGACTCAGTGAGGCAGCAGTGCTAGCTACTGTGCTGCCCTCAGCTGTTTAAAAACAGTTTGTCATTGACTGACTAATAACCACCTTTTTAAAAAAAAAACCACAGCCCTTCCAGACACACGCAGACAATAATCTCCTTTTCATAATTTACCATGTAAACAAGACCATGTTCCTCCAGGACCAAGGACACTACATGGACAGCACAAACTACACGGTCATACACAGGGCAGCCTGAAGTGCAAAACCTGCAAGACAGCACAGTAATTCCTGACACATCAAGGCAACAGGCACAGTGGTGTACAAATTACAGTGTAATAAAATAACTCTTTCCATTTGCCTGTACCTGGCCCATATACTCCTAAACCTTTCCTCTTCCTGTACCTATCCAAATGTCTTTTAAATATTCTAACTGTACTTTCATCTACCACTTCCTCGAGCAGCACATTCCACATATGAACCATCCTGTGTGGAAAAAGTTGCCCCTTCTATCCCTTTTTAAGTCTTTTCTTTCTCTCTTCTTCATAAAATATGATTCCTAGTTTTGAACTCCTCTACCCTTGCTAGGAGAAGACATAGAACATTACAGCGCAGTACAGGCCCTTCGGCCCTCTGTTGCGCCGCCCTGTCATACCAATCTGAAGCCCATCTGACCTACACTATTCCGTGTACTTCCATATGCTTGTCCAATGACGACTTAAACATACTTAAAGCAGGCAAAGCATTCCATACCCTTACTACTGTCTGAGTAAGAAACTACCTCTGACATCTGTCCTATATCTGTCACCCCTCAATTTAAAGCTATGCCCCCTTGTGCTCACCGTAACCATTCTTGGAAAAAGGCTCTCCCTGTCCACCCCATCTAACCCTCTGATTATCTTGTATGTCTCTATTAAGTCACCTCTCAACCTTCTTCTCTCTAACGAAAACAGCCTCCAGTCCCTCAGCATTTCCTCGTAAGACCTTCCCTCCATACCAGGCAACATCCTAGTAAATCTCCTCTGCACCCTTTCCAAAACTTCCACCTCCTCCTTATAATGTGGTGACCAGAACTGTATACAATACTCCAAGTGCGGCCGCACCAGGGTTTTGTACAGCTGCAGCATAACCTCATGGTTCCGGAACTTGATCCCTCTATTAATAAAAGCTAAAACACCGTATACCTTAACAACCCTGTCAACCTGGGTGGCAACTTGCAAGGATCTGTGTACCTGGACACCGAAATCTCTCTGCTCATCTACACTACTAAGAATCTTACCATTAGCCCAGTACTTTGCATTCCGGTTACTCCGACCAAAGTGAATCACCTCACATTTGTCCACATTAAACTCCCATTTGCTACCTCTCAGCCCAGCTCTGTAGCTATTTCCCATATCCATGCCCCTCATGATTTTATAAACCTCTATAAAGTCACCTTTCAACCTCCTGTGCTCCATTGATAAAGTCTCAGCCTATCTACACTCTCCTTTATAACTCCAATCTTCCAATCCTGATAACATCCTTAAATCTTTTGTGCGCCCTCTCTAATTCGATAATAGTTTTCCTATAGCCAACTAGAACTGTACACAGTACTCCAAAAGTGGCCTAACCAATATTCTGTACAACCACAACATGATGTCCCAACTCATGTACTCCATGGCTTGGGCAATGAAGTCAAGCATATCAAATGTTACCTTCCCCATCCTGTCTACATAGGATGCTATGCTAACGATCTATGTACCTGAACCTCTAGATCTCTCTATTTGACACCACTTTAGGGGATAAATTAAAATTGGGCCTGTTTTGTGAACCATACTTGGCTAACTCTTGTCAGAATTGTACAAACAGGCATAGCAATGGAAAATAAAACCACTTGAAGGAAATCCCCAGGGTTTCTTGCAAGGAAACATTTATGTGGCTCTTGATACTTAACAATATGCAAAACTGTAAATATTAAGATCCCCATAGGGGAACAGTCATCCAAAATAACCCAATTTACTAAATCATCTGCAAATGGAAATATTAGCTGACCACTTTGCTTCATCTTGTCAAATAATACAAACTGTTAATTACATGTGCAATGAGTGAGAAAAGATTAGCTCATGAAATGACAAGTATTTGTATCACATCCTGCAAAATGTGACAGCATGTACAATCTGTCTTTCCAACGTGACCTTTGGAACAACATCTCCTCTCCCTTTTTCACTTGATGGATTTGATCCTGGAGTCACCAACAGTGATCACTGGATTCTATCCAAGTGTCCAGAAGACAGTTATTCCAGAAAACCTACAGAACCTTGTCTCCGAGGTGCCCAGTATGATGGCACAGATTACAGAGCGCTTCCTTTGGCTGAATCTAGTTATAAAACTTATTAAACAGTTTAATCAGCCATTTATCACAATCGGAGAATTGTCCAGAGTCTGTACTTTAACTTTGCCTTCAGCTCATAATCCTTAATGGTAATATACAGTTCCTTATAAATGTGCCTACTCTGCTCTCCCCCTGCTGTTTTGAGTGGTGTTTTCCTTTGTGTCTGCCACCATATGGCCTTCATTTGTTAACTTCCTCCTTCCAGATACTGTTTCCAGGTTGATTCCTTTATCATTGTTGCAAACTCCAGAAGTCCTCATCAACCTTTTCTTTAAACCAAATATAGATCCAACACCCATTTTAAATAAACAAAGAATGTGGCAGACTCCCCTAGATCCAGAGCAATTGACAGAAGGTCTAAAAGTGAGCAATGTTGAGTCCTGGCCATTCATAAATAGACATAGAATCCTGTATTATATCACAAATAAAAATCATTCAAAAGCTGTCTTATTTTGTCCCATATCTTAAGTTTCCCCCCAAAATCATGCAAATTAGTTCTCTTCAAGCATTGTCCAATTGTCTTTTGAAAGTTCCTGCAGAAATTTCTTTCTATGATCCCTTCCCTGTCAAAACAAAATCTTCTAAACCAAAAGTTAATGAGCTTTTCAGCTGGTCTTTTATTATCGATTTAAATCATTTAAGATCCAAAAGAAGACTATATCTTTTCCAAGAAGATGATGGACAAAATGCATGATAAACAACATGAATAATAAAGCAGCAGAATTATTGGAAGGCATGGCCTAGTTCAGTGCTTTGTTTTCTGAACTGTATCCACCTATAGACTTATTCCGCAAAACAAAATGTGTGTTGTTATCAAAGAGACAGTTTGTGGAAATTTGAATTACCTTTTTAAAGTTGTTGGATGATGTAAAACTTGCTCAGCATTTTAATTGAAAGAAACAAATACAATTTCTTCTTTCTTTATAATCTTATGTTACTGATGAGCTATTGTAATTATATTTCAAATATACAAACTTTGTTTCTTGAGCAATTCAGCAAAATCACAACCTGAAAGGAACATTTTTGTGTTGTATCACTCTGATGTATTTGTGCTGCATGTACTGTGTTCATTGTTCTCTTCCACATGAGTTCCCATTACTTCCTCACTGAGCCTACCCTCGGCCTTTTAAGTTAACTTTCCTTTCTAAGTGTCGGTTTTTGAAGTTCAGAAGCTCTCTCTTTTTCCCTCTCTCTTCTGCTTCTAATCGTAACTCAAACTGTTTCATTTCTGCTGCCCTTTCCTTATCTCTCGCCTCTAACTCAAGCTGCGTCATTTGCAATTGAATCCTTGCCATCCCTATAGATTCTCCAGCAAGTTTAAATGCTGAACTACTGCTGTAATGATCTCTCCTTTCCTCACAGAAGCATGTTGGTCTTAGTCACTTTTTGCAAAACTTCCAAAGTCACTGCATCCACCTCCAGCAACTGAAAGAGCCATTCCTATCCCAAGCTTTGTCTACCAACTAAACCAACACCCGAAATAAAGACGCTAGCTCCTACCTCTCACTGTTTAAATCCTGCAAAGAGCCCTCAGTCTGTTCTGGATTGGGCCAGGCCACTCAAAACATTGTTAAGCAGGCAGCTCAGACCATAACTTTGCAATTTGTTTCAGTAAGTATACAGTGAAAGATAGCTAGGCTGGCTACTAGATTTTAAAACCGATAAAAATTTATTCACAAAGACCAGAAAAAAGACCCCCTACAGAGCTAAACCTATCCAACTCAACTTAATTATGCTGTTCCGAATATACACAACAGTCCCAATAAGCAAACTCCCTTTAAAAACCAGTAGAAATGGAACACATGCTTACAGGTTGAAGTTCAAGGGCAGAAAAGAGAGAGAGGGCTTCCCCACAGCTCCCTGTTGAACCTCCCAGCCAGTTCAAGACTGAACTAAAACTGCTCCGCTCAGCTAGAGAGCTGACCACTCTCCTTACATTATACTGGTCACTTCTAAAACATGACTACTTTGGCCTGAAGTCTCATCTGTTTACACATAAACAAAAGGCCCCTCAAAATCTTTTTCATCTCTGCACCAAATCAGAGTGATCAGAGCTCGGCCCGGTTTATTGCCCCACTGAAAAAATCAAGGACAGAGTCTCCTTGTGCCAAGGAACAGTTTTTAGAGAAAAAAAAGGACTAGCTTTGTGACATTGTCAAACAAAACATTTTCTTCATTTTGCTGAATTTACTTTCTTTTTTGGATAGTTGGCTGTGATATTCACAAACTGGAGGATTGAAGTCCCAAGGAATGTATTAATACCTGCCAGGGTTTCACTGATTTAGAGATGTTTGAAATTGATCAATAGGGGCACCTCTTTAATCCGAGACAGAGATTTGCAAACGATTTGTTCTTGAAGACCCCCCCCCCCCCCTCAAACAACCCATGTTTGAAAAACGTTCCCCAGTGACACATTTTGCGACAGCTCAGTCTTGAAGATCCACAGCACAGAAAAAAGCCCTTCAGTTCATTTTATTGATGCTGATTTAAAAAAAACAGCCACCTCCCTATTCTCATCTCGTTTTCCAGCACCAGGCCAATACCTTGTATGCCTCAGTGTTGCAAGTGCCTATCTAAATGCTACCAAAATGTTATGCAACTTTCTGCCTCTACCTCCCCTTACATGCAGTGTAAACTGAAACATTTTTTTATACTTAGAATTTTTGTGAAGCTTCCAGCTCGTTTGAAGCAATATCTGGTGGTATTTTCAAAACGTTTATGCATAGATCATTATTGTAAGCTCAATGAAATGGAACCAATATTCATAAACTTAGCATCACATTATCTTCCATCATGAATAGCTTAAAATACATTCTCTGGATCAGAACGTGCACTAGAAAGTAGGCATCCTCCTGTGCACACATTCAAAGAACCAGCAACATTGACCCTACCTGCATTATAGCTGCCTTGCCCTCATAACTGAATGTGAAAGGTGCTTGGGCACTCTGTTCAACATTCCGCTACCCAGCCAACAACTGCATCTGCCAAGCTCTATTATTCCCAGAATACCTCCCTGTCACTTTGCAAAACTGAGCGCGTTCTAATTGGACAACTCTGGCCTATCAAAAGGAGGTTGGTCTTTTTAAACTTGGAGACAGTAAGGAGTGCACATGCTGGAAGTCAAAGTCAATAGATGTGAAGCTGGAAGAGCGGGACAGGACAGTCAGCATTTCGGGCCTGAGTCCTCACTGAGTGTTTCAGCCTGAAACATTAACTCTCCTGCTCCCCAGATGCTGTCTGAGCTGCTGTGCTTTTCCAGCTTCACATCTATTAACTTGGTCCTTTTTTAAACTCTCTTTTTCCTTTCTACTTGGGGTTCAGGGTTTTATTTGCATCAAGCTCATTTATATTTAAAATGATTTTCATGTTTTAATGTCAGAATAAATGTAGTTTCAGTCCAGTCTCAAAGCCGGTGTTCTTCTTATTATTCTTTTCCAATGCCAAGCTCTTCAGGAGGGCTTAAACCTGGATAACCCTGGGTACAGCCAGCAGGGCCTGAAGGCATCTGTGTGGCGAGAGAGAGAAACGGAGTTCAAGTTTCAGATTCTGATCTTTCATCAAACAGTGAGTGAGATGCTGTTGGTGATGTCCCAGCGAAGTCTCCCATTCCCTGACACAAGCTGGGGGAAGCCAGGAGGGAGGAATGGCAGAGTAGTCAACTCAAAGCTGTCACGTGGCCCTTGACCCTGCAATCTCCTCACTAGCATCTGGGGTCCAGTGCCAACATTGGGAGAGCTGTGTCACAGACTAGCCAAGCAACAGCTGGGATCATACCTTGCAGACCATATCCTGGGCACTGCCATCACCATCCTGTGGTACGTCCTGCCTCACTGGTTGGACAGACCCAGCAGAGATGGCAGCACAGTAGGGCACAGGTAGGATTTCCCTTGGGAGTCCTTGACATTGATTCTGGACACCGTGAAGTTTCACGTCTTCAGGAGGAGCATGGGCAAACAAACCTCCAGCTGTTAACCATGTACCCCCCCCCTTCTGTTGAACAGCACTTGGAAGCATGGAGGACCTTGAGTACAGGACATGCTCTGGTTGAGGGAATGCGATATTTATCACCAAACTTACTACTTAAGAGAAACGAGAGTTTAAAAAGTTGAGCGTTATTTAATTGCTAAGTAGAAAAATGAAAAAGTAAGTTATAGTTTACATTTAAGGTTTTCTTAGTTTAAGCTTGGAAAATAAAGGAAAAAGCTAAAGGTTTAAGTCTTTGAGTGCTCCGCTCACCTCACTCTCTGGGAGACCTTAACTGTCTGTTGTTGAAGCAGCTGCTGCAGACATTGCCGCCTGTCCAATCTCCTCCGTTGCCTGGGGAACATGCCTGGGCAAGATTCACTCCCAGGCCAAGCTGAGATACTGCCATGACCTGCCAAGAGACCAGGCCCTGGACCCACCACAACTCACTAGGAGATCAGGCCCGGACCTACCGAGAGACCAAAGTGGGAGAAAGGAAGGAGCGGCAGAGCTCCAGTTGGAGCATCCTATTTGCTGCCATCTTGACTTGAGCGCAGTATTCCAAAAGTGGCCTAACCAATGTCCTGTACAGCCACAACGTGACCTCCCAACTCCTATACTCAATACACTGACCACTGAAGGCAAGCATACCAAACACCACCTTCACTGTCCTGTCATTGTGTGACTCCGTTTTCAAGGAATTATGAGCTAGCATTCCCAGGTCTCTGTTCAGCAACACTCCCAAGGACCTTACCATTAAGTGTATAAGTCCTGCCCTGATTTGCCTTTCCAAAATGCAGCATCTCACATTTGCCTAAACTCCATCTGCCACTCCTTAACCCACATTAACCAACCTTCAGTTCAAGCCCCACTATTCCCCAACATTTACCTCAACAAATGTTAGGATTTAATGAAACTACTACACACCCCAGTTTCCCTCTGGCTGCTACCCTGGCTAAATGCAAGCCAGAGCAGGTTCCTTCAGTTATGATTTTAAAACCGAAGTCAATTTAATGTAATAATTAACAAGCACAGTAAAATAACAGGATTTATAACTCTAAATTCTCCCTCTCTCCCTACACTGTCTGTTACACACACGCAGTGACACACGCAGTGACACACGCAGTGACACACGCAGTGACACACGCAGTGACACACGCAGGGAATAAGGCACACACAAACATTGAGGTGAAGGTAAAGGCAGTATTCAGAAGATCACAGTTCTGTCGTAGTAGGCGTCTAGAACACAATGCCAGGAGTGGTGGTGAAGGCAGATATGATGAGGGCATTTAAGGGACTTTTAGGGAACCACATGTATGTGCAAGGACTGGAGGGATATAGACCAAGGGCAGTCAGAATGGGATTCCTTTCATTTGGTGTCACGTTCAGCACAACATTGTGGAACAAAGGACCTGTTCCTGGGCTGTGCTGTTCTACATTCTATGTATCACAAGTCCAAAATCGCAAATAGGTGAATAAAATTCTAGATTCTTAAATGATCGCTCAGTATTATTTGTACAGGATTGGTCATTTTGTCGGCTATTGTTTACTTGGTTGGATTCACTATCTTTTTTTTGTTGTATTTGTCTTTTAGGAGTATTTCTTTCAGCATTTTCAAGTGTAGTTTTTCTACTGTTCCAACAAGTTGGAGAAAGCAACTTTACAGAGAAAGGCTGGAGAGAAACATTGATGCATTTAACTTCTAGAAGTCTCCTTACTACTTTTTATCCATTTCACTCCCTCCCAGGATCTGTCAAACTGCAGTCTGACCAATCAAAGGCCTGTTGCTGTACTGACCTCTCCTAAACCCAGGTCAAATCGAGCACTTTGTCTGGACTCGGTGATCCCAAACAATAACGCTGGTTATATGCACTAATCCTTTTTTATTGTCAAAACACATTGTTCCTTCTCCCCTTTTAAGAGCAGTGTCTATCTTATTTTAATTTTCAATCTGTTGTCCCAAAAAAAATGTGGTCTGTTCCAACCGTTCTTGAACAGGCTGTCTGAACAATTTGAGAAGACTGAGAAATTTACATTAAACATCCACAGAGAGTTGAACAACTTGAGAGCAGCTGGGGACAGCGTCACCTTTGAAGAGAATTGTTGAAATGAAGGAAATAATTTTATATGGAAAAGATAATATCCATGGAGGGTCTGAGCTATACAGAGAGACTGAACAGGCTGGGGCTGTTTTCCCTGGAGGCTGAGGGGTGACCTTATAGAGGTTTATAAAATCATGAGGGGCATGGATAGGATAAATAGACAAAGTCTCTTCCCTGGGCTGGGGGGGTCCAGAATGAGAGGGCATAGGTTTAGGGTGGGTGGAGAAAGATATAAAAGAGACCTAAGGGGCACCTTTTTCGCACAGCGGGTGGTGTGTGTATGGAATGAGCTGCTAGAGGAAGTGGCGGAGGTTGGCACAATTACAGCATTTAAAAGGCATCTGGGATATCCAAGATGGCGACAATCTAGGAAGGTCGTATTGCAGAGCTCTGCACCACAGCACGAACCTTCAACCCACCCAACCCGGACCATCGCGATATCTGGCCTCCAGAAAGAGTCCCAAGAAACTTTGAAAAGTTAACTTACCTGTGTTTCTAGCCATCCAGCGATGCCAAAAAAGGGAGGAGGAGTGTCCGAGACCCGGTCTGCAGCACGGCCTGCAGGGTCCTCTGACTCTATTACTTTCCAGACCCTGGTGAATGAGCTCACGAAATCTTGAGACACTGGGGGAAACAAATACAAGAGAAGCTGGCTCCAATCTCTCTCGTGCTGCAGAAGTATGCGCAGCAGCTGGGAGACCTGGAAAAAAGGATGGATGAAGTTGAGCACAGGGTCATAGTGGTAGAAGCCATTGCCAGTTCATCCAAGGGTAGAATCCAAGCCCTGGAACCACAGGTCTGTAATTTGCGTGAGCAATTGCGCGATGATTTTCAGAACAGAGGTAGGAGAAAAACATTCAGTCTGTTTGAAGGTTAGGAAGGTGAGCGACCTGCGGAATTTGTTGAGGATTGGCTGCCGAAATTCCTTGACTTGGAGGCTGGCATGAGAGGATTGAAGATAGAAAGGGCTCACCAGGTCATGGTGCGGGGATCGGATCGGGGTCAATGTCCTCTTCCTCGTCCTCTCCTGGTGTGGGTCCATCACTACAGAGATAAGGAGAGAATCATGGAAGCTTCCAGAATCCAGGGGAAAAATATGAGGGCCCTAATTTACAAGGGCTGTAAGATCATGTTCTTCCAGGACTTCTCAGTGGCAGTGATCCAGAAAAGAAAATCTTATGACGGTGTCAAGAGAAGACTGAGGGAGCTAGGGATCCAGTCCTCTCTGAGGTATCCGGCAGTGGTTCGGACACCTTAGAGGGATCCATACATCTCTTTGACACATTGGAGAAGGCAAGAGATTTTGTGGACAAATTAACCTAATCTAAACAATGTAGTATGTATAAATAGTAGCGTTATTTGGGTATGTCTTTGTCGTTTTGTAAAAGAAACACAGGAAGTCCGGCTGGAGCTTTCTTTTTCTAGTTTTTCTCTATTGATAATAATTTGTTTTTAGCTATGTTTGGCAGCGGTTCAGCCGTGTATTTTCAATTTCTAAGTTAAGATGCACCAAAGGATAGGTAGTGTATTTACCCCTTTTTTTTTCCTTTAAAAACGTTTTCTTTATTCATATTGGTATTCTATGGTGTGTTATCTTTCTTTTCTGCTTGTGTTTGTGGTGCAGCTCTAGCTGGGAGAAGTGAAGATGGTTTGGGATGGCTAGATGCCAACCTATGAGTAGTTTGGGATGGGTAGTTGCCCCCTCTGGTTAGGGGATGAGTTCCCCTATTTAGTGCGGGGGGGGGGGGGGGGGGGCTGGGGCCTTGTGTGCTGCTGCTGCTGCTGAATGGGTAGCAATCTTTTTAAAAACTCCAAGCCATAGAGGAAAGGCATTTAATCGATAAACCAAATAATCGATTATCCGAATGAAATAGTGCCAACCCATCACGTTCGGATAATCGAGGTTCCCCTGTGTTGCTTAGTTACAGGAGACACACTTGGATAATAGGGAGCATTTGAAATTACAGCAGAGTGGCTTTGATCAAGTTTATTTTCATCATTTAGTACCAGAAGTAGGGGAGTGGCTACATTGGTTAGAAGAATCTCCTATTTAAGTTGTTGGAGTGTGTTGAAAACACCCACAGGAGGTTTGTAATTCTTAAAGTTTTGATAAATGGGGAAGAATATAGTGTTTTAAATGTTTATTGTCCCCCAGCTCATCCCCTTAAACTTTTGGTAGATGCTTTTTCTAAACTGATAAGTCTCGAGTCCCGGCATACCATTATAGGGGGAGATTTTAACTGTATCATGGATCCCACAGTAGACAGGTTACCCAAAGGTCCCTCAATACCCTCTGTACAAACTAAACAGTTAGTGGGTGTGTGTGTGGAGTTAGGGTTGGTGAACATCTGGGGGTGTCGCCACCCTACAGGCAGGGATTTTACATTTTTCTCCAATCCGCACAGATGTCACACCAGGATTGATTTTTTTTCCCTGAACCCCTGGGGCAACCCTAGACTTGGTGGCATCTTGTACGATTGGTAATATTGCCATCTCCAATCGCACTCCATCTCCGATCATGCTCCAGTGTACCTGTTGGTTAAGATTAAGGACGTTACAGTGGGTTCAAGGCACTGGATCCCTTTATCTGCAAGGATAATAAGTTTGTGGAGTATTTCTCTACAGAATTTTGGGTGTTCCTGGACATTAACAGGCTCGGTTAGTAGTCCATCCATCCTTTAGGAAACTGCCAAAGCCTATGCCAGGGGGTTAGTTATTTCCTACTCTGCCAGTAGGAAGAGGCAGAAGGGTGAGCAGCAATATCTCATGGAAGCACAGTTGAAGGCAGCCAAGAAGGCTAACTTTGACAGACCCTTGGTGGTCAAGCTACAGAGGATCACAGCGCTGCGGTCTGCATTGAATTCCATGCTCATGCAGACAGCAAAGAAGGAGCTTGGTTTTGCAAAGCAAAGGTTATATGAGCATGGTGGCAGGCCAGGCAATGCTGAGCATATCTTGCCAGGAAAAGGAATGCCCCACAAGCCATTAAGGTGATTAGGGAAGGGTCTGGGAACCTGACACGGGGCTCTAAAAAGATAAATGTGGCATTCCAGAGATTTTACTCTAAAGTGATATCAATCTGAGGGTTGTGAGGAGGGGTGGGCCAAAGTGAATTTTTTTTTAAGGATCTGAAGCTTCTGGACATGACCCCTGAACAAGAGTCCTTTCTCAATGCCCTGCTATCAGGGCAAGAAGTGCAGGAAGATGTGAGGCAGCTTCAGAGTGGAAAGGCGCCCGGTCCTGACGGACTTCACAGCAAATTCTATAAGGAATTTATAAACATGCTGTCAGGCCCGATGCTCAATATGTTTAATGATTCATACAGTCAGAATTGTCTCCCACCAACTCTGAGAGAGGCCAATATTTCGCTTATTCTTAAAAAAGGGAAGGTCCTGGAGGATTGTGCTTCATACAAGCCCATTTCACTCTTAAATGTGGACTTTAAAAGCCTCTCTAAGGCTCTCGCGTTAAGATGGAGACTGTGTTACCTTCTATTGTTTAAAGAGGATCAGACGGGCTTCATAAACGGCCGCAGATCCTCCAATAACGTTAGGAGGCTGCTTAATGTAATTCAAGCATGCCAACAGCAGTCAATACAGGCATTAGTGATTTCTCTAGATGCAGAGAAGGCATTTGACCGAGTTAAGTGGCCGTACCTTTTCTAAACTCTGGAACGGTTTGGTCTGGGCGAAGTTTTAAATAAGATGGGTAAAGGTTCTCTCCAGTGGCGCTCTCGTGGTGGTCATCTTTTGACATTTTGACATTTTTAGGGGCAGCCGGCAGGGCTGTCCCCTTTCACCATTGCTTTTAGCGTTAGTGATTGAACCATTGGCAGAAGCCATTCATGGGGATCCCAATATTATCACCTCCAAAAGTGGCGTCAAAATGACATAAAATTTCATTGTATGAGGACCTTGCCCTAATTTTTTTGTCAAAATGTTCTTCCAGACATTAACAGCTGAAAATGTGTTGCTGGAAAAGCGCAGCAGGTCAGGCAGCATCCAAAGAGCAGGAGAATCGACGTTTCGGGCATGAGCCCTTCTTCAGGAGCTCTTCTGAAGAAGGGCTCATGCCCGAAACGTCGATTCTCCTGCTCTTTGGATGCTGCCTGACCTGCTGCCCTTTTCCAGCAACACATTTTCAGCTCTGATCTCCAGCATCTGCAGTCCTCACTTTCTCCTCGAAGACATTAACAGCTACCAACTTAGCTCACTTTTATCCTACCTGAGTGATTGGGTTTGTGGGGATCCCTTTTCAATATGGCTAGATATCGAAGCCTCCGGCCCATTTGTCAAAATTTAAACCAGGGGTATCTTCAACATGTCCTAAGTGCAAGGTCTGTACGGGCACTTTCACCCATTGTCTCTGATCTTATGGTCAGCTTCAAACGTACTGGAGTGCTATGACAGGTGCAATGGAGAGGATTTTGGGTGTAAGGGTGGAGAAGGACCCAGTTTCTCCTCTTCTGGGCCTGCCCAGTGTTTTCCCTGCAGATGCACATAAGAAAAGGTTTTCAATATCCTCCCTTTCTGCACAAGAAAGAATATCTTGTTAGGTTGGATATCCAAAAAACTCCCAGGCCTTTCGGGTTGGCAGAAGATTGTTATGGAGCATATTCCACTGCATTTTCTAACAAGTATGGTACACCACAAAATTGAGAATTTTTATAAGATATGGCAGGCCTTTTTGGAATACTTGGAGATAGATTTATCTGTCACACTAAGAAGGACTTTTATATAGCTGTACCATTTGTGTTTTACGAGTCCAATATCCAGGGAGGAGGAACTGTGATTGTATGTTTGGCTGAGTTATTACTATTTATTAGTTTGTTGGTTATTATTTATTTAGTTACATAGCTAGTTTTTAAAATTTTATATTTTTCTACATTTGTTTATAGATGAGGGTGGGTTGGGTTTTTTAATTTGTGTTTTTTTTGTACTGCTTTGAATTGTATTGTTTTGTATTTATTGTAATATTAAAAAATCTATTTTTTCAATAGAATATATTTTAAAAAAACAAGGCATCTGGATCGGTATATGGATAGGAAGGGTTTAGAGGGATATGCGCCAAATGATGGAAAATGGGACTAGATTAATTGAGGATATTTGGTTGGCATGGACAAATTAGACTGAATGGTCTGTTTCTGTGTTGTATAACTTTAACTATGACTGTATTTGAGTCATCCTAGCATCCATCTGACATTAGACAAACAGTCATCATTTCACAGATACTAATCTTTTAAAAATTGTGTGTGTAATTTATGTATATCAATTACATCTAACTGGAACAGACTAGAAAGATGTGAAGTTTTTTTTTGTTCGTGCAGGATTGTGGACCATGGAGGTTGAGCATCTTGTAAATAAGAGAGCGTGCAATTTCAAATTTTCTTTGTATGAAAAGGAGGATGTTTGAACAATATCTATCTTCACTCTGGTTTGTCGCACTCATGAGCTCTGTCATAATTTTGTGTGAGTAAAGGTTATTGCAGTGGGTCATTTCAATGATGGTGTTACCGGTGGTGTCTACTTGCCTGGAGGTAAAATTGGGATGTATGTGTTTGCTTCAACCTCATTTCTTTGACAGTGAAGTCCTGTTGAGGCTACAATAGATACTCATCTGATCTGACTACAGGTTGGACCAAAGGGTCTGTTTCCATGCTGTACATCTCTATGACTCTATTGTGGGGTTTTCTTTGCCAGTCAACATGCACAAAACAGAAGAGAAAAGTGGAGTTTTCTGAGCTAATCGAGACCAGCTCTGTCTGTATAAATTCCACTGAATCTACCACCTGAAACAGAAAATTAAGAATGGCAAAACAAATAAATCATGAAAGAATCCTGTCAATGTCTAAGCCTGACTTTTTAAAAAAATTTGAAAAGAGAATCTCAGCAGGTCTTGCAGTATCTGTGGAGAGAAAACTGGATTTGAAATGTTAAGCTGTTTCTCTCTCCACAGATGCTGCTAGGCCTGCTGAGATTCTCCAGCAATTTCTGATTTTAGCATCTGCAATTCTTTATTTTATCCTAACTTATTATTTATTTTGTTGTAGGTATTCCTCAGCTGAAATGAGAAGGCAGTGTTTCCAACAAACAAATCATGCAGCTATTTTTCACCCACGTACTTCCAGTGTCATTGGCTCCCCATCATTGCATATAGTAAGTCCACTATAACTCCAGGAGCATACAGGCTTTTGCTAAATGATTTCTGTTAATTTAAAGCATGGCACTGAGACTTTTGTCTTAATATGTATTTGAGACTGAGGTATCATGTGGATTTTATTTCACAAATTCCTGAATGATTTGATTCCTGAGTGGTTGTAAGAAAGATAAATATATAATGTTGAGATGATGAAAGGAAAAGCAAATGTGAATGAATTGAGATAGGAAGAAGCAACGGATTTATGATGTTCTTTCAAAGATGCTGAATATTTCTGATTTCCAATTCAACATGGAGTTCTTAAAATTAGGTATTGCCCAGCAAACTCCCATAAACTGCAAGAACATAACCAACATCACAAAAACAGATCAAGTTTTAAATATTGGCCAGGGTGTGGTGTTGTGGGGTCTTCTGCGTCAACTCAACCAGGTAGTTAGAGCTTTTTTTTTAATATCTCATCCAAACAACAGCATCTATGGTAGTGCAGTACCCTCTTAGTACAACATTGGCATATTCATAGAATCCCTACAGTGTGGAAGCAGGCCATTCAGCCCATCTAGTCCATACTAACCATCTGAAGAGTATCCACCCCGGTACCTTATCCCTGTAACCCTGCATTTCCCATGGCTAACCCACCTAGCTTGCAGAATTCTGGACTAATTTAGTATAGCCAGTCCACCCTAATCTCCACATCTTTGGATTGTGGGAGGAAACCGGAGCACTCAGAAGAAACACACGCAGACATGAGGAGAGTGTTCAAACTCTACACACACAGTCGTCTGAGGCTGGAATTAAACCGGGTCCCTGCCACTGTGAGGCAGCAGTGCTAACTACTGAGCCACTGTGTTGCCTTGATTTTTGTGCTCAAGCTCTTGAGTGGGACATCAACCCAAAACCTTGTGTTTTCATGATGAAAATGCAACCATTGAGCCACAGCTGGGAATAAATTTCACATTTTAAGTAAATGCTGACTACATACTGAACAATTTAACTTGTGGTATCTTTGAAGGAGGGGATGTGAGGAGGAGATTATAATTGCAGGTTGTACCAAAATTTATCTATAAATCATTTGGCTAATAGATGTTTACACTTAATCATATATAGTAGGTATAGAAGTTTGAGTAAATATAATCCAGGCAGCTTCCCAACTTTAAACTCAACTTCCATTGATGCCATGTGAATTCTTTCAAAGAAGTGTTTTGCAGATCTGTGGTACAACTTTGAAAATTCTTGTCACTTTGAACTGAATCTGAACTTGGATAATTGCTGTAAATTTATGAGTGTGACTTGTCGGCTTGTAGGGGGTAAAGGACACGAAATTCTGGTTGTTCAAGAAGCTGTAATGTGGAGGTGCCGGTGTTCGACTGTGATGGACAGAGTCAGAGATCACACGACACCAGGTTATAGTCCAACAGGTTTATTTGAAATTGCAAGCTATTAGAGTACAGCTCCTTCATCAGATGACTTCTGGACTGTAACCTGACGTCATGGACTTCTGAGTTAATACAAAGGACTAAGATGGCAAGAAGAGTCACAGGATCGCTATCGAACAACATTTGACACCGGTGCACAAATGGTACAGAACAGTGAAGTGAAAGCTTGATCATAGAGGTCGAGTTTAAGGAGCATCTTTAACGGTGATTAAAGTGGTGAACAGAATTATTGAGAGAGTTTCAAATCTTTGGCAAAGACTCCGGTGACAGTGAGATTAAACCTAGCACACCATTAGCCACCAAATTCGGTAACACCTTGACCTTAGAATTCTCATCTTTCATTTTTAAACTCTGTATTCATGACTTTGAAATTCCCTAATATCCAAACCTCTCTCTGACTGCAGCATCAACTTATTACATTAAAAAATCAAATAAATATAAAGCCATGCAAGGGACTTCAAAAGAGCATTTGGAAACAAAATATGACACCAAACCACTCAGATGTTACAGCTTCTGAAATTTCTGTATTCTTCTAATGTTGATCTCTTGTACATTCCCACTTTGGAATATTTTCCTTCTATCTCTTCACCTCAAACTTTTTTTCTCCTTTTTAAACATTTTTCTTAAGTGTTGCTATTTTCTTGGTAAATACCATTTCTTTTTATTTTTGGTATTTTTGATTGTGGACTGAAAAGGGAAAGTGACCCTATTAAAAGTTAGAGGTTGTCTAAAGGATTGCTGCACCTTTTAAAAGCAAGTTACCAAACGCTTATTGTAACGGGTGTTTGTTCCCACAGTGGGAGGGGTTACTACAGATGAGTTGGAGCAGAGGTGTGTATGGGAAGGGGGGATTCAGCTGGCAACAAGTAGCTGATTGGTCTGTGGAGTTATGACCAGCTGTTGATGACCATGGTCTTCTGCCTGATAACAATGATCATTGGCTCCCAGGTAGCTGAAAAGCTTGTTGATGGGAATGTCTGGTCATAAGCCATTAGAAGGAAGGTGCTGTCATTTACACTGCTGCCACAAAAAAAACCTCAAGTTTGAAATCTGTTTCTCCATATCAGTGGCTGTGGCTTTTAACCAATAAGGCAGACACTTTATAAGTATGGACCAGTCACTCTGTGCCTCTATCAGGCAAGTGAAAGGACTTGGAAAAGAGTGATCAAGGAGCAGCAGGCCCTGACAAGCTAAAAGGTTGACCTCTGTGAACCCTATGGATAGGGATCTTTTGAACTGTGTTCATAGACTTCGGCCTCCATCCATAACACCCATGTTTTATTGTCTCTTTTTGTGGAGGGAGAGAGGTTTATAAGGGGGCTAGCTATTTAATGAATAGAGTTATATGTTGACAGTTTATAATTGTTTACTGTAGCTACAGTTTATTTACTGTAATAAATAATAATTCTACTTTAGTAGGAAAAACCTGGTCCTGTTAAGGCGAAAGTGAAGACTGCAGATGCTGGAGATCAGAGTCAAGATTAGAGTGGTACTGGAAAAGCACAGCAGGTCAGGCAGGATTCGAGGAGCAGGAAAATTGACATTTCAGACAAAAGCCCTTTCCTTTTGCCTGAAATGTTGATTTTCCTGCTCCTCGGATGCTGCCTAACCTGCTGTGCTTTTTCAACACCACTCTAATCTCTACTTTCTGTTAACCTGAGTCAAATAGACAAGTAATTTGCAGAAGTTTACATACATTTATAAAATCTTTTAACTTTTGTAATGAATAGCAGGACTTGGTTTCCAAGTGCTTCGCCAGGTTGATTTGAAGGCCTTTAAGTATATTACAAACTCCATGGAGGACATATAAAAGAAAATTATCAAGTTTACTAAATGACCATAATAAAGAAATCAACAGTGTTTTTACATTTTGTAATTTGTAGTTTTTTTGGGTTCTTATTTGTGTTAATTATACACAAATTAGCAGGGAAATGACACTTAAACTTACATTTATCTTTTTATTTATAATCATCAATACAACTAAGATCCTCCTATGTTTATACAATCACACGCACCAGCATTGCTTTGTACGCAAACATTGGCAGGCACACAGATCATAAAATGTCATTCTTTATTCATACACAGTTGGTCAGGAGTCCCATCCAACAACAGTTTTCATCCACTGATACAATTATCAGTCCCTGTTGGTATTGCTTCCAGAATTCATTGACAACCACTTCAAGGTTTAGCCACTTAGTAGCATCTTTGAGATATTCAGGCCTTTCCCAGTTTTAGACCTCTTCAGGCAGCTCATGCAGTATATGTAAAAGCTCATTTCTTTTTATCAACTAAAGCTGAAGACTGATCTCTTTCTGACAGTGATTTGCTGCATCTCCTCACATTCTCCATATTGCTCCTGCTATGTTGGCTGATTTTGCTTTGTCTGTATCTGCATCTTTACCCTCCAAATCCTCTGCTTGTAACTTTGCTTTGTGTCTGTCAGCCAGACATCAGCTTTCTTAGACTAAATTAGCAAACTGTAGATACTGTAAATATGAAACAAAACAGAAATTGCTGGTGAAACTCACTAGGTCTGATAGCATCTGCAGAGAGAAAGCAAAGTTTGTGTTTCAGATCCAGTGACCCTTCTTCAGAACTGGTAGAACTTCTTTCTTAATCTCGATTTGGAAATGCCAGTGTTGGACTGGGGTGTACAAAGGTAAAAATCACACAACACCAGGTCATAGTCCAACAGGTTTAATTGGAAACACACTAGCTTTCGGAGCGACGCTCCTTCATCACTATCACCTAATGAAGGAGCGTCGCTCTGAAAGCTAGTGCTTCCAATTAAACCTGTTGGACTATAACCTGGTGTTGTGTGATTTTTAACTTTCTTAACCCCTTGTAGTTGAGAAGTGTTTCTCAGTCAAGAGTTGCCATGTTACATTCATTAATATTTTGTATTTTTAAGAAAGGTGGTAAGGAAGAGCCAGGAAACTATAGACCTGTGAGCCTGACATCGGTGGTGGGCAAGTTGTTGAAGGGGATTCTGAGGGACAGGATGTACAATGTATTTGGAAAGGCAAGGACTGATTAGGGATAGTCAAAATGGCTTTGTGCATGGGAAACCATGTCTCACTATCTTGATTGAGTGTTTTGAGGAAGTACAAAGAGGATTGAGGACAGAGTGGCAAATATGGTCAATTGGAACTTCAGTAAGGCATTCGACAAGGTTCAGCACAGTAGACTGGTTAACAAGGATAGATCACATGGAATAATTAGCCATTTAGATACAGAACTGGCTTAAAGGTAGAAGACAGAGGGTGGTGGTGGAGGTTTGTTTTTCAGACTGGAGGCCTGTGACCAGCAGAGTGCCACAAGGATCAGTGCTGGGTCCACTGCTTTTTGTCATTTACATAAATGATTTGGATGTGAACGTAGGAGGTATAATTAGTAAGTTTGCACATGAAACCAAAATTGAAGGTGCAGTGGACAGCGAAGAAGGTTACCTCCGAGTACAACAGGATCTTGATCAGATGGGCTGTGGTGTGGAAGGTGGAGTTTACTTTAGATAAGTGTGAGGTGTTGCATTTTGGAAAGGCAAGTCAGGACAGGACTTATACATATAATGGTAAGGTCCTGAGGAGTGTTGCCGTACAGAGTCTTTAGGGTGCAAGTTCATAGCTCCGTGAAAGTAGAGTTGCGGGTAGACAGGATATTGAAGAAGGTGTTTGGTATGCTTGCTTTTATTGGACCATGCATTGAATATAGAATTTGGGGAGGTCATGTTGTGACTCTACAGGACATTGGTCAGGCCACTTTTGGAATACTAATTCACCACTGGTTTCCCTGTATAGGAAGGATGTTGTGAAACTTGAGAGGGTTCAGAAAAGATTTACAAGGATTTACCAGGATTGGAGGATTTCAGCTGTAGGGAGAGGCTGAATAAGCTGGGGCTATTTTCCCAAGAGTGTCTGAGGTTGAGTTGCGACCTTATAGAAGTTCACAAAATCATGAGGGGCATGGATAGGGTGAAGGGCTAAGGTCTTTTCCCCAGGGTAGGGGAGTCCAAAACTAGAGGGTATCAGTTTAGGGTGAGAAGAGAAAGACTTAAAAGGGACCTAAGGTGCAACTTCTTCACGCAGAGGGTGATGTGTGTGTGGATTGAGCTGCCAGAGGAACTGGTGGAGACTGGTACAATTACAACATTAAAGAGGCATCTTGATGGGTATATGAATAGGAAGGATTTAGAGAGATATGGGCGAGATGCTGGCAGGTGGGACTAGATTGGGTTGGGATATCTGGTCGGCATGGATCAGTTGGACTTGAAGGGTCTGTTTCTATGCTGTACATCTCTATGACTCTACTGTGTTAAAAATGACAATTAATACACTTTACAATTGTTGCAAATGATCCTTCTCAAACATTCTTAAAAACAACCACACCTCTTCAGTAGTTCAAATTCTTCTTTACTGCTTCCATGTCAACTAGCATCATGGTTTGATGTATAATTTATAGCGTTTAATAAATTACACTGTACCTGATTTAACCATACTGTTGTGAGATTAAACTGTTTTGCTGTGGATTGTTTCATGGATCTTCAGCCAAACTTACAGAAGTTAAACACATGGAATCACCCTATTGTGGCACAGAGACGGTTATGTGGAATGTAGAATGTTTAATGTGTACCACATCATACAGTTATCATCCAAAAACAAAACACCCAATAAAACCGACCTGGTTCTTTGTGATTGCTGCTTCAACAAACATCTTCACACATCTCTGTTGTTAACTTGGGTGAGGGTCGTTAACTGGACCAGCTAGATAAATCTCGTGACCAGAATGGTTTGTCGCCCATATCAGAGGCAGGGTTGGAGGAACCTGAGCTGGAGCTAAACTCTCCCTGGAGAAACTACAAAAAAAAGCTGGCCTATGTCCTCAGAATCTAAGGGAGAGGGATTGTAATACAGTCAGCCAGGTGGACCTTTGTAGAATATGAGTTCCCTGATTGGGGATGTTAATTTGGTCCAAACAGGGAGCCCTGGCTGACAGATATAAACAGGGGTGTCACACCTGCACACACACAACATGGGTGCTGGGTAAAAAAATAGGCACTACATAAAAAGAGGAAAAAAGAAAAAAAAAAGAGGAAAAAGGTAAAAAAATTACAAAAAAACAGTGGCATCAGAGGTTCTGTTCAGTCTGAGAGCTGGCTCTGAAGGAGCTGGATCAGTGTCAAAGATTCTCCGTGTGTAAATAAAGGGTGACTTGGTGATGGGATACCAGCCTCTGTGGAGTTTTTTTTACTGAGGATGACACAGGGTCTGCAAGGGCATATACATCAGTTAAGTAAATGGGCAAAAACTTGGCAGATGAAAAATAATCAGGGAAAATGTGAGATTATACGCTTTGGCAGGAAGAACAGTGGAGCTGAAGATTTAGATTAGACTTAGTGTGGAAACAGGCCCTTCGGCCCAACAAGTCCACACCGACCCGCCGAAGCGAAACCCACCCATACCCCTACATTACCCCTTACCTAACACTACGGGCAATTTAGCATGGCCAATTCACCTGACCCGCACATCTTTGTGACTGTGGGAGGAAACCGGAGCACCCGGAGGAAACCCACGCAGACACGGGGAGAATGTGCAAACTCCACACAGTCAGTCACCTGAGTCGGGAATTGAACCCGGGTCTTCAGGCGCTGTGAGGCAGCAGTGCTAACCACTGTGCCACTGTGCCACCCACAAATTTCAATAGACTGCAGAAATCTACAGAACTGATAGGATTTGGGAGTGCTCATGCAGGAATAGCAAAAAAATGAGTATTCAGATTAGTGGGAATAGGGAAAGCCAATGGGAATGTTGTCCTTTTTTTTTGAAGGGAGTGGGGTGCAAGTGCCGGGAAGGTTTTTTGTAACTGTACAAGGCACTTGTCAGATCATAGCTGGAACACTGTGAATAGGTTTGGGCCCTTGATCGAAGGAGGGATATACTACCATTGGGACAGTACAAAGAAAGTTCAGTTGATTTGTTCCAGATATGGAGGGATTGTCTTGTGTGGAGAGGTTGAGTCGGTTGGGCCTATGCTCATTGGAATTTAGAAAAATAAGAGGTGATCTAGTGGACTTGACAGAGGAGATGCGGAAAGGTTTCTTTCCCTCTTGGGAGAATCTAGGACCACAGGCATCATCTCGGAATAAGGAGTTGTCCATTTAAAACAGAGGTGAGGTGGAATCTCCTTTTCTTGGAGAATAATGGAATTCTATACTGCTGATCGCGAAGGATATTCATGGTTCAGACAGAATTTATAGAGTGTCCAACATGTCAATTTTTTTTGATACTTATTATCATGAAACATCTCAAAGAGTTTTAAAGCCAATGGAGCAAAGTTTCAATTTATTCTCACTGCAGTGATGCAGGAGCCCCAGTGTCCAATATGCATATTCCCAAAAGCATCTGTTTAATGATCAGGCAGCCTGACTTTTTGTTGTGCTAGTTAAGGAATAAATATTGGTCAGACACCAGGATAACTAACCAGGGATATGGCCATTGCGTGACAGTCATTTGCCTGTGAAACAATGGTTATGCACCTTGGTGATCAGCTCATGGTGGTGGGCATCATTTAGGAAGCCTCAGGAGGCCACTCTGATGTCCAGGCTTGCCCTGTTTCTTGCAGATGAGATGCTAGCCTGTATTTTCTCTCCCCCCCCCCCCCCTCCTCCCCCCCACCACTGAGTCCTGTTGTAAGGTAGCTGAATGTTTTATTTGTTTTGCTAGTGTCTTCCAATGCCCTTCTGAATAGTCATCCTCCAGAGATCGTAGCCATCATACTGTCTCCTAGGTCTCAGTGTAAATAGCTTGTGAGAAGTTCAAATATTGTTGCCATATATGTACCCTTGATATCCCTTGACAGGTCAAGGTCATCAACTCATTGTGGCATGGAATATTTTACATTCATTCATAAATACGGGAGCAGCAGTTGACCCTTTGTCTCACTGAGCATGCTCCACCATAATTCCATTTCATTTTCAGCACTTTGACAGGAAACCGAGGCAACAGACATTGATACAGTTGATAAGTTGGGTTCTATTCAAATCCATGTCTAAGAGGTAGAAGGAGACTTTTTGCTAACTGATTGAAGTAAATAATGATTTCTAAATGATGGTATCTTTATCGATCAATCAGTTGCAATAATAGTGATGTTAAAACTCACACAACTCCAGGTTACCGTCCAACGGATTTAACTGGAAGCACTAGCTTTCGGAGCGTGGCTCCTTCATCCTGTTGTGTGATTTTTAACTTTGCACAGCCCAGTCCAACACCGGCATCTCCAAATCAATCATAGTGAAATTTAAGTTGACATTTGGACTGTCTGTTATACTCCTGCTTTCTGTTTATCAGCAAAACATAAGACTATTCTAATTGAATAAAACTGTAAAATTGAGAGTTAGTAGACATGATTGGGTCAGGCCCCTTGAGCCCTGCAGCTTCATTCATTAAGGTAGCGGCTGATCTGATTGTTTTGAATTCCACATTCTCATCTGCCCCGATAACCTTTCATTCCCTTACCAAACAAGAATCTGTCTTGACTCTGCCTTGATAAGTATTCAATGATTCCCCTCATCCATGAAATACAAGCAGCAGTGTAAGCCAGCGTTGTCTATAGGTTCAAGTTTAGAATGGTGCTGGAGAAGCTCAGCAGGTCAAGCAGCATCTGAGGAGCTGGAAAATCGATGTTCGGGCAAAAGCCCTTTATCGTTTATAGGTTATCTTGATGTAAGAGAATTTAGCAGGACCTCCGGTGTCAGTTCAGTTTTTATAATTCTCGAACTTTGGCTTTAGTGTGATTTTAATTGAAAGGATATGCTATAAGCGTAAATGGGATGGATCCTCGGAGCAGCTCGATTAGTGCTTTATCAAAACTTGCCATCAGTTTCAAATAATTCTGGCAAAGCCGAAGGGTTGCTGCCTTTTGTCTTTGTCCATAAGTGTAAACGATAAGTTACCCGATTTAAAAAGTAGAGAAAATACCTTCCAAGAAAGAGGGATCTTTGCTGAGTTGGACAGCCTGAACCCAGGAGGCAGTATGGGTACGGCAACAATTGCCTATACACGAGAGCATTAGATAGGGGCCAGATGTGCTTGGGTTGTGATGCTGCTCATAGCCATGGTCAGTAAGCTGATGGACAGAGATACCTCTTCACTTGCAATCTCAGTGAAAGCCGAAGGGAAGGACAGGATAAAAGCCTTTAAATTTAACTGACGAAAAGGGAATGGAATTGCAGGAAAAATGCAGCTTTGTTTTTTCCAGTGTATTGCTTTTATGAACTGAACATACATGAAATAGAATTCATCTGGCACATTATAGTCAGTGAGGAGAAAAAGGGAGTTGGAATGTGTTCTAACTTAAATTTTTGTTTCTTTATGTAAAGGGAACTGATGCAGAACCTTATTTCAACAAACTGAGTGAAATCTGCTTAATGTATTCACTGGGGAAGCAGCCACATGTCAGAAAACCTTCCACATTTTAATTTACTAAAGAGCCTGTACAACATAATTTGTTTCAGTTTGCAAAGGTGACTCCGGTGCTGCTCACCCATTTGCATATTTGTTGCACATTGGAATCGATTTTTATTCGTTGCAATTGATTAATGTCACCTCTGACCACTTTCCTTAAGGGCAGTACAGATTATGGTTAACATGTAAGGGTACATTCTCTATTTTTCTACTTTGATTCACCTGCAGGGACCAAGTGACATTCTAATAACAAGCTGCTGAACTGAGAATATGTTTTTTCAAAGCCAGCCTCTCCCATGAAGCTGGTCTGATCTCGCTGGGGGACTGAATTTCCCAGGTGCTTGATAACGGGTTGTGAGATGGGGCAGGGTTTGTATGGGCTGAGGGGGTGTTGGACAGTACTGTCATGATGTCATGTCATTTTCCATCAGTGGAAAATTGGCACAGAACCCAAAGTCCACTGGAGGCACTTGGTCAGTTAAAGGCTTCTACCTTTGCTGACATTTGCCTGGTAGCTAAGGGTCCCAGCTACGTTGGGAGACCATGAGGTAAATCGTGGCAACTTAGTCTTTTTTGTGCCCTCATCCCATTGAGGGGTTTTCCTGCTGCAATAACCTTCACTCCAGTGAAAGCAGTGATACCCTGCCCTCTACACCATCGTCACCAGTGCCTATGTGACTGGGCCCCTGGTATCACCAGATCCCAGATGGGTGATCCATAAGGTGTATCACCCTGAATGATCCCTCGATTTTAGATGTTGCCCTGTCAGTGGCAATGCTAAAGCTATTCCTGAGATGCTGCCTGGCCTGCTGTGCTTTGACCAGCAACACATTTGCAGCTGTGATCTCCAGCATCTGCAAACCTCATTTTTTACTCTGATGGGATTGGCAGCTTTAGGGACAGGACCATAGAGGCAGCGAGAGGAGGTAGCTGTACCGATCAGAATGTATCTGCAGTGAAGTTTCAGCCTGTAACTGAGAAATGTGTCCTTTTAGTTCTCCTTTCTCAGGGAGCACGATGGCGGGCAGCACTTAACTGCATGAACGGCTGAGCTTTACACATGGCGTTGTTGCCAACCACCTGGGAGATCCAGGCACCGGTAAACACTTCTCCCTCTGGTGAGAGAGAAGATTGGAGAAGGGGCAAGGGTGCATTGTGATGTGGTGGGGTTTTGGAGAACAGTGTAAGAAATCTGGTTCGGGTCCATGGAGAGAAACCCTCCATAGAACTTGCCAACATGAGTACTTGGCTGATTTCTGCTCAAATTCAGTCTTGAATGTGAAATGATTTCATGACCATGAAATCTGTTTATGTCTAAATTTTAAACAGCTACTTAAGTTTGGTTAGTAGACAAGCAGGAAGTTGGAAGAACACAGCAAACCAGGCAGCATCAGGAGGTGGAGAAGTCAACGTTTTGGGTGTAACCCTGATGATGCTGTGTGGTTGGCTGTGTTCTTTGAGCCTCCTGTTTGCCTCCTTCAGATTCCAGCATCTGCACTTTATTTCTGTTTCTATTTAGGTTTGTTTCTCTGAAACATGGGCCTTCCTTGATTTTTGTAGAAAGGTAGAGACATATTACCAGCAGAGTAGTAAGAAAGTCAAATATGCGTTATGTTACTGGATTTGGGAATATTCAGACTGCCACCACCATCTAATGGCTGTTTAATCATATCGATTGTAACAGATCCAGAGGCAAGCGCAGCAGTCCCTGCTCCAGAGAAAACCTGCTTCAGCAAAAAATGCTGTCATTGTCAACACGCACAGATCCTGAGATGTATATACTTTTGAAAAATGTCAACCTCTTTCCTCAGCCTTCGAGCGCAGTCTCCCTGTAGGTGCTAGACTGCAGGACACTGCCACCTGTTGTACGCACAGGAAATCAGAGCACACACCTTCACGTACCCAGCACGGTGCTACACCGTGTACACACAGGGAAGCGGGGCACATATCTTCACGTACCCAGCACGGTGCTACACCGTGTACCCATAGGGAAGTAGGGCACACACCTTCACTTACTCAGCACGGTGCTACACCGTGTACCCACAGGGAAGTAGGGCACACACCTTCACTTACTCAGCACGGTGTTGCACGTTTCTCAGTGAAAGATGAAACAATTTATCGTGATTGATATTCAACAGGTGAACATTGTAATAGATAAGATTGGGTGTTTTTTTTTAAAACTTTCCTTTGTGTTAGACGAGCAGATTAGGAAATTAATGAAGTAAGTGTGGTGAATGGGCTGCAAAATGTGTGGCTGATTGTTCACTTGTTAAGACAATACGAAATAATAGTAGGAGGAGGCCTTTCAGCCCATTTAGCCTGTTCCACCATTCAATAGGATCATAGCTGATCCGGCATTCCTACATCCCCTCTCCAGCATTTTGTGGATAATCTTTGATCAAGAATCTCTTTATTTCAAGCTGAAATATACCCAAGGACCCACTCCTGGGGGAAGGAGATCCGAAGACTGACGAGAAGAAATTTATCCTCATCTCAGTCTGAAATTAGTGCCCTTTTATTCTGAGACTGCACTCTCTCGTGCTAACTCCCCCTTGATGGGAAACATTCTCTTAGCATTGACCCTGTCAAACCCTTAAGAATCCAATGTGTTTCAATGAGATCATCTCTCATTCTTCTAAACTCATGTGAGTGGAGTCCAAACCTGTTTAACCCTTTTTAAACCTGTTTAACCTTAAATATGTGTACGTTCATTACATTAGTTTCAATTGATATACTTGTATATACTTGTAGCAGAGATTGAAAAGGGATCTGAAATTAATCAGAAAATGTGGAATTTCACAAAGATCTGACAGCTTACGAATAAATAATAGTAAGTTAATGTTTTAGTTTGAGAAGCAATAAAGCAAAATGTGATCTATATTTAAGTCTGACTAGCAGTTTTTATGCATTCATTCTTGAATTATAAAATCATAGAATCCCCACAGTGTGGAAATAGGCTCTTTGGCCCAACAAGTCCACACTGACCCTCTGAAGAGTATTCCACCCAGACCCAGTCCCTTTCCCTATCAGTGTACATTTCCCCTGACGTGCACCTAGCCTACGCATCCTTGAACACTATATGGGCAAGTTAGCATGGCCAATTCACCTAAACTGTACTCAGTCATAGAAATGTACAGAACAGAAACAGACCCTTCAGTCCAACCCGTCCATGCCAACCAGATATCCCAACCTAATCTAGTCCCACCTGCCAGCATCCGGCCCATATCCCTCCAAACCCTTCCTATTCAGAGACCCATCCAGATGCCTTTTAAATGTTGCAATTGTACCAGCCTCCACCACATTCTCTGGCAGCTCATTCCATACACGTACCACCCTCTGTGTGAAAAAGTTGCCCCTTAGGTCTCTTTTATATCTTTCCCCTCTCGCCCTAAACCTATGCCCTCTAGTTCTGGACTGCCCACCCCAGGGAAAAGACTTTGTCTATTTATCCTATCCATGCCCCTCATAATTGTGTAAACCTCTATAAGGTCACTCCTCAGCCTCCGACACTCCAGGGAAAACAGCCCCAGCCTGTTCAGATCTCCCTATAGCTCAAATCCTCCAACCCTGGCAACATCCTTGTAAATCTTTTCTGAACCCTTTTAGGTTTCACAACATCTTTCTGATAGGAAGGAGACCAGAATTGCACACAATATTCCAACAGTGGCCTAACCAATGTCCTGTACAGCCACAACATGACCTCCCAACTCTTGTACTCAATACTCTGACCAATAAAGGAAAGCATACGCCCTCTTCACTATCCTATCTACCTGCGACACGACTTTCAAGGAGCTATGAACCTGCAGTCCGAGGTCTCTTTGTTCAGCAACACTTCCTAGGACCTTACCATTAAGTGTATAAGTCCTGCTAAGATTTGTTTTCCCAAAATACAGCACCTCGCATTTATCTGATTTAAACTCTGTCTGCCACTTCTCAGCCCATTGGCCCATCTGGTCCAGATCCTGTTGTAATCTGAGGTAACCCTCTTTGCTGTCCACTACACCTCCAATTTTGGTGTCATCTGCAAGCTTACTAACTATAGCTCCAAAGTTCACATCAAAATCATTTATGTAAATGACGAAAAGCAGTGGACCCAGCACCGATCCTTGTGGCACTCCACTGGTCACAGGCCTCCAGTCTGAAAAACAACCCTCCACCACCACCCTCTGTCTTCTACCTTTGAGTCAGTTCTGTATCCAAATGGCTAGTTCTCCCTGTATTCCATGAGATCCTACCTTGCTAATCAGTCTCTCATGGGGAACCTTGTCAAACGCCTTACTGAAGTTCACATAGATCACATCTACCGCTCTGCCCTCATCAATCCTCTTTGTTACTTCTTCAAAAAATTCAATCAAGTTCCTGAGACATGATTTCTCACGCATGAAGCCATGTTGACAATTCCTAATCAGACCTTGCTTTTCCAAATACATTCTGTCATCTTTGGATTGTGGGAGGAAATCCGAGCACCTGGAGGAAACCCACGCAGACACAAGGAGAATGTGCAAACTCCACACAGAGTTGCTCGAGGCTGGAATCGATCCTGGGTCCCTGGCTCTGTGAGGTAGCAGTGCTAACCACTCAGCCACTGTACCGCCTGGAAACATTTTCCACAGTGTTTGAAGAAACACATTTTCATACTTAGTGATTTTTTTTATGATGACTTTAGTAAACAGTCTAGCACACAGGACTGTGAACAAATTGAGGAATATGAAGGAAGTGAGCAAATTGTGAGAATGAACCATATCAGTACTGTACTTTGTTTTGTGCGCACAAGGTTGCAAAATCGAACCTTTCAGTAGTGACTGTGAAATATCATGCAAGTAAGAGAGGAAGTGGTGGAGGCTAGTACAATTACAGCATTTAAAAGACATCTGGATGGGTACATGAATAGGAAGGGTTTACAGGGATATGGGTCAAGTGCTGGCAAATGGGACTAGATTGGGTTAGGATATCTGGTCGGCATGGACGAGTTGGACCATAGGGTCAGTTTCTGTCCTGTACGTTTCTATGACTGTGACTCTCTATGTGAGGTGTGGCTATGATGGCTGGCTGAGGAAATGACATTCAGTAGACTGCAGAACTTCCTTGAGGCGTGCCAACTGAAGTCACACGGTGACATGATTGCATTGTAAGACTGTAACCACAATCCAGTTCTTTTCAGTCTCCCTCGAAATGAATCAAACTTAGGTCACTTTGTGTGTGATACTGTGATGTTCGCTGTGCAGTCTCGGGCTGAAGTAGTAGTTTCTGCAAACTAGCTGGGGGTAAAAGATCTTTTTTTAAAAAAGAGAGTGGATGACCAGCAGACAATCCAGAAAATACAGGCAGGTTGCGTAGAAGTCCCCTGGGGTCCCACTCACTAGCCGGTATTCTTTTTTTGGTAGCTAATGGCGGTGTTGGTATCTCAGTTGGAGCCAAGCTTCTGGCACCACAAGTGGCTTGGCTGTTTGGGGTGAGGTGGGTGGGGGTGTGGGGGAAGCAGAAAGGAAGAGCAACAGTGATAGGGGATTCTTCAGTCAGGGGAGCAGACAGGTGCTTCTGTGGGCAAAGACATGACTCCAGGATGGCATGTTCCCTCGCTGGCACAGGGTCAGGGATGTCACTGAATGGCTGCAGGGCATCCTGAAGGGATAGGGTTATGTATTAGAGGTCATATTGGTACCAATAACATGGACAAAGTGAGGGAGGAATGAGGTCATCCATCAGGAATTCAGGGAGTGAGGGAGTAGATTAAAAACAGGACCTCAATGGTTGTTATCTCTGGAAGATTCCTGGTGCCACATGGTAGCGAGTTTAGGAATAGAAAAATAGGGCAGGGGAATGCATAGTTCAAGAGTTGCTTCAAGAGGGAGGGTTTTAGATTCCTGGATCGCTGGGATTGTTTTGGGGGGAAAGGTGGGACATGTACAAATGGGATGGTCTGTACCTGAACCACACTGGGACCAACATCCTTGCAGGGAGCTTTGCTAGTGCTTTTGTACCAAACAATCCCACCGCCCTGTAGCCAACCACTTCAACGCCCCCTCACACTCCGCCAAGGACATGCAAGTCCTGGGCTGCCTCCACTGCCAACCAAATCAAAGCCAGCCACCAACTGGTGGAAGAACACCTCAACTTCTGCCTTGAGACCCTCCAACCAGACGGGGCATCACCATCGACTTCACTAGTTTTCAAATCTCTCCTCCCCCCACCTCATCCCAGATCAAGCCCTCCAACTCGGCACCACCCTCTTGACCTGTCCTACCTGTCTGCTCCACCCTCCCCACCGACCTGTCACACGTACCCCCCACCTACATCCACGTATCTCCTTCCCATCTACCTTCCCCCCCGCACCCCCAGCCCCACCCCATCCTCCTATTTATCTCTCAGCCCGCTCTCCACCCCACGTTCCTGCTGAAGGGCTTATGCCTGAAACGCTGACTCTGCTGCTGCCCTGTTGCTGCCTGACCTGCTGTGCTTTTTCAGTAGCACACTTTTTGACTCTGACTCTCCAGCGTCTGCAGTCCTCAGGGACTTTCTCGTGGGAATTTAAACTAGTTTGGCAGGGGGAGGGGACACAGAAGATTGATGAAACCAGAGACACATCATGCTACAGCTATGGAAGTAAGTCACAGTGAGTTCAGCTATGCTGGGTGTCAAGAAAGTTTGACAAGGCTGGATGGTCTTAACTTTAATGATAGGAGCGTCATTAGTAAAACTGATGAGCTAATGGTGTGGATTGACACTTGGAAGCATGATATTGTTGTCATCACAGACACATAGTTGAGGGAAGGGCTGGACTGGCTACTCAACATTCTGGGCATCAGATCTTTAGGTGATAGAGAGGATATAAACAGGGTGATGGTGTATCACAATGAACGATGGAGTCAATTACTGCAATAAAGAGAAATGATATCTTGGAAGGGTCCTCAAATTGTGGCTTTGTGGATAGAGCTGAGGACTGTGAAGGGGGCAGTTACTTTACTGGGAGCGTATTATAAGCCACCAAAGAGTCAGCAGGAGATGGAGGAGCTAATATGTAGACATTTCACAGAGGTGTGTAAGAGGCGTGGGCGGCACAGTGGCATTGGTGGGCGGCACGGTGGCACAGTGGTTAGCACTGCTGCCTCACAGCGCCTGTAGACCCGGGTTCAATTCCCGACTCAGGCGACTGACTGTGTGGAGTTTGCACGTTCTCCCCGTGTCTGCGTGGGTTTCCTCCGGGTGCTCCGGTTTCCTCCCACAGTCACAAAGATGTGCGGGTCAGGTGAATTGGCCAAGCTAAATTGCCCGTAGTGTTAGGGGTAAATGTAGGGGTATGGGTGGGTTGCGCTTCGGCGGGTCGGTGTGGACTTGTTGGGCCGAAGGGCCTGTTTCCACACTGTAAGTCTAATCTAATCTAGTAATAATTGGGTAATTATACTCTGGAATTGCAACTTTCCCAACATATCCCAGTGGTGCCTGCTTGCTGTATCAAACGTTCGCTGTTTCATGTTCTGGCCAGTATTGTGTTGCTGGTCAAGCAACTCAACTTTCTGGTTCGGCCTCTTATGATTCTGGTTTCATTCCAGCAGTAACTAATCGGCGGCACGGTGGCTCAGTGGTTAGCACTATTGCCTCACAGCGCCAGGGTCCCGAGTTCAATTCCCGCCTCAGGTGACTGTCTGTGTGGAGTTTGTACATTCTCCCTGTGTCTGCGTGGGTTTCCTCCGGGTGCTCCGGTTTCCTCCCACAGTCCAAAGATGTGCAGGCCAGGTGAATTGGTCATGATAAATTACCCATAGTGTTAGGTGCATTAGTAAATGTAAGGGATTGGGTCTGGGTGGGTTTCTTTTTGGAGGGTCAGTGTGGACTTGTTGGGCCGAAGGGCCTGTTACCACACTGTAGGGAATCTAATCTAATCTAAATTGGGATAGTCATACTGTGAAGGGTGGAGAGGGGGCAGATTTCTAGAATCTGGGGAGTTTTTTGTATCAATTCATAGAAGGCCCAGCAAAGGGTAGCACAGTGCTGCATGTGGTTGTGAGGAAGGAGGCCAGGCAAGTGTTTGATGTGGCAGAGGGGGGGATCATTCAGGTAATAGTGACCACAACATAGTATGGAGACAGTGAGGACTGCAGATGCTGGAGATCAGAGTCGAGAGTGTGGTTCTGGAAAAGCTCTGATGAAGGGCTTATGCCTGAAACGTCGATTCTCCTGCTCCTCAGGATGCTGCCTGACCTGCTGTGCTTTTCCAGCACCGCACTCTCAGCAACACGGTATGGTTCAAATTTATTCTGGACAAGGTAAAACGTGACCAATGAAAGACAGCTATGAATTGGGGGGAAGGTAGATTTTATTAAAATAAAGCAGGATCTAGCCACTGAAGACTGAGAACAGTTCCTTGCAGGTAGCTCGTTAGTGGAGTAGTGGGGGACATTCAGAAAGGAGCAATAAGTTCAGAGAATCCTGAACATCTAAGATAATTCAGGACTGGACAAAGAAGAACAGTAGGGCTTTTAGCAAGTTCAAAGGGAGCAATTCATCTGTGGCCATAGAGGATTATAGGAAATGTAGGAGGAAACTGAAGAAACTAAAATACGTTATAAATACATTAAAGGAAGAGGTTAACCAGGGAAAGGTGATGAACCATAGGGGCAACCTGTGTGTGTAGCCACAGGATATTTGAAAAGGATTGAATGAATACTTCACTTCAGTCTTCACTCTCTGGAAACGAGTGTGTAGGTAGGTACAGAGTTCAGGAAAAGGAATTGTGAGGAACTTGCACAGTTTGATATAGGAAATGGCGAGGAGGCGGGGTGCGGAGGTATTGGAGGCTCTGTCAGGCTTAAAAACAGAGAAATCCCCTGGGCTGCTGTGTGTTACATCCCAGGCTGCTGTGGGAGGGGAGGCAGGAAATTGCAGGGGCTCTGAAACCAATTTTTAAACTAGTCACAGGGGTGGTGCCAGAAAATTGGAGAACATCGAATGTGGTTCCACATTTTAGGAAGGGTGGTAGAGATGAACCAGGAAATTACAGACCTTACGTAAGTGGTAGGGAAACTATTGGAGGAAATTCTGAAGGAGTGAATTGCCTAAAACATGGTTTAGAATTTTTTTTGAAAATGTGATCAAGTGTATGAATGAAGGGAGTTCAGCTGATACAGTTTATATGGATTTTAGCCAAGTTTTGGATAAGGCCCCGCACAGGAGTCTAATTGAAAAAGTTAAAGCAATGGAATTGAGGGAATCATGATGGATCAGTAATGGGACACAAAGGGTAGTGGGAGAAGGCCATTTGAGTGACTGGAGGCTGGGGTTCAGTAGTGTACCACAGTACTGGCACCATTTCTGTTTGTTATATGTGTAAATGATGTAGATGAAAATGTGGTGGGCATGTTGAGCAAATTTGCAGATGACACCAAGATTGGTAGAATGGCTAAAAGTAAAGAAGATGGTTGTGGGGTACAGGAAGATCTAGTGGGTTGGTCAGACAGACAGGCCAGTGGTAGATGCTTTTTAACCCTGATAACTGTGAGTTGATGCACTTTGGCAGAAGAAACAAGATGAATGGCAGGACACTGGGTAGCTCAGAGGGACAGAAGGATCATGGGGGTAATTATCCACAGATCCCTGACATCATTGGAGCATGTGAATAGGATTGTTAAGAAGGCATATGGGACACTTGCTTTTACCAATTGTGGGATTGAATATAAGAGCAAGGTGGCGATGTTGGAGTTGTACAGAGCATTGATCAGGCCCCAGCTGGAGTACTGTGTGCAGGTCTGGTCACCTCACTTCAGGAAGGGTGTGATGACATTTGAGGGGGTACTGTGGAGGTTCAGGATGTTGCCTGGGATGGAGAAATTGACCTATAAGGGGAGACGAGTTAGGCTTCGATAGAGCAGAGAAGACTGAGGTTACGATTGAGGTGTATAAAGTAATGAGGGGGATTGATCAGGTGAATAGAGAGCAGCTATTCCCTGTGGTGGAGGGGTCAATCATGAGAGGGCGTACTTTAGGCTAAAGGGCAGAAAATTCTGGGGGTATTAGGGGAAAAAAGCATTTTCACTCCGTGAATGCATTGCCTGGGACGGTAGTGGAGGCTGGAAACCTTACAACCTTTGAAAAATATTTGGATATTCAAATATTTCAAATATCTTGACATTCACGGATATAGGACAAGTGCAGGAAATTGGGATTAGCACACTGTTAGTGATAGTTATGTCAGTGCAGACTCAACAGCACAAAGGACCTTTTCTATGTTGTCTGAAGCTATAAATGATATTTACTACATTTAAGCTGAGGGGTTTAAGGTGAAAATGATACTGATTTCCTTTACTTTGTCAAACTATCATGACATCACTTCCTGAGCGTGCAGCTGCCTATCTCAAATACATATTAATTTGTTTGCAGAAAACTCTGTGTGGTTTTGCATGAGGCAGGAAGAAGAATGGTTTTGTAACCACCACTTCTCCTGTTGGTGAGCTAACTGTTGTAGATTTGTTCGTTGTTAGCTCAAAGGCGCCATTTTAGGAAGGTATATCTGGCCACTCGTTCTTATCAGGTAAAAAAACATTTTGGCAATTCTAGGCAGTTAGTGCAAAGCTGATAATGGCAAGGACTTCAAAAGTGAGAAGCAAGTGTGTGTTGTATTATCATCCATGCTTTGATATCATTCTGAGATATATGCAAACTGTATTTTGTATTGAAGTGACAGATCAATTTCATCTCATGTGATGGTGTTGCTTTGCAATGTGAAGCCGATATTGGGGAAAAAGCAACTAACAACTTTCTGATCTCCTGGCTGATGTATTGTGTTTCACCACATTTTTCGGTGTAATAAATTGAGCAGGTGTTACTGGTAGAATGGCTGTTGTGATTTTATATTCAAAAGGTGCTCTTAAAAATCGTTCTGACGTGATATAGCTGGGCAGTGATGATCATAAAAACATTTTGACATTCAGTGTCATCTTAAACTGAAATTAGTATTAAAAAGCCTAACATTAATTATTAATGGTTCTGAGAGTATCAAATAACTAATTGTTAAGTTGGTAATTGGATTGGGAGTGTAAATTTAAAAATAACAGTCTGTTTGTAAACACACTTTAGTAGCAAAACCAAACTTCAAATTATTTAAACTGGTGTAATTATAATGCAAAGATCAGTTTTCGTTGGTGTGTGACATCACACCAGTGCTGTATTTGTTTTACTGTTCTGTGTTGGGGCCTGTACCTAATTTGACCATGAGCTGGTTCTGACCCATGGGTGTGTGGAGGGATGGAGCCTCTCTACAGGAGATCAAAAATGACTCCACAAAAGTAGACCCCACTAATTCAAGCCCATCTCCTCTTATGTTCCATTTTAGTTTTGAATTCATATTTTTTCTATTTGTAGGTTTTGCACTGTGCTATAATTTTACCGAAACAACTGATGAGCCAGTTGATTAAAAGCACTTCTGACTGCAGTACTAAACTACTGCCCATAGTGAGAAAGAATGAAAATGATTGTACTAAAGTGTAGTTTAATTAAAGTGAAGTCACCATTTCCCAGATCCACAATAGGGGATCAGTAGGGGAACTTAGGGTTATGGGGAAAGGCAGGAAATTTGGCTTAAGGGATTTCCAATCAGCCATGATCCTATTGAATGATGGAGCAGGTTTGAGGGGCAGAATGGCCTACTCCTATTCCTACTTCTTATGACATTATGGTCTTAAAACATCTGAAATTCACCTGTAACTGGTACCCAAGATTCGATTGGAGAATGCAGGATGCTTAGGATCTCTGTAACGGGGACTTGCCTGTCCATTTGCTGACACAGTAATTAATGAATCTAATGCTTTATTAAAGCGAGTTCAAGATCAGCCTTGAAGATTCTCCTATGTGCTGACAGTGAGAATTCCCAGATTCACATGGGAACCGTTTTTTTGCAAGGCTTGTAATTAATACGCAGTGATGAATTGAGTTCACTCAGCTGCCACCTGTATTTCCCACTAACCATACCCCTCATTCTCCATAGCTCCTTATTCTATAGCTAAACCATTTTTGTTGTAAGTGCAGATAATCATTGTGCGATATTTTGACCAGTCCTACCTGTCCATCTTCCTTCCCACCTATCTGCTCCACCCTCCCCTCTGACCTAGTGCCATCCCAGCTACCTTCCCCCACCCTCCCATTTATCTGTCAGCCCCCTTTCCCACACCCCCTCCCATTCCTGATGAAGGGATTACTCCTGAAACGTCATCTGTCCTGCCCTTCGGACGCTGCCTGACCTGCTGTGCTTTTCCAGCGCCACCCTTTTCAACTCTGACGCTCCAGCATCTGCAGTCCTCACTTTCTCCTAGTAAAGGTTGCAGGGCAGGTAATGTGAAGCAGCTGTACCATGTGGGAACTAGTGGAGAGCTGTGTAGTCCATAGCAATAACGTCTGCAATAAATATCTGCAGCTTGAGGAACTCACATTCTGAGTTGATGAGCTGGAGTCTGAATTTCAGAAACTGTGCATCAGAAAGCGGGGAGGTTACATATACATTTTGTTCTGGGGAAGGTAATCCTCTTCAACTTGATACTTTTGAATTTGGTGAAAGTGAGGACTGCAAATGCTGGAGATCAGAGTCTAGATTAGAGTGGTACCGGAAAAACACAGCAGTTCAGGCAGGATCCGAGGAGCAGGAAAATCGACGTTTTGGGCAAAAGCCCTTCATCAGGAATGAGGCAGGGGGTCTCTGGGGTGGAGAGATAAATGGGAGGGGGTGGGGCTGGGGGGGAAGGTAGCTCAGCGTACAATAGGTGAGTGGAGATGGGGTTGAAGGTGATAGGTCAGAGAGGAGCGTGGAGTGGATAAGTGGGAAGGAAGATTGACAGCTGGGACAGGCCATGAGGATGGTGCTGAGCTGGACGGTTGGAATTGCGGTAAGGTGGGGGGAGGGGAAATGAGGCAACTGAGGTTGGAGGGTCCCGAGGCAGAAGATGGAGCATTCTTCCTCCAGGCGTCAGGTGGTGAGGGAGTGGCGGTGGAGGAGGCCCAGGACCTCCTTATCCTCGGCAGAGTGGGAGGGGGAGTTGAAATGTTGGGCCACAGGGTGGTGGGGTTGATTGGTGTGGGTGTCCCTGAGATGTTCCCTAAAACACTTTGCGAGGAGATGTCCAGTCTCCCCAGTGTCAGTGGTCAGGATCTGGAAGGTGTGACTGTAAAGGAGGCAGATAAGGGGATTCACAGAGTGACACTGGAGAAAGTTCAGGCCTTGGAGTTGTCCAACAGGTTTATGGTCTTCGCAGCTTCTAAAGGTGCAAATAAAACTGAAGAAGCGATGAATGAACTGACCGTGATACCATGATGCAATGAGCCAGTGAAGTGTGGGAGTTAAAGAAAGCTGCGACATGATGTGGCAAGGATTTGTGTTGGTGTGGTCCACCTATGTGCCAAGGACCTAGAGAGGGACTAGAAAGAGGCTCCGCTGAGGGAATAGGAACAGCTAGAGACTAAACTGAAAAGCAGAACCACAAAGATCATACCTCCAAATTGCTACTTGAACCATGAGCAAATTTGAAGTTGGATCATGGCTCAAGCATTGGTGTTTGAGAAAAAGTTTAAATTCAGGGGTCACTGACATCAAGACAGGGAATGAGAGATCTCTCTTCATTTGAGATGGTCTCTATCTAGACCACAGTGGGACCAGAGTACTGACAAGTTACATGACTCTGCCTCAGAGAGGGCTTTAAATACTGGAGAATTAACAGGAGGGGAAATTTGGGACATTTATGAGAAAGGAAAAAGCAATTGTATAGGGTAACAACAAAGTAATAATATACAGGACAGCAAGAAATAAAAACCGAAGGAACTGCAGATGCTGTAAATCAGAGACAAAAACAGAAATCAGAGTTAATGTTTCTGAGGAAGGGTCATTCGACCTGAAATGTTAAATCTGATTTCTCTCTGTTAAAGACCTGCTGAGCTTTTTCAACAATTTCTAGTTTTGTTAGCAAGAAATGTACACTTCTAAGAATATTGTATAATTGTAAGAGTTTACTAGAAATAAAGTAGGGTCACAAGGAAAAATTATTTAAAAAAAAGAACCAGAATTACAGATTGTTTTTTGTTATGAATGCTGTGTGCATTCATTGAATGAATAGATGGCACAAGTAGGAGTAAATGACTATAATATAAGTCATCACAGGGAAACTGGAGCGAGGTGACCAAGGCTGGGACCTGAGTATTTAAATGTACTTGACATTCTGGAAGGACAGGAGGAAGGGAAAGGAGCTGGGGCAGCTTGGAGATTAAAGGATGAAATCAGGACAGAAGTATGGATCAGAGAAAGTAAGGATGTAGAATCAGTTTGTGGGGTGATGAGCAACCACTAAGGAAAGAAGTCACTGACGGAAGTAAGTTTATCAAGGCCTAGCAGTAGCTTTACAGTGGGATACAGTACACATCAAGAAACATTGGGCTTACCAGAAAGGTATTGTAATAATCATGGATGATTTTAATTGTCACGTTGATTGGACAAACAGATTGGTAACAGTAGCCTGGACAATGGGATCATGCAGGGTATTTGAGATCATTTCTTCAAGCAGTACAACCCACCAGGGACCAGGCTATTTTGGACCGAATACTGTGTTATTTTTATTCATTTGTGGGATGAGAGTGTCGTTGACTAGGCAGCGGTTATTGTTCATCCGTAATTGTCCAGAGGGCAGTTAAGAGACAGCCATATTGCTGTGGGTTTGGAGTCACATGTAGGCCAGACCAGGTAAGGATGGCAGTTTCTTTCCCTAAAGGTCATTAGTGAACCAGATGGGGTTTTCCGACAATCAGTAGTGGATTCACTCTTAATTTCAGATTTTCTTTTTATTGAATTCAAATTCCATCAGCTGTGGTGGGATTTGAACCCAGGTCCCCAGAACATGACCTGGGTCTCTTGATTAATTCTACTGTTAGTCCAGCGATAATACCACTAGGCCATTGCCTAATGAGACAGAATAAATTAATGAATTCACACTAAAGGATCTTACAGGCCAGGATGATTATTACATAATGGAATTAGATTCTGTTGTGATGATGCCCACGTCAACAAGGGGTCTCTCAAACCTCCACCTTCTTTCTCAACCGAGGATTCTCCAGCCAGGTGGGATCCATCTCCCTCACTTCAGCCCTCACTCCCTCTCTTCCCTTCCACATTAGTGATAGGGCCCCCCTTGTCCTCACCCACCATCCCCCCAGCGTCCATGTCCAGAGGATAATTAGTTGTCATTTCCATCACCTCCAGTGGGATGCCACTGCCTGACCCATAATTCCCACCCCTCCCTCATCAGCCTTCCACAGGGACTGAACCCCCCAGGACACCCTGGTCCACTCCTCCTTCACCCCCAACATCTCCCCACAGCCTCCTGACACCTTCCCCTGCACCCACAGAAGATACAACCCCTGCCTGTTTACTTCCTATCGGTTCAGTATCCAAGGCCCTAAACACACTTTCCAGATGAAGCAGCACTTTCCCTGCACTTCACACAATCTAATCTATTGCATTCGCTGGTCACAGTATGGTGTCCTCTACACTGCGGAGATGAAATCAAGTCTGGCTGACTGCTTTGCGGAACATCTATATTCTGTACAAAAAGGATGACCCTGAGCTTCCAGTTGCCTGCCACTTTGACACACCACCCTATTCCCTGGCCCACACGTCAGTCTCAGGCTTGCTGCAGTGCTCCAACAGCACCTCATTTTCCACTTGGGGGACCCTGCAGCCTCCTGGACTCAATATCGAGTTGAACAGTTTTAGGTCTTGAGTACCTTTCCCATGTTTTCCCCCATCCCCACACTCCAGGCCTTGTTACCACATGGGCTGCTACCACACACACAACCCATTGTCAGCCAGTATTAACCAGGGAAAGAGTAGGAGCCATTCAGGAGAAACCTGTGTGTAATGCTGCAGGAAATTGGAAAGGTGTTAAATGATACTTCTCTTTGGTCTTCACTCTGGCAAATGAGAATGTGCTACAGAATTCAGGAAACAGGACAATGAGGAGCTTGCAGAGTTTGACTTAGATAATGGGGAGGTATTCGAGTCAGTTAAAAACAGGTTTGGCTTAAAAACAGCCAGATCCCTTAGCCCAGATGAATTGCATCTCAGGCTGTATTGGGAGGTGAGGCAGGACATTCCAGGGGCTCTGACACAAATTTTTAATTCCTGGTGGGAGTCTCCGAGGACTGGAGGGTGACTGGTATGGTTCCATTTTTTTTAAGAAGGGTGGAAGAGATTTATCGGGAAACTACAGACTCTGGTAGAGAAAATGTTGGAAAAAATTCTGAAGGAGCGAATTAATACCCACTTGGAAAAGCATAAGTTAATTAGGATTAGTCAGCATGGCTTTGTCAGAGGGTGTGATCAAGTGCGTGGATGAAGGAGGTTCAGTCAATGTAGCTAATAAGGAATTTAGCCAAGCTTTTGAGGAGACTGATTGAGAAGATTAATGTGCATGGAATTGAGGGACTCTTGGCGAGATGGATCAGAAACTGGCTTAGGGTATGAGGCACAAGGTAGGGTAGGGACACAAAGGGTAGTGGTAGAAGGCTGTTTGAGTGACTGGAGGCAGGTGTCCAGCTGTGTACCATAAGGATCGGCACTGGGACCTTGATTGCTTGTTATCTACATAAATACAAGAGAGGAAATTGTGGGGGGAATATTCAGCAAATTTGCAGATGACACGAAGATTGGTAGGGTGGTCAATAGCAAAGAAAATGGTTGAAAGTTACAGGAAGGTCTAGATGGGTTGGTCAGATAGGCAGATCAGTGGCTGATGCTATTTAACCTTGATAAATGTGAGGTGATGCACTTTGGAAGAAGAAGCAAGATGAGGGAGTATTTAATGATTGGCAGGAGACTGGATAGCTCAGAGGGATCTCAGAGTAGTTACAAACAGATTCCTGAGATCAGCAGGGCTTGTGAAAAGGATAGTTAACATGACACTTACTTTCATTAGTTGTGGCATAGAGTATAAGAGCATGGAGGAAATGTTGGAGTTGTACAGAGCATTAATCAGGCCCCAGCTGGAGTACTGTGTGCAGGTCTGGTCACCTCACTACAGGAAGGATGTGATGGCACTGGGGGTGGGTACAGAGGAGGTTCACAAGGATGTTGCCTGGGATGAAGCTATAAGGCTTGGATTGTTTTCTTTAGAGCAGAGCGGGGGCGTGATTGTGATGTATAGGTTTATGAGGGGTATGGACCGGTGATTAGAGAGCAGCCGTACTCCTTGGTTGAGGGGGTCAACCACAAGAGGACACAGATGTAGGGTAGGGAGCAAGAGATGTGGGAAAAAAAATGTTTCATTCAGAGGGTGGTAGGAATCTGGAATTCACTGCCTCACGACCTTGAAAAAATATTTGGATATGTACTTCAAATATCATAACATTCAAGAATATGGGGCTAGTGCAGTTTTAGGGCTGGTCATAGTGGTGCAGACTCAATGCTCGATGGCCCGAAGGGTCTTTTTTGCACTGTATGAATCTATGAACAGCAGCTATTCATACCCACAGACTGACCTTTACCCACTCCTTTGTCTGTCCAACTCTTTGAGCTCTATCTCGCCTATCACTTAAACTTCCCTCTTCCTCACCCCAGCTTCTGTATAAAAGCCTTCCTTTTCCAAACTACCATTGCTTCTGAAGCAGGGTCACTGGACCCAAACATTAATTCTGCTTTCTCTCCTCAGACGCTGCCAGAGCTGCTGAGATTTTCTAGTAATTTCTGTTTTCGTTTCTGATTTCCAGTTCCACAGTTCTTTCAGGTTTTTTGATGGAATTACAATTGGTTTTGAGAGTGAGAAATGTGGGTGCAGGACTAGTGTCCAATGCTTGTAGTTATATTTCTTCTGTCATCGCTGTCTTCATAAAGTAATGTGATCTGGGAAATGGTTTAAAAAAATTGATGATAGAGAAGCAGAGGCACGCGTTCAAGGAGATATTTAACAATCTCACCGAGGATATATTTGACTGAGGGAGAAAATCTCTTTAATGGACGGATGTACCATCTAGGCAAACTAAGGAAGTCATGGTTGGTGTCAGAATGAAAGAAAAGATGTGTGGTGCTGCAAAATTAACAGCAGGCCAGAAGAATAAGTACAGTTTAGGAACCAGTAAAGGATGACTAAAAGAATAATGCAGAAGGAGAAATGAGAGTGTGAGAGAAAATTAGCAAGAAATGTAAATACAGAGAGAGCATAGAAGCTTCTATAAGTTCTAAATAGAAAACAATAGCTGGAAGTGAGTATTGGCCCCTCCGAGGGTGGAGATTAGGGAATTAATAATGGAAATCAATGAAATGGGAGAGGCTTTGAACAAGTATTTTGTATCCATGTTTATAGTGCTAGACTTGCTCTGATCTCCAGCATCTGCAGACCTCACTTTTTACTCAAAATAACCCGCAGAAAATGGAGAGATCATTCTTTCGAGAAAAATGGAAAACTAATGGAACTTAAAGCTCTTCTGAGGAAAGGTCACTTGACCTGCAACGTTAACTCTGATTTCTCTCCACCGCTACCAGACCTGCTGAGCTTTTCCAGCAATTTCTATTTTTTTTCTCTCTGGAACTTGAAGCTGACTAAGTCACCTGATGGATTTGCATTCTAGGATCTTGAAAAAGGTGGCTTCAGAGATATGTAGTTCTAATCTTCCAAAATTCCTGAGATTCTAGAAATCTCCCAGTGGTTTACAAAACCACAAATGTAATATTTATGTTGAAGAAAGAATAGAGACAACGCAGGAACCTATAGAACATAGAACAATACAGCACAGAACAGGCCCTTTGGCCCTCGATGTTTCGCCGACCTGTGAACTGTTCCCAACTCGTTCCCCTACACTATCCCATCATCATCCAGGTGCTTATCTAAGGATTGTTTAAATCTCCCTAATGTGGCTGAGTTAACTACATTAGCAGGTAGGGCATTCCACGCCCTTACCACTCTCTGAGTAAAGAACCTGCCTCTGACATCTGTCTTCAATCTATCACCCCTCAATTTGTAGTTACGCCCACTTGTACAAACTATCATCATCATCCTAGGAAAAATACTGTCTGCCCTATCTAATCCTCTGATCATCTTGTATGTCTCGATCAAATCTCCTCTTAGCCTCCTTCTTTCCAATGAGAACAAAATAGATTATCAAATCTAATATCAGTCATTGGAAAATTCTAAAATTCATTAGTAAAGTGTAAGTAGGTGCTTACAATCAGGAAGAGTCAATATGGTTTCTTGAAAGGAAAATAATGTTTGAATAGGATAGAATTTTATTATCACGTGTACTTTAACATGAAAAATACGGTCAAACGTTTTATTAGTTGCCCCACCATGGTGCCTACAGCAATCACAAAGTCATACATAATAGTAAGACAAAGTAAAATTAAGACAAAGTTCATAACAATTCAGTTAGCAGCTCCTGGGCTCAGGGAAAACTGGTTAAGGAACGATGGAATATCCCGAAGACACAGCCTGGATGAGACTGCCATGTTAGGTCGCTGGAATACTGGGCCAGATGCCTCAGTTGAAGAAGACCACCATTTCAGGCCGAGACCCCCCCCATCACTGGGGCCACTGGAGTACCTGAACGCAGAAGACGAAGAAGACCTACGCACGAGGACAAGACCACCAGACAAGGAGATTGACATACAGGAAGACTACCGCGCCAGGCTGAGTGCGCACTTCTCTTCCTTCAGGTGCCCAGGCCTAGCTGCGGACCTGGAGCCTGCGGGTCCAGGCAGGGAGAGTCAGCTGGGAGCTGTTCCTCACACGCCGGGAGACCCCGGCCTGGGTCCGGTCCATCCTGACATTGCTACAGCAGCTGCTACTGTTTTCCTTTAAGTATGTAACAAGCAAGGCTGAGAAAGGGATCCAGTCAATGTAATATATTTCAGTTTCCAAAAGGTGTTTGATAAGATGCTGTATAAAGTTTCTACATAGCTAGTGCTTCCAATTAAACCTGTTGGACTATAACCTGGTATTGGTGATTTTTAACTTTATCTGGGAAGACAGAATCAGGATAAGTGGTAAACTGTTGTGGAGTTGTTCAGGGATTGGTGCTGGGATTTCACCAATTTATCATTTAATGATTGGACAAAGGGATAAACTATATTTTAGCTATACTCGCTGAAAATAATGACGGAAATAACTGATCAGCTTATTGTTTTAAAAGCTGCAAATGTGTTGCTGGTCAAAGCACAGCAGGCCAGGCAGCATCTCAGGAATAGAGAATTCGACGTTTCGAGCATAAGCCCTTCATCAGGAATAAGAGAGAGAGCCAAGCAGGCTAAGATAAAAGGTAGGGAGGAGGGACTAGGGGGAGGGGCGATGGAGGTGGGATAGGTTTTCAGTGAGTCCCTCTCTCACTGCACCCCCCAGGTCATCTCCTCTGCACAGCCACCTATCCCACCTCCATCGCCCCTCCCCCTAGTCCCTCCTCCCTACCTTTTATCTTAGCCTGCTTGGCTCTCTCTCTTATTCCTGATGAAGGGCTTATGCTCGAAACGTCGAATTCTCTATTCCTGAGATGCTGCCTGGCCTGCTGTGCTTTGACCAGCAACACATTTGCAGCTGTGATCTCCAGCATCTGCAGACCTCATTTTTTACTTATTGTTTTAAAAACTGAGTTGTAGGAGGGTCCAAAAATATATTAAGTGAAAGGCCAAAAGTATGTCAGATGGATGATAATGTATGAAGATGTGGGGTTGTCCACTTTGACAGGAAGAAGGAAAAGCAGAATGCTATTTAACTGGACAGAAATTACAGAATGCTGTGATGCAAAAGGATTGATATCCTTGAACATTGCTCATTAAAAGTAAGAACGCAGGTACAGCAAATGATTAGGAAGTGGAGTGTAGGCTTTTATTGCAGGAGGGTTTGAGTAGGAAAGTTTGGAAATTTTGCAGCAAGTATACAATATAACTGAAACCACACCTGGAGTACTGTGTACAGTTTCGGTCATTGTACCATGGAGGGACATAGTTACATTGGAAGCAACTGAGAGGAGATTAATGACGTTGATGAAGGGGATGAAGGGGTTGTCTTATAACTAAATGTTGACAATGTTGGACCTATAGCCACTGGAGTTTAGAAGATTCAAAGGTGATCTTTTTGAAACATAATAAGATTCTGAGGGGGCTTGATGAGGTATGTTCTGGGAGATGTTTCATGTGAGAATCTGGAAACATCGAAAATATGTGGTCGGTCATCTGGTCCATTGAGCTTGCTTCACCATTTCCTGGCTGATTCATTATCTCAATGCTATATTCCCACTCTCTCCTCATACCCTGACACCTTCCTCAGTCTCCAGAAATCTATTTCTTCCTAAATATATTAAGTGACTTAGTCTCCACAACCTTCTTTGACAGAAAATTCCAGAGGTTCACCATTCTCAAGTGAAGAAATTTTGTCTCATCTGAGATTAAATTGGCCAATGGTGTGCTCTGAAACAGTGATCCTTTATTCTGAACACACCAGCAAGGGGTAATGTCAACCTTACATCCAGTTTGTCTAGTTCTGTCAGAATATTATGGATTTCAATGAGATCCGCTCTCATTTTCCTAGACCCCAAGTGAATACAGGCCTAGCTGACACAATCTCTCCTCTTATGATATATCAGTTGTTCCAGAAATCAGTTGGGTGAATCTTCACTGCACTTCCTCCTGTCTTGAGTAAGGAGATGAAAACTGCATACATCATTTGCGGTATGGTCTCCCCAAGGCCTAAATAACTACAGGAAGACACCCATGCTCCTGTACTCAAATCCTCTTGCAATGAAGGCTAACATACCATTTGCCTACCTGACTGCTTGCTGGGAGTACCGAAAGGGCCACCTATTCAAAAGGAGATTACAAAGAAATTCCCCTTTGAGAATAACGATCGAAATTCTATTCATTAGTGAACAGTGGTGGACGGGTTATTGAACATTTTCAAGGCAGAGTTTGACAGCTTTTTTTTATCTACGATGGAACCTGGGACTATTGTACCGGGGGGAGAGGGGAGGTCAGGCAACAATCGGATCAGCCATGATGTTATTGAATATCAGAGCAGGCTCGAAGGCAGAATGGCCTACTCCTATGTCTTAATAAGACACAAAAACAGTGGGGCAGGAAGTTGATCTGTACCATTAATGCAAAACTGAATTGGAGCAAATAAGCAACCTGGTGTTCTCAGTCCCAGCACTTAGTTTCAAATTGCCAGGATTTCAAACCAGGCCAAAGCTGCAACGAGACTCGGAAGTGAGATTCCCCAAAAAGTTTGTGTGAACTTCAGTGCAATAAACTGGCCTTTGGTTTGAGATGAGCCTGGTTCATAACTGCAGGGTGTGGACTAGTTTCACCCCTTCCGCATCAAGATGTTCTTTAAGATTTTATCTTTCATTTGAACTCAGTAGGTGGTTTTGCGAAGTCACTCCCACCTTTGGAAAACAAGCTCCACAAGGGCAGGTAAATAAAAGAAAACTTGTGAAAGATAGTTATCTGTAAGAAGATTGACACATCGTTGGGCTATAGACCAAGATCTTAAAAGAGAGATTATCCTGTTGCAATTGGATTGGAAATAGTATTGTTTTGTCGTAAAGCACAAATATAGTTTGTAACAATTGGAATAAACAAATCTCATACCAAAAATGAATATTTCACCTTACTGTGGAATAAAATGCTTGCAATTCAGTGCAACCTTGCCTTTAGCGATATGGTGCCAATACATGTTAAAGATGTGAATGATTCAGTCCAGATCAGCAGAAGGTATGTTGCATCAGTAGAATGCACTATTTTAAAGAACTTCACGAATCAATTCTTGAAAAAATTAGACTGTCATATTTTTTGAGAGGGTAGGTTTTTTTTAAATTTGATCATGGTCACTGAGAATGTCAGTATTTATTATCTATCTGTAATTGTGATGACTCACCACGACTTCAACTAATTGCAGATTGTCTGTGTGCTGTAGGTACACACTCCACAGTGCTGTTAAGTTAAATCCTGAAAGAACTGCAGATGCTGTAAATCAGAAACAAGAATAGAAATTGCTGGAAAAGCTCAGTAGGTCTGGCACCATCTGTAGAGAGAAATCAGAGTTAATGTCTTGGGTTTCTGAGAAAGGGTCACGTGACCCATAATGTTAACTCTGATTTCTCTCCACAGATGGTGCCAGACCTACTGAGCTTTTCCAGCAATTTCTGTTTCCGTTTTTGGTGGTGCTGTTTAATTTGGGAGTTCCAGGAGTTTGACAGAGCAGTGGTGAGGGACAGATGGTATGAAGTCAGATTGGTGTGTGACCTGAAAGGAGACATGGAGTTGACAATATTTCCATGCATCTGCTGGAGTTGTTTTTCATGGATTGGGAAAGTGCTTTTGAAGACACGTTGACGAGTTGCTGCAGTAACTGTGTATGCTCAGCTGATGAACTGAGGTGGTATGTGGGGACTTAATTAATAGGTTGCTGTGACCTGGATAGTGTTGAGCTTATTGTTATTGAAAGTAGCAGGCAAGTAAAATAGAAGTGATCAAAGTCTTGATGAGTTAAGTTAAAAGTCACACAACACCAGGTTATAGTCCAACAGGTTTAATTGGAAGCACTAGCTTTCGGAGCACTGCTCCTTCTTCAGGTGGCTGCGGAGATCACAATTGTAAGGCACAGAATTTATAGCAAAAGTTTACAGTGTGATGTAACTGAAATTATACATTGAAAAATAACTTGTTTGTTTGTTGAGTCTTTCATCTGTTCGAATACCAAGTTACATTCTCAGGTTAACTGTAATAATTGGTGTTAGCTAGACAATATGTTGAAGGTGTTAGTCCCTTGTGTTCTCTGTCTGTACCATAATGTTTCGACTGATTCTAATCTAAAAGGTGAGGTAAGTTTTACATGAATTCATGCAGTTTTTGAGCTAAGTACAATGTAACTCTGCAACTATAAATTCACCCCACAAAATATATGTATATGTATGCATGTGGGTCTTTGTGTGTGTGTGTGTCTGTCTGTCTGTCTGGGGTGGGGAGTTGAGAGTGTGAGAGAGTGTGTGTATATGAGTGTAGTGTCTTAAGTCTGTGAGGGGGTGCATGTGTGAGTGTGGGAGTGTGTATGTGTGGGGTGGGGGTGTGTGAGTGTCTGTGAGAGAGAGAGTGGACATGTGTGTGCATGAGTGTAGAGTGGTCTAAGTCTCTGAGAGAATGCATGTGTGAGTATGGGAGTGTGTGGGTGTGTAAGGATGTGTGTGTGTGTCTGTGTGTGTGCGTGTAAGAGTGTCTGTGTGTGTATATAGTGCAATGGTGGTCACCTGTAGTGTGACATGAACCTAAGGTCCCGGTTGAGGCCCTCCCTATGGGTATGGAACTTAGCTATTAGCCTCTGCTTGGCCACTTTTCGCTGCTGCCTGTCCCAAAGTTCGCCTTGGAAGATGGTCACCCGAAGGTCCAAGGTCGAATGTCCTGGACTGCTGAAATGTTCCCCAACTGGGAGGAAACACTCCAGCCTGTTGATTGCTGTGCAGTGCCCATTCATCCACTGCCATAGCCTTTGCTCAGTTTCCCCAATGTACCATGCCTCAGGGCAAGCTTGCTTGCAATGTATAAGTTGGCTGAGTCAAAAGTACCTGCCACCTACATGGTGGGGGGTGTCCCCACATGTAATGGTGGTCAGGAGTGGTGCTCCAAAAGCTAGTGTTTCCTATTTAAGCTTGTTGGACTATAACCTGGTGTTGTGATTTTTAACTTTGTACACCCCAGTCCAACACCGGCATCTCCAAACTTTGATGAGTTAAAATATTATTGGCTTTTTCTAGCTTATTTTTAGATTAGAGGTGACATGTTCCCCCCTCCCTCCAGATGTTGATTAAATTAGAATAGATTCCCTACAGTGTGGAAACAGGCCCTTCGACCCAACAATTCCACACCGAACCTCCAAAGATTAACCCACCCAGACCCATTTCCCTCTGACTAATACACACAACACAATGGACAATTTAGCCAATTCACCTGAACTGCACATCTTTAGACTGTGGGAGGAAACTGGAGGACTCGGAAGAAACCCATGCAGACACGGGGAGGATGTGCAAACTCCACACAGTCACCCGAGGCTGGAATTGAGCCTGGGGCTGTGAGGCAGCCGTGCTAACCATTGAGCCACTGTGCCCGCCGGAGGAATCAGGGATGGTGATGTCAAGGATGTGTCAATCTTCTTGCAGGTAACTATCTTGCAGACGGATATTGCCTGATGCTTGGATGGTCCAAGTGTCACTTGAAACATCAACCCAAACCTGAAGGGTGTACACGTTTTGTTAAATGCAGACATGGATTGTTACATTTAACTGAGGAGTTAGAAATGGGATTGAGCATCATGCAATTCCCAGTTCTAATGTGATAAAAAGGAGGGTCAAGAATGCAACTGACCCCGAAAGGGTATTTCTAGTAGTCCCTTTATTTCTTACAGTACTATGTTCCTACATCGTGGGATTGTCTCTGGTACACATTGTCCTAGGGTCACCCATTGTATGGGACTTTCACTGCTGAGTTGGCCGGGACCAGCATTGGAACCACAACTGTCCTCAATGAAGGAACTGAGGGTATTGCTGCTAAGTTTGCAGATGACACAAAGACAGATGGAGGGATACCTAGTGTTGGGACAGAGAGGCTGCAGAAGAACTTAGACAGGCCAGGAGAGTGGACGAAGAAGTAGCACATGGAATACAATGTAGGAAAGTGTGCGGTTATGCACTTTGGCAGAAAGATTAGAAACAGAAACCGTTTTCTCAATGGGGAAAGGCTTCAAAGCTTTGGAGTCCAGTTCAGCATTCTGTTAGGGTTAACATGCAAGTTCAATTAACAGTTAGGAAGGATGTGCTGGCATGGGAGTTCCAGAGAAGGTTTACACGAATGACCCTGGGATGAAGGGCTTGTCATATGCAGAGCGGTTGAGGACTCTGGTTCTGTACGTGATGAAGTTTAGAAGGATGAATGTTGAAACTTGCAGAATACTGAGAGACTTGGATAGAGTGGATATGGATAGGTGTTTCCAATAGTCAGAGACTAGGACCCAAGTACACAGTCTCAGAGTGAAGGAACTGAGATGGGGATGAACTTCTTCAGGCAGAGGGTGGGGACTGTGTGGAACGCATTTCCATAGAGGGCTGTGGAGGCCAAGTCATTGAGTGTATTGAAGACATAAATAAATAGGTTCTTGATTAACAAGGGGATTATGGGTTACATAGAGAAGGCAGGACAATGCGGTTGAGAAACAGATCAGTCATGATCGAATGGCAGTGTGGGACAGATGGGCTGAATAGCCTACTTCTGTTTCTACATCTTATGGTTTTAACAACTCTCTTTATACTAGCTTAATTATTCCTGTGGTTACTTTTTGTAATTTTTGAACTGGCAATGGTAACAACCATTTGCTCCTGATGGCAACAGTTGGGTTAAGCTATTTGTACTTAAACATCCAGTTTTTTTTAATACATCTGGCTGATTTCGGGCGAATCATACTGTAAAATCTCGAAGCACCTGGTAGAATTGACTTGTACCTTTTGGAGCCATGTACTATGTCCCAGACCTTTCCCATTTCTGTGGGACTTCACAATGTTAGCATCAATTTCGCAAGAAAATAGAATCTAATTAATAGCAGATCGGCTAATGAATAATTTAATCGACTGTGCAGTCAAATTAGTGCACGTACAAGTTTGAGATTAAAGAAGGATCCTGATGATATCTTAAAGCATAAACCACAAGGTGCAAAACCACCAAAGGTACGTGCGACAAAACAATATCTCATCTGGTTCATATAGACTTGACATTCCTCCCTCTACAATTGAAGAAGCTCTCTTCCTCCCTCTACAAGAATTTCCTATTCCTTGGATGCTGCCTGACCTGCTGTGCTTTAACCAGCAACGCATTTTCAACTGTGATCTCCAGCATCTGCAGACCTCATTTTTTACCCTCGGCATTACAGTGGCCTATTTAGTAAAGTTAAAATACACGCAACTTCCTGACCTGAATAAAAGTTAACTGCATGCAGCATACACCAACTGGGAGGGAACACTCCTGCCTGGCGATTATTTCATGGTGTCCATTTGTCTGTTGTTGTAGCCCCATTACATTTGACTGAATCACCAAGAAAGTGCTGTCCTGCTGCATTAGCTAAGGAGTTACCTGTGAGATTGAATACTGTGTGTTCATCAGCTGTGTTGCCACTTGTAACCTTATGCTGGAGGAATAGTCCCTAATGAGATGCTTTCAGATGGAGAGGTTAAGTTGTGGTCCCCATATTCCTTTCAAATGGCAGTATAGATCCCTATGACCCTGGAATCATAAAATCTCTACAGTGTGGAAGCAGGCTATTTAGCCCATCGAGTTCACACTGACCCTCCAAAGAGCAATGCACCCTTTACCATAACCCTGCATTTCCCATGGCTAGGCACGCTACAGACAATTCAGCATTGCCAATCCTTCTAACCTGCACATCCTTGAGCTGCAGGAGTAAACCAACACAGACATGGGGAGAATGTGCAAACTCCGCACAGTCATCTGAGGCTGGGGTGGAATGCAGGTCCCTGGCATTGTGAGGCAGCACTGCTAACCATTGTGCTACCATGCTGCACTAGTTAATTAGGAACGTTGATCTTCTCCCAGGCATGCTGACTAACATTTATGCCTCAGTCCACATCTCTAAAATAGATTGCATTGACATTTATTTCATTGCTATTTACAGAACCTAGCTGTGTATAAATGTGCTGCTTTGTTTCCTACATTAAACTACAGTTTTAAACATATATGTGATAGATTAAAGTGTGCTTTGGGATTTCTTGAGGTCATGAAAGCTGTTGTATAAGCTTCAGTTTATTTTCCAGCATAGAAAAAGGTTTTAATCTCCTCTGGTTCTCTCCATTCTTTGAACCAGGTTGAGATGATTAGATTCCCTACAGTGTGGAAACAGGCCCTTTGGCCCAACAAGTCCACACCGACCCTCCCAAGTCCACCCCCCACCCCACCCCCCTATATTTACCCCTGACTAATCCACCTAACACTACGGGCAATTTAGCATGGCCAATTCACCTAACCTGCACATCTTTGGACTGTGGGAGGAAACCGGAGCACCCAGAGGAAACCCACGCAGACACGGGGAGAACGTGCAAACTCCACACAGACAGTTGCCCGAGGTGGGAATTGAACCCTGTCCCTGGTACTGTGAGGCAGCAGTGCTAACCGCTGAGCCACTGTGCGGCCCATTGATGATTAGAAATGAAGTGGAGTAGGGATGCAGAGCTGGCATGGGGGTGTGCAAGGTCATTGCATTGTTTCTGTGAAGCAGCAAGAGAGGGATGTTAAAGCTGATCCTGGAGCAGAGGCAGTGTTGAAAGTTAAGCAAAGTGTTGTGTTTGACACAATGCCAATTCAGACTGGGTAATAAATCATGCACCTTTTGAATATGCAGGACAAGGGCTAGAATCATTGGGGCCTGGAGGACACCACGCAAAATATGGAGGAATATTGAGGAAGAAGTTTCAAAATAGCAAATAAAATCCACATTTTGGATAAATTGAGGCTAATTTCAAATTAATCACCTGCCTAATCTCGAGTAATCCATTCTTGCTTACATACAGGTCTTTACAGACTAGCTGCTATGAAACCTGTCCCCAGTTTGTTTTGCGTTGTATGTTTTTCAGGCAAGGATATATTGAAACTACAATAGACTAATTACTGATTTGTTTTGACTTCATTATTGTGTAGCTAAGCACTGATGATGGAAGTTTGGCAGTTTTATGTACAAGAGCTTTCGATAGACTGATAAATATTGACTTTAATTTATGTTCTTGCAACAAATGAGAATTAATAATAGGTATCTATATATTTACAGCTGGTTTATACACAGTATGCAATGTTGATGGGAAAACTGTGCTGGAAATGAAGTCTCACTACCTCATGAGACACACCAAATGTAGAAATAACCAATGACCAAAATAGTTAACTTTGTTCCTCTTTTTATTAATGAGGTAAAAATCGCAAGACATTATGTCGTTCACCAGTTTTATTTGGATATGTCAGCTTTTGGAGCAGTGCTTTGTCAGGTAGCTTGTGTGGAAGGATCATAGGACACAGAATTTATCGCAAAAGATCATGGTGTCATACACTGAATGCAATATATTGAACAGACTTAGATTAAGTCTTTCATCTTTTAGAATGGGTGCAGGTTCCCATGAATTAATATATAAATCCCAGAACTTCTTTCAAGTCACATTCCCGAGAAAGTAGAGATTTATAAAGTGTTACATGGAAATGAAACCAGTCTGACTCAAGATTGGGATACAGACAGACTCTAACCTCACACCTTCAATGCATGATCTGAGCTGAGATGTCACCTTCATTTTTAATAGATCCTTAAGTTATTTCAGGAATGTGACTTGAAAGATGTTCCAGGATTTATATATAAATGAATAGAAACCTGTAACCCTTCTAAAAGATGAAAGACTTAACAGCAATATAGGTCTGTTCAATATATTGCATTCAGTGTATGATACTATGATCTATTGCTGTAAATTCTGTGTCCTATGATCCTTCACCAGCTAACTGATGAAGGAGCAGTGCTCCGAACGCATGTACTTCCAGATAAACCTGATGGACTATAACCTGTTCATAAGTCATAGAGATGTACACCACAGAAACAGACCCTTCGGTCCAACTTGTCCATGCTGAACAGATATCCCAACCTAATTTAGTCCTATTTGCCAGCACTTGGCCCATAACCCTCGTAACCCTTCCTTCCTATTCATATACCCATCCAGATGCCTTTTAAATAATGCAAGTGTACCAGCCTCCAACACTTCCTCTGGCAGCTCATTCCATACACGGACCACCCTCTGTGTGAAAAGGTTGCCCCTTAGGACCCTTTTATATCTTTTCCCCTCTCACCCTAAACTATGCCCTCTAGTTCTGGACTCTTCCAGGGAAAAGGCTTTGTCTGTTTATCCTATCCATGCCTCTCATGATTTTATAAACCTCTATGAGGTCACCCCTCAGACTTCGATGTTCCAGGGAAAACAGCCCCAGCCTATTCAGCCTCTCTGTATAGCTCAAGCCCTCCAACCCTGGCCACAGTCTGGTGTGATTTTCCTTTTGCCAAAACGTCGATTTTCCTGCTCCTCGAATGCTGCCTGACCTGCTGTGCTTTTCCAGCATCACACTAATCTTGACTCTAATCTTCAGTACCCACTTTTGCCTGATTTTTAACTTTGTCCACCCCAGTCCAACACTGACACCTCCAAATCATTTTTACTACTGTTGAGTGTTGTTGACTAAGAATCTTGGTGAGATGGTGTGTAGTGACAAAATTGGAGTGCGTTCTGCCCCTGAGTGTGTGTCTGTGATGTAGGAACTGAGCTTGTTCTTCCCATGAATTATTTTTTACACTTCAGGGTGTAAACATTTCTGTTGGAGCGGTAGCTCCTTGTTTGCAGCATCTGAGGTGGTGTACACCCGAGTTTTAGTGAGGTGCCTGAAGTGAGTAAGTCAGAGGCTCTCACAAGGTTCATAGCTCCTTGAAAGTAGAGTCGCACGTAGATAGGATAGTGAAGAAGATATTTGGTCAGTGTATTGAGTACAGGAGTAAGGAGGTAATGTTGTGGCTGTTAATGATGTTGGTTAGGCCACTTTTGGAATATTGCATGCAATTCTGATCCCCTTCCTATCGGAATGATGTTGTGAAACTTGAAAGGGTTCAGAAAAGGTTTACAAGGATGCTGCCAGGGTTGGAGGCTTTGAACTATAGGGAGAGACTGAACAGGCTGGGGCTGATTTCCCTGGAGCGTCGGAAGCTGAGGGGTGACCTTATAGAGGTTTATAAAATCATGAAGGGTGTGGATAGGACAATTAGACAATTCAGAACTAGAGGGCATAGGTTTAGGGTGAGAGGGGAAAGATATAACATTATGAGACTTAAGGGGCAACTTTTTAACACAGAAGATGATGCGTGTATAAGCTGCCAGAGGAAGTGTTGGAGGCTGGTACAATTGCAACATTTAAGAGGCATTTGGCTGGGTATATGAATAGGAACGGTTTGGAGGGATATGGGCCGGGTGCTGGTAGGTGGGACTAGATTGGGTTGGGATATCTGGTCAGCATGGACAAGTTGGCCCAAAGGGTCTGTTTCCATGTTGTATATTTCTAAGACTAAGTGACAAACATTTTTGCCTCTTCAGCTGTGTAGTTCCTCAATAATTGTTTGTTAAAATCCCACCGTTAATTCAACTAAATACGTCCAGAATTAAAAAGTGCATGCCAGTAATTGCAACCATGAGGCGATCACAAGGTTGTAAAAACCTTCATGATTAGGTACTCTTCCAAATTTGTCCTCTCCCCTAGACAAGGTGTGTGTGTGTCTGTGTGTGTACGTACGTACGTATGTGCACATGTCCATATGCATATTGATCAAGTGCTTACACTCTTATGGTCCAAGTTTGTCAGAGAAATTAGCTCCAGTTCAGAACTGGCTGTCTTGGATATGAAGTTGACAGTCCAATTCAATTCAGGTATTTGTCTGCATTTTACTGACATGTTGACACAGGTGCTGTCTTCATGGAAGTGACAATTCAATCTGTTGCAATAGTTTTTCACAGAATTTTGCCAGGTAAATCAGATTGGCTAAATAGTGTAGTGTAGCAAAATAGCTGGTGTTTAACAGTAGGTTAAAAAGTACAAAAACTTTAAAGGAGGAGAAAGTAAGGACTGCAGATGCTGGAGATCAGAGTCGGGAGTGTGGTGCTGGAAAAGCACATGTCCATAGTTAGTCAGTCGCTGGAGATGGAGGTGGAGAGGTCCAGGAGGGGGAGGAATGTGTCCGAGATGGTCTAGGTGAATTTGAGGTTGGGGAGGTATGTGTTGGTGAACTTGATGAACTGTTCAACTTCTGAGGTTGGGGAGCATGAGATGGTGATGATACAGTCATCAATGTAGTGGAGGAAAAGGTCAGTGATGGTGCTGGTATAGCTGCTGGAGATAGACTGTTCCACATACCCGACGAAGAGGCAGGCAGAGCTGGGGCCTATGCAGATGCCTATGGCTACACCTTTGGTTTGGAGGAAGTGAGAGGATTGGAAGGAGACATTGAGAAGTTGACAACAACTTCTCCTTCCAATCCACACGTCATCTACTGTTTCCATTGCACCTGATGTGGTCTCCTCTGCATTGGGGAGACAGGACACCAACTTGCAGATTGTTTCAGAGAACATCTTTCTCTGGGACACCTGCATCAATCAACCCCATGGCCCCGTGGCTGATCACTTCAACTCCTCCCACTCTGCTGAGGACAAGCAGGTCTGGGCCGTCTCCATCGCCAAACCCTTACCCCCGATGACTGACTGGAGAAAGAATGTCTCATTTTCCACCTTGGGATCCTGCAACCACACGGGATCAATTTCACCAGTTTTCTCATTTCCCCTCTACACTCATTATCCCAGTCCCAAGCCTCCACCTCAGGACCGCCCTCCTGACCTGTCCATCACTTTTCCCATCGATCTGCTCCACCCTCCTCTCTGATACATCACCTTCTCCCTCACCTTCATCTACCTTTCGCATTCTCAGCTGCCTTCCCCTCCCCTCTCGCCCCCCTTCCCGGCCCACAAGCCTCATTCCTGATGAAGTGTTTATACCCGAAACGTCAATTCTCCTGCTCCTCGGATGCTGCCTGACCTGCTGTGCTTTTCCAGCACCACACCCTTGACATATATAGCATTTTGTTCAATGTATCTGTCTTGCACCTCTAATAGGTTTGGCTTCTGTACATGCTTGTTTGGTCTATATTCAAATGACTTGCAATCATAATGAATGCTCTGCTATCTCTTCCCATTGTAATTGAATACCATCTAGCGTATGTTTCGACATAGGCTCAGAGATATGTGCACAACAATTTGGAATGGGAGGGAGGATCAATGTTATTCTGACTCAAACATTCAACTTAAATTTGATTTCCTGTCACAAGGGTGGCTGAACTATAAAAGCAGCATGCTGCTCCCTGTTAGCTGTGCCTTAACATAACAAATAGGGCCCATTATAATGTGAGTACAAGAGCTGGGGAGTATATAGCTGAATGACAATAGACATGTAGCCATCAAGGTAAGGCTTTGCTGCACCTGTATAAAGTGACCTGTACAAAGTATGGGGGCCGTAGATTTGTGATATCATACACACAGTGCGCTGCCCTGTCTGACTTTCCAAGTAATTTCTTCCCATGAAGATGGATATCAGTGCAAGTGCATAAGGTATCATGACACTGATGCAGCAGACAGACTCCTCAACTCTCTCCAAGGGTATGCACTCCCTCTGGAATGTGTTGGTAGCAACACACACACATTTCCCAGTGTAACTCCAGGAGTTCCTGTTTCCAGGATAATTTCCAAGGTTCGGCAATTACCTCCAGCTGAACAGAGTCTGTGCCCTCTAACACGGCCTCTCCTGTACTATCGCTGTCTCCAACCCATTGTGTCTGTCTCACCATATTCCCCCCGGTCTGCACTGCCACCACCACCAGCAGAACCCAAGGAACGAGGCAAAAAGCAGAGGGGCAGCCCTCCTCTGGTTTCCTTCCATTTTTGACCTTCAAAGACAAGGTTTCTTGGGGCCACTCTGACTCCTGATGGGATGAATAGCTTTCATTCCTAGAGTGTACTTGTCAACACACTCCTAGGAAATGGGATGTGAAAGCTGTGATTCAGTGAACCACCATCTCCTCCCCTAATGTCCCTGCCCAGATTTTTGTCCTTCTCCAGATCTGGCCCCTTGTGCATATCCAGTTTGGTGGCCATGCCTTCAACTTGCTAGCTCCTAATCTCTGGAATGTCTCGCTGAGATCTCTCTGCTTTTCTCTCTCCTGTACGATCTCTCCTAAAATGCATGTTTCTCATGAAGCAATTGGACCTTTGGCCCAATACTTTCTTATGTGGCTCGCTGTCAATTTTGTTTTGAAGCACACTTATGAAATGTCTTTAGTCATTTACGGTGCTATATAAATGCAAGTGGTTGTTGTTTTGAGCAGAGAATGCCACAGTTATTTGGGCTAGTGTCTTATATAAAGTATAAAGTTTAATGCTCCTGTTACATTAACTCCATTCATTTGACTGATGTCACATGCAAGCAAGTGGAGGTCAGGAATTAGACTAGTTTTCAGAAGGGTCAAGTGCGTCTGTAGCTACTCCCTCAGGTCCCAGTGATTATACCTGACCAAATATAGTTGTGTTTATTACTATTGTGCAATAAACCTTTTGTTATCTAAGAGCAGGTTCTCATGTGTTGTTACTCAATGCTGGGTGTATCCTCCCAAACCTGTCAGCAGATAGCATCAAGACAAAGGAAGGTTGACAGTGAGCTACATCCACAGCCCTGACCCACACCAGGTAGCAATTACAGCACAGTTCCAGTAATGGTCATCTGGGTAAAGACAAACATAGTTGCAGTGATGCAGACCTGACCCTCATTGTCAGGAGAAGAAAATAAATTTCCAGCAATTGACTTTAACGCTTTAAGGGCACTGCCTCTGTACGAAGACACAGTGAGCAGCTGAAACATGATCACCACCAGAGAGATAGTAGCAACCATAAATACAGGGAACTGGCATGCTCAGCATTCAGTCATAGGGACATGCAGCAAAGAAACAGACCCTTCGGTCCAACTTGTCCATGCCAATCAGACCTCCTCGATTAATCTAGTCCTATTTGCCAGCACTTGGCCCAAATCCCTCTGAACGCCTTCCTATTCATGTCCCCATCCAGATGTCTTTTAAATGCTGCAATTGTACCAGCCTCGATCACCTCCCCTGGCAGTTCGCTCCACGTACACACTACCCTCACATGAAAAAGTTATTCCTCGTGTCCTTTTTAAATCTTTCCCCTTTCATCTTAAACCTGGGCCCTCCAGTTTTGAATTCCACGGCCCTCATGATTTTATAAACCTCTATAATCTCACTCCCAGGCCTCTGATGCTGCAGGAAAAAATTCTGAAGACAAATCTTCATTAGAATGTTGCTGGAGCTGAAAGTGCTGGAGCAGGATCATAGGGTGGAAGAGAGAGAGAAATCCACCACACTTAGAAATCTAGAGACCCTAGCAGAGGAGATTCCGTAAAGAGCAGATTATTCACAGTGTGGAAACAGGCTCTTCGGCCCAACAAGTCCACACCGACCCGCATACCACCCAGATCAATACTCCTACATTTACCCCTTCACCTAACAATACGGGCAATTTAGCATGGCCAATTCACCTAGTCTGCACATTTTTTGGACTGTGGGAGGAAACCGGAGCACCCGGAGGAAACCCTCACAGACACTGGGAGAAAGTGCAAACTCCACACAGAGAGTCGCCTGAGGCGGGAATTGAACCCGGGGCTCTGGCGCTGTGAGGCAGCAGTGCTAGCCACTGTGCCACCGAAGGCTGCGAAGGTAAAATGAAACATCGTGATGAGAAACATGGTGGAAAATGGTGCAGAGAGCAAGGAGTGAGGCAAGTAGGTGTAAAAGAGAGTTCACATCTCCTAAATCAAACATCCACCCGAGGGTCCACAACATACATTCGCAAGGAGCAAGATTAGGACCAGAAAAAGAAATTTAGAATCAGAAAAGTCAGATACAATTCAACATTTAATAGGACCATGGAACTCAACAACTAAGGCGTAATTTCTACTGGAAGACATATAAAGGCTGCAGCTAGACAGCATTATTTAAATATTTGTCTGGAAGAATACTTTGTGTTTTCATAGAGTAATAGAATCCATACAGTATGGAAGCAGGCCACTCAGCCCTCATCGACCCTCCAAAGAGCGCTTTCCCCTCCCCCACCCCCTATTCCCTGCATTTCTCATGGTCAGCCCATGGAGAAGGTGTATCTGTACCAGCTGATGGTTGAGAACAGGCTGACGGAGCAGTGTTCATTAGATTGCATTTAGGAACTTGGGAAATAGGAACGAGATTAGACTATTCAACCCTTCTACTTGCTATCCCAATCAGCCAAAGGATGATCTTTTATTTCAGTACGATTTCACTCACTATGCTTCTTGATGTCTTTAATATCTAGAAATCTATTAAGCTCTGTCTTGAATATTCTCAATGACGCAGTCTCCAAAGCTCTCTGGAGTACAGAATTCTAACAATTCACTGTCCTTTTGAGTGAAGAAATTCCTCCTTAGCACAGTCCTAAGTGTTTTTGTGGAGAAGACATATATGTGTAGTTTCCTACTTTGCCGGGTGGATGTCAGTATCCTGGCTGTGCTGAAATGACTCGGCTGAAATGCCAGTCTAATTTTGGAGCAAGTTAAAGATCACACAATACCAGGTTATAGTCCAACAGGTTTATTTGGAAGCACTAGCTTTTGGGGCGCTGCTCCTTCATCAGGTAACTGTGGAGCAGGATCATAAGACACAGAATTTATAGTAAAAGATTACAGTATCATGCAGTTGAAATGATATATAATTTTGGAGTACTAGTCTTCAATACTACAACTGAGATTTTGTCAGGGCTCATAGCTTTTGCAGTTTTCTATACCTACGGTTTTTTGTTGATATCATGTGCCGTGATTCAGTACAGGCTAAAGGCAAACATATGCAACATCTGAGCACTCAGAAGGAAGCTGAGATGGATCCTCTATTCAACACCTCTGTCTGAAGTTTGTTATAAGAGCTTCAGGCATGTCAATGATGTTTGATGTGCTCAACTCACTCATCATTGAGTTTGCCGATATTTATGGAGCTTCTACTGAAGTTAAATGTTTAATTGTTCACCACCATTCAAGACGGAGTGTGGCAGGAGTGCAGGATTTAGATCTGATCCATTGTTTATGGGAGCACTGAGCTCTGTCCTATCTCATTCACCTTTTCCTAATTTAACATGCAAGCAGTCCTTTCAGCAAGGTGACCTTGCTTTCTTAGTGTGCTTGGTGGTGTTGCTGGTATTCTCCTTGCTCTCTTCTTTGCACTATTGATGCTACTGGAAGGGAGGCAGAAACACCATGAAATTTAGATCGTGATTGAATAAAATTCTGCTCTTGCTGTTGACGGGCCACTTGGATACACAGTTTTCGAAGAGCTAGACGTGTTCTGGATCTGTCCTATTAGAATGATGGTCCTTCCACATGTAACAATGGGATTTTGACAAGTATTATACAGTGGTTGTTCCTGTCATCCGTGAAAGGGAGGAGGTTGGTGAGGAGGGGGTCTTGTAGATTTTCTCTCGTGGTTGGCTCCTCATCACCAGTCACCAGTCCAGCAGTTATGTCATTCAAGATTTAACCATTGAGCATCTCACATTGGCCTCCCATCCTGAGAACATTCACTGCATTTTCCAAGTGATGGGGAAGTACTGAGTCAGTAGCGAAGGCCAGGCAGGCAGTGTTCCTATCCATGTTTTACCTGGTGTTATGAAACCACTTGGAGTTCAGAGTTATAGACAGTAGACAATAGGTGCAGGAGTAGGCCATTCTGCCCTTCGAGCCAGCACCACCATTCATTCATGGCTGATTATCCTCAATCAGTATCCTGTTCCTGCCTTATCCCCATAACCCTTGATTCCACTATCCTTAAGAACTTAATCCAACTCTTTCTTGAAAGTATCCAGAGACCTGGCCTCCACTGCCCTCTGGGGCAGAGCATTCCATACACCCACCAATCTCTGGGTGAAGAAGTTTCTCCTCAACTCTGTTCTAAGTGGCCTACCCCTTATTTTTAAGCTGTGTCCTTTGGTTCGGGACTCACCCATCAGCGGAAACATGCTTCCTGCCTCCAGAGTGTCCAATCCTTTAATAATCTTATATGTCTCAATCAGATACCCTCTCAGTCTTCTAAACTCAAGGGTATACAAGCCCAGTCGCTCCAATCTTTCAGCGTAAGATAGTCCCACCATTCCGGGAATTGACCCAGTGAACCTACGCTGCACTCCCTTAATAGCCAGAATTTGGAGACCAAACCTGCACACAGTACTCCAGGTGTGGTCTCACCAGGGCCCTGTACAGCTGCAGAAGGACCTCTTTGCTTCTATACTCAATCCCTCTTGTTATGAAGGCCAGCATGCTATTAGCTTTCTTCACTGCCTGCTGTACCTGCATGCTTACCTTCATTGACTGGTGTACAAGAACACCCAGATCTCTCTGTACTGCCCCTTTACCTAACTTGATTCCATTTACGTAGTAATCTGCCTTCCTGTTCTTGCCACCAAAGTGGATGACCATACATCTATCCACTTTAAACTGCATCTGCCATGCATCTGTCCACTCACCTAACCTGTCCAGGTCACCCTGTATTCTCCTAACATTCTCATCACATTTCACCCTGCCACCCAGCTTTGTCTCATCAGCAAATTTGCTAATATTACTTTTAATACCATCATCTATATCATTAATGTTCACTGTAAAAAGCTGTGGTCCCAGCACTGATCCCTGCAGCACACCACTGGTCACCGCCTGCCATCCGAAAGGAAGACGTTTATCACTACTCTTTGTTTCCTGTCAGCCAACCAATTTTCAATCCATGTCAGTACTTTGCCCCTAATACCATGTGCCCTAATTTTGCTCACTAACCTCCTATGTGGGACTTTATCAAAGGCTTTCTGAAAGTCCAGGTTTACTACATCCACTGGATCTCCCTTGTCCATCTTCAGAGTTACATCCTCAAAACATTCCAGAAGATTAGGCCAGCATAATTTCCGCTTCATAAATCCATGCTGACTCTGACCTATCCTGTTACTACTATCCAGATGTGTCGTAATTTCATCCTTTATAATTGACTCCAGCATTTTTCCCACCACTGAGGTCAGACTAACTGGTCTATAATTCTCTGTTTTCTCTCTCCCTCCTTTCTTAAAAAGTGGGACAACATTAGCCACCCTCCAATCCGCAGGAACTGATCCCGAATCTATAGAACATTGGAAAATAATCACCAACGCATCCATGATTTCTCGAGCCACCTCCTTCAGTACCCTGGGATGTAGACCATCAGGTCTCAGGGACTTATCAGCCTTCAGACCTAACAATCTCTCCAACATAATTTCCTGGCAAATATAAATTCCCATCAGTTCAGGTCCTTCAGCCACTATTACCTCCGGGAGATTGCCTGTGTCTTCCCCAGTGAACACAGATCTGAAGTACCAATTCAATTCTTCTGCCATTTCTTTGTTCCCCGTAATACATTCCCCTGTTTCTGTCTTCAAGGGCCCAATTTTAGTCTTAACCATTTTTTTTTTCTTTTCACATACCTAAAAAAAGCCTTTACTATCCTCCTTTATATTTTTGGCCAGTTTATCTTTGTACCTTATTTTTTCTTTGCGTATTTCCTTCTTAGTTATCCTCTGTTGTTCTTTAAAAGCTTCCCAGTCCTCCGATTTCCCACTCATCTTTGCTATGTTATACTTTTTCCCTTTTGTCTTTATATGGTCCTTAACTTCCCTCGTCAGCCACGGCCACCAATGCCTCCTCCTAGGGTCTTTCTTCCTTTTTGGAATGAACTGATCCTGCACCTTCTGCATTATACCCAGAAATATCTGCCATTGTTCCTCCCATATCATCCCTGCTAAAGTATTGCACCATTGAACTTTGGCCAGCTCCTCCCTCATAGCTCCATAGTTCCCCTTATTCAACTGAAATATTGTCACTTCCAATTCTACCCTCTCCCTCTCAAATTGAGATTGAAGCTTATTGTATTATGGTCACTACTTCCCAATGGCTCCTTCACTTCGAGGCCCCTGATCAAATCCGGTTTGTCGCACCATACCAGATCCAGAATTGCTTTCTCCCTGGTAGGCTCCAGCACCAGCTGTTCTAAGAATCCAACTCGGCAGCACTCCACAAACTCCCTTTCTTGGGGTCCAGTACCATCCTGATTCTCCCACTCTACCTACATGTTGAAATCCCCCATAACAACTGTAGTAATATCTTTGGGACAGGCCAATTTCAACTCCTTATTCAACTTACACCCTACATCCATACAACTGTTTGGGGGCCTGTAGATAACTCCCATGAGGGTCTTAGAATTTCTCAGCTCTATCCACACTGACTCTACATCCCCTGATTCTAGGTCCCCCGTGCAAGGGACTGAATATCATTCCTTACCAACAGGGCCACCCTACCCCCTCTGCCAGTCAGTTGTCCTCACGATAGCACGTGTAGCCTTGAATATTCATTTCCCAGGCCCTGTCCACTTGAAGCCATGTCTCAGTCATCCCCACAACATCGTAACTGCCAATTTCCAAATGAGCCTCAAGCTCATCCACCTTATTTCTAATGCTTTGTGCATTCACATATATTATTTTTAATTTGTTATTGCCCTCAACCTTCCTATCAATCTCTATTTCACTTGACCTTAAGATATGATCCTTTTTTGAGTTTTCTGCTCCATTGATTCCATTGTCTTTCTTGACATCTCTTGTTCCAACTTTCCCTTTAACTTCCTTCTTAACTTAAAGTTAGTGTTGAGGGTTGGCAGGATAACTCCATCCTGACTCCATGTCACTGTGCCTTCACCCTGGCAACATACATGAGGTCTCACACCTGAGAGACGCTAGCTGATGAGAGAGGGAAATAGTGACATCATCAGTAGACTGGCATGTACCACCCACAGAAGGATGGCAGGAACAGAGATGTGTTCTGAACAAAGGACACTGGACTCAAAATATTAATTCTACTTTTTCTCTATTTATTGCTGCCAGACCTCCTGAGTTTCAGCATCTGCAGCTCTTTGTGTTATTTTAGCGAAGTGTTGATGTTCATTTGCAGGTTCATAACAATGTTGAGTTGGCAGAGGAGGAAACTCACCTCAGGAATGAATGTCTCATTTTATTTTCCTTGCAATGCTCCTTTACTTTAAGATATACTCTTAAGCTCTGCCTTGCTTTATAATGGTTTACATCACAGAAGCACATATTTTAGCAAGTGTTCCCACTTTTTTCTACTCTAACAATCCTTTTCATGTAGACTCACCAGAACTCATCGTTAAGTTGATAAATTCTATCTTTATGGTCTTGATGGAAGACTTATAAAATTCTGTTGAAATCATTCAAACTGGTGCATCTTGAGCTATCTCACCTTTTTAAAAAAAAATGGTCTTACGTCAAATTGTTAATAGTGAAAGATTAAAATATATGATGCTTTTTTCCAGAATTATTTTCAATTCAAAATATAACTTAGCTTGAAATTAGCAAAAATATCCACTCATGGATATCCATGTATAATACAAATATCCATGTATTTTAATCTTTTCTTTTGTTTTCTATGTTGTGAAGTCTTTCATTCATATTCAAGTATTTATCTCTAGACGGTAACTCAGTGGTTAGCACTGCTGCCTCACAGCACAGGGACCCAGGTTTGACTCCAGCCTTGGGCTACAGTCTGTGTGGAGTTTAAGCGTTCTCCCCGTGTCTGTGTGGATTTTCTCTGGGTGCTCTGGTGACCTCCCTCAGCCCAAAGATGTACAGGCTAGATGGATTGGCTGTGGGAAATGTGGAGTTACAGCGACAGGGATTGGGTCCAAGTAAGATGCTCTTCAGAGGGTTGGTGTAAACTTGATGGGCTGAATGGCTTGCTTCCACACTGTAGGGATTCAGTGAATGCCTAAGCTTTGTGGTGCCAATTGTTCCAAAAGTGTTTTACAATACAAATGTAGAGGATTATGAGGAAAGCTACCACTTCAATCTTATTTATGCGAATTGTAATTTTCAGTTGAGAGAGAAGTAAGGTGAAGATTTTGAGTCAAATGTGACTCTCCTAATTTTCCCTCTTTGTTCCCTCTTCTGCATTTTCTGTTTTTATTTCAGATTTTCAGCATCTACAGCATTTTTGCTTTTAGTCATTAAATTTATTTGTTTCTCTTTCATTTAGTTTTAAGTGACCTAGCCACCAAAGTAAGACATGTGTTTGTAGGGTACTGTTCATAGCTACCACACATCTTCAAGTTCTTGATAGCTAATGAACAACATTGAAGTGTCATCACTTGTTGTAATATAGGAAAAGAGATTACTAAATCAGAAAACAATTTTTGATCATCTATCCAACAGTTACATACTAAAAATCATTTATATGTGGGACACTTCCTGGATGTATCATGTGTACTTACAGGAACACTTCAGCAATAAAATTTATTTTATCTTTCATGTGGTGAAGTTATTACTGTTCACATTAATGCTCAGCTGAAAATCAACTGCAAAATAAAAATAATTTGCACAACTTCCATTGATGGACGGAATTCAAAGGCATTTATTCCCAAATTTTTTCTTGGTGTTAATTTTGCACATTTATTTCAAAGATGTTACTGCAGCGCAAACCTTTCAAGACTTTGTTGTTCATGTTGTACAAAAATTTTAATTAACTGGAAACTTACAAGCACCCTGAAGTTAAATTCTCTAATTCAGTGTGACTGATACTGTCAAACAGACAAAGCAGTTCTAGGGCTGAATTTGCATTACTGGCCCCCAGGGAATCCAAAGTAGACAGGCATGAGGCTGGAAGAGCACACCAAGCCAGGCAGCATCAGGAGGTGCAGAGGTCGGCGTTTTGGGTGTAACCCTTCTTCAGGACTGAAGAAGGACTGGGACGTGAAGAAGGGTTATACCCGAAACGTCAACTTCTGCACTTCCTGATGCTGCCTGGCTTGCTGTGCTCTTCTAGCCTCATGCCTGTCTACTTTGGATTCCAGCATCTGCAGCCTTTTTTGTCGACCCAGGGAACTCTCAGCGTGCTTGGGAGTGAACTTTGAAAGACGTGATTTTAAGTAATCTATATTGTGCTCCAGTTTACCTCTCTTCCTGCCCAGTTATGTTTGCGGTCTGTCCTGTCTGTTTTTATTCTTGATTCCAGAATAACATGTATAGGTAAAACAGTTGTATAATACTGTATTTATTTTAAAGTGCCCCCTTTGTGTGACTGACTGAGGTAGTACAGGAGAGGGGCAGCTTGGCAGCAAGGGCAAAAGATTAGCTTTCATTGGGCCCCTCTTTACTTATTGGATAAATCATGTGTATTTGTTTCTTCATGTGATAACCCACAGCTCTCTTTCTGCTTACACAGCCTCCATTTTATGACCCTGTGGTACCACTGGATTTTGAGGAGTTTGTGATGTCACAGATCAACATTATAGATCCTGACCTTCAGCAAGACCTGGGAGACTTCCCTGACGATGACCTGGAGATTACTTTTATTCCAAGAGAATGCAGAACGGTGCACCCTTCGGTCCCTGAAGAAGGGTAATACAGATATGTACCACTCCTGCTCTAATTTAGGAAATATGTCCACAAACATTTGCCAAGCATGAACTCCCAAAATGGTGGTATGTCATGATGTCTCTGATGTTGTAAAGGCTGGTCAATAGAATGAGATTTCAGAGTTTAGACAGAAAAGTTCACGAGAATGGTATCCGAGAGAAGTGGCTTCAGTTATGTGGAGAATCTAGAAAAGCTGAGTTTGTTCTTGTTAGGGCCGAGAAGGTTAAGAGGCAATTTAGTACAAGTGCCCTAAATCCTGAGAAGTTTAGTTAAAAGTCAGAGAGAGGTACAGCACGGAAACAGACCCTTCAGTCCAACTCATCCAGACTGACATCCTATCTAATCAAGTCCCATTGCCAGCACTTGGCCCATATCCCTCAAAACCCTTTTTATTCATATATCCATCCAGATGCCACTTCCTCTGGCAGCTCATTCTATATATGCACCTCTCACTCCATGAAACCCTTGCCACTTTGGTCCCTATTAAATCCTTCCCCTCTCACCTTAAACCTCTGTCCTCTAGGCTTGACTCCCCACCCAAGGAAAAACCCTTGGCTATTCATCCCGTCTATGCCCCTCATTATTTTATAAACCTCTATACGGTCACCCCTCAGCCTCTAATCCTCCAAAGAAAATAGCCCAGCCTATTCAGCGTCTCCCTACAGTTCAAACCCTCCAATCCAGGCAACATTCTTGTAAACCAAAAGAGAAAAATGCTGGAAAATCTCAGCAGGTCTGGCAGCAGCTGTCAGGAGATAAAAGAGCTGACGTTTCGAGTCTAACTGAACCTTTGTCAAAGCTTTGGGTCAAAGGGTCAGTTAGATTTGGAACGTCGGCTCTTTTCTCTCCGTACAGATGCTGCCAGACCTGCTGAGAGTTTTGTGGTGGTGCTGTCCCAGAGGTGTTCCCTGAAACGTTCCGCAAATAGGTGGCCTGTCTCCCCAATGTAGAGGAGACCACATCAGGTGCAGCGGATACAGTAAATGGTGTGTGTGGAGGTGCAGGTGAATTTGTGGCGGCTATGGAAGGATTCAATGGGGCCTTGGAGGGAAGTGAGGGGGGAGGTGTGGGCGCAAGTTATGCACTTCTTTGCGGTGCAAAACCTGCGCCCACACCTCCCCCCTCACTTCCCTCCAAGACCCCAAGGGATCATTCTGTATCCATCACAAATTCACCTGCACCTCCACACACATCATTAACTGCATCTGCTGCACCTGATGTGGTCTCCTCTACATTGGGGAGACAGGCCACCTATTTGCGGAATGTTTCAGAGAACACCTCTGGGACACCCGCACCAACCAACCCAACCATCCCGTGGCTCAACACTTTAACTCCCCCTCCCACTCCGCCAAGGACATGCAGGTCCTTGGCCTCCTCCATCGCCAGACCCTGGCCACACAACGCCTGGAGGAAGAGCGCCTCATCTTCCGCCTAGGAACCCTCCAACCACATGGGATGAATGTAGATTTCTCCAGCTTCCTCATTTCCCCTCCCCCCACCTTATCTCAGTCCCAACCCTCGGATTCAGCACCGCCCTCTTGACCTGCAATCTTCTTCCCGACCTGTCCACGCCCCCACCCCTCTCCAACCTATCACCCTCACCCTCACCCCCTTCCACCTATCGTATTCTCTCCCCCCTACCTTTTATCTCAGCCTGCTTGGCACACCAGCCTCATTCCTGAAGAAGGGCTGATGCCCGAATCGTTGATTCTCCTGCTCCTAGGATGCTGCCTGGCCTGCTGTATTTTTCCAGCACCACATTTTTCAACTCTGCTGAGATTTTCCAGCATTTTCTCTTTTGGTTTCAAGTTTTCCAGCATCCGCAGTAATTTGCTTTTTTAACATTCTTGTGAATCTTTCCTGAATCCTTTCAAGTTTCACAACATCCTTCCTACAGCAGGGAGGCCAGAAATAAAAACAGTATTGTAAATCTGGCTTCACCAATGTTCTGTACAGCGCAACATGATATCCCAGCTACTATGTTTGATGGACTGACCGATGAAGGCAAGTGTGCCAAATATATTCTTCATCACCGTGTCTGCCTGCGACACTACTTTCAAGGAACTATAACCCTGCACCCTAAGCTCTCTTTGTTCAGCAACACTCCCCAGGGCCTTATCATTAAGTGTATAAGTCCTGCCCAAATTTGCCTTTCCAAAATGTAACACCTCACATTTATCTAAATTGAGCTCCATCTGCAGCTCCTTAGCCCAAGCTCTGATCAAGGTCCCATTATACGCTGAGATAATCTATGTTGTTAATCTCTGGAATTCCTAGCCCCAGGAAGTAGTTGACGCTGCTTCAGTAAACACTTTTAAAGCTAAGCTAGATTTTGTTTTTGAAGAATAAAGGACTTAAGGGATACAGTGAGAGGACAGGTAAGTGGAGCTGAGTCCATGAGAAAATCAGCCATGATCTTATTGAATGGTGGAGCAGCTCGAAGGGTCATCTTCCAGGATTCTATAGACTCTGGAAGAGTGCCTGCAGATTGGAGGGTAGCTAATGTTACCCCAATATTTAAAAAGGAAAGTAGAGAGAAACTAAGGAGTAATAGACTAAGTCTAACATCAGTAAAGGGGAAATTCCTGAATCCGTCATCATGGACTTTATACCACACCATTTAGAAAGAAGTGGCAGAGTCAGCATGGGTTTATGAAGGGGAAATCATGCTTGGCACATCTATTGGAATTCTATGAAGATGTAACTAGTGGAGTTGACGAGGTGGAGCCAGTCGATGTGGTATATTTGATCATTCAGAAAGCATTTGACAGAGTCCCGCAAAAGAGATTATTGTGCAACATTAAAGTGCATGGGATTGGGGGCAGTGTATTGAGATGGATAGGAAACTGGTTGGCAGAGAGGAAACAGACTGTAGGAATTAATGGGTCCTTTGAAATTGGCAGGCATTGACTAGCGGGGTGTCATAGGGGTCAGTGCTGGGACCCGAGCTATTCACAATATATCTTAATGATTTGGATGAGGAAAAAATATAACATCTCAAAATTTGCAGATGATCCCAAGTTGGGTTGGAGGGTGAACTGTGATGAGGATGCAGGGATCCTTCAGCATGATATGGACAGGTTTGGTGAGTGGGCAAATCATTGGCAGATGCAGGATCATTTGGATAAATGTGAGGTTACTCACTTTAGAAGCAAAAACAAGGTGGCAGATTCCTACCTGAATGGCTGTACATTGGGAGAGGGGAGTGTGCAGCAGTATCTGGGTGTCCTTGTGCACCAGGCATTGAAGGTAAGCATGCAGATGCAGCAGGTGATAAAGAAGGTGAATGGTATGTTTGGCTTTCATTGTGAGAGGGTTCGAGTACAGGAGCAGGGATGTTGTTACAGTTATAAAGGGCCGTGGTGAGGCCACACCTAGAATATTGCGCGCAGTTTTGGTCTCCTTTTCTGAGGAAGGATGCTCTTGCTCTCGAGGGAATGCAGTAAAGGTTTACCAGGCTGATTCTGGGGATGGGGGTACTGACGTATGAGGAGAGATTGACTAGGTTAGGATTGTTTTCACTGGAGTTCACACAAATGAGGGAGGAACTTATAGAGACTTATAAAATTCTAACAGGACTAGACAAGGTAATGCAAGAAGGATGTTCCCAATGGTGGGTGTGTCCAGAGCCAGGATCACGGTCTGAGGATTCAGCGAGGACCATTTAGGACAGAGATGAGGAGACATTTCTTCCCCCAGAGTGTGGGGAGCCTGGGGAATTCATTACCAAAGAAAGGAGTTGATACCAAACCAACAAGAGGTGGTTTTGGGGTGAATGGGATCAAAAATTATGGAGAGAAGCAGATTTAGACAATTGAGTTGGACAATCAGCCATGATCGTGATGAATGGTAGAGCAAGCTTGAAGGGCCAAATGGCCTCTTCCTGTTCCTGTCTTCCTTGTGTCTGTGTTTAGATGAATGTGGCAGCATATAGATCAGTTGCGGCAATGGTAGGAAAAATGGCAGATGGGATTTAATCCGGGTAATGTGCTGCACTTTGGGAGATCAAATATTAAAGAAAAGTGTACAATTAATGGCAGAACTCTGAACAGCATTTGTGTACACAGGGATCTTGGAGTTCAAGTCCATAGCTCCTTGAAAGTAGCCACTCAAGCAGATAGGGCAGTAAAGAAGGCATAAGACATGCTAGCCTTTATTGGTCAGGGAATTGAGTACAAGAGTAACAATGTCATGTTGCAGCTTTATAAGACTTTGGTTAGGCCACACTTAGAATATTGTGCTCCATTCTGGTCACCACATTACAGGAAGGATGTGGAGGTTTTGGATAGGGTGTAGAAGAAGCTTACCAGGATGCTGCTTGGATTAGAGCGTATGAACTATAAGGAGAGGCTAGAAAAACTCTGGTTGTTTTCTCTTGAGCGGTGGACGCTGAGGTGAGACTTGGTAGAAGTCTATAAAATTGAGATGCTCAGATAGAGTTGATGGTCAGAATCTTATTCCCAGGTTTAGCACTACATGAAATGTTTAGCACTACAAAGCATGCATTTAATGTGAGAGGAGGAAAGTTCAGAGGAGATGTGAGGGCCAGGTTTTTTTTACACCGAGAGCAGTCAGAGTCTGGAATGCGCTGCCAGGGGGGTGGTGGAGGCCGATACAATCGGGCGTTTAAGGGACTTTCAGCTAAGTATATGGGCAAGGAATGGAGGGATATGGACCAAGGGCAGACAGAAAGAATTAGTTTAATTTGGTGTCACGTTCGGCTCCATCTTGTAGGCCGAATGTCTGGTCTCTGTGCTGTACTATTCTCTGTTCTACGTACAGCAGAAATTCACCAAAACTTCTCTGACAGCATTTTTCAAAGCATTGACATCTGGAAAGACAAGGGCAACCGATTCATGGGAACACCACCATATGCAAGGTTCTCCTGAAGCCAATCACCATCCCAACTGGAAGTATATCACTGTTCCCTCAGTGTTGTTGTGTCAAATCCTGGATGTTCCTACCTAAACAGCATTGTGCGTCTATCGACACCAAATGGACTGCAGCAGTTCAGTAAGGCAGCTCACCCTACCTTCTCAAGGGCACCTAGGGATGGACAGTAAATATTGATTGAGCCAGCAAAGCTCACATCGCATGAATTAAAAAAGAAGAAAGTGCTCTCGACTGAAACCAGCTTTCCATTCCAGATTCTATCAATTAATTGTCTGAATTCCACAAATTGTCAGGGTGGCATTTAAACATGTGTCTGAGGCATTAGCCTCTGGATTATTTATTCAATGACGAACACTACACAGCTACCTCCCACTCTGCTGCTGTTAATCAACGGTCAGCTCAGGAGAAACTGTAAAATTACTGGAAGAGGAGAAGTGAAAGGAAATTCCAAGTCAAAGCATTTAGGAGAACCTAATAGAAGTTGCAAGAAATGACAGCAATAATTTATTCACTACAACACCGTGAGAACAGGAAAATTAGAGCGTTCAGCCAAAGATGCAGAGTTACTGTGATGGGGAGAGGGATAACTGCTTCAGCATAACGATGGTGCAAGGGTGATATGGTGCTACCTTCTCTAAGATATTTCAGAAGCAGTTAATTTTTTTTTGCTTTAATATCCATCCCGGCGAACACATCTGTTTTCCCAGTTTCCTAGTGATAGCACTCAAAGCTATCTGACAGTGCCGAACCTGTTAGTGTTGTAGCCAACTGTGAGCCTAAATTGTGTCCTGAAGGCTTTCAACAGAATTTTTTGATCACAGCACTTTAATTTAGAGAAAAGAGAACTGAGTCAAACTGACACATTATAAACAGACTGAGAGAAAACGTTCTCTTCTGATAAATTCAAGAGTCATTTGTGCTGTAGCATTTTCTTTTCATTTGTTTTAATTTGTTTTATTGATAACATGTAAGATCAGGTGTAATTGGAAATGTTTCTTAGAACTAACCATATCTTTTAATTTCCAGAGTTGGTTTAGATCCACTTGTACGAGACTGTGTCCAGACCTACACTCAGGATTGGCTCATTGTCAACAGAAGGTAATTTAACCATTCTGCACTGACTGGCTGTAATGAAATCAAACAGAAACCTTTGACTGGAAAATTGTAGTTAATCGTAACTCACTTGGAATCGTCACAATTGTTTGATAATATGTGAAATATTAACTTGCTTGAGTTTTGAAATTGCATTATTTTGTGAACCAGGAGAAAGTGAGGACTGCAGATGCTGGAGATCAGAGATAAGAGTGTGGTGCTGGAAAAGCACAGCAGGTCAGGCAGCATCTGAGGAGCAGGAGAGTCGACTCCTTGGAGTCATTCCTGTTGAAGAGCTGATGCTCAAAACATTGGCACTCCTGTTTCTTGGATACTGCCTGACCGGCTGTGCTTTTCCAGCAACACACTTTTGGTTCTTATTTGTGAACCAGCCAATACTCTGTATCTGAGAATAAGATGAACCTTTCCATCATGTTCTGTCTGAACTTAGATTTCCAGTATCTTTAATACTTTAGCATAAACGTACATGGAAAACAGGAACAGGAGTACATTATTCAACCCACATTCAGTGAGATCTGTGGCCTAACTCCATATACTTGCCTTTGGCCTATATCCCTTAATACCTTTGCTTAACAAAAAATATCTCTCTCAAATTTTAAATTAACAATTTATCTAGCATCAAATGCTGTTTGTGGAAGCAAGTTGCAAACACCCACCACCCTGTGTGTGTGGAAGTGCTTCCTAACATCTCTCTGAATGGTCTGGCCCTAAGACAGTAAAACTATTGGAAAAAATTTAGAAATGCACGAAAAGATCAACAAGACAACAAAACACTCAACCTGACATTGCTCAAAAACATGCAAGCATCCCTGGTTGTAGGGAGATGAGGTGCTGTTTGTGGATTAAGTGCCAAAATATTCCCAACCAGGACTTCCCAAGCTAGTAACCCCAAGTGTAATGTGGAGGCAGTAGGAGATGTGCATGAACCCTTGAAGATCTCTATCTGAATGAGGCACCCACCAACCATATACACCTGTGCATGAATTATCACATGGTGATGATGGCAGAGTGGGGTCGGAGAGTTGGAATTAGAAACGCATCGAGGGGTTGGTGTTGTTCAGGTGTGTGCCTGAAGCAATGGTTCCCTACAGACAGGGACATTTTTTAATAGTTTCTTTCTGACATTTTCTCTCGGTGCTGTTCTATTCACAACCCTCCTGTATTCCTCATTTCCACCATTTGACACACAGCCAGGTCAATGTTCTTACACTATCCATACCTAATGAGGACTGAAAGGTGACTCCTAACCTAAGGGATCTCAGTCCCCAGTTCCTGTCCCCTCTTATACTGATGGTTTTATTTGGCGTAAGTGATCCCTGAGTCCCATAAACTAAATTCACAACCTGAGGGGGCTCGTTCACAGCTACTTCTGTTATACTCCCATCAAAATGAATTGCGTAGTTCTGGCAAGTCCTCACATCTTTTGTCTTGTTAAATAGCTGCTAATATCTCACAAAATAATTTTGAGCCTTAAGTGGGAAGCATTATGAATGTTAATCAGGAGCATTTGAAATATTATTGACTCTTTAATCACTTATGTTGGTAAAAGTTGATGTTAATTGTAACCCTGGTTGTTCAGAAACCAAGGAGAAATTGGGGCTCTGAGTTCAAACAGACTTGAATCGAGGAGGGATCTGTACAAGACTCTTCCAAAGCAGTTGTTTGAATCTGAAGAAAGTGGCAATACGGTCAGTCAAGAGGTAAATGCACAGTTACTTCATTACAACTGTCCTTGTTTTTTTGTACTTTCAGGATTTCTTTTGGGAGTGTGATTATCCTGATTTAAGGGACAGTCACAAGTTTGCACTTCAATTAACTTAGTTTAAACATACTGCTGTCAGCCTGCATTTAGTGTGGGAGCAGCTTAAACAGATGGAATTTGTGTTAATGCAAGCTGGAAATAACACTTCAGATTTGGTAACCATGCCAATTATATGTCTATGTGTCTTTCCATGACCTGATAATCAGTCGTGCCTTTTTCTACAGGATGATGCAAGACCTCATCTGGTTCTGTGTGATCAGCCAGGGAGGGCAACGTTGACATCCTGTGACTTTGACCTTCGCAGCTTGCAGCCAGATACCCGCTTAGAAAATATACTTCAGCCCATCACTCCAGAGGGACTTGATAAACAAAATGAAGAAACACGCAGAGCCAACAGGCATATGGAATTATTTGCACTCTATCCACCAATAGATGAGGTTATAAATATTTTATACTTTATTTAAACAATACTAAAATGATAGTCAATGTTTGTCATAGAACTACAGACTTCTGCAGTGCAGAAGGAGGCCATTTGACCCATTATGTCTGTCCCAGCTCCTGAAAGAGGAACCCAGCTAGTCCCACTCTCCAGCTCTACCTCCAGAGCCTTCGAAATTTATCCCTTTTGAATAAATCTCCAGCTAAATTTTGAAACCACCTGCAGAATCTGCCTGCACTACTCTCCCAGGCACCGCAATACAAATCCTAACAACTCTCTGAGTAAGGAGGTTTCTCCCCATCTCACGCCGAGCTGTCTTGCTGACAATCCTGATATTGTGACCCCGAGTTACTGACATACCAACTACTGGATACAGAATATCTTTTTTACCCTGTCAGAAATGGTCATCGTTTTGCAGTGGAGGTGCCAATGTTGGCCTGGAGTGGACAAACTCAAAACTCACATGACACCAGGCTCTAATCCAACAGGTTTATTTGAAATCACAAGCTTTCGGAGCACTGCTTCTTCATCAGGTAACTTCACCTGACAAAGGGGCAGCACTCTGAAAGCTTGTGATTTCAAATAAACCTGTTGAATTATAACCTGCTGTTATGTGACTTCCTACATAATTTTGAACACTTCAATAACGTCACCTTTTAATCTTCTCTGCTCGAAGGAGAATAATCCCAGTCTCTCTAATTTTTCCTTGTATCTAAATTCCCTCATTCCTGGTATCATTCTAGTAAATCTCCTCTGCACTCTTTTTTAAAACCCTTTCTTACATAAGGTGTCCAGAACTGAATACAATACTCCAGATATTGGTCTGACCAGTGACTTGTGGAGGTGTAACATTACTGTTACACTCTATTCCTTGTTTCAGTTGAATACAACGCAAACAAACTCTCTCTTTAGCAAATCAAAGGAAGTTGTTTTGTGAAAATTTCAGAATTCTCTTTGAAGAAAGTAGTAACCATTTTAATCAACAATTGTACTTCTTTATGGGCAGCACGGTGGCTCAGTGGTTAGCACTGCTGCCTCACAGTGCCAGGGACCCAGGTTCAATTCCCGCCTCGGGCAACTGTCTGTGTGGAGTTTGCACATTCTCCCTGTGTCTGCGTGGGTTTCCTCCAGGTGCTCCGGTTTCCTCCCACAGTCCAAAGATGTGCAGGTCAGGTGAATTGGCCATGCTAAATTGCCCGTAGTGTTAGGTGCAGGGGTAAATGTAGGGGTATGGGTCTGGGTCGGTTGCTGTTTGGAGGGTCAGTGTGGACTTGTTGGGCTGAAGGGCCTGTTTCCACACTTGGGAATTTAATCTAATTTAATCCTATAATTGATCTGTGAACAATGTTCATGAATACTATGACTTTAATTCAGTTAGACACAAGATAACATTAGAGGAAACAGTAATTCATTGCAATTGATGTAACATGCTTTTGACATCTTCTTTCCTGTTGCTAGGAGGATGCAGTGGAGATTCGGCCAATTCCTGACTGTCCAAAGGAGCACATTGGCCACAGGATCCATGTAAAGTGCCACACTTTAAAGTAATGTTCACATTTTATCATTCATGTGAAATATTTTTAATGTGCTCACTATAAATCTATCTGATTTGCAAAATATAACTGTAGTGTTATAAAAGTAATGTTCTAATTCCAGAAAACATTCAGGGTCATTTGGGGGAATTCTTTGGTACAAGTTACTGGTAGGAACAAAAGGCAACTTAATGAAAAATGTAAAGTACTGTAGATGCTGGAATGCTGTAAGAGTGAGGACAGCTGTCTGTACGTACTTAACAGCTGAGGAAGGTTGCTGAATAAAGTGTTAACTTTGATTTCTCTTCACAGATGCTGCCAGACCTGCTGAGTTTTCCCTTTCTGATTTCCAGCATCCGCAATTCTTTGATAATTTGAGAAATCTAGCAAGACCCGTCTTGATGGCAGGAGAATCGCACTCCCGCGCTGATACTTTTCACCCACAGTGTAATGATTTTCTTTCCAGGCAGCAGAGAGTTATCAGGGAAAGGGGGTTATTATTTATTAAAGGCCTTATTAATGCCCCAACTCAACTTATTATTATTCAGCTTTCTGTCAACATCAATAAAACATCCGACATCAGTCGTCGGACCCACAACTTGCTCTGAAAAGGGGGAGGGGGGATTGCTCACCGAGGGCAGTCGGAGATCTGAGGAAATCTAGAACTGAGGCTCCATCCCTCGATCATTCAGGGTAGGTTACGGGGGAGGGGTATGTCGGGCAGTGCAGACATCGCCACCAAAAGTGGTGGAGGGGTACAGGCTGGGTTTCTACTGAATGCCAAGCTGAGAGTGCAACGTGGAAATGGGATGGGAGGAGGCTCCGAGGCCTGCAGAGACTATAAGATGATGATGAGGTGGTCACAGAGCCGGTACAGCCCCTTCTCCATGTTACAGCACAGGCTGAGTGTGGGTGGGCGAGGATGGAGTCATTTCCCTGATTCTCAGGGTGGAGCATCTCTCCCTGGAGAGAAATATGCTCAGCCCTCAGGCTGCACACTACATCACTGATCACTCTTCTGTGATTGAAGAAACTCAATCATTCCTTCCATTCGCAGTGTTGGTCATTTGCACCGAGAGCCTGCGCCCAGCTGCATGGCCACTGTCACTGCCTTCCTAAGAAGGTGAGGACAGATCTAGGAGGACCAGGACTAGGAACAGAGCCAGGAGCAGCAACAGGGGTTCCGCAGAGCCTGAGGAGCATCAGCTCAGAGTAAGGATAATGCCGCAGCACCCCTCAGGATACAGCAGCCCCCATTCTCAGACCTCAGAATGGAAATCCCTCCAAATGAACTCAACACCACTCGGAATTAGCTGGAAAAAAAGCAATAAGGGATTTCACCCTCTGCTTGACTTGCTGTCGATTTGCAGTATTTTTTTAATTTATTAACTAATGAATGGTTTAAATATTAGCATATTTACATGGTGTTCCTTTGATATTATTGCTGTTATTTTGTCAATGATTAAGGCCATCTACCATAGTTTCCAACATTCTTTTCAGGTATATTGTGGTATTCATTTAGTATCCCTAAATAATTTGCAAGTTCAGATAAACAATTATTATTATTGTTGCAGTTAGACATATATGAATTTGAGAAGATTGTTTAATGAAATTAGTGAATGCAAGATGTACTTTAACTATTCAAAAATGAACTCTACTTAAAAGCAACAGCTGCAAAAGTTCATGGAATTTTTTTGGTTTAATGCAGATTGATGTTATAATCAGGTTTTGTTATAACAAGTAGAAGGAATGTTTCTTAAAGACAGCTGGTTTGAAACTTGTGAAAACTTGTTTCTTATAAATTTCTCACTTATACTCTTGTCCTTTCCCTGACAGATTTGAAATTGAAGTGGAACCACTCTTTGCCAGTTTAGCCTTGTATGATTTAAAAGAGAAGAAAAAGGTAATTTTGAAGATGTAAACACTATTTATAAAGGTTATTTGAATACTGTATCATTTGTAGTCTGTATGCTGTAGCATAAACTGACCTTTCGCATGTAAAAATACTAATTGTTCCATCTTTCCATTAATGTCCCCAGTATCAATATGCTAACATTCTTAATTTTAAAAAAATTTATTTATGAAAAAAATAATTCCAGTTTTATTTATAGTGGAACTGAAATTGAACTAAAAGCTGAAGAAAAACACAGAACTAGTAAACACTGAACAACCCATGTCTAAAAACTACTTGCCTAGTTTATGAATAAGCAATGGTTGTATTTAGTTTTTTATAATCTTTGATTTACTAAATAAAGTCTCACTAAAAGAAGTATTTACACATGTCTGTGGTCAGATGCAATATAAGCTCCTGTGAACACTGGAATTTCCGTGTTTTATCTTGCCTTATTTTGCTGGATTAAAATTTTGGATCTTCCTCCCTAACTGCACTATGGATATGCCTTTTACCACACTGACTGCAGTCGTTCAAGAAGACAACTTACCATAACCTTCTTAAAGCCAATTAGCAATGTTCAGTAGATGATATTCTAGACAGTGATGCACATTTTTCATGTAAGATTTATTTTTAAAAATTATATTCAACATTCTAACCACTTTGTGATAGCGTTATCAAGCAAAATGTGATGCTTGTGCCATAAAGCTGAAGACCATAAAATAAAGGAGCAGAATTAGACCATTCAGCCCATCGAGTCTGCTTTGCCATTCATTCCTGGCTGATGTGTTTCTCCATTCCATTCTCTTGCTTTCTCCCCATAACCTTTGACCCCCTTTACCAATCAAGAAGCTATCTAGCTCAGTCTTAAATACACCCAAAGACTTGGCCTCCACAGATTAACCACCCTCTAGTTGAAGAAATTCTTCCTCATCTCAGGGTTGTCCCTTTTTCTCTGAAGCTTTCCTCATCTCCAACTGGTGGAAACATCTTCTCCGCATCCATTCCATCCAGGCCACTCCGTATTCTGTAAGTTTCAATGAAATCCACCCACATCCTTCTAACCCCATCAGGTACAGACCCAGAGTCTTCAACCATTCCTGATATGACAAGCCCTTTATCACTGGGATCATTCTTATAAACCTCCTCTGGACCCTTCCAGTGCCAGCACATCCTTCCTTAAATACCGGGCCCAAAACTACCCTATTCCAAATGCAGTCTGACTGGAGCCTTATTCAGCCTCAGCAGTACATCTCTGCTCTTGTATTCTAATCTTCTTGAAATGAATGCCAACCTTACCAACAATCCTGAACTCAGACTCCAAGTCATTTTGGTGCTTCAGAATTCTGAAGCCGTCCCTGTTTAGAAAAATAGTCTATGCCTCTATTCTGACCACCAAATGCACACTTTCACACACTCTATTCCATCTGCCACTTCTTTGCTCACTCTCCCATTCTTTCCAAGTCCTTCTGCAATCTCTCTGCTTCGTCAACATTACATGTCCTTCCACCTAACTGTGCTACATGCAAACTTAGCAACAATGCCCTCAATTCCTTCATCCAGTTCTTTAGAGTCACATACTCATAGAGATGTACAGCTCAGAAACAAACCCTTCGGTCCAGCCCATTCATCCTGACCAGATATCCCAACCCAATCTCGTCCAGCATCTGGCCCATATCAATCCAAACCCTTCCTATTCATATACCCTTCAAATGCCTTTTAAATGTTGCAATTGTACCACCCTCCACCATTTCCTCTAGCAGCTCATTCCATACGCATACCACCCTCTGTATGAAAACATTGCCTATTAGGTCTCTTTTATATCTTTCCCCTCTCACCCTAAACCTATGCTCCCCTAGTTTTGACTTCCCCACCCCAGGGAAAAGATCTTGTCTATTTAGGAGAAAGTGAGGTCTGCAGATGCTGGAGATCAGAGCTGAAAATGTGTTGCTGGAAAAGCGCAGCAGGTCAGGCAGCATCCAAGGAACAAGAAATTCGACGTTTCGGTTTATGCCCGAAACGTCGAATTTCCTGTTCCTTGGATGCTGCCTGATCTGCTGCGCTTTTCCAGCAACACATTTTCAACCTTGTCTATTTACCCAATCCACGCCCCTCATGATTTTATAAACCTCTATAATGTCGCCCCTCAGCCTCCGACACTCCAGGGAAAACAGCCCCAGCCTGTTCAGCCACTCCCTATAGCTCAAATCCTCCAACCCTGGCAACATCCTTGTAAATCTTTTCTGAACCCTTTCAATTTTCACAACATCCTTCCAAAAGGAAGGAGACCAGAATTGCACGCAATATTCCAAAAGTGGCCTAACCAATGTTCTGTACAGCCGCAACATGACCTCTCAACTCCTGTACTCAGTACTCTGACCAATAACAGAAAGCATACCAAACGCCTTCTTCACTATCCTATCTACCTGCGACTCCACTTTCAAGGAGCTATGAACCTACACTCCAAGGTCTCTTTGTTCTGTAAGCCTCCATTAAGTGTATAAGTCCTGCTAAGATTTGCTTTCCCAAAATGCAGCACCTTGCATTTATCTGAATTAAACTGCATCCGCACTCCTCAGCCCATTGGCCCATCTGCTCAAGATCCTGTTGTACTGTGAGGTAACCCTCTTCGCTGTCCACTACACCTCCAATTTTGGTGTCATCTGCAAACTTACTAACTATACACCTCTTATGGACGAAAAGCAGTGGACTTAGCACCGCTTCTTGTGGCACTCCACTGCTCACAGGCCTCCAGACTGAAAAACAACCCTCTACCACCACCTTCTGTCTTCTACCTTTGAGCCAGTTCTGTATCCAAATGGCTAGTTCTCCCTGTATTCCATGAGATCTCAGTGTTATCCAGTCTCCCATGGAGAACCTTGTCGAACACCTACTGAAGTCCATATACATCAGGTCCACACCTCTGCCCTCGTCTTTGTTTCTTCTTAAAAAAAACTCAATCAAGTTTGTGAGACGTGATTTCCCATGCACACAGCCATGTTGATTGGACACTGACCCAGTTCAGAGTGAGCAGAACCCCGGACCTCCTGTTTGTATCTGTCAGCCAGGGCTCCCTCATTGCACTAGATTAACGGCCTCAATCAGAGAACTCGGAGTCAGAGGTTCCCCCGACTGACCGTGTACCAGTCACTGCACAGTTTTGACAACCATTGCATTGCGTTATGAGTGAACCAGGACACACATAGGAGAACAGGACAGGGCCCTTGGGGACTGAGGACAGGAGCAAAGGTATGCCATTCGGCCCCTCAAACGTGCTCTACCATTCAATAACATCACGTCTGATTTGGTTGTGCTTCGAATTCCACATTCTCATCCTTCCCCAATAACCTTTGATTCCTCTGCCCAGTAAGAATATATCCCCAGTACTCTGTATCCAAAATATTCACTGGCCCCACCTCCACTGCCTCCTGAGATAGTGTCCCAAAATCTCACAACCTTCTGAGAGGAAACAAAATCTCCTCATCTCTGTCCCAAAAGAGCAAGCCCTAATTTAAACACACAAGAGGACCCACCCACAAGAGGAAACATCCTTTCCGCATCCACCTTGAAAAAGGGTTCAGCATCATATACACTTCACCCTTCCAAACCCCAGTGAAACCAGGCCCAGTCTGTCCAACCTTTCATCATAAATCACCTCATCCGTTCAAATTTTGTGGACCTCCTCCAAACTGCCTCCAATGTATTGACATCCTTCCTTAATTATTTTAAGGAAGACCCAAACTATCCACTGTTTTGGGTCTCACCAATGCCTTCTAGAACTGAAGAATAACATTCTTAATTTTATCTTCAGTCATTCTCATTATTAAAGGTGCTGTCCCATGATCCTTCCTGATTCCGTGCTGTATTTGCACCCTGACATGTTGTGGCTCACGGGCTCAACCACCCGAGCTCCCTTTACATCCAAACTCTCTCTACACCCAAGCTCCCCACACCCAAGCTAGCTCTGCAACATAGTTCACCCTACACCCCAGATCCCTCTACATGTATAACGTCAATTATCGTGGTGTCAGCACAGATACTGTTACAAGTTACTCATTAACTCCATACACACACAACCCCAACAGTTATGAACTCAAAGGCCAGGGCCCAAACTTACAAAAAAAATTTTTTTTTAAATACTGCATAGATCACTGCTTACACCACAACATTAACCAACAAGCATACTTGTGCTCAACAACGCATCTCATCTGAAAGATTCCGGCTGCAATGATCCGATTCCCCCAGTAGAGGGAGATAGTGGCAGTGTGGTAATTTTATTGTATGAGTAATGGGGAAAGTCATTCCAGTCATCTATAGGAATGAGTATAAATCCTGAAGAATTCAAATAAGTCGTTTTAAAAAAATGCAATTAATAAAACAAACTAGTATGAATAACGGTGACCATGTCATTGCACCAATGTATTTGGTTCTCTCCTGTCCATTCAGCAGGGAAATCTGCCATTCATGTCTTGTCTGCATTGCATGTGACTCCATACCCCATATATTTGATGCTTCTCTCCCCATCGTCATGGCCCGGTATGTCACAGAGCTGATGTGAGTGTATCAGGAATGAAGATAGCGTGTTGTCGCTTTTTCAAGAGCTGTTAGAGATAGGCAATAAATAACAGCAGTGCTGGGAATGAATAGAGAGAACTAATGAATTGAAACAAAAACAGAAATGGCTGGAAAAGCTCAGCATCTGTGAAGAGAAATCAGAGTTAACGTTCCAGATCCAGTGACCCTTCCTCAGAACTGAATTGAAGTGACAGTCTGGATTACATGCTGAAGTATGAAGTATCCCTTTTGGATCTGAGGCAAGAATTGTATCAAGGAAAGACGCTGTGTCAAATACATTGGAAACTTAGCTTTGAAGTTTCGTTTTGATGATTATCCTGAAATAATTATCATCCAGGCTCCTTGCTCCACATAGCTGAAACTTCAGAGAATTGCTGATCAATGTGGAACTATTGCTCAGCGTATCTTTGAAAGGGGAAACAAAATTTGAGTTGGTCAGAGAAGGAAGCAATGTTATTTTAGTCTCCACATTACAACTGAGAGAATTGAGCATCGTTTTTTCTGCTGAAGTCAATCATCCAACCTTTCATATCTTCTGGCATTCATTTCTAGTTAGTTTAATCAACTGGTTCAGACATATGATGGCACATCTTGGGGACAAGTGGGACCTGAAACTAGGCCAACCTTGTCCATTGCTTTCCTTTATATCCTGACGAAACGCAGATTATTGGATCCAGCTTGGTTCCCCAACACTGAATCTATCAAATATTGCGGTAATTTTATTCGGTACTATTTCTTCACTGAAAGTTGATGTCTTTTCTCTTTAAGATTTCCGAAAGTTTCTACTGTGATTTGAACACTGACCAGATCAAAGCCTTTCTTCGTTCTCACACGAATCAAATGGCGCAATCCAGTCTGAGTAGGTCGGCCATCTTCTCCATCACCTACCCTTCTCCAGACATCTACCTGGTCATTAAGGTGAATTGCTTATATTAATTTGAGTGTGCTAACTAAATAGTTTGCTTGACTACTCTAGAGACTATGACTAGGATTTCCTCCTGGAATTCATAGAATCATAGAATCCCGACAGTGCGGAAAAAGGCCATTTGGCCCAACAAGTTCACACCGACCCTCCAAAGAGTAACCCTCCCTGACCATTCCCCTACCCAATTACTCTACATTTCCCCCTGACTAATGCACCTAACTTAAATGTCCCTGAATGCTATGGACAATGTAGCATGCCCAATTCACCTAACTTGCACATCTTTGGATTGTGGGAGGAAACCGGAGCACCTAGAAGGAGCCTACATAGACAATTGCTTGGGGCTGGACTCGAACCCGGTTCCCTGGTTCTGTTAGGCAGCAGTGCTAACCACTGAGCCACAATGCTGTCTATTGAGCCACCTTGCCATCCATTGTGCAGGATATGGCAGGAAGTTCTTTGTGATTGACCCCTTCAGATGTTTGGTGGTCCCTGCCAATTCCTAGACTTTCTTGGTTCAGGGCAAAGTTGTGAAAATTGAGTTTAAGTCAAAAGTATAGAGATAAAACAGAAAATGTTGGAAGGAATCAGTGGAAAAGACAGCCTCTGTGTAGGGAAGAGAATGAACATTTCAGGTCATGCCTTTCATCACAACTGTAGGCTGAATTTTCCCAGCCATTGATTAGTATGGACAATGGTGGGAAATTTAGGAGAATCGCGGTAAGGAGATTCCTGATGTCAACAGCCAAAGCAACTCTAACCAAGTGTTGAACAGATAATTCCTAGTGATCAGGGGAGGCCTATTACAATGTCATATCACCTCATTGATAAGCAATTTCCCATTCCCCCACTGACCAGATAGACACTAAGCAGTAATACTTCCTGACAAGAAAGTCAGAGCAGTAACCTGGCAACTCACTGCTTGTTCTTTTGGGTCTCCATCTTGGACACCAGTCACCAACATCTCGAGGCATGCTCCATTGGCAGTGACCACACATGTCCCTTTAGGCATTAGGGCCCTGTGAGCAAAGCGAGGTGCCAATTTTGACATGTCTGGGGTAATTAATAAGAATTGTGCACGGCAGCTAGAGACCTCTAATACTTGAGAGGGTGCAGAGCTGGGCATTAAAGATGCTACCACTGCCAGGAATCCAAGGTCATTGGAAGAATGGTGAGTACTTCTGCCTGTGGCAAGTGGGAGAATATGATGAATGGTGTATCTTGGGGAATGGCGCGGGGATAATGAAGTAAATTTGGGAAGATATTGTGAGAAAACACATGAGTCATAAAGAGAAACCTTCCATGAAAGTCACCAAAATTGACGCTTGGCTAATTTATCCTTTTAAAAAGTCAGCTCTGTGCTTTGACTCTGTGTGTTGATTTTAATCTTTTAAACAATCTATTAAAGATAATTAAAAAACAGAAATTATTGGAAAAACTCAGCAGGTCTGGCAGCATCTATGGAGAGAAATCAAAATTAATGTTTTGAGTTCAGTGACCCTTCTTTAGAAGAAGGCTGGACTTGAAATGTTAGCTCTGTTTCTCTCTCTACACGTGCTGCTAAACCTGCTGAGTTTCTCCAGCAGTTTCTGTTTTTGTTTCAGATTTTCAGCATCCACAGCTCATTGTTTTGTTGAAAATAGTAATTATTTAAATTGAAGAGAAAGATAAAGATATAATCCAAAAAGAAATTTGTATGTTACTTAAGAAGGTACTTGTCAAATGAATTCTTACGATAAAACACTTGTGCCTTTACTATTTGCTTACCACCTGTTTGTTTTCTTTTAGATTGAGAAAGTCCTTCAGCAGGGAGATATTGCAGAATGTGCTGAACCATATATTGTCATGAAAGAATCCGAGTCTGCCAAAGTAAATCATATTTTCATATTTTTCTCTGAATGTTTACTTGTTAATGTACAATTTCCATTAAGATTACACACTCCTGTACTTTGATACTTGAGTAAATGTGACTCAATCAATATAGTAAAATAAAAATTAAAATCCAAGTCAAGATTTCCTGTTAGCTATCAGTCGCAGGTTTACCCATGGAAGGTGTGCATGGATGAATGTATCATAATCCTAAATCTTCAATGCAGATTTTAATTCTTTATTACTATGGTAAATATTCAGTGGGCAAGCTGAAAAATGTGTTGCTGGAAAAGAGCAGCAGGTCAGGCACCATCAAAGGAGCAGGAGAGTCGACGTTTCAGGATTCCTGAAGAAGGGCTCATGCCCAAAATGTCGATTCTCCTGCTCCTTGGATGCTGTCTGACCCGCTGCGCTTTTCCAGCAACACATTTTTCAGCTCTGATCTCCAGCATCTGCAGTCCTCACTCTCTCCTATTCAGTGGACAAGGCCAACATATGGGAAATGTAGTGATACAGCAAAGGCTACATCCCTTTTTACTGAGTGTATAGAGCAGTGTCTTTGGAGCACTGTAGAAATCTGAGGGGGAAGTATTCAAGATAGATCGTTACTCTATCGTTTCCCTCCCAATAAATTCCTCAAGCCTTTGAACCCTCTGGATGGTCCCTTTGTGTGATGCTGTCAGCCAGAAGCACATTCTCTATTATTTATATAATGATGTGGAGGTGCTGGTATTTGACTGGGGTGGGTAAAGTTAAAAAATCATACAACACCAGGTCACAGTCCGACAGGTTTATTTGGAAGCACACTAGCTTTCGGAGCACTGCTACCTGATGAAGGAACAGCACTCCAAAAATTTATGTAATGAACTGTCCTGAACTGCATGCAAAATTCAATCTGTCACCTAGCCACTGTTTCGTGGCCTCTTTGCATTTATATGAATTGCCTCTATGTTTACAACTCTGAACCCTTCGTCTGGGGGCAGTCAAGAAATTCTACAACAATTGTTGTAGATGGGTCTAAACGAGTTAGTCATAGGGTCATAGAGTCATAGAGATGTACAGCATGGAAACAGACCCTTCAGTCCAACCCATCCATGTCGACCAGATATCCTAACCCAATCTAGTCCCACCTGCCAGCACCTGGCCCATATCCCTCCAAACCCTTCCTATTCATATACCCATCCAAATGCCTCTTAAATGTTGCAATTGTACCAGCTTCTACCACATCCTCTGGCAGCTCATTACATACACGCACCACCCTTTTGGCATTTAAGACTTAATACAGTCTTATTAAGTCTGCCCCATCCCCTCAGGTGACCTAATACAGACATACAAGATGATAAGAGGATTAGATACGGTGGACAATGAGAACCGTTTTCCTTGGATGGTGACGGCTAGCACGAGGGAACATAGCTTTAAACTGAGGGGCAATAGACATGGGACCGATATCAGAGGTAGGTTCTTTACGTGGAGTGTAAGGGCGTGGAACATCCTGCCTGCAGCAGTGGTAGACTCGCCAACTTTAAGAGCATTTAAATAGTCATAGGATAAATATGTGGATGATAATGGAATAGTGTAGGTTAGATGGGCTTCAGGTCAGTTTCACAGGTCGGCCCAACATCGAGGGCTGAAGGGCCTGTACTGTGCTGGAACATTCTGTGTTCTAACATAAGGAGATCAGCACAACTTGAAGAGTCATCCTGAATCAGTGTACTCGGTGGATTCCTGTAATGGAGTTGTGGCCAATTTGTAGGCAATGCTTGATCCAATGAATTGAAACTTAAACTGATGATAACAATTGCAGAAATTAGTACAAAAGTGGACTTGAGCAAAACTCAAATTCCCTAATCTTGTATACTAGTTCAACCAATTCTGTACACATTGAACATGTTAGTGCAAGCGGAAAGAAGCAGAAAATTTAAAATACACTTCCTTTTATCTAAATTAATTAAATCCATTTCTCTGCATGGAGCAGCATTCTCTACCCGCCTACCAATTGCTAACACTTCTACGCCATCCTGTCTCCTCCTCCATCTGTCTTATAGTTTACTGTCTCCTCAACATTAGTATCATCAACAAATTTGGATATCATTTGTCTTGTGACTACATTCACACTTCTTTGCATAAACAGAGGGATTGAGACACAGATTTGTGAGCACAGCCCTATGCAACAACTTAAAAATATGTGTTTATCTCCCTATTTTCTCCTTTTATTCAACAAGTACCCTGTCAATGTTGATGCATTTCATTTAATGTTATATGTCTTCATAATATTTGTCTCAAAAGTGGTGGTTATTGGATCAATTGGAGCTTTCAACATTGTGCTCAATAGATTTTTGTTATGTAGTTGTACTAAAGCATGTAGAATGTTAAGATACAGATGAAATGTGATTTAAGACTCTTGTTAATCTGTAAAAAAGATGTGAAACTTGAAAAGTTTCACGAAAGATTTACAAAGATGATGACTGTACTGGAGGGTTTGAGCAATAGGGAGAGGCTGAATAGACTGGGGCTGTTTTCACCGGAGCATCAGAGGCTGAGGGATGACCTTATACAGGTTTGTAATATCATAAGGTGTATGGATAAGGTGAATAGCGCAGGTCTTTTTCCGAGGATGGGTGAGTCCAAAACTAGAGGGCATAGGTTTAAGGTGAGATGGGAAAGATTTAAAAAAGACCTGAGGGGTAACTGTTTCATGCAGAGGAAGGTGCATGTATGGTATGAGCTGACAGAGGAAGCAATGGAGGCTGGTACAATTGCAGCATTTAAAAGGCATCTGGATAGGCACATGAGTAGGAAGAAAGGGTTTAAAGGGATATGGGCCAAATTTTGGCAAAGGGGACTAGATCAGATTGGGATCTCTGGTTGGCATGGATGGGTTGGACCAAAGGGTCCGTTTCCATCCTGTATGACCCTGTGACTCAGGATACTCAAATATTTTAAACCAATGAAGGAGTTTAGACACACATTCACTGTTGTAACAAAGGAAATTGAATAGTGCAACTGATTTGAAAAAGCGAAATGGCCTACTTGCATTTTAATATTCCTAGGAAATCATTAATGTGTTCCTTTTAGCTTACTATGCCTAAAGCATATGTTTTATTATTTTCTCAGAATAAAGACAAGATTGAGAAACTGAAATCTCAAGCAGAGAACTTTTGCCAGCGATTGGGGAAATACCGTATGCCGTTTGCATGGGCTTACATAAACATCATGAACGTGGTCTCAACAGCATCAGACAGGGATTCCGTGGAGGTTGAAAACATCAATGGTAACATAGTCAAACTAAATTCTCACTGCAGCAGAATTTCAACTTTTGTTGTTCTCTTAAGAGTGTTACAAACTTTTTGTTAACTGAAGTAACTTTTTTTTGTGATTCCCTGATAAGGTAAAGGAAACAGTGGAGACAAGAAAGTTTTCACACAGCAAAGAAGACTTTCGGAGAGGTCAGCTTTTCTGGAGGATCAGTATAATCTGTCCAGTTTCAAAGCAGCCACAATTACCATCAATAATTTCTTTAAACAGGTATTTTTCAGCATTGTCTAGTTATAATGATGTTTCTGTACTACAAAAAAGTAATGAATATAGAGTGTTACTTAGAGCAGGTGTGTTTATGGTTTTGGTATTTTTGAGCAACACAGATATCTGTCATGGCACCTCAGACCACATGTAAAAGTAAAACCCAAGATCCTATTGATTTGCAAATGTCTATATACATCTAATTTAAAACAGAACCAGGTGTGAGGTACTGGTGCATTATAGCCTCCAGCCCACAGATTACAGCCAAGACTAACCAGCAAGAATAGAAATAAGCCCAGTCACTTGGGCTATGAGACTTTGATGTCCAGGATTAAGGAACTGCATATTACCCTTTGTCTTGATAGCTTGCCAAACACTTGATATCATGCCTGGGAAACAAATAGCAAATCTTTCAAGTAGTTGCTGGACTTATTCCAAGGTTCCAAAAGATATTTCAGCATGCTTTCAAAGTGATGGAACATCACAAAAGGTTTTGGTTTAAGTATTAAGCAAATTAACTTTATGTAATTTACAAGCAGATAAGTAACAGATATGTAATCTCATATTCCCAATTCCTCCGCCTCCACCGTATCTGCTCCCAGGAGGACCAGTTCCACCACAGATCACACCAGATGGCCTCCTTCTTTAGAGACCGCAATTTCCCTTCCCACGTGGTTAAAGATGCCCTCCAGTGCATCTCATCCACATCCCGCACCTCCGCCCTCAGACCCCACCCCTCCAAACGTAACAAGGACAGAACGCCCCGGTGCTCACCTTCCACCCTACCAACCTTCGCATAAACCAAATCATCTGCCGACATTTCCGCCACCTCCAAAAAGACCCCACCACCAGGGATATATTTCCCTCCCCACCCCTTTCCGTCTTCCGCAAAGACCGTTCCCTCCGTGACTACCTGGTCAGGCCCACGCCCCCCTACAACCCACCCTCCCATCCTGGCACCTTCCCCTGCCACCGCAGGAACTGTAAAACTTGTGCCCACACCTCTTCCCTCACCTCCATCCAAGGCCCTAAAGGAGCCTTCCACATCCATCAAAGTTTTACCTGCACATCCACTAATATCATTTATTGTCTCCGTTGCTCCTGATGCGGTCTCCTCTATATTGGGGAGACTGGGCGCCTCCTAGCAGAGCGCTTTAGGGAACATCTCCGGGACACCCACACCAATCAACCACACCGCCCCGTGACCCAACATTTTAACTTCCCCTCCCACTCTGCCGAGGACATGGAGGTCCTGGGCCTCCTTCACCGCCGCTCCCTCACCACCAGATGCCTGGAGAAAGAACGCCTCATCTTCCGCCTCGGAACACTTCAACCCCAGGGCATCAATGTGGACTTCAACAACTTCCTCATTTCCCCTTCCCCACTTCATCCTGGTTTCAAACTTCCAGTTCAGCACTGTTCCCATGACTTGTCCAGACTTGTCCAACCTGCGTAGCTTCTTTTCCACCTATCCACTCCACTCTCTCCTCCCTGACCTATCACCTTCATCTCCTCCCCCACTCATCCATTGTACTCTATGCTACTCTCTCCCCACCCCCACCCTCCTCTAGCTTATCTCTCCATCCTTCAGACTCACTGCCTTTATTCCTAATGAAGGGCTTTTGCCCGAAACGTCGATTTAGCTGCTCGTTGGATGCTGCCTGAACTGCTGTGCTCTTCCAGCACTACTGATCCAGAATGTAATATAGTTACCTACTTTGTGGGAGATGCCTTTTCACCAAGTTATTCTAAATGATGCTAACATGTAAATAACTGAGTGATTCTTTTCTCAAAAAGATATGCCTGTGTTCCTTCAGACTTTAGGGAGGAACTCAGTCTCAGAGTCTTAGAAGCCGACAGCATGGATATAAATAGAATTAATTATATGTTGTTTGAACTATTTATCTGAAACTAATATAACAACCATCATTTTTGACTTGTGAAGGAGATATTAAAATGAATCTGGTTTAGGTTACTGTTAAACTTTCTCACAGTAATTTTCCTGGGCCTGTTATACCATTTTACTGTTTTTTTCCTGTTGATTGACTGATGGCACTTAGAGATCCTGAGAAACCCCGGCAGATATTCTGTTCACTTACGTCTGCTGATTCAAAGAGACATTAATCAAATCAAAACTAAATAAAAGTTGCACATTCACAGGAAATCTTTGGTAATTCGTGCAACTGACTGGACATAATTTCATTTCCAGTTGTGATTTGTCATTAGAGTTCCTTGAACTCATCTGCCTCATAATGTTTTGCAATTTGATTAAGTAAGTTCAATAAATAACATATAGCAGTAAAATTTATTAATAATTATTAGTCATCACAAAATAGGCAGAGCTTAGAACTGGTGACATTTCTTTTGTAAGGAACTGACTTTCAAATTTAAAATCAGTCCCTTTGATAATCTTTAGGGGAAAAAAAATCCATTATTTCTCTGAATCAAACTCCAGATGAATGAGAAGTGAAGACAAAACAAATACCGGAACTGTGGGCTTGTTGGTGTTTAAGACAAAGTTCATATTTTTATTAAGTAAAACCTTTGGAATTAAATAAGCATAATATTTTTAATGACCTTGTTTAACAAGTCTCCGATGGGCTTGGGTTGAGTTTTCTTTTGTGTTGTTTTCAGGAAGGTGACCGGCTAAGTGACGAAGATTTACTCAAGTTTTTAGCGGAACTGAAAAGGTCCTCTGCATCACTAAGGAGATTGCGGCCAATATCAGGTATCAGTTCGACTGACTTAAACAGCACCTGACCAGGAGGCCAACATTTGCATTTAGAAATCAGAGACAAATCGAGCTGACCAGTTGAATTGACACCATGAAGCCTATTCAGATTATCTCCTGTATATTCAAATTTGATCGAATGCTGTTGTTTTAGAATGGGCTAAACGTATCGAAAAGAAACAAAGGGCTTTGTTTTACCGTGCCCAGCACAGTAATTGTATTCCATGGAATGAAATTCCAGGCCCACCAAGGCACTGGAAGCTGGCCATACTGTGTTGACTAAGTTAGAAGGCTGCCTCCATTTATGAGGCATCAGTATCTACTGGGACAGTTCATAACATGGTTATAGCATGGCCCTCTGTGGCTCATCCCTCACCCACAGCCATGTCTTTCCTATCCAGCTCACCGTCCACTCCTCTTGTATCTTCCATTCTACCTCCAGTATTGATGAGATACAGATCCAATGGGCCATTTAATTACATTGGAAATCTTTGAAATGTTCCAAAAATGAAAAGGAAAGCGAGCTTTCAGCATATACTTTCGGAAAAAAGTTGCCCTTTTGTCATCATAAAGCATTAAACACAGCCAGTGAAAATCGCATTGTCATAACTTTTAATACACTTCACAATTCTTGGTATCATACAAATAGCAGGTAGATAGGATAGTGAAGGTGGTGTTTGGTATGCTTTCTTTTATTGGTCAGAGTATTGAGTACAGGAGTTGGGTGGTCATGTTGCGTCTGTACAGGACATTGGTTAGGCCACTGTTGGAATGATGCATGCAATTCTGGTCTTCTTCCTATCGGAAAGATGTTGTGAAACTTGAAAGGGTTCAGAAAAGATTTACGAGGCTGTTGCCAGGGTTGGAGGATTTGAGCTACAGGGAGAAGCTGAACAGGCTGGGGCTGTTTTCCCTAGAGCGTCAGAGGCTGAGGGGTGACATTATAGAGGTTTATAAAATCATGAGAAACATTGATAGGATAAATAGACAATGTCTATTTGAGTACACTCTTGGTCTCTTATTGTCCTCATTCTTTGCATCTAGTTCCAGGCTGTGAGGCTACATTGAGGTCTAAGTCAAGTCTTGAGCATTCATTTTATCAGCAGCACTCATTGCTTTTGTTGCTCATTCTCAGTGCATCATTCATGCATTGCTTTCCAAGGCTGGGGTAAGTGAGTTCAAAACACACAGGTCTCTCCAGGATTCAATATCAATATCTGACACCCCTTCACTCAAATCGTCATGTACTGACACTTCAGGTCCTGTGATACTGCTGTGAAAACTCCTTGCTTCCATATCACCCTCCAGGTCTTTATCCTGTAAATGACTCCACTCTGTCGGCTGTCTCCTGAGGCTGCCCTGAAGATGGAAGTCAGGCACCTGTCACCAGCTGCTTGGTGACTCTGCCGGGTTCAGGAACTCTGAGATCCTATATCTCATCCAATCTCAAAGGAATGCCCTTGCCCCAATTAGAATTTGCGATAGTTGAGTATCTTTGTTCTTAGCATTTCTCTAACATCTTGAATTGCCATCTTGAATGCAGCTATTGCATCATTGACTTGGCTGCCTCCATCAGGAGGGGAGGTGATCCATGGGGAGGATTGGTCTCATCTGAGAGAGAGAGAGTGTGTAGAGTATAGCATGTTGATGAGTTGCGGCTGAGTGTTGGTGGTGATGGAATTAACAGCATGAACTAGCTCTGCTCAATTTACAGTTGGTTCTGCTATAACACGTGTTTCTACAACATGAATTGGCTTTAAAGCAACTGAAGAGTTTAGACTGTTATCTATAGAATGCGATCTTTCCTTACATGTACTGACTATAATGCGATTCTGGCCCCATTTGATTTAAAGATGCAGCTATTGTGCAATTTCCTTATAACACAAGATCGCATGAGAATAGAGCTATCGTGTTATATCAGAACTGGCTATTTTTATTTACTCTCAGGAGGCAAGGTGCGCACACAATCATAGTGTACAATTAAATCATTTGTACTGCCCATTACCCTCTGAGACGTGGTTGCTTAGAGCCATAGACATTTCAAAGTTCCTTTTGCTCTGGAAGTTACCTCCCAATTCACCTTGACTCCAACATGGGACACCAAAACAGACACACCAATCACATGCTAACACACTGGCTATAGGAGACACCTTTGGACTGTGGCTGGGATTGGCCTGTGTGCATTCGGTGAAGATATCGATAATGTGTGGAGATGCTGGAGATCAGAGCTGAAAATGTGTTGCTGGAAAAGTGCAGCAGGTCAGGCAGCATCCAAGGAGCAGGAGAATTGATGTTTCAGGCATGAACCCTTCTTCAGGAAGGGCTCATGCCCGAAACGTCGATTCTCCTGCTCCTTGGATGCTGCCTGATCTGCTGCGTTTTTCCAGCAACACATTTTCAGCACCTTTACAACCGGGACCAAGGACCATAAAATACATTGCAATGACCTCTCAAGGTCCCTTGGCAACCAGACATTCCATTCTAGGCCAGAGTACACCTCTCGCAATTTGACACTGCTCATGAAGATCAGCAGCCATCCTGGGCCAGTGGTGGCACTCTCTGGTCAGGGCAGGTGCCTTTTCCTTCATTATGTGGCCTGCTTGACCATGACACTGTACCAACACCTGAGATTGTTGGGAAGGGTAAGTTGCTTCATCTCTCTCTCTCTCCTCTCTCTCTCTCTCTCTCTCTCTCTCTCTCTCTTTCTCGATAACCTCAGCTGATGCAGGAATTGAACCCACCATCCAGCCAACTGAGCTAACCAACTCCAGGAAAATGTAAAGCAGCTGTATCCAAGTAGAGTTAGTCAATCACAAGGAATACCTAAATTTCTCCAGCTATTCCAGGAAGTCATGCTTTCCAACAGCTTCTGAAAGAGGGCTGGCCCTGTGTGGCCAGCGTTAGCAATGAGTTAAGCAGCTGCTCAAGAATGAAACATACACCAATTAATTACATTGCTGTTTGTAGAAAACAAAACTGTGAATGCTGGAAATCAGAAACAAAAGCAGAAATTGCTGAAGAAACTCAGCAGCTCTGGCAGAATCTGCAGAGAGAGAAACAGAGTTAATGTTTCAAGTCCAGTGACACTTCTTCAGACAAAATGCCGACTCTGTTTGTTTCTTTCTCCACAGATGCTGCCATACCTGCAGAGCGAGTCCAGAATTTTCTGTTTGCAGAATTTGCTTGTGACAAATTGGCAGAAGCATTTTTCCATAACAATCATCGAAGTGAAGCATGTTCAGGCATCTTTAGAAGACGTAACAAAGTCCTTTCTGATTCATGTCTGCTGTCTTGTTACAGGTTTAATCAAGCTTGAAATTTCACCAGCTGCAGAGAGCCCCCCCTGCTGTTTTACACCTGAACTTTTACCTGTGAAACCACTTATTGAAAACCGCAGCCGACCAATTAAAGAAATCCTTGAGTTCCCGTCTCACGAAGTCTTCGTTCCACATACGTCGTACAGGTGAGTGGGTCCCTGTGTAAAATTCAAATCTCCTCAGCCTTTACATTACTTTTGAAGTTGTTTTGTCCTTATCATTCTTTCTGTCCTTCCTTTTATCTAACCAGTTGTTGTTAATAATCTTTATAGATTGAGCTTTGCTGATCTCACAGATCATAACACAAAAATCTTAGAGTGGTTTAATATGAAGGTTTGAAATGCTGCAACTTCAAAGGAGGAATTGTTTTCAGTTTTCTAATTCCCATTGCGATTCAGTAAATGCAGACGGAGATTTCAACCTGAAGAAGGGGCATTTGTGATCTTTTGGTGTCCCAGTACTTCACACCATTGTCGTTATATCTCATCGTGTATCTTATTTCAGACTGAGAGATTGTCTTATGAAACAGATCAGATCATGAGGGGCCTTGACAGGGAAGATTCTTTAAGGATACGCTCCTTTGTAAGAGAGGCTCGACTTAGGGAACACAGTTTATGTAGAAGAGATGTATGGTGGCTCAGTGGTTAGCACTGCTGCCTCACGCTGCCAGGGACCCAGGTTCAATCCAGCCTTGGGTGACTGTCTGGGTGGAAATTGCACACTCTCCCTGCATCTTCGTGGGGTCCCCCCTCAGTCTAAAAATGTGTAGGTTAGGTGGATTGGCCATGGGAAAAGCAGGGTTACAGGGATGGGGTGTGTCTGGGTGGGATGCTATTCGGAAGGTCAGTATAGACTCAGTGGACAGAATGGCCTGCTTCCACACTGTAGGGATTCTATGACTGAAGCTTTGCATTAAGGGCGGCACAGTGGTTAGCACTGCTGCCTCACAGCGCCTGGAGACCCGGGTTCATTTCCCGACTCAGGCGACTGACTGTGTGGAGTTTGCACGTTCTCCCCGTGTCTGCGTGGGTTTCCTCCGGGTGCTCCGGTTTCCTCCCACAGTCCAAAGATGTGCGGGTCAGGTGAATTGGCCATGCTAAATTGCCCGTAGTGTTAGGTAAGGGGTAAATGTAGGGGTATGGGTGGGTTGCGCTTCGGCGGGTCGGTGTGGACTTGTTGGGCTGAAGGGCCTGTTTCCACACTGTAAGTAATCTAATCTAATCTAATCTAATCTAATTCCAAGCAGAGATCAGGATAATTTATTTCTCTGATAGTTGTTAGTTTGCAGAATTAAGAGCGGAGGCTGGGTCATTGAATTTAACCAAGGCTTAATTACAGGTTATTTTGTTGATAGACAAGGGAATCAATAGTTAGAGGGGGGAATAGACAAGAAAGTCATGACCTCATTGACAGGCAGAGAAGGCATGAAAGCTCTTCTGGCCCATTCCTGCTCCTAAGACCCACGTGCTAATGTGGCTGCATGAGGCAATTTCAACAGTACAGCAGGATTATAAGGAATTCAACTGTCTGGATGGCAGATCCTTCAAAACAGGGGATCCACTCTGCTCTGCTGCTCTGTTAAGTTACAAAACTTGCTTTTTTAAAAAAAGGTCAGGTGACACTATTACAACTCTTTTAAAGTTATATCATTCTGTGAAACTTTATTCTTGAACTGGAGCTTTCAAATATAATTCATATAAAGTATCTAAAATTGTATTATCTATGAGAACTTATTGATCTCTGAATACAATCACCTCAGAAACATGCATTTTTATTTAAAAATAGCCCAAGGGGTTTCTATCTTTGGAAATATACATGTAAATTCATTAGCTGATCATTGTAATGCTAAAAAACACTGACACTCTTACCAATATTGTGATTAAGCATGTACTGAATTTAAGTGAATATTTAAAATACAAATGTAACATCAAACAAATTCTTTGCTCACTCAGTCAATATCTTTGGTAATAAGGCTTTATTGTCCACCAGATTCCTATTTCTTAATTCTGACACTGTCAAGATGAAGCAACACCATAGTTAACACTGGCTGTTACTGATGTGCTAACTTTGAAAAAAAAATCCATTAACAACTTCATTGAAGATAAACAGGAGAACAACTACAAAAATATGAATTATTTGTCAACTGAAACCAGCAGAAGTCATTCTAGTTTTAGAGGAGGTTTGTGATTTGAGAACTGTCACTTCTCGACAATAAGAAAGAGCTCTCTTTTGGAGAGTGATTAAAGCATGATACCTCCATTTTTAATCAGCTGCAAGTTGACTCCTATTTATAAAATGGAAACAAGACCCTGACAGTAGCTACTCAATAGGACAAAATATAAATCAAGAAATAATAGGTAGCATCTGTGAATAGACCGCAGAGATAATATGTTATGTCCAGAGCCCATTCAAATTAATTCGTGTTTCCCTCTGCACAGATGCTGCTAGACTGCTGACAGCACTTTCTATTTTGGTTTCTGATCTTTAACATCCACAGTTCTTTGTTTTACTTGAGCCTAATAAAAAGCTTCCCTTAGAAACTCACCTGGTGTGATCAAGGCAGGCAAAACCGGACAGTGATTGACTCTGCTGCCTCACAGTGCTAGGGATCCAGGATCAAGTCCAGTCTGAGTGGACTTTGCACATTCTTCCTGTGTCTGCGTGGGTTTCCTCTCACAGTCCAGGGTCGGTGCATTCTTGATGGGCCAAATGGCTTCTTTCCGCACTGCAGATATTCTTTGATTCTAAAGACCATTTAATCTTGAAATCAGTTGAAGTGCCCCATCACTACCCTGTGGTGAGACAGTGTGTCTTAGGGCTAGAATGTAGGAACTATTGACCCATATGGTTCAGTTGTATAATGAGTTAACACTTTGCCAAAAGACCAGTTTAGGGAGTGCCACATTTTTAAATTGCCGACATTAAGACTTCTGTCCAGTAAATACCTTCAACATTAGATTACAGTAATAACTTCAAGGTTGATTGAAGCTCCTGAAATTGGAAATGTCATTGAAGTAATGGCTGTGAAATGGGATTGGAAGGTACTAACCATTGACCTGCCCATCAGCACTTAGAGAGGCTGCAGCACCTGTCTCTTTTTGATTACACTGCCTTCGTAGGAAAGAAAATATTGGAGAATGTGCCATGTGATGGCTTTCATTAACAATAAAGGTTAAGAAATCCAGGAAAAGTAAGTTTGTAAAATGATTTTTGTGGGGGCCAATAGAAGTTGCAGGCAGCACAAAAAGAATTCTGTTCTGTTCTGGTCTGCACTGCACACACAATCATAACACTCCTCCTTGACTCTTTCCATGGTTTAACAAATTACATTGATATTTCTGTTTGACACAACATAGCTATCATCAGCCGTCCTTCACAGTTGAAGATGACTTTTTTTTTCACTCTCAGGATGAGTCTGTAGGTGGATGTACAGACCGTCATGGTTACTGCAGGCTCTGTTACACTGGGGGAGAAGGTGCTCTTGGGAAGGGGTGGGTGTGAGATTGGTGTGGCAGTGCATTCCTTGCACTGTTTTCTCCTGGCTTCTGTTTATTTCCGGATGGCAAGTCTCGAGGTACTCGACACCTTCCTGGATGCTCCTCCTCCACTTTGGATGGTCTCGGGTCAGTGATTCCCAGGTGTCTGTGGGAATGCTGCACTTCCCCAGTGAGGCTTTGAGAGTATCACTGAGGTGCTTCCTCTGTCTACATGGGGCTTGCCAGCTGTTTCAGAGCTGGGAGGAGAGCACCTGCTTGGGAAATGTCGTGTCAGTCATAGGGTCGCAGCTGATCAAGGGGAGGGTCAGTGCCTCGATGCTGGGGATGTTGGCCTGGTCGAGGATGCTGGTGTTGGTGTGTCTTTCAATGAGTTTTAAAATGATTCCTTTGCCTGTGGAATGGGGCACCATGTACACTATCCACCCCAAAGCAAAAGAATTGAACAATGTCTTTGTTTATTTAAAGGATTGTCTCCCTGGATTTGGGGCTATAAGAGGGGATGTTAGCTTTGTATGAAACAGCATCCTGTGTATTACAATCATCAAGATGTTTCACTCATAATAAATAAAGACATTGCACTGAAACCAATGATGTGAAACCCCGCCATGTCAGTTCTAATGATGAAATATCATGTGAAATGCTAGCTGTGATGAAATGAACATTTGGGAATGTAAACTTTAGCACAGTTTGTACTCTCTAGTTCACAAAAGTACAGTAAACTTGCTTAGTTCATAATCTTCATTGGCCTGATCATTAGTTGTGTGGATTTAAAAGAGTAGTAATTGCCTTTCCAAGTTTTCCAGAAAATTCCCTTCTTCCGATCTGTTCTCCTGTTGATTTTGGATCGAAGGTATTTCCCATTCAAATTTGATTCTCCACATGCGGAAAACCACCAGCCACCTTTAAGAGGAAATGTTACACTATAATTTTGGTTTGCAGCACAACAGCTATAAACAAACCTATCCATCCAAATATTTTGGAACAAGGGAATGTTTTTGAATGGTAGGAGGCTGGGAGTGCTTGTCATCCTCGCACAAGTCAAACATAAAGATTACTCAAAATGATCATGAAATTCACTTTCTCAATTGGCTGGATTGTTAAGAAACATGAATCCTTTATCCCTTCCTCATCCACATTGCTTTAAGTGGTTTCAGAAATGATGTTTATAATAATGATTATTTTATGAGTATATTTCCTGCTCTCTCATTATCTGAAAGGTGAGACCATTCTGAATCTGGGAGTTGTGGGACTGTCCAGGATAGTTTTATTTTTAACTTGATTGTACCTTGTAATAAAATAAATCACTTAAAGCAAGCTTGAAGATTGTTAATAAGAACAGCTCTGTGAGGATGAAGAGTATTGAGAATTCACTATCCCTTTATATGCAAAAAGTCAAATTCTAGTTATTAACCTGATACCATCAATGTGGTACTTAACACAATCAGAAGATCATGAGAAAAGTATTGACTAGAATTTAATGTTTATTAATCATATCTCAATTCTCAATTATTGCGCCACCTAAGTTATTAGATAATTTTCTAATCTATCTATTTATAGATGTTCTCTCACACTTCCCGCCTCAGGCGACTGACTGTGTGGAGTTTGCATGTTCTCCCCGTGTCTGCGTGGGTTTCCTCCGGGTGCTCCGGTTTCCTCCCACAGACCAAAGATGTGCAGGTCCGATGAATTGGCCATGCTAAATTGCCCGTAGTGTTAGGTAAGGGGTAAATGTATGGGTATGGGTGGGTTGCGCTTCGGCGGGTCGGTGTGGACTTGTTGGGCCGAAGGGCCTGTTTCCACACTGTAAGTAATCTAATCTAATCTAATCTAATCTTCTGTAACAAGGAAGACTTGAACCCGGGCCTCCCAGTCCTGGGACATTAACATGGCACCACAAGAAGACAGCTGAAAATGTGTTGCTGGTTAAAGCACAGCAGGTTAGGCAGCATCTCAGGAATAGGGAATTCGACGTTTCGAGCATAAGCCCTTCCTGATGAAGGGCTTATGCTCGAAACGTCGAATTCCCTATTCCTGAGATGCTGCCTAACCTGCTGTGCTTTAACCAGCAACACATTTTCAGCTGTGATCTCCAGCATCTGCAGACCTCATTTTTTACCACAAGAAGACAGTTGTCCAATTTTCTTTAAAAATTAACCTAACTTTCTAATCAAACTGTTCAGAGATGCTATTGCATACCTCTGGAGCAGGTAGGACTTGAACCCTGGCTTCCTGGTCAGTGTAGGGGCACCACTACTGTGCCACAAGAATCCAGGCATCCATAAGACCATGAGACATATGAGCATAAATTAGGCCATTCAGCCCATTGAGTCTGCTCCATCATTCAATCATGGCTGATAAGTTTCTCAACTCTATTCTCCCGCTTTCTCTCTGTAACCCTTGATCCCCTTGATACTCAAAGAACCTATCTTTATCTATCTTAAATATACTCAGTGACCTGGCCTCCACAGTCTTCTGTGGCAGTGAATTCCATAGATTCACCACTCTTTGGCTGAAGAAGTTTCTCCTTATCTAATTTCTAAAAAGTCTTCCCTTTATTCTGAGGCTGTGCCCTCAGCTCCTAGTCGCACCTACCAATGGAAACATCTTCCCAACATCCACTCTGTCCAGGCCATTCAGTATTTTGTATGTTTCAAATTGACCCCCCCCCACCCCCGCATCCTTCTAAACTCCATCAAGTATAAACCCAGAGTATCAAGTGTTCCTCATATGTTAACATTTCTCATATTCAACTTTTTAACCAATTAATTTAATCCGTAACAGCTTTCTGAGCCACTAGAGTCATAGAGATGTACAGCATGGAAACAGACCCTTTCGTCCAACCCATCCATGCTGACCAGATATCCCAACACAATTTAGTCCCACCTGCCAGCACCCGGCCCATATCCCTCCAAACCCTTCCTATTCATATACCCATCCAAATGCCTCTTGAATGTTGCAATTGTACCAGGATTGTACCACATCCTCTGGCAACTCATTCCATACACGTACCACCCTCTGCGTGAAAAAGTTACCCCGTAGGTCTCTTTTATATCTTTCCCCTCTCTCCTTAAACCTATGCCCTCTAGTTCTGGACTCCCTGACCTCAGGGAAAGACTTTGTCTATTTATCCTATCTATGCCCCTCATAATTTTATAAACCTCTATAAGGTCACCCCTCAGCCTCCGACGCTCCAGGGAAAACAGCCCCAGCCTGTTCAGCCTCTCCCTGTAGCTCAGATCTTCCAACCCTGGCAACATCCTTGTAAATCTTTTCTGAATCCTTTCAAGTTTCACAACATCTTTCCAATAGGAAGGAGACCAGAATTGCACGCAATATTCCAACAGTGGCCTAACCAATGTCCTGGAAGAGCACAGCAGTTCAGGCAGCATCCGAGGAGCAGCAAAGTTGACGTTTCGGGCAAATGCCCTTCATCTTTATTCCTGATGAAGGGCTTTTGCCCGAAATGTCGATTTTACTGCTCCTCGGATGCTGCCTGAACTGCTGTGCTCTTCCAGCACCACTAATCCAAAATCTGGTTTCCAGTATCTGCAGTCATTGTTTTTACCTAACCAATGTCCTGTACAGCTGCAACATGACCTCCCCCAACTCCTGTACTCAATACTCTGACCAATAAAGGAAGGCATACCAAATGCCTTCTTCACTGTCCTATCTACCTGCGACTCCACTTTCAAGGAACTATGAACGTGCACTCCATGTTCCCTTTGTTCAGCAACACTCCCTAGGACCTTACCATTAAGTGTATGAGTCCTGCTAAGATTTGCTTTCCCAAAATGCAGGACCTCACATTTATCTGAATTAAATTCCGTCTGCTACTTCTCAGCCCTTTGGCCCATCTGGTCCAGATCCTGTTGTTATCTGAGGTAACCCTCTTCGCTGTCCACTATACCTCCAATTTTGGTGTCATCTGCAAATTTACTAACTGTACCTCTTATGCTCACATCCAAATCATTCATGCAAATGACAAAAAGTAGAGGACTCAGCATCTATGCTTGTCGCATTCCACTGGTCACAGGCCTCCAGTCTGAAAAACAACCCTCCACCACCACCCTCTGTCTTCTACCTTTGAGCCAGTTCTGTATCAGGTCCTGGGGATTTATCCACCTTTACCAATTTGAAGACATCCAGCATTCCTCCTCTGTAATCTGGACATTTTGCAAGATCTCACCATTTATTTCCCTACAGTCTATATCTTCCATATTCTTTTCCACAGTAAATACTGATGCAAATATTCATTTACTATCTCCCCCATTTTCTGTGGCTCCACACAAAGGCCACCTTGCTGATCTTTGAGGGGCCCTATTCTCTCTCTAAAGCAGTAAGAATGCAGATGTTGAAGCCTGTTATTCCCTGAATGTACTGGAAGGGAATACCAAATGTGAAAATTGATTTTAAAGAATAACAGTAATTGCTTTAAATTTAGCTACTGCAGGCCTTCATGGGTATGAAATGAAAGCATTATAGGACTTTATTCAATTCTATTAATTAGCTCTAAATGCATTGTATGTAAAAAAAAACAGAAATCGCTGGAGAAGCTCAGCAGGTCTGCCAGCAGCAAGGGGAGAGAAACAGAGTTAATGAAACTGATCCATTATCTTTCTTAATTCTGACCCATACCGACTAGTAGATCCACAGGTCGAAATCTTCGAAGTTTTAGTTAATGTTTTGTACCTGGTGACTCTTCACCAGAATTGTTGTGTGTCACTTCTAGTGCAAAGCTTCATCTCTGTTTAACATTGTTTAAATTACTCGTATCCCTCTTACAAGCGAAGATTGGAATTTTTTTTGTGGTAACAGTGTACCTGATAGATGCACAATTACAACACCCAGAGTAAATTATTTAAAATAGTATTGTTTTTCTCTTGCTGTTGCTGTATGAAATCCTGGAACTTAGACCCACAGTGCAGGTTGGTAATAACTGCATCTGAAGGACTAAAGTGGTTAAGAGGACAGCGTGCCATCACTTTCTCAAGGGGAGTTAGGAAGGAGCAGAAGGTGTTGGTTTAAAGACATGCTCCCATCCTATGACAGAATTGAAAAAAGTCTTTTAAGAAATGAACCCTCTGATCAGTATGGGTCCGAATCAAGTCTGATAATGGATGCACTGCTTGGAATGAATAGCACCATACCTGAATGTTGCTCAGCACAGTTTATATCAGTGTGAAGATCATTGTCTCGATCCTTGGTGGAAAAAGGAATTTCCTTGCAGTCACTCAAGGCTGATGATAAGTCTCCGGTCAAAACCTGACCAATTATCAGGCTATAGTCACTGTCCTTGCCACTTATTTTAAACGTATACTCAATAAACTGTGTCACATTCTTCCAGTCCTCCAGCTCAATTCGCAAAACATACTGGTCCTGATGACCAATTCGATAGAAACTTTCTAAACCTAGCCAGAATTCACCTGAATAAAAAACAGAGATCAGTTTGTTTAAAAGGTGCAGTTTTTGCCTTAATATTTCGTTTTGAGTGCAGATTTATTTTTAAATGTAGGTTGGTCAAATACAAAGAGAAAGTGAGGAGGGAGGAGAAAAGCACTTTGGAAATCTTAGAAAATCAGTTCCATTAGAAAGATCTATGTGTGAAATATTGGCCTCCGTGTGAGCTCTTTCAACATGGTTTTCATGCCTCGATCTTGGATTTTGGTGTTGAAAAATGTCATGCTGGAAAAACACAGCAGGCCAGGCAGCATCCTAGGAGCAGGAGAATCAACATTTCAGGCATAAGCCGTTCTTCAGGAATGAGGCTGGTGTGCCAAGCGGGCTGAGATAAAAAGTAGGGGGGAGGGAATTTGGGGGAGGGGCGTTGGGAATACGATAGGTGGAAGGAGGTGGGGGTGAGGGTGATAGGCCAGAGAGGGGGTGGGGGTGGAGAGGTCAGGAAGAAGATTGCAGGTCAAGAGAGCGGTGCTGAATCCGGGGGTTGGGACTGAGATAAGGTGGGGGGAGGGGAAATGAGGAAGCTGGAGAAATTTGCATTCATCCCATGTGGTTGGAGCGTTCCTAGGCGGAAGATGAGGCCCACTTCCTCCAGGCGTCATGTTACTATGGTCTGGCGATGGAGGGGGCCAAGGACCTGCATGTCCTTGGTGGAGAGGGAGGGAGGGTTAAGTGTTCAGCCACGGGGTGGTTGGGTTGGTTGGTGCAGGTGTCCCAGAGGTGTTCCCTAAAACGTTCCGCAAGTAGGCAGCCTGTCTCCCCAATGTAGAGGAGACCACATCGGGTGCAACGGATACAGTAAATGATGTGTGCAGAGGTGCAGGTGAATTAGCGACAGTTATGGAAGGATCCATTGGGGCCTTACAGGGAGGTGAGGGGGGAGGCGTGGGCGCAAGTTTTGCACTTCTTGCGGTTGCAGGGGAAGGTGCTGGGAGTGGAGGTTGGGTTGGTGGGGGGTGTGGACCTGACAAGGCAGTCGCGGAGGGAGTGGTCTCTCCGGAACGCTGAGAGGGGAGGGGAGGGAAATATATCCCTAGTGGTGAGTTCTGTTTTGAGGTGGTGGAAATGATGAAGGATTATACGACATATCTGGAGGTTGGTGGGTGGAAGGTGAGGACCAGTGGGGTTCTGTCCTGGTGGCGATTGGAGGGGCGGGGTTCAAGGGCGGAGTTGCGGGAAGTGGAGGAGATGCGGTGGAGAGCATCGTCGACCACGTTGGAGGGAAAATTGCAGTCTTTGAAGAAGGAGGCCATTTGGGTTGTTACGTAATGGAATTGGTCCTCCTGGGAACAGATGCAGCGGAGGCAAAGGAATTGGGAATATGGAATGGCGTTTTTACAGGGGGCAGGGTGGGAGGAGGTGTAATCTAGGTAGCTGTGGGAGTCAGTCGGTTTGTAATAAAATTTGGATTTTGGTGTTTTACTAAAATCGCAAAAGACAATTTTCTGCCTTTTTGTTTAAGAGCTTGCTTTTTTTGGGGCCCAGAGCTAATAATCTGTGCATGGTACTGTAATGATGTCCACTTATTTTATTAATCAATATTGAACAATATCACAAGCAATAAAGCTGATAAATTAGGACAAAACCAAAATACTACAGAAGCTGGAAATCCAAAATGAGACAGAAAATTCTGGAAATATTCCAGGTCACTCAGCACCTTTAGAAGAAAATTGTTAAGTTGAAAACCATCCAGTTAATGAGAAATTCACTTCATGTGAACTCAATTAACAAAATCTCCAAAAGGTACTATAATGTAGCAACAAAATCAAATGAAATTTTCTCTTTGTTGAGCATTGAATATGTTACAGATGGAGTAATGTTATATGGTTCACCTTATGTTGGATTCTTACCATGGACATCTCCAAATCCTGCTTTATAATCTAACCAGGAGCGATCAAAATCCACAGAGCCATCAAATCGACGTTGAATCACAGTCCAACCAGATTCTGTATATGTGTGTGTGTGAGAGAGAGAAAAAGACTTGATTAATTTGAGACTGGACATAGCAGGATTAGTTTTCACAGGAGCTCTTTGAGGGCGATGCTCATTTATATGGGCATCAGAGGAACTGAGAATTTAATCCTCTGCATGTTTGACCTTTTGGAAGGACAATTAATCACACAGATGATGATTTATATGAATTATACGAAGATTCTTTTTAAGGTATTTTCAAAATAATCATGGTCCGATATATTGCTACACACCCTGGAGCAAGTGGGACCTGGACCCAGGTCTCCTAGCTCAGAGATAGGGACATTATCACTTCTATTACCATCACTACCACAGGAGTCCTCGGTGTACTTTATAGTTGTCCATTCAAGATTTGCAACACTTGTTGAAACCAAGTACAAGTACTTTAAGCTTTTATGGTGTGGTTTCATGGATGCAGCATTCAAACTGACCTGGAGTCATTTGGCAGTATGTTTGCAGTAGCTGGGATCCTTGAGGCTGGATGCTGTAAACTCCACTTGTTCTTTCTCCCCTCTTGAAAAGCTGATGACAGTCAGCTGAAAGAGCATGTTTCAGTTGTGAGTAAATCACATCTGTTAACCAGCACTTACACCGAATCAGCTGAAAAAGGGCATCACAAATTCAGTAAAGACCTGCAATATCATTACTATCACTAATGGCCCCACTCACATCATCCCGTAGTTACCAAAGACCAGGAACTGAACTGGACTAGCCGTGTAAATATTAGGGCTGCAAGAGTAGGTTTGCATTCATTTTATAATAAGCCTCTTAAAATGATGCTGTCTGCTTCTTCACTCACTGGTTATTGTCAATAATCTGTTGTAGGTGAAGCTTTGGTGTAGATCCGTGCCTATGTTAAGGGATGTTCTCATACAGGTGACTTTTGTGTTCATTCATGGGATCTAGCATTATTGTCTGAGTCAGCACATATTGTCCATCCTGAGCTGCCCTTGACAAGAACTGCCTTCTTGGACTGCTGCAGTCCGTTTAAAGTCAGTACACCACAATGCTGTTAGGGAACAAGTTTCATGGTTTTGCCACGTGACACTGAAGGAACAGTGATATATTTCCTTGTCAGGATGGTTTGGAAGGGAACTTGTAGGTGGTGGCATTCCTATATATCTGCTGCCCTTGCCCTTCTCCATGTTGTGGCTGTGATTTGGAAGGTGTTATTATAACAGCTATGTATAACTTTCTGCAGTGCATCTTGTCGATGATGCATGTTGCTCCTCCTGTAGATCAGGGGTGGAGGCAGTGGATGTGATGCCATTAAGCAGGCTGCTTTGTGTTAGATGGTGTCGATCTCTTTGACGGGTTTTGGAACTGCACAAATTGCAGAGTATTTATTCACATTCCTGACTTGTGTCTTGTTGATGGTGGACAGGCTTTGGGGAGTCAGGAGGTGAATTATTCACTGCAGAATTCTCAGCCTCTGATCCGCACTTGCTGCCACTGTGTTTACATGGCCCATCCAGTTTAGTTTCTGGTCAATGAAACAGAGGGTAGATAAACAGGAGGCTGGAAGAACACAGCAAACCAGGCAACATCAGAAGCTGGAGAAGGCAACGGTTTGGATATAACCCGAGAGAGAGAGAGAGAGTTAGCATTTCAAGTTCAATATGACATTTCTTCAGAAGGAGCATTCATGTTTCAGAGTCACTGAAAGTTTTTCTTGTAAGTTCATTGACCTGACCCTTAATGCCTTTCTAAGGAATTTGTCTGTTTACAAGCTTTGATGGTAAGCTGACAGCTGATGGCATTCAGATGGCCACAGGAGAATTGAACAACTGTAACTAAAGTAAATACAGTGTTTGAGAATTAGCTAACCATCAAATAACTCACGTTATATTCACTTTGATTATGATATATCGTAATTTTTTATTTATTGTTTGGCTAAAGCAAAACCAGAAGTAAGAGAACGGTGCTTCACTAATTCAGTTAATGATTGATTTCCAAACTGCTATGAAAGGTTATACAACTGATCTCCTCTGTGCCATAATGATTCCATCACTGAGTTTATGAAGTGTATTTCTCATTTTCTCTAACAGTTATACATTTAATTAGTTGCAAGAAAGTATTTCCTGCAAGAGGTTTACAATAATTCATTTGTGACTCTTTGTCTGCAATGATTCTTTAACCTTTCAGTTAATCCTCTTAAGCCTCGATGAAATTCTTTCCATTTCTTGTGCTTTAGGTGCAGTTATCCTCTTGAGTTTTTATGGTTTGTCTTTGAGCAAATTCTTACATCATTACAAATTAATTCTAGGCTGAGTATGAATTTAAATCCAGACAATTAATGAGCTAAATACTTTGAGAGTCTCATTACATTTGCTGCCTTTGTACAACCAAATTGCTATTTCAGATCAACTTATCTATTGTCTTGTTGTACTGTCTTCCCTTGAGTTGGCAGGTTATTTGGGTCCTTATGTTAATCCAGATTCACGCAACAGCATGATGCAGCATTGTCTTAGGGACAATGTATGACCTTACTGCTAATCTAGAGTGTTCTACAACCTGGCCAGCTTTTTAAAATTTCTAACTGATGATGACAATTAGAGGCTGAACATCTTCTTAAAGAATGGACCATAGGTTCCCTGTAAATCTGCAGTTGTATGTCAACCTCCTGTTGCTTCCTCCACAAGAAGGTAGAAAGCTTCCAGTTTATGGTTTGTTTTTGATGTTCGGTGATGGTCATGAGGATCATTTGGATCCTATCTGCTCAGAATGACATATGGAGGTCCAGCATGGACAAATGAACCTCAAAGCAAGCTCAACTGATAATCTTAAATTGGCTGCTCTCCCTTCTCACACTTTAGAAATTGATGTTCCTTTTCCTTGTTTGATTTCTTGTGTCAGTCCTGATGAGTGTAAAATGAAAAACGTTCTCTTTTGTGTACTGTTTTCATGATATTTAATGTTCTTTCACAATGGTATTTCTGTGATTAAGAGTTGGTTTGGAGCACCACTGAATTGTGAAAGTGGCTCTTTAAGTTTCTCTTCTTCACAATGACCCCATTTCAATGGCTATCCACAAGATATTTCGGACAGTATTTAGGTCATAAACTTGAGGTGGATTAAGATTGTAAAGGTGTACTCACTGTCAGATAAGGCTGCCTTTTGGGTTTTCCAGTGATCAGCAAGATGATCGTTTCCCTTCACATTCTTCTTGAAGTTGAATTGTTCTTTGAGACTGAAGTCTGAAATCTTCAGATGGATTAATAATGTAGTGGAATATTGCTTTATAAAGCATTTATATTTGAGTCAACAACTTACAGTATATCACAGAAACATTTAATGACTTGCTTTTTTATGTGAAACTTTAACAAGACTGAAATGCTGTCAGAAGTCCTGCAATCCTGTCAAGGCCACCCCGATAGGAAGGTTGGCAGGGAGGAACCAGCCAAAACATAGTACATAGAACATAGAAAGATACAGCACAGAACAGGCCCTTCGGCCCACGATGTTGTGCCGAGGATTAATCCTAATGTAAAATATAGTAAATTCATCTATGCACCCCTCAACTCACTGCTATCCATGTGCGTGTCCAACAGTTGCTTAAATATCTCCATGACTTTGTTTCCACCACCACTGCTGGCAACACATTCCATGCATTCACAACTCTCTGCATAAAGAACCTACCTCTGATGTCTCCTTTACACCTTCCTCCTAATATCTTCAAACTATGACTTCTCGTACCAGTCAATCCTGCCCTGGGGAAAAGTCTCTGGCTATTGACTCTATCTATTCCTCTCATTATTTTGTACACCTCGATCAGGTCTCCTCTCTTCCTCCTTCTCTCCAGAGGGAAAAGTCTGAGCTTATTCAACCTTTCTTCATAAAGCAAGTCCTCCAGTCCAGGCAGCATCCTGGTAAACCTTCTTTGCACCCTCTCCAAAACCTCTGTATCTTCCCTAAAGTGGGGCGACCAGAACTGGACACAATATTCCAAGTGTGGTCTCACCAAAACCTTGCAGCTCATAAACTCGAATCCAAAACAAGTCCTCAACAGTGATCCAGGCAGAATACATTTGTACAGTGTCAATGGCTGCACCAGTAGGGAGGTCACCCTGTCACCATGGTTTCCTTGTCACAGGAAATGGGTCTAAAAACCAAAGTCAAACCCAAGCCCAGACCCTGAAATGGACAATGAGCAATCAATCGTCTGGAACGAGGAGCTGCCCCTGTTGCCCGTGAACCCTGGCACTTCAGCAGGAGCTGCCCTGCTGTCAATTGCAGGTGAAGGGAAGCTGAGGGAAGAAAGTGGTGGTAACATCTTCTGAAGAGAAGAACTCAAATATTAAGCCAGGGTGCATGCAATTGTATTAGCTGTCAAGACAAACTCATCAGAGCTGAAAATGTGTTGCTGGAAAAGCACAGCAGGTCAGGCAGCATCCAAGGGACAGGAGATTCAACATTTCAGGCATAAGCTCTTCTTCAGGAATCCTGAAGAAGGGCTTATGCCTGAAACATCGAATCTCCTGTTCCTTGGATGCTGCCTGACCTGCTGCGCTTTTCCAGCAACACATTTTCAGCTCTGATCTCTAGCATCTGCAGACCTCACTTTCTCCTCAAAGACAAACTCATCAACCAACTCTCAGAAACCCTGTTGGCATCAGCAATCACCTCCATGACTCTCTGTCTACAACTTGCCATGAGCCAACAGGCAACGGTTATGAGTGCTTATGCTCCAACCCTTGATAAAACTATCCTCCTCAGAGACTTCAACACCAGCATTGGAAAAGACCCCCAACTCTGGAAAGGGACAACCATAAAGGAATTGCAAATCCAAAAGGATTCTCCTGTTTACCAAAATGTTTGGAACACCAGCTGGTCATCACCACCACACTGTTCCATCAAAGTGACAAGTTCAAGACTTCTTGGAGGCGTTTGCAATCAAAGCACTGGCACATAATTGATTACACCATCATTTGATGCCAAGACTAAAGTACTCATTAACCAAAATGATGACCAGTGCAGACAACTACTCGACAGACCACCAGCTCACCCACTCCTCAATGTCCCTCAAATGTTACCAGAAGCAACTGAATATGAAGAAACAATTCTGAAAGAAAAGCCGAGCAGACCAGCAAACATCACACGATCTCTTCACCAAATTCTCCAGGGTGTTCATTTTGTTGGAGTGGAGGAAATCTGGAACAAGCTGAAGATGCCACCATCTGTGAAGACTCCATCAGTTACCAGACCGGCAAACACCAAGACTGGGTCAACAAAAATGACCACATTATCCGAGACCTCATCAACAAGAAGAAGAAAGCTCTCCGGGCTGAAACGATATCACCAGTGGGGCAAAGAGGAGAACTGACCAAATGATAAAGTCAGAATTAGAAAGAAAAACTAAGGAAATCAAAAACCAGTGGTGGACTGAGAAAGCCAAAGCATTGCTGACCAGCCTAACACCCAGCATTTACCATGAGCTATAGGATTAGCCCTTCAGCATAAAGAGTTTGCTGGATCATTTGAAATTGGCTGATCTTTCTCTCAGCCTCATTCTTCTGCCTTCTCCCCATAATCTCAGTCCCACCAAGGCAATACACAGAGCCAAAGCTCTTGGCATCAAACCGCATGGAGTAAGGATGGAACCCTTTCGAAAGACAGAGAGCGTCCAATGGAGAAGATTCTTCAAAGAACTCCTAAATCACGATGCATCGGTGACAGGGACGTGTTGGATGAAATCCCCCAAATTCCCATCAAAGATGATCTTGGTCTCCTCCTGAGTGTGGCATAAGTTGAAGCTGCCACTAGACACGTGAAGCATGGAAAAGCTACAGGAAATATGAGAGGGAATGTTCCTAAAGGCATCAGCCTGAAATTTACTGCCTTTCTGAAATGGGATCTCAAGTATATTTACCTTTCCCTTCCACAAACATTCTCTGTACTCATTGTATGAAATGCCTTCTGCAAAAATTGTGTTGCGTTAGCGTAATGCTCTCAACAATTGTCCATCAAGGGCACAATAGTGCATTGGAAATACGACTCCATGGAAGTGTGACTGCACTGACCTTGTTCACCAACAGTTGAATTTGCATGTTCTGCTCATCAATCTGCTGTTGCTGGGCTTTCACCAATGCCAGAATATCATCTACATGCTGGTTGTGAAACTCGATCACAGACTGGAAAATTAAATTTTGATTATATCAGAATTGACCATTCAATTCAATGGGCAATTTTCCATGATGACAGCAGAAGTTTACACTTTCAAAATGTCAATGTTACATAAACTTTTACTCACCACAGTGATGTATGTTGGTGTACACTTATAGAACAGCAATAGATCTGTACTATTTGAGTAAGGTGGAGTGAACTGATTTATTTCCTTGTCCCATTGTTCCACTTGTCCCAACAAAGTTTGAATTTAAAGATTTGCGAGTTATATTTGCAACAGATTGTATATGGCTTAGGATCAGAAACAAGTCACCCAAGTTCCTTAAGTAGCAAATAAAGAACTAGGTTACTGCAAACTAAAATCATCAAGCAAAACTTATAATTAACAAAAGGTGTACACAACTATGTTTCTTGAAAACAGACACACACTCAGACACACTACACAGACTCATGCCCACAGACACACAGTCACGGGGGAAACAACTATTGAATGTACTTGCCTTAAAACTACCCTGGCTAAGTAACAGATGAATTCAGAAAAGTAAGCTGTAGATGAATTGCCCCAAATGTTGATCTGGAGCTGAAGTCACTTTCCTCACAAGCTTTTGGATTTCTTCCTGGATCAGTTATGGCTGGTTGATTTTTTTTTTAAGTGGAGACAGCAATGTTGATTCAGAGTTCTCCCTCAACATTGCATTTGTGGTGATGAGGATCTGCAGTGGGTTTTCAACTCTCAGATTTTGATTAGAGGGGCTTCAGAGAGAGAGAGGTGGACAATGGTTGTGTCTCCAGAGTTGGGGTTTATCATACTATCTGTTTGTGTACACAGCGAACAGCTTTATCACAACCAATCATGTAACCTCTCTGAAAGTTTGGCACAGTGGTTAGCACTGCTGCCTCACAGCGCCTGTAGACCCGGGTTCAATTCCCGACTCAGGCGACTGACTGTGTGGAGTTTGCACGTTCTCCCTGTGTCTGTGTGGGTTTCCTCCGGGTGCTCCGGTTTCCTCCCACAGTCCAAAGATGTGCGGGTCAGGTGAATTGGCCAAGCTAAATTGCCCGTAGTGTTAGGTAAGGGGTAAATGTAGGGGTATGGGTGGGTTGCGCTTCAGCGGGTCGGTGTGGACTTGTTGGGCCGAAGGGCCTGTTTCCACACTGTAAGTCTAAAAAAAAAGTTGTGTTCCCTCAGTGACTTGAGTCAAGCAGCTGGTGTCCTTTACAAATGCAACAGTTCTCCCTGTTGCAGTCAGTTTCCTTTACATTATATAGTGTTTATTCCAAAATGTCCACAATATGTGTATTGTCCAACCAGTGATAATCTGTATTAATATTTCAGATTAGACATCTTTATGGCATGCTTTATAAGGGTATGCCATGGCCACATAGACAGAAATAAACTTTTCCCCTTGGTGGAGGGATCAATGACCGGGTCTCAGATTAAAGGGAACAATACAGAAGCTTTAGAGGAGATGAGGAAAGTCTTTGTCACCCAGAAGGTGGTGGGAATTTGGGATTCACTGCCTGGAAGGATGAAAGAGACAGAGAATGTCAATACGTACCTTTAAGAAATATTTAGCTATACACCTGTGATGCCCAGGTATACAAGGCCATGGGTCAAGTGCTGGGAATTGGGATTAGAATCGTGCACAGACGTGATGGGATGAAGGGCCTTTTTTCTGTGCTGTTGATCTATATGATCCTATGACTCTAGAAGAAATTATTGCACTTAAAAAGTTCAATAGCACTTTTCTTCAAACCCCGATTTCAACAAACTGAAATATTTAAATTCAGAGCATTTTAAAAGGTTTTTTTCCATATGGAGCTGCTTTACCTTTTAAACAATAACATCATTTTCAATTGGAGGAACAGCCCAGTAAGAGCAATGTCTGTGCAAACCTCAAGTTTTCAACGTAGAGTCATAGAGATGTACGGCCCGGAAACAGACCCTTCGGTCCAACCTGCCCATGCTGACCAGATATCCCAACCCAATCTAGTCCCGCTTGCCAGCACCTGGCCCATATCCCTCCAAACCCTTCCTATTCATATACCCATCCAAATGCCTCTTAAATGTTGCAATTGTACCAGCCTCCACCACTTCCTCTGGCAGTACATTCCATACACGTAGCACCATCTGTATGAAAATGTTGCCCCTTAGGTCTCTTTTATATCGTTCCCCTCTCCCAAAACCTATGCCCTCTAGTTCTGGACTCCCTGACCCCAGGGAAAAGACTTTGCCTATTTATCCTATCCATGCCCCTCATAATTTTGTGAACCTCTATAAGGTCACCCCTCAGCTTCCAATGCTCCAGGGAGAACAGCTCCAGCCTTACAGCCTCCCTCTATACCTCAAACCCTCCACCCTGGCAACATTCTTGTAAATCTTTTCTAAATCCTCTCACGTTTCACAATGTCTTTCCAATAGGAAGGAGACCGAATTGCATGCAATATTCCAACAGTGGCCTAATCAATGTCCTGTACAGCTGCAACATGACCTCCCAACTCCTGTACTCAATACTCTGACCAATAAAGGAAAGCATACCAAACACCTTCTTCACTAAAAAGTGAGGTCTGCAGATGCTGGAGATCAGAGCTGAAAATGTGTTGCAGGTTAAAGCACAGCAGGTTAGGCAGCATCCAAGGAACAGGAAATTCGACGTTTCGGGCCAGAGCCCTTCATCAGCCCTTCACTATCCTATCTACCTGCGACTCCACTTTCAAGGAGCTATAACCTGCATTCCAAGGTCTCTTTGTTCAGCAACACTCCCTAGGACCTTACCATTAAGTGTATAAGTCCTGCTAAGATCTGCTTTCCCAAAATGCAGCACCTCACATTTATCTGAATTAAACTCCATCTGCCACTTCTCAGCCCATTGGCTCATCTGGTCCAGATCCTGTTGTAATATAACGTAACCCTCTTCGCTGTCCACTACACCTCCAATTTTGGTGTCATCTGCAAACTTACTAACTGTACCTCTTATGCTTGCATCCAAATCATTTATGTAAATGACAAATCATTTATGTAAATGACCCAGCACCGATCCTTGTGGCACTCCATTGGTCACAGGCCTCCAGTCTGAAAAACAACCCTACACCACCCTCTGTCACCTTTGAGCCAGTTTTGTATCCAAATGGCTAGTTCTCCCTGTATTCCATGAGATCTAACCTTGCTAATCAGTCTCCCATGGGGAACCATTTCGAATGCCTTACTGAATCCACATAGGTCACGTCTACTACTATGCCCTCATCAATTCTCTTTTGAAGAAGTCACAAAAACTCAATCAAGTTCATGAGACGTGATTTCCCACGCACAAAGCCATGTTGATTATCCCTAATCAGTCCTTGCCTTTCCGAATGCATGTACATCCTGTCCCTCAGGATTCCCTCCCACAACTTGTCCACCACCGACATCAGGTTCACTGGTCTATAGTTCCCTGGCTTGTCCTTACCACCCTTCTTAAACAGTAGCACCACGTTCGCCAACCTCCAGTCTTCTGGCACCTCACCTGTGACTCTCAATGATACAAATATCTCAGCAAGAGGCCCAGCAATCACTTCTCTAGCTTCCTACAGAGTTCTCAGTTACACCTGATCAGGTCCTGGGGATTTATCCAGCTTTGAGTTTCAAGACATCCAGCACTTCCTCCTCTGTAATATGGACATTTTGCAAGATGTCACTATCTATTTCCCTACATTCTATATCTTCCATATCCTTTTACACAGTAAATACTGAGGTAAAATGCTCGTTTAGTATCTCCACCATTTCCTGCGGCTCCACGCAAAGGCCACCTTGCTGATCTTTGAGGGGCCCTATTCTCTCCCTAGTTACCCTTTTGTCCTTAATGTATTTGTAAAAGCCCTTTGGATTCTCTTTAATTCTATTTGCTAACGCTATCTCATGTCCCCTTTTTGCCCTCCTGATTTCCCTCTTAAGTATACTCCTACTTTCTTTATACTCTTCTAAGGATTCACTCGATCTATCCTGTCTATACCTGACATATGCTTCCTTCTTTTTCATAACCAAACCCACAATTTCTTTAGACATCCAGTATTCCCTATACCTACCAGCCTTTTCTTTCAGCCTGACAGGAATATACTTTCTCTGGATTCTCGTTATCTCATTTCTGAAGGCTTCCCATTTTCCTGCCGTCCCTTTACCTGCGAACATCTGCCACCAATCAGCTTTCGAAAGTTCTTGCCTAATACTGTCAAAATTGGCCTTTCTCCAATTTAGAACTTCAACTTTTAGATCTGGTCTATCCTTTTCCATCATTATTTTAAATCAAATAGAATTAGGGTCGCTGGCCCCAAAGTGCTCCCCCACTGACACCTCAGTCACCTGCCCTGCCTTATTTCCCAAGAGTAGGTCAAGTTTTGCACCTTCTGTAGTAGGTACATCCACATACTGAATCAGAAAATTGTCTTGTACACACTTAACAAATTCCTCTCCATCTAAACCCTTAACACTATGGCAGTCCCAGTCTATGTTTGGAAAGTTAAAATCCCCCCCCATTTATTCTTACAGATAGCTGACATCTCCTTTCAAGTTTGATTCTCAATTTCCCTCTGACTATTAGGAACATCAACAAAGTCAGCTCATCGTTTTCCTACAGACTATTTTGGGCACCTTGATTTCAGTTGGAAAACTGTAATGATTTCATTCATTTAATTTCTAGCTCTGAACCTTGAACAAAAGCCAAATAATTGCAGGAGGTTTAAGGTTCTAAATGTTCTTCAATCACAAAAGGGCTGTCCGTACAAACATACAAATTAGGAACAGGTGTCTACCACTTGGCCTCAAGCCAGTATTTGTTATGGACCAGACCGAACCCTCTTCAAATATATCAAGAAGATAGCCTGGACCCTAACTTTTTTTATTCAAAGGTAAGTGTAAGGTGCTGTGTTCCAAATGTAATTTGAAAGGTTACACTACTCGGCTTTAAGCAAAACACACTTTAGTCTTACTCTACAGTTAAAATACAAACAAAGGAAAGCAGAATTTGACTTTATAAACATAAACTTAACCGAATAATAGTTTCTTTAACATCCAATATAGTAACATCCCATGAACACACCTTTGGTAAAGGCAAATTCAGTAAAATAAATTGTCTCCCGTGCAATGTTTCTCCAGTGTTGGAGGGAAGACCATCAAGTAAAACTCGGGGAGAGAGAGAGAGAGAATTCAAGTATGTTGCTAGAAGGGTGGGTGTATGGCAGCTTCAAAAACCCAACAGCTGCTGGAAGCTAAACTAAAACCGTGGGTCTGCAGGAGCCTGACTGCAGCCATTCAACCTGCTTCTACTGTTCCAACTTCTTTTTTAAAAAACCCAAAGCCTCATAAGCTGTTTACTTTATTGACTTGGAACGGACCACTCATCACCTTTGTCTTAATGTCTCTTCATTTAAAAAAAAAATGCCAGGACAAAATACACCACTTAAAGCTAGACTATTGTCACCCTGTTAATTAAGATCATAGTTGTGCTGATTGCTCCACATTCCAACCTATGCCTGCTCACCTTTCATTCTCTTGCTTATCAAGAATCTATCTACGCCTGCCATAAAAAAACTCAAAGACTATGCTTCCACTGCCTTTTGAAAAAGAGAGTTCTAAAGACACATGACCCCTCATAAGAAAAAAAGTTGTTCATCCCTGTCTTAAATGCATGACTCTTTATTTTAAAGTGTGACACCTATTTCTAGAATCTTTGATAAGAAATAACATCCTTTCTGTCATGATTATGACAAGGTCAGCTTGATGGACTTCACAGAATATGAGTTCCCCAATTGGGGCCTTTAACCTGGTCCAATCAGAGAGCCCTGGCTGACAGATATAAACAGGAGTGTCATACACTCACCATGGGTGCTGGGGAAAAAATAAGCACTACCGCAGTTAGGTGGTAGTGTGGAGGGGGGTTGGGGAAAAAAAAGAATCAAGAGGGTCGGAGGTTCCAAAAAAAAATAAACAGGAATGTCGACTTTGAACAGATCTCAAAAACCATTCGCAAGGAAGTTGGTAGATTTGAGAAAGAAAGAGTAAAGGACTTTAAAACTGTTACAGTTAAGTACCTTGAATCTTTAGTGCAAACTCAGCAACAGTTAATAAAATACTGGGAGGCTTTTCTGCCTGAAGCAAAAGCAATAGCATGAGCTCCTGAAGTGAAGAAATGTGGCCTGTCTCTTGTTTACAACTGGTTCCATACCAAGCACTGACTACAGAATTCCAATTTAATAACCACTATTTTAAAGTTGTAATGCTGCATTGCAGAAGTGGTTTAATAGATTATTTAATTCTGTTGCATTGTTAACCAGCTGCATGGCCTGATTCAGTCATAATGAATTGAACTGTGGAATGATATTCTGCAGTAGTTGCTGAATTGAACACTACTCTACATCTTGAATTGCAGAGAAATACATTGCCAGTGCTGGGACTCTGACTTTGCTGTGAATGATACTTGTGTTTCATTCTTGAAGATCTATTGCAGAATTTTCGTAACAATTGTAAATTGTGAAAGCATAAATCAGCGTTCCTGTATGGAAATCATGAATTTTGTGATCTTTGTTACTACAATAAAGGAATATACTTAATGAAACAAAAAGAAAACAGGAGTGTCAGAGGTTCTGTTCACTCTGAGAGCCGGCTCTGAGGGAGCTGGATCAGTATCAAGGACTCTCCGTGTATAAATAAAGGGGGCCCCCTGGACTTGCTTTATTTTCCACATCCATCCTGTTAGTACAAGTCAGGATCTTGGTATGTTTCAAAGAAGGCAACTCTTATTCTTCTAAACTCCAGCCAATGCAAGTATAGTCAGTCTCACGTTTCTTCATAAAATAATCTGTTCACTCCAGATGTTAGTCAGGTTGACCTTCTCTAAACTGCTCTCATTTCTTTTCCATTCTTCCCTAACTAAGGAGACCAATCTTATATAAAGTACTCCAGGTGTAGTCTCACTAATGCCCTATATAACTTAGACATATTCTACCTACTTTTGTATTCAGTTCCACTCACAATGAACAATGACTTTCTATTATACATTTCCTAATTGCTTGCTTACTTAATTACTAGGCTTATGTCATTTATGCACTCCAACTGCAAGGTTCCTCTGCAGCTCAGAGTTTTGCAACCTCAACTCATTTAGATAGTAATTTTAAAAAATTCTTTCTGCCAGAATGGATAATTTCATTTTCCCACAGTATATTTATTTGCTAGGACTTTGCCCACGCACTTAACCTATCTATTTTTCCCTTTGTAGCCTCCTATCTCCTTGTCACAAGTAACCTACCTATCTTTGTGTGATGAGCAACTTTAGCAACCACACCTTCCCCCCCTTCATCCTAGCTGTTGCTTATATAAAGCTGCAAAGCATTAAGGTTCCCCCACTGATCCTATGTCATATTGATTGTTACTTCTTGCCAATGAGAAAATGACCCGTTTATGCTGCCTGTCTGCTTGCTGTTAGCTAGTTTGTGTTCTATCATTGTCAATGTGCCAGTTCTACCCCCAGAACGTCATAAGTTTTGATGTGGCACCTCACTTTGTCTTCTGGAAATCTAAGAGGAGATATATCACTGGTTTCCCTTTATCCTCAGCACATAATTCTCCTTCAGAGAACAGCAAAGATCGATTGAATGTGACCTCCCTTTCCCAAGATCATGTAGAGTCTGTCTGATAACCTTGAACTTTCTAAGTACACCATTATAACTTCAATAATAGCTTTGAGCATATTCCCTTTGATGGATAATAAGCTGACTGACCCATAATTTCCTGCTTTTTGTTTCCTTTCCATTATTGAGTATAGGAGATGAATCTGTTATTCTCCAACCTATTGAAATTTCCCATGAATCAAGGGAATTTAGGTCCTATTCTCCTCAATACTGCTGCCAGTGCCCCATGAATTAAAACCCATTTTTCCCAAAACAGTCTTTGAGTCAAGTGCTGATCTTGTTTACATGTGGCAGTTTGCTTGTAGTTCAACTAATAATCCACAAAATCAATTGTCTGTCACTGGATGGTATCTCATGACTGACCAAGCAAGAAAAAAACCCTAGAGTGAGTCGTGACCAGAAATTGTGTTGTGGTCTGAAGGAAGGCAGGCAAAGTAAGACATCAATGCACAGCACATCTTCCTCCCCACCAACTGCTGTCCAACCTGCTACCACACTCACAAAGAGCATTTTTGGAGTTTATTAGCAAGAGAGACTGATGTTCACTGGCCAATCGCTGATTCAAATGGAGACTTTAGTGGTTGAATAGAAAGCTTGCCCAGGTCTTCCAACTAACAATTATCTCCTGTCTCCATCCTCATCATCTTCCTTCCTCCCTCCGTTTCCACTTCTCTTCTTCCCCTGCCTTTTCATCTTCAGTCCATTCATTAACTTTGCTCACTTTTCTTTCATTTACCATCTGCCTTCATTCTCATTAACTCTGACTCTCTCTCTGTCCACTCTCTGGACCGACTTAATCACATTCCTGTTCTGCTTGATTTCAGTAGTTTGCTCTGTCTTAATTCTCCACATACACTGCAGAGAAGTAAGTCCGTGAAGACTAACAATCAGATCGCTATGTGTGCAGTTAGCAAAGGAGCAGCGATAATGAAGAGAAAATGAGAGTTGATGCAGATATCTTTATAGGTACCATGTATTTTTCTAATTCATTTGCAGCATGTGGAGGTTGCTGAGATTCATTGGCCAACCCTAATTTTTGTTAAATGAGTAGTTTGTTAAACCATTTCAGAGAGCAATTTGCAGTCCGACTCGTGTAACTAAAGGTCAGACTGTGTAAGGTTCGTAGATTTCCTTCCAAAGGGCTTTAATGAGCCTGAAAGCTTTTGACAACAAGCTGATGTCATTAGCAATACCACCTTTTTTTATTAGATTTATTTTATATTTGAAATGTCTCTGGTTGGATTTAGCACATTGGCTTATTCCTTGGGTTCTGAGGAAGGGTCACTGAACCTGGAACAAGAAACAGTGCTTCGCAAGCTCGTGCCTCCCAATAAACCTGTTGGACCATAGCCTGGTATTGTGTGATTTTTAACTTTCTCTCTCCACACATGCTTCCAGACCTGCTGAGTTTCTGCAGATATTTTTGTTTTTGTTTCAGATTTCCAGTATCCGCAGTTCTTTGTTTTATCATTATTGCAGGTGTTTGGACTAAGACTTGAATAACATGACAACTATTGCTACCATTCCTTATTATCAAATGGCTAGTGTATGGATCAGGTTGATACCTCTGATTCTACTCTGTCCACATTATTTCGAGATGTCTAAGATGTTTGGAATAGATTCTGATCAGATTATTGCTGATATTCAACAACAAATGTAAATAGTTTGAAAACAGCCGTAGATTCCTTCAGTGAACCAGCACTTTTCAGCCTTATGTTGTTTTTAATGTTTTGTTTTGTTATGTTAGTAGGTACTTGAACTAGTGGATTTGAACTTGTGTCAGTGTGCAGTATATTCAAACTAACATTGCTATTAATTCCTCTAGTCTTACATTCAGTTGATTCCTATGGTCAGTTTGCACTGTAAAGATTATCGATAGATTCTGTTATAAATGCCATGGATAGTCTGCTTTAGAAATGAAGGCGGAAGTTATTCTGGGCCCCTACACGCTGTGTGTTAAGTCATCTGACAATGTAGGAGAGCTGGATCAAAAATAGAAATTACTGGAAAAACTCTTTCAGATCTTCAGCATCTGCAGTTCTTTGTTTCACTATATCATACAGCTGGATTCGTTAGAGTATTTGCCAGTTAGTTTTTTAAAAAAACCTCCATTTCCTGCTGTTATTTAAATTAAAACAGCAGACTAAAATAGTTTCTTGCTAGTCGCATGCTCCAACCCATATAATTTTGTGTTATTTGTTGAGCCCAATCTAGCATATGGAAGATAGGATCTTCGTACGCACCAAAAGTTTTTTTTACATTTTAAAGTAATATTTTATGACTCTAGGTACTGCATAGGAATAATTCCTATTCGCAAGTTACTCATTTTCCAGCAGCTTGCTGTAAGATCTAAGAAGTAATATGTAATGCCTGTGTTAAGTATTATTGAACATCGTCTGTCTTAAATCTATAAAATTATTAAACTGTATAATAGCACCACCTCTTTTACTTTTTTTGCAACTTTAAGAGGTGCTGGCTTACCTTGTTAAAGGGGATGTCTGCGGACTTGTTTTTCTCGAGAGTTCCTAGAATCCTCTCCAGCTTTCCTTCCAGGGAATCCACCTTGCTAGCAACTGACTGCTGGCCCTGCATTGCTTTCGTTTGCTCGCTTCTGAGCTCGGTGAACCTTTGATGGAGTTCCTGATCCTGAAGTTCCAGCTTCTCAGCCTTGCTCCCCAGTGCCCTTTCAGCACTTTCTATTAGCCTGACCTGGTCGCCCAGGTTCACAATGGAGGTATTGTAAATATCCAGCAGTTCTAACACAGTAGTCATCTCTTCCTTCGTTTTGTCTGTGTGCTCCCTCAGGCCTTTGCCGACCAGGTAAAGACCACGAGCGAGAAGGCTAATGTCACTGGATGAGGCAAATTGAGTTTTTTCCTTTCTGTCGGTGTTTCCTGGGAGACTTGATGTGGAGCAAATAAGACCAATTACCACGATGAAATGTAATGTCTCCATTATTGAAAGACAAGTTGTTTAATTTTGTAATTTATTTTCTGCACTCTTGGTACAGATGCTGTATTATTCCTTCTGTGTTTGAACAGAGGCTGTGCTCTTTTATATAAGGTCACAGAGTCCTCCCAGTTCTACTTTTTTTTTAAAATAATAAACAATTAAACTCACTTGGAACCAAAGTGACAATGTAAAAACCACAGCAATGCAGCTAAGTGGCTGTCTCCAAAATAAGTGCGTGTCTAGCTTATTCACAGTACAAGCTGAAGATTTTTCTCACGTTTTAATTTATCCAGAGAGTGTTTTCACTTAGTAAGAGTGCACGCTTGAATATTTTTCTCAGGTGACTTATCCAGTACATTTTTGTTTAATCAAGGTAAGAGATGTTAATTTCCGGAGCCCACTGTGTGTTAAATAAACAGAGTTTGTATAGACATTTCCAGGCTAGGTACAACATAAATAGACAAAGAAAACCCTTCAGTAATTTGCTTAATTTGCAGCCTCAGAACACCCTAACTTTATCGTGATATTGATGTTTGCAATGCCTTCAAGCCTCCTGCTTCTCTGAATGAGACCTAAAGTAGTGCCTGGTTTATGCTGTTGATAAATATTTATTGGCAATTGAATTGAGGTAATCTAAACTTGTTAGATTTTTACAGGAAATAGAACAATGAAATTTTATTTATTGATCAACAGTCAATTTAAACAGATGTTTACTATGCTAAGGCAGTCCCCTCATTGAAATGGAAAAAGCACAGAAGGTCAGGCAGCATCGAGGGGCAGGAGAGGTAACGTTTAAGGTCAGAACCTTTCATCAGACCTGAAACACCAACTTCCCTGCTCCTCTCCACTTTACCAACTCTGACTTTCCAGCATCTGCAGTCCTCACTATCTCCTCAATCTCCCCGTTGATTGCAAGTTTGACACAATTTTGTTGTATAACCACCTTAGTACACATAAAGGAGAAAGGCACAAGGATGGTGTGTGTTGTGGGGAGGCAGATAACGAAGCAAGAAGTATGGAGCTAAGCCAGAGCAGATTGGAAATTGGAAGAGATTGCATGATAACTGGGGGGATGGAATGTATGAAGGATGTTTTGGTGAGCCTACCATGACCTTCGATGGTTTCAGCCACCACTGACTAAGACCTCCATGCTGAGCATCTTTGTAGTGACAGCTCTATCTCCTTCATGATGGTTAGGGCATGCAGGCACAAGGGAGTTGTGCCTCCATCTTCACTGAAGCCAAAATTTTGAAGCTCCTTAACAGCACTCTGGGAGTACTTGTACAACACAGACTTCAGCATTTCAAGAAAATGGTACTGCACCAATTTGGTGAATGTAGTTTGGAATGGGCAATAAATTGTGACCTTGTCAGTGATATCCACAAACTATAAATTAGGTTAAAAGAAAACATAGTTGGCTGAGATGCTGTTTGAGTTGACATATGCTGGTAATAAAATCACACCAGGACAGCCAACTGATTACTTAAAGGTTGGGGCAAATTGCCACTAATTAGAAAAATTCCCAAATTAGACAAACATCTCCTATTCCCATGCAACCAATAACGCAAAACTTAAATGCAGTACTTCATCACTAACCAAAACTCAAAGAATTTATTAACACTTAGAAACATAGGATCATAGGAACTGGAGGAGACCATTCAGCTCCTTGAACCCATTCATGGCTGATCTGTGACCTAATTCCATACACCTGCCATTGGCCCTTATCCCTTCATACCTTTATTTAAAAAACAAAACTCTATCTCAGATTTAAGATTAACAACTGATTCTGTATTCACTATTTATGGAAGACAGTTCCAAACATCTACCTCCCTTTGTGTGAAAAGGTAATTCCGTCATACACATTGCCTAACTACTGTTGTGGTTCTGTTCGCTGAGCTGGCAATTCGTGTTGCAGACGTTTCGTCCCCTGTCTAGGTGACATCCTCAGTGCTTGAGAGCCTCCTGTGAAGCACTTCTGTGATCTTTCCTCCTGCATTTATAGTGATTTGTCTCTGCCGCTTCCGGTTGTCAGTTCCAGCTGTCCGTCGCAATGGTCGGTATATTGGGTGTAGGTCAATGTGCTTATTGATTGAATCTGTGGATGAGTGCCATGCCTCTAAGAATTCCCTAGCGATTCTTTGTTTGGCTTGTCCTATACTATCCTTAGCCACACACTCAGATGGCGAGGAACATGAATTCGACTGGGACAACACTACTATGATAGAACAGCCAGAGAATTCCTAGAGGCATGACATTCATCCACAGATTCAATCAATAAGCACATTGACCTGGACCCAATATACCGGCCACTGCAGCGGACAACTGGAACTGACAACCAGAAGCAGCAGATACAAATCACTATAAATGCCAGAGGAAACATCACAGAAGCGCTTCACAGGAGGCTACCAAGCACTGAGGATGTCACCTAGACAGGGGACGAAACGTCTTCAACACCAACTCCCAGCTCGGCGAACACAACCACAACAATGAGCACCCGAGCAACAAATTTTTTCACAAACTTTGATAGCCTAACAACTTTTTCACATTGCAGAATTATTGATTCTTAGAAGCGAAAAGAAAATATTAACAGAGTTACACACGATATTAAAAAAAAGTTATAGTAGTAGATATAATAGCAAATCTCCAATCCTATTCTTTGGGGGATAAAAGCCTTTGCCATGTTTATATTTTTCAGCATGTTGCTGTTACCATCTGTCGTGTCTAAAAGCTGTGGTTGCACATTGTGGTACAATTACACATACCAGCCAGCATTTTGTCCATGAAACCATGCTTTATCTGTAGGGTCAAATAATGACTCAGCAGGTGATTTGACCCTTGGAGCATCTTAAATCATGTCATTGTCCAATGTGACATACACCAGAAATCACTGCACAAAGCAATTCCTTTTTCTTTCTTCATTACTTGGGAGGGATAAATTCACTTCTGCATCGCCACCACTCTGTTTTTCTAAATCAAAATAGACTAAAATTAAATCCAGAACCTTCCCATTCTTTGTGGCTTAGTTATTCAATATGTTAACCAACTTAAGCCTCCAATAAAACAACATTTGTGGTTTATAATACATCTCATGAGGGTAATGTCTTTGGATTTTCTTCTATTCCACTTTGTTTTTGTCCTCCCATTGATTGTCCATGGTCATATGTGCTTCTACCCTTTCATGGTACCTTGACATCTCCATCACCACAACTACAGGCATTGAATCATGAGAAATGTGCTCTGTTAGCAACAGTAAATCCAAAGTTCTGGACTCTGGCAATAAACTGGCCATTAACTTTAACCCTTGCTCCAGTTCCAAACCTATAAATTGGTGGTGGAACAGTAATCCTTCTTTAATGTGTGAGAAGATTTGTTAAAGCAGCCCACCATTTGGGAACTGAGCACTCAGGAAGTTGTTCCAATCAGTAGTTGAGCTCTATCACATAACAAGGCTTCAATGTTTCATACAACTGGTTTACTGGCATGAGGTAGCTACTTATCAATTGAGGCCGTGATGTAAGTGATTCTCAGTTAGCATCCTACGCACACCTGGCAGTGATTCTTGAGACCCACGTCTGGTGGCTCAATTGGCAATTTTCTTTGCTGCACATGCTGGTGTTGGGTGAGTCCATCAGAGACTTGGCTAATATTTTACCACCACAAGTTGCCCTCCTTCCATTGGCCTAACCCAAACCCTAAATCCCATCTCCTCACTGGCACCTGCCAGCTTGGTACCTGGTGAGACTCCCAAGTAATAAAATCCCAATTTAATGCTGCACGCCTCTATTCTAAAGAATTGTAGAGTTGCTAATTTCAGACCCTGAGGAGTGAAAAACCAGTTTCTGCTTGATTGGTTTTCAATTGACCATTGAATGGCTGCAGAACAGCTCGTATTCCACATGGCAACCTCCTGCTTGACTTTTTGCCAAGTGGACCATTCAAACAAGCGAGACCTGTTACATCTGCAGTGCAGATCAGTAATCTACAAAACAGTCAGGGCTAAAGGAAAGAAGCCCTGAGTGGCTTAAGGTCAGTAAGAGACTTAAACCTCCTAAAAATCAGAAGGCTATGGAAGAAGAGTTTAACAAACCCATGTTGAGGAATAAGTGAGCTATGTTAACAGATTGTTTAAGGATTTCAGGAAGAGACATTCTCTAAAGAAATAACATCAAATGAGTTTAGAAGTTTCAGAGTCATAGAGCTGTGACAGCGTGGAAACAGACCCTTCGGTCCAACTTGTACATGCTGGCCAGATATCCTAAATTAATCTTATCCCACTTGCCAGTACTTGGCCATATTCCAGGACAGGAGCTGATTGATCAGAACTGAAGCTCATTAAGACAGTTAATGAGAGATTGGTTCTTGAAGGGAGTTTCAAGACCAATTCGGCAGAAATGAAGAATTATACTCTCTTGTGAAGTTTAATTAGATTTGATAAACCATTGTGTCACTGACATATAGGGGCAGTTACTGAGTGATCTGACACTCTGTCTACTTTAAACATCAAGGTCCTAACCAGATTGTTATGTAATTTATTGATATCATCCAGGATTATACCATAAATGTTGCAGTCAGGGCTCATCATGTAATTTGAAATAGATCATGTGAATTGTAAATAATTCGTTATAGAAAGATATTTTGAGGCTTCTCAGGATGACTATGTGCCATGATCAATGGTATTTTAGGAAATTCCGAAGATCTCGCAAAGGATCTACAGCATCTCAACTTACTAAAAAAGACATGAACAGGAAGGGTTTGGAGGGATATGGGCCAGGTGCTGGCAGGTGGGACTAGATTGGGTTGGGATATCTGGTTGGCATGGATGGGTAGGACCGAAGGGTCTGTTTCCGTGCTTTACATCTCTATGACTCTCTTTATGACATCGTTAGTCAGATTGCTTTTTTCCTTTTTTTAAAATAAATCACAGAACACTAATTTTAGTCTATGTATAAGTCAATCCCTGCATTCACTGTATTTTTGAGATGTGTATACAGCATTCCCTGCACTTAGTAATTCAGGAGAAAGTCACTGATGTCAAGTTGAGTATATCATTCAGCATACTTCTCCTTACCCAGAGACTCATACCATGATGCGTTTGTAGCCATTGTTACTTTATTCTCCACTTGTTTTCCCTTTAAAATAATGTGGTAGCAGTGAACACACCAGCTGAAATATCTTTAAAGATGATGTAATTTTCATTCACATGTAGAAGTGGGTTCTTGAATCACTTTGCTAATTTCTACATTACTGGGCATGCATTCTGACCTTGATGCCAAATGATAAATTGTTTATTTATTTCTGTTGAATGCTTGCTAACTTTATAAACTATGGATTCATAAACCTGTTTCACATTGCAAATTATACGTATTTTGCAACGAATAACATAGTTGTTATAACCTTGAAATCTGTGGGTGTATGAGTTCCAGGCGGGAACACGTACATGCAATGATCAAAATTATTGGTCTCAAAATAGTTGCTACAATTTTTTTTTGGAAAGCAGAAAAATAAACTCTCACGGTGTAGTAGGCAATTTAGTAAACAAAATCTCAAAGATCCACCAAAAGGACAACTTCTACAAAATCAAGAAACGTTTTAACTCTTCCATAAGGCTCCAGTCTTTATTTTCTGTGCACAATGCAGGGAAAGAAGATTGACTTAGAATCAGGTCCATGCCGACCAGATATCCCAACCCAATCTAGTCTCGTTTCCCAACACTTAGCACGTATCCCTCCAAACCCGTCCTATTCATACACCCATCCAGATGCCTTTCAAATGCTGTTATTGTACCAGCTTCCACCACTTCCTCTGACAGCTCATTCCATACACGCACCATCCTCTGTGCGAAAAAGTTGTCCCTCAGGTCCCTTTTATATCTTTTCCCTCTCACCCTAAGCCTATGTCCTCTAGTGCTGGACTTTCCCACCCCAGGGAAAAGACTTTGTTTATTTATCCTATCAATGCCCCTCATGGTTTTATAAACCTCTATAAAGTCACCCCTCAGCCTCCGACACTCCAGGGAAAACAGCCCCAGCCTGTTCAGTGTCTCCCAATCGCTCAAACCATCCAACCTGGAAACATCCTTGTAAATCTTTTCTGAAACCTTTCAAGTTTCACAACATCCTTCCGATAGGAATGAGACCAGAATTGCACGCAATATTCCAAAAGTGGCCTAACTAATGTCCTGTACAGCTGCAACATGACCTCCCAACTCCTGTACTCAATGCTGTGACCAATAAAGGAAAGCATACCAAATGCCTTCATCACTATCCTATCTACCTACAACTCCACTTTCAAGGAGCTATGAACGTGCGCTCCAAGGTCTCTTTGTTCAGCAATATTCCCAAGGACCTTACCATTAAGTGTATAAGTCCTGCTAAGATTTGCTTTCCCAAAATGCAACACCTCACACTTACCTAAATTAAACTCCATCTGCCACTCCTCAGCCCATTGGCCCATCTGATCAAGATCGCATTGTAATCTGAGGTAACCTTCTTCGCTGTCCACTACGCCTCCAATTTTGCTGTTATCTGCAAACTTACTAACTATATCTCCTATGTTCACATCCAAATCATTTATATAAATGATGAAAGGTAGTGGACCCAGTACCAATCCTTGTTGTACTCCACTGGTCACGGCATCCAGTCTGAAAAACAACTCTCCATCACCACTACCTCTGCCTTCTACTTTCGAGCCAGTTCTGTACCAAATGGCTAGTCCCCCCTGTATTCGATGAGACTTAACCTTGCTAACCAGTCTCCCCATGAGGAACTTTGTCGAAAGCCTTACTGAAGTCCATATAGATCACATCTACCACTCTGTCCTCATCAATCCTCTTTGATACTTCTTCAAAAAATTCAAATCAAGTTCATTAGACATGATTTCCCACATACAAAGCCATGCTGACCATCCCAAATCAGTCCTTGCCTTTCCAAATAAATTTAAATCTGGCCCACAGGATTCCCTCCAACAACTTGCCCACCACCGACCTCAGGCTCACTGGTCTATAGTTTCCTGGCTTGTCCTTACCACCCTTTTTAAACAGTGGCACCACATTAGCCAACCTCTAGTCTTCCGGCACTTCACCTGCGACTATCGATGATGCAAATATCTCAGCAAGAAGCCCAGCAATCACTTCTCTAGCTTCCCACAGAGTTCTAGGGTACACCTGATCAGGTCCTGGGGATTTATCCACTTTTAAGCATTTCAATACATCCAGTACTTCCTCCTCTGTAATATGGACATTTTTCAAGACGTCACCATCTATTTCCCTACATTCTATATCTTCCATGTCCTTCTCCATAGTAAACACTGATGCAACATAGTCGTTTAGTGTCTCCCCCACCTCCTGCGCCTCCACACATGGGCTGCCTTGCTGATCTCTGAGGGGCCCTTTCTTTCCCGAATTACCCTTTTATCCTTAACATATTTGTAAAACCCTTTGGATTCTCCTTAACTCTATTGGCCAAAGCTATCTCATGTCTCCTTTTCTGCTGTCCTGATTTCCCTCTAGGTTACTCTTAACCCTATTTACAGCTGTTAATTTTATTTAACCATATAAGAACATGCTTTGCTAGGTTAGCATTTGGAATATGTATATAACATTCCCTGCACTTAGCTCTGTGTGAATTGGCTGACATCCCTCACACAGGGACTACACAGCATCCACATCCCTTACAAAAACCGAAACTGCTGGAGAAACCCGGCGGGTCTGGCAGCATCTGTAGAGAGAAAACAGAGTCAACATTGTGCATCCTGTAACTGTTCATCAGAACTCTGATGTTCTGTACAAAGGTTACTGGACCTAAAGCATTAACACTGTTTCCGTCTCCATGGACACTGCCAGACCTGCTGAGTTTCTGCAGCAATTTCTGCTTTTGTTTCAGATTCCCAGCATCCACAGTTTTTTGTTTTAACATCCACTTGCCCTTGTCTGTAGGACAAGCAGTGATTCATGTCTCTCCCCTTCTCCTGTTGATGGGTTTCGTTGATGACTACATGTTACTGCTTGCCCAGGTGATCACTATTTACAGATGAATCTTGGCAATGGTTTTCTGCATGCTGCAACACCTCACTTGTGTAGATAATGGATGGTGGATATGACACCAAGAGGCTTCCCTCCTACTTGAACTGCAAAGTGGAAATTTTTCAGACAATGTTAGGAGGTGTCAGGTGAATGTTTAAAAAGAGAAACTTATGGGGCAATAATCCAGTTGTACTAAGCAATTACACTGACACATTTGTTAACATTTAATAAAGAAAATGTATTTTTTTCTATCAACACACCATTATTTTTTCTCGCGCTAGTAAATCCCTACGTCAGCAAAAGGGATTTCGCACTTTCGGTTTTTGTAAGGGATGTGGACGCTGTGTAGTCCCTGTGTGAGGGATGTCAGCCAATTCACACAGAGCTAAGTGCAGGGAATGTTATATACATATTCCAAATGCTAACCTAGCAAAGCATGTTCTTATATGGTTAAATAAAATTAACAGCTGTAAATAGGATTAAGAATAACCTCGAGGGAAATCAGGGAAAGTAGTTTGTGACTGCTTCGCAGTCAGTGAAGAGCTCTCTGAAACAAGCTTGTCTCAAGTACAACCACTCATTTGCAGCAACATAAGGGAAGGCAGCACACTGGGCAGCTATTCACCATGTACTCAAACTGAAGGGGAAATGGAGGAACTGCACACAAATGGGCTTCAGCCAAGCAGTAATTCTACATCTAGGATTTCTGATCGCAACATCAGATTGAAACCAGTTTAAACTGACCAGATTTCCAAGACTTGAGTCAGAAATACAGCTGAACTGAATTGAATTGAAATTATTGTCATGTGTACCATGGCACAGTTAAAAGGTTTGTCTTGCGAGCAATACAGGCAGATCACAGAGTTAAATACCGTACATAAGTAAATCATAGGTAAACAACGGCAAAAACAAAAACACGTGTACAGGTGACTATTAAGAGTTTGTGAGTCCATTCAGTATTCTAACAACAGTAGGTTAGAAACTGTTGCCAAACCGGCTGGTGCGTGTGTTCAGGCTTCTGTACCTTCTCCCCGATGGTAGAGGTTGTGGAAAAACATTGCCAGGGTGGATTCTATAGATGGGAGGTTGGCCTTTGTGATTGTCCGGGTCGAGTTCACCACTCTCTGTAACCGTCTCCGATCTTGAACGGTACAGTTGCCATACCACGTAGTGATACATCCAGACAGAATGCTCTCGATGATGCACCTATAAAAATTGGCAAGGGTATTCGCCGTCATGCCAAATTTCCTCAACTGCCTGAGGAAGAAAAGACATGTTGGGCCTTTGTAACCAGTGCATCCACATGAAGAGTGCAAGAAAGCTTGTTGTGGATGACCACTCCCAGGAGCTTGACACTCTCCACTAGACTATGTTCCCTAGCCAGTGTCCAAAATATTCAGTCTGACTGAAAATGTTCTGTAGGCAGAACTTATTCTACAAGTTATACGTGCAAGAAACCTATTTAATCACAGCAAAGGATAATAACACGTCATTTACCATCAGACACACCATAAGATAGAGAATTGGAATTAGGCTGTTTGGCCCATCAAGTCTGCTTACTGTTGAATTAATGTAGTGAAGCTGATTTTCTTTTACTTCCACAGCATAAAGCTTTTGACCTCATTCAGCTGCGATCCCTGTTGACATTAACTAACATGCTCAGACTAAAAAATAACTTCCTAATCTTCCTATCAACATAGATCATTGTTACGTTTGACAATAATCTTACCCAGTCCATCATCATGGGTGTCACTGTGTGATCAACTTTATACTGTACCATGTTATCATGAATGCATGGTACATAGAATATTCTATCATTCAATTCCAGGTTATAGTCCAACAGGTTTAATTGGAAGCACTAGCTTCCAACCACCTGATGAAGGAGCGATGCTCTGAAAACTATTGCTTCCAATTAAACCTGTTGGACTATAACATGGTGTTGTGCGATTTTTAACTTTGTACACCCCAGTCCAACACCGGAATCTCCGAATTATAATTCAATGAGAATGGTTGATGAGAAACTGCGGTAGGAAACCACTTGTCAGAATTTCTGATTTTTCTTTGACATGAAAACTGCAAGGTGTATGAAGTAAGGATGAATGATTAACCCTGTACTCATCGATAGAAATTGCATTGTGTACATTCCACACTTCTTTGTGATATTTACACATTTTTTTGGATGAAAAGAAAACAAAGATTAATGTCTATAAATGTGGAAAATAATGCTAATTTTTCTTTTTGAAGCTATCTTACAGTGTGTTTTGATAAGCTAACGCACTGAAAGCAAATGTTGTACACCTGAAAATGAAGGCACAAACCTCTACAGGACAATGCTCAGTGCCTTGAGAATAATGGAACCAACTCTCACTCGACACATCCTTGAGCTTTCACCTCCTTGGCAAGAAGAGAACTTCTCATGATATTTGTTACTGATAATGGCAGAATAGTCTAAACCTTGGGATATCTGTGGGTCAAACAGAATATAGATTCCATTGATAAGAAAGCATTCCAAAACCGAGCAAGGGGCTGTTAATGTGATGTAGGAGGTCACCAACTGGAAGTGAGGATTCTTTAGGAAAATATGCCCATACTGCGATAGATTTCTGTGTTTTCTTTCATTTAAACAATTCATGTTTTGAACTGTCTGTTAATTTATTCCACAAAACAAAACATTCAGTTTTTTGATTGAAACAAAGGACTGTGGATGCTAGAAAACTGAAACACAAATTTTTGCTGTAACTCAGCAGGTTTGGCTGCATCTGTGGACAGAAAAACACAGCTAACATCCTGAAACAGCTCTGGAAAAGAGTTACCGGACTCTAAACATTTAACTCTTTTTCTCTCTGTACAGATGCTGCCAGACCTGTTGAGCTTCTCCAGCACTTCCAAATTTTGATTTAGTTTTAGATTTTTCTTCCTTTTTTCTTCCGTACTGCAGCATTTACAGCAAAGTACCGAAGCCCAAACAAATTTTAAGCTATGTTCCAACAATTAGAAAAATCAGCATTTCTTGAAATTAAGTTTTGCATTAACATTCAACAATAGTTTGACTTAATATCATATTTTTAAAAGTCTCTTTCTCTAAGGTAACCTCTGCCTCCTCACTTATTTTTGTTGATCTTGCTTTCCTGGTAACTATTTTGCCATTTTTTTTCCTCATTTATTTGCAGGAATCTCCTTTATGTCTATCCACAGCGGCTTAATTTCGGCAATCGGTTAGCCTCTGCCAGAAATATCACAATCAAAATCCAGTTCTTTGCAGATGAGGATCTGAATAATCCCATGCAGGTAATGTAATGAAGATAATCATTTTTTTGTTAGTGAGCACTTTGAGGTTGGACTCACAAGTTGAGCACCATAGCTCAGAGGTGTATGACCTTCTCTTGTAGTCTTAAAACCTGAGTTGTTGTATAGGTCAGTTTCAATTTGAAGTTGTATTTAACAAGGTCTGTGGTAGCCTAGTTTTAAATTGTTTTAAATGTATTATTTTAGCTCTAGGAGAGAGTGGATATTATTGCCTCTGATTTAACAACAATTAGCCAACTGGAATGCACACAAAAGAAAAACGACAGTGGAGAAAGTCCAACAAAGTTTTACAAGTGTGTTACTAGAATTGAATGGATGTAATAATCGAGAAGGATTGAGCAGGTTGGGACTATGCTAAAGTTGAGATCTAAAATGTAAAAGTAAAGTCACCATAGTCTTACCAGACTGGGAGGGATGATTTCTCATTAGAGAGAGACGGCTGGTGTTGGTTTAACCTGAGGTACCTGTGCCTCCAGTGAGGGGAGAGGTTGAGAAGGGGAGTCCTTCATAGTGACCTCAGCCGGTGTGAGAATTAAATCCATGTCGTTGCCATCACTCTGCATCACAAAACAGCTGTCCAGCCAACTCAGCTAACCAACCCCTATGCCTGATGTGAAACGCAGAGTTACACAGAGGCAGAGTGGGAAGAGGTACAGTGTTAGAGGAGGCTCATGTAGAATAAAAGTGAAAGTTTGCTGAATAGCCTGTTTCTAGACCATGACTTGTCTATTTTTAGCACAATATAATACACATCAAGATCTAATTATCTGAAGAGATTGAACACGTTTTCTCTGGTAAAGCAAAGACTAAGAGAAAGCCTCAAAAATATTTTCAAAATTGTGAATGGGGTCAATTTGGTGTATGAGGACAAATTGATTCCATAATATATACATGTATCTAAAGAGCGAGGCTGAATAGACTGGGAATATTTTCCCTGGAGCATCAAAGGCTGAGGGGGGGTGACTTTATAGAGGTTTAAAAAATCATGAGAGGCATGGATTGGGTAAATAGCCAAGGAATGTTCCCCAGGGTAGGAGAGTCCAAAACTAGGTTTAAGGTGAGGGAAGAGAGGTTTAACAGGGACCTAAGGGGCAACTTTTTCCACACACACGGTGGTGCATGTGCAGAATAAGCTGCCAGAGGAAGTGGTGGCGGCTGGGATAATTACAGCATCTAAAAGGCACTTGGATGGATGTATGAATAGGAAGGGTTTCAAGGGATGTGGGCCAAATACTGGCAAATGGGACTAGATGAATTTAGGATATCTGGTCAGCATGGGCAGGTTGGAGCAAAGGGTTTGTTTCCATGCTGTCCAACTCTATGACACGATGACTCTATGGGTACGCCTAAGATAAGGGGCTGTGGATGCAAGGCAGCAACATTGTAATTAAAATCTGCTGACTATGTAATGTTCACAAGTCTAGTACCTTTGCTATTTTAGCAGCTTTATGTGCACTTTGTTTTATTTCAGCTTATCTATATAGCAACTGATTATTCAGATAGTTTTATTTTAAAACTATTGATTGAAAAACCAAAAATATGCTTTTTTTCTGCTCATCTTTGGTTTCCCTACAAATGGCAGAAAGAGGAAATTCTCCTCATCCTCCAATGATTTTGTGGCCATTAAGGACAAGTCAGTACAAATCAAATTAGAACAGACACACCAATGGAATATCCTCACCTAAATAGCATGCTTTATTCCGAGTCAGTGTCTAGAATAGCTGCTCCTCTTTGTGGTTAATTTTAAGCTTTATCGATGGGTGGTCCTGGCCCAGAGCCTGATTTGCAGGATAACATATCAGAGAATTGGTTAATATAGCTACAGGAGGACAAGGTGCCGTTATTTTGAATTTTAAAAAAAAGTCTTTAATCTCCCATCCTGTAATTGGATATTTGAAGAGAGTGGACACTTCAGGTAAGTTCCCTTTCTTCTTCTCCAGAGATTTCAGTGTGTCAAATGGAGATGCCACTGGTATGAATGAAGGAACTGACCAGCCCATTCAAATAACACACCTGACAAAGGAGCAGCACTCTGAACGCTTGTGATTTCAAATAAACCTGTTGGACTATAACCTGGTGTCATGTGACTTCTGACTTTGTCCACCCAGACCGAGACTGGAACCTCCACATCGTGGCATATTAGGACTGAGGTTATTGGCTTCCAATATATGGGAGGTACGGTGGCACAGTGGTTAGCACTGCTGCCTCACAGCGCCAGAGACCCGGGTTCAACTCCCGCCTCAGGCGACTGACTGTGTGGAGTTTGCATGTTCTCCCTGTGTCTGTGTGGGTTTCCTCCGGGTGCTCCGGTTTCCTCCCACAGTCCAAAGATGTGCAGGTCAGGTGAATTGCCCATGCTGAATTGCCCGTAGTGATAGTTAAGGGGCAAATGTAGGGGTATGGGTGGGTTTTGCTTCGGCGGGTCAGAGTGGACTTGTTGGGCAGAAGGGCCTGTTTCCACGCTGTAAGTAATCTAATCTAATCTATATAACCATCATCCTTTGTGCTATGTATGAATGTAGAGTATTCCCTTGACTTCAGTTTGTTGGGAGTTCTTAATGTTGCTCTTGATCAAACACTGCCTTGATGTCAAGGGCACTGACTCTCACCTTACCCTAGAATTCAGTTTTTTTGCCCATGTTCAGACAAAGGCTGAATTTAAATCAGAAACTGAGTGGCCCTGGGGGGCAACTGGGGGGTGGTTTATTGCTGAGCAATTGTCACTTTATAGCCTTGTCAACAGCCCATTCTATTCCATTTCCTAGGCTGGGTTGAAATTGTTCTACATTTTCCGGACAGGACATAGCCAACCAGTCTTCCAATCTTCTAACCAATCTTCCAACTAATCTTATATATTGCCATGTAAATTCCAGTGTTGTTGCTATAGTGGAACAAGTTGGCCTGAGCATGGTTAACTCTGGAGCACAAGTCTTCAGTACCATTACTAGAATGTTGTCAGGGGTTGATGAGGATGTTACTGAGGACCACAGGAGGAAGCCAAGATGGATCATCTACCCGGCACTTCTGGCCACAGGTGATTGCAAAAATAGAAATTTCTGTAAAATCTCAGCAGGTTGGACAGCATCTGAGGGGGAAGCAGAATGTTCCAGGTTTAGTGACCCTTCTTCAAAACTGATTATAATGAAGTAAAGCTTGTTAGATATGCTAAAGATAGATGGTGCGGGCTGTGGAGGTGGGGTGGGGGCAGGAAACAAAAGGTGGGAATGGAGCGCAGAGAGAGGGAAAAACACAACTGAGCAAACAAAGGAGGGGGTAAAGATCAGCCTGGGAGAATGAATAGCTGCTAATGGGGACCACCAATAGCTGACACTGGGTTGTGTGTGGTAGTCGCCCATGTGATGACAAAGACTGGGTGTGTGGGGGTATGGGAGAAGAAGCTCAGACCCTAACCTATCAAACTCAATTGTTGCAAATGCCCCAGGCTTGTCTCTGCCACTAATGTGCCGGTCTCCCCTATCATTAAGAATGAAGCTCTTTGAGTATTAACACAATTGTTTATCTCGCATTGGGGCAGAAGGAGCTTGGGAATTTGACTCTTGTAATGAGTCCAAAAATGCAATGTCTAACATGTAAAGTAAATAAAGCAGTAAGTTCTCACGTCAGGGATTGTTTGTAGTTCAGATCGTTTCAGCACTTATGTATATTTTACCCTCAGGTGACTGTCTGTGTGGAGTTTGTACTTTTTCCCCCGTGTCTACATGGGTTTCCTCCAGGTGCTCCAGTTTCTTCCCACACTCCAAAGATTTGCAGATCAGGGTGGATTGGCCAAGAGCAATTGCCCACAGTGTCCAGGGATGTGCAGGTTAGATGGGTTAGAGGGTTATTGAGGTAGGGTAGAGGTGTGAGTCTGGATGAGAGGCCCGTCAAAGATTCGGTGTGGACTTGATGGGCTGAATAGCCTGCCTCCACACTATATGGATTCTATGATTCTATGTGCAGACATAAGAGAGGTTTCATCACTTTTACACATTTGTCGGCTTAAGATGTTAACAATGAACAAAAGTGTAGCACCTCACTTCTTGGAAATGGAATGATAGGGAATGATTAATAATTACTAGATTAATAATTAATAGAGTGATAAAGCATAAAGGATTGTAATGAGATGATCTTTAACTGAAAATTGAAAATAGTGAAATAACACTAATCGATTTAGAACACAGAACATTACAGCACAGTACAGGCCCTTCGATCCTCAGTGTTGTGCCGACCTTTTATCCCACTTTTAAGTTCAGACTAATCTACATACCCTTCATTTTACTATCTTCCATGGGCCTATCCAAGAGTTGTTTAAATGTCCCTAATGTATCAGACTCTCCTACCACCGCTGGCAGTACATTCCATGCATTCACCATTCTCTGAGTAAAGAACCGACCTCTGACATCTCCCCTACACCTTTCTCTAATCACAATAAAATGATGCCCCCTCATGATAGGCATTTCTGCCCTGGGAAAAAGTCTCTGGCTATCCACTCTATCTATGCCTCGCAACATCATGTCCACCTCTATCAAGTCACCTCTCTTACTACTTCGGTCCAGTGAAAAAAGCCCTGGCTCACTCAAACTTTCTTCATAAGACATGCCCTCCAAACCAGGCAGCATCCTGGTAAATGTCCTCTGCACCCTCTCTAAAGCTTCCACTTCCTTCCTATGATGAGGTGGCCAGAACTGAGCACAGTGTTCCAGGTGTGGTCTAACCAGGGCTTTATAGAGCTGCAGCATAACCTCGCGGCTCTTAAACTCGATCCCCCGTTAATGAAAGCCAACACAGCATATGCCTTCTTAATAACTCTTTCAACTAGGGTGGCAACTTTGAGGGATCTATGGACATGGACCCCAAGATTCCTCTGTTCCTTCACACTGCCAAGAATTCTGCCTTTAACCCTGTAATCTGTATTCAAATTCAACCTTCCAAAATGAATCGCTTCATGCTTTTCCAGGTTGAGCTCCATCTGCCACTTCTCAGCCCAGCTCTTCATCCTGTCAATATCCTGTTGCTGCCTACAGCAGCCCTACACACTATCCAAAACTCGACCAATCTTTGTGTATTCGGCAAACTTACTAACCAACCCTACCACCTCCTCATCCAAGTCATTTATAATCATCACAAGGAGCCGAAGTCCCAGAACAGATCCCTGTGGAGCAGCACTGGGTGAATGCTTTCCATCTACCACCAACCTCTATCTTCTATGGGTCAGCTATTCTGTATCCAGCCAGCCAAAATTCCCTGTATCCCATGCTTCCTTACTTTCTGAATGAGCTTACCATGGGCAACCTTATAAAATGCCTTCCTAAAATCCATGTACACCACATCCACTGCTCTACCTTCATCAACAGGTTAGTCACATCTTCAAATAATTCAGTAAAGCTTGTGAGACATGACCTGCCCCTCACAAAGCCATGCTGACTGTCTCTAATCAAGCTATGCTTTTCCAAATAATCATAAATCTGTATCTCAGAATCCTCTCCATAATTTGCCCACCACCAACATAAGACTGATTGGTCTATAATTCCCAGGGTTATCCCTATTCCCTTTCTTGAATAAAGGAATAACATTTTCCACCCTCCAATCATCTGACGCCACTTCAGTGACAGTAAGGAAGCAAAGATCATCACCAAAGGCTCAGCAATCTTTTCCCTCGCTTCCCATAGTAACCTTGGATTGGATTCTGTTGCTTTCATTATTCCTAATAAAAGAAACAATAGCAAACTTTAAATATTTTCTGGAAAAAAAAACTAGTAAAAGAAAGCAGCAATATGTGGAAATGCAGACATTGATCATCCTGAACGTTCATTTGGACATTTATTTGTCGTTCATCAATTGCTCTGATTTTACGTTTTTTTTTAAATTTCAGGTTATCTTTGGAAAGTCAAGCAGTGCAGAGTTTGTTTCCGAAATGTACACTTCAGTTACTTATCATAACAAGTAAGTACTGTATTTTGTGTAACTGGAAGCATCAACCAGTGACAGTTCTGAAGAATGGTTATTGGATCCGAAACATTAACTCTGCTTTCTCTCCCCAGATGTTACCAGACCTGCTGAGTTTCTCCAGCAATGTCTGGATTTTATTTCCAGCATCTGCAGTTCTTTGTTTTACAGTCAATGAATTTACAAATAACAAATACAAATAATTAAAACAAACCATATATATGTATATATTTTTGCCCTCTGCTTAATGCCTCCGTCTGTATTTTCCTAATCATTGAGAAAATAAAGATAATGTAATCTTTTCCACATTTAAGACTCTGTTCAATCCGGCTACAGTACAATAAAAAATCCCTGTGGTGCTTCATCAGAGCCACACAGTCTCTCAAATAGGTAAGTATTATGCAGAACAAAACCTCACAGGTATGAAAATAAAAACAATTGGATTTTTTGATTTTAATAAGTAGCTAAAAAGAAATTAAGAAAAAGGACCTCATATTATTAGTTGCTGAGGGGTCAATTTTTTGATGGACTAAGGAGATGGTCCCTGCATCCATTGTCTGAGAGAAAGTGAGCACAGTGGGTCAGGCAGCATCCGAGGAGCAGGAGAGTGAAGGGCTTCTTGGTGAAGGGCTTATGCTCGAAACGTCGATTCTCCCGCTCCTCGGATGCTGCCTGACTTGCTGTGCTTTTTCAGCAACGCACTTTTCAACACTACATCCATTGTCTGCCTGCACAGCCAGAGATACTAGACTCCTATCATTCCTCTCTTGCTCTGCTATTTAGCACAGATGGAAAGCCAGCAAGTTTGCTGTGCGTATTCACAGGCTTTTGTCACTCAGGCTCCCAGAACAGTAAATCAAGGGCAGCCTCCTCTGGCAGACAAAGCCCTGCTCAGGGTGGTCAGAGTCAGATCTGATACAGGGTGAGGAGTGGAGCGTTGGGCAACTTGCCAACCACCTTGAGTCTTTCTGGCATATTGTTGGTAGTTTTGCTGCTGGGATGAGAGAAAGGCGGGGATTACGGGAGGTGGAAATGGCAAAGCTATTGCAGGTGGTGCAGGTGGGGTGGTTTCCCAAGAGGGTGGGTAGCCTTGGAGAGGACATACAGGATTAGTCATGTCACAGATTGGGGTGGGTGAGGGAAAGTGAGGGAAAATATTGGCAGACAATAATGAGAGTGGCAGAGCATGACCCTTGGTGGGAGGTGGGTACAGTAATGGAGTGAGATATTGGATAGAAGACAGTGCGATTGTTGTTTAACAGAGTTGAGCAGGACATTGATCGTCTAAGTGCTGAGCATTGCTCCACATGGCTGAAACTGCACCAACCTAGGTACCTACTGGCTAGACCTGGGTCTGCTGGAGGTTCCACAGCAGCACCATCCTGTCCAGCAGGAGCTCCAGCAACATCCCCATAAACCTGGGTGCTAAACCTCTCCCAGACTGCCATGTCTGGGTAAATATCAGGAACTGCACAGGGCAGCTCTGGACTGGCGGGTTCCTCTGGTGCACAATGAAAGATGGTGCTGGCACCAGGGATGCCAGTCAGTTCCCAGGTCTCCGATAGGGAGCGGGCTGCTCTGGGAATGGTACGTGGTAAGATGGGGTAGAAACCAGATGTGGTACTTGCCGAGGGGGATGAGGTGTGTAATAACGCAGTGAGTTTGTTAAGAGCTGGTGAGAAAACTCGCTCGGCTTTATGGCAAGAATCCCTCCACCAAACTGGCACTGATCAGAAACCAGTAACATTCAGCTCAATGTGACAATGTGCTGGCCATGAGCATTGCAGCACAGCCAAATCAAGTGACAGCAAGGCACTGCTGAGATTGACCCTAATAAACCTCCGGGTAAAAAATGAGGTCTGCAGATGCTGGAGATCACAGCTGAAAATGTGTTGCTGGTCAAAGCACAGCAGGTTAGGCAGCATCCAAGGAACAGGAAATTCGACGTTTCGGGCATAAGCCCTTCATCAGGAATGGAGGGCTTATGCCCGAAACGTCGAATTTCCTGTTCCTTGGATGCTGCCTAACCTGCTGTGCTTTAACCAGCAACACATTTTCAGCCCTAATAAACCTCCTTAATAGTCAGTGAACTGCAATATTTTATTCAATGGGATTTGTAAACAGAATAGCCTTCATCATAATCTTTATTCAAAGCAAAATACTCTGGATTCAGGTAGTTTGAAATGAAAACAAAATGCTGGAGAAATATCAACAGGTTTGGCAACATCTAGCGAGAGAAGTAGATTTGAAGTGTTCTATTTGAGTCAGCATTAGCTCTGTTTCCCCTTCCAGGAATGCTTCCAGATCAACTGAGTCTTCACAGCACTTCATGCAGTATAATATGCCATTACTTTAGAAAGACCAAAAATAGTAGAAGGTGTACATTTCATCACTTAAATTTAAATTTAACTTTGAAAACCAAGTAAAGCTATGTCATTGATGATAATTCCATAGGCAAGCAGAAAAAGCTACTTTAGTTTTTGCTGTAATCTCATAGGTTGGTTTTTACATTTCCTAAATAAACTTGATGCACTGGAGATTAGAAACCTTCTACACACAGGCCCTAATTCAGTCATGTTGAACTGCCATTATCCCACATTAAAACAGGAATTCATCATGACTTGTTGTGTTTGCATTTCTAATGATATTTGTCTAATAGGCAGTTACAAAGTGCAGTGTTAACATTGTTTTTAGTGGCAGGCTGAATACTAGCTTAGCAACGTTTTCATGGTTCTTTGGGTGTGTGTATATGTGTTAAAAAAAATTATATATCTTACTAAATTGCAAACGTTATATGCAACAATATGATAATTAAATATAAGTAATGGCCAAGAGTTTCTGATTCAGGCGCAATTAAGTGTCAATGTGTCATTCAAGAGTCACTGCCACCCAAAGTCAAACTGTTTCTATTAAATACTTAATTTTGCTTACGTTTCTGGTCAAACATGTTTGTATGTGAAGGGGCCGAATGACAAAATAATTCACTCATTATCTAAGGTCCATTACCATTGTCGAAGAGTTTGTTGCTAGGAAGAGAGAGCATGGTCAGTCCAAACATTTCTCCATTGAACAAAATGAAATCAGACAAAAGTACTGAAGGAACTGTGGGTGCTGGAAATTAGAAATAAAAACAGAAATTGCTGGAGAAACTCAGCAGGTCTGGCAGTATCTGTGAGGAGAAATCGGAGTTAACCTTTCTTCAGGAAAACACATTTTATTCATTTACTTTTCGTCCACCTTGGCTGTCAAAAAGTAATTGTGTTGTTAATCAATGACATACACATCAAGTTCCTCATGTATGATTAGCACATGGATAGCTTTGGGTCATGCCAAGATGTGATCATATTTACCAGATCCATACCTCTTTATCAATTATCCTTGGGCCTTATAATTAAATTTTCTGTTCTCTGAGATTCCACGAGCTGCTTATGGGAGGTTAGACAGGGAGCTTTCAATCTTCATGCTGTGCAGCCAACTTCCTTCTCACAGAAAACTCAATACAAAATCCAGTTCAAACTCTGACCACCCCCTGACAGACTGACCATCTCCCGACAAGGTCCCAGTTAACATTCAACACAAGGTTTCTCCCAGACTTGCTGGAACCAATTCCCAGCTACTGACCTAATTAATAACAAACCTCTGCCATCTGTTTAAACGTCACACTCTTTCCTGGTGTCGAAGCATTAGAAACCAATCTGCAATAAACACCCAGGGCTGGCTTCATGAATAAACCAAAACCTGCTTGATCTGTTTGTCTTTTAACACAAGCTGTTACCCACAGTCCAAAAGTTATCTTTTGCTCACAGTTCCCAGTTCACAGACCCAAACCAATATTGATGAAAGAATAAAGTAAAAATAATGAAACATCTGCTGTCTCACAGCACCTGAGACCCGGGTTCAATTCCCGACTCAGGCGACTGACTGTGTTGAGTTTGCACGTTCTCCCCGTGTCTGCGTGGGTTTCCTCCCACAGTCCAAAGATGTGTGGGTCAGGTGAATTGGCCACGCTAAATTGCCCTTAGTGTTAGGTAAGGGGTAAATGTATGGGTATGGGTGGGTTGCGCTTCAGCGGGTCAGTGTGAATTTGTTGGGCCGAAGGGCCTGTTTCCACACTGTAAGTAATCTAATCTACTCAGCGAGCAACCTAAAACACAGTTATGGTAATTTTTTGGTGATGGTGAAATGACATAAGCGAGTATCCGAAAAATCGTGGCAAAGAACGTGGAGTGAGTGCATCAGGAAATTGACAGCAGCAGTGAGACCAAATTGTTAGAATTCTCTGGGAGCTGTTTCCATTACCACTGTCATAACTTCACTGGGAAGCACAGCAAAAGCCTTGTTTCTGCAAGTTCAGAATAGATTTACCAGGATGTTGCCGGGTATGGAAGATTTTGGTTATAAGGAAAGGCTGGATAGGCTGGGACTTTTTTCACCAGAATGTAGAAGGTTGAGAGGTGAACTTATAAAGATTTATAAAATCATGAGGGATACAGATTGAGTAAATGACAGGCGTCTTTTCCCTAGGATGGGGGCTTTCAAGACTGCAGGTGTATTATTCAGATGAGAAGTGAGACATTAAAAAAAACCCAAGTGTCAAATTTATTACATGGAGGATAGTTTATGTGTGGAATGAATTGCCAGGCCCGGTGGATGTGGACACAGTTACACCATTTAAAATAAACTTTGATAAGTACATGAATAGGAAAGGTTTGGAGGAATACAGGCCAGGCGCAGATAGGGTGGGACTAGTTTACTCTGGGATTATGTTCAGCATGGACTGGTTGGACTGAAGGGTCTGTTTCCATGCTGAATGACACTATGCGCAGCAAGGTTATAAAGCAGAATTAGCTCTGGGCAAATAATTTAGAGTCATAGAGACATCAAGTCATAGAGATGTACATCACGGAAACAGACCCTTTGGTCTAAATCGTCCATGCTGACCAGATATCCCAACCTAATCTAGTCCCACCTGCCAGCACCCGGCCCATATCCCTCCAAACCCTTCCTATTCATATACCCATCCAGATGCCTTTTAAATGTTGTAATTGTACCAGCCTCCACCACATCCTCTGGCAGCTCATTCCATACACATACCACCCTCTGTGTGAGCACGTTGCACTTAGGTATCTTTTATATCTTTCCCCTCTCACCCTAAACCTATGCTGTCTTGTTCTGGACTCTCCCACCTGGGAAAAAGACCTTGTCTATTTATTCTATCAATGTCTCTCATGACTTTATAAACCTCTATAAGATCACCCCTCAGCCTCCGATGCTCCAGGGAAAACAGCCCCAGCCTCTTCAGCCTCTCCCAATAGCTCAAATCCTCCAACCCTGTCAACATCTTTGTAAATCTTTTCTGAACCCTTTCAAGTTTCACAACATCCTTCCAATCAGAAGGAGTCCAGAATTGCACACAATATTCCAAAAGTGACCTAACTAACGTCCTGTACAGCCACAACATGACCTCCCAAACCCTGTACTCAATACTCTGACCAATAAAGAAAAGCATACCAAACGCTGCCTTCACTATCCTATCTACCTGCAATTCTACTTTCAAGGAGCTATGAACCTGCACTCCAAGGTCTGTGTTTTTCAGCAACACTCCCTAGGACCTGACCATTAAGTGCAAAGATTCCTGCTAAGATTTGCTTTCCCAAAATGCAGAACCTCACAATTATCTAAATTAAACTCCATCTGCCACTCCTCAGCCCATTAGCCCATCTGATCAAGATCCCCAGCGATCCTCTTTGTTACTTCTTCAAAAAACTCAATCAAGTTTGTGAGACGTGATATCCCATGCACAAAGCCATGTTGCCCATCCCTGATCAGTCCTTGCCTTTTGAAATAAATGTACATCCTGTCTTTTCCCTGTGGTCAGGGAATCCAGAACTAGAGGGCATAGGTTTAGGGTGAGAGGGGAAAGATATAAAAGAGACCTAAGGGGCAACTTTTTCACACAGAAGGTGGTACGTGTATGGAATGAGCTGCCAGAGGAAGTGGTGGAAGCTAGTACAATTGCAACATTTAAGAGACATTTGGATGGGTATATGAATAGAAAGGGTTTGGAGGGATACGGGCCGGGTGCTGGCAGGTGGGACTAGATTGGGTTGGGATATTTGGATGAGTTGGAACGAAGGGTCTGTTTCCATGCTGTACATCTCTATGAACATCCAGATCCTCAGGATTCCCTTCGACAACTTGCCCACCACCAACATCAGGCTCACTGGTCGATAGTTCCCTGGCTTGTCCTTATCACCTTTCTTAAATAGTGGCACATGTTCGCTAACCTCCAGTCTTCTGACACCACACCTGTGACTATCGATGATACCAATATCTCAGCAAGCTGCCCAGCAATCACTTCCCTAGCTTCCCACAGAGTTCTAGGGTACGCCTGATCAGGTCCTGGGGATTTATCCATTCTTATGCATTTCAAGACATCCAGCTCTTCCTCCTCTGTAATGTGGACATTTTTGAAGATGTCACCATCTATTTCCCCACATTCTATGTCATCCACATCCTGCTCCACAGTAAACACTGATGTAAAATACTCATTTAGTATCTCCCCCATCTCCTGCGGCTCCACACAAAGGTCACCTTGCTGATCTTTGAGGAGCCCTATTCTCTCCCTAGTTACCCTTTTGTCTTTAATGTATGTGTACAAACCCTTTGGTATTTGCCAAAGCTATCTCATGTCCCCTTTTTGCCCTCCTGATTTCCCTCTTAAGTATAGTCCCACTGCCTTTATACTCTTCTAAGGATTCACTCGATCTGTCTATACCTGGCATATGCTTCCTTCTTTTTCGTAACCAAACCCACAATTTCTTTAGTCATCCAGCATTCCCTATACCTACCAGCCTTTCCTTTCACCCTGACAGGAATATACTTTCTCTGGATTCTCGTTATCTCATTTCTGAAGGCTTCCCATTTTCCAGCCGTCCCTTTACCTGTGAACATCTGCCTCCAATCAGCTTTTGAAAGTTTTTGCCTAATATCATCAAAATTAGCCTTCCTCCAAATTGGAACTTCAACTTTTAGATGTGGTTTACCTTTTTCCATCACTATTTTAAAACTAATAGAAATATGGTCGTTGGCCCCAAAGTGCTCCCCCACTGACACCTCAGTCACCTGCCCTGCCTTATTTCCCAAGAGTAGGTCAAGTTTTCCACCTTCTCTAGTAGGCACATCCACATACTGAATCAGAAAATTGTTTTGTACACACTTAACAAACTCCTCTCCATCTAAACCCTTAACACTATGGCAGTCCCAGTGTATGTTTGGAAAGTTAAAATCCTGTACCATAACTACCCTATTATTCTTACAGATAATTGAGATCTCCTTACAAATTTGTTTCTCAATTTCCCTCTGACTATTAGGGGGTACATAAAACAATCCTAATTAGGTGATCATCCCTTTCTTATTTCTCAGTTCCACCCAAATAACTTCCCTGGATGTATTTCTTCCCTACGTACAGCTGTAACGCCATCCTTATCAAAACGCCACTCCCCCTCCTCTCTTGCCTCCCTGCTTTTGGGACAGCATGGTGGCTAACACTGCTGCCTCACATCGCCAGGGACCCTGGTTCGATTCTTGTCTCAGGTGACTGTCTGTATGGAGCTTGTTCATTCTCCCTGTATCTGTGTGGGTTTTCTCCAAGTGCTCCAGTTTCCTCCCACAGTCCAAAGATGTGCAGGTCAGGTGAATCGGCCGTGTTAATTTGCCCGTAGTGTTAGGTGCATTAGTCAGGGGTAAATATAGGGTAAGGGAATGGGTCTGGGTGAGTTACTCTGGATGGTGTGTACTTGTTGGATGAAAGGGCCTGTTTCCATACTGTAGCAAATCTAATCTAATCTAATCTGTCCTTCCTGTAGTATTTGTATCCTGGAACATTAAGTTGCCAGTCCTGCCCATCCCTGAGCCATGTTTCTGTAATTGCTATGATATCCCAGTCCCATGTTCCTAACCATGCTCTGGGTTCATCTGCCTTCCCTGTTAGGCCTCTTGCATTGAAATAATGCACTTTAATTGATCAGTCCTACCTTGTTCTCTGCTTTGTCCCTGCCTGCCCTGAGTGTTTGGCTCGCTCCTTTTCTCAACTGTACCAGCCTCAGATTGATCTCTTTCCTCACTACCTCCCTCCCACCTTACTAGTGTAAAGCTTCCTGAGCAGCTCTAGCGAATCTCCCTGCCAGTATATTAGTCCCCTTCCAATTCAGGTGCAATCCGTCCTCCTTGTAAAGGTCACTTCTACCCCAGAAGAGATTCCAATGATCCAAAAATGTGAATCGTTCCCCCCTGCACCACGTCTGCAGCCACACATGTGGGTATAATTAACCCAATATTATATGATAAACACGAACTGTCTGCAACAGATAGGTTCCATATCTGCTTGAAAAGTGTGGTACACAGAAAGTGTAGAAGTCAATTCATGTCCATACAGCTGCAGTAAACAGGACTGAAGGTTTTGTATTGTGAAACTATTAAATTGTGTTATCAGGATACTGTCTATATTACAATATAGAAGGGTAATTGATTTGTATTTTCTTTTACTGCAGGTCTCCTGATTTTTATGAGGAAGTAAAAGTTAAACTTCCAGCCAAGATCACAGAAAAACACCACTTGCTGTTTACATTCTATCACATCAGCTGTCAACAGAAACAAAACCAAGGAGGCTCAGTGGAGTCTCTGATTGGCTACTCAGTAAGTTATGTCACTTTACAGAGTGTTTTTTGTTAACACAGTGCAGCAGATCCCAATGGTTTCGTATAATTGTCATCAACACAGAATCTCACAGCGAGCTCAACCGGCCATGACTGTAGCATGATTATCCAATGAAGCATTATACTTGATCTCAAACACAAAAATAAAAATATAAAATAGCTGGAAAAACTCAGCAGGTCTGGCATCATCTATGGAGAGAAATCAGTTAACGTTCAGGGTTGAGTGATCCTTCCTCAGAACTTGTGAGGACGAAGTCAGAAGTCACATGACACCGGGTTATAGTCCAAAAGTTTTATTTGAAATCACAAGCTTTTGGAACGCTGCTACCTTTTCACTTCAAAGCTTGTGATTTCAAATAAACCTGTTAGACTATAACTTGGTATCATGTGATTTCTGACCTTGTCTACCCCAGTCCAACACCGGCACCTCCACATCTCCTAAGGAAGAGTCACTAGACCCAAATGTTGACTGTGGATTCTCTCCACTGATGCTGCCAGACCTGCAGAATTTTTCCAACAATTTCTGTTTTTGTTTCTGATTTCAACCATTGCAGTTCGTTTGGTTTTTTTTTTGTTTACTTTATTTGACCTCAATGTCCCCTGGTCTAGAAGGTTGGGAACATAAGATAAGCCAAAGCTCTGATTCCCAATTACCAGCCCTTGGCCTTTGCTGAATAACTTGTATTTGTGGGCACTAGTTAGAAACTGCCTCAGTTGTACACTGTCCTGGGGTTAAAAGGACATCTGGGGTTTGCTCTCCTAGTTCTCAACACGATTAATGGCCACTGGATTAAGACATTAGTGATTTGTTGCTATTTAAGGAACAGTTCCCCAGGTAATTTACCACTTTCACAAGAAAAGGAATCAGAAAGAAAATGGGAGGAGAAAAATAATTTAAACAGTGGTTACTTATTTTTGAAACTAATTTTCTATTGCCTTTGGGCAATTTATCTGATACACAGCAGGTTTATGATGTGGGATCGATATGAAATAATAAATGGAATGCAGAATTTTAAATCTGATCCCATACATTAACTGGAAGCAGTAAAGTAAAAAATTCTGACTGGGATTGACTATAAAGCAGTTTGGTTTATTGTTATTTTAAGTTGTTATATTTTAAGAATCATCCTTAGAAGAGTGCTTCTTGGTGTGCAACACTTAACACCGAATCAACTCGCATGCTCTTCAAAGAGTAAATCTCACAACTGAATAGGTCAGGAAATTACCAATCAGCAAGCAGAAATAACCACCACCAATCATCAAGTTAAAAGCTTGCAAATGAAAAATGGGCAGGCATTAAATGCCAGCAAGTAAACAAGAATTTGATCCGTTGAGATGTTTTTCAACATCAACGTTGCCTTCTTAGCTTTGATATATTCACAAATGAAATGAGGAATGTGACGTAATAAAGGCTATAATACAAAAGCTATAATATTTACAAGAAAATTAAGACCATAAATGTGACAAAAGGCTTCCTGTTAAGACAGAAGAGTCTTCATGTACCAGATATAGCTCTTCCCAGTAATTTATCCAGGATCTTGTTTGGAGTAGAATATCTAGGCTTGTCTCTTGCATTATTAGAGTGTAATTAATTGAGGGGATTCTAAAGTGGAGAATTCACCATCTGCCGCCATTGTCTCTACTTTCAACCTGCAATTCTGACATTCAGCTTGTTCAGCTGCAGTGTTAGTTATCGTAGGTTTAATCAGATTTTGATTGATACATCAGAATTGGTTATATTCATTGATATACTGACTGACATGATTGTGGAAATCATATTAATAAGCCCAGCAACGTTCAACAAAGCAATTAATTGTTTATCATTTTCTAGTGGTTACCAATTCTTATGAATGAGCGTCTTCAGACAGGCCATTACTGCCTGCCAATGGCCTTGGAAAGGCTTCCCAATAAATACTCCATGCACTCACCAGAGGTAAGTGAATCACCTATTGTACTCTATGCTACTTTCTCCCCACCCCCACCCTCCTCTCATTTATCTTTCCACCCTGCAGGATTCCTGCCTCTATTCCTGATGAAGGGCTTTTGCCCGAAACATCGATTTTTCTACTCCTCGGATGCTGACCGACCTGCTGTGCTTTTCCAGCCCCACTCTATTCAGACTCTTGTTTCCAACATCTGCAATCATTGTTTTTACCTAATAATGTAATTTGAATGGTATAAAATTGAGCTTAATGACAGAACCAACCTCCAGTTCATCTGGATATTTGAAAACACACAGACTCCAAATACAAAGAATGGGTCAATGTGAATGTGAACTATCATCCTTATCCTTCAATACGACCATCATTGCCATCAGGAGTAGGCTCCTGAAGGCATAGCTACAGTGAACAGAGCAAGGGCCAGAAAACGAATTTATTCTAAGGCCACAATACCTGAAAAGTTTCACTCAAGGTAACAATGGGCACATTTGAAAGACTTGAAGGTGAAATTTAACAGCAAAAGTAAGTTGGAACAATGTTAAGAATGCATAATTTAAGCCACAATTTTAGTGGGAAGATTCTGCAGCCACTGGGGTTTGGACTGTGAAAGGCAAGAAAACATCCATTTTGCCCAAAAAATGCAGAAGGTGGGAAACTCGCTAAAAGGCAGGAACCCCCTGTTTTAATCACTGAAGCATTTGGAAACATCCAATAAATACCATAGAGTGACACTGCTGCTACTTAGCAGCATTCAAAACTTAAAGAAATAAGACATGTTTTTGCAAGTGAACTGAATTTAAAGGATTTTTAGAAGAGTTTCATAGAGTATTGTCTCAATACAAAATTTAAAAGCTTGCAAAGAAAATGCCACACATTGTTAACTTTCAAAAGTATTCAAACCTAAAACCAACTAAAAACAACATTTAAGAAACATTGATCAATGCAAGAATACAAGTTTGAAGGCATATTACAAATAGCATTGAGATATAAACATACTTTGAAAGGAATGATAATAAACAAACAAATTCTGAAGAAGTGGAAGGAGAAGTAATACTTACAAAAAGATTCACTGTCAAAGATGGGCTAAACAAAACATTGGATTGGACATCTTAGAGAAGCCATTTCTTGAGATACGGAGTTATTTCAAAGTCGAAACTCTGAAGCTGAACAAGTTAATACATTATTAGGAATAGAATATGATATAAATTTCCAAACTATCAAAGAAAGCACAGACACCTTCTAGGGATGTTCATCAAATAAGTAGTGCTTCAAGTCAAAAATTCAAATTCTATCCAATAACCATGAACAAAATATTGACTGATTTAGAAAAAAAGGCTTCCTAATGCAATCTGCAATGGCTGTCCAATTTCGGAAGTTAAATCAATCAGTAGAGTGAAACATGACTGGTTGATGTAATTTGTGGAATTTCAACCCCGATAAAGAAATAAAGTTCAAAGTTTGTGCGAAGATTTGTAGCTCGGGTGCTCGTTGTTGTGGTTCTGTTCGCCGAGCTGGAAGTTTTTGTTGCAAACGTTTCGTCCCCTGGCTAGGAGACATCATCAGTGCTGTGGAGCCTCCTGCGAAGCGCTTCTTTGATGTTTCTTCCGGTATTTATAGTGGTCTGTCCTTGCCGCTTCCGGGTGTCAGTTTCAGCTGTCCGCTGTAGTGGTTGGTATATTGGGTCCAGGTCGATGTGTTTGTTGATGGAGTTTGTGGATGAATGCCATGCCTCTAGGAATTCCCTGGCTGTTCTCTGTCTGGCTTGCCCTATGATAGTAGTGTTTTCCCAGTCGAATTCATGTTGCTTGTTGTCTGCGTGTGTGGCTACTAGGGATAGCTGGTCGTGTCGTTTCGTGGCTAGTTGATGTTCATGTATGCGGATTGTTCGCTGTCTTCCTGTTTGTCCTATATAGTGTTTTGTGCAGTCCTTGCATGGTATTTTGTAAACTACATTAGTTTTGCTCATGTTGGGTATCGGGTCCTTTGTTCTAGTGAGTTGTTGTCTGAGCGTGGCTGTTGGTTTGTGTGCCGTTATGAGTCCTAAGGGTCGCAGTAGTCTGACTGTCAGTTCTGAAACGCTCCTGATGTATGGTAGTGTGGCTAGTCCTTTTGGTTGTGGCATGTCCTCGTTCCGTGGTCTGTCTCTTAGGCATCTGTTGATAACGTTGCGCGGGTATCTGTTTTTGGCGAATACCTTGTATAGGTGTTCCTCTTCCTCTTTTCGCAGTTCTGGTGTACTGCAGTGTGTTGTGGCTCTTTTGAATAGTGTCCTGGACTATGATGATGTCGCCTAGCCAGGGGACGAAACGTTTGCAACAAAAACTTCTGCAATGAGAAAGGATTTACAGAAGATCAGAATCAAAGTTAACCATTCTCAAGCCACAGATCTCCCAATACTTCAAGACAACCTCTAGACTAACTGCATTTGTCAGATGTAAAATGTAGTTTGTGTGTGAATAAATAATTGTTAATTACCAGGAAAAATAGTCTGGGTAAGAAGTGCATGAATAACACAAATAGCTAGTTTTTATGAATCAAGTAGAATTTATGAAACACAACATTATAAATAGCCAACAAACAATTACTGAAGACAACATGGATGTTTCTTATCCTTCATAATCTAAACTCTCATGAAAACTTCCAGCACAAATTATGCCTTTCTTCTCCTTTCTCTGACCTGATGTTATAGTGAACTGAGATGGAGGTGAATTATGCCATCAAAGCAAATGTAATGGTGACACAGCCACAAAATACTGAGTTTCAAACTCTTACCCCTAAATCCAAGGGATGTCCATTCCTTCTCATGGTTCATATTAACTTATTCCATGTTTTGAAATGAGGATCATCAGGTATCACCCAGTCTTTGTAACTGTAGAGTCACAGAGGCAAAGCCCAATGTTTCCTCAGCCCCAGGAGCAAACATTTCATTGTTTGAACAAATGACACATTCTCTTAGATGCAGAGAAGTTGTGAAAATTATATTATATCCTATTATCAATAATGCCATTTATCATAAGACCATGCACCCAACATGCCTAGCAGCATAAACAACCAAGAACAAATGTTACTGGCAAAATCTCGGGAAGTTCTTAAAAAATATTTGGACGTTTAGTTGATTGACGAAGTCAGTTAATTTTAAAAATATGTACAGTAGTTTAACTTAGATCCTTCCTTCGACTACCTTGTCTAGAGTTCTGCTCAAAAGATCATATACCTTTAGATCATTGAGGCAGGTCTTGCAAGCAGCTGTCATGTTAATTGTCCTCATAACAGAACTTAAAACTATTTTAAAATTAAGCTTCGACAAAGTCATAAAATGTTATTTCAAGCTGACATGATATCCTAAAAATGAGCAGTATCTTCTAAACCTTATATTTGATGGAGAATCAGTCAGGCATGCAGAAGATCCTGATGGGATCAAAAGTTTCATTTCGGTTTCCCAAAAGTCTTAAACAATTCTGTCTAACTAGCAAGTATGTAACCATCATGCAATAAAGTACTTCTCATCATGAAAGACATGTTCCTATTCATGTTAAGCCTCACTGGTGGTCTGTTCTTTATCACTGATAATTAGACAGGCTTAAACTCAGCATTAAAAGGAGCAGTACTATACCCCAACTATACAGAGGCCAGTACAACAACCACTACCATCTCCAGGGCACTTAAAGATGGGCAGTAAATAGTGCCTAAGTTAGTGACGCCCACATCCCATTAACAATTTTTGAACAATACTGGCTGACTTACCATGGTGATATGTATGGTTCACAGTGAGATTGCAATATAAATGTATTTGCAAAGCAGAATTTCTTATTCAGTATTAGACCACCTTGTCTCAAGTTTTGCTCAAATGATATTGCACCTCTCGCTGCGCCTGCACTAACTCAGCCCAACACTGGGGGAACAGAAATGCTTTGGAGCACTTTCTGTGTCTGCCCACACACACTTGTGACAGGATATTTCCACCACGGGCAGATGGACATAATAGTTCTGAGTTGTGCTACCAAGTCAGATTGGTGGAGTCTTCCCAACTCGGAAGTTTGATGCATTGTCTAGTGGTGTGCAAAATTCCATCATCTGGTCATTTGTACCATCGCGACACTGAATATAGGAGGCACCTGTTCACCAAGCTGTGGGGAAAAGGGGAGTTTGAACATCCCAGATAAGACTCAAAAGATTATGAAGGAGAGAGGAGGAGGAGGGTAAAGTTCTATTGCAGCTGCTGAGCTATATCACAGTCTATTGAGTTGATTCCATTGTTTGTGAAATGTATCTTTCTAGAGTTTTGTCCAGGAGCTATTGAAATATCTGTTATCTGATGGTCAATTCAACCTTTGCAGTAAGCAGACCGGGTGATGAGATACAAGAATTGAATTCTCCTTCGCATCACCTGCTTCTTACAATAGTCTCTTGATTAAATTACAACAAAAAGATTGGTTTGAACCTAAAGCCATGGTACTAAAAACAGCCAAAACATAAATGGCAAAAATAGATATTCGTAAAACCAACACTATACCACTCTGAAGGGCAAAGAACACATATATACTGAACAAAATTTGAAGCTTTCCTTGATACCACTTGGGCATTTGCAGACATTGCTCCCTCCATCTATGCATGTGACAGGCAGCAATTACACACGGGATTGAGAAGACTGAAAAGGAATTGGGAACACTGTTGTTTTCAGTTACTTGATAACAGGACACTGCTTAAAGCAGGAAATCTGGAAAGAGTGAAAGATATCCAAACCAACAAAGGAAGTAGATTCCAGATTTTTAAAAAATGCATTCCCACTTTTTAATCATATTTTCTTGTTAAAAGCAGAAGATTCCAAACCAGAATCCACCGGTAAAGTGGCTAGATGGTCATAAAGGTGTATTCAGTGTGGAGATACAAGCTGTTTCCTCGGTCCATACACAGGTAAATCTCCAGATTAATTTTATTATTCTTCCACTGCACTGTTTTGTTCAGAACCTAAAAAAAATCTTTGGACTGGGCAGCGCGAACTCGGACGAATTCCCTTGTGTTGCTATAACTGTATCACTGACAGGGAAGGCCTCCATGTTCAGGTAGACCGAAGGAAGAAATTAAAATATTGTCAGTCTGAGGAACAGTTTAGGTTTAAAGTTTAATTACCTATTTCAAGAATTTTGATTTTGCTGGTTGATCAGAAGAATTGAGGGAATTATGATTCTCAACACAAACGTTTATTGAGTCCCAACGTAAAATGCATTCAACACCATGCAAACAAGCTAGCCCAGAGCCATGTAATTAAACATAGCTTAGAACCATGTAAACTAGCATAGCCTAGAACCATGTAAACTAGCGTAGCCTAGAACCATGTAACCAACCCATAGCTTAGAGCCATGTAAACAAGTATGTCCTAGAACCATGTAAACAAGCCTAGCTTAGACCCATGTAAACTAGCATAGCCTAGAGCCAAGTAAACAAGCCATAGCCTAGAGTCATTTAAACAAGCAAAGCCTAGAGCCATGTAAACAAGCATAGCCTAGAACCATGTGAACAAGCATAGCCTAGAGCCACGTAAACAAGCACACCCTAGAACTATGTAAACAAGCATAGCCTAGAACTATGTAAATAAGCCATAGCCTAGAACCATGTAAACAACCCATAGCCTAGAGCCATGTAAACAAGCATAGCCTAGAGTTATCTTCAGATCAGCACCTTTGTTGACTATCATTGATCAGGAACTGAACTCAACACAAACTACAAGAACAGTTCCGAAGCTGGGTATTCTGTCATGAGTAACTCACCTCATGATTCCCCAAAGCATGTCGGCTATCTACCTTGCAAATGTCAGGAATGTCATGGAATATCTAGCATTTGTCTGAAGGAGTGAGCCACGATAAACATTCAACCACTTAATATGAGGGCAAAACTTGATTGGCATTTCAACCAATAGTTTCAACATTCACTCACTCTGCAACCTGGCCGAGTAGCAGCAGTGTGTGCTGTCCAGATACATTGCAGCAACTCACCAATGCTCCTCCAACAGTACGTTCCAAATCTGTGACCTCTGTCACCTGAAATGTCAAAGGGGCAGCTGCATGGGAAGCCTACTTCAGTTAAGTCCTGAGTAGGTTAAAATGATGGAAAGAAAGTTACAATTGTTAGTTTTTAATCTATATTGCTTCCAACCCTTATTACAACTTGGATGAATTGAGAACACAAATGAAAATAACTGTGCCTGATATGATAGCCAATTCAGAAAACTTGCTCTGCCCACCAGGAGCTTTTCCAAAGGTTGCAGGAAAACCTAAGTGAGTTGGAGGGAAAAATTCCCTTTCCAACAGTGAGTTAAAGTTCTGCTGTTGAGTTCTTGACTTTTCAGGCAGGTCAGCTTTCTGATCTAAGCATTTGACAATTGAGAAACCACCATTCTGCCATTCATATCCAGGCATAGTGTATAGGGCAGAGAGATAACAGCAAGGCTCATGTTTACAAACTGTCAGTGATTAATGACAATCTACACACACGTTATTTCCCAGATCTAAGAAATAAATGAGACCATAGTGACTGAAATTGAACCATAGAAGTAAATCACCTCCTGCCAGAGCATTGTGTATTTTCTCCCCACAGAATTGTACATTACAATCAAAAATAGACAATCAGTTATGAACAGTTACTTTTGAACAGTCCATTTTGTAAAGATGAGCAGCAATGCCTAGTGACTGATAGAATGGATCACTTAAAAGTATTTCTTTGACACAGGACAATCACCTTGATAAATTCTTCGCTCTGTGCCACACCCTGGAAGGCCAGGTCACATTTCCATGTTGGATACTAGATCAAAAGATAACAGAAAATGAACTGGAGCATGAGCTGAAATTGAGTATAATCTCACTGCCATCAGCTCGGCTTGAACCATTGGTCCTATTTCTGCACCAGATCATGGATAAGCTTTTCCAGCTGACAGTCCAGCCCATTGTTGTCGCAGGCCAGACTGGTAAGTCTGAACAGGAAGCACCACTGATATAGATTGCCCATCTTTCAAATCCGGTTGATTGACATTTATCTCATGTTCTCATGGTTGCAGATGTAAATTTGTTGCCTAGTTAACACACTGATATCTTTGTATTGTTTCCTGAATTCTCATCCTTGTTTTCAACTTTATTTGCTCACATTACTTATCTCTGAAATCCCCTCCATCCCTGACGCTCTGTGACTGGTTGCACTCCTCTAGTTCTGGCCTCTTGCCTAGCCCTTATAAAAGTTACTTCAGCTTTTCAGCTGCTTCGGTCTAAAGATTGGAGTCCCTCACTAAACCTTTCCCACCAGCTCTCCTCTATTGCAAAGTTCCTTAAAATTGACCTCTCTGGTCATAAAGGTATAGTCACCATAGTCCTCCCAGACCATAAAGCTGTTTTCTCATCAGGGGTGATGGTTTAAGCTGAGGGTCACTATGCCTCAGGCGAGGGGAGAGCTTGAGGAGGAGAGTTCTTCATGGTCACCTCAGCCGGTGATGGGAATTGAACCCATGCTGGTGGTGTCAGTCTGCTTGTGGTCACCTGTCTGAAGTTCTCTGTCTGTGACTCAGTGCCCAATTTTGTTTGAAAATGGTTTTCTGAAGCATTGTGGGACATTTTACTGCATTAACAGCACTATCTAAATGCGAATTATCTTTGTTGCCAATAATGAGTAGATGTGTGAGCTAACACCCTGCATTTATGTATACGAGAGGATAAAAAAAACTTTATAAAAACTTGTATTTGTGGAAGATGACACATAATTTTATTGGACAGTATTGAATAATATTAATGATTTGGAGATGCCGGTGTTGGACTGGGGTGTACAAAGTTAAAAATCACACAACACTAGGTTATAGTCCAACAGGTTTAAACCTGTTGGACTATAACCTAGAATAATATTAATCCATTAACAATTGGATACCTCACCATAAAGTGAAGGATTACATAGATTTTGCTGAAGAAAATGGTCATGTCTATTTGTCTCATTCTGTCAAAGACATTTTTTCATCTTTTAACTTGGAACATAGAACATTACAGCACAGTACAGGCCCTTTGGCTCTCAATGTTGCGCCGACCTTTGACATTAATCTGATGCCCATCTAACCTACACCATTCCATTATTATCCATATGTATGTCCAATGCCCATTTAAATGCCCTTAACATCGATGAGTCTACTACAATGAAAACAGCCTCAATTTTCTCAGCCTTTCCTCATAAGACCTTCCTTCCATACCAGGCAACATCCTAGTAAATCTCCTCTGAACCCTTTCTGAACACCATGGTGTCTGTCTGAGAGGCGGGGGGCTTTGCACTGCCAGCTGTGAGCCACCTCCAGCGAGTCTGTACCCGCCAGCTCCGTGACATCCTCGTTTATGGGACAGATTGGACATGCACCTCCCCACCTTGCACCTATAGTCAGCATCTGACCTCCAGAATTGGTCATCTGACTCTCAATTAACTGAACAGAGACAGTGGCAGCAATCAGAATGGCAACTTTCCTTTCTGCCTTCCTTCCTTACAAAAAGACACAAAATCCAATCCCAAGTTTATTGTCACAACTTTTATATTGACATACAATGACACAGGGTTCCTGTCAATGTAAGTTGAGGCTAAGGTTGTTGTGGTTCTGTTCGCTGAGCTGGGAATTTTTGTTGCAAACGTTTCGTCCCCTGTCTAGGTGACATCCTCAGTACTTGGGAGCCTCCTGTGAAGCGCTTCTGTGCTGATTCCTCCGGCATTTCTCGTGGTGTATCTCTGCTGCTTCCAGTTGTCAGTTGCTGTCTGCTGCAGTGGCTGGTATATTGGGTCTAGTTCGATGTGTTTGTTGATAGAATTTGTGGATGAGTGCAATATACCGGCCACTGCAGCGGACAGCAACTGACAACCGGAAGCAGCAGAGATACACCACTGTAAATGCCGGAGGAATCAGCACTGAAGCGCTTCACAGGAGGCTCCCAAGCACTGAGGATGTCACCTAGAAAGGGGATGAAATGTTGCAACAAAAACTCCCAGCTCGGCGAACAGAACCACAACAACGAGCACCCGAGCTACAAATCTTCTCGCACACTTTGAGGCTAATGGTATCCATCATTCTTTATGAACAAATGGCATTACCAATTCAAGCAAAGGGCAGCTGCAAAGTTGAACAATGAAATCCAGACGTGACTGTCTGAGATCCACCACTGCAGTCTTACTTCTGTAAATCTCTCTGCCTGGTTCACCACTGAAACACATTACTGTGGAACCTGTGAGGTGAGTACAAACTGAACTCCGCATAGAAAGTTATACTTTTGTTTACCCAAGTATGGTCTTAATGACATGGACAATGTGAATTTCACTTAAAATAGCTGGCATTGACAAATAACTATTTCAAATATTAAATAAAAACAGAAATGGCTGGTGAAACTCAAAAGGTCTGGCATCAGGTGAAAGCAGGGATAATGTTTCAATCCTGATGACTCTTCATACAAACTGATGCCAGAACTGCTACTTCTACTTTTGTTTATTTTGTTTATTTCCTTCATATTTTAAATTGATGGATATTACCTATCCTTCTTTCCATCTTTAGATTAGATTAGATTACTTACAGTGTGGAAACAGGCCCTTCGGCCCAACAAGTCCACACCGACCCGCCGAAGCGCAACCCACCCATACCCCTACATATACCCCTTACCTAACACCATGGGCAATTTAGCGTGGCCAATTCACCTGACCCGCACATCTTTGGACTGTGGGAGGAAACCGGAGCACCCGGAGGGAACCCACGCAGACACTGGGAGAACGTGCAAACTCCACACAGTCAGGCGCCTGAGGCGGGAATTGAACCCAGGTTCCCTTTCTGAACCTGATTTGAGATTGAATTCACCCACTCTAATTGAGACTTCTTTTCCAGTCCTTGCACCATTAATTTCATAATTTAACATTCCAGTTGGTTAAGGGAATATACAATTGCTTGTTCTGTTCACTCATGATCCAGATGCCCTGTGACCCTCACTATCACATTTTCACTATGGGCAGTCTGCCACACAAACCGGTGAAATCATAATCTTGCAAGGGCATCTTCAACTAATGCAGACACCATGAGATAATCTGTGACATCAAATTACTGCCCATTATTCCAGCCATTTAATTTCAATAATAAGATAAATTTCTTTTTGTGTTACAATCTTAGAATACTTAAATCAGATTTTTAAAGATACAGATCCTTAGAAAATAGGTGACAGGCTTAGATAGAGAATCTGGATCGGCGCAGGATTGGAGGGCCGAAGGGCCTGTCCTGTGCTGGAATTTTCTCTGTTCTTGATGTTTCACTTTTAATGATTAAAAATTAAATAGTTTAAAATCTTTTGAATGAATGAGCTCACTGCTTGGTTTCAAGAGGCTTATATAGAATTCCGCACTGGTGCCTCAGTCCAAGAGAACTACTCCCTGGATTTTACCATTTAGAGTCAGAGAGTCATCGAAATGGTAAAATCCAGGGAGTAATTCTCTTGGACTGAGGGACCAGTGCGGAATTCTATATAAGCCTCTTGAAAACAAGCAGTGAGCTCATTTATTCAAAAGATTTTAAACTATTTAATTTTTAATCATTAAAAATGAAACATTAAGAACAAAGAAGAACAAAGAAAATTCCAGCACAGAAACAGGCCCTTCGCCCCCTCCAATCCTGCGCCGATCCAGATCCTTAATCTAAACCTGTCTCCTGTTTTCTAAAGATCTGTACCCTTAATTTATGAACATATCACAATTCTCCAGACCTGTCTTTTGTTCAATCATAAATGGCAAATTATTACAGTTCTAATTATCACGTCTCATTGATTCAAACACTCCTCATTGTTCATTTGCAGCCAATCTTGCCCAACTCACATTTGAGTCAGTTGTGTCAATAGTGAACAGCCTTCATAACAGCCCTGACCTCAGCAAAGATCAGCATGGACGCAATTGTCTCCTCATGTCCTATGTCCACTACGTATTTCGCCTGCCAGATATTCAGAAAGAGTTGGCAAAAGGAGGTAAGTGTCTGTTTTAAAAAAGGACATGAGATAGCTTTGGCAAATAGAGTAAAGGAGAATCCAAAGGGCTTTTTACAAACATATTGAGGACTAAAGGGTAACTAGGGAGAGAATAGGGCCCCTCAAAGATCAGCAAGGTGACCTTTGTGTGGAGCCGCAGGAAATGGAGATACTAAACGATTATTTTGCATCAGTGTTTATACTTGAAAAGGATATGGAAGATATAGAATGTAGGGAAATTGAAGGTGACATCTTGAAAAATGTCCAGATTACAGAGGAGGAAGTACTGGGTGTCTTGAAACGCTTAAAGATGGATAAATCCCCAGGACCTGATCAGGTGTACCCTAGAACTCTGTGAGAAGCTAGGGAAGTAATTGCTGGGCCCCTTGCTGAGGTATTTGTATCATCGATAGTCACAGGTGAGGTGCCAGAAAACTGGAGTTTGGCAAACAGTGGTGCCACTGTTTATGAAGAGTGGTAAGGACAAGCCAGGGAACCATAGACCAGTGAGCCTGACATCGGTGGTGGGCAAGAGGTTGGTGGGAATCCTGAGGGACAGGATGTACATGTATTTGGAAAGACAAGGACTGATTAGGGATAGTCAACATGGCTTTGTGCATGGGAAATCATGTCTCACAAACTTGAATGAGTTTTTTGAAGAAGCAAAGAGAATTTATGAGGGCAGAGCGGTAGATGTGATCTATATGGACTTCAGTAAGGTGTTCAAGAGACTGGTTAGCAAGGTTAGATCTCATTGAATACAGGGAGAGATAGCCATTTGGATACAGAACTGGCTCAAAGGTAGAAGACAGAGAGTGGTGGTGGAGGGTTGTTTTTCAGACTGGAGATCTGTGACCAGTGGAGTGCCACAAGGATTAGTGCTGGGTCCACGACTTTTCATCATTTATATAAATGATTTGGATGTGAGCATAAGAGGCATAGTTAGTAAGTTTGCAGGTGACACCAAAGTTGGAGATGTAGGGGACAGTGAATAAGGTTACCACAGATAACAATGAGATTTTTATCAGATGGGCCATTGGGCTGAGGAGTGGCAAATGGAATTTAATTCAGATAAATGTGAGGTGCTGCATTTTGGGAAAGCAAATCTTAGCAGGACTTATATACTTCATGGTAAGGTCCTAGGGAGTGTTGTTGAACAAAGAGACCTTGAAGCGCAGGTTCATAGCTCCTTGAAAGTGGAGTTGCAGGTAGATAGGATAGTGAAGGTGGTGTTTGGTATGTTTTCCTTTATTGGTCAAAGTATTGAGTACAGGAGTTGGGAGGTCATGTTGCAGCTGTACAGGACATTGGTTAGGCCACTGTTGGAATATTGCGTGTAATTCTGGTCTCCTTCCTATCAGAAGGATGTTGTGAAACTTGAAAGAGTTCAGAAAAGATTCACAAGGATGTCGCCAGGGTTGAGGAAATTGAGCTGAACAGGCTGGGGCTGTCTTCCCTGGAGTTGGAGGCTGAGGAGTGACCTTATAGGGGTTTACAAAATCATGAGGGGCATGGATAGGATAAAAAGACAAAGTCTCTTCCCTGGAATAAGTAAGTCCAGAACTAGAGGGCATAGGTTTAGGGTGAGAGGGGCAAGCTATAAAAGAGACCTAAGGGGCAACTTTTTCACACAGAGGGTGGTACGTGTATGGAATGAGCTGCCAGAGGAAGTGGTGGAGGCTGGTACAATTGCAACGTCCAAAAGGCATCGGGATGGATTTATGAATAGGAAGGGTTTGGAGGGATATGGGCCAGGTGCTGGCTGTGGAGTTAAATTGGGTTGGACTAATGGGTCCATTTCCATGCTGTACATCTCTATGACTCTATTCTCCAAGTATTAAAAATTATTCATGTAGACCTTTGTGGAGTGTGCAAGGTAGACTGCAGAATCACGTGGGAGAGCATGCATCTGACTCGCTGAAGCAGGAGAACTCCCCACAATACAGATCCCACAGGAAGGCACCACAGAACACTAGCTGGCTAGCAATAGGCAGGCATGTTCAAGAGTGATTTAATTCCAAGTGTACCTGTGTTTACCAGGATTCCTTGTGGCTCAGGGATTAAACAAGATCCACTGGAGAGTCCCGTGCTTTCAGAAAGCCTCCCAGAAGATCCTGTTGGGATGTCCAACTGAGGAACTTGGCATCAGCCCCTCCAGCCTGTCCCACCATTCATGGAGATCATGGCTGATCTGTGGTCCAACTGCGTATATCTGCCATTGGCCCATAACCCTTAATACCTTTGTTTAACAAGTATTTATCTGTCTCACATTTAAACCTAGCAATTGATCTAGCATCAACTGCTATTGTGGAACAGAGTTCCAAACCTCTCCTAACCTTTGTGTGTGGAAGTACTTCCTAACATCTCTCCTGTTGGCCCTAATTCTCAGAATATGCCCCTAGTTCCAGAATCTCTAACTGGTGGAAATAGTTTCTCTTTATGAACTCTGTCTTGCTGTTAATATCCTGATGACGTTGATCAGATCACTCCTTAACCTTCTAAATTATAGAGAAAATCGGCATAATATATGTAATCTCCCCTCATGACTTAACTCCAAAAGACCAGGTATTGGTTCTTCTTATATCTAGGCTACATTTAAAAACACTAACAAAATGTTTCCCAATGCAATTTACTGGTCGAGGAGAACACAGAATCTGCAATTCCTATACTAATATCACAAGGTGAAACATTTCAAGTGCAAACACAAGCTATACATAAATTACATTCAGAATATGACCATCTTTATAGCTTGGAGAAAATAAGGACTGCAGATGCTGGAGATCAGAGTCAAAAAGTATGGTGCTAGAAAAGCACAACTGGTCAGGAGATCCCGAGGAGCAGGAGAGTTGATGTTTTGGGCAAGAGCCCTTCATATGGAATGAGGAGTGGCCCAAAGGGGCTGAGAGATATATGGGAGGGAGTAGGGCTGGGGGAAGGTAGCTGGGAATGCGATAGGTAGATGAAGATATGGGTGAGGTGATAGGGTGGAGAGGAGAGTGGAGTGGATGGGTGGAAAGGAAGATGGACAGGTCGGACAGTTGAAGAGGGTGGTGCTGAGGTGGTAGGTTGGATCTGTGATGGGGTGGGGGGGGGAGGAGATGAGGAAACTGATGAAATCGACTTTGATGCTGTGTGTTTGGAGGGTCCCAAGGCAGGTGGGGCGTTCTTCCTCCAGGTGTCGGGTGGTTAGAATTTGATGGTTGAGGAGGCCCAGGACTCGCATGTCCTTGGCCTTTATCTCTGAGCAGCCCCCCTTCCACCCCATTCCTGATGAAGAGCTTATGCCCGAAACTTCGACTTGGATGCTGCCTGACCTGCTGTGCTTTTTCAGTACCACACTCTCAACTCTAATCTCCAACATTTGCAGTCCTCACTTTCTCCTAGTCATTGTTTGTTAACAGTACATTTAAGTGGTGCTGCATCAATTACAGAGAATTCTAACCCAGTGAAGTTTTGTTGAGTCAACTATGTTTTGTGGAAGTGACTGACAGTTTCATTCTATTAAAATTATTATGGCCAAATTCCAGCAAGTGGCAGATCTAAACCATACAGTCTGAATAGTTGTGTTTCACCATGAGAGGATGCTCAAGTTCAGTTCAAGAACTTGGATCGACCCACAGCTGAAATGTGATGCTGACTGAAAGTTCTGCACAGCCACTTTGGAGAGAGGCAGACTAATACTGGTGGAGGCTGCCAGGTTTTTTTTTTGTGTGAGATGCTTTTCTTCTTGGCTTTTGTGTTTGAAACAATATGAAACTTGTGTGAAGTCATCACCAATTTATTCCATTCTGTACCCCTGCTGCAAAACAGGGTTGATAGATAGATGTAAAACAAAGGGTTTTAATTTGTAATTCTTGTGTCATTTCTTGAGAAAATAACAATTATTAGGAAAAGTGGGCATTCAGTTCTTTTCCAGTGTTTAGCTTTTAATTGTTTGCAGCTCAGAGTTAGCAGAGCCATGTCTGAAAGCAGTGCTTCTGACTGGTACTACATGTATGTGACAGTGCTAACTGGTACATGAGACAAATATCGTGTAAAGCCAACTTGGCACTGCAACAACACTCTACAAAAATTCTGTCCCTTCTACATAACAAAGAAGTTCTTGTTTGATATTTCAATCCCCACAGGTTCAGGAATGATGTGTGTGTGTGTGTGTGTGTGTGTGCGCGCGTGCGCCCAACCCTGGTTTTGTTCTTTGTAATTCACCCAGGTATAACTGAACTGTACTTAATATTTGCGCTAACATAGACTTTTCTTTAGTTTCAGCACCACCTCCAATTTTACCAGAGAGCCGTTATTATACTGTGGGGCGTTCCAGTGCAGTTCATGTGGGATCCAGATTGTTACAATCCCGCGTCATGAGTAGCAGCAATCCTGATATTGCTGGCACTCAGGGATTAGCTGATGAAGAAGTTAAAAATGCCATGTCCTCAAAGGTATGGTACCAAGACTCGGAAAACTTTTATTTTTGGAAATCAGCTTTTTCTTTAAAGAAATAAACACAAAGGAATGGAGATCAAACTGTGATCCCAATGCTGTTTAATCCAGACTCGGGAATCATCTCAGCATTCAGTTCTATTCCAGTCTGACCTCTGGTTACTGGGATCTCTACACAATTGCCAAAATATTTAACTATCTCCACTTCAGGGTCCCTAGTGCTTTCTCTGGAAAATATAACATTGGTGAGAAAACAAGTTACATGGAATCTTTTTTGTAACCTATATTCTGTAAACTGAGCCCACATGGCCATGTTTCTCAGACATCTCGTTCCCATGGTCAATCCTGTGGATTTCTATTTCCAGAAAATTGGGAAGAAAACTTGGGGGAAGAAACTGGCATTCAGTGTTTCCTTTTTTAAGGCATAAGGTATAGCAATGTAGCACCGAGCACTCAGTTTGCACAAATGTTGGTGTCAGCTCCATTGACTCCGAGATATTTAAGTCTCTCTCCAGGCCGGAGCACAGCAGGGATACCAGTGGGCCAGGAGTGAAGATAGCTCTTTTCCTCCTTTAAATACAAAATACTTTAATGTTAACTATTACCTTTTTTTTAACTTATTCTATGAGATAATGCTTAATTTTCTAACTCTGTTTATCTTACTACTCTGTACCTACGTGTTTTTGTACCGGGGTACTTTGCTACCTAAGATGGCACCATGTGTTATACAGATTTCTCTGTACTCCTGTTCTAATATAACTTGAGTACACGTGACAATAAACCTAATTCTAATTCCAAAATGTTGGTGCTCCCACCAAATCTCTGGCAATTATTTATTAAACATTCAGAGTCAAAATGATCATGAAAGACAATGGGCCCTCTGATGGACCCACTCTGTGAAATTTGTTCCTGACAAGCAGGACAGAAATTGGACCTAGCTGAAAATGTGTTGCTGGAAAAGCGCAGCAGGTCAGGCAGCATCCAAGGAGCAGGAGAATCGACATTTCGGGCCAGAGCCCTTCATCAGGAATGAGGAGAGTGTGCCAGGCAGGCTAAGATAAAAGGTAGGGAGGAGGGACTTGGGGGAGGGGCGTTGGAAATGCGATAGGTGGAAGGAGGTCAAGGTGAGGGTGATAGGCCAGAGTGGGGTGGGGGCGGAGAAGTTAAGAAGAAGTGTGTGGGTTAGGAAGGTGGTGCTGAGTTCGAGGGTTGGGACGGACACAAGATGGGGGGAGGGGCAATAAGGAAACTGGAAAAGTCTGAGTTCATCCCTTGTGGTTGGAGGGTTCCATTTGTGGCAGAAATGACGACGGATGATACGCCAACCTCCATATACATCGTATCGTCCGTTGTCATTTCCGCCACCTCCAAACGGACCCCACCACCAGGGATATATTTCCCTCCCCTCCCCTATCAGCGTTCCGAAAAGACCACTCCCTCTGTGACTCCCTCGTCAGGTCCACACCCCCCACCAACCCAACCTCCACTCCCAGCACCTTCCCCTGCAACCGCAGGAAATGCAAAACTTGCGCCCACACCTCTCCCCCCCCCCCCCCCCCCCCCCCCCCCCCCACTTCCCTCCAAGGTCCCGAGGGATCCTTCCATATCCGTCACAAATTCACCTGCACCTCCACACACATCATTTACTGCCTCTGCTGCACCCGATGTGGCCTCCTCTATATTAGGGAGACAGGCCGCCTACTTGCGGAACGTTTCAGGGAACACCTCTGGGACACTTGGACCAACCAACCCAACCACCCCGTGGCTCAACACTTCAACTCCCTCTCCCACTCCGCCAAGGACATGCAGGTCCTTGGACTCCTCCATCGCCAGATCATAGCAACACGACAGCTGGAGGAAGAGCGCCTCATCTTCTGCTTAGAAACCCTCCAACCATAAGGGATGAACTCAGACTTCTCCAGTTTCCTTATTTCCCCTCCCCCCACCTTGTCTCAGTCCCAACCCTCGAACTCAGCACCACCTTCCTAAACTGCAATCTTCTTCCTGACCTCTCCGCCCCCACCCCACTCCGACCTATCACCCTCACCTTATCACCCTCACCTTTACCTCCTTCCACCTATCGCATTTCCAACACCTCTCCCCCAAGTCCCTCCTCCCTACCTTTTATCTTAGCCCACTTGGCACACTCTCCTCATTCATGAAGAAGGGCTCATGCCCAAAACGTTGATTCTCCTGCTCCTTGGATGCTGCCTGACCTGCTGCGCTTTTCCAGCAATACATTTTCAGCTCTGATCTCCTGCATCTGCAGACCTCACTTTCTCCCAGAAATTGGACCTATCCTATTAAGGATTCTTCATTAATCCTCATGCCCATTAAGTACAGGGAGTTTATTTTCATTTTTATGGCAATAGTTTCTATGGTGACTGCATTTTTGGAGGCAGACCAAGGCAAGGACATACATGATAAATGATGAAGCCCCAGAAAGTACAGAGGATCAGTGGGACGTTGGTATGTGTGTCCATAGGTCCTTGAAGGATGCAAGACAGATGGATAAGACAATATTTGGAATAGTTGCTGTTATTAGTCAGGGTATTGCATACAAGATAAAGGAGATTGTGATGGAGCTGTATAAGATGTTAGTTAGACCACATCTGGAAGACTGTGCCTAGTTCTGGTCACCACCATATAAGAGGGTTAGGATTGGACTAGAGAGAAGAAGAGATTCACCATGATGTTGTCAGGGCTGGAGCATTTCATCAATGGAGAGAGGTTTGAGAGGCAAGAGGTGTTTTCCTTAGAGCACAGAAGGCCAACAGGGGACCTGACTGAGGTGTACAAATTTTGAGGGGCAGATCCTTTAGTGGGTTTGAAGTAAAGGACAGAGGTTTAGAAGGATTGAAGAAGGAACTCGGTGAGTGGTGGACATCAGGAGATCTCTGCCTGCAAGGTGACATCCCAATATTGAAGTAGTGAATAAATCATCGTTTAAGCACCATAGCTCACAAGGCTATGGGCCAAGTGCTGGAAAATGGAAGTTGAGTAGGTGGGTGCTTGATGATTGTCATGGACACGATAGGCTAGCATGGATGTTGAGGCACTGTAAAATCCCATGACCCTATTACTATGACTCCCCCTTCTCCTTTAGGCCTTTCTCCTTCCAAAACTCACCCAAATGTCTTCTTTTTTGGCCCAGCCTTCTTTTTATTATTTTTTTACTTCTCTGAAACACCACAAGAGGTTTTTCTATGTAGAGGTTCTGTATAACTGAAAGTCTTTTTGTTACATTGTGCTAATCCTGTACTTTGAATTATTGACGTATTTTAAAAATTCTTATACTGCAGAGATAATTGATAACTGTGTGTTTGGACAAATGTGCAGAGCTGCAGGAGCAGTGACACACGGTGAATTGCAGCTTCAGAGTCTAGCACAGACATGACTGGGTGAATTGCCCTCCTTCAGCACTGTAACCATTCTAAGATTTTAGGTGCTAATGACCATCACCCTGTCTGCTCAATTATTTTGTCGTGGACCTTTTACTGTAGGGAATGGATCGAAGTGGTGTGCGGATGTCTTCCTACGTCGAAGTCAGCAGCTATTTCCACAACGCTAGCTCAGTTGGACGATCATCAACCAGAAAGGTAGACTGCCACAAAGCACCAGGAGATGTTTGTTGCACCTGCCAGCACAGCACTTTCAAACTATTTATTTATGTATATCAGGTTCAGCTTTAGCTACTCAATGTAAAATGTCAACTCATTATACACTTTAAATCTTCAATGAACATTGCACCTTTTTTTGATGAGGCCTTTCATTAAGGATCTTGACACAAAATGCACGTAAGCAATGGTTAGTGCTGCATAAATAGATTACATTTTACACCAAAGAGAAACTACTTGTTTTTAATTATGAATCATGTATACTTAAACGTGACCAATTTCAAGCCCCAAAGAAAATAAGCATGAGGAATGTTTACAGAAATAATTATGATGGTTCCAAATAACAAGGTACACACACACACACACACACACACACACACACACACACACACACACACACACACACGTTAGTTACATTTACTACTCATCTGGTTTAATGCTAAAATACTTTGAAACATGACTTCCACTTGAGAATTTGATTTCTACCAAGTAACCCATTTCAATCATTGGACAAGATTGTACACGTTTGATTAGTAATCATAACAATTTGTAAGTATATGTGAGCTAATAAATTTTATTGACTCTCTTTGTTCCATCTCCACCTACCTGCAATAAGAATAGTGAAGGAGCTAATGTGAGGCAGCCACTTGAACTGAAAGGTGACAACTGATCCACTGGGCCTTGCTTCCCCAGCATGTGGAAGTGCCTGGCTGCTGCCTGAATATTCCACATAGCCATGTGGCTGAGATTGATCATGGAGCCATTGGGGCAATAAAGGCATTACCTCAAGAGCTATTGCATATACCATTCAACATGCTGTCCTTTTAGAACACTTAGTGCAGCAGATTGTTTCCATCCCACTAAAGTTTCAGGAAATGTACATTCTAGTCAGAGAGTCATACAGCACAGAAACAGACCCTTCGGTCCAACTCATCCATGCCAACTAGATTTCCCAACTAAACTATTCCCATTTGTGTTTGGCCGCTATCCCACTGAATGTTGCCTATTCATGTACCTGTCCAAAAGTCTTTTAAACGTTGTAACTGTACCTGCGTCCAAATGTTCCCTGGCAGTTCATTCCACACACAAACCACCTTCTGGATGAAAAGGTTACCCCTCAGGTCCTTTTTAAATCTTGCTCCTCTCACCTTCAAATTATGCCCTCTAGTTTTGAACTCCTCCACACTAGAGAAAAGACCTTTGCTATTCACCTTATCTCTGTCCCTAATGATTTTATAAATTTCCATAAGGTCATTCCTCAACCTCCTACACTTCATCTCCAATCTAAATGAAAAATCTCTTACAAAATAATCAACATGTGACAGATCACAAATTAATTTATTTTATTTTTGGCTTACTTATATTTAACAAGAATCTTCCCTGCTGCATTGCACTGTTTCTTCTTCATGTGAAGTGTCTGCACTAATTAAATATTCTTTGCTATTGCATGCAGTTCTGGTCCCCTTACTTGAGGAGGGATGTAGTTACATTTGAAGGCAGTCCTGAGGAGGTTTCACGAGATTGATTCCAGAGGGTCTTTTGAAGAGAGATTGAGCAGTTTTGGCCTCTACTCTCTGGAGATTAGAAGAATGAGAGGAGATCCAAGTCAGGTGCAAAGGGGGATTGACAGAGTAAATGTTGAAAAGATGGTTTCTGATGTGGAACCATCCAGAACAAATCCTGGGATAAGGGGGTAACAGATTTGAAACAGAGATGAGGAGAAATTAAGTCTCTCAAAATACCGAGAATCTGTGGAATTCACTACCCAGGAGCATGGTGAATGCTGGGACATTGAGTAAATTTAAGAGAGAGATGTTTAATTAGCAATGGGTTGAAGGGTTGTGGAGAGTGAGCAGGCAAGTGAGGTTGAGGGCAAGATGAGGTCAGCCATGATCGTATTGAATGGCAGAGCAAACATGAAGGGCTGAATCATCTACTCCTGATTCTTATCTTCTCGAGTTTATTTGATAATATTGTGCACACTGTCCCCTAATCATTTACAACCAAATAACCAACCATTCTGTAGATTTGTCATTCTTTTTCATCTTGATTGCCATCTTCCGATGTTTTCTGTTCCAAACTCAATGGCTAGAATGTCCAGCAAATGTTACGAGATAGAGAAAAATAAAAAAGATGGTTGCATGAAAAGAGAAATAGTCAGCAGGTCAGACAGTTTCTGTGGAGAGTGTAACAGAACTAATATTTCAGCCTGTTGAACTTTCATCAGAACCAGAAGTAGTTAAAGATGTAACTGATTGTAAGCAAGTACAAAGGCAGGGAAATTGGAAGCGAGGGGAAGAGAAATCAATTGTGAGAGAGAGTGGGAGGCAGGCAAGATGGGAGGAAGGAAGGGGGTGAATGGGGCAAGGCAAAAGTGGATAGTGTTAGATAGGTATTTAATGAAATTATCAAAGGTCTGGGATGAATGACAAATATTAGGGTTGTTGTGACATGTGAGCATGTTCTATTCTGAGAAACAGTTCAGGAAAATGTTGGTGATACAGTCCCATCAACCCCTTCACTAATTAGGTGATAGTTTATGAAGTCACCCTTGCGCTCCGCACTCAGTGTTTAAACTACTACTACTACAACATTGTCTCCTGATATTCACTACATAAAATAGAGTGCATTTTAATCATACTTGCTATCGAAGAGCATCTTGATATCCTATTGAGGGAATGGGCTGGTATGCTGCATTGCTCTCTGTATACATGTACTAAAACCACTAATTCAGAATTGAGCAGTGGTTACTCTCCTTTATTGTTTGTGTGGCAGTCTTCCTTTTGAAAACACTCCCAATGTTGTTAGTTTGCTTTAATCTTGTTCTCTTTCCCCACAGATTAATGATCTTCCCTTCCCTTCCTTTATGTGCACCTCTTGTTGAAGGCAAATGTTGAATATTAATAGTTGGTACATGTTACGAAAGGACAAGATTTATAGTTCCAACCATGCTGCTGAACTCATTTCCTTTTGTTAATACTTTCAGAAAGGGCCAGTTGTTAGATATGCTGCAATTACTGTCATGCTACATCTTTGTCATCAAAACAACAATCAAACCAAATAACCTGAGCATTTCAGTTTCCATCACACCTTCTATAAAAGGTTAATGCCACTTTGTTTTGGTTGTTAATCAGAAGTCTAACTCCTATATTGCTCCTGTTCTATTGTGGGCTTATTGCTTTATTCTTATAATAGTAATAGTGTGGCTTTTTGGCACTCAGGTGGGATGAACAAACCACAGAATTATTACATATGTTTTTTCAAGAAGCATTGAAATCAGTGCTTGGGTGCAATTTTGATTATTAGATGAGAATCATCTTTCTGACCAGCCCTTTACACTGAAACAGTAGACTTTTTCTGAGCTTATCCATTGGTATAATGCCCATAGAGTTTGATTACTTTTTTGGAAAGTACAGCTGCCAAAAATAAATTGATAGACAAAGATTTCACATTTTGAGATGTTCACTGTAACAAAGAAATTAAAATCATCATAGTTGAAACAGTAATTAGCAGGTAACTAATGCAACCAAAAAGAAAAAAGAGGTATGTTTAGCATTGACTAAATCATGCCTTGTGAATTGATTTTACTTTACACCATGGTTCTGGAAAATATGAAGCATTAAAGAAACAATTAATCCCAGGTCTTCAACTGATGTTCTCCTCTTTATTCCACAACAGGTCAAAACTTCCAGTATTGTTGATGTTCATTTCCCTTAAAGACTACCCAGCCTTTAAATATTCAAGAATCCCAACTGTTCCTTATGAACAGAAGCTAAACCTTTAAAAGCACAAATAGTTTTCTCTGAATTTCCAAGCCAGCTGTCGTTCTCCCATTCCACTCTTTTTTTGTGTGTGTGAAATAATATAAAAATTATCACCCAGTGCATCAGTAGGTTTCTATTTGGATTTCTTTTGCATAACAACTTTAAGTCACTGGGTTGTCCTCAAATTGAGGTGTTTACAATGAATTCCAATTATACTTTTTTTTTCAAATTTTTAAGGTTTTTTTGAATTAAAGGTACATTTTGAAACTTAATTGTCTTGTAAAGGTCAGCATTCATAACATTGCTCCAGAAAGCTGACCCCTCACCCCTGTTACAGCTGCTCAGTGGAACAGCCTGGCAACAAGCGACAATATATCCGAGATATACAAATAGGCAGAGAGATGTAGGCCAGAAAACAATGTCCATCTTTTCTCCTAGTGGCTTTTTAATCCTTTTTATGTCAGCCTTTGCTTCCTCAGAAGACACAGTAGCGGTCCCCAGGAAGTCCACCAGCATTTCTTGGCTTTGCAATAGAAGGCTGTCACACTCTGTCGGGAATTTAACTAGGAATCTGCTCTGTCTCCATAATGGCCTACCAGCCAGATATCCAGGCTAGAGTTTTCAGAAGGGTTGAAAGGATAACAAAGCCCTGCGTATAATTCCCAATATTGCTGTAGAACTACATGTTATTCACTGATAAACAGAGGCTCATTTGTGGAAACAACATGGACATCTCCTCACTATGAGTCTGTGGATAAACAAATGTAAACAATGTTTTATGTCTGTACAAATAATTTGTAAATTACTGGAGTTCATAATTAAGATTTTTTGGGAATGACTGGTAGAATTTTATTTTTTGGAAATCTTTTGTGATGTTTAATGCAGTTGTTGTATTTCATAAGGATAATGAGAAATCCTACACTGATGACATAAAAGTTCAAGGAAGGTTCTGTGACAGTAGCTCAAACACAAGTGGGAAACAGAAAATCTTTAAAAAAAAACACTTCTAAGCAAAGGCAAGCATCCCTGGTGCCTTTTTGTAAAATTTTGCTTTCAATTATTATCCAGCAATTTCACGAAGAGCTGGCACTGCAGATGGTCGTCAGTACAGGAATGGTGAGAGAAAACGTCTTCAAATATGCCTGGTTCTTCTTTGAGCTTCTGGTAGGTCCATGAACAGTTATTGTGACCTATTTCACATTGGTGTATTTTGACAAAGCTAGGTCATTTAGCTGCTTGTTTTGTTTCCTCTCTCAGATACGCAATCATTTTTCTTTCCTGTCTCTTGGGTTCGCATCAATCGTTTCCATATACCTTCCATTTTGTCAGTTTCCACTTTGCGAATTCTAATACGATTTATGTCTATCTCAATATTTTATGTATTGTAAACCCAGTCTGGCCAACCCCTTCTCATGGGTCAGTCTGCTTATTCCAAGCATCAAAGTGGTAATCCTCCTGTGATCTTTCTGAGAAACCTTTTGTGATCTCTGAACTATGTCCTGGTTTGCTGATGTATATTTGATTGAAATTAAAAATTGACTTTTGATCTTTAGCAATGTTCCAATAATAATTCTGGAAATTTTTTTATATGAAAATAGATTAAAAGCATGGCTCAGTACTTTTGCATGATGGAAAAGCAGGAAAGTTCCCGAAAATTACGCTTTTCTGATCGCTTCAAAGATGACATTACCACGATCGTCAACGTGGTTACAGCAGAGATTGGCACAATTCTTGTGAAACAACAAAAGGTAGATTTTCTTTCAGAAAACATCATAGAAATGTTTAAAGAAGTATCATCACTAAAAGAAAATATCTCTTAATTCTATCTGCTAAAACCCCAGTTTTCCCCAGTTCTTGATTATATTTCTTCACATCTGGCTTCCTACGAGGACTCCATTCCATTCTCTCAGTTTCTCATCTGTTCCAATGATACCACTTTGGACAGGACTGCATTGGACATGTCCTTTTTCCTCAACCAAAGACCCAACTCACTCCATACTGTGGGTAGACAGGGTCCTCAGCCATGCCTGACCCTTTACCACTCTTCAGCCCTCATGCTTTCCTCTAATACCATAAGACATAGGAGCAGAAGTTAGACCATTCAGCCCATCAAGTCTGCTGTACCATTTAATCATGGCTGATAAGTTTCTCAACCCCACTCACCAGCTTTCTCCGTGTAATCCTTAATCCCCACGATACTCAAGAACCTGTCTATCTCAGGTTTAAATATTTTCAGTGACCTGGCCTCTACAGCCTTCTGTGGCAATGAATTCCATAGATTCCCCACTCTCTGGCTGTAGTAGTTACTCCTTATCTCTTTTCTAAAAGGTCTTCCTTTTAGAAGGCTATGCCTTTGGGTCCTACTCTCACCTACCAAGTGAAACATCTTCCCAACATTTACTCTGTTTATCCGGGCCATTCCTGATGAAGGGCTTATGCTCGAAACGTCGAATTCTCTATTCCTGAGATGCTGCCTAACCTGCTGTGCTTTGACCAGCAACACATTTGCAGCTGTGATCTCCAGCATCTGCAGACCTCATTTTTTACATTCAGTGTTCTGAGTCAGGAGTGGAGTGCTGGAAAAGCACAGCAGGTCAGGCAGCATCTGAGGAGCAGGAGAATCGACATTTCGGGGATTGAAGGGCTTCCTGATGAAGGGCTTATGCCCAAAACATTAATTCTCCTGCTCTGCGGATGCTGCCTGACCTGCTGTGTTTTTCCAGTACCATACTCTGAACTCTGATCTCCAGCATTTGCAGTCCTCATTTTCTCCCATTTGGTATTCTGTATGTTTGGATTAGATTCCACCCCTACCCCCACCATCCTTCTAAACTCCATCGAGTATAGATCCAGAGTCCTCAAACGTCCCTCATATGTTAAGCTTTTCATTCTGGGACTACTCTTGTTCACCTCTGAACCCGCTCCAGGGCCATTCCATCCTTCCTGAGATTTGGGGCCCAAAACTGCTCACAATAATTGCCCCGCCACCCAGACTGATGTTCAACTTTCTGCTTGTCCTCACTTTCCACCCCACCAATCTTCACGTTGAAGGGTGATCCTCCATCTTTTTTGCAACGTCCCACTGGATGCCACCATCAAAAACATTGTCTCTTTCCCTCCCTTGTCAACATTCCACAGGGATCATACTTTGCTTGATAATTTGGTTCATTTCTCCATTATTCGTAATACTTACTCGTCTTACCCATTGTCTCATGCTGAGGTAGAAAGCTTAAAACATACCTTTTCCCCTCCTAAACTCATCACCCAGGTGAAGCAGTGGTCTACTTGTATTTCTGTCAATTTAGTGCATTACATCTACTGCTTACAATATGGCTTCCTTCAGATTGGTGACACCAAAAGACTCGCTTTGTGGAACACCTCTGCTCTGTCTATAAGAATGACCCTGACCTTCCAATTATTTGACATTTCAATAAGCCATTTTGCTTTTGACTAATGTTTCCATCCTAGGCCAATGTTCCAGCGAAGCCCAACATAAGCTGGAGAATAGCACCTCATTTTCTGCTAAGGTATTTTGCAGCCTTCAGAACTCAACATTGAGTTCAGCAGTTTCAGAGCATGGACACTGTCCTCCCATTTGTTTTTACATTGTGTCTTGTTTGCATGGATTTGCTCTTAGCAAAATTAACCTATTTCTATTACTCACCTCGACTATTAACACCTATTCTGTATCTATAACCCTTCTTTATTACCGCCAGCACTCCCTTTTGCTCATTTACTCTGGGCACCCTCACCATCTGCATAAAGCCACAACTTCCCAGCTGCCTTCAGTTCTGGTGTTAAACTAGAAGCATTAACTTGTGTTTTTCTCCCCATAGATGCTGCCAGAGTCTTCAGCAATTTCTCTTTTTTTAATTTCAGATCTCCAACATCCACAGTATTTTACATTTTTAAGTTTAGTTGCTGATGTGTTCCCCCTCAACCTCCTCATTTCTTCCATCATAATGAGGTGCTGATGATTGAAAGACGAACTTTTTAAGTAAAAAATCAAAATATCACCAAAACTGTAGAAGCGTTTTGTCGGATAATGAAATATTGATTTTAATTTTCTTGATCATAGGAAACAGAGCAAGCTGAAAAAATCAACATAAGCTTGGCATTTTTCCTGTACGACCTTCTATCCCTCATGGACCGTGGCTTTGTGTTTAGTCTCATTAGAAATTATTGCTGCCAGGTAAAGAAACAAGTTCACTTGCTGAATTTCTAATGTACAACTCTTAAGTCAACAAGCAAAGGTGAGGGCTGCAGATGCTGGAAACCAGAGTTTAGATCAGAGTGGTGCTGGAAAAGCACAGCAGGTCAGGCAGCATCCGAGGAGCAGGAAAATCGACGTTTCGGGCAAAAGCCCTTCATCAGGAATAGAGGCAGGGAGCCTCCAGGGTGGAGAGATAAATGGGGGTGGGTTAGGGCTGGGGAGAAAGTTGCAAAGAGTACAATAGGTGAATGGGGGTGAGGATGGAGATGATAGGTCAGAGGGGAGGGTGGAGGAAGGTAGCAAAGAGTACAATAGGTGAATGGGGGTGGGGATGGAGGTGATAGGTCAGAAGGGAGGGTAGAGCGGATAGATGGGAAGGGAGATTGGCAGGTAGGACAGGTCATGGGGACGATGCTAAGCTGCAAGGTTGGAACTGGGGTAAGGTGGGGGGAGGGGAAATGAGGAGACGGTTGAAGTCCACATTGATGCCCTGGGGGTTGAAGTGTTCCGAGGCGGAAGATGAGGGGTTCTTCCTCCAGGCGTCAGGTGGTGAGGGAGTGGTGGTGGAGGAGGCCCAGGTTCTGCATGTCCTCGGCAGAGTGGGAGAGGGAGTTGAAATGTTGGACCACGAGGCGGTGGAGTTGATTGGTGTGGGTGTTCCAGAAATGTTCCCTAAAGTGCTCTGCGAGGAGATGTCCAGTCTCCCCAATGTAGAGGAGACCGCATCAGGAGCAACGGATACAATTAATGACATTGGTGGATGTACAGGTGAAACGTTGATGGATGTGGAAGGCTCCTTTGGGGCCTTAGATGGTGATGAGGGGGAGGTGTGGGCGCAGGTTTTGCAATTCCTGCGGGGGCAGGGGAAGGTGCCAGGGCAGGAGGGTGGGTTGTTGGGGGCATGGACCTGACCAGTAGTCACGGAAGTCACTTGAATGTAAATATGTTGTTCACACAGCACCAACTTTGCAACAACTCGGGCACTAAGTTACTTTCTGAACAAAATATATTTAGCAACATTCATTGTTGAAAATGATCAAATGCCTAAAATCATGGATATTCATGAAATGACACCAAAGAATGACAAATCCCGAGCAGATTACTCCCTGTTGTTTTCCTGATGGCAATGGCAAGTTATTTGGATGAAAGGATGGAGAGTGAAATTGAGATGGGTCATTACACTCCCATGGTGAAGTTCCAGACCATTTCTACCACTGATGTTTTGTCTTTCCTGTGTTATATTTTCACAGTTATTCAATTTGTTTCTATGTTCTCTTTCCATTTAGATTTTAACAGGGTCAACTACTCCATACCAAGGAACATTTAGATAGCCTACTCCCAGTGCCCCTGCCAAAAGATGATCTGCTTTTGTCCCTTGACAGAGCCACTAGGACAGCTCAATTTCTCTCGATTCCTACACAGACTCTTTCTTTGACATGGAGAAGATTGAAAGCTTAGTTAATTAATGATTACAAATGTGTCGCCATAGCCCATTACTTTATGATATAGTTACCATCTGGCTGTGTTCCATTTGAAGGAAAGAACACAAGATCACAGCTCGCAGCCTTTTAAAACTCAAAATAAACACAAGGTTTCTCCAAGATGTGTTTTCCATCGGAGGAGTTCAGTCACAGTATTTCCCTCAGTATAAAATACGCTCACAGATTCGGGGGCTCATTAAACAGGTATGGTGGAAACTTGGTGGGGTTTGCTGCTGCTGTTGCTATTCGGGGAAAATGAGGCAGCACTGCAGCGGCTTCCCAGGCTCTACCTTCCACCCACTCCATACATCTGTGACTGGATGATCAACAGGCAGAAGGCTAACTTGTGCACTGAAACTGGGGCATGTGTATTCCTCTCCAGCCTTCTAATAACAATCAGTCTTCCAACCCAATTTCTCTTCAGATTCTGCTGTTGTGCTGCATGGTTTTGGAGGAAAATTGAGAAGAATCCAGCTGTTAACCCTTGGTTCTTTACTATATATATTAGGGTGGTTGCCTGAATTCAATTCTGATCATGGTTGAGCTCGTGAGCCTCTACTGTTGCAGTTCAGTAATTAGCTGCATTACCTTTGTAAAAGAGAGACACTGCTCACTGTCCAGTAGTTGTGTTGCTGGTTAAAGCACAGCAGGTTAGGCAGCATCCTGATGAAGGGCTCTGGCCCGAAACGTCGAATTTCCTGTTCCTTGGATGCTGCCTAACCTGCTGTGCTTTAACCAGCAACACATTTTCAACTGTGATCTCCAGCATCTGCAGACCTCACTTTTTACTCACTGTCCAGTAGTCCATGATGTTTATGTCATGACTCTGTTGTCCCAGTTGTGAAATAACATGACAACATGACTGTCTAGTTTCACAGCTGAATGCTCACTTAAGTGAAGTATTAGCCAGCTACTGTAGGAAGGAAAGCAGACAAAATTAAAAAGGTAACAAATCAACTATCTATATTATGGACTAAGTTAAAAACCACACGACACCAGGTTACACTCCAACAGGTTTAGTTGGAAGCACTAGCTTTCGGAGCGCTGCTTCTTCATCAGGTGGTTGTGGAGGACATAATTGTAAGACACTGAATTTATAGCAAAAGTTGGTTATAAAATAAGTTAGGTAAAAACAATGACTGCAGATGCTGGAAACCAGAGTCTAGATTAGAGTGGTGCTGGAAAAGCACAGCAGTTCAGGCAGCATCCGAGGAGTCTATAAAATAAGTTGGTTTCATTAACATTCTTTTGAATCTGTTCCATTGTAGCTTTCTGTCAAACTGCAATCAATGCCCACCCTCATTTCGATGAGACTGGAGTTCCTGAGGATTCTCTGCAGCCATGAACACTACCTCAGCCTCAACCTTTTCTTTATCACCAATCTGTCTGCACCAGCTTCCCCGTGCCTCTCAATATCATCGCAGGTAAAGACAACCATACATCAGGTTCAGCTGACTTTGCTTTGTGAACCTCGCTGTGAATTTGCTTTGATGATGTAGTGTTTTAGTGTCTTGCGCAGTTCTTCATAACATGTTCCATTCACACAGATAAAGAAACTCTTGTCTCATGCATTTGCTCATCATTGAGATGAAGGCTGACTGTTGTACTCTTTCATTGAAACCCACAGTGTGGGTTTGGTTAATGGCCAATATTGGAGGTGTCTTTTGCTACTAGTTTTCCTCTGCCAGTCCAAGTCAGGTGCTGATCATCGCGATCACTTACAATTCTCAAGAAGCTAAACAAATGTTTAAATGACAAAGGAGCAAATGATGTTTAATCAGTAAGACCACTACTTGCAGACAATATTGATGGATCCTGTTCTATGGATCAGGCCATTGGAGGGTTTATGATGAAGTTCATTTCCATGTATCCAAATTGTATCCAGCAAGTCAGCACTTTCTCTGAAATATAGCCATCCCATTTTTTTTAAAAAGTGTTTTCTAGTGGAAACATTCGTTTCAGATCTGTGACAGTGTCAGGGTTTGTGGAACATTTTTAGTTGTTCAGTCTGGACAGTTTGGGATCAGTTTGCACAAGTTAGAGAGGGACTAAAACTCAGTAAATATGAGAAGGAGGCAGATGTAGACTCAAAATTTCGGAGTGTGGCCGTTAGCTGTGCTGCTGAGAGGCCAGCTAAACAGCACAGACTGGGAGAATTGAAGAGCAGTTGAGTGTGCTGTTGGGAATTCTTCCTGAGTCCATTTGTATGTCAATTTCTTTTAACTGTGTCTTTTCTATTCAATAGAATTCTAGTTCATCTTCAAGTGTCCAAGACCAAAGGATTGCCAATATGTTTGAGCTTTCAGCTGATTATCGTCAGCAGCACTTTCTGACTGGACTGCTGTTCACTGAGCTCACAGCTGCGCTGGATGCTGACATAGAAGGGTATGGGGTTTAACCTCTGTTCACATTTCAGTGAAACAAATTAGTTATTTGTAATGGACTCACGTGATCTGGAATGAAGAATCTCATGATGGTTGACCATGAACTGTTGCCGATCGTCAGGTAAAACCCATTTGGTTTACTAATGTCCTTTAGAGAAAGAAACTGCTGTCTTACCTGGTCTGGCATACATGTGACTCCAGACCCACAGCAATGTGGCTGACTCTTAACTGCCCTCTGGGTAATTAGGAATGGGTAATAAGTGTTAGCCTGGCCAGTCATGCCCTCATCCCTTGAATCAATTAAAAAAGGTTCTCAGATCGGTGGATTCAGAGAGCAAATTAGTTAAATATGGCTAGTGACTGGCCAGCCATTTGAATGAACAGGTTATGGGGCTACATTAACTCCCACTGTAACTATTAACTTCAGTTCTTCACTTTGTTACTGATTTATTTGAATATATTTTGGTGAATCAACTGACCTAGATTTCAGTGAACATGTACATTCATTTCTGCACGGACCCACCACTAACTAATGTCAAACATACAGCTGAGTTTCTGCTCAAACCACTCTTAAATATGCCACCATTAAACTTTCCCTCACCAGTACTGTAACTAATTCTAAATCCAGTCTACCAATACATCTCTGAAGTGCCCGATTTACTGATTAGTTGTCGAATGATAAATTGTTTACCTGTTCGCTATATTGATGAGTTTATTCCAACAATTACTTTCCTGAGTCATGAAATGAAAAAATGTTTTGGTCTCAGCAACTTAGGAAGCAAAATGCTGGAATGTGTTTGGAATCAGTGCGAGATCTTTGGTACACTAGCTGTCAGAATGAATGCTGCGGGGACAGGGTTCTTCATGGGGAAGTGATCATGAACGTAGAGTCCATGCTTCTGTTTTACATTTGTTTATGAAGATTGATATGTTAACAAATAAATCTCATGTAAGCCTGAAAAGAACAGTTGTTCCCAACCAAATCAACCATAAACTTCCGAAGATACAAACAGTTGTTAATGACTTCATTAATGACTGATCCACGTATGGCTGTGAACTAGATAGGGCTAGTAGGAGAAAGTGAGGACTGCAGATGCTGGAGATCAGAGCTGAAAATGTGTTGCTGGAAAAGTGCAGCAGGTCAGGCAGCATCCAAGGAGCAGGAGAATCGGCGTTTCGGGCATGAACCCTTCTTCAGGAATGAGGCAAGTGTGTCCAGCAGGCTAAGATAAAAGGTAGAGAGGAGGGACTTGGGGGAGGGGCATTGGAAATGCGATAGGTGGAAGGAGGTCAAGATGAGGGTGATAGGCCGGAGTGGGGTGGGGGCGGAGAGGTCAGGAAGAAGATTGCAGGTTAGGAAGGCGGTGCTGTGTTCGAGGGATTTGACTGAGACAAGGTGGGGGGAGGGGAAATGAGGAAACTAGAGAAATCAGAGTTCATCCCTTGTGGTTGGAGGGTTCCTAGGCGGAAGATGAGGCGCTCTTCCTCCAGCCATTGTGTTGCTCTGGTCTGACGATGGAGGAGTCCAAGGACCTGCATGCCCTTGGTGGAGTGGGAGGGGGAGTTGAAGTGTTGAGCCACGGGGTGGTTGGGTTGGTTGGTTCGGGTATCCCAGAAGTGTTTCCTGAAGCATTCTGCAAGTAGGCGGCCTGTCTCCCCAATATAGAGGAGGCCACATCGGGTGCAGCGGATGCAGTAAATGATGTGTGTGGAGGCGCAGGTGAATTTGTGGTGGATATGGAAGGATCCCTTGGGGCCTTGGAGGGAAGTAAGGGAGGAGGTGGGGGCGCAAGTTTTGCATTTCTTGCGGTTGCAGGGGAAGGTGCCGGGAGTGGAGGTTGATAGGGCTTGCTTGTGCCCAGCGTGTGGAAAGAGATGGGTAGTTGAAAAGAATATTTATCATCTATAAAACATAAACCTATCAATAGCTTTTCATAAATTTTTAATAGGTTTATGGAAATAAGATTGGCTCCAGAGGAATACACAAGGAGAAAGTGAGGCCTGTAGATGCTGGAGGCTCAGAGTCGAGTGTGGTGCTGGAGAAGCACAGCAGGTCAGGCAACATCCAACGAGCAGGAGAATTGACGTTTTAGGCAAAAGCCCTTCATCAGGAATGAGGCTGGGAACCTTGGGGGTGGAGAGTTAAATGGAGGGGGTTGAGGCTGGAGGAATGGTAGCTGAGAGAGTGACAGGTGGATGGAGGTGGGGGTAAAGGTGACAGGTCGGCGAGGAGGGTGGAGCGGATAGGTGGGAAGGAAGATGGACAGGTAGGACAGGTCATGAGTGCGGTGCTGGTGGAAATGGTGAAATCACCAGTTTCCTCATTTACACTCCCTGCACCTTATCCCAGATCCAACCTTCCAACTCAGCACCGCCCTCACGACCAGTCCTACCTGACCATCTTCCTTCCCACCTATCCACTCTGACCTGTCACCTTTACCCCCAGCTCCATCCACCTGTCACATTCTCAGCTACCTTTCCTCCAGCCCCACCCCCCCCTCCCATTTACCTCTTCACAGCCTCGGCTCCCAGCCTCATTCCTGGTGAAGGGCTTTTGCCCGAAACATCGGTTCTCCTGCTCGTCGGATGCTGCCTGACCTGCTGTGCTTTTCCAGCACCACACACTCAACTCCAGAGGAATACAATTTTACAGAATATCTTTTGTCACCATTATTCATCTTCTTATGTACCACTGTCAAATGCACTTAATAACGCATTACCATAAGAACTGTGGGAGACAGGAACAGAAGCAGATCATGGCTGATCCAACATTCCCCAGGTCCACCTTCCTGTGATTTCCCCGTAATCCTTGACTCTTCTAGTGATCAAGAAAGTATCTATCACACCTTTGGTATATCGGCCCCCACAGTTCTCTGTGGCAAAGAATTTCAAAGATCCACATCCATCACAAAGTATTACCCAATCAGTAGTGTTTTCTGTTAACATTTGTACAAAAATAGCAAAACTCAAAGAAGGAGTTTCATATTTCTTTGCAGGTGAATTAACTGCTGAAACAACTTGGAACAGAAATGATTGACCATCTGATATTTGCTTACTCCTGCAGGATAGCAAAGGTTCAAAAGAAAGCTGTCAATGCCATTGTCAGTCTGCTGTGTTCCCACGATCTGGACTCTCGCTATTCAAAACCAGAGATCAAAGCAAAAGTAGCTGCCCTGTACCTCCCTCTGATCGGGATCATCTTAGATGCATTGCCACTGCTCTATGACTTCACAGGTACTTTTCACCTGCTTTCCATTTGCTAGAGTGAGACTCTTGTACTATTAAGAATGAATATGATAGTGTGACAATTATAGATGTTTATAAAATCATGATGGGGCACATTTAGGGTGAATAGTAAGGTCTTTTCTCCAGGGTGGGGTGGTACAGAACTAGACGGGATAGGTTTGAAGTGAGAAGGGAAAGATTTAAAAGAGACCTAAGAGGCAAAGTTTCAGGCAGAGGTTGGAGCATGTATGAAATTAGTTGCCAGAGGAAGTGGTGGAGGCTGGTACAATTGCAGCATTTAAAAGGCATCTGGATGGGTATATGAATAGGAAGGGTTTAGAGGAATGTGGGCCAAATGCTGGTAAATGGGACTAGATTAGGTCCTCACCCTCAATAACTCTAATTCATTTGGCTGAACTGGTCCTCACTCTCAATAATTTCTCTTTCGAATCCTCCCACTTCCTTCAGACCAAAGGGCACCCGGATGGGCCCCAGCTATGCCTATCTCTTTGTCAGCCACATAGAACAGTCCATCTTCTGTAGTTACACCGGCACCACTCCCCACCTCTTCCTCCGCTACATTGATGACTGCATGATCGGCACCACCTCGTGTTCCCACAAGAAGGTTAAGCAATTCATCAACTTCATCAACACATTCTACCCTGACCTGAAGTTTGCCTGGACTATCTCAGACACCTCCCTCCCCTTCCAGGACCTCTCCGTCTCCATCAATGGTGACTGACTCAACACTGACATATTCTACAAATCCACTAACTTCCACAGCTACCTGGATTATACCTCCTCTCACCTTGCCTCCTGTAAAAATGCCATCCCATATTCCCAATTCCTCCGCCTCCACCGTATCTGCTCCCAGGAGGACCAGTTCCACCACAGAACACATCAGATGGCCTCCTTCTTTAAAGACCGCAATTTCCCCTCTCACCGTGGTTGATGATGCCCTCCAACACATCTCCGTCCCAGACCTCCACCCTCACACCCACCCCTCCAACTATAACAAGGACAGAAACCCCCTTGTCCTCACCTTCCACCCCACCAACCTCCGTATACTTTGCATCATCCTCCGCCATTTCCACCACCTACAAACGGACCCCACCCCATCCGCTGTCTGCAAACAACGTTCCCTCCACAATTACCTCATCAGACCCATGCCCCCAACCAACCCACCCTCCGCTCCTGGAACCTTCCCCTGTGACCGCAACACCTCCCTGACCTCCATCTTAGGCTCCAAATGAGTCTTTCACATCCATCAAAGTTTCACCTGCACTTCCACAAATGTCATTTATTGTATCCGTTTAATTAGTCTCCTCTAAATTGGGGAGACAGGATGCCTAATTGCAGAGTGCTTCAGAGAACATCTCTGGTAGACCCACACCAATCAACCCCACTACCCCGTGGCCTCTCACTCCACCAAGGAATCCAGGTCCTGGGCCTCCTCCATCGCCACTCCCCTACCACCCGATGTCTGGAGGAAGAACCCCTCAGGACCCTTCAACCCCATGGCATCAATGTGGATTTCACCAGTTTCCTCATTTCCCCTCCATCCACCTTATTCCAAATCCAACCTTCCAACTCGGCACCGTCCTCATGACCTATGCTACCTGTCCATCTTCCTTCCCAACTATCCACCCCACCCTCCCCTCTGCCTATCACCTTTACCCCCACCTCCATCCACCTATCGCGCTCACAAATACCTTCACCCCCACTCCCCCTTCCCATTTATCTCAACGCCCCCTCAGCTCACAGCCTCATTCCTGATGAAGGGCTTATGCACGAAAAATCGATTCTCCTGCTCCTCGGATGCTGCATGACCTGCTGTGCTTTTCCAGCACCACACTCTCGATTCTAATCTCCAGCAAATGCAGTCCTCACTTTCGCCTTGGTTAGGATATCTGGTCAGCACAGACAAGTTGGACTGAAGGGTCTGTTTCCATGCTGTACCTCTCTATGACTCTGTCTCGGAATTGATACTTGATAATTGATGATCATAGAGGAGGAGCCTTTACTGCCAACAGAGAGAAAAGCAAGAATGTAAACTCAGCGGGGCATAAAATGGGCGAATGGGGCTACTTTACTGTCAGCTGAACTATGACCTGTAATACCTTGGGGCATAGTCTCCCAATAGTAGATAGAATTCAGCGAAGAACAAAGCAAAGAACTGTGAATGCTGGAACTCAGAAACTAAAACCGAAATTGCTGGAAAATCTCAGCAGGTCTGGCAGAAAAAAAGCAGAGTTAACATTTCGATTCCAGAAACCCTTCCTCAGACTGACCTGAGAAATGTGCTGAGTTTCTCCAGCAATTTCTGTTTTTGTATAGAATTTGTATAGTGAATTTAATCTTGCATTATGACAAAACTTTACTAAATGTAAAATGTACTCAATGAGCTGAAGGAAATAGAACTGTGGAATTGAGAATGTTCCCTGATTGTTTTCTCCAATTCTACTCTTCATATTTCTCTCTGAAAGGTAATAATTGACACTAGGGTAAGATTTTGAGGATATTGACCTGCGTACGTAAGCCTTTCAGATGGGACATTAAAGTTGGGTGCTGGCTGCCCTATGAAGTAGACATTAATATCCACTGGAGAAAGTGAGGACTGCAGATGCTGGAGATCAAAGCTGAAAATGTGTTGCTGGAAAAGTGCAGCAGGTCAGGCAGCATCCAAGGAACAGGAGAATCGACGTTTCAGGCATGAGACTTCCTGATGAAGGGCTCATGCCCAAAACATCGATTCTCCTGCTTCTTGGATGCTGCCTGACCTGCTGCGCTTTTCCAGCAACACATTTTCAGCATTAATATCCAATGGCACTGTTTTGAAGGAAAGCAGTGACATTATCCCTGTTTTTCTTGCCAACATTTATTCATTGATCAACATCAAAAACCACACTATCTGGTCATTATGACATTGCTGTAATGGGAACTTGCTGCAACACATTGGTCGCCATGTTCCTTTCCTCCACTACAAAAGTGTGTCAAATGTATTTTAGTGGCTGTAAAATGCTTTGGGATTTGTGTTATTCTTACATTGTTATGAAAACTATTATCCTTCACCTGTAACCCTGGGCACTGAGCGCCAACAGTTCCTGGACAGTGAGGGCCCTCTTGTGGCACAGTGATAGTGTCCCTATGTCTGGACAAGGAAGTACAGGTTCAAGTCCCACCTAGTCCAGAAGTGTGTACTAACATCAAAGCATTTCAATAATTGTTATTGCCAGCCCAGAGAGTTTGCTGTAAAATGTGAAGACTGCAACTAGGCAGTGGAGTGAATCCTATGTGTGTGGTTATCAATTGTTGATTCGTCTGCTGTGTATAACCAGGACCGAATCCATCACCCAGTGAATATAGTTACATTGCAAAACCATTTCCAATGGAACAGGTACATAATATAACTTGCTATAGAATGTCAGTTATTATTTCTGCTGAACTCTGTCCATCAGGGAGACCGGTTTCAGGCCTGAAAAAGTCTGAACCATGGAATTGTTAATTTTCCAATTGTTGCTGTGCTGTGAATTTGTATGCCATCAATCATAAGATTATGTTTAGGAATAAGATGTCATCAGCAGTGTCTGATATTTTATTTCTGCTTCACGGTAGTTCTCTCCATCTGTATTTGTTGCTTCAGATGCTCGGACCAGGAAGATTCGCCCAACTAGTTCAGATGGTGAGACCGACACCAACCCCATCAATCCGTCCATTGCCTCATCAATAGCTGGAAATGCAGGAAACACCATGCTGAAGAGCTCAGCAGCAACCTTTACATCTCTGGTATGTGAATAGTCCCGCAATAGGACCTTGCTTTGGTTAAATTCTCTTACTGATACATTGAGCTGGACGTTTGTTTCTGTCCTTTGGGGTGGGATGTTGGTTGTGGTGTTACCTCCAATAGGCGCCACCTCTGAGGCCATCCATTTCAGGTGTGCCATCTCGAGACATACTGCCCATTTGTTAGCCCCAGCCCCCACTGGAAGGTTACCATTGGCAGGAGTTGCTTACTTAAAGCCCTCATCCCACTGCCAGCAGGATTTAACTGAGTGGACTAGAGCTCCTGGGAACATTCCAGGGGTCCTCCATGTTCCCCTTGTTCTCGTCTTTCCCAGCTCAACCCCACTGCCAGATGCTTCACTCCCCTCGCTGTGAGCCCAGACTATTAACAAGTTAGCGGGTTTGGAGAAGATTTGTAACTCAGGTTGAGGTTCTGGATGTAGGTTTGCTCGCTGAGATGGAAGGTTCATTTTCAACTTCCAGCTCACTAAGCAAACCTACATCCAGAACACTGAACAACTCCATAAACCCCGGGGACTGCACCAATCCCATCTGGTGGCACCGACAGTATTGGAAATCTGTCAGCCGTAGGTAGAATCAAGGGCATAGTGCTGGAAAAACACAGCAGGTCAGGCAGTGTCCAAGGAGTAGGAGAATTGATGTTTTGGGCACAAGGAATCCTCAGCTGTCCTGATGAATGAATGTTCTTCAGCTCCAGTCGGGTTATTTTCTGATAATCACATAAAGTTTAAATCCATACACCATTCTTCAGGAAATGAAGCAGCTTATTCCACAAGCAACAAAATATTGACAACATCCAGGCATGGGCAGATACGTGGCAAGTGATATTTGCCCGGCACAATAGGCAGGCAATGACCATCTCTAGTGAGAGGGAAGTTAGTTATCCTTCTCTAAGATTGCATGGCACATGTCCCACCAAACCTTGTGGAACTGTTAGATAGTCAACTAGTTAGGTCACATTAATATTGTTTCAACTGGAGCAATTCAGAGGTTGGAAATTCTGTGGGAAATAACTCAATTTTTATTCTGCAAATGCTTTTCAGCACCTACAGGTTCAGGAAGTTCCAGATTGTTCAGTTTGAGTAATCAATAGCCCATTCCCCACCTTAATTATACAGTCCTTCCACCACAGTGAATGTGGATGTTATCAATGGAATACAATGGGGCGGCGCAATGGCTCAATGAGTAGCACAGCTGCCTCACAGATCCAGGGACCCAGGTTTGATTCGCTCTCCCTCTCTTACTCACTGCCAAGAACAAAATGGACTGAGCTATTTGAATTGAAACACTCCGTGACCTCTCATCATGGAGGCAAATGCAAATGGTGCAAATAAATGCAGCTTCCTAGAAGAAGGCCAGCAGATAAAAGTCCATCGCCACAGTCACCTTCACGTCAGTGGTAACACCATCCTTGCTTTTTGAATTGTGGATGCAGCTGGCCACAGAGTTATGTGAGTGTTCTTCCTGAAGTACTGGTAGCAGTCCCTTTGATTGTCATTGTGTTCCAGCCAGGAGGAAAGGTTCCCCTCAAACTCTGCATGGGTATATTCAGAGCTCTCCTCTCCTCCTTCCTCTCTTTTCCAGAAGCCTGTCCTTCTCTGCTGCTGCTCCTAGACATGCTGTATTGCAAAGGAAAGGTTTACATGTTTAGGGGCAGCTGCTTCACAACAAAAGGGGAGGTCAGGACAAAGCTCTCCACCATCTACCACATCACTCCCTGCTGACTTTAGAAATGTTGAGAACTTTAGTAAGCACCAAGTATTGCACAAGCAACAGCCATTACAAGTTAACCAACAATAAAGTACAGGATGATCCCTTTAAATAGTATCTGTGGCTGATCTCATGAATGTTTGTGCAGTAACTTGTGGTAGACAGCACGAAGCAATGAGTTGTAAAATGACATTGCTGTTTTTAAATTATCATCACAGACTGGTAGGCTTCTTGACTTGCTGACCTGTGTATTTCATCAGAATTCCTGATAAAGGGCTTATTCCTGAATCGTCAGCTCTCCTGCTGCTCGGATGCTGCCTGACCTGCTGTGCTTTTCCTGTATCACACTCTCGACTCTGATCTCCAACGTCTGCAATCCTCACTTTCTCCTCAGAATGTATCTACAATACTGTTTGTTTCTTCTCTTCCTTTTGCATATTGTGTAGCAAATTCTGTACAGTAGATTCAACTGATGTGAAATAAACTGTCTAAACTAGATTCAGCTTTAGTCCTCTGGAGTTCGGGTTTTGTATGATTGCTGATTCCTTTGTTTCATTTCTTTACAGCTAAGCAAACAGCTAACCCCATTGGCTGCTGACGCCAGTCGGGATTTACTGATTTCCTTTTTATGGATCTTGAAGAATGCTGATCAAACTCTTATCAGAAAATGGATTATAGATCTTCCTGTGACCCAACTCAACAAGATCCTAGACCTGTTGCACCTCTGTGTTTCGTGCTTTGAGTATAGGGTAAGGATACTAGCCATGTGCTGTATTTATTGTGGAAGGTATCATTACACATCTAGCATTATCCCTGTATTTACATGAGGGAGTGGGGTCAGTTAGCTCAGTTGGCTGGATGGCTGGTTTACGATGCAGCGTGACGCCAACAACATGGGTTCCGCTGTTACGAAGAGGTTACGAAGAAAATCTCCTTCTGATCTCTCCCCTCACCTGAGGTGTAGTGACCCTCAGGTTAAACTATCATCAGTTATTGCCCTCTAATGAGTGAGCAGCCCTACTGTCTGCAAAGACTGTGGCAATCGTACCTGTCCTCTTTTTTTTAATGTGAGGGAGAAAAATAAGAAACAGCATTACTTTAAAAATCTGGAAGCACCAAACAATTCTCTCTGCATCAAAATCAAGAGAAAGACAAGTTAGCATTTTCAGTTGAGATCCTTTGTTGATTCTACGCACTAACATTTTCGAATACAGGTCGTTCTGCTAAAATGCGATAGCTGTGTTCCTCTGCACCCCTGCTGCGATAGAAAACTGTGCTGTGGAAGATCACTATAGAAAACTGTGTCTACAATTTCATAGGCGCATTTTATTTTGTACAAAGAGTGGTGTCTGTGTGGAATGAATCTCCAGAAGAAGTGGTGGACGTGGGTACAGTTGTAATATTTAAAAGACATTTGGAGAAGTACACAAATAGGAAATGGTTGGAGAGCTATGGGCCAAACGCAGGCAGCTGGAGCTAGTTTACTTTGGAATTCTGGTTGACATGGACCAAAGGGCCTGTTTCTGTGCTGCCTGACTCTATAACTTCACAACAGTTTATATTTGCAGATCTAATTAGGTGGAAAAATTACTTTGTGGCTGAAAATACATGGACCTCTGTCATATTTCCAATCTAATAACAGTGGACATTTTCCTGCTGGGTTGGATACAAAGTTAGGTTCTTCATGTGCTGAGCTCTGGCCTAAAATGGATGTATCCGTACAAGGGCTTTGTCAGCATAACCACCACCTACACCAAACATGGCAACTGACTTTGGGAGATAGGTATTTGGTGTTTCAGGGATTCCTGGGCCAAATAACCCTTAATGTATCCTGTGCTTCGGCAGTGTGAGTGTGCTTAGCTTTGGAAATAATCCGAAGTGTAGCTGTGAGTGTGGGTGTAGAGCACTATGAAACGATTAAGGAATAATTGGCCGCTGTGTGTCTATGATGTGCAATTGCCAGGGTCAGGGATTTTCTTAAAGTTGTAGTTGGCAGTCTATTCATAAAAGTGTGAACATGACATTCCAACAGCTAAAGCATTATGCAAATAAAAGACAGAAATCTGAATTAATACAGGTCATTTTGGTATAACGCAAATTGGTTATGACACGTTTGACAAATTGTAGACACAGTTTTCTATAGTGATCTTCCACAGCACAGTTTTCTATCGCAGCAGGGGTGCAGAGGAACACAGCTATCGCATTTTAGCAGAACGACCTGTATTCGAAAATGTTAGTGCGTAGAATCAACAAAGGATCTTTAGAGATACCTCCAGGTTCCTTTAACAGCAGGCTAGCAGTTACCTCTCCCCACCACCTCAGTGCTGTATACAGCATGTCCTATTATTTGCATTGTACGTTAATTTTGAACTTCAGAGAAAACTTAAGAGAATGTCGTAACACTTGGTATCAAAAGGAACGACAGCACTGGATTGTTGTAGAAGAAACCTGTCATTTACTTTTCAGAGCAAAGTAACTTCAGATAAAGTCAGCACACAGGCCCTCCAGAAAAGCAAACACACCAAGGCACGGCTGGAGGAAGTGCTTCTGGGAAACGCAGGAGCCAGGGGAGAGATGATGAAGCGATGCCGTGGGCCAGGTAGGATACTCACCTTTGTCTTCAGCTCAAACCATTTCCTTTGCTGACACAATGAGAAGAAAAAGTGCTGTCTGTCTAAGTGAGAGATACAGCAAACGCTGATGGGTTGGAGTCATAGGGTCAGGTAATGGAGTGTTACATGATAGAAAAAATATCTCTTATATTGGAAAGAAAAGAATCTCTAAGACAGTTGTGAGACCAGTACAGGACCTTGGACCACAGCTAGGAAGGAAGTTTAGTGCCTGGATAGCAGTGAGAAGCAGGAACTGAGATGGATCTGTGGAGTGATGTGAAAGAACAGGAACCAGTGCTTCAGGGCATTAGCAACAAGGCTGAGAGCATTGAAGGATGCAATTGAGAAGAGATAGGAATAATATAGTTACCTGTTGTGGAGAGAGAGGAAATGTGATGAAGCCAGTGATGGATATAGGACTGTCAGGAAGGAGGAGAAATGGAAAGCTGATGACCCAAAATGAAAGAAGCTGTGGGAAAAGACTTAAATGCAGTCACTCACAGAGGAATTAGAGAGAGGTGATGAGCTGGTCTTGTGGTGACCCCAAGAGAAATGAGAGACTAAAAAGAAAAGGAGAAAAATACGTGGCAGAGATGTTATTTCCAAATTGTATCTTTTATACTGCACTTAATTCATCTATTAAAAATATTTTCTATTCATAGAGACATAGAAAGTAGGGACAGGAGTAGGCCATTCAGCCCTTTGAGCCTGTTCTGCCATTCATTATGATTGTGACTGATCATTCTATTCCATCCCATGTTGCCACTTTCACCCCATGCCTTTTGATCCCTTTAGTCCTAAGAACTACATTTACAGGTCATTCTGCTGTAATATGTGTTTTGTTAACGTGAATTCACAGTAACGTGATTGACAATGTTTCTAAACGTGAATGTTTAAACATGTGTTGGTTATAATACAATTACATCACCAACACTTTAAGTACTGTTTGTAAAGCGCACTTTTACTGTAATGCGGGGTTGCATAAGAACGCAACCATCACATTATAGAAGAACTGACTGTAACTCCTTCTTGAAGACGTACAATGCTTTGGCCTGAACCACTTCCTGTGCCAATGAATTCCACAGGCTCCCCAATCTTCAGGTGAAGATATTTCTTCTCCTGTCAGTTCCACATCCTTAGTCTGTGACTCCCTGGCTCTGGACTCCCCACTCACTGGGAATACCCTTCCTGTGTTTGCCCTGTCTCGTCTTGTGAGAATGTTCTAGGGTTCTCTGAGGTTTTCCATTTATTCTTCTAAACCCCTGTAAATATAGTCCTGACCAATCCAATCCTCCCATCCCAAGATACATGATAGTTAATACTTTTAGTATTTTATTTTTGTTAACTGACATTATTATACAGATTAGTGTCTTGAAGAAATTATTTGTGTATTACTGTTCATATGCCTGTAAGTTTTTTACCATCCCAATCATATCCACAAATTGTTGTGAAAATTACAAACCATGTCAAGTAGGAGTGGTTCTATAACAGTCTTGATATGTGGAGATCTGCGGTTCTGCTATATATTACAGAAAGATGAAAACAATAACGCCCTATCAAATACGCTACCTTGCATTGTTTTCTTAATTTATCTTCAAAATATTTCCTTGCCAGAGAAGTTGAGTACAGGCCAATTATTGAAAGTCCACATTGGTGCACATAACAAATAACTTAACCACTGAGTCCAACAGTGTCCCGGGATAACTCTGGTTACCTCCCAGATGTTTGTGCTGTGGCAGTACTGCTTCTGCAGTCCACTGTGGCAAACAGCTTCTCAATTGGCAGGCAAAGATATTAAAAGCAGCAAAATACCACAGTCACAGCCATTATTGACAGGAGTATCACTGGGCTTTCATCACTGTATGTGAAAGTCATTACGAGGCTTAGTCCAGTTTGAAATCCAGATTAGATTAGATTACTTACAGTGTGGGAACAGGCCCTTCGGCCCAACAAATCCACACCGACCCGCCGAAGCGCAACCCACACATTCCCCTATATTTACCCCTTTACCTAACACTACGGGCAATTTAGCATGGCCAATTCACCTGACCTGCACATCTTTGGACTGTGGGAGGAAACCAGAGCACCTGGAGGAAACCCACGCAGACAGATGGTACCTGAACCATAAAAGTGAATATTAAGGAATTGGTAAATGCTTTTTCAACTCTGACATGACGGAATTAATTCTGTGTACTGAGCAGGAAGCTGAGATTCAGCTCCAATGCTGCAGCCTCAATTCAGAGTCTATGTGTACAACTTGCTACTGACAAAAGCACAGATTTTTTTTTCTGATACTGCTGCTTAAAACTTAGTCCCAGTTTGAATCAATTATATTATTGCTTCATAACAAACATTCCATCTTGTTAGCAGTGACCTGGCTCTCCAGTTGGACTTACTACAGTCCATTGTGTGGAGAACATGGCAACCCAATCCACGTGATCGTGGGAGAGGCTGCATGGCAGCCTCCTGAGGGAAGGAAATGCCCATAATTAGGTTGGGGCCCATGGGGAAAATGTTCCCAATTGTGGAGAGGTGTGAACTGCACTCACTATTGAGCCAATTATTCCCATGGCCAATGAAATTTAGTGATGGTTCAGGGCTTACATACAAGTGGAATAGCTTTCCTATGTGTCCAACAAGCTGAACCATGCTGGGTTTGTCTGTGTCCCTATAGAGGAAGTACCTCTTTCACATTGAGCACTCAGCGCTTGACCAAGGGACCGAGAATCAAGCTGGGGTTGCTTCTGACTGCTGCCCACATCCTCCTGTAGTCTAAGTCCTTAAGCTATCATAGGCCTTGTCTTGGGTACAATACTATTAGCAGCTGCTGTCCCTGGTGGCCCTTCCTGCCTATTATCAGAGCTACTAGCCTCTGCTTGACTGGGTGTGGGGACAGGATGGGATTTCTTCCTTACCAAGTGCTTCATCTGGTTTTACTTGCTGCCCCTCTGTAGTAAAGTAGGTTTCCCTGTTGGTTCTCCAGCTGATGAGCTAAGCCCATGTCAGTTAGATTCAGTTCCACTCAAAGACTTTGCTTATTTATTAATTAATTGCATTTATTTTAGGAAATGAAAGAAACTTTGGAATAAATGAAAACCTGCGATGGAGAAAAGATCAAACGCAGTGGCGACAAGGCAATGAGAGACAGGAAAAGTATGTGACTAATTAAAAGATTTGTCAGTACAAAATGATTGAATGGTATAACACAGAAGGAAGGAAAACAAGGATGTAGACAGAACTACCATTGTAATTCAGCCCATTGTACCTATAATTTTGTCTGGGTGTGTAATTTTATTTCAACTCTCTTCTATATATCACTGTTCAATCTGCATGAAAATGTTGCCCCTTTGGACCCTTTTAATCTTTCCTCCTCGCATTACATATATGCCCTCAAGATTTGGACTCCCCTACCCCCGGGATTTACCCTATCCATGCCCCTCATGATTTTATAAACCTCTATAAGGTCACCCCTCAGCCTCTGATGCTCCAGCCTATTCAGCCTCTCCCTGTTGCTCAAACCCTCCAACCCTGGCAACATCCTTGTAAATCTTTTCTGAACCCTTTCAAGTTTCACAACATCTTTCCTATAGGAGAGAGAACAGAATTGCACACAATATTCCAAAAATGGCCTAGCCAATATTCTGTACAGCCTCAACAAGACCTCCCAACTCCTGTACTCAATACTCTGACCAATAAAGGAAAGCATACCAAATGCGTTCTTCACTATCCTTTCTACCTGCAACTCTACTTTCAAGGAACTATGAACCTGTATTCAAAGATCTCTTTGTTCAGCAGCACTCCCTAGGACCTTATAAATCCTGCCCTGATTTGTCTTTCCAAAATGCAGCACCTCAAATTTCTCTAAATTAAATTCCTTCTGCCACTCCTCACATATTGTCCTATCTGGTCAGGGTCCCATTGTAAGTTGTGATAACCACCTTGATTGTCCACTACACCACCACATCTGCAAACGTATTAACCACACCTCCTATGTTCATATTCAAATCATTTATATAAATGACAAGTGAAAAATTCCAGCTCGCCGGTGAAGTTAATTTTTGACATATTTAGAATTAGGTTCATCGACCACATTACTTCACATTTTTTTTCAAATATTGCTTTTGATTCTAATAGTCACCTCCTCTCCAACTCATATATCTGTCCGCCCCACTGCTGCATTGTTGATATTTTCTGTACCAAACCTGTTCAGAGACGTTATTACACACCTCCAGAACCTGGGTCCCCTGGCTCAGAGCTATGGACACGACTGCTATAAGGGTTCTGTCAGTGCATTGTAGACTTTCTTTGCCTGTGAACTCAGACTGCATAGCCACCAGCCATTTGACTGTAAAGCAGCCTGACTCCATCCAACATCTATATTCGGAGAGAGTTCCTCACAGGAAAGTGATCAGTGGGAATCTCATCTGATTTTAAATACAGAACAAGTTCGCTTATCCGAATGAAACGGGCGGGGTGTATTTTGTCCAGATAACTGATCTGATTGTAAACAAAGGAAGCATTTACTGGACCTTGAGATCTTGTTCTGTAACGCACTTCTCTTTCTTAACTTGGAGATAATGTGGGTAATTGTAGTTTCTCAACTACTGCCTTAGTTGAGATTAGCAACACAAAACAGTGCAAGAATGCCAACTCTCAAAGGTTAGTTTGCACTGTTGTGTGCGGAGATTACCATGAAGGAGTCTCTTGCTCAACCCCTCCCCTCACCTAAGGCACAGTGACCCTCAGGTTAAACCCCCATCAGTCATCTCTCTCGCTAATCAGAGAGCAGCCCTATGGTCTGGTAAGACTATGGTGACTACCTTTACTGTGCCTCCAATCACTACACTACAGAACAAGTTAATGGCCCATTTATTTTAAATTAGTTGAAAGCACAATCCTTCAATCGTTCATGTACTGTTTGTCTTCCTTCATATTTTACCAATTCCAAAAAGTTCAGGTTTTATCCATTTCAGAAGTACGATGTCAATATCAATGGACACCAATATCATCAAACTCTAAATCTTCAACACCTTTCTTTTGTTTAATTGCCCTTGAAATGTCAGACTGCTTTTCTAATGTGGATGAGCAAAACTTCAGTCAACTCCACAGCTGCAAGCCTCTGACATCACCCTCCACAAACCCAACACCACACAGCCCCCGCCAACATGACCCCTGCCTATCTATCCTGATGAACGCTGGAAGAAAATCTTTGACAAAATATGTCTTTAAAAACATATAACATGCTGTCACCAGAATTGATCTTTTGTTTTTCTTTTTCAGAACTAAAGCAGACCTGGATCAGGAAGCGCTGGTCTCTGGAAACCTAGTTACGGAGGCTAATCTTGTTATTTTAGACACACTAGAGATAATTATAAAGGTAACATTGACTTTTACAATTTAATTGTTTATTTGAATCACACTGCAGACCGTTGTGAATGGGTTTTGTTCTTGAGTCTGTTTACAAGTCAACTTGTGCTCAAGTTGGAACACAATGCAGGATAATATACAGTTAACCTTTGTAGGTACAAGAAATGGTCATAGAGTCATGGAGATGTACAGCATGGAAACAGACCCTTTGGTCCAACCCATGCCAATCAGATATCCCAACCTAATCTAGTCCCACCTGCCAGCACCTGGCCCATATCCCTCCAAACCCTTCCTATTCATATCCCCATCCAAATGCCTCTTAAATGTTGCAATTGTAGCAGCCTGCACCACATCCTCTGGCAGCTCATTCCATACACGTACTACCCTCTGCGTGAAAAAGTTGCCCCTTAGGTTTTTTTTTATATCTTTCCCCTCTGACCCTAAACCTATGCCGTCTAGTTCTGGACTCCCTGACCCATGGGAAAAGACTCTGTCTATTTATCCAATCCATGCCCCTCATAATTGTGTAAACCTCTATAAGGTCACCCCTCAGCCTCTGACACTCCAGGGAAAACAGCCCCAGCCTGTTCAGCCTCTCCCTGTAGCTCAGATCCTCCAACCCTGGCAACATCTTGTAAATCTTTTCTGAACCCTTTCAAGTTTCACAACATCTTCCAATAGGAAGGAGACCAGATATGTTGGAAATTTAAATTTACATCTCGGCATGGAATTGCAATCATACATAATAGCACTAGTAAGTCAAACATTTGTAAGTCGGGGACCCCTCTATTGGATTTCACTCTGAACAGTAGGTGCTTTTATATTTATTTCTGAATGCCCCAGCTGAGATGCACTTCTCATTAGATTGAAGAATTATTTTGCTGAGATTATTATTTCAGGTTGGTGCTATATCAACAAACTAAATGTGCTGGTTCCAAATGGAACCTTTTATTCATTTGTGGCATCAGGGTGTCACTGGCTGGACCAGTATTTATTGCCCGTCCCTAGCTGCCCTTGAGAATGTGAGGGTGAGCTGCCTTCTTGAACAACTGCAGTCCACATGCTGTAGGTTTAAATCCAGTTACAGGGGTTGTACAATAAATGGTGCCCCAGCCAGCATTGTCCACATGCCCCATGAATAAAAAAGGAAGTCTGTTGGTATCAGTATACTATATGTGTATATGAGTGGACTGACCCACAGTTCCCTGTTTTGATACCAGTCCTTCATTTAAAAAAAAGCTCCTGTAACCAGTTAAACCTATATATTTAGTATGGAACGGTTTTTTTTAAATATAACTAAGTGGTTTGGGGGAGCCAGGAAGAGAAAAGTAGTTGGTGAGACAGTCCCTTTCCCTCTTGTTGGCTACAATGTTGAAGGATTGGTATTGAGTTTCTGATTGGTCCTTCCATCAGAGTGATAAGGTTTGTGAAGAAGAACTGAAAAAGTTAGCAATCATTTTTACACAAAAGAGGGACAGTAATAAACAAGTATTCCGAAGCCGACATTTGATCACGTTTATTGACTCCATTCTTCATATTTTACAAGTTACTAATGTAGTCTGGCTCTGTCATTGAAAGGAGGAAGTTGCTGTTATTTTTTTCTGACATTGAAAGGTCTCAGTATTCATTTAGAATTGAAATATCCAATAATTATTACTATATTTATACTGTATCATAAAATGTTGAGTTTGATGGCTTGCAATTAATCTAACATGCCTTCATTTTACCCCATTATAGGCAATTTTGGTATCCGACTGTAAGGACAGTGTCTTGGGAAACATTCTCAGGGTGATTCTTCACAACCTGGGCTGTAATCAGAGCTCCTACTACCTGACACATTGCTTCAACTCATTGAGAGCACTCATAGCCAAGGTAAAATAAACTGGAAAAAAGGAGCTGGATAAAAAGTTAACCACAGTGACCTATGGATTGCTGACTTTTTGTTGAATGACTGGCCTGGATTGGTTGACCATGAGGTGCAATAATGTGCCACTTTATGATGATTTCATGTATGAATTCACCAGGTAATTTGAAGTTGACTGACACAGCTGTGCAGAGACTACTGTCCCATCACCAAGTCACCCTTTATTTACATATGCACTGTACATGTCCTGTGACCAGCCAGCTCAGAGCCAGCCCCTAGCATGAGGAGACCTTCTGAATATCCTGCTTATTTTTTTTCTTTTTTTATTTCTTCTAGCATAAAGAGAACCTTTGACATTCCTGTTCTTTTTTTCTTTTTTTTCCTTACCCCCACACTACTGCCTAACTGCGGTAGTGCTTATGTTTTTCCCCAGCACCCATGTTGTGTGGGTGCAGATGTGAGACACAGTGAAAGACACAAGGTGCACGAATCTTTATTCAGTTTCCACCACCAGGAAGATAGGAAAACACCCGGGTGACCAGTGACAAGCAGTGCCCTTCACATCAAAGGGCAATGCTGTGTGATCAAACAGTGAAGGGAGGGCAGGGATTAAATCAAAATAGAGTTGGAGGGGGAAATTATGCACTCCACTCCCTGCGGCACCCACCTCTCCCTGAACAACTCCAGGGTGTTGGTGGGCACCACGTGCTCCTTCTCCAGAGACACCTGGGCTCTAACATAACCGCGGAAGAGGGGCAGGCAGTCGACTCTAATCACCCCCTCCACGGCCCGCTGCCTGGAAATGTTTATGGCTAGTTTGGCCAATATCCTGTTTACATTTTTTTCTTTTTTTTCTTTTTTTTTTCTTTTCTTAACCCCCACACTACCGCCTAACTGCGGTAGTGCTTATTATTTTTATCCCCAGCACCCATGGTGTGTGTGTGCAGGTGTGAGACACAGTGAGAGACAAGGTGCACAAATCTTTATTCAATTTCCACCACCAAGAAAAGTAGGAAAACACCCGAGTGGCCTGTGACAAGCAGTGCCCTTCACATCAAAGGGCAATGCTGTGTGAATATCCTGTTTACATCTGTCATGCTGGGGCTCCCTGATTTGCCCAGGGTTAATAAACCCAATAAAGGATCTCATAGTCAATGATATTCTCCTGTCCCTCCTTCCAATCACTACATTGATGTGAACAGGATGTGCACTGAGTGATGGCTCTACCTGTCGGGCTCCAAGCTAACCTAACTAACTGCAGTGTTTCAGAGTAATTACTGACGGACAGTTTGGGGGAATAATGAGATCACACAGACAGGGCATCAGGACCCAGTAAACTGTTAAGTGGGTGGGCACTGGCCTCAAAGAGGTTAATATTTTTGCAGGAGTGTTCACAAATTTGAGAGGAAAGCATTAACCAGGGCAGACGTACACATTTTAAAATCTGGTCTCCCAAAATGCACTGTTATCTCGAGTCAAACAGCTAGTGACATCAACACCAGCGCTGAGGTAGTAAGCTGTCAGTGACAAAGTCACCTTGAAGCGTGATGGCAGCAAGGCAGGACTTTGAGCAAACCTTACCCCACAAGGACAGCCAGTTGTATCATCCAGGTTGTGAATGCAAACCAAATGACACTATGCTCAAATAGAGAAAGAGTGCCTGACTTTGCTTGTGAACATTTTAATCAATACCTGTTTGGGAGAAACAGGGTTCTACCCACAAGCCACTTCAATGCATCTTCCTCAAAGCACGTTCATGTATTCCAAAACATTAACAAAGAATGTTGGTTGCAGAAACATGGCGAATGTGATAGCTTAGTAGGGGAGACATGTGAACGTGGCTGACAGGCTGTTGAGAGCAGCAGTGCCCCTGAAACAGGTTGAGGGTTCCTTGTGAAACTCTACAGATTCACCAAGAAACAACAGCTCAACATGTTGTGGAAGTCCTCGGTCCAGCAGAGATATTGAAGCAGCTTGCACAAATCAAACAAATAATGCAACTTGAGGCATCAGTTAGAGTGCTGCAGGAAGTAGGGAGGGAAGGAAGACCTGAAAACATCAGGAAGATGCCGGGTGCTATAAGAGAGTATCTCACTTAGAGCTGAGAACCTAGATGGCATCATGCAATAAGGAAAGGCAGTCAGAATACTTCAGCAGTTGGAATAAAAAAGAAGCATATTCATGCAAACCAATAAGGAATTGAGTCTATCCTGAGGAAGATAAAAGAAGTGATATACTGGCCAAACATGAGCAATTAGATTAAGGACCATATCAGCTGATGCAGTGTTTGCAATGAAAACCAGGCTAAGTGAGGTGAAGAGCCCTTTATGGTGTGTGACAACCAGACAAACTATGGATAAAGTTTGCAGGAGATCTCCTCACACTGACAACAACTGATTATCTTGTCACCGTTGACTTCTGGGAGTTAGATCAGTCAGATTGTAGAAGGCCTGAAAACACACATCTGTTGTTAGGGCATTCCACAAATGGTAAGGAGAAGATTGGAAAAGGAAGGAGGAATGGGCCTCCAACCCTGCCAGACTGTTCTATAATACCATGGCTGATTTGTCCCAGGTCACAACTGTTCTTTCTTGCCAACTCCTCATAGTCATCAGTTCTTTAACATTTCAAACATCTGTCCACCGACTCCTTATATATTTTCAGTGATCTAGCCTCTACATGCTCTGGGGGAGGTAATATCAGGCAATCACTACCCTCTGAGAGAATAAATTCCTTCGCATCTCAGCTTTATATGAGTATCCTGTTCTTCTGTAACTTATGACCTCTAGTTTGAGATTCCCTCACTAGGGTCACATCTTCTCACTTAAGGTGATGTGAGAATGACAGCCCTTGATATCAAGTCTGCATTCGGCCAAGTGAGGCATCAATGAGCCTGAGAAAAATTGGAATTAGCAGGAAACAGGGGGCAAAATCCCAGCTGGTTGGAGTCATACCTGATATAGAGGAAGATGGTCATTGTTGTTGGAGGTCAGTCATCTCAGTTACAGGACATTTCTGCTGGAATTTCTCAGGGTAGTGTTCTAGGCCAAACCATGTTCAGCTGCTTCATCAATGACCTTCCCTCCATCATGAGGTCAGAAGTGGGGATGTTCACTGATGATTGCACAGAAACATTCATGACTCCTCAGATACTGAAGTAGTCCATGTTGAAATGTAACAGGATCTGGATAATATCCAGGTTTGGGCTGAAAAGTGGCAAGTAACATTTGTTCCACACAAACACTGGACAATGACCATCTCCAACAAGAGACAATTTCAGTACTGCCCCTTGACATTCAATGTGTTACCATCACTGAATCCTCCACTGTCAGCATCCTGGGTATTACCATTTACCAGAAACTCAGCTGGACCAGCCATATAAACACAATGGCTACAAGAGCAGGTTAGAGGCTAGAAATATTGCAGTGAGTATCTGGATCAGTGGTGCTGGAAGAGCACAGCAGTTCAGGCAGCATCCAACGAGCAGCAAAATCGACGTTTCAGGCAAAAGCCCTTCATCAGGAATAAAGGCAGTGAGCTGGAGTTACCTATATTGCAGTGAGTAACTACCTACCTCCTGACTCCCCAAAGTCTGACCATCATCTAAAGAGCACAAATCAGGAGTGTGATGGAAAACTCCCCAGTTGCCTGGATGGGTGCAGCTTCAATAACACCCAAAACGTTTGACACTATCCAGGACGAAGCAGCCCACTTTATTGACATCATACCCACAAATCTCCATCGACACTCAGCAGCAGCAGTGTGTATGATTTCCACAATGAACTATTGGAATCAGATCTACATGCCTAGTTCGCTTCACAATGACTTGCTGCACATCCTTGCAGTCTGACAATGAGTGACAATGGCCCTCAGTTCATGAGTGAAGAATTCAGCCACTTCATACAGGGATTGGGAACCTCAACATCGCAAGATCTCCACACTATGCTCAGTTAAATTAAAAGGCTGAGGTAGCAGTGAAAATCCCTAATAGATTCATAAAGAAATTGAGCAAATCCAGCACAAACATATACTGTTCCCGACTCAGGCGACTGACTGTGTGAAGTTGGCACATTCTCCCAGTGTCTGCGTGGGTTTCCTCCGGGTGCTCCGGTTTCCTCCCACAGCCCAAAGATGTGCAGGTTAGGTGAATTGACCATGCTAAATTGCCCGTAGTGTTAGGTAAAGGGGTAAATGTAGGGGAATGGGTGGGTTGCGCTTCGACGGAACTGTGTGGACTTGTTGGGCCAATGGGCCTGTTTCCACACTGTAAGTAATCTAATCTAATCTAAAAAGGCAAAAATACACAGAGTAAAGGAATCCAAATAGACTCATCCAAAGACTAACGTGATGCCGCATCTAAACAAAATCTACTGAAGCCAAAACCCAGATGTGAAAGACAGAATCAAGGTGAACTGACAAGAAAGCTCAACTTTTCTTTGATAAAATTGCCAAGCCATTGGAGAACCTGCCAGAGTGCAAATGTTCAATGCTGTCAACAAAAGTCAGCCCAAGTGGTAACTTGGAATCTGTGGGGCATCATTTTCAGAAATACAGTTGTAATTTTAGTGTCCCAGCCGGCTTTCAGTAGGTATGAGGTCTCTACCTGTGCTGTAAGTGCCTTTGTGTACAGTCTGTGCTAACTATGAAATACATTACCTGTTGTAGACAATAATCACTTTAAGGCATGTTTTTCCAGCTACAGTAAAACTCATCAGTGTTGTGATATACAGCACTTTATATTCTTAAGACATGCACAATGTCTTACTGTGTATGAGTACAATAATTGTGTCGGACACTGTACATCATAGGCCCCAGAATTTTGCATTTATAAACGTAAACAATTGCATCTCGTGCGTCATGGGCTTAAATCAGGTCAAATGTGCATTTCTTGGATTACAAGTGTGTTATTGAATGACAGTCCAAGAGAATATCACTTCGCACAGTGGGTTTTTGGCCTTCATCAGCTCAATGTGTGTGAAGTGGCTTGGGACACATTTTTAATCCATTCAATGCAATGCATTGTTGTTGTTATTGATTGACATTCAGAGTTTGTTTTTGAGAGTGTGATGCTGGAAAAGCACAGCAGGTCAGGCAACATCTGAGGAGCAGGAGAGTCGACATTTTGGGTATAAGCCCTTCATCAGGAACCTGATGAAGGGCTTATGCCCGAAACATTGATCTTCCTCTCCACACACTCTCCACTCTGATCTCCAGCACTGTCGTCCTCACTTTCTGCCATTAAGAGTTTGTTCCCTGGAATTCTGACATGACCATGTTATTATTTTCTTGTTTTCCCAGTATGCAGACCTACTGTTTGAAGAGGAAGCAGAGCAGTGTTCTGACATGTGTCAGAGAGTGTTACACCATTGCAGCAGCAGCATGGACAGTACCAGGACCCAAGCCTGTGCCACACTGTACCTCATCATGAGGCACAGCTTTAGTACAGTCAGCGTAAGGCTTCATTATTTTTATCGAGAATGTGCAGTAACTGCTAGTTGTCAGCAACCAGGCTTGCAAAGTCAGATTGTTGTTCTGTCATAATCATCACAAATAAATAACAATGGCAAGTGCCATTGGGAGATTATTACTCTGTTTGCCTTTCCAATTGAATAGAAGTGTCATGTTTATCTACAGTGCTGACAGCAATAGAAGTCTGTTGGCAGCAGGTAATGGAACTGCTTGTGAATGGCTTATTCATTTGTTCTTACATCTTACTAACACATGTGGGTAATTGTGGTGAGTTGACCCTGATTTTTGTCTGCACTGCTGACCTTAAAGGTATCAGAAACAGTGATGGACACTCAGTCGTCCCAAAGAGAGAGACCACTGGCACCTGCACAGCTCTTCCTGCCTCTGCTCTGGTCAGCTGCAGGAGGTTCCCCTGGAGCATGTGCAAAAGACATTTCCTGTCATTAACATAACCAATCAAATTTCACGTGAGTCCCAATGTACAATAGCTTCATGGAGCAGGATCATGGGACTCTGAATCACAGGATCATTGTTGTGTGTTCCCTCATGAATGCTGAATTTGTCAAACTTTCAACCTACACTAACCCCATTTACCAATATACTAAAGTAAAACTTGTTTCTAACATGATTTTATATAGAATCAATTATTTTTTGAAAAACATATTTCTGTCAAAACATTTTTTCATTGATTGCTTGTTTAATAATCTGAATATTATAATCGATTCTTCATGTTACAAGATAAACATCAAATTTACTAAATTGTCAGAAGCATGTTTGATAATGATAAGAATGGATAACTAACGTGGAATAGATACAATAACCTGGTTAAAAATAGGTCACTTGAACTTTATTGTTTGTCTGTGTCAAGCCAACTTGGTTGCTTTACTGTATGTAGCTGACACTTTGACACTGAGACTGCATGTGCAGCAAGTGTTAGCCTTTGTGTTCTAGCACCAATAATTACAGCTCTTCATGATTGGAACTTGAAAAGAGATTCCTTAGATTCTTAGATGCCCTAAAGTAGGGAAACAAGTCCACACCGACCCTCCAAGAGTAACCCACCCAGACCCTTTCCTGTAATCTATATTTACCCCTGACTAATGCACCTATTACTATAGGCAATTTAGCATGGCCAATTCACCTGGCCTGCACATCTTTACACTGTGGGAGGAAACCGGAGCACCCGGAGGAAACCCACGCAGACACAGGGAGAAAGTGCAAACTCCACACAGACAGTCACCTGATGCAGGAATCAAACCTGGGCCCTTGGCGCTGTGAAGTAGCAGTGCTAACCACTGAGTCACTGTGCCACCCAAATTTCCATCCTGAACAATTTGCTATGTGTGTATTTATCTTTGAGGACATGTGTTTACTACCTCAAGACAATGCTTCCTGGGAATTCTACAAGAGATCCATCAATAGATTTTAACATCACAAGGCTGTCATTTCAGTAGAAACATTTCCCAACTCCTAAACGAGCAAGTTCTGCAACAGAAGCTGGGTGTATGTTAATAGCTGCATTCTTTCACAGTGACATACCTTCTCAATGTAATAGCAAAATCAAATTGAAAAGCAGATCAATACACATTTCAATCAATATTTGCAATTATCTGATGTCATAAATTATGCCAGTTGTATGTTTTGTATGATTCCATCAGTGATGTATAGAGGGAAAAAGAATTAATGCTTGTGTAACTTAGATTGATTTTAGTGTTTTGCATTTCCAGAATTTTGCCAGAGTTAAAATGCAGGTCACCATGTCTTTAGCATCTCTGGTGGGTAAATCATCAGATTTTAATGAAGAATATTTGAGGCGAGCTTTACGAACTGTTCTGGCTTATGCAGAGGAAGATGATGAAATGCAGCCTACAATGTTTCCAATTCAGGTGAGGAGACCTCATACGAAGTGTAACGCTAAAATAACAACATCCGATATGGACACAAATATCCTGATTCCTGATGAAGGGCTTATGCTCGAAACGTCGAATTCCCTATTCCTGAGATGCTGCCTAACCTGCTGTGCTTTAACCAGCAACACATTTTCAGCTGTGATCTCCAGCATCTGCAGACCTAATTTTTTACACAAGTATACTTTCCACAGGAATGTACATGACTCCATGTTCTACTGAGTCTGTTTACAGTGTTATGCTGAAGTATAACTGATCTAAAATTGGTCCACATCTCCAAATTGGTCCACATCTATAAAAGTATCATCTCTTTTCCTTCCAAAAGTTAATATCAGAGATGTATTGTAGCAAGTGATCTCCAGGAGACTTAGTTGGAAATTGGGCCTTTCTTATTTGATTATATTCTGAATTCTGGATTTCAAAGCTTTTGGATCCTGACATCAAATCATGCATGACTTCACAAATGCAGCATACAACAACATGTCAACAGCAAGCACCACACTCAACCCAATATAAAAGCAGTTCAGGTCTAACCTGGCCAATGTAATACATACTGGGTATGTTACAATTATTGCGCCTATCCGGTAATTTGGAAAATTGCCCAGGTATGTGAGATGGTGGAGGGATTGTTTGAAATATTCAAGACTGCACTAGATTCTGGGATGGTTCCAGCAATTTGGAAAACTGCAAACATGATACCCCCATTTAAGATGGGAGTGAGGCAGATAGAAGGAAACTAAAGGCCAGTTAGCCCAACATCTTGCCAAAATGCTAGATTCCATTATTATGAAGAAATAGGATATTTGGAATGGCTGAACACAATGAAACAGAGTCAGCATGGATTTGTGATTGGGAAATCATGTCCAACACTTTTTTTCGAGTTCTTTGAGGATATAATGAGTAGAGTTGATAAAGGGGAACCGGTAGATATTGCATGTTTGGATTTTCAGAAGTCATTCAATAGGATACCACATAAAGGGTTCATGTTATTAAGGATAATGTAGCAGCATGGATTGAGGATTGCTTAACATACAGATGAGAGACAGTCGGGATTAATGGGTCTTTTTCAGGTGACTAATGGAGTGACATGGGGATCAGTTCCAGACTCTCAATTATTTACTATTTTTATTAATGACTTGAAGGAAGGTGCAGAGTGAATGCATCCAAATTTGCTAATAATCCAAAAAGACATAAGGAGGTTGAATGAGTGATAAATGGAGTTTAAAGTAGGAAAGTATGAGATTATGCACTTTTGATTGGAAAAATTTAAAGTCAGACTATAACTTAAATGGACAGAAACACTAAAATACTGCTGTGGAGAGGGATCTGGGTGTTCTTTCAATGCAACACAAAATGTTAGCATACAGGTGCAACAAGTAATTAAGAAGGCAAATGGAAGTTTAGCTTTTATTGCTAGAGGGATGGTGTTTAAAAACAGGCAAGTCATGCTACAAGTATTCAGGATGATGATGAGGCAGCACTTGGAATACTGTGTACAGTTTTCTCCCAGTATTTAAAAATAACGATATGTTGCCTTTTCAGACAGTTCAAAAGAGATTCACTTGGCAAATTCCTGTGGTGAAAGAGTTGACTTATCAAGAAGTGTTAAACAAGTTGGGCCTTGATTGATTACAGTCTAGAAAAATAAGGGGTGATCCAGTTGAATTCTGTCAGATTCTGAGGGGTCTTGACAAGGTAGATATTGAGAATGAGACTACAGACGCTGGAGATCAGGTAGATGTTGAGAGGATGTTTTCACTAGTGGGGGATCTGAACAACATAGTTAGAGAATAAAGGAACACTCATTTAAAATTGAGATACAAAGGAATTTCTTTTCCCAGGGGTTAGTGAATGCCTGGAATTATCTACTCTGGAAACTTGCGGAGGTTAGATCATTGAAAGTGTTTAAAGAGGATGTAATAGAATTTTTGAAGTATCAGGAATTTGACAACATGCTGAGCAGGCTCAAAAAAGGAGCTGAGGGCAGATCAGCCTTGATTTTGTTGAATGATGGGGCAGGCTGGAGGGGCCAAATGGCCTACTCCTGCTCTAATTCTTATGTTCTGTGTTTGTCCTACATACATGGGACCGCCATCATTTGCAGGTTCCTCTCTATTCTATGCTGACTTAGAACGATATTGTTGTGCCTTTACTGGGTCTAGAAACCTCCTTTCTTTCAGTACATTGCTGTACCTACATGAAGTGGATTGTAGCTGTTCAAGAAGGAGACACAGCATCACCTTCCTGATATCTACCCAGTGATATCCACATCCTATGAAAGAATAAATCATTATTAATATTCTAAAGTTGCACACAATGTGATTAATAAATCCATGTGAAACTATAATGTAAAATGACAGTATACACTAATCACTGTAGTTAATGTATTCTCTGTTCTTTTAATTGTTTCCAGGTGGAGGAACTACTGTTTAATCTCAACAGCATCTTATCTGATACTGTCAAAATGAGGGAGTTCCAGAAAGATCCTGAGATGCTCATGGATCTAATGTACAGGTAAATAAATACTCTCAAAAAGCACATGTCATCATTGCTAGGTGTCCTATCTTTGCTACACCTTGCTCTTTTCGGCAACGGGCAGCATGCTGGCACAGTGGTTAGCACTGCTGCCTCACAGTGCCAGGACCCAGGTTCAATTCCCGCCTCGGGCGACTGTCTGTGTGGAGTTTGCACATTCTCCCCGTGCGGTTTCCTCCCACAATCCAAAGATGTGCAGGTTAGGTGAATTGGCCATGCTAAATTGCCCGTAGGGGAATGGGTCTGGGTGGGTTGGTCTTTGGAGGGTCGGTGTGGACTTGTTGGGCTGAAGGGCCTGTTTCCACACTGTAGGGAATCTAATCTAATCTAGGCTACTGAAGGCCAATAACTGATCTACGATGATCATCCCTGCTGATTCTGCAATGTGTACCAATGTAGGGATGCTTAAGTGAGATGCATGTGACATTCAGTGCATCACCTCCTTTCTCTAAGCTGTCGATAGATTGAAAGAAAATAAATATCTTAAATATATCTGGGTTATCTCCAAAATGCTCCCCATCTTCCACCTGTCCAAGCTCATTTCCAGATAAACGGTCCACTATGTTTCTACATAGTGGGAAAATAAAGTTCTTCTGGATGTAATTTAAGAATTTTGTTCCCACTCTACCTAGCACACTAAAGGTAAACCCAGTTAATATTTAGATAGTTATTATCGTCTACTAATCACTGCCTTATTATTATACTTCTCTGATATTTGATTAATGTTTGAATCTCAGTTTATTGCAGTAGTGCCGATAGTACACATCCACAGCATGTTTGCTGCTTTTGTAGCTTTTGCTTCTATTCATGTAGCTCTGTTTGATGATTCTTCCAAGATATCATCCCTCCTCACTCCAGTAATTCATTTTTTGATCAATTTTGCAACCACCTCCCCTTTCTCTCCTGTTCTCATCTTTCTGACTATTATTCTGCAATTTCAGCAGACAGTCAATCACATTGCTGTGTGTCTGGAGTCACATGTAGGCCAGAGGAGGCAAGGATGACGCATTCACTCCCTAAAGGACCAAAGCTTGTATATTAAAAAAACAGTTATCAGGATAAGGCAGCAATTATAGACCAGTCAGTTTATAATGAGTGTCGAGGGAGTTTCTGAAATCAATAATTCACGTTAAAACTATAGTCACATGGAAAAAGAGCACTGATTGACATGGATTTCTAAAGGGGAAATCATGTTTAACAAACTTGCTGGAGATATTTTGAAAAGGTAACTGGAAGGGTTAATGGGGGTGAAATTGTTGATCAGCTGCACATGGACGTCTAGCTGGTGTTCAACCTGGTAACACACAACAAATTGTGAGAAAAGTTATAACTCATGGAATGCAAGGGACAGTCACCACATGTATACAAAATTACTGAGTCAGAGGAAACAAAGAGTAAGGGGGTCCATTGATAATTTTCATGCTGGAGCAAAGTTTGTACTTGAGTTTCACACATTCCCATAGCAATGTGGTTCACTCGCAAATGCCCTCTGGGCTGTCAGGGCAAGAAATGCTGACCCACCTGCGATGCCCATATCCTGTGAACAAATCAATAAGTTATGTTTTGATTTTTCTGTTGTATATTAATATTGTAGATCTTCATTGCTGTATACAATTTCAAAGCTTGTGGATAATAAAATACTTGGAAACATTATGAACTGTGCAAAGGACAATGCAGAATTTCAAAAGCACCTTGACAGGCTGATGGAATGGGCAGATAAGTGGCAGGTGAAGTTAAATGAAGGGTAATGTGAAGTAATGCATTTTAGGAGGAAATGGATGAAAAGACGATATAAAATAGGGGAACAATATTAAATGGGATGCAGAGGATCTGGCAATATCTGCCACAGATCACTGAAGTGGCTAGATAAATGGACGGAGCAGTTAATAAAGTACGCAGTGTCCTGAGATTTATTCATCGTGGCAGAAAGTAAAAGACTAAGCTAATGTTGAACTTCTTTAACACACCTGTTAGGCCTGTTATGGACCAGACCAGAACACTCAAAGCATTTCAAGAAAGTAGCCCAGACCCTAACTTTGCTAGTTCTTTTAAGCAGGTGTAACGTGGAAATTCCAGGAGGGATGCAGCTCATCAAAGTTTTAAACAAAGCAGAATTTATTTATAAGATTATCAAATCAAACACCAACAAAAGAGAACAGAATACTGAATAACATAACCTATCCAAAAGTCCAACAGATCATCCCGAATTAATGATGCTGTTCCAAATACTTGCAACAATCCCCATAAACACGCCTTGGTGCCAAAGGTAAAATAAAACACAGGGTCTTAAAGGAGAGATGTCAGAGAGGAAGGAAGATCAGCATGGACTTGCTTCATTGGGTCCAGCAGCTTTTTACAACTGCCTGACTGCTTTCAATGAATAGCAAGACCAAACCAAATCAGAGAAAAACTGAACTGGGAGAACTGGCCACTCCCCATTCATTGTACGTGTTTCCCTTAAAACTTAAAGGCCTTTTGCCTGAGGCAGGATCTGTTATCAATAATTAAACTGGCTTTAAAACCCATCCAAACCCAGACCTTTTGGAGTCTGTGTCTTTTACGATCTCTGAAAAATGCCAAGGACACCATATCTGGATTATTCCTGGTGTTACAAGCTAGTGAGGGTAGGAATAGGAGGATAGAGTAGATGAATGCGTGGCTGAGGAGCTGGTGTATGGGAGAAGGATTCACATTTTTAGATAATTGGAATCTCTTCTGGGGTAGAAGTGACCTGTACAAGAAGAATGGATTGCACCTGAATTGGAAGGGGACTAATATACTGGCGGGCAGATTTGCTAGAGCCACTCAGGAGGATTTAAACTAGTAAGGGGGGGGAGGTGCTGGGGCCTAGGGAAATAGTGAGGAAAGAGTTCAATTTGAGACTGGTACAGTTGAGAAAAGAAGCGAGTCAAGCAGTCAGGGCAGGCAGGGACAAAGCAGAGAACAAGATAGGACTGATAAATTAAACTAACAGTGAAGGCAGATGAACTCAGAGCATGGTTAGGAACATGGCACTGGGATATCATAGCAAATATAGAAACGTGTCTCAGGGATGGGCAGGACTGGCAGCTGAATGTTCCAGGATACAAATGCTACAGGAAAGATAGAAAGAAGGCCAAAAGAGGAGAGGAAGTTGCACTTTTGATAAAGAATAGCGTTACAGCTGTACTTTGGGAGGATATTCCTGGAAATACATCCAGGGAGGTTATTTGGGTGGAACTGAGAAATAAGAAAGGGATGATCACCTTATTGGGATTGTATTATAGACCCCCCCAATAGTCAGAGGGAAATTGAGAAACAAATTTGGAAGGAGATCTCAGTTATCGTGTAAGAATAATAGGGTGGTTGTGGTTGGGGATTGTAACTTTCCAAACATAGACTGGGTCTGCCATAGTGTTAAGAGTTTAGATGGAGAGGAATTTATTAAGTGTGTACAAGAAAATTTTCTGATTCAGTATGTGGATGTACCAATAGAAAAGGTGCAAAACTTGACCTACTCTTGGGAAATAAGGCAGGGCAGGTGATTGAGGTGTCAGTGTGGGGAGCACTTTTGGGCCAGTGACCATAATTCTATTAGTTTTAAAATAGTGATGGAAAATGACAGACCAGATTTAAAAGTTGAAGTCCTAAATTGGAAGAAGGCTAATTTTGATGGTATTAGGCAAGAACTCCTAAAAGCTGATTGGGGACAGATGTTCACAGGTAAAGGGATGGTTGAAAAATGGGAAACCTTCAGAAATGAGATAGCAAGAATTCAAAGAAAGTATATTCCTGTTAGGGTGAAAGGAAAGGCTGGTAGGTATAGAGAATGCTGGATGACTAAAGACATTTAGGGTTTGGTTAAGAAAAAGAAGGAAGCATATGTCAGGTACAGACAGGATAGATCGAGTGAATTCTTAGAAGAGTATAAAGAAAGTAGGAGTATACTTAAGAGGAAATCAGGAAGGCGAAAGGAGACATGAGATTGCATTTGCAAATAGAGTTAAGGAGAATCCAAAGGGTTTTTACAAATACATTAAGGACAAAAGGGTAACTAGGCAGAGAATAGGGCCCCTCAAAGATCAGCAAGGTGGCCTTTGTGTGGAGCCACAGGAGATGGGGGGAGATACTAAACGAGTATTTTGCATCAGTATTTCCTGTGGAAAAGGACATGGAAGACATAGAATGTAGGGAAATAGATGGTGATATCTTGAGAAATGTCCATATTACAGAGGAGGAAGTACTGGATGTCTTGAAACTCAAAAGTGGATAAATCCCCAGGACCTGATTAGGTGTACCCTAGAACTCTGCAGGAAGCTAAGGAAGTGATTCTGGACCCCTCACTGAGATCATCAATAGTCACAGGTGAGGTGTCAGAAGACTGGAGGTTGGCTGATGTGGTGCCACTGTTTAAGAAAGGTGGTAAGGACAAGCCAGGGAACTATAGACCAGTGAGCCTAAGGTCAGTGGTGGGCAAGTTGTTGGAGGGAATCCTGAGAGACAGGGTGTACATGTATTTGGAAAGGCAAGGACTGATTAGGGATAGTAAACATGGCTTTGTGTGTGGGAAATCATGTCTCACAAACTTGATTGAGTTTTTTGAAGCAATAACAAAGAGGATTGATAGGCAGAGCAGTGAACGTGACCTATATGGACTTCAGTAAGACATTCAACAAGATTCCCCATGTGAGACTGGTTAGCAAGGTTAGATCTCACGGAATACAGGGAGAACTAGCTATTTGGATACAGAGCTGACTCCAAGGTAGAAGACAGAGGGTGGTGGTGGGGGTTTGCTTTTCAGACTGGAGGCCTGTGACCAGTGGAGTGCCACAAGGTTCGGAGCTGGGTCCACTGCTTTTCGTCATTTATATAAATGATTTGGGTGGGAGCATAAGAGGTTTATTTAGTAAGTTTGCAGATGACACCAAAATTGGAGGTGTAGTGGACAGCGAAGAAGGCTATCTCAGAGTCCAATGGGATCTTGATCAGATGAGCCAATGGGCTGAGGAGTGACAGATGGAGTTTAATTTATATAAATGTGAGGTGTTACATTTTGGGAAAGCAAATCTTAGCAGAACTTATATACTTAATGGTAAGGTCCTTGGGAGTGTTGCTGAACAAAGACTTTGGAGTGCATGTTCATAGCTCCTTGAAAGTCGAGTCACAGGTAGATAGGATAGTGAAGAAGGTGTTTGGTATGCTTTCCTTTATTGGTCAGAGTATTGAATACAGGAGCTGGGAGGTCATGTTGCGGCTGTACAGGACATTAGTTAGGCCACTGTTGGAATATTGCGTGCAATTCTGGTCTCCTTCCTGTCAGAAGGATGTTGTGAAACCTGAAAGGGTTCAGAAAGGATTTACAAGGGAGTTACCAGAGTTGGAGGGTTTGAGCTACAGGGAGAGGCTGAACAGGCTGGGGCTGTTTTCCCTGGAGCATCTGAGACTGAGGGGGTGACCTTAAAGGTTTATAAAATCATGAGGGACATGGATAGGATAAATAGACAAAGTCTTTTCCTTGGGGTGGGGGGAGTCCAGAACTAGAGGGCATAGGTTTAGGGTGAGAAGGGAAAGATATAAAAGAGACCTAAGGGGCAATGTTTTCATGCAGAGTGGTGCATGTATGGAATGAGTTGCCAGAGGAAATGGTGGAGACTGGTACAATTACAACATTTTAAAAGGCATCTGGATGGGTATATGAATAGGAAGGGTTTGGAGGGATATGGGCTGGGTGCTGACAAGTGGGACTAGATTAGGTTGGGATATCTGGTTGACATGGACGAGTTGGACTGAAGGGTTGGTTTCCGTGCTGTATATCTCTATGGTTCTTTGACCGTAACCTTGTTAAAGGAGCAGCATCATCACAGGCCTCAGCTGGAGTATTGTGTCTAGTTGTGGGCACTATGTTATAGGAGGTATGTGAATTTACTGGAGAGAGGTCAGAAGAGATTAACAAAATGGTTCCAGGGAAGAGAAACTTCAATCATGAGGATACATTGGAGAGGTCGGGGCTGCTTTCCTTGGAGAGATGAAGGCTGAGAGGAGATCTGATGGAAGTTTTCAAAATTATGAGGCATTAGATAAAGTAGATGGAGAGAAATGTTCAGACTTGTAAAAAGATCAAGGATGTGAGTGTTTAAGGTGATTTGTGAAATAAGCAAAAGTGCTGTGGGAAAAAATGTTTTCTCAGGATTGTTACCAATCTGGAATGTAGTATCTAGAAGCGTGGTGAAGACAGGTTCAAGTGAAGCATTCAACTGAACTTTGGATAGTTGTTTAAACAGAAACAATGTGTAAGGGAATGGGGAAAAGCAGGAGAATTTTATGAAGTCAAGATGCTCATTTCAAGAGCTGTTCCAGACAAAATGGGCCAAATGGCTTTCTTTACCTTCTTGTGATTTTGTAATGAGTGAACCACATGGAATCAATGATCGTTGTCACAGTCAACATTACTGAGACTAGCTTTTTATTCCAGATTTTTTGAACAGTTTTACGTTCCCCCAGCCTCTACTGTGGGATTTGGAAGCACAGTTCCTACATTATTTCTGAGGTCAGAGTTTCTCCTCCAGCCTCATCACAATGCCATATTCTGGGTCCTGAGGAAGGGTCAGTGGACCCAAAACCTTAACTCTGATTTCTCTCCATCACTGCTGTCAGATTTACTGCGTTTTTCCAGAAATTTCTGATTTACAACATCTGCAATTCCTTCAATTGTAAATGGCATTTCTAGACCTGATTATTGTTTTATTTCTTATGTAATTACTACTTTTCTTTTTGAAATTAATAATTCAGGTTGGCTAAAGGATATCAGACTTCACCTGACCTACGTTTGACCTGGCTACAGAACATGGCTGAGAAGCACACGAAGAGGCAGTGTTACACTGAGGCTGCATTGTGTTTGGTGCATGCTGCAGCACTGGTAGCAGAGTACCTCAGCATGTTGGAAGATCACAAGTACCTTCCTGTGGGCAGTGTTAGCTTTCAGGTACGTCTGAAAGTATTCACTTAGCACCACTATTTATATACCCAAGTGCATAAGGAACTTGATTCTAACTTTTTTTTTTCTGTTGTGGTTTCCAGAATATATCACCTAATGTTCTGGAAGAATCTGCAGTATCAGATGATATCTTGTCCCCAGATGAAGACGGAATATGTAGTGGAAGATATTTCAGTGAAAATGGTCTTGTGGGTTTGCTTGAACAAGCTGCTGAGCTTTTCAGCACAGTAAGTATCCTTCATGTACTTATTTACTTCTCCTTCCTTTAGCTCCTGTTACCCACATGTCAACACGTTGCAGACTTCTATCAGAGTCCCTGTCCAGCTCACTGCGTGGAGAATTACGAGAATGACTGTGGAGGAGTGGCTTGGGCATTTTGTACTTTGTAAAGGACAGGTCAGGACCTCGCCAACGAAAAACAGAAATCATTAATAAGTTAGTGTGAGCCAGCAGTGCAACTGCTTAGAAGAGCAGAAATTTTGAATTCTATAGCTGTGGACATGAACCAGGGATATTCAGATTGTGTTTAACCCTAGCTGTCTGTCCATCAGAAACTGAGCCAGGGAGCAGTTGGAGAAACAGCACTGTTCCCAGCCCCCCTACACCCCTCCCCTCACTCTGTTCTGCCAAAAGTTCTCAAAATTCCTCCGTACCACTGATCTGAAATGAACTCAGAGTTAAAATACTTTAGGTCCTGACATTTGTCGACTGAATATCACACTCTCCTCTGCCTGAAACACAGACTGAGTTAAAATTGAATTTGCTGGCCATTGTGTTGATGTTACACACAGTTCGGGATTTTTAATCAGCAATCACTTGTTTTTTTGTTCAAATATATCCTGCCAAGGAAGTCTGCATGGAGGACAATTATAGTTGGGAAGGTATTTCTCTCAGTTGGTGGCTAGGATCGTCTTAAATGTGTCTGGAATAGACTGAGTGCCAGTGTTCCCCATTGCATGTTCTGATTGTACATGAAGTAGAAATATAGCTTCATGATGAGCTTCAAAAACCTCAGCATGTTCTTTTGAAATTGGCTGAAGACTGTTATAAGGGATTAAATCTTTCAGAGTAGTCATTAATGTGTTTGAAAAGAATTAGCATGCTCCTTTCTGTAGGATATGTAACAAAGATATTCTTGTGTTGTTTTATGTTGCCAAATACAAATGTAAGATCAGTGAACTATAATTTGTATTCACAAAGTCATAGATTCATAGAATATGCAGCATAGAAACAGACCCTTCAGTCCATTTAGTCCATGCCAACCATGTTCTTACAACTGAAGCTTACAATAAAACACACCAATTAAAATACTGGGTGAGGCCCTCAGAATTTGCAAACCCTTGTTCAAGGCATGAATGCACTTGTTCAATTGTCAAGTTAATAGCTTTGTGGAACTGGCCCATTGTCTGCTGAAGACTTCATCGCTTTGATGTCCTGTGACATTGACCTGCTCATGACTGAGGTGGAATTTTTCCATTTGTCTGCAGTTCAGAGGAGTGTGTTTTTAAGGCCTGTAATTACTCAATCTCTGCTGCAGCGCAATGTTTTCTTCATCAGCAGTACCCAGGTTACAGCATTCTGCATTGTGTTGAACAGAACTTGGAGATGCCTGCAGGGTCCAACATGGCTTCTCCACTGCTGTCCTTGAATCTTGAATCTGCCCTCTTGCTCACTCAAAGTGTGAGCCACCAGCTGAAAACAAAACATTCTCTTTTAATTGACCTAAAGGTTGAATACCTGAGCTGTCGTATTGTCTGCATGTGCCTTATGATGGTGCATCCTCAGGAGGATTGTGAGGGGAGTCAGCAACAGCCAGCTCAACCAAGGATACTGAGCCTGTCTTCATCTGGAGTCCACTGTGTCAAGTCTAATTTTCGGATCAGCAACTCCAACCCCACCAATGTGCAAGTTTGGATTATCTATGTACTTGAGTTAAGACCTTAGCTTCAGGATACTCATCAAGCCCACTACTACTGAGAGGATGGGGATTGAAATGCTAATGAAACGGCATATTTCCACCTTTTCCACGTATTAGTGATGCCCCATGCTCCACATGCAACTTCACATTAACATCCAACCCAGTGGTTCAATCCCAACTGAAATACCTTGGGGCTTGTAACACAGTCTTTTAATCTCTGGGGACTTAGTCCCACAAGTGCAAACGTTTAAATGGGTATAAACTTTGCTTATTTCCTTTTCAAATGTACTTTTGTACACAGTGTCAGTGTTTGACAATGGAGTCTTTCCCATTTCAATCAGTCAATAGCTTTGGGATATTGTCACTGGACTTGTCCTCCATAGACCCAGATGCTGAAGACCTGAAACAAAAACAGAAGTTGCTGGGGAATCTCAGCAGGTCTGGAAGCATGTGTGGAGAGAGAACAGACTTAACATTTTGACCTTCAGAACTTTTTTTTCTATTCATTCATGGGATGTCTTTCCCTCCTCAGATGCAGCAAGACATGTTGAATGTTCTGAGGGCCCTGGTTTTAATGGTGGGATTTGAATTCAATAAAAATATCAGGAATAAGATGTCTAATAACAATTATCAGTTGTCATAAGAATCCAATTCTGAGGAAGGGTCACTGGACCTGAGACATTAAGACCATGAGACATCGGAGCAGAAATTAGGCCATTCAACCTATTGAGTCTGCTCTGCCATTCAATCATGGCTGATAAGTTTCTCAACCCCATTCTCTCACTTTCTCCCCGTAACCCTTGATCCCCTTGATACTCAAGAACCTATCTATCTCAGTCTCAAATATACTCAGTGACCTGACCTCCACAGCCCTCTGTGGCAATGAATTCCATAGATTTCCCACTCTCTGGCTGAAGACGTTTCTCCTATCTCCATTGTAAATTACCCATAGTATTAGGTGCATTAGTCAGGGGTAAATACAGGAGAGGGAATTGGTCTGAGTGGGTTACTCTTTGGAGATTCGGTGTGGACTTTAGATTAGATTAGATTAGATTACTTACAGTGTGGAAACAGGCCCTTCAGCCCAACAAGTCCACACCGACCCGCTGAAGCGCAACCCACCCATACCCCTACATATACCCCTTACCTAACACTACGGGCAATTTAGCACGGCCAATTCACCTGACCTGCACATCTTTGGACTGTGGGAGGAAACCGGAGCACCCGGAGGAAACCCACGCAGACACGGGGAGAATGTGCAAACTCCACACAGTCAGTCGCTTGAGGTGGGAATTGAACCCGGGTCCCTGCCACTGTGAGACTTGTTGGGCCAAAGGACCTGTTTCCATTCAGTTGGGAATCTATTCTAATCTAATCTACTGTTGACCTCCTGCTGCTTTGGGAAAGCAGACAACATAATCAAAGACCCTCCTCCCACCCCGGTTATTCTAAAAGGTCTTCCCTTTACTCTAAGGCTGTGTCCTGGGGTCCGAGTCTCTCCTACTTATGGAAACATCTTCCCAACATCCACTCTGTCCACTTCGATTTTCCTTCACAGATGCTTTCAGACCTGCTAAGATTTTCCAGCAATTTCTGTTTTTGTTTCATAAAAACCCACCTGCTGCTGGGCTATCCTTTACAGAAAGGAAGTAGACCACCTTTACCTGATGTGGGCAATATGTGATTCCAGATCTGCAGCCTCTTAACTCACAACTGCCTTCCCGTCAACTAGGGTTGGGCAATAAATGCTGCTGGAGCCTGTGATGCCCACGACCATCAATGAATAAATACGATTTTTAAAAATGTAAAAGGCCTATCTCAGATGTGGGGATCTAGTGATAATGGCACTGGGCTAGTCATCCAGAACACCAGTTCAATGTTCTCGATGCACAGGTTTGAACCCGCTCCCCCCCTCCCTCCCCCGACAAGGCAGTTGGTGATATTTGAATTCAAATTTTAAAATCTGGAAAGAAAACTTGCCTGTGGTGAACAAGAAATTAGAGAGTTGTGAGCACAGCATAATCCATCACAAAAACCAGCCTTCTATCCATTGACTTCATCTACAATGGACGGCACGGTGGTTCAGTGGTTAGCACTGCTGCCTCACAGCACGAGGGTTTCGGGTTCAATTCCAGTCCTGGGTGACTGTCTGTGTGGAGTTTGCACATTCTCCCTGTGTCTGCATGGGTTTTCTCCAGGTGCTCCAGTTTCCTCCCACAATCCAAAGATGGGCAGGTCAATTGGCCATGCTAAATTGCCCATAGTATTAGGTGCATTAGTCAGGGGTAAATACAGGGGGGAGAATGGGTCTGAGTGGGTTACTCTTCCAAAGTTCGGTGTGGACTTGTTGGGCCGAATCAGTTGGGAATCTAGTCTAATCTAATCTATCATTGACTTCCTGCTGCCTCGGGAAAGCAGCCAACATAATCAAAGACCCCTCCCACCCCGGTTATAATCTCTTCATAATCAGTGACCCCTCCCAACCCGGTTCTAGTCTCTTCATAATCTGAGACCCCTCCCACCCCGGTTATACTGTCTTTATAATCTGAGACCCCTCCCACCCCGGTTATACTGTCTTTATAATCTGAGACCCCTCCCACCCCGGTTATACTCTCCTTCATCCTCTTCCATTAGGGAGAAGATACAGAGGTTTGAAAACATGTTCCAATAGGACTGCTGTTAAATTTTGCATTATGAACTTTTTTTATTCTGATGTAGATATGCTTATTTGATGCTCAACCAAGTTTTTGCTATTACTGATGGAATTATGGTATTCTTAGTTCGGACGATTAAAACAGATAATCTGTCAACAGTAGATATTAGTCTGATAACCTGTTTGCTTTTGAGATGCGGCAAAAATCAAAATCATGTCTTCTCTTGGGAGGTCATGTTGCAGCTGTTGAAATATTGCATGCAATTCTGATCTCCTTCCTATCGGAAAGATGTTGTAAAACTTGAAAGGGTTCAGAAAGCATTTACAAGGATGTTGCCAGGGTTAGAGGATTTGAGCTATAGGGAGAGGCTGAACAGGCTGGGGCTGTCTTCTCTGGAGTGTCAGATGCTGAAGGTTGACCTTCCAGAGATTTATAAAACCATGAGGGGCATTGATAGGATAAATAGACAAAGTCTCTTCCCTGGGTTGGGGAGTCCAGAACTAGAGGTTTAGGGTGAGAGGGGAAAGATATAAAAAAGACCTAAGGGGCAACTGTTTCATGTAGAGGGTGGTACATGTATGGAATGAGCTGACAGAGGAAGTGGTGGAGGCTGGTACAATTGCAACATTTAAAAGGCATCTGGATGGGTATATGAATAGGAAGGGTTTGGAGGGATACGGGCCGGGTGCTGGCAGGTGGAACTAGATTGGGTTGGCATGAACAAGTTGGACCGACGGGTCTGTTTCCGTGCTGTACATCTCTATGACTCTATAACAGAGTTAGGAACAGCTTCTTCCCCGCTGCTATCAGGCTTGTGAACAGACCTATCATGTATTAGAGTTGATCTTTCTCTGCACCTTCTCTGTAGCTATGACACAATATTCTGCATTCTGTTCTGTTAACCTGATGTACTTATGTAAGGTATGATTTGTTTCGTTCGCATGAAAAACAACACTTTTCACTGTATCTCAGTACATGTGAAAATTGCAAATCAAATCAAATGAAATGTATACATGATCAATTCTTATAAAAACACATCCAGTTCATTAATGTCCCTTAGGGGAGGAAACTGCGATCCTTACCCGATCTTGCCTAGCCAGGAATGCTTACATCCTATAAATGATTTTTTTTAAAAAAGATGCTCAGATTAAAAATAAATTTCTGTTCTTCTTCAAACCTCTGGCCCTGAGTAACACTGTTTCTTAATTAGACAATAAGTAATGATAGAAAATTCTGGAATTACTCAGCCAGTCTGCAGCAGGTATCGACTGCGAAACATGAGTTTTAAAGAAAAGCTTTAAATATTTAACAAAATGTTCGGATGTTCAGAGGCTGGGATGCAACCCAAACTCACTGTATCAAACCAATTTGGAGCCAGTGATGTTTATTCCTGTCAGAGCACATCAAGGAACAGTTTAATTTAACTGATTTTCCTTCATTTCAATTTAACTCAAAATACCTGCATAATTCACTTTGCTGTCTATCGATTCTGTGGGATTTATATTGGTCAGATTAGGAGACCAAACTTTAGGATAATAAAGTTATCCATTTAATTCCTCAAGACTAAAGTTAGATCATTCCTCCTATTATCCATTTAACATGGATAATAAGAGGAATGACCTATCTTTAGTCTTGAAGAATTAAATGGTTTAATGCAGTTAATTATTTTGACACTATTGATTATGTTAACACATGCTCTCCTGTCATTCCTTTAGGCCTGCATGTTTGAAAGTGTGAATGAAGTCTACAAAGTTGTCATACCAATTCAAGAAGCCCATAGAGATGTCAACAAATTGGCTTATATACATGAGAAGCTCAAAAAAGCATTTGAAAGCATAACAGCAAAGGTAATTTATTTTGTCTCAGTATGAAGCATTTTTTTTCAGGATTATTCATCATTATGGGAAAGAACCACTTTCAGCATACATGATGATTCGTACATGCATAGCTTCATAGATATCTGTGAGCAAAGAAGAGCAATTCACGCCTGACAGTTGTTCGCTATGTTGCCACTAACTGAGTCAAATTAATAAAAAAATAGCAGAGCAAGGTCTCAAAGAACCAGTCAGTTGAATGACGCCTATTGCTCCCCTCCCCCACCACCCCCCAACTGTGGGAAACAGCTGAAGAGAGGGACCAAGAAATAAACAACCAATGACTCACCTCAGCCATCCTATGGACGGGGACCATTTAACTGCCTTCGCAGTTTTTCCAGTCAAAATTAGAGCAGTGCTGGAAAAGCCTGAAGGGCTCCTGCCGAATCGTCGATTTTCCTGGTCCTTGGATGCTGCCTGACCTGCTGTGCTTTTTCAGCACCATTCTCTTGACTCTAATGTCCAGCATCTGCAGTCCTCACTTTTGCCTTCGCAGTTTTTCCCTCCATCCACAACACCAATGTTTTTGTGTGTCTTTCTGTTTATGTTTGTAAGGGGAGTTTATAATGGGATTGGAGGTTTAATTGGTAGAGTTATACACTACCAGTTCATAATTGTTTACCTGAAGGTAGAATCTATTTCTAACGAATAGTAATTCTTTTGAGTACAGATGCCTGGTCCATTCTTTCGGTAAACTTTGGTCTAAACAGAGATGCAAATTGCGGAATTCTTTTTTGCTTTGATAAAATCTTCAACTTTTGTGACAACTCGTGGAATAACCAGCCTTGATTTTGAGTGAGTTCCCTAAGTGAAGTTAAAAATCACACAACAACAGCTTATAGTCCAATAGTCCAATTTGCAATCGCAAACTTTCAAGTACTTTCAAATAAACCTGTTGGGCTATAACCTGATGCTGTGTGATTTTTAACTTTGTCCACCACGGTCCAACACCGGCTCCTCCACATCATGGCTCATGACTGAGACATGATAATTCACTGAGCTTAACCAGTCCAAAATGTCTTCCTTTTTACCATTGTAACATACAGTCATAGAGTCATACAGCATGGAAACAGACTCTTCAGTCCGACTCATCTATGCTAACCAGGTTTCTTAAACTGAAAGAGTCCTATTTGCCTGCATTTGTTCCATATCCCTCTAACCTTTCCTATTCATGTACCTGTCCAAATGTCTTTTAAATGTTGTAATTGTATGGAGTCATAGAATCGTACAGCACGGAATTGTTTTAACACTTTCTAATAGATGGTGTTTTCTTAGGATTTAGTTAATACACAAAGCAGCTTCGTGTAAAGATGTCAGTCACTCTAAATATAATTGAACAGTCAAGGATTATGCCACTAATGTTGTTCTACCAGCTGCTGCCCATCTTTCATTATCAACATTAAAGTTATGGCTTTTTTTTTCACAAGGGTTCTAAGCGGATGTTTGGCACGTATTTCCGTGTTGCATTCTATGGAGCTAAATTTGGGGATTTGGATGAACAGGAATATATCTACAAAGAACCTGCCATTACCAAGCTACCAGAAATTTCTCATCGGCTGGAGGTGAGCACAATCCATCATCAGTCTATGTAGAAGATGGTATTATTCAATCTTTAATCCCTCTTCCAGAATTGCAACATTTTCAAATATCTCCCTTTTATTTGACAACTTATTTTCATTGTGTTCCTTGCCTTCTCTCCCCAAAGATATTATTCAGGTTTTGTAGCTCCTCATTGAATATGCAATGTGCAAATCCAGCAGCGACTCAGGAAAGCAATCCGATTACATTTTGGCCTAACGTGTTGATGTTCTTCAAAAATAGAGCTTCTTCAATGACAAAAATCTGCTTAGCAACTAACCAAACTCTGCTCGTTTTGATGATAGTATTGAGTAACAGTATTTGATGAATGGTATTAAAATCATCGATCCTATGTTGTTTTTCAAATAGGCATTTTACGGACAGTGTTTTGGTGATGCTGCTGTGGAGGTTATTAAAGATTCTAGCCCTGTCGAAAAGGGCAAGTTGGATCCAAACAAGGTCAGTTGGAAATGACTTGCAATGTGCAATATGAAGCAATTCCTCCTAAAAATTCGACTTTTCCTTCACCTTCTCGCTCTTGCATTCTCTGCCTGAAGGCGGATCCAACTCCCATTGCAACATTCTCTACCACAGGTAGGGAGAAGGAGGTAGGTGCCAAAACCACATCAGCTGGAACAGGAATCAAACCTCATTGTTTTGGCATCAATTGGGTGTCCCCCAATGGACTCCAGTTACTGTAGCAGCATCCACTTTGACTTGATAAGTGTAGCCTTTAAATAATGGAGTTAGATGGGTGACGCTCCAATTTCTTTCCCTCCGAAACCTCTTCTGCTCTCTCTGCCTTCCATTGGTGTATATTAGAAGGATTTAAAGTTGATAATCAACTTGTTTGGCCATCAAATTCTGAGCTTCTAGCATGAAGGCAGAAATGACACCTCCTGCTCCAACTCCTTTCTATTGCATAATTTTCAAAATATCTTTTCAGGTCTAAGCTTTTTTCTGAATTTTTATGCTGCGTTATGGTAACAACACTTCTGCATTAAACAAACTCTGAATGGAGACAAGCCATCCTCTTACAAGGCAGAGTAGATTTGTTCCAGTTAGAGTGAAATTGCATTGGTAAATATGCAATGAGGCACTCTTAGCTATTCCCTACCCACGGTCACCGTGTGGAATATGGTGCAACTAAACGATCTGAGATGCCTTAGCCAGGTTCACTGCCACTCACCCTCCTTATTGGAATTAGTCTAAACTGCTGATACAAAACGGGGGAGGGGGTGTGATGTCCACACAAAGTGCCCTCCAGCACATGGACTGCACTAGTTCAAGGAAGTTCATTACCACCTTCTCAAGGGAAATAAATGATTGCCAGCCAGTAATTCCCACATCCCACAGGCAAATATTTAAACGTTTTAACAGTCTTCAGGAGAAGATTGTCTCAATCACGATGAACAGTGCAAGTCACTACAGTGCTTATTATCCAATTACATTACAATCTAAGATGTATCTAAGACAGATCGGATACCAGGCACAGAAGTGGTGAGCTCCAAACTGTACCTTGGTTTCTAACGTGCACAGCTTAGTTTGATAGGTGAAAGTGAGTATTTCTGATGAAGGGCTTTTGCCCGAAACGTCGATTTTCCTGCTCCTCGGATGCTGCCTGAACTGCCGTGCTTTTCCAGCACCACTCTAATCCAGAAAGTGAGGACTGTAGATGCTGGAGATTGGAGTTGAAAGTGCGGTGCTGGAAAAGCACAGTAGGCCAGGCAGCTGTGACCTATCAGTCTTCCCTGATGGACTTTTGCCCGAAATATCAATTCTCCTACTCCTCGGATGCTGCCTAACCTGCTGTGCTTTTCTAGCATCACACTCTCAAGAGCTTACTTTGATATTGGTTCACTCTTTCTAATGTTCCATACAGCACAATAGATCATAAAGATAATTTCAGAGCAGTAGTCAGTCCTGTTGCTTCTGATACAGGAACACTTGTCTCACTAATGAAGACAAAAATGAAGATGCCTTAGCCAGGTTCACTGCCACTGACCCTCCTTATTGGAATTAGTCTAAACCGCTGACACAAAACAATACATACACATTACCAAATAAAATGACTTGCAAATTTTTTCATTTCAAACTTTGTGTTTCTAGGCCTACATACAAATAACATTTGTGGAGCCATTCTTTGATGATTATGAAATGAAAGATAGAGTCACCTATTTTGAAAAGAATTTTAATCTTCGGCGCTTCATGTACACCACGCCCTTCACAAAGGATGGACGTCCTCGGGGAGACCTGAAAGAACAATACAAGAGGAAGACAATCCTGACAACCCAGCACGCATTCCCTTACATCAAAACGAGAATTAATGTCATTCAGAAAGAAGAGGTAATATATGAGCTAACTGTTTCAAAAACATGCCTAAGAACTACTTTAAAGAAACACAGATTTTTGAAAATTGTTGAACTAGAAAAGACTGAATGACCAAAGACCAGTAGCTAATACACAGCAAAATACTGCAGATGCTGAAATTCTAAAAGAGGAACAGATAAAAACAGAACTGATCATTTCTGAGAAATGGTCATTGACCTTAAAGTTTAACTCTGTTTCACTCCACAGATGATGCTTGTTAGGTTTTTCCAATTATTTGGTTCTTTTTTCTGCCCAATTCACTTCCTTGGCACATGCTTCAGGGCTGTCCCTCAACCAATCAGCATGAATATCAAATAATATAGCAATGTGTTGTACACAATGGCAGTGAGCAATTAAACAACTTACTGTAGGAGGAGGCTCTACAAATATCTTCATCGTCAATGATGGAGAAGCCTAGCACATCAGTGCAACAGATAAGGCTCAAGCATTTGCAACTATCTTCAGCCAGAAATGCTCAGTGGATGATCCATCCTAGCCTTCTCTGACATTCCCACTTCACTGATGTCAACCTTCAGCCAATTTAAATCATTCCACATGATATCAAGAAATGGCTCAAGATATGAGACACTGCAAAGGCTGTGGTCTCTGATAACATTTCAGCAATACTACTGAAGATTTGTGCTCCAGAGCTTGCTACTCCCCTAACCAAGCTGTTCCAGTGTAGTTACAACACTGGCATTTACCCAACAATGTGAAATGTTGTCCAATACACAACTTAGGGTAAATTCGACCCAGCCAATAACTGTCCGATCAATCTACTCTCAATCGTCAATGATGGACCAGTTTCATCAATAGTGCGATCAAACAACAATTGCTTAATGATAACCCACTCCGTAATACACAGTTTGGGTTCCGCCACAGCCACTCAGCTTCTAATCATATTACAGCCCTGGTTCAAATATGGACAAGAGCTGAATCCCAGAGGGGAGGGGAGAGTGACAGCCCTTTACATTAAGGCTGCATTCAACTGAGTGTGGCATCGAGGAATCCTCGCAAAACTGGAATCAGTGGACATCAGGGGGCAAGCTGTCTGCTAGTTGGAGTCATACTTGGCACAAAAAAAAGTGCAAGAGCTTTTCAGGGAAGTGCCCCAGTCCCAACCATGTTCAATACTTCATCAATGACCTTCCCTCCATTATAAGATCAGAAGTTGGAATGTTCACTGATGATTGGCCAATGTTAAGTGCTATCCACCACTCCACAGATACTGAAGCAGTCCATGTTCAAATGCAATAAATTCTGAACAATGTCCAGGCTTGGGCTGACAAGTGGCAAGTAACATTCACTCCTCACAAAGTCCAGGCAATAGACACCTCCAATAAGAAGGAATCTGAGCTCCTTCCCTTGACTTTCAGTGGCATTACTATCACTGAATCCCCCACTACCAACATCCTGGGGGTTACCTCTGATCAGAATCTTAAATGGAATAGCCATGTAAATCCAGTCATTCCAAGAGCAGCTCGAGGCTAAGAACCTGACTAACCCAAAGCCTGTCCACCATCTACAAGTCACATGTCAGGAGTGTGATGCAATACTCCCCACTTCCCTGGATGGGTGCAGCTCTGAGAACATTAAGAAGTTCAATACCATCAAGTACAAAGCAGCCCATTTGATTGGCATGCAGTGCAGCCCTTTTAACATTCACTCCCTTCACAAAGATCCACAGTGTGTCCCAGCTTCAAGAAGCACTTCAGAAATTCACCAAGGCTCCTTATAGAGCACCTTCCAAACTCCCATGGTTATTTCCATCTAAAAGGAAATGGAGACATCACCAACAGCAGGTTCCCCTCCAAGCCACTCACCCTCCTGACTTGGAAATGTATTACCATTCCCTCACATAGATATACGGAACATCCTGCAGCCCTCCGAGCGTGCTGCACCATTCAGTATGTTCATGGCTGATTATCCAACTCAGTCCCCTATTTTCATTTTTTTCCCCATATCCCTTTAGCCTGAGGAACTACATCTAACTCCTTGAAAACATCCAATGTTTTGGACCTCAATTACCTTCTTAAACAGAATTCCACAGGCTCGTCACTCTCTGGGTGAAGACATTTCTCCTCACCTCAGTCTGAAATAGCCTATCCTATATTCTTAGACCCCCTGGCCCTGGACTCCCCAGTCATTAGAAACATCCTTGCTGCATTCACCCGGTATAGTCCTGGTAGAATTGTCAAGGTTTCTATGAAATCCCCCCTTATTCTTCTAAACTGCAATGAATATAGCCTTAACCAACCTAGTCTGTCTTCATACATCACTCCTGCCATGTCAGGAATCAGTCTGACTTTGTTGCACTCGAGAGAGAGAGAGAGAGAGAGAGAGAGCCACAGCATCTTCTCTCAGATAAGGAGACCAAAACTGTGCACAATATTCATAGTCAAAATCCCAAACTCCTCCCCCAACAATATTGTGGGTATACCTACATCGAATGGATATCAGAGGTTCAAAAACTGAGCTCCCCTCTGCCTTTCAAAGCACAGTTAGGGATGGGCAATTAGCAAAGAACATATACAATATATTTATTAATTAATAGAAACCTACTGCATTCACAAGTTGGACCAGAAAGTTTTCTTGAGTTTGGGATGAAACAAAAGGTTTGAAATCTTTTTAATCAAAATGTGTAGTTTGCCTTTATGCAGCAGAAGCTTTCCAATGGCGATGCATTTCATCATGAAAAATGCTAGAGGGCGGTGAAAATATAAAACAAACATCAACACTGACTGTGTGAAATGCAAAAAACAGCTAGCCACTAAATGATACACTTGTAGCCCACGCTCACTTCCTGGTTGAATTTAAGTGGTTATTGTCCCAAGGTATGGGTTACGGAGAAGCATGGCTCCATCAGGATAGCAGAAGATGAAACCTGAGAACAGCACAGGGAGACATAGTAAATAAGAGACAGGTCAACTGCAAAATTGTTCAGCCAAATGCCCTTTCTTTTCACAATTTGCAGTTTATTATTTTCACCGTGGCTGTCGATAGCCGGATTTAGATCAATTGGAAGCATGGGCAGAAAAATGGCAGATGGAGTTTAATCCGGACAAATGTGAGGTGGTACACTTTGGAAGGTCAAGTACAGGTGGAAATTATACAGTCAATGGCAGACCCTTAGGAGTGTTGAAATGCAGGGGGATCTGGGTGTGCAGGTCCACAGATCACTGAAGGTGGCAGCACAGGTAGGTAAGGTAGTAATAAAAGCCTTATGGCATGCTAGCTTTCATTGGAAGGGGCATTGAGTATAAGGATAGACAAGTTATGCTGCAGCTTTATAGAACTTTAATTAGGTGACACTTGGAATGTTGCCTGCAGTTTTGGTCACCACATTACCAGAAGGATGTGGATGCTTTGGAGAGGGTACAGAAAGGTTTACCAGGATGTTGCCTGGTGTGCGGGGATTTGAGTTCTGAAGAAAGATTCATAGATTGGGTTTGTTTTCGCTGGAACACAGGAAATGAAGGGGTGACCGAAAACAAGTTTATAAGATTGTGAATGGCATGGTGAGAGTGATAAGTATGAGGCTTTTTCCCAGGGTGGAAGGGTCAATTACTAGGGGACACAGGGTCAAGGTGCACGAGGTAGGGGTTGTTGATGATGGAGTTTAAAAGAGATGTGTGAGGTAAATTTTTCAGACAAAGGGTGGTGAGTGCCTAGAACACATCGCCAGAGGAGGTGGTGGAAGCAGACACAACAGCAGCATTCAAGCAGCACCTGGATGGATACATGAATAGGAAGGGAAGAGAGGGATGTGGATCCTGTAAGTGAAGACAGTTTTAGTGTGGAAGGACAAAATGTGTCAGCCAAGATTTGGAGGGCCGAAGGGCCTGTTCCTGTGCAGTAGTGTTCTTTCTTCTTTCTTTGTTCTTGTTATGTTTACTTTGGAATTACAGACTGTTTACTGAGGTATGAATGTTATTGAAATAAACACAAAATCCTGCCTGTCTATTCCTATGGGCTGTGCTAAAATTAAGATAGGGCGTGACATCAGCAAATACAATCTCACAAAATACACATGAAATGTTTCTTGAGTGAAAATGTTTCTAGTTGAAATGGCAGTGAATAGTAAGTCCCAATATCTTTAAGGTTTTAACTGCTGACATCTGGTGCCATCCAATGCCTCAGAAGTTGAGAATTTAAATCTGTTTTTCAATTGTTGCAGCCTGGAAAGAAATAATCCTATCTGGTTTATTTTTCAGTTTATTCTAACACCTATTGAGGTAGCTATTGAAGATATGCAGAAGAAAACACTCGAGTTAGCAGTTGCAACTCAACAGGAACCTCCAGATCCCAAGTTGCTTCAGATGGTGCTACAAGGTTCAGTGGGAGCTACTGTAAACCAGGTACTGCATCATGCCGTTTGAGATTCCTTCCTGTGAAGGTGTATATGTCAGCCTAGTGATTCTGTAGTTAAAGATCTAAAACATGCCTGGAAAAGTGCTTTTTTTCTTTTCAAAGTATGAAGTGATGTTGATGGTGTAGGCATGGGTTGGGATTTACAAAGAAAAAAACCTTTCACAGCTTCTGATTTAGATAGCAGCTCCATTGCAAAATAGAATAAACTCTATTTGCATACGAAGCTCCATAGATTATCTACGAAAGCTGCTTAAAATACATTTTACTATTATTTTGAAATTCAGTCAAGTAAACAATGAAAGTGAATTTCGATATCAATTTATGAAGTGGTACTTACAGGATACATTTTTGGATAAATAAGAACTAATGATGTATGTAAAACTTTCTCAAATATTGCCAGGAATTAATGGAGCGGCCACCTTCCTCATTTTCCCAAGCAAGTATTGAATAGCTAGAAGGGATATGTGGCATTAGTTTATGCTTCACTCGTCTCAATGGGGATTAGGGAAAGTGAGGGATGAAGCTAAGGAGGAAATTGCAAACAAGGTCAGGGATTTAAATTGGAGGAAAAGCAAGTGCCCGTGGAGATCATTGAGTATAAGGAGGGTACAGTGAGCTGGATGTGGAGCAAGTAAAAGCAATAGTAGCAAAGTTTATGATGACCTCAAGTTTATCGAGGATAGAATGTGGGAGGCCAGGCAAGACTGGAACAGTCAAATGTAGAGCCATAGCTAGGTACAGAAAGTTGGAGCTAGATTATTGGGGCTGTCCTCACCTGAACTGTGCAAAGTGTTCTGGTAAATTGTGTAACTGGAGTGGTAGAGATAATTTTAAACTAATTAGTGATGGTGAGGCAACATGTGAGGGAAAATATGGTAAAGAGAAAGAGCCAATGAAATGAAGGGGAGGTGGAGGAAGGGGCAAAACGCCCAAATGTAACAGTGCACCAATAGATATCGCCCCTGTCTGCAAGAAAAGTAAAACAATAGAATCAAAGATTCTGTATCTGAATGGAAAGGTGGTCTGTTGGCTGGACAGTTTGCAGTGCAGAATGTTTTTTTTCTCTCTCTCTCGCTCTCTGTCTCTCTATCTGTCTCTCATGAGAGAGCAGCTTTATTGTTCTCTGGGAATATGGCATCTTTATCTGAATGGACATAACAATCATAACACATTGGATGAATTGTCAATAATTAATGGAAATAATCATTTATGATCTAATAGCCATTGCAGAGAAATAGATAAAAGGCTTTGACTGAGGAAGCTTGAAAAGTTAATTGGGTAATAATTAACAAAAACATCGGTATAATACTGAGAAATAAGCTTGATTCTAAACATCAAGGTATTAAATTTATTTGGATAGAGACAAAGATAGCAAGGGTAAGGAGTCACTTGTGGAAGTATTTTATAGCCACACTCTACCATAACAGTAAATATACCATAGGACAGGGTACTCAGAATGAATTGATGAGGGCTTGTGAGGAAGCTACAATCATAATCGTGTTGATTTTAATCTATACATTGATTAGGTAAAGGTGGCTTGGAAGATGAGTTTATAAACTGTTTTTGGAACAGTTTTTTAGAGCAACACAGTCTGAAATCAATCAAAGAGCAGGCTATTCTAGAGCTGGAAAACCAGAGGAAGTGGTGGAGGCTGGTACAATTGCAACATTTAAGAGGCATTTGGATGGGTATATGAATAGGAAGGATTTAGAGGGATATGGGCCAGTTGCTGGCAGGTGGGATTAGATTGGGTTGGGATATCTGGTCGGCATGGACAAGATGGACCGAAGGATCTGTTTTCGTGCTGTACATCTCTATGACTCTAAACATTGGACAGGTTGGGCTGTGGAGTTTAAAAAGATGAGAGGTGAAGTTATATAAAATCCTCAGAGATTTTGACAGAGTGGATACTGGAAGAGATTAGACAACTTCTAGAACCTTATTAAAAATTAGGATTCTCCACTTAAGACACAGTTGTGGAGATTTCTTATTCTCTCAGATGATCATTAGCCTGTGGAATTCTCTTTCCTACAGACCAGTAGAGACGGGGAATATTTTCAGGACTGAGTTAAATAGTTTCTTGATTGCTGAGGAAGTAAAGGGTATTGGGATGGAAAGTGATATAAAGGTCAAGCCACAATCAGATCGGCCCATGCTCCTATCACATGGTGAAGAACTCTCTAGGCCAAGTTGCTTACACTTGGTCATGGTTCAAATGTATTTTCAGCAGCAAATGAGCTGAGGCAGGGTTGGAGTTGAGTGATATTGCAGAGATGAAAATAGATTGTCATAGTAAGTTATTTTGTCAGTGGTCTTAACACAGTAACCAAGGCAGCATTGTTGTTTCCCAGTGTCTGATGTCAGTTTTATCCACTTGTTTACAGGGTCCATTAGAAGTAGCACAAGTATTTCTGGCGGAAATTCCAGAAGATTCAAAGCTCTTCAGACATCACAATAAATTAAGGTTATGCTTCAAAGAGTTTATAATGCGGTAAGTTACGTGAAATAGAGGATGAATTATTTGCTGAACCTGTAGAAGTGGAAATCTTTAAAGATAGAGCAAAGTATTCCGATTAATGGATGAGCAGTGTAGATCTGAAAAATGTTCAGTATGATCTCACTCAGTACCAGGTTTATTGACTTCAGCGGGTGTCGCAATTAAAGTGTTATATTTGACCCCACAGCCTGATTACAGAGAGAAAACTGACCAGTGTATTAAATGACTTATGCTCGAAGCACACACAGCAGAAAAGGACAAGGCAGAAGAGTTCTAGAATGTCAAAGATTTCCCCTGAATAATCATCTGAGGTGGAATGCTTGAGGGTATCTCATTTCCTGAAGAACATACCCTTGTCAAAGGAAAAGAGAGAAAATTATCAATTGAAAGAGCAAAAACACAAAACAAATGTACCCACACAGGATTAAATAGGTATAGAATCAGGCATTGCAGCTCAGTCAATGGAAAGATGGTTTGATAAAGACAGACAATTTCCACTATTTAGGGATTCCAGAATTAGAGAGCATAGTTTGAGAATTAGGGCCGTTAAGGAGAGAGGGAGCTGAGTCTAGATGGGATGCTCTTCAGAGAGTCGGTTTGGACTCAATGGGCTGAATGGCCTGTTCCATACTGTAGCGAATCTATGATTCTACGAGAGATGTTAGGAAGCACTTCCACACACATGGTGAGAGAGGTTTGGAACTCTCTACCACACACACCAGTGGATGCTGGATCAGTTGTTAATTTTAAATCTGAGATAGATTTTTATTTATCAAAGGTATTCGGGGATGTGTGCCGTAGGCAGGAATGTGGAGGTAGGTCTCAGATCAGCATGATCTCAGTAAATGGCAGAACACACTCCCAAGATGAAAAGCCTGTGCCCCTTCCAATTTTCCCAAATCGTTCTGTGTTTTTGCTGCACTTAAACCTCCTCCATCTTGTGTCATTTGTGTTATTTTTGACATGGAGTCACTCAGTGACTGTGCATTAAAGCTTGCCCTTGAAAAGCCTGATAGTATTACTCAGAAAATTGGGTTGTTCACAAAGTGTGGTTTCATTTCCTTCTGTTATTTTAATGTGTTTCCCATTGAATATTATGAGAGTATAAAATATAGGAACAGAATTTGGCCGTACGGTCCAATGAGTCTGTTCTACTATTCGTTCATAGCTGATATGTTTCTCAACCTCATAACCCTTGACCTCCTTACTAATCAAAAACCTCTCTATGTCTGTCTTAAATACACTCAATGACTTGGCCTCCACAGTCCTCTGTGGCAATGCCTTCTACAGTTTCACCACTCTGTAGAAGAGACCACATTGTGAGCAGCAAATACAATAGAGTAATTTGAGTGAAGTGCAGGTAAGTCACTGGTTCACCTGGAAGGTGTATTGGCAGCTTGAATAGTGAGGAGGGCAGAGGTAAACAGCCAGGTGCTACACCTTCAGCGATAGCAAGAGAAGGGTGTGTGTGTGTGTGTGTGTGTGTGTGGTGTGGAGGCTTAGGAATGAAAGAAAATTAGACCAGGGTGTCCCTGACCAACCTGTTCCTGCAGAATGCTGTTAAGGGAGGGGTGGGGAATATGTGTGATGGGTGACGCCAAGGGAGACCCTATTGCTGTTGTGTGAGGGAAGAGAGGGGGTGAGGGCCAAAGTGCAGGGGATGGTCCAACTTGGCTGAGGGCACTGTTAGCGACATTATGAGGGAATCCTTGGTTGAGGAAAAAGATGGACATTTCAGACCACCCCTGCCATAGAAGTTGGCATCATCAGAACAGATACATCAAAGATGGAGGAACAGGGAGAATGGAATGGAATCCTTACTGGAAGTACCCTGCTTCCTTGTTCCCCTTTGCAGCCTCCCCAAGCTGCAGAGCAGTTTTTGTCTTCCATACGCCCCTTCCTCCACACTCCCCTGACCACTAATTCCTGAAGCCAGCTGGCAGAACTCACCCTGACCCCAGCCATTGGCAGTGCCCCCCAGGGACCTTCTCACCCCAGCTATTGACCTTGCCAGCTGCCTCTCCAATCACTCTCCCATTTGTTGCTGATGGCCTTGCTAGTGAGGTTACAAAAACACAGGTGAGGAATGGTTTATGTTTGGAGAAGCATCTGGAGAGTTCTGAAAAGAGGCCCAGCTCCTTGTTTTATGTGTCTTTCTCTCTCACATTCTCTCTCTCTCTCTCTTTCTCTCTCTCTCTCTCTCACTCTTACACACACTTACAGATGTTGTCCCAGTGATGGATTTCTGTTGGCTACTTTGGGAGGTTTCAGTATGAATTCACCCATTGTCCCCATCTATGTTAAATTCAGTCTGGCACTCACCAAGAAATTCACCAATGATCCTCGGACAGCACCTTCCAAACCCACGACAACATCCAACTAGAACGACAAAAGGAGCAGATACATTGAAACACCACCCCCTGGTAGTTCCCCACCAAGCCACTTGCCATCCTAGCTTGGAAACATATCGCCGTTCCTTCACTGTCGCTGGATTGTGGGTTAACCCAGAGTAGTTGGACTGCAGTGGTTCAAGAAGGCAGACTCATCCTGAGTCCAGATGCTCCCCCCACCCCCTGCTCCCCATTTTGAGACATGGACTCAGTGATTAACACCACCTATCTATTCAGCCCCTCAAGTCTTTGACAAGGTTGTGGTTGGTCTATCTCAGGCCTTGTTTTCTCTTTCATGCCAGCTGCTCATAGCCCTCAATTCCCTGATATTTCAAAGGTCTATCTCCCTCCTCTTTGAATACTTCCAGTGATGTAGCCTCCACAACTGGCAACAGAGAATTTCAGACATTCACATTTGCTTTGTATCTGAGTTCCAAATGAGTGTCTCCTTATTCTGTCTCAATATCCCAGAGTTCACAACTCCCCCATTTGTGGAAACATCTTCTCAATGCCTACCCTGTCAAGTCCCATTGCATGTTTCAATAAAATCACCTTCATTCTTCTCAATGACGAAGTTCAAACGTATAGTTAATCATCCCAGGAATCAGTCAAATGAATCTCTTGTGAACTGTCTTCTATGCCAGTGCATCCTTTATTAAATGCAGGGATCAGAGCTGTGCTCCCGATGAGGCCTCACTGACATCCTGTATAGCCTACAGTAAGGGTGGAGCAAAGGGAAGATAACCACACACCTTAGAAACAGAGAAATTCCCTGTAGCAAAACTTTCCTACTTTTGAATTCCAATACCCTGGCAATAAATCTCCATTTCCTTCCTAATTCTTTGCTGCTGCCACCCTCTCATGGGCTGGAATGGTATGTTGCTAACCCCCACTATTCCAATGTTAGGTGGCAGGAATTTTCCCGTTGTATGTGTGTGGTGTATGTTGTTAATTTACACTGAGTTACCAAAAGGATAGAGCAAGGGAGAGTCTGAGAGAGGTCTCTGCACACCACGAGTTGGTGATGAGAAAATAGGATTACTGTAGGGAACATCTTACCTTCCAAGCTAAAGGACAAGAAATAAATGACTAACAAAAAAAAAATTTTCAAGTTGAAAGTAAAAAGGAATATTTAATCTAAATAGAGGGTGTGTCTGAAGAATGCAAACAGTAATTTGCCCTGACTGGAGAATTAAATAAAGTAATGCTACGGTCACTGATGAATTAGTGATTTTCACTGAATGGGACTTCGCCAGATCTGAGGAAGGGTCACTTGACTGAAACATTGACTCTTATTTCTCTCCACAGATGCTGCCAGACCTGCTGAGCTTTTCCAGCAATTTTTAGGTCTTTACTAATGTTGTCTTTTCTGTCCAGATGTGGTGAGGCTGTGGAGAAGAACAAAGGGCTGATTGCCACTGACCAAAAGGAATATCAACAAGAACTGAAGAAGAATTACAACAAATTGAAGGAGAACCTAAGACCAATGATTGGGCGCAAGATCCCAGACCTATATAAACCAGTGGTTAAAATCCACAGAGAGAGCAAGTAAGATCCAAACCCTGCAGTTTATTCCTTAGTAACAAATCGAGTGATTGTAATGAGAATGTTTCCATTCCAAGAAGGGGCAGCAAGGATGTGTGAGGATCAGATAATCAGACATCTTGGGAAGGGAATTCTCCTCACTACCTGCAGCTTCCCTGGTCTTTGTGTCATCCACAAATTTATTAATCAAGCCACCTCATTGCCTCAGAAATTTAGTTCTGGGCAAGGGGGTCATTAGTTAATCACCCTGTCCCACTGCCAGTCAGGGTCAATGGCTGGCCACCCTGTCACACTGCCAATAAGGACCCAATGGTCAACCACCCTGTCCCACTGCCAGTCAGGGTCAATGGCTGGCCACCCTGTCCCACTGCCAGTCAGGGTCAATGGCCGACCACCCTGTCCCACTGCCAGTCAGGGTCAATGGCCAACCAGCCTGTTCCACTGCCAGTAAGGGCCCAATTGCCAACCAGCCTGTCCCACTACAGTCAGGGTCAATGGCTGGCCACCCTGTCACACTGCCAGTCAGGGTCAATGGCCAACCACCCTGTCCCACTGCCAGTCAGGGTCAATGGTCAACCACCCTGTCCCACTGCCAGTCAGGGCCAATGGCCGACCACCCTGTCCCACTGCCAGTCAGGGTCAATGGCCAACCACCCTGTCCCACTGCCAGTCAGGGTCAATAGTCAACCAGCCTGTCCCACTGCCAGTAAGGGCCCAATGGCCAACCAGCCTGTCCCACTGCCAGTCAGGGTCAATGGCCAACCACCCTGTCCCACTGCCAGTCAGGGTCAATGGCCAGCCACCCTGTCCCACTGCCAGTCAGAGTCAATAGTCAACCACCCTGTCCCACTGCCAGTCAGGGCCAATGGCCAACCACCCTGTCCCACTGCCAGTCAGGGTCAATAGTCAACCACCCTGTCCCACTGCCAGTCAGGGTCAATGGCCAACCACAAAAAGACTTGATCCAGTGAGGCTGCAATTACGTCAATTGCAGGTGAGACAGAACAAAGAACAGTACATTGTAGGAACAGGCCCTTTGGCCCAACAAGCCTGTGCAGACCCATGACGCCTTTATAAGCTCCAAACCATTGGTTCTATGCTGTCCATATCCCTCTATTCATGTCTATTCCTAAATCTGTCAAGATGACTTTTAAATGTTGCTGTTGTATCTGCCTCTAATACCTTCACTGGCAGCACATTCCAGGAACTTACCACCCTCTGTGTATAAACCTTGCCTCTCACATCTCCTTTAAACTTTACTCCCTTTTGACTTGAACCTATGTCCCCTGGATAAACGTTCTGACGATCCATTCTATCCATACCTCTCATAATTTTGTAAACTTCAGTCATGTCTCCCCTCAGCATCTGACATTCAACTGAAAGAAAAACAAGTTTGTCCAATCTCTCCTCATGGCTAACACTCTCCAAACCAGGCAACGTCCTGTTTCTGTATCCTCTCCAAAATCTTCACTTCCTTCTCATGGCGTGGCGACCAGAACTGTACATTATATTCCAAATGTGGCATCACTAAAGTTCTATACAGCTGCAACATGACTTGCCAATTTTTATTCTCTACGTCCTGACTGATGAAGGTAAGTATGCCATGTGCCTTCGTGATAACCTTATCCACTTGTGTTGTCACTTTCAAGAAAGTGTGGACCCCACGTCTAGATCCCTCCACATGTTGATGCTTCTGAGAGCTCTGCCATTTACCATGTACTTCTGTTCTCCATTAGATCTTCCAAGATTCAACACCTTGCATTTGTCTGGATTAAACCAGTTCTCTGCCCAATTCACCAGCCCATTTATGTCCTCCTGTATCCTCAGGCAATACTCTTCACTATCCGCAGCTTCCCCAGTCTTTGTGTCACCCACAAGTTTATTAATCAAGACACCTACGCTCTCCTCCGAATCATTTGTGTATAATACAAACAACAGGGGTCCCAGCACAAGAAGAAATCAGACCATCCAGTGGGGTAGGCTGTCAGTATTGTGCACAACCCCCCTGCTGACTCTCCGTACAATCTCCGACCACGGAACCTAGCCACTGCCCCCTAACAACATCTACTTTTCTACCCAGTGACCTTCCATCTGATACTCCAAGGGCTCTCTGGCGATACTGCAACTCCAAGCCGCAGAGTTTCCCTCTCTGGGTTTGTAATTCAGGCAGAATTTTCAACAGGAGCCGTTGAGCTTTCTGATGAAGGTAGACTGCGGGTTTCTTTCCAAGAAAAACCATCCTGCATTTGAACTGGGTCCAGGAACGTGAAACCTCAGCCGTATATTTTGTTAAAGAGTTCAATATTCCAGATAAAGTTCTTTGATTCTGAGTTGTGCCCCAATATTTAGTCAGTTTTTTTTCTTGCAGAAGTCAAACACCTAGTTTTTGAAGTATTCGCTATTTTTAAAGAAGTTGTTATACAACGTATAATCTTGCTCTGTACTCAGTGGGAAACTCCACTTTGAGACAGGAGGCTCCTTCATAGCTGGCATGTGAGACAGCAGATGAAGTCAGTACATCTTCACTTTCCCATTAAGTAGCAGAACATCATTTTACAGAATCTCCAACGTTCTCAGAGTTTACAGGGCATCCATTGTTCCCATAGTATCATTTTAAGCTCCACAGCCTCTATGAGTGCCAGGGATTTGTTATCCCAAATTTCAAAGTACATCAATATATGGCAACTTGCTCAAAACCTCACAGAACAGAGTCAGTTAGTCTGCAAAACCTCTCAGTGCGATCCCCTGATGGTTCAGTTTGACTCTGAGCACCCACTGTCTTGTGTCAGGTATCTACCACTTAGATAAAGCAGCACTGTCAGAAAAAACTCAGGTTAAGCCAATGCATTTCACAGAGAAAGGGAAAACGTTGCATTAATGAGTAGGATCTCAACTGGAAAAAGAATCATGTGGTGTTCCTGTTTTATCGTAATGTTCCCTGATGCACCATGAGTTACACAATATTCTTCACTTTTCTTTCTACTTTAAGGGGATCCTTTAACAGATCAAGTTTCAGGAAGTATGAGACATCACCATCCAGTGCACAGAACAGCTGATGGAATCCGAGTCAATGTGAGACACTAGGATTTGTCCTTCATCGTTTCATTTGCAATAAGGGCAATGCACTGAGTGTTTAAAGCCATCAAGGCAGATGAGTGAAAAGTATGTAACCTGAACTTGATTATTTTTTCAAAAGTGAAGCACTTTTTATAAGGTAACAACCATGGACTGATACTGATATCATATACTTCATGTGCAGACAAAATTGCCAAGTGTCATTTTAAGCTGCTGTTTGGAAATTCAAGTCACAAAAGTGGTTTTAATGCCATGTCTTCCTGCATTTCCCCATGATATCAGCTGGGAGCATTTATTGCCCTGTCATTGTATTCCTGACCAATTAATAGATCTGTGTTTAATGTTTACATGAACTGGCAGTGTATTTTCAAACCACAAGTACAGCTAGTTGTTATATTGATGTTCCTCTCTGTTGCGTTTGTATATAGCCTATTACATATTCTTTTTGAGACTGTCATTGAATTTTAAACAAAGTGATAGCACTTTTTGTCTTAGATCTATTGATAGAATCTTGTTGTTTAAATATAACATTGGATTTGAATTCGGATGTCCTTTCAGTGTATATATCATATATATGTTATTAGGCGCCTGTAATCTGTACTGCAACTCATATACCTCTGTTGTTAAACTCAGTGCAATTTTGACTACTTCATGGGTGTGAATTTATGTACTAACTATATTTGAGACACAATAAGTCCAGAATGATATTTACCGTGCAACTTTACCACACTGTTTCTGAAGTTCAGATCGGTGACATCCTATTATCCAAAACAGGTGTGGAACAATGAAGGAAGGATTATTTTAAACATTCAATAAAATGCAATGTGCTTGTGTTCTGAGAATATAACATTCCCAGTATTGCCACGTAATTGATCCAAATGAAGAGGTTAAAATGAATGAGGACATCCAACACTTGATTTTAGGATGTGATGATTTACTAAGTGACTATCAGAAAGTAATTCATTGATTACATGGGACATGCTGGGCAAATGAAATTAATTCTTTATGCAGTCTCATCCTGGAAGTTTATGATATTTCAATTTCCTTTTAACTTGGATAAGATATCCTCTTTCGATAAGAGCTGATCTGCTCTGAGTTGTAATTTTGAATTGCTCAGCTGCGATATCCAAATTGCAAAATATGCTTCTAGATTCGTTATTATTGATATTTGTAAACTGCCTTGAGTCCTCATTTGTATATAATCTTGTGTACAGAAACTTCTGACCATGCAAAATAAAACTTGTCAACCAATGGGAGCACTGCGACGCTTCTAAAGTCCTTGTACAATCTGCTTTGATTTTGTTTAACAACTAAAATCACTTTAAGAGGAAACAAAGTCACATATTGAAGACTTTATAAAGCAGTCATTAGACATATAACTTCTTTACTCAGTGTTTTAAGCTGTTTTGTTCAATCCTGAGTAATTACTGTGTTCCTTTTACATTTCTATTTAGATTTTAAAAGATGCATATAGCATACCTAGTTGAAAGCTCACTTTGAGAGTGTAGCAGGACTATTTTTAAAAATTGGTTCTGCAAATATATGACTGAACTGATCACACATGGTAACCTCAAATGATAGTAAATAAAATATTTTAGGGTGTCATTCATCCCATCCAGCTGCATTGGTGTTAGCTGTCCAGTTGTAGCAGATGGTGGAACTTGAATTCAATAATAGTCTGAAAATAAGAGTCTAATGATGACCATGTAACAATTGCAGGAAAACCCATCAGGTTCACTAATGCACTTTAGGGAAGGAAATCTGCCATCCTTACCTGGTCTGGCCTGCATGTGACTCCAGACCCACAGCAAAGGTGGTTGACTCTTAACTGTCCTCTGGGTAATTTAAGGATGGGCAATTTAAGGGCGGCACAGTGGCACAATGGTTAGCACTGCTGCCTCACAGCGCCTGAGACCTGGGTTCAATTCCCGACTCAGGCGACTGACTGTGTGGAGTTTGCACGTTTTCCCCGTGTCTGCGTGGGTTTCCTCCGGGTGCTCCGGTTTCCACCCACAGTCCAAAGATGTGCGGGTCAGGTGAATTGGCCATGCTAAATTGCCCGTAGTGTTAGGTAAGGGGTAAATGTAGGGGTATGGGTGGGTTGCGCTTCGGCGGGTCAATGTGGACTTGTTGGGCCGAAGGGCCTGTTTCCACAAGTAATCTAATCTAATAACTTCTGGTCAAGCCAGTGATGCCTACATCCTGTAAACGGTGATGGTGTACGCTGTCCATTTTTGCAGCTAATGGCTGCTGTCTTGGAAGTCACAATTCCGAGTCTCTCGGAATCCCACAATGTGCTGAAAGTTATAAACAGTTATGCAGGAAAATATCTATTTATTTCTAAGATGGAAGAGTTAAGGAAAAGAAAACTAATAAACATTTATATCTGGATGCAAGGCTAATGTGTTTCATCTTGCGAAAAACAACAGCTCAGAGCAAGCCATTTTTGAGAACAAGTTACAAGTTTCCCGACAAATAAATTAAAATCACAAGGAGAAAGCTGAATCCACAACCGTCAGAAGGAAATTGGACCTGGCATAGTCAGGAGAAGAATGATCGAGACTCTATTAACACATTCTGGCATACCTGCTAAACGTGTTGGAAAGCAGACTTCAATCATTTTTTAAAATCTATTGTTACTAACACTATTCCAAAACATTACAATCATATAAACCTCATAATTATAGGGTGTGTGTTTTCACACCTGCCATGAAATAGCTCTTGTCAAAATCATCAATGACATCCTTCATGGCCTTCTCAAGCTGCCTGCAGTGTTTGATCCATTTGACCACATCATCCTCCTCCAGTGTCTCCCAGCAGCATGGCACAGCTCTCTCCTGGTTATATTATAAATTAATCTAAACTGCAGAATCGCTTGTAATGACTTCTCCCTGCTCGTGTACCATTCTTTCTATTGATGCACAAAACTTTATTTCTGATGCAACATCATCTGTAACCACAGGGCTAGCTTTCACACGCATGCTGGTAATATCCAGCTTGATCTAATCATCACCTTTAATGATGAATCAACTGCAGCTACGTTGTAAGATTATTTATCCACCCTATGACATGATAGTTGCTGACGCAGTGTTGAAATGCAGAAGCATCCTGATAGTGGTTTGGAGATGTGCCAAAAGGGTTTTCAGAGGCTGTCACATGTTGGATGCCAGTGGTAGTGATTTTGAGGTTCCTGTGGCCCGTCCCAGAAGATCTGAGATATCAGTATCAGCGTCGAGAGTGTGGTGCTGGAAAAGCACAGCTGGTCAGGCAGCATCCAAGGAGCAGGAGACTCGATATTTCGGGCAAAAGCCCTTCATCAGGGATCATGAGTTTCCAGATGCTGCCTGACCTGCTGTACTTTTCCAGCACCACACTCTCGACACAGATCTCCAGCATCTGCAATCCTCACTTTCTCCTCCATATCAGTATCTGTGTCGAATATGGAATTCCTTTGGTGCAAATGGTGACCTGAACTCACCAACTATCACTTTACTTTCAATGTTGAGTTTTCACGATTCTGAGCTTGTTTGGTAGGTTTTGAAAGATAAGAAAGCCGAATGGTAATGAGGTGAGTTGGGCCGTCAATGAGACACTTGACAAACTTTAACCTCTACCAATTTGGCAACTCACCACAGCCTAGCAAGAACCCTGCCACACCACTTGTGAAAAACATGAAAGCTGGAGTGTGACGCTCCTAACACGGAGCTGGCCATCGCCAGACTTCTTGGCTGATTCTATCACACATCTTAGTGAAAGTAATAGTGTGGTTGTTATGGGGGACTTTAACTTTCCAGATATTGACTGCGAAAGCTATATCTCGAGTACGTTAGATGGGTCGGTGTTTGTCCAATGTGTGCAAGAGGGTTTCCTGACACAATCTGTAGACAGGCCAACAAGAGGTGAGGCTATACTGGATTTGGTTCTGGGTAACGAACTAGGCCAGGTGTTAGAATTGGAGGTAGGTGAGGACTTTAGGGACAGTGACCACAATTCAGTGATTTTTACTCTAGTGATGGAGAGGGATAAGTGTGCACTGCAGGGCAAGAGTTATAGCTGGGGGCAGGGAAATTATGATGCGGTGAGGCATGACTTAGGATGCGTGACTTGGAAAAGTAGGCTTCAAGGGAAGGGTGCAATCGATATGTGGAGCTTGTTCAAGGAGCAACTATTGAGTGTCCTTGATAAGTATGTACCTGTCAGGCAGGGAGGAAAGGGTCGTGTGAGGGAGCTATGGTTTAATAAGGAATTGGAATCCCTTGTTAAAGGGAAGAGGGCAGCCTATGTAAAGATGAGGTGTGAAGGTTCAGTTGGGGCGATTGAGAGTTATAAGGTAGCCAGGAAGGATCTAAAGAGAGAGCTAAGAGCAGCAAGGAGGGAACATGAAAAGTCCTTGGTTGGTAGGATTAGGGAAAACCCAAAGGCTTTCTATAGGTATGTCAGGAATAAAAGAATGACTAGGGTAGGAATAGGTCCAGTCAAGGATAGTAGTGGGAAGTTGCGTGTGGAGGCTGAAGAAATTGGGGAGACATTGAATGAATTATTTTCGTCAGTATTCACTCAGGAACAGGACATTGTTGCCGATGTAAATATTGAGTCTCAATTAATTAGAATGGATGGCTTTGATGTATGTAGGGAAGAGGTGTTGGAAATTCTGGAAAGGGTGAAAATAGATAAGTTCCCTGGGCCTGATGGCATTTATCCTACGATTCTCTGGGAAGCAATGGAGGAGATTTCAGAGCCATTGGCCTTGATTTTTATGTCCTCGTTGTCTACAGGAATAGTGCCAGAATACTGAAGGATAGCAAATGTGGTTCCCTTGTTCAAGAAGGGGAGTAGGGATAACCCTAGTAACTATAGGCCAGTGAGTCTCACTTCTGTTGTGGGCAAAGTCTTAGAGAGAATTGTAAGGGATAGGATTTATGAACATCTGGATAGGAATAATGTGATCAAGGATAGTCAGCATGGTTTTGTGAAGGGCAGGTCGTGCCTCACAAACCTCATTGAATTCTTTGAGAAGGTGACTAAGGAGGTGGACGAGGGTAAAGCGGTAGATGTGGTGTATATGGATTTTAGTAAGGTGTTTGATAAGGTTCCCCATGGTAGGCTACTGCAAAAAATACAGAGGGATGGCATTGAGGGTGAGTTGGAGGTTTGGATTAGGAATTGGCTGGCTGGAAGAAGACAGAGGGTAGTAGTTGATGGTAAAGGTTCATCTTGGAGTGCAGTTACTAGCGGTGTTCCGCAAGGATCTGTTTTGGGACCATTGCTGTTTGTCATTTTTATAAATGACCTGGAGGAGGGTCTAGAAGGTTTGGTGAGCAAGTTTACGGATGATACAAAAGTCGGTGGAGTTGTTGACAGTGAGGAAGGATGTGGCAGGTTACAGCGGGATATAGATAAGCTGCAGAGCTGGGCAGAAAGGTGGCATATGGAGTTCAATGTAGGTAAGTGTGAAGTGATTCACTTTGGTAAGAGTAACAAGAAGATGGGGTACTGGGCTAATGGTCGGATACTTGGTAGTGTGGATGAGCAGAGGGATCTACGTGGCCATGTACACAGATCTCTGAAAGTTGCCACCCAGGTAAATAGTGCTGTGAAGAAGGCATATGGTGTACTGGCTTTTATTGGTAGAGGAATTGAGTTCCGGAGTCCTGAGGTCATGTTGCAATTGTATAAGACTCTGGTGCGGCCGCATCTGGAGTATTGTGTGCAGTTTTGGTCGCCATACTATAGGAAGGATGTGGAGGCACTGGAACGGGTGCAGAGGAGGTTTACCAGGATGTTGCCTGGTATGGTAGGAAGATCGTATGAGGAAAGGCTGAGGCACTTGGGGCTGTTTTCATTGGAGAAAAGAAGGTTTAGGGGTGACTTGATAGAGGTGTACAAGATGATTAGGGGTTTAGATAGGGTTGACCATGAGAACCTTTTTCCACATATGGAGTCAGATATTATGAGGGGGCATAGCTTTAAATTAAGGGGTGGTAGGTATAGGACAGATGTTAGGGGTAGATTCTTTACTCAGCGAGTCGTGAGTTCATGGTATGCCCTGCCAGTAACAGTGGTGGACTCTCCCTCTTTATGGGCATTTAAACGGGCATTGGATAGGCATATGGAGGATAGTGGGCTAGTGTAGGTTAGGTGGGCTTGGATCGGCGCAACATCGAGGGCCGAAGGGCCTGTACTGCGCTGTATTTTTCTATGTTCTATGTTCTATCTCACCATAACCCACATTGCTCAGAATCCTGTAAGATTCCACCTGTTGGAATTGACTTAAGAAATGTGTATTCTAATGATCTATTCTAACAAAGGAATTCTAACTCCCCCTTTCACACTTCTGGTAATAATCCTGAGTCTGCCATATTACAAGCAATAGAACAATTGGAACAAACTTCCACCGCTTCTCAAAGCTTTGAAGTCTATTCATTCTCCCTCATTAATCTTTGCCGACCTTTTGGAAAAGTATACGTTATTTTCCAGGCTTTCTCCACAATTTTAGAGTGCTTCTTTGAAGTTCTTAGGAGGAGTGTCTTATTATGTTTAAGAAGCTATGTAAATATCATTTGTTGTTATAATCTTTCACAGAATCACCCAATTGTTAAAACTGTAATATGTTGCCCAGAATGTTATGTAATATTTTGCAAAATTCAACATTATTTTCGTTGTATGTCTAATGTTGCTTCTAAAGCAACTCTGAATATTTAATGTCTCACCTCAAAGGTGTTAAGATGTCCTTTTATAACTATTTATTGTAAAGACACAATAATAAATGGGACTGAAATGCATCATTGCATGAATTCAAGAAGGTATCAGTAGAATACGAAGAGGCCTGGTTAGTATGTGCACAGGCTGGAACTGAACAAAGCCACATAGGCTGGGTTCATTTGTCATTCGATATCTGATCCAGAGCAAGTTTATTGTTCTCAGCTGGAGCAGTGAGCAGGTCTAACATTTTGTCTTAATGTTTGTTCCTCCTTATTTGGGGAAGGATGCATATGCCAGTTGTAGCTTTAAAGGGAGAAATAAATTAGAATTTATTTTATACTGGAATCTAAACGCACTGTATCAGGTTCAAAGTTTGGGAGACGATTTGTAACTCGGGTGCTCGTTGTTGTGGTTCTGTTCGCCGAGCTGGGAATTTTAGATTAGATTAGATTACTTACAGTGTGGAAACAGGCCCTTCGGCCCAACAAGTCCACACCGACCCGCCAAAGCGCAACCCACCCATTCCCCTACATCTACCCCTTTACCCCACACTACGGACAATTTAGCATGGTCAATCCACCTGATCTGCACATCTTTGGACTGTGGGAGGAAACCGGAGCACCCGGAGGAAATCCATGCAGACATAGGGAGAATGTGCAAACTCCACACAGTCAGTCGCCTGAGTCGGGAACTGAAGCCGGGTCTCTAGCGCTGTGAGGCAGCAGTGCTAACCACTGTGCCACCGTGCCACCCACTAACAGTTGCCCAAGGCAGGAACTGAACCTGGGACCCTGGTGCTGTGAGGCAGCCTTATATTTATTTATTGTGTTGCAGACGTTTCGTCCCCTGTCTAGGTGACATCCTCAGTGCTTGGGAGCCTCCTGTGAAGCGCTTCTGTGATCTTTCCTCCGGCATTTGTAGTGGTTTGAATCTGCCGCTTCCAGTTGTCGGTTGCAGCTGTCCGCTGCAGTGGTCGGTATATTGGGTCCAGGTCAATGTGCTTATTGATTGAATCTGTGGATGAGTACCATGCCTCTAGGGATTCCCTCGCTGTTCTCTGTTTGGCTTGTCCTATAATAGTAGTGTTGTCCCAGTCGAATTCATGTTGCTTGTTATCTGCGTGTGTGGCTACTAAGGATAGCTGGTCGTGTCGTTTCATGGCTAGTTGGTGTTCATGGATGCGGATCGTTAGCTGTCTTCCTGTTTGTCCTATGTAGTGTTTGTCCACTGCGCTTTTCCAGCAACAAATTTTCAGCTCTAAACAATAGGAATGTCTGTGGACAGACATCCTGTGTCTTAAAGCAGAGATGAGCGGCTACTTCAGCCTTGAAGCTAATGAGTAACCAATTATATATCCAGGCAAAGGAAAATTCACTGTGGTATCATCAGACCATTGGGCTGCTCAGAGGGATTTGTAGAGATTGTAATCAGGTCAGCCAGCTAGACTTTGTAGAATATGAATTCCCTGATTGGTGTTGTTAATCTCGTCCAATCAGGGAGTCCTGGCTGACAGAAAAAAAGGTGACTACTATTACTCCAAAATGAGAGAAAGCACGTTTGTTATAAAGAAACTGAGAAACAAGACATTCATTAAGAATACTTTTTTGTCATAAAATACAAAACTTTGGTCAATAAAATAAAATAAAGGTAACTATCAGAGATACTGACCGATAGTTGACTCTGAATGAGGCAGTATTAAAGTCGAGGACTGTGCGTGTGTAAATAAAGGGTGACTTGGTGACAGGATACTGGCCCCAGGGGTGTTATTTCAGTTCAACCAGAGAGAAGGAGACTCCTTCGTAGTAACCTCAGTGAGTGTGGGAATTGAACCCATGCTGGCATCACTCTGCATCATAATTCAACTGTCCAGCTAACCAAAATAAAGCAATCCCTAGACAGCAAACTTCTAATAATTAACGGCAATTAGGATAGTCAAGGGACTGGTATCTTCCTGTTTACCTTTTACATCCTGTGCTGTTACAAGCTAACCCCAATCAATAACTGTATATCAGTACAATCCAGTAAAATTGTAGATCACAAATTGGGTCTTTTGATGGATATTTCATGCCAATTCTGACTTAAGTCATTGTTAAGAAAATTCAAGTCAAATTGAAATTTGAACTGAAGATGCTAGAAATACACAGTAAATCCAAAAAGAGAACAGATAGGTAAGTGTTTTGGATTTTGCTCATGACTATTCATCAGATTACAAGAAATGTTATTCTGTCTTTATAGATGCTACTAGATCTGCTTTGCATTTTAAAATTTCATTTGGAGATAATTCAGTATCCGCAAAGGAATTAAAGCAGCTTTTAAACATTAGCCTGAAGTAAAACCAAAATTATAAATACAAAGTACAGCACCCAAAGCAAATTCACATCTCAAACACATGAGGGAGTCAGGTAGCTTCAGTGGGGAGTTGAGAATTCAAGGTCACAAGTCACACAACACCAGGTTATAGTCCAACAGGTTTAATTGAAATCACAAGCTTTCGGAGCTCTACCCCGTTGTCATGTGAAGTGAGAGAGAAGCGCACAGGCACAGAATTTATAATCAGAGAGATCAATGGACAGATCAAATGGTCATACAAGTGGTGTGCGTGGAGTGTCGACAGGTGATCAAGTGTATCAGATGGTGTGAGTAAAGTGTCAACACCTGAATTATAAGCGAAAGGATGGCCTATAATCCGCTTAAATGAGGCAGTGAGATAATTACAAAAAATTAAAAATAAGGTGGTGCTGGAAATAAACCAAATGACTGGAATAACATGATAGCTATAAGTCTAACCAAAGTAATACATAATCCAAAAACTATAAACTCATTAAGGTGGAGAGATCATAACAATTTATCAAGGTGATGGTATCAGATCAGGACAGTTAGTGGTCAGGTCACAGTTAGTGTGACATGAACCCAAGATCACAGTTGAGGTTGTCTTCATGGGTATAGAACATGGCTATCAGTTTCTGTTTGGCGATTCTGCATTGTTGTGTATCCCAAAGGCCACCTTGGAGGACACTTGCCTGAAGATTGAAGCTGAATGTTTGAGCACTGAAATGTTCCCTGACTGGGAGGGAACATTCCTGCACAGTCTCGCCAATACACCATGCCTCAGGGCATCCTTGCCTTCAGTATATGAGATAGACAACATTGGCTGAGTCACATGAGTACATTCTGTGTACGTGGTGGGTGGTGTTCCCACGTGTGGTGGGAGTGTCCATGTCGACACTCTGACATGTTTTGCAGTGGTTGCTGTGACAGGGTTGTGTGTTGTGGTTGATGTTATCCTGAAGGCTGGGCAGTTCGCTGTAAACAATGGTCTCTTTAAGGTTTGGCAGTTGTTTGTCGGCGAGAAGTGGAGGCATAGGGATGATCTTGGTGAGATGCTCTTTGTTATCGATGACAGGTTGAAGGTTGTGAAGAACGTGGCATGGTTTCTCCATTCCGGGGAAGTATTGGACGATGAGGATTACTCTATCAGTCGTGTCCTGTGTCTGTCTTCTGAGGAGGTTGTTGCAATTTTATTCTGTGGTATGTCGGAGTTGGTGATCGATGAGATGAGCATCGTATCCCATTCTTATGAGGGTATCTTTCAAAACCTTCAGGTGTCCAACATGCTCCTCCTCATCCGAGCAAATCCTGTGTATGTGCAGGGCTTATCCATAGGGAATTGCTTCTTTAATATGTTTTGGATGGAAGCTGGAGATATGTAACATGTGAGGTTATCCGTGGGCCTGTGGTAGAGTGAGGTACTAAGATGCCTGTCCTTAATGGATGGAATGAGACTGATTCTGAAGAGTAGTCCATGGTAAGTCTGATGATGGGATGAAACCTTTTGATATCACTATGCCATCGTTTCAGTGATACCTCGCCATGAGTCCAAAGGAAGAAAATGTCATCAATGTATCTGGTGTATATCATTGGTCAGAGGTCCTGCACAGTAAAGAGTTCTTGCTCAAACTTGTGTATGGAGATGTTGGCACATTGGAGTGTAAGTGTGGTCCCCATGGCTGAGATGACTCCTCATCCCCCTTCCCATCGCACCCACGCCCCCCCCTTCCCCCCCCACCCCATCAAGGTAACCAATGAAATTCTGGCCCATATTTTCAATTTAATTTACCCTCCTGACCAGAGCTATCAAGGTAGATATTCACCAGTTCATAATTAAACACAAATTAAAAATGCAGAATTTTTTTGTAAATAGATAACAGGTCCGTCAGCATCTATAAAGAGCAAAGACCAGTTGTGTAACATTTTGGGTTAACCTCTCACAAGGAAAACTGGTTGAAAAGTAACAGAGAGGAAAGTAATGGGTTGGACCGAGGAGACTGTTTCCGTGCTGTACATCTGTAATGACGACCATCTGATGAAGGGGCAGTGCTCTGAAAGCTAGTGCTTCCAAATAAACCTGTTGGACTATAACCTAATGATGTGTAATTTTTAATTTTTCAAATGAAGACAGCTGTTGTATTTGAATCAGCAACTGGTTTTGCGTTTATATATTTTTAGTTTTCTTCACAAAAGTTTATTCTGGCACTTTGGATATATTACATTTTTAATAAAGCTTAGGGAAACAAATCAGATTAGAAGTAATTTATTTTCTGTACACAAGTGAGCTGCAAAGCCCAAAGGCCTGTGAAAACAAGAAACAAATCTTCCCTTTCACCTACTAAGCACATCAAAGGAAAACTCCAACACTCAAGCTGTGTTTGCACCATTCATGTCTTTGTTTTTGATCTTTGTTTAATCCATCTGGAAGAACAAATGCTCACAGTTGAACCTGATGGTGCATTTCTTTTCACTGAAAACTCAAAGACTTTGGTCTTACATACGTAAGGAACAATGTCCTTAGCATGCTTTGTACAATAATCCGTGCATCTCAATGCCACTGCATTTATTCTGTATGGAAGAAGCTAAGAACAGTTCACGCAAAAAGCAGTTCTTATTTAAAAGTCTGAATAATTCTATTAATTTTGTATAACTTTTATTGAAATCAGAGACTTTTGCAGCTCTGAAAGGAGCCCTTTTGATTGGCCAATTATGGGCTAGCTTTTTTTTAAAACTGCCATGTTTAGTGCACACTGTTGCTTTTTTTGCCCATTGCCTGCAAATTTCTCATCCCCTCATAGCTGTTCAACTCTCTTTTAAAATTATTCCAACAAACAAATTTCACTGACATTTTTAGATACTACACTTCAGACATTAACAACTCTCTGAGTGAACACATTTTTCCTGAATCTATAACTTCAATTCCATAACCTTTAGTTTCAAACAACTCTTCAGTGAGGATAATGTATCTATACATAGTTTATCAAAGTTTCTCATTGTCTTCAAAACTTACTTTGCATGATCTTCTGAACTTATTTGCTCAAAGGAGAAAAAGCTTAACTTTTCCAAACACCTTACAATTTCATTCTCTCTTTCTGATAATGTGTCAGTAAATCACATCTGTGTCTATTCTACACCTTTGTTTATAAACCCAAGTAACCTTTGCTTTTCACCATCTTATCAATTTACTTTGCTACCTTGCTCTTTATTTGTTTATGAACACCAAGCGTCTCTCAATTTACACACTAAAACTGTTTGAGTTATTACTTAATACTTTGGAAGGTATTGGCCCTTCCAAAGTACATCACTTCATCCTATTCGGTGCCGAATTAACTTGGGTACGCCTCTGATCATTTCACCATCATTCCTGAAGTCCGTCGTTATATGCATTGTTGCTAAGTTACATGTCATCTGCAATCTTTATAGTTCGGTTCATCACATAGCTGCTAGGTCATTTTTACAAGTTTGAGTTTAATGAACCTAAAACTGAATTTTGGATAGCACCACCAGAGTCCAACTCTCAATCTGAATTGAATTGAATTAGGTTAATGTCACATGTGGAAAAGAAGAGTACAGTGAAAGTGTACAATTTGGTACAAATCTTAGGTACAAAATAATAGAGAAAATAAAGAAATAATTGAAAAAATAAAGTCATTCTTCCAGCACCATCTGGTGACTGAAGCAATTTTGAAATGAATAAGCCATGTTTCCCTTAATTCTGTTGGTTTTCATCATCTTATCAGGCCTCCCTTTTATCTTAGTTATGTGAATGTCTGGTGGAGACAGAATTAACCTCAACTGTAATGATACCCACAAGCCATCACTCATTATCGAGTATTCAAATAGAATAATGAGTATTTCAACAGGGTACTGGCAAGTAAGAACTGGACTGTTTCCTAAAAAAAGTGTCAGAGTTATACAGCATAGAAACAGACCCTTTGTCCAGCTGATCAATGTCAACCCACATCTCTGACTTCATAACAGCAGGAAGGCAGGAAAACTATGTACAATACAATATAAGAAAATGGAGGGTTAAACTCAAAGAACTAAGAACATGGCTGCTTGTACGAAATGGAACTTTAGGTCATTTAATCCCTATAAAGTACACACTGTGCTCCTAGGACAACTTTAATCCATTCAGTTACAAAGATGACTATGTGACATTAAGTTTACTATTACTGACAAGGTAATTTGAGGATACAGCATCAAAATGCCAAAACAACTAGATGACAACCACTGAGTCAAGAAGTGAAACATTTTCTTCCTATCTGTCTGCTGAAATCATGCATCATTTTTCAATGTTCATTTCACAAAGGGAATTCAAATTAATTTTCTTTTGTACACTGTCATAAATATCCACAGTTTTTGCTGCTTTGTGAAAACGTATTGATCTTAACATGTTGCTTGACTGCATTGTGAAATAAGTGGTTATTTCTGACTTTCAATTACTCAGAAATGTGCATAAGTTACATTTTAGAGAGTACCAGTTGACCATAGACATGGTTTGTCACAACAGCTACCACTTTAGTTCACATGTCCTCACATTTTAAAAAAAATGCTTTTACGTGCCCTTCAAAGTTAGGAGTTTAATTGTTCCTGGAGTTTCATTGGCTACAGACAGTGAATCAATCAACTTAGCAACCAAGAGTAATTAATGGTCGTGAGTAGGAGTTATCAGTAACTGTAACCATGGTGTTCTTATTGAAATTTTGTGCAGAACAGCAGGCTGTGGAAGACATACTATTTTCTAACAGATTGGGAAGAATGTTTACTCTCCCAGAGCTGGATTTCCCAATCACTTGTAGATATCAGGACACTCCGAAACATTGGTTTGTTAATGCTCATCTGAAACACAACAATGTCTCAGAAAAATCCACTGCCTGTAAAAGTGAAGAAGAGGAAGTCCAATTAATTTCTCTGTCATTGATGTTGCAACTTTAATAAATGGACATTTATGATTTTTAGATATCAATATGCTCTTTTGCATTGCAAAAACATTACATCAACCTTTGTAATTTATCAAACAACTTCTCTCTTTAATTGATCAGTATTCACAATATTCAACTTTTTAGTAAATTAGTATGAATTCATGACCAACTGGATATTTTTGAATGTGATAATGTTCTCTAAGCTCTAAGCGACATAGAGACATACTCTCTGTCTTCAATGACAAAGCCAATTTTGTATCCAACTTATCAACTCACCAACGATCCTATACAATTTGATCTTCCGAACTGGCCTACTATGAGAGACCTTGTCAAATGTTTTAATAAAGTCCACATAGACTACATTGCCTTACCCTCAATCATGTTCAACACTTCCTCAAAAACCCAAACAAATTTGTGTGACAAGACCATCCCTGCACAAAGCCATGCCAACTGTCCCAAATAACTCCATTAATTTTTGCCCAAGTGCATCACCCCACATTTAAACAAATTGAATTCTAGTTGTCACTGATCAACCCATCTGAGCAGTATGTCTATATTCTCTTGTGTGCTAAGTCTATCCTTCTGACTATTTACCACCCCATCAAATTTTCTATTTATCTGAAAACTTACTGACTAACCCTCCTACATTCCAGTCTAAATCATTTATATAAACCACAAAAGCAAGAGCACCACCAACACAGACCCCTGTGGGATTCCATTGGACGTAGAATTCCAGTCAGAAAATCACCCTTCAACTATCACTATCTGCCACCTGTCATTCAGCCAACTGTGGATCCAATTTGCCAAATATCTCTCGATCCCATGGGTTCCTACCTTTGCGATCAGTCTCCCACATAGGATAAAAATCATTATCAAAATTGAACCTGATATTGAATTGTTTCCAGATGTAGGGCTTATGCCCGAAATGTAGATTCTCCTGTTCCTCTGATGCTGCCTGATCTGCTGTGTTTTTCCAGCACCACACTTTTCAACTCTGATCTCCAGCATCTGCAGTCCTCACTTTTTCCCAGCTGATCCTATCCTTGCATGATATCAAAATATGCACGCTTTGCAACATGCCTTATCAAATAGTATGCATGGTTAGGAGTCCTGCCTGATTTGTGATCCCTCCTTAATCTGTGGGATCCACTGTCATTTACCAAAAATGAGCAAATTTAGCACACCACAGGAATCAGATCAAACTCATGCATTGTGCACCAAGAAATGAATACTCACTTCACTAAAGTGATTTTGCATTATTGCACAAAATTATCTTATTGTGCCTCAGGAACACTCATACGATATCCAAAGAGCAATTCTTCTGGTACTGTGTTGGTGGTTCTACTTTCATGTGACTCTTTCACCTGTAATATTGATTGAAATAATTGATTCCATTTTTCTATTGTGCAGGAGGCGGCATGGTGGCACAGTGGTTAGCACTGCTGCCTCACAGCGCCTGAGACCCGGGTTCAGTTCCCGACTCAGGCGACTGACTGTGTGGAGTTTACACGTTCTCCCTGTGTCTGCGTGGGTTTCCTCCGGGTGCTCCTGTTTCCTCCCACAGTCCAAAGATGTGTGGGTTAGGTGAATTGGCCATGCTAAATTGCCCGTAGTGTTAGGTAAGGGGTAAATGTAGGGGTATGGGTGGGTTGCGCTTCGGCGGGTCGGTGTGGACTTGTTGGGCCAAAGGGCCTGTTTCCACACTGTAAGTAATCTAATCTAATCTACTGAGGAGGCAGTCTGATGAAATGTATGCTTTGAAATATAGGGAAACATTGCCATGAATATTATATATTTAATCATTGATAGTTCAAGATACTTATGTAGAATCCTGGTTTTATGCGTCCTGGATGTATTCTCTGATCAACATTTTGAAAACTGTGAGTGTGATAGTTTATCTGGATAGTTCCGCGAGAGGCAAATCTGGAAGTGTGAATCCACAATGGTATGTGGCCCCCCCCCCTCACCCTTGACCGAAGTTCAAAGATGTTACTGAGTTGCTGAAAGCGTGGGTGAACAGCCATTTGTTGTTGGCAACAAATGTACCAACAGCATGGGTAGAAAAAGGAATGAGGTTAGGCAGCTAGGAAAGAAATTGGCAAGCAGAACCTCAAAGTGACTAATCTCTGAATCCATCTCAGTGCCATGTGAACATAGAAATAGGGGGAGAGAGCATTTATGGTTGAGGAGACAGTGTAGGAAGGAGGACTTTAGATTCTTGGGACATTAGGATGAGTTCTGGGTGGATGGAACCTTGTATATGCCAAATGGATTGCGCCTGAGGAGAGCTGGGAGCAATGGGACTGTCTCCGATGCTATTCATGAAGGTTTAAACTAAATTGCCAGATGCACAGGAAAAGGGAAGTCAAATTAAAGATAAAAAAACAAGATGCAGAAAGAATTTGGATGACAGCAATGGGATAAATATCAATTTTAGGTAAAGTCAGTGTAATAAGGAATGGAGTGAGATCTAAATTAGATTTGTTGTGCCTTTATATGGGAACATGGAGTGTGATGAATAGGGTTTGTGAGTTGCCTGTGCAAATAATCACAAGGGAATATGAGTTTGTGGCAATATTTGAGAATTGACTCAAAAAAAAGCAGGACTGGTTACTAAATATTCCTGGACACAAGATAGTTAGACGTGATACAGCACGAAAAAAGAATGTGGTGGCTGTATTGATAGAGGGAGAGAGAGAGAGAGGATATATTAGTGGTATCAAGATCTGAATCTATTTGGTTGGATCTAAAAAACTATAGAGATACAATTGCACTAATGGGTGTATTTAGCGGCCACAAATTAATAGGAAAGGTAGAGAGAAACAAATTTGCAGAGATGCAAAAAGCCTTTTGACAATTCTAACGTTAATCATACAATTGTAGCCTTGGATTGTAATGGAGTATTGTAATACTGAACATTTTCACTTTAAGAAATGTGTTCAGGAGAACTTTACAGTCTGCATTGCAGACCGGCCATCCAACCAACTGAGCTACCAATCCCCTGCAATTAGAATGTTCAAAGATTCTAATTATTAAAGAGCAGAATTTGCTCTAATTACAAGTAATATTTTCAGAGTTGCCTGAAGTGATACTGTGTTTTAATGGACTTCTGTTTTCTGCTATTCTGTATGCAACGTTTAATGAATGTGTCATTTCCTAAATATTAATGGTCAATTATCACATCAACCTGATACAGAACATCCAGGGGCCTTACTCAGGTGCCCAGAGCACATTCAAGGATTAAGCAGCCACTTTGCCTGGAGCTGAGGCCCAAATTGATTGAAGAAAACAATATGTTCTTGGAATTCCTCAGCTCCCACTGAAACCATTCCAATTAGTAAAGGTATTTTTCCCTCCCCTGCCCTGTGCCCCTTCTTGTGATCAGTTCCCTTGTTGTGCTGAAGTTTGGATTTGTTATAGGACATCAAAGGGATTTATATCCCGTGTACATTCTGCTGAAACCTTTCAAGGTTCTCAAGACAGAAAATGACTGGGGAAGCCTAAGATCTAACAGTGAGGGCTGCTTCACTTCAGACCAGCACAGTCACTCCCTCCTCTGTGCAATCGCCCCATCCCCTCCCATCTACAGCAAAAAGAAATTCCAAATCAAGTTGCAATGTGGCAAGTTCTTGTATTACCCTCCCTCCTCTTCCAGCCTCCATAAATCCCATGGCCACTATGTCTGAATTGTTTAACCTTCATGGTGGATATTATGCTGCATCAATATAAGCCATTAGGGCAAGTTAGGAGAAAGTGTTCAATACTTGGGTCTCCCTGCTATTGGAAGGATGTTGTAAAACCTGAAAGATTCTCAAAAATTGCATGAATTCATGTAAGATTCTGTAAATCCATTTTTTAGATTAGAATCAGTCTGACCATTTTGCCATGGACAGCCTCACACAGGGAAGCTCACATCTTTAATACATTATCTGGGCCAATATGATGCCAATTGTTAAAGTTCACTTGAGAATGTAACTTTTTAAAAAAGCTTTGTGATTTACATATGAAAGAACTGAAACCAACATGGTCATTCTAAAAGATGAGAGACTTAACAAACAATCCAGGTCTTTTTCAATATATAATTTCAGTTACATCACACTGTAAACTTCTGCTATAAATTCTGTGTCTTACAATCTTACTCTTCACAACCACCTGGTGAAGGAGCAACGTTCCGAAAGCTAGTGCTTCCAAATAAACCTGTTGGACTATAACCTGGCGTTGTGTGATTTTTAACTTGGTAAAATTCTTGGCAGTGTCAATGAACAGAGAGATCTCGGTGTCCAGGTGCATAAATCCCTGAAAGATGTCACCCACATTGATAGGGTTGTTAAGAAGGCATATGGTGTGCCGGCGTTTATTGGTAGAGGGATTGAGTTTCGGAGCCACAAGGTCATGCTTCAGCTGTACAAGACACTGGTAAGGCTGCAACTGGTTTATTGCGTACAGTTCTGGTCACCGCATTATAGGAAGGATATGGAAGCTTTGGAAGGGGCTCAGAGGAGATTTACTAGGATGTTGCCTGGCATGGAGGGAAGGTCTTATGTGGAAAGGCTGAGGGACTTGAGGCTGTTTTCATTGGAGAGAAGAAGGTTGACAGGTGACTTAATCAAGCCATATAAAATATTCAGTGTGTTAGGTAGGGTGGACAGTGAGAGCCTTTTTCCTCAGATGGTGAAGGCTAACATGAGGGGTTAGAGCTTTAAATTGAGGGATGATAGATTTAGAACAGATATCAGAGGTAGTTTCTTTAGTCAGAGAGTAATAAGGACGTGGAATGGCCCACCTGTAACAGTAGTAGACTCGCCAACATTGAGGGCATTTAAATGGGCATTGGACATACATATGGATAAGAATGGAACGGTGTATGTTAGTTGGGCATCAGATTAATTTCACAGGTCGGCACAACATCAAGGGCCAAAGGGCCTGTACTGTGCTGTAACGTTATATGTTACATGTTCTATGTTCAATGCTCTTGTCAACTTGCCCAGAGTCAGTGGAATGTCCAGACTCTCCTGTACACTGTGATCTGAGATATCCGTGATAGAGGACAGGAAGAACTGGGAAACTGGGATATCATGTTGCACAACGTAGTGCACAGGATTTAGCTGATCAGTGGTAGGTCAGGCTTTAATGACGTTATCGAGTCTTCGGGATGTTGATCAGAGAATTTATTCTGAGTACATTTTGCAAGTAGAAAGATGAGCACATTATCCTGGGTGTTCTAAGTCAAAGAATGAGGTTTGTTCACCTTCTTGAAATCCTCACTGACGTCCACCACAGTAACTGCAACAGGGGCAGGTTTTCACCCTGTTTTTCAGGAATCAGGACATTTCCACTTGTCACTGTCGACTTCTCAACTTCTTTGAGGGTAAAGAGTTTCTTGATGGTCACCTCAATCACTTCCCATCAGTGTGCTGGCAACTCAATGAAAGATATTATTGTTCTACAGACTTTATAATCCCTTTTGTCTTCCTCAATGTTTCCTATGATGAACAATTTCACATTCAGCTCACATACTGTCCTGCCAAACTCTGATCCTCCTATAAGTGACAGTGACCAGTGAAGAATGCAGGCTCAATATTGCTGCAAGTGTCTATTAGCACCCTGGTCATAAACAGGGAGTCAGTGTTGAAATTGACGGATTCCTACAATCCTTGCCAGATATATCTATGAGATGCTCCACTTGTAGGGTTACAGAAGACTTGCACACTTTGGCATCTTTTATGGCTTCTGTGAGTTGGCTGACCATGGCATCCTGCTCATTATCAGCCCTACTGGACTGTCCAGCAGCAGCAATGATGCAGTTGAAGTCACTGCCTAAACTATCTAGCGTGGACCCTGCCAGTGGGAACTGCTGGAAGATGGTTAGCCATCTTGCCTTTAGAACCTTTAGTGGAAACTTTGATTGGATTGAATGAAGTGATTTTACATGTTATACTACCACAAGGAAGCAACTGCCCACCATCTCCTTAATCTTGGAGATGAAGTTGCCTCACCAAAGCAGAAAACCCTGGCCATTGGAACAGGAGTCATTTCCTCCCATCCAAATCAATGGCCTGCTCTGTGCAGCTATGATTACGAACATTGCCCCAAGCTGCTGACTGTCACATTCTTTAGCAATATTTCATCCTTATTAAGGCTGGACAATTGTCCAATATTCTCTTTGGTTCAATGTTTAAACGAGCAATATCCGGGCATATCCCAAATAAGTATTCTCTTATACACCAGTGTAAGTTTTCTGATGTTTATTCATCTCCTTCATCTAGATGCACCAAGTTGCTGCTGAGGAGGGAGCTCCAGGATTTTGATGCTCCTGTATATCAATGGTTCCATATTTTCTAAACACAATCTCACCAATCTCATACCAGGATTGTTAAAACAAACATAGGGTCTGTTTATTTTTATAACTTAAGATTATTCAGGATTGCTCAACAGAGAGGATTCAGTATAAAGGTGTGGCATTTTTTAAAGTTGACCTGCAAAAGAAGCAAGATGTAATGGAGAAAAATGTTTTAACATTGCATGTGGTTAGAGTCCACCTGGAACTGTGGTGTGGGAGGGTTCAACTGAGACATTCAAGAGGGCACTGGGTACATATCTGTGCAAAGCTGTGGGGACAAAATAGGAAAATGACATGAGGTAATGACGGTGATTTAATGAGCCAGTGAATGCACAATGGAACCATTGGCCTCCTTCTCCCTTGGAACATGTATATGGGTCTGTTGTCGCAATCATTTTTCTTGAGACATCACAGGTTTCTTGTAACTTTTGGACAAAACTCTGTGATGACCCAGGAACATGAAGAATTGGGTTGAATCTACCCATAGTCACTCCTTGGGCTCATTATGAACTGGGTGTGCATCCCTGAACTCATTTCCTAATTTCATTTCACAGAATAAAGGGATTATCTTTCTCACTCGTCTGGACTGAAATCAAAAGCAGATGCCACAGGAACAAGATGGCTTTCTAACACACTGTGCTGTGAAATATTCAAACCATCCTACAAACTGATACATGTGATTCACTTTTCAACAACAACTTGCAGTGACTCTGATTACATTGGCTCTTACTGGATGCTGGGCTCATTGAAATTCTGTGCATAACATTTAATGGACTAGCTGTAGAACCAGCAATGCTGTGGTAACTGGCTGACTGGGAATCTGTCTCATACATTCAATACAGCTGGCCAGCTGCTCTTCAGTCCCTTTCATCACAAGACACTGTCAACTTTTATGAGGTTCTTGGACAGGGTGACAAACGTGTCATGTCATCTTATACCAGCGCTGTAAAGACTTCAGTGTAAAATTAGACACAAAGCCAAACGTTGCAGTGGCAGAGTGTCTGCCATTAATTAAACTTGAGATTGCATGTTTAGAATTCTAAATGGTAGAGTTGTAAGTTGCTGAAAGTGCAAGCTGATGACAATGTGGCAGAATGGGACAAGTGACTGGGGATCTTGTGAAGGATTGTGAAATTAACAGCATATGACTGGGAAGGGAATACAATTGAGAATGCTGAATTCCTGGACAGACCAGAAAGGGAATAAAGGTAAAGGCCAGGGGTTGGTGTGAATTGGTGAGGCAGAGGCCCTGCTCCCATTCTCGGTGTCATCCCAATCTCACTGCCCGGTTACTGTTGGTGGCAGGCAGGCTGGGGGGAGAGAGTTGTCCATTCAGTGGATGGAGATGGGAGACTGAGGTGGCAGCCACGTTGCAAGCTGGTACTGACAGTGCCACCATTAGACTCCTGTCAGGACTTGGAATGTAGTCACGTGCCTCCTGCAGAGCTGTGTCAGCACACCCCTGACCAATGCCCCCCTCCCTCTGCCAGGGTTAGAGGCTGCTAGTGGAAGAGACCAATGAGGTGCAATGCTTGTCAATGTGAGAGAAGGTGATTCTCTGTCTGCACATCTGTGGACTATCAGTGGGAGGCAGGAGGTTCTCCTCTTCAGGATCGGGAGGAGGGAATTTCCTTGCCGTGCTTGGGCAGAGACTGTGGAGCTGCAGTGCCACAAGCTGTCATCTACTCCTTTCCCTGGCCAGGGTGAGTAGCCCACACTGCAAAGTTCTCAGTTCATTGCATTGAACCCTCTCCACCTCTTTGTTTTCACAGGAGAAGAGGGCTCACAACGCCAAATGAAAGACCTAAATGGCAGCAGAATCTCATTTTTTATGATCTGAACACCAGAAGCAACATGACACTGACAGCTGTCTCCCCGCCAATGTGAGGGTATGGGCAGGAGGATATAATAGTGCACCATCTGAGATTGATGCCCACTTGGCAGGGGAGGACAGCTGTCCCCTGTAGACTGTAACCTTTTCTTGCAGAGTTTCTCCTTGCAATTCTCCAGAATCTCCAGAATCGTCAGATACTCAGATTGAAGTGTGTATGGTGAAAGACACAGGAGCACTTCAGGAGGTTACTTATTCTTCGAGAGAAGGGATGTGGTTGTGCATCATTGTATCCTCCTGCCCTTGCCCTCACACATTCAGATATTTTCACATTGGTGTCTGGGCTTTACAAACAGGTACAAGGCCAGAACCTGGTCAGAAGCAGCACACACATACCTGGCCAGCTGATGGAGGGTGTGACAGCAAAGGCTGGAGGACTGCCAGTGGGAGGGCTGTGAGAGGCCAGACTCATGCTGAGCTCCAGGATGATGATGTTCAGTAAAATTGCAGGTGCTGAAGGTGCAGTGTGATGTGTGTGAAGAGGCAGTGTTGCAGCCCGATGATTTGTGGGCAGGGGAGGAGTCCATTCATAAGACCATGTGACATAGGAACTGAGGTAGGCCATTCAGCCCATTGAGCCTGTTCTACCACTCAGTGAGACCATGGCTGATCATTCTCAACTCCACTTTCCTGCCCTTTCCTCATGATCATTGATTCCCTTACTCTGATTAAAAACCTGTCTCTCTCAGCTTTGAAAATGTATAACAACCCAGCCTCTACAGCCCTCTGGTGAAGAATTCCACACATGTAGAGAGAAATATTCCTCCTCATTTCTGCCTGAATTGTGTGACCTCTCATTTTGATTATTCCGTCTGGTCCAGACTCTCACACAAGGAGAAAGAAACTCACAGCCTATACTGTGTCAAGGTTCCAAAGAATCTTGCATGCTTTGAGAAGGCCTCTTCTCATTCTTCTATGTTCCATTGAGTGCAGACCTAACCTCCTTAACCTCTCCTCCTAAGACAGTCCCAATGTTACCTGGTATCAAATTCGTCATCATCCACCCAGGAGTGCAGTTATTTCCTTTTCTGTGCACACAGCAGCCTCCTTTGAGAGGCAGGCAGCTTTAATTGAGAGTTATGTCTAACTGGTCAGTCCATGGACACTGGAGCTGCATACAGATCTGCAACCTTTTGCCTTGACTTTGAACTCAAGTTAACGAGTCAAGCTGAGAGGGAAATGAGAGGACTAGTTCCTTATGCTATTCTAGGTCCCTAATTGCCTCATCCTCTTTTGACTTTTATTATTTATAGAAGATTGTAGTGAACATCTTATACACTCTCATAGACTCTCTTTTCCCCTCCTATTCATTGTATAGCTCTCCTCTACACTTGAACATTTATGATGCGTCTCAGTTGTATCACTTCATACATTACAGCAGTGGCTACACTCTGGAAGTAGTTAATTTATTATAAAACACATTAGGATATCCTCTGCTTATAAAAGACACTGCAAAATTGTATGTTTTTCTTTATAAGAAAAATACATCTGTCCTGTGTTTATTTTCTCTCTCACTTTGATTCAATATATTTAGCCATCCAGCTGCTTCGAGCTTTGAACGACTTTACTTTTCCCCTCCTTGAACCATCTCAGCTTTGATCGCAACTCCCTCCCGTCGTTCAGTTCATGTTCATTGACCAGCTTTCAATTTTGCTTCCCCTGGTCAGATCCCATTTCAACTTTTCCTCTTCCAGTTTTATTGTGTATCTTCAGTTCTAAAGTCAAGTTATCATAGTCCTATCAGACTATTGGGCTGCTCTCTCATTAGAGAGAGAGAGAAAGAGATAGTTGTTGGTGGTTTAACCTGAGAAGAAGAGTCCTTCATAGTAACCTCAGGTCATATAAAAATTGAACCTTTGCTGTTGGTAACACTGTGTAACAAGAAAGCCATCCAGCCAACTGAGCTAATCAATCCTCTCTCTTGTTCTGTATCTTAATGATATAGTCATCAGTTTTGGCCTTTTGAGATTGGTAAGACCCTTCCTCCCCTGAAGCATGCTCCAGTTGCCCAATCACATCACGAATCTGATTCAAAGGCTCTTCCTGAAGCTTGGAATCCCACTGGGCTAGACCTGAAGAGTTGGCGAGTCTGGGCTCCTTCTCCACCCAACTGCTCACTCTCCCATCTAAGCACCCTGTCCTCCACATAAATACCAGCATCTACCTTTTCCCAGCAGCTACCAGTTCTGAACAAGGGTCACTGGACTCAAAATGTTGTCTCTGCTTTCTCTGTACAGATGCTGCCAGACCTACTGAGTTTCTCTAGCAATATCTGTTTTTGGATCCAAAGAGTTGCAGAATTTCTCTTTGCCCTTTACACACTTGCCAGCCCAGTTGTTGGGAGTGGGTTAGCTCAGCTGGTTAGATGGCTGATATGTGATACACAGGGATGCTAATTCCCAAACTGGCTGAGGTTACCATGAAGGTGCCCAGGGGAGAGGTCCTCCTCAACCTCTCACCTCGCCTGAGGCACGGTGACCCTCAGGTTAAATCACCGCCAGTCCTTTCTTGTGAGCAGGGAAAGAGTTAAAAGGGAGTTGATGAGGAACATTTTCACACAGAGGGTGATGTGTGTATGAAAATGAACTATCAGAGGAAGTGGTGGAGACTGGTACAATTACAACAATTAAAAGGCACCTGGACGAGTACATGAATAGGAAGGTTTTTCAAAGATATGGGCAGAATGCTGGAAAATGGGACTAGATTAATTTAGGATATCTGGTGGACATGGCGAAGTTGGACAAAAGGGTCTGTTTCCATGCTGTATAGATCTATGACTCAAATGAGAGAGCATGGTGGCACTGCTGCCTCACATTGCCAGAGACCTGGGTTCAATTCCCAACTCAGATGACTGTCTGTGTGGAGTTGGTACATTCTCCCTGTGTTTTCTTCCCACAGTCCAAAGATGTGCAGGTTAGGTGAATTGGCCATGCTAAATTGTCCGTAGTGTTAGGTAAAGGGGTATGGGTGGGTTGTGCTTTGCTGGGTTGGTGTGGACTTGTTGGGCTGAAGGGCCTGTTTCCATACTGTAAGTAATCTAATCACCCTTTGGTCTGGAAACACTATGGTAACTTGACCTTTGTTCCAGTCAATATTAGGATTAATTGTAATATTAGCTGCTCCTTACAACTTTCTGTAGCTTTCCTGGAAAGTTGCTCCTTTGTTTCCTTCCTGATACTAAAAATGACAATTAAACTAACTGTGCGTGTATCCTGCAGGACAATATCCCAAGTTTAATTGATACTAGCTTTTCCACAAGTACTGCATCTCCCACAGTTCCCCAACACTGTGTGGTGTTCATGCGCAGAGTCAGCCAGCTCTGTGTGTGTGTGTATACAAAGGCTGGCATCTTCATTCCGGGCTTTAGTTACAAGGAGGAGGTTGAGAGAGGAAGTAGGAATGAATAAATCTGTGCTGTCCTTTCAGAGAAAGCGGCTTTCACTCGCCTTTTGTCGGGAGGCAGGGAGTTGCGGAAAGTTGTTGGTAAGTTTTGTTTTGGAGGCAGGAGTTGTGCTCCCTGGTGTTTTATTGCTTTTCTTTGATGGTGGAGGTCAGCATGGATTGAGGGAGGGTGTGAAGAAAGGGATTTTTTTTTTTATTTTGCTGATCTATCTGGGTAAAGTTTGATAAAGTAACTTGTGTGCAGTATTTACTGAGCTGCTCCGCAGTGAAACAATGTATGTCAGTCTGGAGAGTGAAATGTAGCGGGCGGTGTGGTCAATGTGAGTATTTCTGTGGTTATGAGTGACCGAGTGTTTTAATCCGAACACAAGGGCATCCCTTTCACTTCGAGTTCCAAGCTGAGGGTTTTAATTTTAATTCTCTAGAGCAGGGTCCATGAGTATTGCTGGTGGGAGAAGCTAGTTAATGTGAACGAGAACAGGTCTCAAGTGACAAAGCAACAGCAGTGAACCTGTTCACATCCCCCAAGGGGTGTCCTATGAGAAGAGAAGCCAGGGTTTCACTCTGACCCAGGCGAGAAAATGGTAATATGTTTGAAGTTTAATCTTGTAGGTACTGTGATTCCTTTTTAATTCTCCAGTCCTTCATTTTTGTTTTTAAAAAATGCCAACTGTTGATATTTTGTTGCGCTTGGGATAATAAGAAGTAGGAGGAGGCCATTTGGCCCCTTGAGTTCACTCTGTTCTTCACTAAGAGCTGGCCCGAAGTGCACTTTCCTCTCTGTCCCTGTAATCCTCCACCCCCTTGTAGACCAAAACCAGCTTTGAATATATTCGTTGACACGGCCTCCTCTGATGCAGCACAGAATTCCAAAAGTTAACAGCATTCCAAAAGAGAGAACCTCCCCCCCCAATCTTTGCTTTAAATGGGAGAGCCCTGTAAGACCATGAGAAATAGGAATCAGGAGTAGGCTGTTTGAGCCTTTCAGTAGGATCATAGTTGATCTGCTATTCCTCACGTCCACTTTCCTCTGTAACCCTTACATTCTTGACCAGTCGGGAAATCAATCCATCCCAGCCTGAAGTATACACGCGGACTCTGTCCCACAGCTCTCTTATGGCAAGGAGTTTCAAAGACACTGCACTCTCAGAAGGAATTCCTCCTCATCTCAGTCTGATATTGTCGTCCCTTTACTCTGAGATTTACTCTGAGACCACTCCTGTGGTCCTAGACCCTCCCATTGAGGGGAGATATCCTCTTTGTTTACCCTGTCAAGTTCCATAAGAATCCTATAATATACCTGTTTCTGTGTGATCTTCTAATGTAGGAGAAAAATTGAAACCACTCCTGTTATTCAACAAAGATCTGCATGATTCGATATGCATTGGGGAGGGGGGAGTATCCATACATTTTAATTTGGAAAACATTTTGTGTTGTTTTCTTTAAAAAGAAAAGTAGGTTATAATAATATGAATATTTGCAGGGATTTGGCACGAGTTTGGTGACTTATTTGCTTTTGACTTGGATTTTGCAGTTCCTTTACAAGTCTTGTTATTTCTGTGATATTTCACATGTTTACACATAAGTGGCAGGACTTGATATGACTTTTTCTTTCTCTAGAAAAAAGGCAATTGTGGTCAGTTACAAACTTTTCCTTTTTAATGAGAGGTTTTGTTTATTTAATGATGTAATATTGTTTTGCCCTTTTTTAATGGATCAAGTTTTTGAAGGAAGACCAGCCTTCTAGTTATGGTAAACTGATGGTGATAATTCACAGGTTTTTGCTGGTTTAGTTTCAATAATAACTGGAAGGGTTTGTTACGATACTGAGGCCACATCTGACAGACTGAAAAGGAAACCGATGATATTATGAGGGTTAATCATTTGGGCAGTAAATGGATACGTGTCGATCATAACTTACAAAAAAGTAGATGGGTGTCAACTGTAAAACCTGTGAATAGCACAAGGTCTAAATAAGTAATGAGGAATTGCAACACTAGTGCGTTATAACAAGCCACAGTTCCTCAATATGTTTCTTATAATTGTGTAAAAAGGTGAATTCTTTGTAGTCTTCTGAAGTAATGTTGTTGACCCAAATTCTATTGCTTTGCTTGTCTTATTTTCTAAGAGAATGTAGAGAATTGAGTAACTCCATTTAGGTCTAGATGACTAGCAAATACTACTCCATTTGCTGTAGCAGTTGACATTGTCTGAATTCCCTGATTAGATTGCTGCTGTGTAATCTACACCTATTAGGTATCTTAAATGTACAATAGATGAGAATCACAGAATCTAGGTTAAGATTCTATCTATTATTCACTACTTCAAAACTGAAATAATTTCATGACTAGTGCTTCTTTGTTATAATTCCACAGGACAAATCATCAGAAAGTTCTGCATTTGTCAGATTCCATGACTAGCCATCATGGAGTCTATTTTAGTTTATGTAGTAAACAGAACACTGTTTTATCTCCGCCATTGAGACATAGGTTTAGCTCCAGCTCAGACTAGAGAAGAAATAAATCAATTTTGGTTGTAAAGGTAATAAGGTAAGTTAATACTGCCTCACAAATTTCCAGTTCTCAATGAATGTGAGTTTGTATTAGTTCAGGTGAGATGGTAGCATATGTATTTGAGTTGGTAGACTATTCGTTTGAAGAATGGGTGTGTAGCTTAGGCACTTGCAATTTCATTATTGGGTGCTCTTTTATTAATGAGGCATGAAGCCAGAATATGCCTATCGTGGATGTTTAGGTTGGTGTGAAAGAAATGTATAGCACTAATTTAAAATATCAACTTTCATCCTCCTGTCAACACCCACAATCCGATTAACTGGTTGTAATTTCTTTAATGTGGGAGTGATGTACAAATCTGATGCTGTTTTACTCCTTTGGAATATTTAGGAAAGTAGTACGAACATGAAACCTGCTCTGCTCCTGATTTTTAGTTTGTCTTGATCTGTACCTTTTTTTAAAACTTATTTTGTAGGAGTACAAGAATAGAACATAGAATATTAAGTGCAGTACAGGCCCTTCAGCCCTCGATTATGCCACAGGTCGGTGCAACAATCTGAAGCCCATCGAACTTGCACTATTCCATTATCATCCACATGTTTATCCAATGACCATTTTTAAATGCTGTTAAAATTGGTGAATCTACTACAGTTGCAGGCAGTACCTTCCATGCCCTTATTACTCTGAGTAAAGAAACTACCTCTGACATCTGTCCTATATCTATCACCCCTCAATTTAAAGCTATATCCCCTCATGCTAGCCATCGCCATCAGAGGAATAAGGCTCTCGCTATCCACCCTATCTAACCCTCTGATTATTTTTTGTCTCAATTAAGTCACCTCTCAACCTTCTTCTCTCCAATGAAAAAAGCCTCCAGTCCCTCGACCTTTCCTCGTAATGCCTTCCCTCCATGCCATACAATGTCCTAGTAAATCTCCTCTGAGCCCTTTCCAAAGCTTCCATATCCTTTCTATAATACGGTGACTAGAACTGTACGCAATATTCCAAATGCGGTCGCACCAGAGTTTTGTACAACTGCAGCATGACCTCCTGGCTTCAAAATCCAATGCCTCTACCAATGAAAGCTCACACACCATATGCCTTCTTAGCAACCCTATCAACCTGGGAGGCGACTTTGAGTGATCTATGTAAATAGTCATCAAGATCTCTTTGCTCATCTACACAACCAAGAAACTTGCCATTAGCCCAGTACTCTTGATTCCTGTTGCTCCTTCCAAAGTGAATGACCTCACACTTTTCTGCATTAAACTCCATTTGCCACCTCTCAGCCCAGCTCTGCAGCTTATCTATGTCCCTCCTGTAACCCACAGCATCTTCAGCACTATACACAACTCCATCAACCTTCGTATCATCTGCAAATTTACTAACCCATCCTTCTATACCCTCATCCAGGTCATTTTATAAAAATGTCAAACAGCATTGGCCCCAAAACAGATCGTTGCGGTACGCCATTAGTAACTGAACTCCAGGATGAACGTTTTCCATCAATCCCCAACCTCTGTCTTCATTCAGCTAGCCAATTTCTGATCCAAACAGCTAAATCACCCTCAATCCAAGGCCTCTATATTTTGTGCAACAGCCTACTGTGGGAAGCCTTAACAAACTGAAATCCATTTACCCACCACATTAACCACTTTACCCTTACCCACTTGTCTGGTCACCATCTCAAAGAACTCAATAGAGTTTGTGAGGCACTTGCACTTGAGGGTTAAGTTAAGAGGAAGGCTTGTACAAATTAGGCTCATTTTCTCTGGAATTTTAGAAGGTTAAGAGATGATTTGATCAAAGCCTTTAAGATATTATTAAGAAAATATGGGATAGATAAACTATATTAAAGTATGGGAGACTGATTAGCAAGGTTAGATCTCATGGAATACAGGGAGAACTAGCCATTTGGATACAGAACTGGCTCAGAGGTAGAAGACAGAAGGTGGTAGTGAAGGGTTGTTTTTCAGACTGGAGGCCTGTGACCAGTGGAGTGCCACAAGGATTGGTGCTGGGCCCTCTACTTTTTGTCATTTACATAAATGATTTGGATGTGAGCATAAGAGGTACAGTTAGTAAGTTTGCAGATGACACCAAAATTGGAGGGGTATTGGACAGCTAAGAGGGTTACCTCAGATTACAACAGGATTTGGACCAGATGAGCCAATGGGCTGAGAAGTGGCAGATGGAGTTTAATTCAGATAAATGCAAGGTGCTGCATTTTGGGAAAGCAAATCTTAGCAGGATTTATACACTTAATGGTAAGGTCCTAGGGAGTGTTGCTGAACAAGGAGACCTTGCAGTGCAGGTTCATAGCTCCTTGAAAGTGGAGCCGCAGGTAGATAGGATCGTGAAGAAGGCATTTGGTATGCTTTCCTTTATTTTTCAAAGTACTGAGTACACGGATTGGGAGGTCATGTTGCGGCTGTACAGGACATTGGTTAGGCCACAGTTGGAATATTGCGTGCAATTTTGGTCTCCTTCCTATTGGAAAGATGTTGTGAAACTTGAAAGGGTTCAGAAACTATTTACAAGGATGTTGCCAGGGTTGGATGATCTGAACTACAGGGAGAGGCTGAACAGGCTGGGGCTGTTTTCCTTGAAGTGTCGGAGGCTGAGGGTTGACCTTCTAGAGGTTTACAAAATTATGAGGGACATGGATAGGATAAATAGGCAAAGTCTTTTCACATGGGTCGGGGAATCCAGAACTAGAGGGCATAGGTTTAGGGTGAGAGGGGAAAGATATAAAAGAGACCTAAGGGGCAACCTTTTCACGCAGAGGGTGGTACGTGTATGGAATGAACTGCCAGAGGATGTGGCGGAGGCTGGTACAATTGCAACATTTAAGAGGCATTTGGATGGGTATATGAATAGGAAGGGTTTGGAGGGATATGGGCCGGGTGCTGGCAGGTGGGACAAGATTGGGTTGGGATATCTGGTCGGCACGGACGGGTTGACCAAAGGGTCTGTTTCCATGCTGTACATCTCTATGACTCTATATCCACTGGTTGGGGATTGGAGAACTATGAGCATAGTCTGAGAATGAGGGCCCAACTATTGAGAGATGTTAGGAAGCACGTCTACACTCAAAGGATGGGAGAGGTTTGGAATTCTCTTCCATTGACAGCAGTGAATGAAGGATCAGTTGGTAAGTTTAAATCTGAGATAATGTTTTGTTAAACAAAAGTGCTAATGGATATGCGCCAAAGGCAGGTATGTGGAATTAGGCCACAGATCATCCATGATCTCATTGAGTGGTGGAACAGGCACGAGGGGCTGAATGGCCTACCTCCCTTCCTGTTCTCCTATATCCTTTAATCTAACAATCAGTCTGAAAAACCATATTTCCTCATCAATGCACAGCCTTACTGACTCAGACGTTTTAACAACCTCCAATTTGATCACCCTTTCTGAACTTGAACAGAATGCCAATCGTGGTGTTTTTGGATGCTGTTTTATATTATTTAGCCATAAAGCGATATCTCACTTTATGGATGTCAGCTCCATCAGAGAACAGGCTGTGGTTGTTGGAATTGTGAAGGTGAGTGGAACACTAAGCTTCTTGGAATTTTAATCTCTTAACCAGCTTGATGAAAGGATGGAATAGTTTGCTTTTGTAGATTTGCTTCTCTCGTGATTACACCTTAGCAGCAACTTATGAAATTACTGAAATTCATACTTCTCTGATTTGGTATATCTTTGAGGGTAAATCTCTTGCTTGGAGCATGTTTTAGCTTAACTTCATGAAGGTTTTTTGCCTCTTTCATAATTAATAACCTGTCTTTTTAAAGCAGTACAATGTTTACATGCCTGCTGCAGTTAAATATGGGGGGGGGGGTGGCGGGGTTGGGTGTGGAAAAAGCCATTGAGTCAAAGAAAGAAATATTAGGACAAATGACCAAAATCTTGGTCGAATTGCTCATTTCTCTTTTTCAGGAAGATAGCTGGAGTGAAAGAAGGTTTCAGGGGGCATTTTGAGTTTGCAGGGCACAGACAGCTGGTGTTGCAACTGCCAAGATTGGAAACAGCAGAAAGTGGGAAAAGGACAGAAGCCAGAGTTGGAGAAAAGTTTTCAAAGAATGGTATGGGATTAGTTGGTTTTGAGGTAGGAAGGGCTAAAGACACGGTAATCATTGTCTCCAAGGATGAGAAATTGAATATCAAGGCTAATATGGTACCACTATTTAAGAAAGCTGATAAGGACAAGCCAGGAACTATAGACCAGTGAGCTTGACGTCGGTGGTGGGCAAGTTGTTGGAGAGAATCCTGAGGGATAGGATTTCCATGTATCTGGAAAAGCAAAGACTGATTTGGGATAGTTAATATGGCTTTGTGCATGGGAAATCATGTCTCACAAACTTGATTGAGGTTTTTGAAGAAGTAACAAAGAGAATTGAGGGCAGAGCAGTGGACATGATCAATATGGGCTTCAGTAAAGCATTCACAATGTTCCCCATGGGAGACTGGTTAGCAAGGTTGGAGCTCATGGAATACAGAGAGAACTAACTGCTTGGGTACAGAACTGGCTCAAAGGTAGAAGACAGAGGGTGGTGGTGGAGAGTTGTTTTTCAGACTGGAGGCCTGTGACCAGTGGAGTGCCACACGGATCGGTGCTGGGTCCTCTACTTTTTGTCATTTCCATAAATGATTTGGATGTGAGCATAAGAGGTTTAGTTAGAAAGTTTGCAGATGACACCAAAATTGGAGGTGTAGTGGACAGTGAAGAAAGTTACCTCCGATTACAATGGGATCTGGACCAGATGGGCCAATGGGCTGAGAAGTGGCAGATGGAGTTTAATTCAGATAAATGTGAGGTGCTGCATTTTGGGAAAGCAAATCTTAGCAGGACTTATACACTTAATGGTAAGGTTCTAGGGAGTGTTGCTGAACAAAGAGACCTTGGAGTGCAAGTTCATAGCTCCTTGAAAGTGGAGTTGCAGGTAGATAGGATAGTGAAGAAGGCGTTTGGTATGCTTTCCTTTATTGGTCAGAGTACTGAGTACAGGAGTTGGGAGTCATGTTGCAGCTGTATAGGACATTGGTTAGGCCACAGTTAGAATATTGCGTGCAATTCTGGTCTCCTTCCTATCAGAAGGATGTTGGGAAACTTCAAAAGGGTTCAGAAAAGGGGACGGCACAGTGGTATAGCAGTTAGCACTGCTGCCTCAGCACCAAGATCCCAGGTTTGATTCCAGCCTCGGGCGACTGCCTACGTGGAGTTTGCACATTCTCCCTGTGTCTGTGTGGATTTCCTCTGGGTGTTCCAGTTTCTCCCACAATCCAAAGATGTGCAGGTCAGATGAATTGGTCAAGCTAAATTGCCCATAGTCAGGGGTGAATTACTGGGTGGGTTACTCTTCGGAGGGTCAGTGTGAACTTGTTGGGCTGAAGGGCCTGTTTCCATACTGTAGGGAATCTAATCTAATCTAAAGGATTTACAAGGATGTTGCCTGGGTTGGAGGATGTGAGCTATAGGGAGAGGCTGAATTGGCTGGGGCTGTTTTCCCTTGAGTGTCGGAACCTTTATAGAGGTTTATAAAATCATGAGGGGCATGGATAGGATAAAGAGACAAGGTCTTTTCACTGAGGTGGGGGAGTCCAGAACTAGAGGGCATAGGTTTAGGGTGAGAAGGGAAAGATATAAAAGAGACCTAAGTGGCAGTGTTTTCATGCAGAGGGTAGTACATGTGTGGAATGAGCTGCCAGAGGAAGTGGTGGAGGCTGGTACAATTACAGCATTTAAAAGGCATCTGGATGGGTATATGAATAGGAAGGTTTTGGAGTGATATGGACAAAGTGAGTACTTCAGATACTGGACATCAGAGTCCAGATCAGAATGGTGCTGGAAAAGCACAGCAGGTCAGGCATCATATGAGGAGCAGGAAAACTGACGCTTTGGGCAAAAGCCCGAGAAAGGGATATGGGCTGGGTGCTGGCGAATGGGACTATATTAGGTTTGGATATCTGGTTGGCATGGATGGGTTGGAGCGAACGGTTTGTTTCCGTGCTGTACATCTCTATGACTCTAAGCCATTGGCTCTGGAGGCATTGTAGTTCAGATCGCACGAGGTTGTTTACTTTGTGAATGCAAATCACCTGAAGCCAAGTCATGGTCTCCTCATTTGCTGAGTTTAAGATGACTACTTCACTCCTTAGTCTGGATGGAGGACAGTCCCTGAATATGTGCAGTATTGCTGCTTTTTCCACAGCTGTAAAGTGTTTTGCATGACAGTCCCAGCAGTGGGAGGTGGCTCTGCAGGGTGAACTGAACCTGTTTAATAACAATCACTTTTGACCTAATGGCTCAAAGTCTATTTCATGGATTGGGTTCATCCCAAGGAACTTGTTTGTAACTTCCTGTGTTCCCCATTCCTTGATACAGAGGATATCTGCTGGTGGATCATGTTCGGGACAGCTGCTTCATATGGGATACAAGACGGGTAGTGGGCAGTGGGTGGGTCATACATGTTACGGAGTGGCTGAGTATGTTACAGAATGGATGGTTTCACCTAGCTTGTGGATTTTCCCCAGTAAGCTGAATATTCAGGAATGATGGCTGTGAGGATAGGAAGCCAGGGGATTGGTGTTGACCAGAAGTTCCAGTTATGATGTGCATTACTGCATAGACACATTTAGTTGTTTGATGACCATGGCCAGACAGCTGTACAGTGTTCTGCTGTGCGGTTTAATGGGCAATAGGCTCATGGTGCATAATAGTAATGTCCCTACGTCTGAGTCTGGAGACTCACTATCTCTGCGCCGGGAGGACTAGGTTCAAGTCCCACTTGCTCCAGAGGTGTCTATTAGCATCTCTGAATGAGGAGAAAATGTAAAAAACATAATTATTGCATGGTTTAACATCTTTGTGCATATACAATGGAAAACATTAACTGCAACTTTAAATCTGTGGAAGATTTGTTCCAGGTGACAGTTTTATATGTCAGTTATTTTGAAAGTTTCTTGTTAACTTGAGTCTATTTTTAATTCCTTTTTTTAAATATGGTGGTGTCTCAGAAATTAATGTTTTCTTTTCTGTGGCTTTAAGTTTAATGGAGAGTTCACGTTTATTTATTAATTCTTCTCATTCTGCTTCTGTATAAGTTCAAATACCCTTCAAGTAACAGAAGGTATGATCCTCTACAGTTACTGCATTATTTAACAAATGAGTTGGTGTGAATTGTATCACAAAAAAGTAGCTCCTGAAAATCAAAAACGAACTCTGGAAGATACCATGATGAGACCTCCAAATATGTTATTTTGATTCTTTGTGTGTTTGAAGTACATAGGTCATTGATGTTTTCTTTAAATATCTCAGGCAAGTGATGAGAGTTGGGGAGTACAGAGAGGCAGCTGAGGGGATAGCTGCAAACAGTAGAACGACATGAAGTTTGGATAAGAGAATAGTAAAGACTTTTGACTTGAGGGCTATAGGGTTACGTTTTGAGAGATTAAAAGTACAGAAGGGTAAGAAAACCAATGGATTTAAGTTGTGACCTGAAAATTTGAAAATTAGAAGGTGCTAAGAGACCAGATCAACAAGGATGGGGCTGATGGATGAATAGGACCCCTGATAAATGTGAGATGATGCACTTTGGATGAAGGAACAAAAAAGGGAGTATTCAATGAGTGGAAGGCCACTAGGAAGCTCAGAGGAACAGCAGGGTCTTGGGGGTATCCCCGAAGATTGCAGGACAGGTTAATAGGGTCGTTAAGAAGGCAATATGGATGCATGCTGTTTCCAGTAATGGCATAGATGACAAAAGCAGGGAGGTGATGTTGGAGCTGTACAGGACCTTAGTTAGGTCACAGCTGTAATACTGTGTGCAGTTCTGGTCACCACAGGAAGGATGTAGTAGCACTCGAAAGGGTAGAGAGGAGATTCACCAGGATGTTGCCTGGGTTGAAGCATTTTAGTGATGAAGAGAGACTGGATACGCTCTTGTTTTCTTTGGAGCAGAGAAGGTTGAGGGGAAACCTGACTGAGGAGGATAATATCATGAGGAACATGATAGGTTGAATAGAAAGCAGCTGTTTCCCGTCCATCAAAGGGCCTATAACAAGGGGGCATGGCTCTTGTGGCAGTGATAGCCTTCCTATCTCTGATCTCAGAGGCCTGGGTTCAAATCCTAACTGTTCCAGAAGTGTGTTCTAACATCTCTGAGCAAGTTTCCTGATGAAGAGCTTGTGCCCGAAACGTCGAATTTCCTGTTCCTTGGATGCTGCCTGACCTGCTGTGCTTTAACCAGCAACACATTTTCAGCTCTGATCTCCAGCATCTGCAGACCTCACTTTTTACTCAAGTTAAAATTATGCCTCTTTGTTAGTTTTTTTTTAAAAGTGAAAAGCAGGAGGTTTAGAGGAATTTTGAGGAAAATCCTTTCTCACCGAGAGGGTGGCGGCGTCTGGAATGCATTGCTTAGGAGGGTAGTTGATGCGGGAAAACACACAACCTTGAGAAAACACTTGGAGGAACATGTGAAGCACCATAGCATTCAAGATTGTGGGCCTGATGTGGGAAAGTGAGACTCATGTTGGTAAAATATTTTTGGTGGTACAGACTCAAAGGGCTGAAAGGCCTTTCCTGTTCTGTATGATTCTACGTACTTCTGAATATGGATAAAATATGTCAGAGTCATAGAGGCACAGCAGGGAAACAGATCCTTTGGTCTAACTCGTCCATGCCGACCAGATATCCTAACCTAATGTAGTCCCGTTTGCCAACAATAAACCTTTCCTTTACATAATCCCATCCAGATGCCTTTTAAATGCTACAATTGTACCAGCTTCCACCATTTCCTCTGACAACTCATTCCAGAGACGCAGCACCCTCTGTGAAAAAGTTGCCATTTAGATCCCTTCAAAATTTTTCTCCTTTGCTCCCTAAACCTGTGCCCTCTATTTCTGGACTCCCCCACCCTAGGGAAAAGCCCTTTGCTTTTTACCTTATTCATGCCCCTCATGATTTTGTAAACCGCTATAAGGTCATCCCTCTGCCTCCGATGCTCCAGGGATGAATAGCTTGAGGTTAAGGGAAAGCAAACTGGCTAGGAGAAATATGAGAAGTGACAGCATGAATAATGGATTTGGTAGCAGATGGTTGAAGTAGGCATGGAGGCAGGGTGTAGACACAGACTGAAGTAGTTTAAGGTGATGATTAGAGGGTGGATGTCCTGCTGAAGTTGTGATCAGTCCAGTTCTGACAGGAATTGTATCTAGGATTGAAATAGATAGCAAGTTTATGGTGGGTTTAAATATTGAATTTTTCCAATATTTAACCAGAGAAAATAGTAGATCATCTGATAACGAATAGCAAGCAGTCTTTAGCAGAGGAACTGGAGAAATCCAGGTGATTGTTGAACAAGGGCATCTCAAATACTTTAAACCACATAATAATAAAATTCACATTAATGAGATTTAGTAGTTTGTTGCTGTTACTTCACAGAGTTTGCTAAATTTAAGAAATACTATAGTTTCTGCTTTTGTGATATTTGTTTGCCATATAATCTTAAGAATGACGATTGGATTTTTGCCATGGTAAAAATCACACAACACCAGGTTATAGTCCAACAGGTTTAATTGGAAGCACACTAGCTTTCGGAGCATCGCTCCTTCATCAGGTGATAGTCACCTGATGAAGGAGCAACACTCCGAAAGCTAGTGCTTCCAATTAAACCTGTTGGACCATAACCTGGTGTTGTGTGATTTTTAACTTTGTACACCCCGGCCCAACACCGACATCTCCAAAGCATGACTACTATCGACACCACTAACTGCTGCATTTTAACCAGCATGTGAACTATTCTCATCTTTGTTTAAATTGTGACTTGCTGATGGGTTAACTTTATCCATGATCAATAATATCCTCAACTGAAGGAGAATTATGACAAGATAAAACAAAGAACTGTGGATGATGAAAATCTGAAACAAACAGAAATTGCTGGAGAAACTCAGCAGGCCTGACAGCATCTGTGGAGAGAAACCAGAGTTAATATTGTGTGTAGTGACCCTTCCTCCCAATGCCTGCCTGACCAAAGATCACTGGACCCGAGAGTTAGGATGAATTGAGCTGAAGTTAGAAGCTTCAACATACGGTTTTCAGAATCCCTTCCTATTCTTTTTCCACTTTATTTTGTGAAACAAACCATGATTCAAAAGATGATTTACATTCTCTTAGTCCATCCATATTAAAAGGTTCAGCCTTTCATCATCTCGACTGTATATTTACTCTCTGCATAATGAATGTTGTACCATCTTGTTGAATGATTAGAATCCCTGCAGTGTGGAAACACGCCCTTTGGCCCAAGAAGTCCACACTGACCCTCAGAAGAGTCACCCACACAGACCCATTCTCTGACCCTATATTAACCCTTGACTAATACACCTATCACTATGGGCAATTTAGCTTGGCCAACTCACTAGACCTGCATATCTTTGGATTGTGGGAGGAAATCGGAGCACCCTGAGGAAACCCGCACAGACATGGGGAGAATGTGCAAACTCCACACAGCCAGTCGCCTGAGGTGGGAATTGAACCCAGGTCCCCCAGTGGTAACACTGAGCCACCGTGCTGCCCACTTGTTCTTTTGCAATTTAACTTGAGGTTTCTTTTTGAATTTACTTTTTAAAAATATCTTAACTACCTCTGGTTATTCAGTCTTGCCATAAAAAGCCTTTTTTTTTTAAGAAGTCCTTTTAGATTCACAAACTCAGCACTGCATATCAACCTTTTGGTTTCTGTCCCCACTGTGCCCAGTCTTTGAATTTACATTTGTGGGCAGTTCAGAGGAGGTTTACTAGATTTTTCCACCCTTCATTTCTGGAATCACTGCATGGAGGCTGGTATCCCATCACCAAGTCACCCTTTATTTACATGTGCACTGTACTTGGTTACTGACCAGCCAGCTCAGAGCCAGTCCCTAGCCTGAGAAGAGCTTTAGAATCTCCTGCTTATATCAGTCAGTAAGGGCTCCCTGATTCAGGTTATCAACCTGGGCCAATCAGAGATCTCCTACTCAATGAGATCCACTTGGCCCTGATCCTGGTCCCAATCACTGCAGGGATTTGAGAAATCAAACAGTTTAGGCCTATACTTTCTGAAGTTTGGAAGAATGAGTAGAAATCTAATTGAAGCAGTGAAGATGCTGGAGAGGATTAACCCAGATGCTACTGACGTAGAGAGGATGTTTCCTCATGGGGAAAATCTACAGATCACAGTGGAGCAGAATTAAGAGATAAAGAGAAATTACTTCCCTCCAAAAGGCCATGAATCTGTGGACTTCACCCCAGAGTGCAGTGGATGGTGGGACATTGAGTACATTTAAGGAAGAGTTGGACAGATTTTTTAACGAGTGGGTTCGAGGGTTATGCAGAGCGAGCAGGGAAGTGGAGTTGAGGCCATGATGAGATCAGCCATGATCAAATGACTGAATTGGTTTGAGGGGCTGAAAGGCCTACTCCTTCCCCTGATTATTATGTAAATCTCTCCAGTATTAAGTTTAGTTCACTTATACTACATTAATTGATTTTTGTTTGGGCTCTTTGAAATTTGACATTCACAGTACATTTTCATCTTTACTACCATTTCAGCCAGACTCTAGTATTTAACATATTTTTAGTCATTTATTATAAACTGTGTTCTCAGGTAAAATTGATTGGAACATTTTTCATAAGTGATGAGAGAACTAAACCCAACCCTATGATTTACTGAGAGGATTACTGTGCTAAATAGTGCACAAAAATGAAATATCTTTAACTTATATGCAGCTGAAGAAGTAGAAATGTGGGCTTAAGACACATTTTGGTTAGTGGCTTGAAATATTGTACCAAGCATAAAATTAAATCTGTGTATTTGAGTGAGAGAAGAGAGGGAGCCAGCATCTACTGATCTGTTCGTCTGATGGCAGAGAAGGTGCAGGGAAATATGTGGATGGGGGTGTAATTTGAGTTTTAATGATTTAAATTATTAGACTAATTAAACCACATGAGATAGTGGAGTGATTGGAATGAGGGCCAGGTAGATCTCATTAACTGAGATCCTTGTTTGGGATTATTGACCTGGCTGATCAGGAACGCTCTGGCCGACAGATTATATAGCCAGCAGATTTAGAATCTCCTCAGTTTAGGGTACTGACTCTATGCTGGCTGGGCCATAGTCAGTGTATTAACTGCTGCTGTGGGTATTTGTTTTTTTTGGGGGGGGGGGAAGATTCCTGAACCAGCTGAATTATATAGCCATGTAAATAAAAGCAAATTACTGCGGATGCTGGAATCTGAAATCAAAAGAGAAAATGCTGGAAAATCTCAGCAGGTCTGGCAGCATCTGTAAGGAGAGAAAAGAGCTGACGTTTTGAGGCTAACTGACCCTTTGTCAAAGCTTTGATTTGTTCAGATTTTCCAGCATTTTCTCTTTTGGGATTATATAGCCAGTTTGTTAACTGTTATTCCTTTTTTCTTATTATTGAGAATTGATTTCTAAACTGCCAGATCCACACAGTCGATGTGTTTCAGATTCTCATTAGGAAATTGTTGTTTCATTGGCTGGTTGCAGCATCTGTGTCACTCTTTTCTTCTTTACTTTTGAGAAAAGAACCATGCTGATTTTGTGGTAGGGCTTGTCCCTTGCATTCTGTTTTTCTTTTTTTTTTGAATGTGTTTTCACTTTTTTGGTGTTTGCACTGAGCCCTTGTGAGAAAATGCGTCTTTCCAGATGAGCTGGCCCCATATGGGTAGGCCTGGCCCTTCGTGGGTGACTAGGCCTCTGTAAAGACTGAACGTCTGTGTGTCTGCTTGGAGATGAGCAATTGCTGAATCCTCGAGTGGACCAAACCCCTGTGAGTTAACTGCACCTTTACAATGTACTGTGTTCCTGTGAGTGGGCCTGTTTCTTTGGATGGACCAGGCCTCTGAAGACTGAACACCCTGTGTGTGTGGTGTGGACTCAGCCTTCGGGACTGGACCAAATCTCCAAGTTAACTGCAGCTTCACAATGTGCTGTGTTCTAGAGTGGGTGTGTGCTGGGAGGTGAGCATTTGCTACATCCTGGAGTTTCGGTGTAGACTCTGCTTTCAGGCATAGACTCTGCCTTTGTCTTGGAAAATGTAGTGAGGAGTTTGTGAATTATGCTACTGTATGTGGGTTTTGTAATTAATTGTTTGAGTACGGGCCAGAGTGGGCTAGTTAGTACATGGCTGAAAATGTGCTGCTGGAAAAGCGCAGCAGGTCAGGCAGCATCCAAGGAACAGAAGATTTGACGTTTCGGGCATAAGCCCTTCTTCAGGAATAGTTAGTACATGGGGTGGCTGGGAGCTGGAGGGTCAATGACCGACCAAGGGGGATTTGTTAGTACGCAGAGTGCCTGGGGGTTGGTAGCTGACAGTGTGCGCGTAGGAAAGCTGGTCAGGGGAGAGGGGCAGCCAGTATGCGGGCTAGCTGGGGGCCGGAGGGTTGATGACTGGCTTGGAGGAAACAGGCCAGGAGGAGCCTGTCAGTACGTGGGGTGGGGTGGGGCCAGGCAACTGTTAGCGTCCTCCACAGGAAAGCCGGTATAGGCCAGTCAGTACATGGGGAGGCTGAGTCAGTCGGCTGATAGCAACCCATAGGAAGGCTGACCGGGGAAGGACCGGTCAGTATGCAGGGAGGCTGGGAGCCGGGCGGCTGATGGCCGGTTTGTAGGAACACTGGCCAGGAGGAAGGGTTAGTCAGTACATGGGGCAGCCGGGAGCTGGAAGGCTGATAGCCCGACTGTAGGAGGTCAGGTCGGGGGTGGTTTGGTTAGCACGCGGGGTGATCGGGAGCCGGTGACCAATATCCATCCCAGAGGAAAGCGGGCTGGGGAGGGTCAGTCAATACACAGCGTAGCGAGAGACCAGAAGACCAACAGCCAGCTCATAGGAGATTGGCCCGGGGTAATCTAGTCAGTACGCAAGGTAACTGGGAGCTGGGTGATCGACCAGCCTAGAGGAAAGTGGGCCTAGGGAGGGTCAGTTGGTACGCAGGATGATCACTATCCTGCAGGAATGATAGCCATGGGCCATCTGTTCACTACATGGTGGAGACTGGTGTCAGTGTCTTTTTTAGCAGCTATATTGGGCCTGTGCTCTATGCACTTTTTCTGATTTGATTGCACTGTCTTGTCTGTGTTTGTTACTGTTATCTTTGTGATGAATGGAAGTGGGATTTGAGGTTTGTCCTCATCTCCCTGAAGGACTGGTTGAACGGTGAGTTTTGGTGTTTAGCTTTTTCTTAAGATTAGATTACTTAGTGTGGAAACAGGCCCTTCGGCCCAACCAGTCCACATTGACTCTCAGAAGAGCAACCCACCCAGACCCATTCCCCTACATTTTACCCCTTCATGTAACATTACAGGCAATTTAGCATGGACAATTCACCTAAACTGCACGTCTTTGGACTGTGGGAGGAAACCCATGCAGACACGGGGAGAATGTACAAACTCCACACAGACAGTTGCCTGAGGCAGGACTTGAACCCGGGTCTCTGGTGCTGTGAGGCAGCAGTGCTAACCACTGTGTCACCCACTGCCCTTTCCCCTGTAAACAGTGTTTTTTTTGTGAACTGCTGCTTTGTTTATTGTAAGCTGTATTTTGTACTGTTTAATAAAATAAAAAATTCAAAGTTTGTGCAAAGATTTGTAGCTCGGGTGCTTGTTGTAGTGGTTCTGTTTGCCGAGCTGGAAGTTTTTGTTGCAAACGTTTCGTCCCCTGGCTAGGAGACATCATCAGTGCTCTGGAGCCTCCTGCGAAGCGCTTCTTTGATGTTTCTTCCGGCATTTATAGTGGTCTGTCCTTGCCGCTTCCGGGTGTCAGTTTCAGCTGTCCGCTGTAGTGATTGGTATATTGGGTCCAGGTCGATGTGTTTGTTGATGGAGTTTGTGGATGAATGCCATGCCTCTAGGAATTCCCTGGCTGTTCTCTGTCTGGCTTGCCCTATGATAGTAGTGTTTTTCCAGTCGAATTCATGTTGCTTGTTGTCTGAGTGTGTGGCTACTAGGGATAGCTGGATAGGGATATTAAAAGTAATATAACCGGGGGGACAAAATAAGCAGGAGATTCATACTAGTAACTGGCTCCGAGCTGAATGGTCTGAGCCCATGTACTGTGCACATGTAAGTAAAGGGTGACTTGGTGATGGGACGCCAGGCTCCATGCAGTTATTTCAGGGCCAAATGCCATTTCTCAGGTTGGCAAACTGTGACTTGTGGGGTACCACAAGTATCAGTTCCTGGGCCTCCGCAATCATTTGGAAGTAGAAACCAAGTGTAATATCTCCAAGTTTATAAATGATGCAGAACTGAGTGGGAATGAATGTTGTGAGCATGAAACAAAGAACTTTTAAGATAATTTAGATATACTGAGTGAATGAATGGACAGCAATGTCCCAGATGTAACATCGTGTAGATAGTTTGAGGTTATCACTCTGCTAGGAAGAGCAGGCGTGGAATATTTCTCAAATGGTGAGGGATTGGGAACTGTTCATGTCTACAAGGACGTTGAGCTTGTTTGTGTAGCACTGACAGCTAACAAACAGGTGCAGCAAGCAACTAGGAAGGTGAACGGTCCATTACAAGAGGATTTGACTGCAGGAGTAAAGATGTTTTGCTATAATTGTATCTAATCCCAGTGAGACTGCACCAGGGGAGTCCTGTGCAGCTTCAGTTCCCTTGCTGAAGGAAAGTTGTCCCCAGTAGTGGAACTGACTGACAGGGAGGGATTGAGAAGGCTGGGTCTGTATTCTCATTCAGAGGAATGGGAGGTGATTCCATTGAAACTTAAAAGGATTTTCTAAGGGTGTGACAGGGTAAATGCAGGAAAGATGTTTCTCTTGCTGGGGCCCTAAAACCTGAGGGGGAGCGGTCACAGTCTCAGAATGAGGGGTATAGAAATGAATGAGGAATTTCTTCACTCAATGGTGAACGTTTAGAATTCTGTACCACAAACACCTGCGGAACCTTAGTCATGGAGAATGTTCACGATAGCGATTAATAGATTTCTATCCACCAATGACATCAAAAGAGTTGGGAAGAGTTTGGACAATGGCTTTGATGTACAGGAAGTCCCCAAGTTAAGAACTTGCAACTTACCAATGCTTATACTTATGAATCCCATACAGGGCCAGTATGTGAACATTTCCTGTACTTCGAAATGGTTGCTTTATATTGTCCAGCAGTTTGTTCCAACTTGTATACAAATCAGCTTGTGATTGGAATCCAGAATCGAACCTGTTTGCAGCCAGGTTGACTGGCCATGGTGTAGAATGGTAAAGTTTTAAAGGGCTGAATGGCCTATTATTGTAGTTAGTATTTTGTTAATAGATTGACAGTCTATTGAGGTTGATCAGCTTCCATCAGCAGCAAAGTGGCAAACTTTTTTTTACTAATAGAAGGGAAGTGTTAGAAGGGGAGATGGATCACAGCAAATGATTTGAGGTGGAGGGAGAGAAAGGGAGGGCTTGAGGAACAGCAAATGGCAACAACATGCCAGCTGGTTGAGTGAGTGCCTGGCTGTAAGTGAGACACTCCCCAGCCAACCACCACCTCACTCCATGCTCATGTGACTTCTACTGAGGCCAGCTCAGAATGAGCCCCACCAGATATGAACCAAGATCAACCCAACTCCTTTTCTTGTGCTTAGACCTGTACCCTTCCCCAGTGAACAGAGCCTCCAGTCTAGTGTCTCGTTCTCGATAACAGTCTTGTAACTAAGAATGGCAAAATAAGTTTTTATTAATAGACTGAGCTTTTTGTTTTAAATTTCTAAAATTTGTAGAACTCGATGTCACCAATCTGCGGTTGTGTGTTGACCCCATACCTGTCAGGTTATTGGCTTGGATCTCTGGTCAGCAACTTTTTTAACAATATGACACCATAGTCTCCTCCCCTCTGCTTTGCTGTTTTGTATTTTTAATGATTATTTATATTAATTATTCATCTTGTTATGACCTAACTGGAAAGAGCTAAGTGCTGATAATCATGCCCCACTCTTCCACAAGCTGTTCCAAAATGCAGTAAATCTCAAGGTGGCCTGACTGCTGTTACGGTCAGAAGCTAATTCTTGCCTTTTGTGGTTCAGAGATACTGTCCCTATCCCTGGACTGGGAGACAGGGATCAAGTCCCAGTGCTCCAGATGTGTGAACTAACATCTCTGAACAGATTGATTAGAAATAGAAGATAATTTTTAAAAATAAAATTCTTACCACCATTTGTCATTAATGGAAAATAACTCTTTGTAATGCTTAACATTTAATGGGATTTAATGCTAATCTATTATTTAGCAATTTAAATGGTACCCTTCCAAAAATTCCAAGTTTTCTTACATTCACTCTCTATTAAGACAGACAGTGTTTGATGTACATTGTATGGGTGGCAAATGAATACAGGTTGGGTGAACAAAACTCTGAAGATTGAAGTCCAGATTTCAAGGGTGTGCTGATTTGTCTTGCAGTCCTTTTTGATTTTTAGTACTGATAACACACTCTGTAAAGTGATAGTCATTCGTTACTTCAGTGACTGATTCTACAATCCTATGTCTTGTTTAAATTCTTTAAGCTTTCTTGGTTTTTCTGTCTTTTTTCCCACGTGGAGGGACAGACCGATGCAAACAGCTTGCAGGATGCTCTGGTAGTTTTCTTTCTCCACTACCCTAGCACTTTGAGACTTCTAATGTAACAACCAGAGAGATCATCAGGCAGGACTTCCCTAACGCAAGCACTTTTGCTGCGGCGTCCGCACACGTTCTCTTCCTCACTGCTTCAAAAAGCAACTTTGTCCAGCCCTGCAAGGATGTGTAACGGCTGATTTTAAATTTGAAAAAGTAGGAGAGTTTTGCAGCTACATAACTTTATGGAATTTTCTCCTGAAGCTTATGTTTACGGCATTTATTGCTACAGGAGGGAAGTGTTCCTGCAACTGTACAAGGCGTTAGTGATTCTGCACCTGGAGTATGGAGCACGGTTTTGGTCCCCTTAGTTGAGGAGGGATGTAGTTGTTGGCTGTTCAGAGGAGGCTCGCTAAATTTATTCCAGAGGTGAGGGGTTTGTCTTACGAAGCGAGATTAGAGATGTGAACTGCTCACTCTTCGGAGTTTAGTAGGATGAGAGGAGATCTCAGTGTGAGGTATGAGATGACAAGGGGATTGACATAGAAAAGATGTATCCTTGTGTAGTTCATCTTGAATCGCAGGCTCCAGTTTTAGGATAAGGCGTATCAGATTTAAAACAGATGAGAAGAAATTGCTTCTTTTCAAATGGTTGTGGATTGGTGGAACTCATTGCTGCAGAAGGTGGTGGATGCTGGGATACTGAGTAAGTTGAAGGAGGAGATGGACAGATAGTTGACGAGTAATGGTTTGAAGGGTTATGAGGAGTGGGCAGGAAATTGGAGTTGAGGCTGGGATGAGATCAGCCATGATCGTATCAAATGGCGCAGCTGGCTGGAGGGACTGAGGAGTGCCGAGTTCTTATGTCTCTTTTTTTGCTGTTGTAGAAAATCTTTAGTTATCTGAAATTTGCTCACTGCCCATTTAAGCTATGCAACCGTCTTTCGTCCATTTGTTCTGTTTAATCCTGTGTTCAAAATGCAACTGTAATGAAAGTGAGTAAAGGGTTTTGTTTTGTCAGCTTCAAATGATTCCAAGTGCAGGTACGTTTCGTGTTCCTTAACACCTCAGCTGTAGGGAATATGTTTGGTCATCTGTGTTTGAGAAGGAAAGATTTGAATTGTGTTGATTTGAAATGGTACAGTATTGGCTAAATGAGGTTAAAAACAATGACTGCAGATGTTGGAAACCAGATTCTGGATCAGTGGTGCTGGAAGAGCACAGCAGTTCAGGCAGCATCCGAGGAGCAGCGAAATCAGCACCACTAATCCGGAATATTGGCTAAATGCCTAACACACCATGCAAATTGTTCTGGCTTACTAGTTTTGGCTTTTTTTAAAAAAAAGTGGGCAATTCAATGTTTAGGCCAGATGTGGTAAGCGTTAATTTGTTAGAATAATTGCAATTGTGTTTCAATAATATTGAACTTTAAGATATTTGCTGTAGTAGTTTATGCAGCTGGTAGCTGCTGTTTGACTTGAACCCCTGTTGTGCTAGCCTGGCCTCTAAAACAAACGTTTTAACTGTGACCTTTCCATATCTTAAGCTGTCTTAAAATAACTGAAATGTTTGCTTGTTCAGAGAAAACCCCTTCCCAGTTTTGTGCCTTCAGGACTGGTTAACTTCACTGTCATTGAGCTCTGTGTGTCAGCTGATGTAATCCCCGTGTCAAAACCCAGATTGGGGATTGAGTGAGGCAGATGCTATAACTAGTCGGCAGGTGGTGAAGGAAACTCCTTTTGTCAACAGGAATATCTTCAGTAAAACTAAATTTGGTTATTATGAGTAGTTTGTGGAATGCGAAAAGTTGGATTTTTGAAAAGGAAAGGATGGTTAAAATGACAGTGAAGTAGCTTTTGAAAGAAATGCAGTTTGATCTATTGTGCACTCATCTTATTGGTAAATATATGCTGGCTGCACTCCGTACTATGTGATTCTTTTCATCCCCATTTCTAGTTTCTCCACCTGAAATTCTCTTCTACAAGTGACATGATTGGAACATCCTAAGGGGTGATGGTGAGCATGGAAAAGATGTTTTTTTACTGCATGACACTCTGGAACTGATTCAAAATTGAGTTGCCTGTTCAGGACTTCAGAGATTTTGAGAAAAATTTTCCTGAGCTTTGGAACTACCTTCCTTTTTTTGAAGATGGCCTTTGAACATTTTTATTTTAAGGCAGAGGTGGGAAAGTTATTGATGAGCAACATTTGGGGCAGGTGGGCTGGTGTGGTTAAGGAAGGCAGGAACGTGGAATAATCAGATTGATCTTCATCTTGTGGAATGGCAGGTACATGCTCAGGGGAGCAATTCCTCTTCCTCATTCAGATGTTTGCATGTTGGTGTGTGTCCTAATCCATAACATTGTTAAATGGAAAGTCCTGTTCAGTGAAAGAAATCGATAATTTTTTGTTGCCTTTCTGGACAACCAGTACTTCAATTTTGTCTGGAGAGATCATGTGACCAGTTCATTTAGGGGAAAGGCATATTTGTCATGTTACCTGAATTGATCAAAATAACATGGGATTTAACTATGTCACTGTCAAACCTTCTCCTCTGTTTTTAGTTGTACTTCAGTCCCACGCTCCTGATCTTTGGGCACCCGATGCAGGGTGGAGGAGGGTAGGGTAGGTCAGAGGACCTCCTTATAGATCTGCTCCTGGGCCTGGCCAAACTGGCCATGAACAGGTCCAGGCAGCGGGCCGTGGAGGGAGTCATTAGGGCCGATTGCCTGCCCCTCTTCTGCGGTTACATTAGAGCCTGGGTGTCTCTAGAAAAGAAGCACGCTATGTCCACCAACGCCCTTGAGCTGTTCAGGGAGAGGTGGGTGCCGCAATGAGTGGAGTGTATTATTTCCCCCTCAACTCTATATTTTGATTTAGTCCCTGCCCTCCCCTTCACTGTTTGATCACCCAGCATTGCCCTTTGATGTGAAGGGCATTGCTTGTCACTGGCCACTTGGGTGTTTCCCTTGGTAGAATATGAATAAAGACTTTACACATGTTGTTTTTCACTGTGTCCAACACCTGCACACACACGACATGGGTGGGGGGTAAAATAAGCACTACTGCTGTTAGGCGGTAGTGTGATGGAAATAGAGAAAAAAAATAACCAGGAGATCTAGATCTAGAATCCCCTCAGTTCAGGGCGTTGACTCTGAGCTGGCTGGCCATACAGCCAGTGCACTGCAAGGGAAGAGAGCTCCCTTGACTAGGGAGACATTTGCCTTTTTAATTCTTAGGTTTTTTTTCAACCAAAGACAGTCACTGTCATTTTAACCACCCTTTCCTTTATAAAATCCAACATTTTACATTCCACAAACTACTCATAATAACCAAATTTAGTTTTACTGAAGTTATTCCTGTTGCCAGAAGGAGTTTCCTTCACCACCTGATAACTAGTTATAGCATCTGCTTCACTCAATCCCCAATCTGGGCTTTGACACGGGGATTACATCAGCTGACACGCAGAGCTCAATGACAGTGAAGTTAACCAGTCCTGAAGGCACAAAACTGGGAAGGGGTTTTCTCTGAACAAGCAAACATTTCAGTTATTTTATAACTCATGCCAGTTGTTTTTTTCATACATTGGACAGTAGTTTGTAACAGATTGCAGGAATCTGAAATTTATTTTCAACATTGACTTGGAGCTTGACTGTAACAGACGGCCTTAAGGGACTCTACACAAGAAAAGGACAGACTGAGCTCTATCGTGAGAGAGGAAAAACGCAAGTCAGGCAGCATCCGAGGAGCAGGAAAATCAACATTTTGGGCAAAAACCCTTCATCAGGAATGAGGCTTGTGGGCGGGGGGGGGTGAGGTTGGGGAGGGGGAAAGTAGCTGGGAATGTGTTAGGTAGATGGAGGTGAGGGAGAAGGCGAAAAGTTGGAGAAGAGGCTGGAGTGGATAGATGGGAAAGACAGGTTAAGAAGGTGGTACTGAGTTGGAGGCTTGGGACTGGGATAATGAGGGTGGGAGGGGAAATGAGGAAACTGGTGAAATCCACATTGATCCAGTGTGGTTGCAGGGCCCCAAGACAAAAGATGAGGCGTTCTTCCTCCAGATGTCGAGTGGTTAGGGTTTGACGATGGAGGAGGCCCAGGACCTGCATGTCCTTGGCAGAGGGGGAAGTTGAAGTGTTCAACCATGAGGCAGTGGGGTTGGTTGGTGCGGGTGTCCCAGAGATGTTCTCTGAAACGATCTGCAAGTTGGCGTCCTGTCTCCCCGATGGAGAGGAGGCCACATTGGATACAGCAGATGACATTGATGGAGGTGCAGGTGAATTTCTGTCAGATGTGGAAAGATCTTCTTGGGGCCTTGGCCGGAGGTGAGGGGTAGATGTAGGCGCACGTTTTGCACTACTTGTGGCAGCAGGGGAAGTTGCCAGGAGTGGGATGTGTGCTGGTGGGGTGTGGATCTGACAAGGGAGTCGCAAAGGGAATGGTCTATCTGAAACAGCGACAGCGGTGTGGAGGGAAATATCTCCTTGGCGGTGGGGTCCAGTTGTAGGTGGCAGAAGTGGCGGAGGATGATATGATGTATCTGGAGTGCAGTGTTGCAATCCTTCTAAAGTTTCACAAAAAAATTGTAGTGTCCATAGCAACCAAAGTATAAGTTTACAGAAGTGAATTTGGGTTAACACCATCTCTGATGCTGTCATTAGCATTTGTGTTGAAATCGGTTAGCTCAGTTGGCTGGATGGTTGGTTTGTGATGCAAAGTGATACCAATATAGCGGGTTCAATCTTGCTACTGGCTGAGGTCACCATGAAGGATTCTCCTTCTCAACCTCTCCTCTTGCCTGCGACATGGTAATCATTGGGTTAAACCATCTCTGTCTCCCTCAAATGAGGTACATTAACACTCACATTTGGTTTGATGAGACACATTTGAGTTGTTTAAAGAATTAATCAGTGTGTTTTGTTAAATGAGATTCCCTACAGTATGGGCACAGGCCCTTCAGCTGAACAAGTCCACACTGACCCCCAGAGTAAGCCACCCATCTCCCTCTGACTAATGCACCTAACACTATGACCAATTTAGCATGGCCTATTCAGGTGACCTGCACATCTTTGGACTGTGGGAGGAAACCAGAGCACCCGGAGGAAACTCACGCAGACACGGAGAGAATGTGCAAATTCCACACAGACAGTTGCCTGAGGCTGGAATCGAACCCAGGTCCCTGGTGCTGTGAGGCAGCAGTGCTACCAACTGAGCCACCGTGTTACCCATAATACCCAACTCTGTTTTCTTAAGGATGGTTCTGACTCTTAATCTAAACATCATCAGAACAGTTTGCTTTGCTTAGCTAATCATTGCTGATTAAACAGAATTCTGGCACAGCCTCCATTGTAACGCACCATTGATTAGATTGCGTGCTTTGAACAAAATATATAAGGTGGTCTTTTGGGTGAATGTGTGAGATCTCGCGGCTTTTTCTCAGGACACTTTCCAGTGCAGCAAATTTTCTGAAGTGAGACATCACCTGACTGGTGTTTTATTAATGCCATAAACCGCTGCTTTATAAAAACTGATTCCATGTCTTAACTGGTTGAAAGTCATTTTAAGTTTTGCAAGGGCTCTGTGATGGCCACTGGGACTTTTCTAACTTCTCCACATGCTTCAAACTTCCTCCAGTCTCTAGAAAGTTATTCATTTCATCCCTTGAATGAATATGTTGAGCTGAAGCCATTTGTGGTAATTTGCACCTTCTTGTTTTCATGCCCAAAACTCAAAAAGCTAGGTCCTACATCTGTCCGAAACAACATTTAACAGAGAGAGGCAGAGAGGAGCCAATTCACCACCCTCTGTGTGAGAATAGCTGCCATCCTATTGTGTAGAAACTAGTCTGAACTTCAAATCAATTACATGGGTGCTGGAACAATGAATGTTGTCACGTGAACAAAACTGACTTCAGGTAGAAACTGCTTCTTTAGTGAAAAAAATATGAATAATTAAACCTTCCTTTCTCTCCATGTTGCCCTGATGTTACAAACTCTAGCCCAGTTTACTGTTTGATCATTCACATGGTGCAGTCAAAACTTCTTTTCCCAAGAGTTTAATCCAGCAGCTGCTACCTTCCAGAAGAACAAATAAAAAAAACAAAAACACCGAGAGGACCTGTGCAGAGTGAAACAGTTCATGTTGAGAGTCCAGTCTAACTTCTTCAGAACTGTCCGCCAACACTGAACATTCTCGTTTGTTTCAGATTTCCAGTATCCACAGTATTTTGTGTTTATTTAAGCAGTTAAAGAATCTCTCCACATCTTTAATCTGCTTCCATTGTGAAACCAGGTGGACCATAACGGTTCAGCCTGACTCTACACAATGACCAACCTCCTGAGAAATATCTCCCTTCGATTTCCTTCGTTGGACTGTTAATCCATTCTCTTAGAAGATTTGGCTGTGGAAATAATTCTTCTTATTTTAGTTTGACAGTGTTAAGTGCAATATAAATGATCTTCTTGAATAAAACATTAGAGGAAATTTTGACTATATCCTTTACAGTCAGCACGTGAACAGTTAGCGAATTTGCAGGCGTGTCCTGTTGGAGTAGGGTGGGAAATGAGGGGAGTCACCCAGCTCCTGCTATTGCTGCCATGGCCAGCCTAACTGCCTATATGTCATGGGGCTGGTAAGCTCTTGCTCCACTGACACTGAAGGGATGGGATTTCTCTCTGTGTAAAGTGGTAAGTGGTCTGGATGTGCTGGAGGTTCTAAACATCCCTTGGTCTCGTTGCAGAATTCTTGGTGAGTTGCTGGTACACACTGCCTCTGTGGTGGTGCTGGAAGGACTGAATGCTGAAGGTGCAGGGTAAGATATTAATGAAGCAGGCTGCTTTTAATGGATGGATGGTGTCAAGTTTTTATGAGTGCTATTAGAACTATGCTCACCCAAGCAAGTGGAGTGTGTTTTGTTGTACTCCTTGGTTATTTGTTGATTGGTAAACAGATCCTGCGGAGTCAGGAGGTGGTTAACTGATGCAGAATGTCCAGTGGTAACCGGCATTACCTCTAGTTCGCGTACCAGCTGTGTGAGCCTCCAAACCCATGTGCAGCAGCAATTTCTAGAACAGAGTGAAGTCTGTGTTTAGTGTGTGAGGAACTGCAGAGTGGCCGCACATGGAAATGTGCGGTTTTGAGGAAACATTGGTAACTCAGGATGCTAATGAGCCGATCTGGTGGAGGATGGGTTGGATGGAATTCAACAATGGCAGTGTTGTCTACATGGGTTTCCATCTAATGCTCTGGTTTCTCCTGCAGCCCAAAGGTTAAGGTAGATTGGCCATGCTAAGCTGTCCATGGTGTCTAGGTTGTTCAGGCTAGATTGATTTAGCTGTGGGAAATGCAATGTTACAGAGATAGGATGGGATGCTGTACAGAGGGTTGGTGCAGACCCGAAGGGCCGAATGGCCTCTTTCTGCGCTACAGGGATTCTTTGATTCTGTATCAAGAGCGACGAGAGTGAATCTCATCTTCGGAGGTGATCATTGCATGATGCAAATTTACTGACTATTATCAGCTCAAACTTAAATATTTCTATATCTATATCCTGAGGAGTCAGTAATTTTGCTGAACACCTTTTTAAATCATCAGCAACCATCCAAACCTATTTGCTTACGATGAAGGGAAGATTGTTGAAGCTGCTGAAACTGCTTTGCCCAAGAATTTATGCAGTGATGTCCTGGGAGTGAGATGATCACTTCCTGGTGAACACAGCCGTCTCAGATTGTGCTGGTGTGACTCCAACCAGTGGGATTGTTTCAACCAAACAAGATTTACAGAGGAATTTTATCAATAAATGAATCTGCCGCAATGCTTCATTGTGAAGCAAGATACAATACCCAGCCACGTGAGTGATTGTATTGGATGGTTTTAAGGTGGGTAGGTACTTGGGGAAGTGAAAATGAAAATTGCAAAGGAATTGGCAATAGTTTTCAGTCTTCCTTCAATCTGAGTGGGGCTAGTACTTTGGAGACTTGTAAAAGCACTACACTTGTTCCAGTAATGGTGTAAGAGCAAGCCAAGTGAATACAGGCAGTTTAACTTTGGTTTCGAAACTGCTAGAAAGCATCATTTGGACAAAATTAATATCAAACTTAGGTGAGTCAGCATGGATTTCTAATGGGAAGTCATGATTAATTAATTAAATTGCTGGAGGTTTGAGTTAAGATTTGGTTGATCAGGCTGTTATGGTGTTGATGGGTTTCAAAAAGTATTTGATACTGTACCCCACAAGAGACTTGAGCAAAATGCATTTCATGGGATAAAACACAAACAAATACAAACTGACTGAGTGACAGGCAACACATTTAGTGGACTTTTTTGAGCTGGGGTAAGGTTTGTTATGAAGTATCCAGGTGTTGGTGTTGGGATCCTTGATCTTACTGATTGATAATGATTGAGATTACAAAATTTGCCCAATATGTAATTTCAAATCTTGCAGCTGATAGGAAACATTGTAAGCTGTGAGCAGGTTTGTCTGGTATTTCAAAATTTAAATAGAAAAATTGGTGGAGTGGGCAGATGAAATTCAATGCAGAGAAGTGAGGTGATGGGTTTTGCTAAGGAGATATGGAGCAACAGTATGAAGTAAAGGGCACACTAGTAGGGATGGCATGGTGGATCAGTGGTTAGCATTGCTGCCTTGCAGTGCTAGGGACCCAGGTTTGAGTCCACCCTTGGGCGACTGTCTGTGTGGAGTTTACGCATTCTGCCCGTGTCTGCGTGGGTTTCCAAAGTCCAAAGATGTACAGTTTAAGTGGATTGGCCATGCTAAATTGCCTATAGTGTCCAGGGATGTGTAGGTTGGGTTGGTTAGCCATGGTGGTTCTGAATGAGCTGCTTTTGAGAAGGTCGCTCTTTGGAGAGTCTGTGTGGACTGGAAGGGCTCAATGGCCTGTTTCCACACTGTCGGGATTCTCTGATTGTAAAGGTGCCGGAACACAGGAACTTGAGTGTACATGTGCATAAATCATTAAAAGTTTATAGGTTGGTTTGGGGTGTGCAGTTAAAGTATACAGTTTCCTGAGCTGCTTTAATAAGGCTTTGATTACTAAAGCAAGGAGGTTATGTTGATCCAGTTTATGACATTTGGCTTGGTCATGGCTGAAGTCTGACTTCCTGTTCTAGGTGCAACACTATAGGAAAGATGTGAAGGCATTGGAGAGAGAGTGAAAGAATGTTTCCAGGGATGAAGAGTTTTGGTGATGGAGATAGATTTGGAGAAGTTGGGACTAACCTCCTCTTAAAGAGGAGAGGCTCAGATTGTTGTCTGATTGAAGTATTGAAAGTCATGAGAGTATCTATACAACATAAATTGGGCGATCTGGCACTTATAAATGGATCAAGAACAGAAGTACACGGAGAAGGTTAAGTGATAGGAGGAAGAAGATATTTCTCATTGAGCAGGTGGTTCGGGTATGGAATGCATGAATTGTGTAGTGGAGGTAGGTTCAGTTGAGTTATTCAGAAGGTGGATTGTTCCTTTTTCCAAATTACAATGTGGGTTACGGGGCGTAGATGTGGAATGGCAGGAAGCGAAATGCTACGGAGGGTTAGGTAACTAGTACAGCCAAGTAGCCACCTCTGTGCTGAAACAATTGTATAATTCTGTTTTGAGCATTTTAAACACTTGGATCATTTATAATCATAGAATTTATAATAGAATCACAGAATCACTAAATTGTGGAAGTCTCTCTCTCTCTCTCTCTCTCTCTCTCTTTTTCACCCACCCACCTACGTTTACCCCCGTAACCATGCGTTTCTCATGGCCAATCCACTGTCACCTGCACATCTTTGGACTGTGGGACAAAGCCAACATTTCAAAAGCCTTCCTAGCCGTATTTTGAAGTGTGTTCACCAAATTGTAACGGCTGAAAAGTGGCAGCCAGTTTTACATGCCACAAACCATGGTTCCGAACAGACGAGTTCATCTCAAATGTTTGCCAGACAAAAGCTAGAGTTGGTATGAAAGAAGACTTTGCGTTCAATTCCTGGTTCAATGTCTTCAGTTTTACCAATTAAGTAGCTTGGAGGAAATCTTTTTAGCCAGCCCTGAATGTCAGAAAAACCGTATTAAAGTGTGACAACAGTGAGAGAGCTGAGAGATAGAAAGTAGAGATCTCTGTCATACTCTCTCATTTTGAGCTGCCCTATAGTGTGGTAAGACTATAGCAACTTCGGATAAACTGGGCAGCTGCTACCAGCAATCTTCTCCAAGTGATGCAGATAATTATAGGCTGTTCTGCTTTTAATGTGCATTTCATCAATGTGAATTGGCTGTCACGTGATTGATGAATGGGGGACGCTGTTTCTAAAGCATGACCGTTTAAAGCGTGTGTTGGGTATAACACGATTGCATCGTCGACACTTCAAGCTGTGTTTCTAAAGTGCGATTTTTATATAATGCGGAGCTGTACAATTACACAACCATCGTGTCTAGAAGAACTGACTGTAAATGAATGGGCAAAAAGTTGGCAAATGTAGGATAATGTGGGAAAATGTAAAGTTCGTTTTGGAATGGAGAACAAAAGAACAATGTTATTTAAATGCAGAAAGCTGCAACACAACAGGACTTTGGAACTACTTGTAAATGAAACACAAAGTTAGCAGACAGGGGAGCAGGTAATCAGGAAAGGGTAATGGAAGGTTGGTTCTTATTTCAAGGAGGTTGGAGTGTAAGAGTAGGGAAGCCTTACTGCAACTGTACAAGGTGCTGGGGAGACCACATCTGGAATACTGCGAGCAGTTTTGGTCCCGTTTGTTGGAGGCACTTCAGAGAAGATTTGCTAGAATGATCCCTAGTATGGAGGGATTGCCTTAGGAGCAAAGGTTACACAGGTTGTGCGTTTTCTCACTGGAATTTAAAATAATCAAGGGTGATCTCATTGAAACGCTGTAAGATTCTTATGGGGCTGCACAGGGTGAATGCTGAGAGGATGTTTCCCACCAAGGGAGAGTCAAGGACTTTAGGGCACAGCCTCACTCAGGTGGGGAGGGATTTGTTCTGAGGGTTGAGAGTCTTTGGGACTCTGCCCCCACAGTTCTCTATCACAGACTGAGATTCCTGATCAGGAGGGGAATCGCAGATTATGGAGACAGGACAGGAAAGTGGGGGTGAGGAATTACTGATCAGCCGTGGTCCTATTGAATAATAGAGCAGTTTTGAGGGGCCGAACAGTCGCCTTGTGGTCCCTTTACGTTTTTGTGTTTCAGCTCGATTTACTACTTGATCATGTTTAATCTTTGGTCAGTTTTTTGCACTGAAGCGTGAAGAACCAAGTTAATGGTGGAAATTGCTGGCCATCATTGTTGGGGTAATTGAGCCCGTTTCTTATGACTGTTTTAATGAGCAGTTGCTTCAAAATAGATGTAACAAGGGGGTTTAGGATTATGTTTCTGATTTTTCCACTGGCTTGTTTGTTCTTTTTTTAATTTCTCTACTTTCCTCAAATAGTTGTTTTGACTCCTATATATTAATGTTGTTTTGATGTCTGACAGCTCTGAGTTACATCGTTGAATGTAATTCCAAAAATACAGGCTAGATGCAAGCTGCTTTAATTAGAGACATTCTGTGCATAGTTTTCCAACTCATGAGTTTTCTCTTTCAGCTTGTGGGGAAACGCTGAAATACAGACTTTGCTTTGCAGAAGGCGATGTATAGAAGGTGGAAGGAGTAAAATAAAAGGAATACCTTAAGCTGCTCTCACATATCTTTGTTAGCAGATGGCCACAGTATCCTGGGACACAATCAGCCTACCCAGGATGTGATTTATCTGCCCATCAGTCACTTATCCAAACTGGTTCCTGGCTGGGATTGCCAGTGCGGTTTGTATGAATAATAATGTCCAGCCATATGTTAGGAGTTGGTCTCTGTCTCTGTCCTCAATTGATCCAATTTGACGTAAATGCATCAATATCCAAGCTCTTGAAATTATTGGGCAGATTTTTTTTTGATCTGGGTCGATAAATGTGCTGTGTTTTTCAAGTTGTACTCCTGTTAAATGTAACTCCTGGGGGGGATGGATATTCCTTTTGGTCACTATGTTGAACTCCCCCTTGTCCAAGTCTGAATCTAACCCTGGCACCATTTCTCCTTTTTTGGTATGGTTTTAGAGATTCCAGGTACTCTCCAGCTGGGCTCCTCATTGGCTGCAGGAAAGCTGCAGCTGGAAAGGTGTAAACTCTGCTATTGCTGCAGTGAGGTCGGAAGTAGAGAATACGTTTGCATTTATGTGGCACCTTTCGTGATCTCTGTCGACAACTAATGAATTATTTTTGAAGTGCATCACATTTGTATTGCGAGATGAGAGTCCTAGCCCTGACTTCAAGGCCACATTCAACAGACTCTGGCATTGATGAACCTTAGCAAAACCAAAATCAGTAGGTATGGCGGGGGGGGGAAAGCAAACTCTTCAGTGGTTGGAGTCATACCTGGCGCATAGAAAATGGTTGTGGTTGTTGGAGGTCAATCACCTCATCTCGAGGACAGCTCTGCAGGGGTTCCTCATGGTCGTGTCCTAGGCCCAAAAATCTTCAGCTGCTTCATCTATGACCACCTCTTCCATGAGGTCAGAAGTGGGGATGTTTGCTGAATGCGCAATGTTCAGCACCATTCGTGACTCCTCCGATACAGATGCAATCCATATTCAAATGTAACAAGATCTGGATGATGACCTGGCTTGAGCTACAATTGACAAGAAATATTCCCACCCCACACATGCCAGGCAATGACCATTTCCAATAAGAAACTAACCACTGCCCTTTGACATTTTAATGGCATTACCACCACTGACTCCTCCAGTGTCAGCATTCTGGGAGTTACTATTGACCAGAAACTCAACTGAACTCACCATATAAACACAGTGGCTACAAAGCAGGTCAAATGTTGGGAATAGTGCAGTGAGTAACTCCCCTCCTGACTCCCCAAAGCCTGTCCAACGTCTACAAGACACAAGTCAGGAGTGTGATGGAATACTCCCCACTTGCCTGGCTGAATGCAGCTCCAACAACACTCAAGAAGCTTGACACTACCTAGGACAAAGCAGTCCACTTGATTGACACTGCATTCACAAACATCCAGTCCCTTCACCACCAATGGTCTGTAGCAGCAGTGTGTACCATCTACAAGATGCACTTCAGAAATTCACCAAAGATCCCTTTGATAGTGGTTTTCAAAAGCACAATCACTTCCATCTAGAAAGCCAAGGGCAGCAGATACATGGGAACACCACCCACTGCAATCCACTGACCGTACTGACTTGGAAATATATTGCTGTTCCTTCAGTGTTGCTGGGTCAAAATTCTGGCATCCCCTCTCCAAGTCAACCGACATGGACTGCAATGATTCAAGAAGGCAGCTTGTCACTGTACTACTCTTTGTGCTCTAGTTTGAGAGTGCAGACTTTGGAGACCAAGTGCTGCAAAGATATCCAAAAGCAAGAAATGGCCATTTTGGTTGGTCCTTAGCCATGCATGTGATTTTAAAGTATTGTGGTTGCAGGGATAGAATGCTCTCAAAATCCGTCCCTCTACTTATCCATTGGGGTCCTCGTCATCTCCGAGTTCCTTCCTCTGACAGCTTGTATTTATTTACAAAGGACAAGTTGGCAATCCAGCAGTCAGTGTTACTGTGCCCTCTTCCCTTTGTCCTGTCTATGTAATTGTTTAAAAAATGGAAAACAGATTTAACAATGCTGCTGTATACGTTGGACAGCACTAAATGTTGGAATGCCTGATATCCAGGTACCCTTGCCTGAGGTTATTATCAATTAAATAAACGACATGGTTGACAAGTTTATATCAGCACGTACCATCTGTTGAAAGGTCAATGAGCATTTTCTACTTTTATAATTTATTTCGAGACTTTTCTAAGTTTAAACATACCAGCCTCTGGTAATCAGAAATATGTCCTGAAGAGTTACACCAAAAATTTCATTCTTGTAGCACCATTTTAATGTAGTAATGTATGTTCCAGTCTGCTGTACTGAGCATTAATTGGACAAAAGTTGACACTGCATCAAAGGAGGAGGCGTTGGAACTGTTCATCTCTCTTTAACAAAGATTCTGGAGGGTGTTAAAGAGATTGAGGGAGGGAAATCAAGAGCCTAGAATCTGCATAACTGAGAATATTGAAGAATAGACCTAACCGGTCTCATGTGCATAATCTAAAGCTGGTTGTTCTGTGTAGTACTGAGGGCAGAAGTCAGAGTAGCCTCCTTCTGGAAGTGATGCTAACGAATGGATTGTTTGTCTTGTCAACTGAATGTGAAAACATGCTGTGGCATTGTTGAAAGAACAGCAGGGATTCCTTCCCATTTGATGGAAAACATTCCTGAGTGAGCACAACAGAAACCGATTTAACTAGTTATATTTATTTAAAACTTTTGGAACTTGAAGTGTAAATTGGCTGCTAAATTTCTCAACTAATGGAGGCTGCAGTTTCCAAGTAATCCATTGATTAGAAAGCTCTGTGGGACATTTGAATGGCATGCAGAGTTGTACATAAATACAAGCTTGCTGTTTGTTATCCACCGCCCCATAACCAAGGCAAGGACGTTACAGAGCACTTTACCACAGCCAGTTCTGATTATATTCTAATATCATACTGTCTGTATGTACAATCAATGGAAAGATCTGTTTCTGAAGACATTGTGGAACTAAAACAAATGAGATGAATGTAAAACTTTGTTTTTTTTTGGGAAAGGAAGAAGGTTGTAAATTAAATTGTAAAAAATGCAATACTTGTCCTATTGGTTCTTTTGTACATCTTAACTGTCCTTATTTTGACTACTTGAACAATTGACATTTCAGACTAGTGTAGAAAAGCTATGTTGTGTCTCTTTCTTTTTCCCTTTGCTATTGATTGGATAGTGAATGAAGCAATGCATTATTGAAGAAGCATTTCCAGTATTATGTTTCTGGTGTGAGAAATTGTTTGCAGTTGAAGTCACTGCAGTAGAGTTATAGTTTCATGTGCCTTGATGATGGTAAAAAGTTTAAATGAAATCCTAAGTTAGCAAAGAAAGGGGTGTGCACATGCACGCACACTCAATCAGGGACTCTTACAGGTTTATACCCCCATATAAATGGATGAATGTCACCAACAAGTCAACTGTCAACACCACTTTAATATTACAACCCAGTGAGTATGATGGTTGAATATAAACCCAAAGTCACTGTACACCTCCTATCTGTTCAGCTGAATTACCTAATTTAAAGTAAGGGTTAGTTGTAGTTAGGACGTGAAGTGATAAAATGTTAATCTTGTAGAACTTTCAGAGAACAGCCAAGAATGGGACACAATGGCTGACTTGAATTTGATTACTCCCAGTTTGTTCTGTTTTCTCCTCATTTCTCTTCTTGAACTCTGAATAACTGCATTATTTTATCCAATAACCTATTTAGTTGTTATTTTTATTGACACTCCTACCTGCTGTTATACTGTATGGTATCTTGAGATTATAAACCCAGGGCCATTTACCAGGTACACACCAAAAAAAACTAGAATGGGAAACAGCAAAAGAATATCTCCCTTCCTATTTCAACTCTGTTCCCACACAACTCCTGGCCCTCTGCATAGGTTGATTGGAAAATATCCAGAATTGTTTATTAGACAACTCTGGACCAGGTGAGACTTCAAAGCAGCGCTCCAAAGGTAAGGACATTGCCACTAGACTGCAAGGATCCCCTCTCCTGTCGCTGTCTTAGTAAGTCGCGCTGTACTAGCCCTGGATAATGGGGCTAGACGGTTACGTTAGCTCAGCTCACTAACCAGCTGTTTGTGTCAGGTCAGTTGGGTTTAATTGATTTGAAGAAGTAGCTGAAACAGATTCCCCTAACTGGGTCAGCTCAGCATGTCATTAGAAACTTACTAGAACAAGTAAAGGGAAAATTACCACAGTCCTACCAGATCATAGAGATACACTTTTTTTGAGAGAGAGAGATGACGGGTGGTGGTTTAACCTGAGGGTCACCACCTCTCTGCCGAGACGAGAACTGGAGAAGGAGAGTTCTTCGTGGTAACCTCAGCTATTGTGGGAATTGAACCCATGCTGTTGGCGATTTTGCACACTGGCCAAACTGAGCTAACTGACCCCAGCAATGTAACATTATCCTGTTGAGGCACCTGTAGTCTAATGATGGACCATTGAACCTTCAGTCAGATGCTGTTGTTTGAATAGTTGTCAACTGTGACAGAAAATATCAAACTACTAAAATGCACGTTGCAGTGGGATTGGAAGCCTGTAACCCTTCTTTAATCAAACACAAAGCTGAACGTAAGTCCATTTTTCTAGGTTTATTCTGGTCCGAGGGGAGAGTGAGAGATATTGAGAATTTGTGTTGTGAAGTTTATGACCACAAGAAATGGTTACTTTTGATTCATTTCTGTAAGTACAAGCTGTTTTTGTAATTTAGATGTAACTTTTTTTTGCAGAAATTGGTCATTTAATGAAGATATTTTTCAAATAGCCAAACACTAAAGCCAAACTGGATTTCTGTCCTATTCTCTGATGAAGCCTCCACCAGCTGTGGTTCAATAATACCATTGTTTAAGAAAGACGCTGCGACTATTGAGAGACACAGCAGTGAGTACGTTTAGTTAGTAGTGACATCTGATGTATTTTCAGTTTCTTAATACAAATAAGGACTATTGTATGAGGTTGTGAGGGATGAAACACCATCCACTTTGAACTCCACAATTGATGGGGCAACAAATTAGGATCTCTGAAGGGTATTCTCTCCATGTAGTCCCTCCTCTCCGTCTTGGTAACAACGCTTCATGGTGCTTTGTAACCTTATTGATGGATCCTGTTTGGATCAATAGAAAGACTTGCCTTGGGAGGAGTTCTGCAGGTGAACTTGTGGACCAGGAATTTTCTCCGTAAAACTGTCTAATCCAGGGTGCAATCCACTCAACCAGCCGTGAAGTGTACGGGTGTTGAAGCTACACCCTTTGTCACGATAATTATTGCTGTTTGCTGGACAGTGTGAAGTTCCTGAAACCACTTAGTCACTGGGAGAAGTCAGTGAGGAGATCTGGGTGAGGGTTTAGGATGCCAGATGCAGTGCAAGTGGTCGCACTGTGAATATAATGGAAGATACTCATTGTAGTGTCAAGGTAGCTAATAATCTGTTTTAATTTTAGACAGCTACTGGGAAATGACATTTCATAGAATCTCTACACTGTGGAAGCATTCTGCCCATCAAGTCCACACCAACCCACCATATCCAGAGATTCTATGGGAAATTTAGCGTGGCCAATCCACCTAAACTGCACATTTGGGTGGCACAGTGGTTAGCACTGCTGCCTCACAGCGCCAGAGACCCGGGTTCAATTCCCTCCTCAGGCGACTGACTGCGTGGAGTTTGCACGTTCTCCCCGTGTCTGCGTGGGTTTCCTCCGGGTGCTCCGGTTTCCTCCCACAGTCACAAAGATGTGCGGGTCAGGTGAATTGGCCATGCTAAATTGCCTGTAGTGTTAGGTAAGGGGTAAATGTAGGAGTATGGGTAGGATGCGCTTCGGCGGGTTGGTGTGGACTTGTTGGGCCGAATGGCCTGTTTCCACACTGTAAGTAATCTAATCTTTCGACCATGGGAAGAAAATCCACACCGACATGGATGATTTGGGGTGCGGAGCAGACTCAAGGGACCCAGTAGCATACAGCTGTTTTTATGGTGCAGATTGGAGGCTGTTGGGATGGGGCGGGTTAGGGTTGGCACATGGGATGGAGAACGAGGGCAGAGTCAGGGCAGGTATGTTGAATCTGAGGGAGGTTTAATTAGGGAACATGTGGTATCAAGGGTCAGTTTGGAGGGTGCTGGGTCCAAGTGAGGGCTTGGTTCCTGTGAGGTAGGGAGATGTGTTTCTGCAGAGGGTTGGTGTGGGGAGTACCAAAGATGAGTTTGTTAGTGGATTGGCCAGGCTAAATTGCCCATAGTGTCCACGGATGTGCAGGCTGGGTGGGTTAGCCATGGGAAATGTAGGGTTGTGAGGATAAGGTAGGAGGTATGTCTGGGTGGGAAGCTCTGCGGAGAGTTGGTGTAGACTCAATGGGCTGAATGGCCTGCTTCCACTCTGAAGAGATTCAGTAGTGTGCTGGGTGTTTAGTTTTCTAGTTAGCCAGGAGTTGGAGAGCAAGTTTTAATTGCACTAACTTTAAATTTTAAGAGGTAACTAATGAGTTGGGTCAGACAAAATCCTCTGAAATTTCCAACTCCAACTTAGAGTTGAGATGCCTTCCATACTGCTCTGGATTCCAAATGCCCACACAACGTTTCCATTTCCCTGGCCAATCCTTTTGAATCGGGACCTTCATATTTCCAAGCTCATGTAATAATTATAAAAGCACAGAAATCACTCGTCTTTGAATGTTATTTTATTTTGGAATAGGCTTCCCGCTTTTAAACTGTGTGTGAAATCAATTGTCTGTCTTTTTTTGTTTTGTAATTGCTTTTCATTTCTCTGCTATGAGCTTTCAAGAGGGTGGGCTTGAGTTTGAGTTAAAACAAGAGCAGACAGGAGAGGGAGTTGGGATCAGGAGTTCATCATGAAATATTGAACACTGTCGAGTAAGTGTCTTTTGACGTAACGTGTTACCTGGAACGTGTTTTGTGGTGCCCTGTGATGACAGGGCTGTGTGCGCCTGTCCAGATATACACTAACACTGTGTTAAAGTTCACATTCTACAACAAGTCAACTGTTGGCACATGCCCTGTAAAAGGCTCTACATTACACAAGAGGTGTTTTACCGTAGTAAAGTAATTAGTTTGAGTATTTTGCCTTCCAGAATTCTCATTTTTTTTTTTGTTACATTCATGGAATTATATTCGCAATGTTGGCTTACTCCATTGCTCGTGTCTGACTCAGTGGGATTTCCAGCCCCACTATTGACTTAAATGCACACTTCCACATTACTAATCAATGTCTGCATGGTTGTATGTGCAATCTTATCAATGAGACATGTAAAAATGTGGGGGGAGTTGGAGGGTGAGGGAGGCTGGTTGTTGTTGCAAAGGAAGAATTTATTTTTAACGGTTTGATTTTTGTTTTTCTGTCCTCTCAACAAGACTGGTTCCTCAAATTCAATCATTTGCATTTTTTTAAAAAAAACATTTTGAGATGCATTTAAGGAAAACCTGAAGGGAACAACAGCTTCAATTGTTTGAAGCTGATCTAGTTAGGGTTGAGTAATCCATATCCCTTAAATCGCCACTTCTGATTAATGCCATGTCTTGCTTTGTACCCCTGTTCCTGTCAATCAGAATCATAGAATTCTTACAGTGTGGAAGCTGACCATTCGGCTCATTTGAGTCCACACCAACCCTCGGAAAACCATCCCACCCAGCCCCGTCCCCTTACCTCATCCCTGTAACCCTGTGTTTCTCATGACTAGCCCCCACCTAGCTTGCACAAGATGGGCAATTTAGCATGGCCAATCCACCGTAACCTGCACGTCTGCAGACTATGGGAGGAAACCTGAGCACCCAGAGGAAATGCAGGCAGACGCAGGGAGAATGTGCTCCATACAGACAGCCACCCGTGGCTGGAATTGAATCTGAACCCATGGTGCCACGAGGCAACAGTGCTAACTACTGCCCCAACCATACTGGTCCTGTATGGAATTCATCCTCTAGTAAGGGCTAACATGATGTAGATGCAGCAAGTTAACATGTTAGTCTTCGGGGATTTATTATTGACAAACACATCTAGGCTCCTTTGCACATCTCTTACCATTTAAGAGATGCTTTATACATCTGCTCTTCCGACCTAAGGGGATAGCCTTACATTTTCCACATGATATCCCATCAGCCACGTTCTTGCCCACTCACTAAATCTGTCCTAATCCTCCTGAAATAGCTTCACATCTTCAAAGCACGAGGGTAGACAAACAGGAGGCTGGGAGAACACAGCAAACCAGGCAGCATCAGGAGGAGAAGTCAATGTTTCAGGTATAACCCTTCTTCAGGTCCTGAAGGGTCATACCTGAAATATTGACCTCTCCAGCTCCTGATGCTGCCTGGCTTGCTGTGTTCTCCCAGCCAGCTGTTTGTCTACTTTAGATTCCAACGTCTGCAGTTTTTTTTGTCTCAAATCACCAGGGAGCTGGCTTCAATTCCATCCTCAGGTGTCTGTCTGTCTGTCTGTCTGTCTGTCTGTCTGTCTGTGTGGGTTTCCTCCCAAAGTCGATAGGTGTGCAGATTGGGGTGGATTGGCCATGGGGAGTGCAGAGTTAAAGGGATAGCATAGGCGGTGGTAGCTCTGGGTGGGATGCTCCTCCGAGGATTGGTGTGGACTTGATGGGCCAAATGGCCTGCTTCCATGTGGTAGGAATTCTGAGAGGCTCCTTGTAAAGAACGTTAACCTGCAGTATTTTAGGATCAGCTATTAACAAACAATCTCAGCTTCTCTAGTCGAACTGTGGAGAGTCTATTCCTGTTCGGATGTTGATGAACTAATGGTGAAGGTTGAGAAGCCTGTCTGGAATGTTCTGGTCATGTACTGGTCCTTTGTCAGTGTTACATCATGTTTTTGATTATGATGTATATTTTAAATAGTCTCATCAGAGATCATGTTATTAAATGTTGGTCTTCAGTCTGCACCCATATGAGGTTTAAAATATCCAGGTGAGTTATAACCCAATAGCAGTAGTTTTCTTTAGATTTTTGATGATTTGGGTTTTTATTTCTAGTCTCTCTCTCTCTCGTTGTTTGGATCCTTCAGGTCTACATGAGGAATATAAAGTTCAGTTTGTTCCTCACCGAAGCAGCAGCACGTTCTGCGGCCCTGATCGCTGATTGTCAAGGGTGATGCCAAATACTTTTCCTCCTGACTTTCTCTGTCTGTGAAGGAAATCTTTTGTGATGTAAATAAGGTATTTGCAAAAGACAAAATTCTTGCTCTTATGGTCTGTTTTTGCGGGGGCTTGAAAGAAGGAGAGGATGTTATTAATCCCATGTTTATACAGTTGTTTGATTAGATGTTCTGAACTAACTGTCTATTGCTTTTGTTGGGGTCTAATATTTAACTGTTTCTGTCAGTTTCTTGCTTTACCCAGAAGCTAATGAACTTTGACCATTTCTGTGTGCCCTGGAGTTTGGGTTCTGCAGTTCCTGGTTCTGGGAGAGTGGACAGGATGTAAATTTGGTGAAGCCACCTTGTGGTAGATTGGCTGTTTCCATGCTGTTTCCTTCCTCGAGATCAGAGTGGTGCTGGAAAAGCACAGCAGGTCAGGCAGCATTTGAGGAGCAGGAAAATCGACATTTCGGGCAAAAGCCCTTCATCTTTCATTCAGTTTTCCTGCTCCACGGATGCTGCCTGACCTGCTGTGCTTTTCCAGCACCACTCTGATCTAGACTCTGATTTCCAGCATCTCCAGTCCTCACTTTTGCTCTGTTTCCTTCCCCTCTCTGTCTGGTTTGTTTGTTGCTGTATGGTTACCATTTAACTGCTGCTTCCCTATAAAAGAAAAGGGCTGTCCCTCTGTTCTTTACCGCAGTGGGCTGTCGAGGCTGGGTAACTAAGTACATACAAGGCCGAGAGAGATATCTTAACCAGGAAGGGAATCGAGGGTTATGGGGAAAAGGCAGGAAAGCGGCTTGGAGGATTATCAGATCAGTCGTGATCTCTCTGAAGGGCAGAGCAGATTTGATGGGCCGAAGGACCTAATTCTGCTCCAAAGACAAAGCCTTCATGTACGTGACAATAAATTCAATTCAATTTAATTCGATTCAATCTCTTGTGACCTAACGCACTACATAATACTGATGGAGATTGAACATCCAAGTGCGTGTTTTCATGTGACTAATGTGACGCTGGAGGCATTAGTTAAGGAGCTAGGCAGGAGGCAGCAAGACATGGTTTTACAATTTGTGCTCTAGCAAGGGATGGGTACAAAGAGGTGGAAAATCCTCAGGAGGGAGGCACTGGCAGAACAGAATGGGGAGGCCCAAGTCTGCCATTTTGGACCTTGGCCAGAGCCCAAAGATGTGGGAGGTCATCATTTGTGACTGCTTCTCCACACAGCACCACGGCACCCAGCATCCCCTTCCCCGTGCTGCTCCATGCACTGTGTCCCTATCACTCACCCATCACCACCTATTGGCCCACAGCCAACCCCCAGATACTTGCCTGACCCTCGCCAGTCTTGCACCCACTACCTTGTAAGACCTTAAAATATAGGAGCAGAAATTAGGCCATTCAGCCTGTGGAATCTGCTCTGCCATTCATGGCTGATAGGTTTCTCCATCCCATTCTCCTGCTTTCTCTCTGTAACCCTTGATACTCGAGAACCTACCTATCTCCGTCGTAAATATACTCATCTGCAAATTCTGAAACTGGGTCCTACAGGGCCAGATCTGTTATTCACCCACAGATTGTTCCTGGGAATCCCAGGCTGCTTTCCCTACTAGTCATGGACTGGTGGTTGTGAGCAGATTCGGTTCTGGAGATGATTTGAAAGGAACACCAATGGAGGGCAATGTGAAGCAGGCATTGAGATTTTAAAAAGATGTCCCTGTTTGGGATTGAGTCGTAAATACGTGTTTGTAATTTGGGGACCCCTGTATCTCTGAAGGGAAGAGGTACTGATGTTAGCCCAGATACACCCTACCCCTACCTGTTCAACGTTATGCATCGTGTAGCATATCTGACTTTTCTGAAATAATTAATCCACGCTTACTCAAATACCTGTTGCAACTATTGTTTTTGAAAAGTCTTTTGCAGCTTGCTGTTTACAGACCCTAGTCATTTGAGTTTGTTGTTACATTTCTAATGAAATCTGTTTCTCTGGTGTATCCATTCTGTTACTGTGCCAACAAAAGCTGTCTATTGTAACGTTCTGGGAACTTGCTGTTCTAATAGTTGGTACATTCAAGTTCCAGTGCTAGTTGCTCTGTCTAATTCTGCATAGCAATGGATGCCAGGTTTTTGAGTTTTTACTAAGTCACTGCAAAACAGCTCAAGGGTCACTGAAGAACAGCCCAAAAGGTTAATGTCAGTGTTAGCCAGAGAGGGGGAGAAGCGAGCATCATCAAAGAGAAGAGTGCAGCTGTGAAGCTGTTTAACTCAAAAAAAGGTCAGAGGTTTAGTGTGCTTAAGACTTTGTTTACATCTGTGAACAGTAAAATTATTTTCCCGTTCTGCGTGGAAATTGTAAAATCCTGGTTTCTTTTGGGATAGCTGAGCTTCATCACTGGTTGCTCCATCTACGTAGCTTGAGATTCACTGTGCTGCTGCTCCAGCTCTGGCCCTGGGCCTCTGCAGCCCGTGCCTCTGCAGCCTCCAAAATATTGCTGGTTGCTTTCCAATATGAAGAGACTAGAGATCACCTCTGAGGTCACGCCTTGTTTCTGGAGCCCTGGACAGCTTACATTATTCGAAAGTTGGATGAAATGCGCAGCAGTGTTCCCTGTAACTTTTCATCATCCTTCATGGACCTGTTGGATAAGCAGCCAAAGGCGGTGGGGGGGTAGCCCTTCATGTTGAGAGACTGCAGGGTCAGCTGAGCTTGTGGAGGGTCAACGTGGACGTTCGTAAATTCTCTTCCACAAATACTGGATCAGTTGTTAAAATTCATCCATCTCTGATTGAAAATTCATTCAGCAAATTCAGGAAGGGATGTGGGCCAAAGGCAGGTATAAATAGGTCACAGATCAGCCATGATATTATTTAATGGTAGAACAGGCTGGAGGGGCTGAATGGCCTACTCCTGTTCCTTTGGCTGAAAAGCCTCCTGTGTTTCTAAGACTGTATAACACATTGCGCACCAGTGTACATTTCTTCCTTCTACATTGTTGCCACAGCCCTTACTTTAGCCTGCCATGGTCTCCAGCTGTGCCAAACCGAAACATTATTATTAAGCTGGAGAGGGTTCAGAAGAGATTTACCAGGATGCTGCTGGGAATGGAAGGTTTGAGTTATAAAGAAAGGCTGGGATTGTTTTTCATTGGAGTGAGTAGGAGGTTGAGAGGTGACCTTTATCAAGGTTTACTGAGGGGTATAGAGCCGGTGACTGGCAGGTGTCTTTTCCCTAGGATGGGGGAATTCAAGACTGGGGGCACATTTTTACAGTGAGGAGAGATTTTTAAAAAAGACGTGGGGAAACCCTTTTTACAAAGAGGGTGGTTTGTGTGTGGAATGAACTTTCAGATGACGTGGTGGGTGTGGGCACAGTGAGAACATTGTAAAGACTGATAAGTACGTGAATAGAACATTACAGCGCAGTACAGGCCCTACAGAATAGGAATGATTTGGAGGGAAATGAGCCAGGAGCAGGCAGGTGGGCCTAGTTTAGTTTGGGATTATGTTTGACATGGGCTGGTTGGATCAAAGGGACCGTTTCCATGTTGTATGACTCTTAGCTGGTGAAGGTTGTTAAGAACGTGCATTTGTCTCTTGCTTCTGGATTAGTGGTGCTGGAAGAGCACAGCAGTTCAGGCAGCATCCGAGGAGCAGTAAAATCGACGTTTCGAGCAAAAGCCCTTCATCAGGAATAAAGGGAGAGTGTCTGGAGGGTGGAGAGGGTGGACTTGCCTCTTGCTGCGCACGTACAGCATTGAAGATCAGCCTGATGTGCAAATGTCGGGGGTTGTTGGTAGCTGATGAGGTCAACTATCCAAGACCCTCTGCATGTTGGAGAACATGACTTGGGTGTAATGCTTTCCCAAGTCTAAACGAAGGTTTGAAACCTTCCTAGTTGTCTGAAAGGTTTCCCTGTACGAACACCATTCCCAGCTATTATTTTTAAAGCTAACTTGACTTCCAGTATCCACTCTGCAGTAGGCAGGAAAATTGATGCATTCCCCCCACCTTTGAGAAATCGTTTCAAACTTTTTCCAGTTGACTTCAGCAGGTCTGATTGCTCGGTATCAAGTTCTTGCCAGAGTTACTCTGAAGGCTGCCTTTTGATCTGTGCCATTTATTTCCAGACAACAGGAGAACTCAGTTAGAACATGGTTTGATGGCATTACATCACTTCTCCTGCAATGTTATCTCTCTTGGTGCCTATCTGCTGCAGTACACAGACTGCAAGTATTTGACCCTGAAGCAAAGCAAACAGGAATTAATACTCTCACAAGCATTAATGCTATACTTAACCTTTGTTTTTTCTTAAGTAAATCATAAGTTGGGGATTACTGCTGCTGTTTAAGAAAGTAACAGATGAGTATGATGTTCCATTTATTTAAGATTTTCCACAAAAATTCCATTTTTGCTTCAGTTAAGCTTCAATGTAATTTCTAACGTCCTTTTAAGATTGTTGGGTTTTGCTTTTCTAAGATGTGGGGTTGTGATGCTTTCTCATTTGAGACATGCTTAAAAGACACAACGCATCTGGTCTTTCCACAGGCAATGGTTTTCAACTTCACCATGTGTGACTTGAATTTATTGTGGTTGTCACATTTTTATCAAAAGGCAGATAATTGAGAGGCCCTCTATGTCGGATAGGCTGTTGTAGAACTTTTTTAAGTAATTGCAGTCAGACGTTGTCGGAGTATTTCAGACCCTGTCCTTGATGATTAACTCTCCTTTCCCAGTGATTTCAGTGTAACCAGAATCCTCTGTTTTTGTTAATCTGCTTGACTTCAAAACCATTTTTTAATATACTGAATCTGATTGTGGTGCTTTAATCGTGTGTGCAGTTAGGGAACAGAAAGCCTGTTGAATCTGTTGCATGTAAAAAAAATCCACCAAATGTTTTTTGGATGATATGTAGTGGGGTCTGGTGTAAACTTTGGTAATGCGAAGCTCTAATACCAGTGAGTTGTGATATAGGAATGTCCCATCCTTTCCCACCCCTTCTCTCGCTTTCAGATGAGAGGTATCAGTATCTGAATCATTGAGTTCTCTGAATCTGGCCTGTATATACGGCGAGTTTCTTGCTAACGGTGATTTGTTCAGTAATGTTTAGGCTTTGCAGAGTCCATGAGAACTGAAGGAAGGAGCTGAGTGCATTATCCCCATTTCAATACCTCTCTGAATCTTTGCTAGTTCCCCTTTTATCGACAAAACTTTTGTTTTGCTTCATTTGGACTGGAGGTGTTCAGATGGAATGAGCTGCCAGGGGAAGTGGTGGAGGCTGGTACAATTGCAACATTTAAGAAGCATTTGGATGGGTAAATGAATAGGAAGGGTTTGGAGGGATATGGGCTGGGTGCTGGCAGGTGGGACTAGATTGGGTTGGGATGTCTGGTTGGCATGGACGGGTTGGACCAAAGGGTCTGTTTCTGTGCTGTACATCTCTATGACTCTATGACACTTTGATTACCATTAAAACATAGGTTCCTTTATAACAAATAATAAAGAAGGATTTAGTTCCTAAAACCAGACAGTGATATCAGGGCTTTATTAATGTGGATGGAAAAAGTAGGTTGCAAGAAGGCAGTGGGGAGCACAGTGGCTCAGTGGTTAGCAGTGTTGCTTCACTGTGCTAGGGACCTGGGTTCGATTCCAGCCTCCAACAACTAACTATCTGTGTGGAGTTTGCACACTCTCCCCTTGTCTGCGTGGGTTTCCTCCAGGTGCTCCTGTTTCCTCCCAGCAATCCAAAGACATGTAAGTTCAGTGGACTGGCCATGCTACATTGCCCATAGTGTCCATGGATATGCAGGTGAGGTGGATTGGCCATTGGAATTGAGGGGATACATGATGGGGTAGGGTGTGGATCTGGGTGGGATGCTCTTTAGAGGGTCAGTGTGGACTTGATGGACGGAGTAGCCTGCTTCCACACTGTAGGGATTCTAAGAGCTATGTTGAGTGTTTTGTCCTCTGAAGACTGTGTGTGTTCAGGTCCTACTCTAGGAGTCTTCTGTTCTCACTGTTGATTAGCTCGAAGGTGGGAAGAAATGTTTAAACAAGGAAGAGTAGTTTTGTTCCTGAATCCTACCATTTTAATGCCTCAGCTAGAAGAAAGTTCTGGTTGGAATTCCCAGCTGCCAATTGAGGCCCTTGTTAAGAGGCGAAATAATGAGCATTTAAGGCCTTTTGATGTTATAGCTGATATTCATCCACCTCCAGGCAGCTCTATAGCTGTGTGATTTACAGCTGAAACCACGGACAGTGTCTTATCCTCGACCCTTTTTGTTCAGGTGCAAATGTGTTGCTGGTCAAAGCACAGCAGGTTAGGCAGCATCTCAGGAATAGAGAATTCGACGTTTCGAGCATAAGCCCTTCATCAGGAATAAGAGAGAGAGAGCCAAGCAGGCTGAGATAAAAGGTAGGGAGGAGGGACTAGGGGGAGGGGCGATGGAGGTGGGATAGGTGGAAGGAGGTCAAGGTGAGGGTGATAGGCCGGAGTGGGGTGGGGGCGGAGAGGTCAGGAAGAGGATTGCAGATTAGGAGGGTGGTGCTGAGTTGAGGGAACCGACTGAGACAAGGTGGGGGGAGGGGAAATGAGGAAGCTGGAGAAATCTGAATTCATACCTTGTGGTTGGAGGGTTCCCAGGCGGAAGATGAGGCGCTCCTCCTCCAGCCGTCGTGTAGTTGTGTTCTGCCGGTGGAGGAGTCCAAGGACCTGCATGTCCTCGGTGGAGTGGGAGGGGGAGTTAAAGTGTTGAGCCACGGGGTGATTGGGTTGGTTGGTTCGGGCGTCCCAGAGGTGTTCTCTGAAGCGTTCCGCAAGTAAGCGGCCTGTCTCACCAATATAGAGGAGGCCACATCGGGTGCAGCGGATGCAATAGATGATGTGTGTGGAGGTACAGGTGAACTTGTGGCGGATATGGAAGTATCCCTTGGGGCCTTGGAGGGAAGTGAGTGTGGAGGTGTGGGCGCAAGTTTTACATTTCCTGCGGTTGCAGGGGAAGGTGCCGGGGGTGGAGGTTGGGTTGGTGGGGGGTGTGGATCTGACAAGGGAGTCACGAAGGGAGTGGTCCTTGCGGAACGCTGATAGGGGAGGGGAGGGAAATATATCCTTGGTGGTGGGGTCCGTTTGGAGGTGGCGGAAATGGCGGCGGATAATACGTTGTATGCGCAGGTTGGTGGGGTGGTAGGTGAGAACCAGTGGGGTTCTGTCTTGGTGGCGGTTGGAGGAGCGGGGCTCAAGGGCGGAGGAGCGGGAAGTGGAGGAGATGCGGTGGAGGGCATCGTCGATCACGTCTGGGGGGAATCTGCGGTCCTTGAAGAAGGAGGCCATCTGGGTTGTGCGGTGTTGGAATTGGTCCTCCTGGGAGCAGATGCGGCGGAGACGAAGGAATTGGGAATATGGGATGGCGTTTTTACAGGGGCAGGGTGGGAGGAGGTGTAGTCCAGGTAGCTGTGGGAGTCAGTCGGTTTATAATAGATGTCTGTGTTGAGTCGGTCGCCCGAGATAGAAATGGAAAGGTCTAGGAAGGGGAGGGAGGAGTCTGAGACAGTCCAGGTGAATTTCAGGTCGGGATGGAAGGTGTTAGTAAAGTTGATGAACTGTTCAACCTCCTCGTGGGAGCACGAGGCAGCACCGATACAGTCATCGATGTAGCGGAGGAAAAGGTGGGGGGTGGTGCCAGTGTAGTTGCGGAAGATGGACTGTTCCACATATCCTACGAAGAGGCAGGCATAGCTGGGGCCCATGCGGGTGCCCATGGCAACTCCTTTAGTTTGGAGGAAGTGGGAGGATTGAAAAGAGAAGTTATTCAGGGTGAGGACCAGTTCAGTCAGTCGAAGGAGGGTGTCAGTGGAAGGGTACTGGTTAGTGCGGCGGGAAAGGAAGAAGCGGAGGGCTTTGAGTCCTTCGTGATGGGGGATGGAGGTGTACAGGGACTGGATGTCCATAGTGAAAATATTCTGTGTTGAGTCGGTCGCCTCTCGGGCGACTCAACACAGACATCTATTATAAACCGACTGACTCCCACAGCTACCTGGACTACACCTCCTCCCACCCTGCCCCCTGTAAAAACGCCATCCCATATTCCCAATTCCTTCGTCTCCGCCGCATCTGCTCCCAGGAGGACCAATTCCAACACCGCACAACCCAGATGGCCTCCTTCTTCAAGGACCGCAGATTCCCCCCAGACGTGATCGACGATGCCCTCCACCGCATCTCCTCCACTTCCCGCTCCTCCGCCCTTGAGCCCCGCTCCTCCAACCGCCACCAAGACAGAACCCCACTGGTTCTCACCTACCACCCCACCAACCTGCGCATACAACGTATTATCCGCCGCCATTTCCGCCACCTCCAAACGGACCCCACCACCAAGGATATATTTCCCTCCCCTCCCCTATCAGCGTTCCGCAAGGACCACTCCCTTCGTGACTCCCTTGTCAGATCCACACCCCCCACCAACCCAACCTCCACCCCCGGCACCTTCCCCTGCAACCGCAGGAAATGTAAAACTTGCGCCCACACCTCCACACTCACTTCCCTCCAAGGCCCCAAGGGATCCTTCCATATCCGCCACAAGTTCACCTGTACCTCCACACACATCATCTATTGCATCCGCTGCACCCGATGTGGCCTCCTCTATATTGGTGAGACAGGCCGCTTACTTGCGGAACGCTTCAGAGAACACCTCTGGGCCGCCCGAACCAACCAACCCAATCACCCCGTGGCTCAACACTTTAACTCCCCCTCCCACTCCACCGAGGACATGCAGGTCCTTGGACTCCTCCACCGGCAGAACACAACTACACGACGGCTGGAGGAGGAGCGCCTCATCTTCCGCCTGGGAACCCTCCAACCACAAGGTATGAATTCAGATTTCTCCAGCTTTTTCATTTCCCCTCCCCCCACCTTGTCTCAGTCGGTTCCCTCAACTCCGCACCGCCCTCCTAACCTGCAATCCTCTTCCTGACCTCTCCGCCCCCACCCCACTCCGGCCTATCACCCTCACCTTGACCTCCTTCCACCTATCCCACCTCCATCGCCCCTCCCCCTAGTCCCTCCTCCCTACCTTTTATCTCAGCCTGCTTGGCTCTCTCTCTTATTCCTGATGAAGGGCTTATGCTCGAAACGTCGAATTCTCTATTCCTGAGATGCTGCCTAACCTGCTGTGCTTTGACCAGCAACACATTTGCAGCTGTGATCTCCAGCATCTGCAGACCTCATTTTTTACTCGACCTTTTTGTTCAGGCTCATGTGGGGATGGGTTCACTGAAGAAATTTGAATTGAGTGAGCATGTAGCAATTTACTGAAACAAAAGTGATTATAGATGTCTTCTCCATGCTGTAAATTCCCGCATAGTTAAGGGAGTGACCTTTTGCTGAGGTTTGGGCCTGGACATTGCTGGCGATAAAAGGGGATAAATCCTTCTTATGTCTGTTTGGACATTCCTCAGACTGGAGATGGGGAGAAAGGTCTTTACCCAGAGAGTGGAATTCTGTGCTACAGAAATTGGTTGAGGCCAAGACATTGAATGTTTTCAAGAGAGGGTTAGATAATCGTCCTTGGGATGAAAGGGAACAAGAGGTATGGGGGAGAAAGGTAAAAGAATGGACTGAGAGCAGTGCGGATCCTGCATCTGTCCCTGAGATTGCTGCTTCTAGATATACTCCTAAATTTCTTTTAGACTGATTGATTACATTTCAGAAGTAGAAGATATTTTATTTTTAATTATTTCATAGTGTAAAAGGCAAAAAAAAAGTGATTATTTTTCAGGGGAAGTTGTTTTCACAGAATTGTTGGAAAGGCTGACATACCTTGCTGGAAGGGGGAGCAGGTGGCTGAGTTGGATGATCAACCATATTGAATGGTACAGCAGGGTGGAAGGGCCAAATGGCCTATGCCTGCTATTTTCAGTTTTATTTTAGGGGATTGGTGGAGGAAGAGGAGGAGGAGGGATGTAGTATTAGCACCAGGTTGGCCTTGTTAACTGCAGAAAACCTTGGTTGACCAATATGACCAAGAGATTAGAATCTCCTCCAGTGCAGTACAGACTCTGAGCTAGCTGGCAGCAGCCAGTGTACTGTGCATTAGTATATAGAGGGCGACTTGGTGATGGGACACCGGCCTCTTTGCAAATATTTCAAGGACCCTCGCTCGTGTGCACTAAAAGCTACACCCTGTACTTGCTGCTGACCCACATCTCCAGATTCTTGATTTTGGGCTAAGTCTTCCATTGGATCTCCTCCAAATGTCCTCATTTTGGATGAGCAGTCTGTGCATTATTTACCTTTTTACCAAACAGAAACTCCCCACTCTGTCACTTTTTTTGCAACCAGACCTGAGCTATCAGAACAGACCGAGATGGGCAGTACCAATGAATGTGAGTGTGACACTCCCTATACAATTAAACACACACAGAAACTCGTGCAAGCTGGAAATCAGAAACCAAAACACAATGCAGCAGAAACTCAACAGGTCTGGCAGAGAGAAAACAGTTAACATTTCATAACAAGTCAAATTCTGCCAAAGGATCACTGAATTCAAAATATTAGCTCTACTTTCTGTCTGCAGAAACCAGACATGTGGAGCTTTTCCAGCACTATTATTGCTGAATACCTAGATTTCTACATTTTGGAATTCTTCCAGGATGGAGCACATTGTACCTGTAATATTTCTTAACTCTCACTTTTCACTGATGCATGAGAGCATGCCAGGAATTCATTGTGTTCTCTTTGACTGACGAGAGGCTTTGGAGGTCATTCAAAAGTGATTTACTTGGCTAATTCCTATAGTGAAGGGGTTGCCTTATCAAGAATAGTTAAACAGGTTAGTTCTTTAAGAATTTAAAAGATTAAAGAGTGATTATATTGAAACACAAGATTCTTCAGAACCAACTTCCCAAGAATAATAGTTTGGACTCTCAACATTTAACTCTTGTTTTTCTATCCCAAAGATGCTGCCAGACATATTGAGTTCTTCCAGCATTTTTTTTTTGTTTGAGAGGGCTTGACAGTGGAGATCTCCAAGATGTTTCTACTAGTGGGGGAATCTCAAACTAGTGGATGTAGCTGCAGAATAACGGAACACATCTTTTAAAATGATGCAAAGGAATCTCTTCTCCCAGATGGGAGGCTAGATCAGTGAAAGTATCTAAGGAGGGAAAGCAGACTGTTGAAATATCGAGGAGTTGAGGCCTGTAGCAGATCTGCCACTGTCATGAGTGTTGTGGTAGAATCATAGAATCCCTACAGTGTGGAAGCAGGCCATTGAGTCCATCAAGTCCACACTGACCCTCCGAAGAGTATCCCATCTCGATTCAAAACCACTCCCCCATCCCTATCCCATTTGTGTAAGCCTGCATTTCCCTTGACTAATCCATATAACCTGTACATCTCTGGATTCCATGAGCAATTTAACATGGCCAGTCCACCCAACTTACACATCTTGTTGATTGTGGGAGGAAGCCAGAGTGCCTGTAGGAACTTCTCCTTGTATTTCTAAGGTTCCTCTATGTTCAAAGAGAAATGTGTTTGCCAGGATGGTGAGCTTTCCCACAGTGCAGTGTGAGCTCGGGCCACACGATTAACTTTGTGGGAGTGACATCTCAGTCATATGCATGGTCTCACAACCCATCAAACTGCTGGATTCCTGTCTCCCAGTCTCCCTGGCTGCAGTCACGATGCTTTCATTGTGCATCGATTGGAGTAGGTGAGGCACCATCCCAACCCAGGGGGGTGGGCAGCAAGTGCAGTTTGCTGAGAATATTGCTCGTAACTCTGTCAGCACCTTACCTTTTCTTGATGTTCTAGGTTTCAAGGGAAAATAAACAGAAGAATATATATTTATCATGGACAGTGCAAAGTGTGTTGTGAAATCGGATGCAACTCCAGTGTTGAAATATCATTTTCCTCATTAATTGAAGGCACTCGAGTTAATTTGGATATTAGGCAGAAGTGGATACTGCAGATGCTGGAGATGAGAGTCTAGATTAGAGTTTAGATTAGTGTTTGAAAAGGACAGCAGGTCAGGCAGCATCCTCCCAGCCTCATTCCTGGTGAAGGGCTTTTTTCTTCCCCCTACTCCTTGGATGCTGCCTGACCTTCTTGTGGATGCTTTTAACATTTGCCCTTTTGGAGTGGGTTTGACAGGGTGACAGATACTCAGTCGATCAAGTTCCTTCAAATTGATGCATGATACCTTCCACGCTGCCACAATTGCAAATTGGTCATTGATCCTACAGGTGTGAGTAGTTGTTGAACAAGGACTATCACTGTCTATGTCCAGTATTTAAATCTAAATTATTTTCACTGAAGTTGAAGTCTCCTTTAGCAGGTGAAGTTTGATTCAATTTGGTGTCTGAAATTGATAGTATAAAGAGTGCGCTGGATCCATGTCTGTCCTCATTTTTCTCCCTGTCCCCACCACCAGCAAAAGAATATGTATCCTGCATCATGACACTCTCTCTTCTTGAGTTATTATTGCCTTTCAATTTTTCAACTGTGTTTCAAACCTTGATTGGAGGGCTCTAATGAACAGACCCTGTAAACGTTAAAGTTTAATAGAAACAGATTATCACATCAAAATTGGTGTCCGAAACTCTACGACGATCACATTGATTTCGTCTCAACATGAAAAGTGTTTGAGACAACAAAATATAAATGCAAAGTAGGAATTGGAAAGTTGTAGCTGTTTTCATTTAAGAATAAAGGAGGTAATAAACTGACAATATTTTAAAAAGTATGAAATTACCATGGTGTCAGTTGTTTTGAGGAATTTAAAAGTAGGAGACATAAGTACAAGTTTTCAAATGTGAGTGATTTGAGAGTCTGTTATTTGCTAGTGTGTGTGTGGAATGTGCAACCACAGTTAATGATTTAAAGAGTGATCATATTAACTTCAGGTCACAAAGGCAGTTCAAGGTATATGGGCGACGAGGGTTATTAGAATAAGTTGTTGTGGAAAAAGGTTGGAATTTGACGATGTGTTAAATATTCCTGCCCCCAGCCAAATAATCTGTTGCATTTTCCTTGTCATTCTTCTGTATTACGTGAAGGCCCCAATCAAAGTTGTCACTTTCTATGTGTACACCGACATCAGTCCTCAGCTTCAAACACCTGAATCAAGGCTGATGCGTTACTGCAGTGCTGAGGGAGTGGGCGGATCTAAGCCCCTGGAGATCGAAGTTTTTCAAACTCATGAGTAGTCTGGACAGAGAGAAGCTGTTCCCGCTTGTAAAAGAAATGAAAATGCGAGGGCATGGAATTAAAGTAATGTGTAAATGAAGCAAGGCTGATGTGATAACACTTTCACCCAGTGAGTATGGAACACACTGTCTGGAAATGTGGCAGATGAAGGTTCAACTGAGGCACTCAAGAGGAGACCTGATATTCTTTTGGGTAGAAATAGTGTGCAAGGATGTGGGGAAAAATGAAGGAGATTGGGCACGAAGGAATAGAGCTGCAGATGTAAACATGAGGGGCCAAACGGCCACCTCCTACACCGCAATAATTCTGTAATTCTTTAGAATAATATGTCTTTTATTTAATTTTTTTTTTAATTCATTCATGGGTTGAGGGTTTTGCTAGCTGGACCAGCATTTATTGTCTGTGGCAATGGGTATTTAAGAGAAAACCACATCGCTGTGGGTCTGGAATCATATGTAGGCAAGATTCCTTCCCTAAAAGACATTAGTGAACCAGGCAATGGTTCTGACAATGGTCACTGTTCCAGATATCTATTGAATTCAAATTCCACCATCCACTATGGTGTGATTTGAACCTGGGTCCCCAGAACATTACCTGGATTAACAGCAATAATACCTCACTAGACCATTGCCTTCTACTCCTGTGTAAGACCTTGTATGAGTTTATTTGAATTGAATTTAATGAATTGTCATGTGTACTGAGGCACAGTGAAAAGCTTTGTTTTGTGAGCAATACAGGCAGATCACAGAGTTAAATACCATACATACTGAAATAATAAGTAAACAGCAGAAAAACAAAACACAACTACAGGCAAATGCTAAGAGTTTGAATCTATTCTGTATTCTAACAACAGTAGGGTAGAAACTGTTACGAAACCGGCTGGTGCGTGTGTTCCGGCTTCTGTACCTTCTCCCCGATGGTAGAGGTTGTAGAAAAACATTGCCAGGGTGGGATGGATCTTTGAGAATGCTGGCGGTCTTTCCTTGACAGTGGGCCTGGTAGATGGATTCTATAGATGGGAGGTTGGCCTTTGTAATTGTCCGGGCCATGCTCATCATTCTCTGTAACCGTCTCCGATCTTGAATGGTACAGTTGCCATACCAGGTAGTGATACATCCAGAGTAAAAAATGAGGTCTGCAGATGCTGGAGATCACAGCTGCAAATGTGTTGCTGGTCAAAGCACAGCAGGCCAGGCAGCATCTCAGGAATAGAGAATTCGACGTTTCGAGCACAAGCCCTTCATCAGGAATAAGAGAGAGAGAGCCAAGCAGGCTAAGATAAAAGGTAGGGAGGAGGGACTAGGGGGAGGGGCGATGGAGGTGGGATAGGTGGAAGGAGGTCAAGGTGAGGGTGATAGGCTGGAGTGGGGTGGGGGCGGAGAGGTCAGGAAGAGGATTGCAGGTTAGGAGGGCGGTGCTGAGTTGAGGGAACCGACTGAGACAAGGTGGGGGGAGGGGAAATGAGGAAGCTGGAGAAATCTGAATTCATACCTTGTGGTTGGAGGGTTCCCAGACGGAAGATGAGGCGCTCCTCCTCCAGCCGTCGTGTAGTTGTGTTCTGCCGGTGGAGGAGTCCAAGGACCTGCATGTCCTCGGTGGAGTGGGAGGGGGAGTTAAAGTGTTGAGCCACGGGGTGATTGGGTTGGTTGGTTCGGGCGGCCCAGAGGTGTTCTCTGAAGCGTTCCGCAAGTAAGCGGCCTGTCTCACCAATATAGAGGAGGCCACATCGGGTGCAGCGGATGCAATAGATGATGTGTGTGGAGGTACAGGTGAACTTGTGGCGGATATGGAAGGATCCCTTGGGGCCTTGGAGGGAAGTGAGTGTGGAGGTGTGGGCGCAAGTTTTACATTTCCTGCGGTTGCAGGGGAAGGTGCCGGGGGTGGAGGTTGGGTTGGTGGGGGGTGTGGATCTGACAAGGGAGTCACGAAGGGAGTGGTCCTTGCGGAACGCTGATAGGGGAGGGGAGGGAAATATATCCTTGGTGGTGGGGTCCGTTTGGAGGTGGCGGAAATGGCGGCGGATGATACGTTGTATGCGCAGGTTGGTGGGGTGGTAGGTGAGACCCCCCCCCACCTTGTCTCAGTCGGTTCCCTCAACTCAGCACCGCCCTCCTAACCTGCAATCCTCTTCCTGACCTCTCCGCCCCCACCCCACTCCGGCCTATCACCCTCACCTTGACCTCCTTCCACCTATCCCACCTCCATCGCCCCTCCCCCTAGTCCCTCCTCCCTACCTTTTATCTTAGCCTGCTTGGCTCTCTCTCTCTTATTCCTGATGAAGGGCTTGTGCTTGAAACGTCGAATTCTCTATTCCTGAGATGCTGCCTGGCCTGCTGTGCTTTGACCAGCAACACATTTGCAGCAGTGATACATCCAGACACAATGTTCTCTATGGCGCACCTATAAAAGTTGGCAGGGTATTCACTGTCATGCCATGTTTCCTCAGCTGCTTGAGGTAGAAGAGACGTTGTTGGGCCTATTGTAACTAATGCATCCACATGAAGAGCCCAAGAAAGCTTGTTGTGGATGACCACTCCCAGGAGCTTGACACTCTCCACTCGTTCCACCTCTGTGCTGTTAATGTGTAGGGGGCGCAAGAGTAACATCCCGCTGAAAGTCAATAATGACTTCCTTGGTTTTGCCGGCATTGAGAGCTCGGTTGTTCTCAGTGCATCATTATTCTAAGGCTTCCACCTCCCGCCTTTAGTCTGTTTCGTCACCATATGAAATTCGACCGACTATGTTGATGTCATCAGCAAATCTGGTACTTGGCAATGCAGTCATGGGTACACAGTGAGTACAGCAGGGGATTGCATATGCACTCCAGTGATGTTATTTCATAAGGCATTATGTTCAGTGAGGCTATATTCCGTGGTGGTATTCTGTGAATGTCAGAGAGAGGTCTCCCTTGCTGACCTGGCCCTGATATAACCTTTAGTCAGCTGCTCCAGCTAGTCATTATCTTAATCTGAACTATCAGCATCCTTTCTCCCACAGCTCTCCAACTACCCCAGAACTATGACATAAATGTTGCCCCCTCCACACTTCAAGCCGTCTCTGTTGAAGAGTGATCTCGGCTCTACATTAGCTTGCTGTGTTTCCATGGATGTTGCCTGACCTGCTGTGATCTCCAGCGTTTTTTTTGTTTTCAGTAGCCGTTATCTTCTTTCTGTTGCAATGTGTAAATTACTTGCAACATTTGTCCGCTAAAGAACAATTATCCACATCTTTTGAATGCATTTCATTGACTCTAGTTGTCAGAAATCTGAGATTTTTGCAAGTTTATTTGGGCATTGTTCTACTTTTGAAGCGCTGTATATAAAACATGTCATTGTCTTCTGTGATCTGGGGACTGCTCACACTGGGGACTGAGGTTTCCTATCTCTGGGTTCATTCAGTAAATGAAGCCATTTTGCTTTTGGCCAGCATTCTGTGAAAAAAGACAATAGCTGTTTATTGCTGGTAATGAAGGGTTTGAGTTATAAAGAGGCTGAGATTTTCTACACTGGAGAGTAGGAGGTTGAGAGGTGACCGTGTAACGGCTCATAAAATAATGAGGGGTATAGCTCGTGTTAATGATAGGTGTCTTTCCCATAGGATGGGGAATTTAAGACTAGAAGATGTATTTTTAAGGTGAGAGGAGAGAGATTTTAAAAAAGACAGACATTATTGCCAGGGTTGAAGGGTTTGAGCTATAGGGAGAGGCTGAACAGGCTGGGGCTGTTTTCCCTGGAGCGTTAGAGGCTGAGGGGTGACCTTGTAAAGGTTTACAAAATCGTGAGGGGTATGGATAGGATAAATAAGCAAGGTCTTTTCCCTGGGGTGGGGGAAGTCTGGAACTAGACGGCAGAGGTTTAGGGTGAGAGGGGAAAGATATAGAAGAGACCTAAGGGGCAACTTTTTCACGCAGAGGATGGTACGTGTATGGAATGAGCTGCCAGAGGAAGTGGTGGAGGCTGGTACAATTGATTGATTGGATTGGGATATCTGTTTCCATGCTGTACATCTCTATGACTCTGACATGGGCAAATTCTTTTTTATAGGAGCGTGGTTTGCATGTGGAATGAACTTCCTGAGGAAGGGATGGATGTGGGTACAATTTCAATGTATGGTTTCGATTGCATCACAATGTAGACTTTTTGCCTGGTGTGGGCGCGGCGCGGCGCTCCGCGGTGCTTCTGGGTGAACCTGGATCAGTGGCGCTGCTCGTTGGATGCTGCCTGAACTGCTGTGCTCTTCCAGCATCACTGATCCAGAATCTGGTTTCCAGCATCTGCAGTCATTGTTTTTACCTTCTGGGTGAAACTGTTGGACTGTGGCCTGGTGTTGTTTTTAACTTGATATATGCATGATCCTGTTGGATCTCTGAACAGAGATTCAGATACAAATTGGTCACCTCATCTTGTGGATTGCAAAAATCTTCGAATTATATTGGATTCAAAACTTTTAACTCTTTCTCTCTCCCCAGATGCTGTCAGAGCTGCTGAGTTTCTCCAGCATTTTCTGTGTTTGTATCTCCACGGGCTTTCGTGTTCTCAATAAGGTGGCAGATTCGGTGAAGACCACCTTTTGCCTCTGAATCATGAATTGTGGCTTCATGTCTCACTGTAACTCCTCTAACTCTTCCCCCCCCACTGTATTACTGAGGGAAAACTGCACCACCAGAGATGCTGCCTTTCAAATTCAATGTCAAACCCACCATATGGATGTAAGAGTTGAGCGATCAGGATTCCCAGTGTCTTGATACATATTTTTCCGTGATCCAATATCCAGAGCAGATCAGCTGCTTGTTTATCTCATTATTGTGTGTGACCATCACGTGCACTGGGACGTCCTGAGAATGTAAGAGGCGCTACATAAATGCAAGGTAGCACAAAATGGGGATGCATGTATGGAATGAGCTGCCAGAGGAAGTGGTGGAGGCTGGTACAATTGCAACATTTAAGAGGCATCTGGATGGGTATATGAATAGGAAGGGTTTGGAGGGATATGAGCTGGCAGGTAGGACTAGATTGGGTTGGGATATCTGGTCAGCATGGACAGGTTGGACCGAAGGGTCTGTTTCCATGCTGTACATCTCTATGACTCTAATTACAATGTTTAAAAGACACTTAGATATGTACATGAATAGAAAAGGTTTGGAGGGATGTGGGCCAGGAGCAAGCTGGTGGGATTAGTTTAGTTTGGGATTAGGGTCTGCATAGAGCAGCTGGGCTGAAGGGTCTGTTTCCGTGCTGTATGACTCTGACTCCAAAAGAAAGGCGAGCAGTAGACCCACCCCCACACTTTTTTGCAGTCCGTGTCGAAGCCAGTATTTATCCTTCAGTCAGTGTCATTTAAATGGATTTTCTTTTATCCATCTCATTCTTGTGTGGCTATGTTGTGCCAGTAACTGTTTGCCATGTTACAGGAATCATTGGGTCAGAAGCACTGAAATATTACTGAAGGCACTAGTATAAATCCAACTTTTTTAATTAAAAATAGGTCAACTGTGTTTCCTTTTTATGGCCTTTTAAAACAGTCGGTGTGATTTATAGCTTTAAAAGTGAGAGGTAAGCCTTCGCATTTTGTCGTCTTGACGGTTTGTTTGTGTTTGGCAATTTTTGTTTTTCTCGCTAATTAATTGATATTGAAAGTACATTGCTATAATGCTAGAGAGCTCAGTCCAATCTGCTTACCAAAATCATTAATCTTTCAGCTTCATGATCTCTGTCTTCCCCCACCCCCGCCACCAATACCACTACCACCACCACTGGATGATCAAGTTGAAATTGCATTTGTAGTTTTAAATGGGTCAGAATGTGACCATTTGACAGCAGGAATATCTACTGCGTGCTTAATTCTTAGATTTACCTAAACTATGAAACTGGATATGTATACACAACTTATTTCAGTGCTAAGCAGTAATTTCCTACTTTGAAACCTGCAACTGGTGAATGAAATATGAATTGGTGATTTTTAAAAACTGTGAAGATGGTTGAGATTGCTGGTCAGTCATCTCCGTTCCAGCCCATCTGCAGGTGTTCCTCAGAGAAGTGTCCTGACCTGCAGCTGCTTCATCATTGACCTTTGCTCCAACATAACTTCATAACTGGGGATGTTTTGCTGATGATTACTTAATGTTCAGCATCATTTGCAACTTGGCAGGTACTGAAGCAATCCTAATGAAGGGCTTTCGCCCGAAATGTCGAAATTTAAAAAAAATTTTTTTTTTTCCCCTGCTTCCCGGATGCTGCCTGACCTGCTGTGCTTTTCCAGCACCACTCTCCAATCTTGACTCTGATCTCCAGCATCTGCGGTCCTCACTTTTGTCTCACTGAAGCAATCCTTGTCCAGACGCCGCAAGACCTGAACACTATCCAGGTTTCATCTGATAGGTGGCAAGTAACATTCATCATAGAATCCGTATGGTATGGAAACAGGCCATTTGGCCCAACAAGTCCACACTGACCCTCCAAAGCGTATCACACCCAGACCCAGGCCTTACCCTATTATTCGATGTTTGTTTGTCCTGACTAATGCAACTAACCTATACATCCCTGAATACTTTGGGCAATTTACCGTGGCGAATTCAACTAAGCTGCACATCTTTAGATTGTGGGAGGAAACTGGGGCATCTGGAGGAAACACTCTCTCTCAGACAAGGAGAGAATGTGCAAACTCCACACAGACAGTCACCCGAGGCTGCAATTGAACCTGGGCCCCTGGCATTGTGCTAACCACTGAGCCACCATCCTGCCTCAAACATAGTCATTCCACATAATGACTGTCCCAAACCAAGTACAGTCTAACAATCACCCCTTGACATTTAATGGCATTTCATCACAAAATCTTCCACTATCAACATCTTGGTCTTAAAAGTGACTGTTAAAATAAACTGGACTAACCATATAAACATATGAGCAAGTCAAAGGCTAGGAGCTCAACTCTTGACTGCCCACCACCTACAAGGCACAAGTCAGAGGTTGGATGGAATACTTACTCTCCACTTGCCTGGATGGGTGCAGCTCTGACAATACTCTAGCTTGGCACCACCAGGACAAAGCAGCCCACTGATTGGCACCACATCCACAAATATCCACTCCTTCCACACCGATGCTCAGTACAGTAGTGTGTAGTATCTGCAAGATGCTCTGCAGAAATTCATGAAAGATCCTTAGTCAGCACCTTCCAAACCTACAACCACTTCCAAATAGAAAGTCAAGGGCAGCAGATACATGGGAACACCACCCCCTGCAAGTGCCCCTCCAAGCCATTCACTATCCTGACTTGGAATTATATCACTGTTCCTTCACTGTCGCTGGGTCAAAATTCCTGGAGTTCCCTCCCTAAGTACATTGTGGGTCGACCATGGCTTGTAAACTGCAGGGGTTCAAGAAAGCATCTCATGGTTACTTTCCCAAGGGCAACTAGAGATGGGCATTAAATGTTGGTCCAGCCAACAAAGTGCACCTGGATGATTGATTGAATTAAGCAAAACATGGTTGACTATTTCCACTCAAGTGTTGAGTTTCGCATTGTAGTGATACAGATTATGTTAAAGCTTAACATGCAAAATAAATTTCAGCAATGGAGCTTCTTGTCCATACAAATATTCCACTTCTAATCTTAAGGACACGAAAAGCAATTGTATCATGCTTGCTTGTTATCTTGACTAAGTCAGAAACTGAATCTCAGTCGATCCTTTGTTACATGATGCCGTTAACCACGTGCAGGCCAAATGTGGTTCATGCTTCTCGTTTGCTTTATGGAATAGGCTCAGAGCTGATTGGCTGACTAGTTTCTAAGTCACTTGATTTTGAATACCAGTGACTGTGAATCTCTTGTCAGGCTTACAAAAACCACAAAATCTGGCCAGAGGCAGACCCAGAGTTTCAACATGTAATCAAACTATCTAACTTTGAATTGGTGTAAGCTGTGAATGGTGAGGGACTTGAACCTCATGACAACTAGAACCTTTTGAATTCCATGTCTGTCATCTTTTGGCTAACGCAAGTTGGTGTCAAAGTAATGAGCCTCCGATATATAATTGTGATTACATTGTTTTTAGATTTGGAAATTTAGGTACAATAGAGCCAACTTCAGCCTGTTCCTCTGCAAGCTGGTAGAGAATATTGGGATAAGTGGAAAATAAATCTTTGTGTTGACCCTGTTGAAAATTGAATTTAGTCATACAGCATCAGTTGCAACTCCTATTGAAACAGTTCAAGTTCAAACTCAACAAGATCTAGACACTATGCAGGCTTGGGCTGATGAGTGGCAAGTAACATTCTCACCACTACCAATGCCAGGCCTTGACTCTTGTTGGAGATGGTCAATCTAATCATTGCCCCTTGACATTCAGTGATGTTACCATTGATACCCAACTGCTAACATTCTGGGAGTTACCATTGACCAGAAACTCCACTTGCCACACACAGTCAGAACCTGGTCAGAGGCTAGGAATACGGCCGTGAGTAACTGACCTCCTGACCACCCCCCCCCCCCCCCCAAAAAAAAGCCTGTCCACGATCATCAAGACACAAGTCAGGACTGTGATGGAATACTCCTTACTTGTCTGGATGGGGGCAGGTTCAACAACACTCAAGGAACTTTACACCATCCAGGACAAAGCAGCCCGCTTGATTGGCACCACATCTGTAAGCATCTACTCCCTTCATCACCGGCACTCAGCAGCAGTGTGCAGCGTCTACAAGACGCACTGCAGAAATTCACCAAAGATTCTTAGACAGCACCTTCCAAACCTATAACCACATACATCTTGAAGGACAAGGGCAGCAGATACATGGGCACACAACCCCTTGCAAGCTCCTCTCCAAGCCACTCCACATCCTGACTTGGAAATATATTGTCATTTCTTCACTCGCTAGGTCAAAATCCTGGAATTCCCTCCTTAAGGAACATTGTGGGTCTACCTGCAGCACATGGACTGCAGCGGTTCAAAAAGGCAGCTCACTCCCACCACGTCAAGGGCATGTAGGGGCAGGTAATAAATATTGACAACCAGTGATGCCCATATCCCACAAATGATTTTTTTAAAACAGTCAATTTAAAAAAAATAATAAACTTGGAAACTTCAGGAATTTTGAGGGAAAAAATTCACTTTTTTGTCATGTGACTGTAATCTGCACGTTATTACTCAAAAAACTGTATTTCTCTGTATTCCTGTGCAGGGCCAACTTTAATTATATGGATTTGTCTGAATTGCTCACCAATAAAAGATCATATTATTACTGTGGTAAAATGACCAGTGCTATCTGGTTTGTGTGTACTTGGTCCCAGGACAGTTAGCACGTCCCTTATAGCATGAGACAATAGTTTGAACGTTCTCTTTTGTCCTTGTAGAATTTTAATACAATTCACTCAACTGCTGTACGGAGCTCCGTGTGAAGCCATGTTTCCTGATGTTAAATGCTGTCGGGCTCTTGATATCAAATCCCAGAAACGAGACTTGAATATGTCAGTACTAAATACCAGGATTACTAAAGGAGTCACTTACAAGTTACTCTATAGAAATAGATTTTAAAACACACATTTTAGAGAGCAGCATCTGTTTGGAAATTTTGAAGTTAAGCAGTATTACTTGTTGATTTTAGCTTGTGTCCTTTTTTTTAGGATTCCAACTTCAAAATTATTTTGATGCATGTTCTGTTAATGAGAAAAAGCAATGTAGAACAGAAAATTTAAAAATCTATGAACAACATTGCATCTATTTTGTCGCCTTGGAGCACAAGAGTAAAACGTGAATTGACTGAATCTACACAAGAAGTAATTTGCTTGCCAAGTTAAAGTGATACATTTTAGCCAATGTAGTCTGTATTCAACTATGAAGGGCTTATGCTCGAAACGTCGAATTCTCTATTCCTGAGATGCTGCCTAACCTGCTGTGCTTTGACCAGCAACACATTTGCAGCTGTGATCTCCAGCATCTGCAGACCTCATTTTTTACTCGTGTATTCAACTATTAACATCCTGAACCTTTATGTCCTAAAATTGTGTTCAAGCTGGAGATTAAAAGCTGCCGTGGGCCATTGTGACATCTGGTAATGTTTTTAATTCAAGAGAGTTAATGAGTAGACATTCAGTCAAAGCTTTTAACATGCAAAGTAGGTAAACAGGAGTTCAGGGGTTTTTTTTTTGCAAGTTGTAACCAGCGCTGTGACATCAGGAGTTCTGTTCTGGAATCTAACTAATGCTTTGTGCTTCAATATCTTCTGTTTTCAAGTGTTCTCCCATTTCAGACATCAGTAGCCATTAAACCTTGGTTAATTTCTTCATTCAAATCTCAAATAAAAATTATGAAACTTTTAAAGAGACCAAACAAAACAGTATGTTTCCCAGTTACATTGAGGTTGTCTACCAGGAATTAGCTGTGCGCTAATTCATACTGACTTGATAATGTAGCCAGCAGCCTCATGAAGTCTGGCTCGGACGAGAGAGATTCTGCCTTGGAATATTTTTGATGAATTCAGGAGTTAAGGGAAGTTCTGAAACCACCTGCTATCGGAAGGATGCTGTGAAACTTGAAAGGGTTCAGAAAGGATTTACAAGGATGTTGCCAGGGTTGGAGGATTTGAGCTGTTGGGAGAGATTGAACAGGCTGGGATTGTTTTCCCTGGAGCGTCAGAGACTGAGAGGGGACCTTTTAAAGGTTTATAAAATCATGAGGGGCATGGATAGGGTGAGCAGCCAAGGTCGTTTCCCTGGGTTGGGGGAGTCCAAAATTAGAGAGCATAGATTTAGGGTGAGAGGGGAAAGATTTAAAATTGATCTAAAGGGTGGTGTGTGTACAGAATGAGTGGTGGAGGCTGGTACAATTACAACTTTTAAAGGCATCTGGATGGGTATATGAATAGAAAGGGTTTAGAAGGGTATGGACCAAGTGCTGGCAATGGGTCTGGATTAATTTCAGATATCTGGGTGGCATGGATGAGTTGGACTAAAGGGTCAGTTTCTGTGCTGTACATCTGACTCTAAGAATCTGAACCAGTTTACCATCGTACATGTTTAGTAACCTGGTACCAAGAGTATAGGTGACAGAGTGATGTAGCTGATTGAATTCTGGGTGCGCAGGGAGTCATGTTTGCCTTTAGAAATGCCTCCATAATTGTTTTGTTTTTATGCCTATGTAATGTGATGACCATTGCAGAGTCGATTAGCTCAGTTGGCTGGATGACAGGTTTGTGGTGCAGGGGGATGTCCAGCAGCATGTGTTCAATTCCCATTGGCTGAGGTTACCCTGAAGGACTCTCCTTCTCAACCTCTCCACTCGCCTGAGGTCTGGTGACCCTCAGGTTAAACCACAACCAGTTGTTATCTCATTAATGACCGAACACCCCTCTGGTCAGGTAGGACGACAGCAACTTTACCTCTTACTTGACTCTTTGATCAATTTCTTTGCTCGTCTGCCACATTCTTCTAATCATGACCCCCAAGGTTCACTTGCCCTTATTGTCGCTGTTACACTGCATCAATGTCAGATCACATGGAACTGAGAGCTGAGGCAAGAAGGTTCTGATGATTGAATCCTGCTGCGCTGTCTCTCAACAGTGCCGTTAGTAAATACATTAGCTTGGGCAAGTATGGTTCTGGTGCTCATCTGCCAAAAGCAACCACAACCTTCTCATGATATTTTCATACCTATCACCCTCTGCAGATTTACACTGACTCACAATGATTCAGTGACTTGGTTTTGAATTTTAATCCTTACCTTCAAATCCCTCTGTGGCCTCACCCTTTCTGATCTCTGTAATGTCCTCCAACCTTGCAACCACTGAGATATCTTTACTTAGCTCAGTCTGGCCTCTGGTGCATCTTCGTCACTTCATCCTTGATTCAGTTGACTGGTTTGCAAGCTCTGGAATTTCCATCCCTCTACATCCCTCTACCTCTCAAACTCAATTTCCTCATTTTGAGTTTCATCGTTTTAAATCTTAGGCCAACTAATATCTTGCTTGGCTCAGTAACCTAGTTTGTTTTACAACACTCCTGTGAAGCGCCTTGGAACATTTTGTTAAAGGTGTTTTATAAATATAAACTTGATAAGCATTAGGAGGGAGGGAATCTATAACTTTTGTAAAGCAACAATGAAGTATTTAGATGTACCTTAAGGAGTGTGGAATGATTGGTCAAGCTGAACAATGGAGAATTTTAAAATGTTTATATCCTACAGGTGGCATATGATGTGGGGAGGGACTGTATTTCTGAGCTCAATCCTGTTGAGAATGCAATGTATTTGCTGTGCTGGGAAATTAAGTAATGCCTGTGCATTCCCTTACCAAGAAGAGGTTGTTTGTATTTTGGCAAATGATCAAGCTTGCCCACATTAGTCAGTTAATGTGGTCACAGTCCTTGAGTACACAGTGGAAAAGCAACAGAATGGGCAGAAGATAAAGCGTTCTTTGTTCAATATCACCATTCTAAGAATTGAATACCACTCTTCCCCAGAAGTAATTTGAACTGTTGTGATTTTCAGATTTCATACTGAGTAGAGTGCTGTGGAATTGCACTCAGATTACAGATTAGGAAGATTTTAAAAAAAACATCTTGAGTTAGGAAACCTCAATTCATTATTGACAAGCTAATCCATGGCTAATGAGCTTCAGGATCCTTTATATACCATGAGAGAGCAGTGGTATAGCACAAATCATTATTGAGTCTTGCTGAGTATTGGCACCTCTAAACAAGATGTAGTTTATTGCAACTATGACAGGTTGATGAGTTACTCTCAAATCATGGCAACCAGGACCCAGATCTTACAGTCCATAGGGACCTTTGTTCAAGATTCTTTGTCACTGTTTGCTGTTTTCCAGAATCATTACTTGAGAACAGGTTTCAAGTGACTATAAGTTGATTAATTCAAACGAGTTGTGAGAGTGAGCTCGACTATCATTGATATGTAGTTGACATAGTCTCAAATAAAAACAGAATGCTGGGGAATTTCAGGTCTTGTGGCATTTGTGGAGAGAAGTGGTTACCATTTCAAGTCCAATATGACCGTACTTTAGTTATAGAATCCATAGATGTCATACATCCCTAAATTGTGGAGGCAGGCTATTTGACCCATTAAGTCCACACCAACCCTCTAAACACCATCCAACTCAGACCTATCCCTCAGTCCCTGCATATTTCATGGCTAATCCACCTAGCCTGCATATCCCTGAACACTGCGGACAATTTAGCATGACCAGTCTTTGGACTGTGGGAGGAAACCCATGCAGACACTAGGAGAAAGTGCAAACTCCACACAGTCACTTGAGGGTGGAGTCAAACCTGGGTCCATGGCACTAACCACTGAGCCACAATGCTGCCCATCTGAAGAAATGTCACATCAGACTCAAAACCTTTATCATCCACAAATCTTGCTGAGCACCTCGGCATTCTGTTTGTTTTAGATTTCCACCATATACAATATTCTGCTTTTATTTGACATTCTCCTGGTGTTTTACCCAAAAAACCCTGAAAAAACTGAATGTGCTGACAATCAAACGAAAGACAGAAATTGCTGGGAAAATTCAGCAGGTCTGGCAGTACAGGTGGAGAGAAAGCAGAGCTAAGCAGATTCTAGGGATGGTGGGACTAACTTACAATGAGAGATTGACGAGGTTAGGATTGTTTTCACTGGAGTTGAGATGAATGAGGGGGGATTTCATCGAGGCTTGTAAATTCTAACAGGGCTAGACAGAGTAGATGCAGGGAGGATGTGCCTGATGGTGGGTGTGTCCAGAGCCAGGGATCACAGTCTGAGGATTCTGGGTGGACTATTTATGATGGAGATGAGGAAACATTTCTTTACCCAAAAAGTGGTGAACCTGTGTGGACTTGTTACCACAGGAAGGAATTGATGCCAAAACATTGATGTTGTGGCCATTTTGGAGCCATAGATATAGCAGATACAGGATTGGTTGTTGCAGGTTCTGGGGTTTAGAGGTTTCAGTAAGATCAGGGAAGGTGGTTAAGGAGGGGGAGGTGTGGCATTGTTAGTCAAGGGCAGTATTATGATGGCAGAAAGGACTACAGCAGTATTATGGGCTGAGGTTAGAAACAGAAAAAGAGAGGTTACCCTGTTGTAAGTTTTCTATAGACCTCCAAATAGTTCCAGAGATGTAGAGGAAAGGATAGCAAAGATAATTTTGGATAGAAGCGAGAGTAACAGGGTAGCTTTCATGGGGCTCTTTAACTTTCCAAATATTGACTGGCAACACTGTTGTTCGAGTACTTTAGATGAGTTGGTGTTTGTCCAATATGTGCAGGAGGGTTTCCTGACGCAGTATGTAGATAGGCAAACATGGGGCGAGGCCACATTGGATTTGATACTGGGTAATGAACCCGGCCAGGTGTTAGATTTGGATGTAGGTGAGCACTTTGATCATGACCACAATTTGGTTATGTTTATTTTAGCGATGTAAAGAGATGGGTATATACTGCAGGGCAAGAGTCATAGCTAGGGGAAAGGCAATTATGATGCGATTAGGCGAGACTTAGGATGCATAGCAAATGGAAGAGAACTGCAAGAGATGGACATAATCCGTGTTCCTTGAACAAGCTCCACATTTCACTTATGTGTCCTTGGTAAGTGTGTACCTGTCAGGCTGGGAGAAAGTGGTCGAGCAAGGGAAGTGGTTTGCTACAGAAGTTGAATCTCTTGTCAAGAGGAAGAAGGATGCTTATGGAAAGATGAGATGTGAAGGCTCAGGGCACTTTGAGAATTACACGTTAGCCAAGAAAGAGAGAGCTAAGAAGAGCCAGGAGGGGACATGAGAAATCTTTGGCAGGTAGGTTCAAAGAAAACCCTAAAGCTTTCCATCGGTAAGATTAGGGCCAATTGAGGACAGTGGGAAGTTGTGCGTGGAGTCTGAAGAGATAGGAAAGGTACAAAATTAAATATTTTTCGTCACTATTCACACAGGGGAAAGGCAATATTGTTGGGGAGAATACGGAGATATGGGCTACTAGACTAGATGGGATTAAGGTTCATAAGGAGGAGGTGTTAGCAATTCTGGAAAGTGTGAAATAGATAAGACCTCTGAGCCAGATGTGATTTATCCAAGGATTCTCTGGGAAGCCAGGGAGGAGATTGTAGAGCCTTTGGCTTTGATCTTTGTCGTTATTGTTTACAGTAATAGTGTCAGGAGACTGGAGGATACCAAATGTCCCCATGTTCAAGAAGGAGAAAGTGATGACTGCAGATGCTGGAGGTCAGAGTGGAAAAGGGTGGCGCTGGAAAAGCACAGCTGGTCAGGCAGTATCCGAGGAGCAGGAGAGTCAACAATTCGAGCATGAGCTCTTCATTAGGAATGATCTCCTTTGTGCTTTTCCAGCACCACCCTTTTCTACCCTTGTTCAAGAAGGGAGTAGAGGCAACCCTGGTAATTATAGACCAGTGAGTCTGTCTTCTGTTGTAGGCAAAGTTTTGGAAAGGATTATAAGAGAGGATTTATAATTATCTATTGATTAAGGATAGTCAATGCTGTTTTGTGAAGGGTTGATCATGCCTCGCAAACCTTATTGATCCTTTGAGAAGGTGACCAAGCAGATGGATGAGGGTAAAGTGGTTGATGTGATGTATATTGATTTCAGTAAAGCATTTGATAAGGTTCCCCACAGTAGGCTATTGAACAAAATACAGAGGCATGGGATTGAGAGTGATTTTAGTGGTTTGGATCAGAAATTGGCTAGCTGAAAGAGAAGGCAGGTGGTTGATGGGAAATGTTCATCCTGGAGTTCACTTACTAGTGGTGTTCTGCAAGGATCTGTTTTGGGGGCCAGTGCTTTTTGTCATTTTTATAAATGACCTGGATGAGGGAAGAGAAGGATGGGTTAGTACATTTGCGGATGAGACTAAGGGCGATGGAGTTGTGGACTGTGCAGAAGGATGTTGTGGGTTACAGAGGGACATAAGCTGCAGAACTGGGCTGAGAGATGGCAAATGAAGTTTAATGCAGAAAAGTGTGAGGTGATTCATTTTGGAAGGAGTAACAGAAATAAAGAGTGTTGGGCTAATAGTAAGTTTCTTGGTAGTGTAGATGAGCAGGCACATCTGTGTTTATGTGCATAGCTCCCTGAAAGTTGACACCCAGGTTGATAGGATTGTTGAGAAGGCATACAGTGTGTTAGCTTGTATCGGGAGAGGGATTGAGTTTCGGAGCCATGAGGTCGTGTTGCAGCTGTACAATACTGTGGTGCAGCCGCACTTGGAGTATTGTGCACAACTCTGGTCACCGCATCAGAGGATGGATGTGGAAGCTTTGGAAAGGGTACAGAGGAGCTTTACCAGGATGTTGCCTGGTATGGAGGGAAGAAGTTGTAAAGAAAGACTGACTGATGTAAGGCTGTTTTTATTAGAGAGAAGAAGGTTGAGAAGTGACTTAATAGAGGCATACAGGGTGCTCAGAGGGTTAGATAGGGTGGACAGTGAGCCTTTTTCCTTGGATGGTGATCGCTAGCATGAGGGGACAGAGCTTTAAATTGAGGGGTGATGGATATAGGACAGATGTCAGAGGTAGTTTCTTTACTCCACAGTAAGGGTGTGAAATGCCCTGCCTGAAACAGTAGTAGATTCGCCAACTTTAAGAGTATTTAAATGGTTATTGTATAAACATATGGATGGTAATGAAATTGGTTAGGTTAGGTGGGCTTCAGATTGGTTTCACAGGTTGTAACAACACCGAGGGGCGAAGGGCCTGTACTGCGCTGTAATGTTCTTTTTTTTTATTGAATGCATTCAAGAGGTGGCTTGATATAGCACTTGGGGTAAATGGGATCAAAGGTCATGGGGAGAAAGCAGGATTAGGTTACTCAGTTGGGCAATCAGCCATGATCATGATGAATGGTGGAGCAGGCTCGAAGGGCTGAGTGGCCTCCCCCGTTCCTATCTTCTATGTTTCTATGTTTAACATTTTCGGGTCCAGTGACCAGTTCTAAAGAAGGGTTACTGGACCCAGAACATTAACTGTGTCTTTTTCCCATCTAGTTTGGGCCTTGAATATATGAAGGGCCTATCGTAGTCTTAGCATGTCCCACAATAGTTAACCACTGTTTGAATTGACATTTTTTTCGGTAGTAGTTGCAAAATGTTAGTGACACTGATCTCTAGTTTGCTCACAAAGAGGTAGAAATTAGTCTGGGCCTTTTTTGACTTGACGTTGCACTGTCAGAGAGACCCTGAGGTCATCCTGAAATTGGGCATTTTTAAAAAAAAACTTCAGGGCAGGCTCGTGGCATCTGGTGTATCTCCTTTGTCAGGCAACCCCCCCCCCCCCCCAAAAGCTGGGAGAGGTTGGGTCTAGCTTGAGTCTTTGCATCAGAGAGAAGGGAGATTCATGCAGATTGCCAATGTATGGAGTTGGAGGAGGATTATTAATTGTGCTGAGGATTGTTTTTCTAGACTGTTTTAATTGATGGAATGTTAATGAGCTATGTAGCTTATCCTTGCACGTCCTATCATTGCTAGAATTGTGCAAAAATGCAGAAAACTCCTCCCCAACATCTCTTTAGTTGAATTAAAAGTTGTTCCTGATTACGTTGTTCCTGAGTGCAGAGAATGGTTAAATTCTGCTGATTGCTATATTCAATGCTATTCCTATGCTCTGTTGGTTTGTTTTAAAGATTGAAATAGGAATTAGTCAGAGATTACAGCATGGAAACAGACCCTTCGTTCCATGCCGACCAGATATCCCAACCCAATCTAGTCCCACCTGCCAGCACCCGGCCCATATCCCTCCAAACCCTTCCTTTTCATATGCCTATCCAAATGCCTCTTAAATGTTGCAATTGTACCAGCCTCCACCACTTCCTCTGGCAGCTCATTCCATACACATACCACCCTCTGCGTGAAAAAGTTGCCCCTTAGGTCTCTTTTATATCTTTCCCCTCTCACCCTAAACCTCTAGTTCTGGACTGCCCCACCCCAGGGAAAAGACTTTACCTATTTACACTATCCATGCCTCTCAATTTTGTAAACCTCTATAAGATTATGGTCATTTTGTTTAGTTTCATGTATAACTTGCAAGCTGTTAAATATGCTCAGAAATATGTTTACCAGTCCAAACAGTTACTAAAATCTTCAAGTCTTCACGTGAAACTATTTAATGAACTTCACGGCCATATTTCAGTTCATGACCGCAGTTTTCTCTGTAATCTAAAAGTTAGTAATTGAGGACTAAATGATTTCCTTGCAGCATGTAATTGGTAAAAGAGAGCCATCTATTTGACTAGAAGTTTATTTTAAAAAATTAAATAAATGATGGATGTATTTTTATATATTAAACAGCATTATGCAAATTGATCTGATTTTTAGTCACTGCTTTTCTGTGGACTCTGTGATAAACTTGTATTTAAATACTCTGATTACAGGAGGGTTCCACAATTCTACATTTGTGTTTTGTCCTAAAAATATTCTATTGGAGTTGAGCAGTTTGAATTCATAGCCATAGTAGTGTTATTTTGGAATATTGCGTATAATTCTGGTCTCCTTCCCATCGAAAGGATGCTGTGAAACTTGAAAGGGCTCATTAAAGCTTTACAAGGATGTTGCCAGGGTTGGAGGATTTGAGCTATAGGGAGAGGCTGAACAGGCTGGGGCTGTTTTCCCTGGAGCATCGGAGGCTGAGGGGTGACCTTATAGAGGTTTATAAAATCAGGAGTAGCATGGATAAAGTAAATAGACAGAGTCTTTTCCCTGGGGTCGGGGAGTCCAGAACTAGAGGGCATAGATTTAGGGTGAGAGGGGAAAGATATAAAAGAGACTTTTTCACACAGAGGGCGATACGTGGATGGAAGGAGGTGCCAGAGGATGTGGTGGAGGCTGGTACAAATGCAACATGTAACAGGCATTTGGATGGGTATATGAATAGGAAGGGTTTGGAGTGATATGGGCTGGGTGCTGGCAGGTGGGGCTAGATTGGGTTAGGATATCTGGTCAGCATGGATGAGTTGGACCGAAGGGTCTGTTTCCGTGCCGTACATTTCTATGACTCTTACGCAGCTCAAAATACAATCCACAAAAAGGTGGTAGGTCAGGGAGAGGGGTTGTGGGTGGTGTCGGGATCTCTTTCGAGAAATGATTAGATCTGCATTACTGTCTTGTAGGGGTTATGGAACTGTACTGTCTGAATTTTGGGATGATGTAGCAAAATTCCATTCAACAATGCAGCTATTTCAAGCTAAGTAAATGCTTAGTTGGAAAGTACTGTGAAATGCTCAAGAATGATAATAAGCACAGCTAAATTAAACTGACATTAAATTTCAGTTCTCAGCTTGCATCTGTATTGTTCAACCAATGTAAACTATGCTTTGGTAGTTGAGGCATGACTAGTTTTCTCGAGTTGGAAGCTAGATGAAAACACATGCAATGTTTATGTCTTGATGATAAAATCCTCGTCAAGGTATTTCTGTTTGTCAGCATTTACATTTTTAATTTTTACAATTACTTTAAATTGAATGAAAGAGTAAAGTTTATGTACATCTGGGTTCTAGTCCACCCTCAGGTGACTGTCTGTCTGTGTGGATTTTGCACATTCTCTCTGTATGGCTTTCCACTGGGTGCTCCAGTTTCCTCCCGCGGTCCGAAGATGTGCAGGTCAGGGTGGATTGGCTGTGCTAAATTGCCCATAGTATCCATGGATACTATGTAGGTTATGCGCATTACCAATTTATAACTGCTGGTTATAGAGATAGGGCAGGTCTGGGAAGGATGCTCTCGGATGGTTGGTGCAGAGCAGATGGGCAGAATGGCCTCCATCTCAACTGTAGGGATTCTATGATTCTGTTTGTGATTCCACAGCTATTGATTAAGATATTATAAAGTCTGTTTTGAGGTATTTGGGAATGTGCATGCTACTGTTAGGATTTATTGGTCATGTGAATCATAGCCACAGAGGTAGGTGTTTCCCAGTCAATTGTGAGTTAACTCGTAGGTTTGTGTCGATGATCCAGGTTTGCAAGATAACCATGTGAGAGTTTCCATGCAGAGTTGTTATCGTTGCTTCTGCTGTAAGTTTTACAGACTTGGCATTGGGTGAAAGTGAATTCCCGTCCCAGCACTCAGCAAAGGAGCATGTGCTGCTTGGTAAAGAAACTTTGTTGTTTGGTGATTTGGAAAACACCAGTATGACCACTGCGTTTTGTTTGTTTGCAGAAAGGATTTGGCTGTGACTATAGGAGGCATAGTAAGTTTACAGATGACACCAAAATTGGAGGTGTAGTGGACAGCGAAGAAGGTTACCTCAGATTACAACAGGATCTTGATCAGATGGGCCAATGAGTATTTAAATGAGGTTTAATTTAGATAAATGCGAGGTATTGCATTTTGGGAAAGCTAATCGCTGCTCTGACTTTACACGTAATGGCCCGGTCCTGGTGAATGTTGTGAGCAGAGACCTTGGGGTGCAGGTTCATAGTTCCCTGAAGGTGGATCTCGGGTAGAAAGGTTAGCGAAGAAAGTGTTTGGTATGCTTGCCTTCATTGGTCAGAGCGTTGAATATCAGAGTTGGGAGGTCATGTTGCAGTTGTACAGGATATTGATGAGTAAAAAATGAGGTTTGCAGATGCTGGAGATCACAGCTGAAAATGTGTTGCTGGTCAAGGCACAGCAGGCCAGGCAGCATCTCAGGAATAGGGAATTCGACGTTTCGAGCATAAGCCCTTCATCTCATTCCTGATGAAGGGCTTATGCTCGAAACGTCGAATTCTCTATTCCTGAGATGCTGCCTGGCCTGCTGTGCTTTGACCAGCAACACAGGATATTGATGAGGCCACTTTGGAATACTGCATTCAAATCTGGTCGCTATTCGATAGGAAAGATGTTATTCAACCTGCGAGGATTCAGAAAAGACTTACAAAGATGTTGCCAGGGTTGAAGGGTTTGGGAGAGGCTGAAGAGGCTGGGGTTTTATAGAGTTTCAGTCAGGTCTTTTCCTGGGGTGGGGAGTCCAAAATTAGAGGGCATAGGTTTGAGGTGAGAGGGGTAAAGATTTAAAAGGGACTGAGGGGTAACTTTTTCACACAGAGGGTGGTGCAAAGTATGGAATGAGCTGCCAGAGGAAGTGGCGTAGGCTGGTACACCTAGAATATTTGAAAGACATCTGGATGGGTATATGAATAGGAAGGTTTAAGAGGGACTAATTGGACTGGATCAAATTGGGATGACTGGTTGATTCAGACGAGTTGGACTGAAGGATCTGCTTCCGAGGTGTATGACGCTAAGACTCTGTGTCTGAGCATGGATGTGCACCCACAGGCAGATTGACTTGATGTATGCCACACTGCTTCACTCGTATGCCACACAGCAATGGGGCAACATATTTTTTTGGATTTACAGTTTGCAAGATAGTCTTTCTTGGCTTGCTCAGTCTTTGTCGCAGATTCTTTGGGATTTAGTTACAGCTCCCAGTAAATGTTGCACAGTCCTCCTTGTGCCAAACTTGCAGGGAAACAGTACTGCTCCCATGTCAATACATGCACTGTGATCCCACCATAGGGTGAAGAAATGGAATTTCAGAGCAAGTGACAGTGAGGTGACAACAGAATCGACCCATGGACAAGACTCCAGTATAGTTTTGACTCCAGTTTGTAAACATTACATTCACCAGGAAGCATCTTCATCAGAAGAAAGAACCAGCAAAACTCGTGAATAACTCTCAAACTAATCCAACTGGGCCTGTATATTTCAAAGTGGACCTCCAGTTCACCCAGTCTGTTCATTTCCAAGTTTGTTTTCCCTCCTAGGTACTTCGTAGTAATAGGGTAAAAACAATGACTGCAGATGCTGGAAACCAGATTCTGGATCAGTGGTGCTGGAAGAGCCCAACAATTCAGGCAGCGTCCAAAGTGCAGTGAAATCGACATTTCGGGCAAAAGCCCTTCATCAGGAATAAAGGCAGAGAGCCTGAAGCGTGGAGAGATAAGCTAGAGGAGGGTGGGGGTGGGGAGAAAGTAGTATAGAGTACAATGGGTGAGTGGGGGAGGAGATGAAGGTGATAGGTCAGGGAGGAGAGGGTGGAGTGGATAGGTGGAAAAGGAGCTAGGCAGGTCATGGGGACAGTGCTGAGCTGGAAGTTTGGAACTAGGGTGAGGTGGGGCAAGGGGAAATGAGGAAACTGTTGAAGTCCACATTGATGCCCTGGGGTTGAAGTGTTCTGAGGCGGAAGATGAGGTGTTCTTCCTCCAGGCGTCTGGTGGTGAGGGAGCGGCGGTGAAGGAGGCCCAGGATCTCCATGTCCTCAGCAGAGGCGGAGGGGGAGTTGAAATGTTGGGCCACAGGGGGGTGTGGTTGATTGGTGCGGGTGTCCCAGAGATGTTTCCTATAGCGCTCTGCTAGGAGGCGCCCAGTCTCCCCAATGTAGAGGAGACCCCATCGGGAGCAACGGATACAATAAATGATGTAACTCATCCTGAAATTCTGCTTTTATATCTAAACTTCTGTTTAACAGAGAACATTTATGGTGTTAGAAACGGGAGTGTTAACGTTGTGTTCTGAATTTTTTTTAAAAAAGGCACTCCAGTGGTTGTAGTTGGTAGCTTATTTACAGTGAGTTGTCTTTACTGTGCCTACGCTGCATCTTTTCTAACATTATCTTCTAGTTTTAAACCACATCCCCCCCCAAAAAAGTTGCTTGCATAGGAGAAACTATTTTGTTTTCATTTATAACCTATTTGACAGCTGTTTTATTATTATCCAAAATCACCTCATTGATAGCCCAAGGTTGTGAAACATTCCCTATAAAATGCAGGTTGGTTGAGTGAGTGTTTAAAAAGAAGCCTGTAGTTGGGGACCGGAGGGTAAACTGGATTTTGATTGCGGTTCATTTTTGGCCACGTTTTGATTTTAATCTGTGTTCATTGATTTGTGAAACGTGTTGAAGCTAGAGACAAATTCCCATGCATTCCATTCAAGCAACATCATTTTGTAAGCCTGACTCTGTTTTTAATGTGCTGCAACATTTTATGTTTGTGCTGAAAATGAATTTTTCTTTTTCTTCCTTTCCTACTAATCATAAACTGCACCTTCTAAAGCTTAGAAGAAGGCCTGAAGGTTATAGAGTGTAGAGAATGTTCAACCTATTGTATTTAAGTTAGTGAAGGAGAATTAAGTTTTAGGAATGCTTTGGATTTATTTGTTAAATATAACCATTTAATCGTCAACTAGTAAACTAGACCCTTACCTTGACTTTTAATTTTCGTCTTCATCCATTGCCATTATGGTTTTGATATTGGGAGTGTGTACATGTATTCTGAAATGTTTCACTGTTAAATAGTTACATTTCTCTTCCACCAGCTAGGTCAAGTAATCGAGCATGAAATCTTTCTAAAGAGCAAGTTCAGCTGTTTCAAATTTGCCAGGCTATATTAGATCACTTTTGCTGAGAGTTTTAATCATTAACACTGTTATAAATCATGGTAGCTCATGGATATAGAAGACATTCAAAGCTATGTCAACATTTTTTCCAACCTTTTGAAAAAGATGTCTAAGTTGAACCTTGATTTGCTTTTTGTCACTTGTTGCCTTCCTATTACTGTGTTTTTTTTTAACTGGACATAGAAAATTGACAAGCAGGTGTAACACAGAAAGCATATCGAATCCATTGGCAGGAAACGTTTTTATCTTTGTGTCTGAGGCATGCTAAAATCAATATTTGAACTTGGACAGTAAATAACAGCACAATTGTAGAATAATTCTAAAGTTTTTGTTTTTTTGCAATGTGTAGTTTGTTTTTTGTTTGTACTGAGTGTTTAGGGAGATTGCAACAGATTTCAATTGCGATTAATGGAATTATTTTGAAAACTAATCACTTTCTGAACATTTATGGGTGACTGGCAGGTGACAGTGTTGGCAGAAGGCTGTTTGTATGTGCAGTGGTGTGCTGCAGGAATCAGTTCTGGGTCCCTTATTGTTGTTAATATTTATAATTATGTTGTAGATAAAAATGTTTGGGGCTGTTGTGGGATTGTAAGTAAGTTTGTAGATGACAAAGATTGGCAGAGGATTTGATATAGAGGAATCGTCTTGAGTTACAGGAGGATATAAACAGATTGGTCAGATGGAGTAGCAGCAGCAGATGTAATTTAACCCTGATATATGTGAGGTGGTGTACTTTGGAGGAAGGAACAAGATGAAGCAGTGCTCAGTGAATGGCAGGCCGCTAGGAAGCTCAGGGATCTTTGGATGCTTGTCGATCAATCCCCAGAGACTGCAGGAAAGGTTAAGAGGGGAGTTAAGAAGCAATATGGGAGACTTGCTGTTATTAGTCAGGCATAGATTTTAAAAGCTGGGAGGTCATTGTTGGAGCTGTATGAAACTTTGCTTGGCCTCAGCTGGAGTAGTGGAGTACTGTGTGTAGTTCTGGTCACCACACTAGAGGAAGGATGTGATAGCAGTGAGGGGGGGTGGGGGAGGGGGGAGGTGAGAAAGAGGAGACTCACGAGGATGTTGCCTGGGATGGAGCATTTCAGTGAAGGGAGACTGGATAGACTCGGGTTGTTTTCTTTGGAACAGGGAAGGTTGAGGAGTGTCTTCGTAGAGGTGTTTAAGATTGTGAGGGTTAAGGAGAGGGTGAATAAAAAGCAGCTGTTTCCCTGAGGTAAAAAAAAATAACCAAGGGTGTAATCTTAAAGTCAAGGGCAGGAGGTTTAGAGGGGATTTGAGGAAAACCTTTTTCTCCCCCACCCAGAGGACTGGGTTCTGGGATTCACTGCCTCAGAGGGGAGTGGGAGACCTCAACCTTTTTAACAAATATTGGGATAACCACTTGAAGCATCATGACACTTGTGGTTATGCTCCTTATGCAGGGGAGTGGGTCTAGTGTAGATAGTTGTGTATTTTTTGTTGTTTTTGGAGTGGATGGGCCAAAGGATCTCTTCTGTATTGTACAATTCTATGAATAGAACCATTTGCTCTCACTGTTATCATGTGGCTGCCTTCATGAAGAGAGATTGAACATTCCACTTCAGGAAAACTGAAAGAACTGAGGGTGCATTAGCAGCTATTCACTCCTAACCAGATTGTTATCCATTCTTCTGCCTGGTCAACTGTTCTTCTGTCATGATGGGCTGTTCCCCTGCCTATCATTTGCTCCTTATCCCTTCTCTCTTTCCCGCCCGACCCCCACCTCCCAAAATCTTTGGCATAAAAATCAACTGTTTTCCTTACTACAATCAGTTTTGAGGAAAGGTCACCAAACCCGAAACGTTAACTCAGATTTCTCTCCACTGATGCTGCCAGACCTGCTGAGCTTTTCCAGCATTTTGATCTCCAGTTGGGTTTGAATGGAAACTTGAATTCGAAAATCAAATTTTCTATATTTTAAAACCTGACTGAACAATTTATGTGCAATTCAAAATGCCTTCCTGATAATCTTGAGCTCAAGAAATGGCGACATGATCAGGTCAGTGCTGAGAAGGTGAGGGATTTGTGTACGAGCATGAGTTGGATAGGGAGAGTGCTAGTATTGAGCCAAGAGAAGAGAGTAGAAATTGAGATGAAGAAAGAGAAAGACAACATTATCATATACAGAATTCAGCTGGGATGTGATTCTAGCCCTTCTGATGTCTTGAGGAAGATCATTGATGGTGTGCGAAGGGAGCTAGTGCTGAGAGTAAGCGAGGTGTGTTGCGGGTGTAGTTTGTGGATAGAGTCCTTGTGTTTCTTAAGGCAGAGAGGGATCGATTCTCCAGCAGGGAAATCTAGGATTATGGGATATAGGCAGGAAAGTTTGACTGGAGGAGCCATGATCCTGTTGAATGGTGGAGCAGGCTGAGGGACCGAACAGCCGCCTCCTGGTCCGATTTCTTACAGTCTTACGGTAAATGTTGGAAAGCAAATGACTGAAGCAATCTCACTTAAGAAGAAAAATCCAAATTGCCTGTTTTTCAATTATTAAAGAAAATGCACCATTTTTAACATTTTCAGTTTGAGGATATCCTGCATCATGATGTATGGCATTGCTAAATGATATAGACTTTGAACAGAGCTGGCAACTTGAGATTACTTCACCGATGCTCATGTGGACCGTTAGCTGCTAAAGAATTGTGTTTGAATACAGTTTACAGTCCGGTTCAATGGAGGATGCAGGGCGGTATGCTTGAAGCAGCACCAGGAATACCAAAAATGAGGTGTCATCCCAGTGAAGCTACAAAACAGGACAACTTGTGTACCAAACAGCTTTAAGTAGTAAATAATAGACAGCTAAGTGATTGGGTGGTACGGTGGCTCATTGGTTAGCAGTGCTACCTCACAGCACCTTTGGACTGGGGGAGGAAACTGGAGCACCCAGAGGAAACCCACACAAACACTGGGAGAATCTGCAAACTCCACATACTCAGTCGTCCGAGGGTGGAATCGAACCTGGGTCTCTGGCGCTATGTGACAGCAGTGCTAACCACTGAGCCACCATGCCACCCCTCAGTAGATCTCAAAAGAAAATAAGCTTGATGCCTTCAGCATTGGTATACTTATGACTTCTATGCATTTCTAATTCCTAGCTTTCTAACCCTGCTCTTTCATTAGAAAGGGATACCAAAATTACAAGGTTGTCTTCCCATTTAAGTGTTAGCAATTTTTAATGTTGTATTTAGGATGTTTTTAGGATTGTCACTTTTTGTCTCCCTTCTCTCTGTTCTATATAATGAGTGAAAATTTTATTTTGATATAGTTTAATATATTCAAAAAGTGGACTTTTTAAAATGCTCTGATAGACTGAAGCCATAGCCTGGTGTTAGTGCAATCTGAATTTAAAAGTGCTTCCTTTCCCTTCAATTTGACTGCTGTTTTTGTTTAATTTAAAAAAAAAATGAGAATTTTCAAGTGGCAGAGGCAGGAAGTAATTAAAGCAGAAATGCTGTGCTTTCAAAAGAGGCAAATTCCTGACAAGGTCAGTACGCTTTATGTAAGATCGCAATGGAGATAAATGCGAAAGAAAATTAAACCTCCTGTGGAAAAGAAAACTTGCTAAAGACCACAGGGGGATAAAAGGAGTTAGGTGGAACTTGAAGAATGTGAATTGGTTAGAACTCCCAAAGTAAAAGGAGTGACTATGAAGTGTAACTGACTATGTTTCAGAACGCTGGAGTGAGGTATGTGTTGTCTGTTTGTCCTTTCAAACATGAAACCTGTTCACTGCCTGCACCTGCTTCATCAGGATTTACGTTGCTGCTGCATCATGGTCATGCAGATGTCCTTCAAACGCAAAACTAGTCAGTGGACAAAAACAGCATACAATAGTGGGTTTTATTACGTACTCCCTTCACTGAGTGCAGCTAAACTGGAAGATCCATTGTAACAAAAACAACTTTCAGAGACGGTTGCTTGCTGAATTCTAAATCTTGTAGAACTAAATTTTTCTTGTTACTTGCACAAATTTGTGAACTCTGTGTATCTGCACAAAGGTCTTGTAAAACTTAGTATTGCATTTCACAGGGTATTGTAACAGCAGTTGTTGTAGCATTTGCTGGCAAGTTGCACATGCAGCGATTCATTTGGGCCTTAGTAAATTATTGTTCTCTCAGTATTGTAATATAGGTCAATTAAACCAGTTTTATTTACATTCTGCCCTTTAGTAACAGAGATCTGCAGCACAGAATAAAAGTCTGTTTGGCCCAGCACATCCATCTTGGTTAAAAAGAACCACATAACTATATTCTAATTCCATTTTCTCAGCACTTGGTCCATAGCCTTGTACACTTTTACATCACAAGTACACATCTAAATACTACTACAGTATTACACTGGTTTCTGCCTCACCCACCCTTACAGGCAATGTGTTACAGATTCTCACCACCTCCTGGGTGAAAAGGTTTTTCTTCATATTTCGCAACCGTCTGCCCCTTTCCTATAAATCTATGCGAAAGTGTGGACTGCAGATGCTGGACATTATAGTCAAGAGTGTGGTGCTGGAAAAGCACAGGTCATGGTGAAGGCCTTTTGCCTGAAACATTGATTTTCCTGCTCCTCAGATGCTGCCTAGCCTGCTGTGCTTTTCCAGGACCACACTCTTGACGATAATTCTATGCCCCTAGTTGTTGATCCCTCCAGCAAAAGAAGAAGTTTCTTCCTGCCTACCCGATCTATGACCCTCACAATTTTATAATCTTATTTCACTCTCTGCAGAAAGCAGCAAGAAATTATAAAAACATGACTGTTCAATATTAAATATTGCACATCATTTCTCCTTCTGCCGTTACTCCACAAAAAAATTAAGCTGCAGAATTCAATCTTGGTTATAGATTTTTGTCATGATATTTTGGAGAAGTTTCTCTTGCTTATCCAGCAAGGTTTTTTTTTCCATTTGCCTGTTCTGACATACAAGTTGCTGGGAAAACTGATTCCATTTGGTATTTGGGGAAGTAAGTTGCTTAATAAATGGTATTGACTCAAGATAAGTAAAACTTTTTTTTAATAAATGCCGCCTCTGAATTTCAACTGCTGGCTGCTATGATAAATGTCACCTTTGATCATGTGCACAGTGTTTGAACGCTTTCCAATTGTCAGCATGCTTCTGTTCTTTTATCTCACTGTAATAAGAACTCCTGAAAGAGGTGACTGATGTGTCGAATCGAATGTTGCTCCAAGTAAACGGACTTGCGTTTTCTACTTTGGACAATTCAAGCCCTGGGTCAATGAAATACTGATAAGACTCTTGGTGTTGTCTTGCCCCAATGTTGGCTTAACAAAATATTCAGGAACTCTTACTGTGTAGTTGCTTTGTAACTGTTTTCCATATTCTGGTTATTTTGTCCACCTAGCATTGTTAAACTTCTGAAAAAAGACTGACACAACTTAGCGTTTTGAAACAGTCAGAAGAAATAGGAAAGGTAAAACAGCTTCCTGCACCACCTTCCTTGAACCCACCCCTCCCAACGCAACAAGGACAGAAACCCCCCTGGTCCTCACTGCCCACCCCACCAACCTCCTGGATACATCGCATCATCCTCCACCACTTCTGCTACGTACAAACAGACCCCGCCACTAGGGATATATTTCCCTCCCCAGCCCTATCGGTGTTCCGGAGAGATCATTCCCTCCATGACTCCCTTGTCAGATCCACACACCTCACCAGCCCACACTCCACTACCAGCACCTTCCCCTGCCACCACAAGAAGGGCACACACACTTTCCACCCCCCCCCCCCCCCCCCCCCAACCCACATCATCTCCATCCAAAGTTCCAAAGGATCCTTCCACATCTGATAGAAATTTTCCTGCAGCTTCACACAGGTCACCTACTGTGTCCATTGTACCTGGTGTGGTCTCCTGCACATTGGGGAGACAGGATGCCAACCTGCAGAGCGCTTCAGAGAGCATCAAACAACCCCACTGTCCTGTGGGTCAAACTCTTTAACTCCTCCTTCCACTTCGCCAAGGACATGCAGGTCCTGGGCCGCCGCCTCAGCCAAACCCTAACCACCCAACGCCTGGACGAAGAACGCCTCATTTTCTGCCTTGGGATACTGTAACCACATGGGATTAATGTGGATTTCACCAGTTTCTCCATTCCCCTCCCACACTCCCAGCCCTGCCCCTCACCCCTCGGCCCACAAGCCTTATTCCTAATGAAGGGCTTATGCCCAAAATGTCGATTCTCCTGCTCCTCTGATGCTGCCTGATCTGCTGTGCTTTTCCAGCACCCCACACTCTCGAAGGTAAAACAGCTGTCCTGTCAATACAGCCCATCGTATACGTTCTGAACAAGTCATCTTGGACTTGAAATGTTACTTTTGTTTCTCTTTTCACAGAAGCAGCCTCTTGCTTGCATTTCAGATTTCCAACATCCACAGTATTTTAGTTTAATCCTTTTTACAATATAAGGTAACTTATGCCCACCAGACCCAACCAATACACACAGATAAATGTATATTTCAATAGCCTGACCCTTGTTGTCAAAATGTATTAAAATATAGACATGTATCACTTTCAGGATGTGGAGACTCAGTAGAATTTTGTGTGTAATTGTGTTTCTAAATGTTATTGCCCTCCTGACTATAGGATACCTCAAACAAACTGATCTTTTTAACTGATATAGTATTATCGTTAGACTATTAATACAGAGATCCAGCTAATTGTCTGGCGATCCAGATCCACCCCAGCAGATTTGAAGTCAATAAAATATCTGGAAATAAGGGTCTAACGATCATGAAACTACTGTCAATTCTGGTTTTAAAATAAAAAAATCCCATCTGGTTCATTAATGTCCTATAGGGAAGGAAATCTGCCATCTTTATCCAGTCTGGCCGACATATATGAATCCAGACCCACAGCAATGTGGTTGACTCTTAACTGCCCCCTGGGGAATTGGGGATAGGCAGCAAATGCTGGTCTAGCCAGTGACACCCAAATCCTGTGAATGAATTTAAAGGAAATTTTAAAATATGTGCCTGTTTCAGTCAAAATAACTGATGGCAGTCAAAGTTGGGTATATTTGTATTTCTTGTAGTTCCGGAAAGTTGCAGTCAATTTGATATCAGATGCTTTAGTATAGACCATGATGGGAGCCTTTTGTGCAGCTTGGTGCATGAGCTAAGGCTGTTTCCCACAAGAACATTGGAGAAAACGGTAGACTAATCTTCGTGCAGCATCAGTTTGCATTTCAGAACCAATGAAGAAAATCTGTAAGCATTTTAATTCTAAAATTATTTGTTTTATTAATTTTTAAACTGGTATGAGTTACTTGGTAAAAAATAGTGGCATGAGATGGGAGGCACAGATTTATTTACCTGAGCACCTGCTCCCAACCTGCATCAGCGGAGTGTAAGGCTCCAGGATTGTATTCTTCAACCACAGCAAAACCAGCTTCCCCCCCCCCCCCCCCCAAAATCCCCTCAACCCCCATGGGAATGGGAGCAGGTCATCCTGGAATCCGAGGGGCTGCTGAAGAAACCAGATCAGGAGGACTTGCCCAAGGTGCCGGGAGTGGGGAGTTTAAAGAGAGATGTGCGAGGCAAGATTTTCTCGCAAAGGATGGTGAGTGCCTGGAATGTGCTGCCCGAGGAGATGATGGAAGCAGACGCAATAGCAGCATTCAAGAAACACCTGGACAGATGCATGAATGGGAAGGGAATAGACGGGTATGGATCCTGTAAGCGAAGACCGTTTTAGTGTGGAAGGACAAAAGGTGTCAGCGAAGGCTTGAAGTGCTGAAGGACCTCTTCCTGTTCTAACTCCAGAGCATTTTGTCTCCGGTTCATGCCTGGTTTGGTGGTTTCACTTGTGAAGTGGGGTAGTACAATCAGGCTTGATAGTTCGATGAGGAATCTTTCCAAAATTTCAATTCCTGGTTGCTAGGAAGTAGCTTACGCTGGAAATCTGATGATGTGGTATTAACTGAGCAGGAGCAGCAGTGATATACTGCAGCAAGTGTCTTTAGCATTCTGGTGAAATATTTGAGCCATGTACATAAACTAATTCCAAACCAGTTCCCTCTGCTTGGACAGTTTGGTGAGAAATGTGAAAGAATGAGTTTTTTAAATGTATTTATGCTCGATGGATCTTAGTAACAATGACTTAGTGTTGATATAATACGCTGCCAATATTACAACACTTTGTACCATGTCCCCTCTTGTTCACCATCTTTTGTAAAATTGTGGTTGGGAAAGAAAATGAATTAAGCTTCAAATTTAAAAATAGAAACCTGAATAAAGGTTTTTTAAAAAACTTGGGATAATAAGTGAATTGTGAAAAGTGAAGCGATTTGTTTCTTGTCTGACTGCTCACTGACCTGTGTGTAATTTTGAGAAATATGCAGCCTGTTTTGATTTGAGGACTGCTTTCTTTAATTCACCACTCCCTCTCCTTGGATCACACAAGTGTTACGGTCACTGAAAATAGGATTTTAATTTTGGGAGTTGCAAAGGTAGCAGCCACAAACTAATAGTGGTATTTCCCCACAATATAATCTGTTAACTCAGCAATGATCCTAATAACTGCTTTGCCTGTATTCTGGACATATCATTCCATGTTAATGCTATTTCAAAAAGAATTCAAACTGCGCTGGAATAGCCTCCCCATCCTTTACTTTCCTCTCCCTTTTCTTGAATACGTTATGATGTTCAAAATTAATTTGCATTCCACCCGAAATCACTCTTTTTGACGTGTTACATATCTTGTGAAATTAATCATAGTTGCCAGCTGTTTACAGTGCCCTCTTTCAAGAAAGCTTAACTACCTGACTTTGCTTCCAACATTATCTGTGTAGTTTTCTCAACTCCAAAGCACTGAGACAGCATCATGCTAGATTTTTGGAACAAAGATACAGTGGGACATAACCCAAAGGAAATAACAGTGGATGGGAACCTAGCAAGGATCAAAAGTAATCTGGTGTTCCAATCCTGGTCAAGATTTGTAATATATTTTGTGAAATATATTGAAAATCTCAGTTACAGTGTCATGCAGCATGGAAACAGACCCTCTGAGCCAACTAGTCCATGCCAACCATGTTCGCAAACTAAACAAGTCCCACCTGCCTGTGCTTGACCCCTGTCTTTTCAAATCTTTCTTGTTCATGTACTTACCTAAATATCTTTTAAATGTCGTAACTGTACTTTTTGGGGTGGCTCAGTGGTTAGCACTGCTGCCTCACAGCACCAAGGGCTCAGGTTCGATTCCAGTGGAGTTTGCACATTCTCCCTGTGTCCACATGGGATTCCTCTGGCTGCTCTGGTTTCCTCCCACAGGACAAAGCTGTGGTCCCACAGGACAAAGCTGTGGGCAATAGGTGTATTGGCCAAGCTAAGTTGCTCATGGTGTTCAGGGATGTGTAAGTTATGTGCATTAGTTAGGGGTAAAATGTAGAGTAATGGGTTTGTGGAAATAGGTCTGGGTGGGTCACTCTTCGGAGGGTCAATGTAGGTTTGTTGGGCTGAAAGGCTGTTCCATACTGTAGGGATTGTATGATGACTCCCACCACTTTCTATAATAGAGTGGTTCGTCTGTGGAATGACCTTTCTGGTTTTCAAAAAAAAAATGCCCTGATGTACTTTTTCAAATCTTTCTCTTCTTGCTTCAAAAAGATGCCCCCTAGTTTTGAACTTTCTTTTCTCTTCTCCACCGCCCCCCCCTCTCACACAAGGGAAAAGACTCTTGTCATTCACCTTTATCTATGCCCCTCATGATTTTGTAAAGACCTGTAAAGTCACTCCTCAACCTCCTATGGCTCCAGTAGAACAATTCTCAGCCTTTCCTGCCTATTTTTATATCTCAAACCCTCCATTCTTGGCAACGTTTCTGGTAAATCTTTTCTGAACGCTCTCCAGATTACTAATATCCTTCCTACAGCAAGGTGACCGGAATGGGACACAGTACTCCAGAAAAGACCTCACCAATGTCCTGGGCCACCTCATCATGACGTCTCAACTCCAATACTCAAAGGTCTGAGCAATGAAAGCAAGCGTGCTAAACCACCTATGACACAAATTTCAAAGAATTATGTCCCTGAACCCCTAGGTTTCTCTGTTCTATCCCACTACCCAGGGCCCTACATTAATTGTATAAGTCCTGTCCTGTATTACCAAATTGCAATACCTCACATTTATTCAAATTAACCTCCACCTGCCACTCCTCAGCCCATTGACCCAACTGAGCAAAATCCCATTGCAATCCTACAATCTTCAGTGTCCACTGTACCACCAATTTCGGTGTCATCTGCAAGCTTACAAGCCATATCTTCTGTATTCTGATCCAAATCATTTATATAAATGAGAAACAAAAGTGGACCCAGTACCAATCCCTGTGGAACACTGCTGGTCACAGGCTTCCAGTTTGAAAAATAACCTTGCTCCACCACTCTGTCTCCTTCCATCAAACCAATTTTGTATCCAATTGGCAAGCTTACCCAGAAATCCCACGTGGAACCTTGTCAAAGACTTTACTGAAGACTAAGTAAACAGCATCTACCACTCTGTCCTCCTCAACCTTTTTGGCCACTTCCTCAAAAATCTCAATCAAGTTTGTGAAGCTCTATTTTGTGTGTATAAAACCATGCTGCCTATCCCTAATCAATCCTTGTCCCTCCAAATGCACGTAAATCCTATCTTTCAGGATCACCTGCAATAGCTTATCGACCACTGATGTCAGACTCTTGGGTCTGTGCTTCCTGGGATTCTCCTTACAGCTTTTCTTAAACAATGGGCACAATGTTATCCTGTTTCCCCCAGTCCTTCGGCACCTTACCAGTGGTTATAAATTATTTATTGGAAGAATGATGCCACAAGATTCTAGGATTTTGGCAAAAGAGCATACTGTAAATGACTTGAACATAGTGAGAAATGAACACTACCCCGACTAAAGCCCAACGCTTTACACTTGGAATGAACCTCAGGTAGACATAACTTAATGGTCAAATTATGATTGATAAATTAGAAATTATGCATTAAATGTCATATGCAACTAAGAGAAATCTCAAGAATTGGCTCTACAGTCTACTTAGTGTATATGTTATCGATTCCAGTCACATGATCCTCAAAGCTCCACTTCCTTCACAAAGGAGTCAAGTTTCCCTCAATTTGAGATTTAGCATGATCCCCAGCCATCAAGCCACGTTTGCATCCATAGTCAAGAGCAGTAAATTCCTAGGATTGACAATCACCAACTGTCTATCTTGGTCCACCCATGTTGTCATTACGGTCAGGAAAGCACAACAACACCTCCGGTTCCTCGGGAGGCGAAGGAAATTCATCCAACTATGCTTTCAGAAATCAGGGTGACCTGGATCTATCAATGTTATCAAGTGGGCACAGAAACTGTTCCAGCAATCAGAATCCCAGCTGCTTCAGTGAGTCTCTGTCCTCAGCATGCAACCACACTGAACTACTGGACTCCTCATCCTCAACTGAGCTCTGAGGGCTTGTTTGTCTTTTGTATGTGATTTCAACCAGGTTCTAACCCTAGTGAATAATCCACTCTGGATTAAATTTCAGATTGTGTACTCCTGCAAAGACAACTATGCATATTCCCACCTTTTTTTAGAAACAGAAACTGGTTTATATAATTGATCCCGTACCTTTTAAAGAAAACTTCTAAATTCTAGTGAAATTTTAACTTGCTTAGTCACTTGAAGCAGCAGTGACCTTGTCATATTTATTTAAGACCTTATTTGTGAATTGAGTTTTTGTTTTAAGTTGTAACGAACATTTCTGTGGATATCACGTATTGTGGTGCTTGTATTTTAAAGGAGATTTGAGATTGGTGTAATTTATTTCGGAGGATTGATTAGCTCCACAAAGAAAATTGGGGAGACTGCTGTGTGTCCATATCAACTCGAAAAAATTTGCCACAGCTGCAGCTGGTGGTCTGAGAACTTTGTAGTTTTCTTTTTAAACTGACTCACTTTCTTTCTATACAGATTATAATTCACCTAGTGACCATAAGGGTAATTATCATATTGGCACTTCAGTGTGAGATGCATTTGGAATTGTTATCTTCGTTTGCCTTATTCCATTGTGGAAGAGCAGCTTGTAGTAAGACCATAAGACCATAAGACATAGGAGTGGAAGTAAGGCCATTCAGCCCATCGAGTCCACTCCGCCATTCAGTCATGGCTGATGGGCATTTCAACTGCACTTACCAGCGTTCTCCCCGTAGCCCTTAATTCCTCGAGACAACAAGAATCTATCAATCTCTGCCTCGAAGACATTTAGCGTCCCGGCCTCCACTGCACTCTGTGGCAATGAATTCCACAGGCCCATCACTCTCTGGCTGAAGAAATGTCTCCGCATTTCTGTTCTGAATTTACCCCCTCTAATTTTAAGGCTGTGACAACGGTCCTAGTCTCAGTCGTCTGCTAACTATTCCAGCTGCACATCTGTAAGTTTGGAGGATTCCTTCCGATCTAAATTACAATCCGACCACAGCTCCAATCAATTCTGACCACTCTTCACAAGTGACACAAGGAAGACATATGGTAATTTCTGGAGTATTTAACCAAAGCCACAGATTAAGGCTTTGGTCACGTATTCAAGTCCAAAATTTCTAAAGCTATCATCATATTTAACGAATCCTGTAAAAACCCATATAGTTCACTCTATATTCTAAATAATTTGCCAACTTGGCTACATGTGACTCCAGACCCACAGCAATACAGTTGACTCTCAACTGCCCTCTGAAATGGCCTAACAAACCTCTTGGTTTAAGGGGCAATTAGGGACAAGGTGGCAAAACCTGATGTTGCCAACAATGCCACATCGTTGAAGATAACAACCTTCACCTACACCGTTTGAATCTGTTTTCTTGACCAGAGTGATTTTTGACAGTTGTAAGAATAATTTGGAAATTAGCTTTGCTTATCATAGTGTGAGCTAAAAATGAGCAAAGTAGCAGCATGTTATGTGAACTGTGTACATAGCTGATAAGGGCTCCATTTGTTCCATACATATTTGGCACAAAGTGAGTTGGTTCAATGTTGAGCTAACAGTTTTATGGATCAAAGCACTGGACAATTGACAGTCTGTTGCTGATAAAGTAAATGCACTCTCCTCTGGTGATGTACCAAGGTCGTGCTAAAAACTGTTGATAAAAACGTTTACTTGAAATGTAGGTTTTTGTTTAGGATCAGAGTTACTTTCAGTATTTTACTCGAATCAAATAAATTACTTTGTGAAATCTGTAAGATTCCAGAAACCAGACTTCAATTTAGCTTGAAAGAAATGTCTTTTGGAAATCGCTGTTTTAATTACAGTATTAATTAATGCTTCCATTTTTCAGAAGAATAAAAAATGGTTTCAATGACCTGGGAAAAGTTTTTAAAAAATCACACAGCACTGGGTTATAGTCCAACAGGATTACTTAGAAACACTAGCTTTCAAGACTCTGTCTCTTCATCAGAGGCAGCGCTCTGAAAGCAAGTGCTTCCAAGTAAACCTGTTGGACACTCACCTGGTGTTGTGATTTTTAACTTTGTCCATCCCAGTCCAACACCTGTACCTCCACATCATCTAGGAAAAAGTTTTTTGTTAAATGGTATTTATTGATCACTGTTTCACAACTTGTTGGATGATAATGTGTGGTTGTTGTGTTCATGCAGGGGTGAGAGTTAAAAATATCCTGGCTAAGGTATAAGTTGGAAGGAGGGTGCCATTACTGGTACAGAAATGATGGAAAACTGCCTTATTGAGTCACAGAGTCGTACAGCATAGAAACAGACCTTTTGGTCCAACCCACCTATACCAACCAAGTTTCCCAAACTAAACCGGTCCCATTAGCCTGTGTTTGACTCATATCCCTCTAAACCTTTCCTACTGGTATACCTGTCCAAATGTTTTTTTGAATGTTGTACCTGCATCTACCATTTCCTCCAACAGTTCATTCCACATATGAACCACCTTCTATGTGGAAGAAGTTGCCCCTCAGGTCCTTCTTTTTTAAAACCTTTTTCTACTTTCACCTTAAAAAAATCCCCTCTGGTTTTGAATTCCCCCACCATAGGGGAAAGAAAAAGCTTTGCTATTCATCTTATTTATGCCCCTCATGATTTTATCAATCTCTATAAGGTCACCCCTCAAACTCCTATCCTCCAGTGAAGTCTCGGCCTCTCCCTAGAGCTCAAACCTTCCAGTCCCAGTTACAACCTTGTAAATTTTTTCTGCAACCTCTCCAATTTGATAACATCTTTTATATAGCAGGCCAACTGGAATTGTGTATACATAGGGAGGTGATAGCATAATGGTATTATCGTGAGACTATTAATCCAGAGAGTCAGGTAATGTTCTGGGGACCCAGGTTTGAATCTGAAATTAAGATCTAATGGTGACCATTGATTGTTGGAAAAAACGCATTTGGTTCACTAATGCCCTTTAGGGAAGAAATCTGCCATCCTTAACTGCTCTGGCCCACGTGTGAATCCAGACCCACAGCAATGTCGTTGACTCTTAGCTGCCCTCGGAGCAATTAAGGATGGGCAATAACTGCTGGCCCTTACCCCATGAATAAATAGGAAACAGAACCTCCAAACGTGGCCTCACCAATGTCCTGTACAACCGCAACAGGAAGTCCCAACAACCATAATCAGTGGTCTGAGCAATGAAGACAAGCGTGCCAAACACTGCTTTCATCACTCTGCCATTCAATGAATGATGTCCCTGAACCCCTAGGTCTCTCTGTTAAACAACCCTATCCAGGGCCCTAACATTAACTCTATATATCCTGCCCTCATTCGTTTGACCAAAATGTAACACCTCACATTAATCCAAACTAAACTCGATTTGCCGCTCCTCAGCCCGTGGCCCAATTGATGATGGACCTTTTGTAACCTTGGATAGCCACCTTCGTTGTCCAGTACTCCATCAATGTTGGTGTCATCTGCAAATTTACTAACCACGCCTCCTATGTTCTCATCCAAGCTGTTTATCTCAGTGACAAACAAAAGTGCACCTTGTACCAATTGTGAAACAACATTTGGTCACAGGCCTCCAGTCCAGAAAACAGCCCTCCACCACCACCACCCTGTCTCTTACTGTCAAGCCAATTTTATATCCAATTGACAAGCTCACCCTGAATCCCATGTGATCTAACTTTCCTCATTAGTTACCAAGCAGAACCTTGTCAGAGGCTTTACTGAAGTCCATGTAGACAATATCTACCACTCTGTCCTCTGGCATCTTACCTATGGCTGTAGATGATTCTGCTAGGGACCCCATAATTTCTTCTCTAACTTTCACAACATCCTGGTCAGGTCCTGGAGACTTATCCACCTTTTTCTTTCATTTTAAAGACCTCTAGCAGTATCTCTTCTGTAATATGGATTTTTAAGACAGTGATATTTATTTCCCCAAGTTCCCTAGCTTCCATGTCTTTCTCCACAATAAATACTGATATGAAATATTTGTTTAATGTCTCTCCCATTTCTTGTTGTTCCACACATTGACAACCTTATTAATCTTCAAGGGGCTCTATTCTCTCCCTCGTTGCTGTTTCGGTCTTTATATACTTGTAGAATCTCTTTGGATTATCCTTAACCTTTTTTGCCTTTCAGATTTCCCTCTTTAGAATAATCCTACACCCCTTAGAGATTCTCTTGACCCAGATGTCTATACCTGACATGCTTTCTCCTTTTTCTTGAGTAGAGCCTCGATATCTTATCCATTTGTTCCACGCTGCTACTACCCTTACCCTTCACTCTAACAAGAACGTAATGCCTTGGAACTCGCATTATCTCACTTTGAAAGCCCCCTACTTGTCAGTTATTCCTTCATCTGTGAACGGTCTACCCCAACCACCTTTTGAAAGTTCCTGTTTCATACTGTTAAAATTGGCCTGACTCCTATTTAGAAGCTTAACTTTGTACAAACCCTATCCTTTTCCATAATTATTTTAAAGCTACAAACCTGGGCAATGTGGTAACATGGAGACTGGAACCTTAGGAAGTGACAGTGATATTCCTTTTGGTCATCTCAAAGAGACACTTGACATACCTCACCAAGAAATACCTCAGTCATGCCTGACTGGCTTCATGTGGTTACAAACAGCAAACAGAGCAATGAGCTCTGGTACTTCCAGATCCACCAGAGGAGGAGTCTGAGCAGTCTGGATAGATGCACGAGTAGGAAAGGCTTGGAGGGAGATGGGCCCGGCAGGTGGGATTAGTTGAGTTTGGGATTGTTGTCAGCATTGACTGGTTGAACTGAAGGGTCTGTTTCCGTGCTGAATGACTCTGACTCTAAGACCAATGGTTTATACAAATAGTTATCAATAAAGTTGACAGAAAGGAAAAGCAAAGAAACCGATCCAATTTTGGGATAGATTTGCTTGCAGTAGTTAATGCTGATCCATACTATTAGATCACTTATAGAGTGGAAACGGGTCCTTCGGCCCAACAACTCCACACCAACCCCCTGAAGAGCAACCCACCAAGACCCACTCCCCTACATTTACCCCTTCACCTAACCCTATGGGCAATTTAGCATGGCCAGTCCACCTAGCCTGCACATCTTTGGGCTGTGGGAGGAAACCCACGCAGACACTGGGAGAATGTGCAAACTCCACGCAGACAGTTGCCCGAGACGGGAATTGAACCCAGGTCTCTGGCGCTGTGAGGCAGCAGTGCTAGCCACCGTGCCGCCCAACTTAGTACTTAGATTTTTTTGGGGAAAGCAGTAAGGTTGTGATAATGACACTGGATGTGTAATCCAGAACCTAAGCCTAACGTTCTGGAACATGGACGCGATTCTCGCCATGAGAGGTGGTGATGTTTAAATTCAGTGGGAGTGATCTCGAATGAGAAGCTGGCCTCCTGAAAACCGTGGTTGATGGTAGTAAAAACATATGTCTCACTTTAGGGAAGGAAATCTATCGTTGTCTGGTCTTGCCTACATGTGACTCCCAGACTGCAGTTTGGTTGACTCTTAACTTTTTCTGAGCGATTAGGGACAGACAATCAATGCTGTTTGAACCAACAGCCAGATCCCACGAAGGAATAAAAACAAACCTGCAGACTGTTCCCCCAACACTTCCATTTGGGTTGTTCATGGAAGTCATAAAAAGCTGTGAATTTAACACCAGTTCTTGTGGAGCAGCAATGGTCTCCAAACCGATTGATTTTCAACTGTTAAGGCCATCTCCTGGCCACGGGATTGTGATTGATTCTGGATATTTTATGTACCCTTGTCCCACAAATTAAATAAAACCACTTCTGACCAAGTCTGCAAACTGCTGTTGTGTGGTGTATCTTTTATGAAGACTTCGTGAAAATCCATGTAAACTTGAGCTCATCCAAAATGGTGTCCTTCCCTGAACCAGCAAGTCCCAGTGACCCATCAACCCATGCTCAATGAATGCAATAGTTTCCCTTCCAGCTCTGCCTTTAATTTTAAAACCCTAACCACCTTCCAAATCACATGTCCCCTCCCCCCACCCTGTAATCTCCTCGAGCCCAACTGCCCTCCTACGCTATCTCGTGAATTTCTGAATTTAATTATTCCACATTGTTGGCTGTACTTTTCTAGATTCTAAGATCAGAAATTTCCTTCTGAGGCCATTCTGCCTCTTTAACTCTCCTTCATCCTTTTAAAATGTAACTTAAAATTCCTCATCTGACCAACATTTTGCTTGTTAATTAATATTGCCTTTCATGGCACAGTATGAATTTCTGCTTTATGTTGCCTGTCTGAAACAACTTGGGACAATTTATTATATTAAAAGTTTTTGTATCAATACATGATTTTTTTTTTTGAAACCTTTTTTTTTAAAAATAAAAGTCAAATTGGCAAAACCCCAGTGTGTTCATTTTGAGCAGGAGTGGTTTTGGATTGAACAATTTGGAATCTGGCTGTGGGCGGAGTAACCTTATTCACTTGACCTCCTTCACCTAGCTACAGAGCACCTTTCTGAACTTGATAGATTCTGTATAGAATTACCACCTTGATGAAATATGAAAGGTGTTGTGAAGAATTCATGTTGAAATCAGTAAAGGAGCATGCTTTCATCTCCTGCCTGTGGTGAAACATGGTACCAGTCTGCTACTTAGGCTTTGATGATTTTGTCACTTTGATACAGTCACTTTGATATTGCTGTCCGTAACCTGCTCTGTCGATTTGGAAATCAAAATGTGACGGATTTTTAAAATAAAAATAGCACTTCGTAGCATGGACACATGACTGTTGCAAGTCTGTCTTGTTTGCATAATATTGGTATAATGGTAAAAGACATACTTGGGCATGATTCATTAAATTCTTTGTTTCTAATCATGGAAGTCTCTCTTTATCTTGCCTGTATTGTTTCCCAGAGTCTCATGACTTTCTGGGAGAGCTGTATTTTGTCCGTCAGTAAAAGAGTCAATGATTTTTTATTTCATTCATGAAAAAGCGGAGCTGTTTGCATGGTCCACATTTTTATTATCCATCCCCGGTTACTCCAAAAGCTGGTGAATTGTTGCAGTGCATGAGGCACTGGCAAAGCAACAGTGCAGTTAGATTGTATTTGATTATCAGATTGATAATTATCAACCTTGACCCTCCAGTATCTGCAGTCCTCACTTTCTCCTACAACTGTTATGGTCTGATTAGACTATGATGATTTAAAACAAAATTTATTAGGCCATTTCAGAAGGCAGCTGAATACCAACCCAGTTTGTCACAAATAAGAGAGTACATTTTCTTCACTAAAACTGCATCAGTTTACCTGTTGAGTTTTAACAATAAGCTATTACTAATACTAGTTTGTTTTTAAATTCCAGATTTGTTGAATTGGATTGAAATTCCCTAGCCACTTTAGCAAGCCCTTGCACATTGTGAGGAAAACCTCCATGCATCATTGATTCCAAAGTCACCGCTTCCTCGAAGTATACTGCATGTGCTATGTGTCGCAAGGCGTTTATGCTGTATCCTATAGTATTTTCTGAAAGAAGATTAATTTTCATTTAACCTCATCCACACCAAATGCATTGACCATCTCCTGAGGGGCTTGTTCCACTGTCAACAGAAACATTGATTTGGTGAATTAGTTTTGAGCTTGGCTCCTTATGGAGTGCAGGCCGTTCCCTCCCACTTCTACTGTTGAATAAAGTTGATGAGGGAACACGTCATTGCCTAGTTCCTTTGAAAATCTTAAAAATTTAATCTCGCCACCTCTCCAACTATGTTCTTTTTTGCTTTGAAGTTCCCGAGTGTTTTAATTATGTAGACAGCCCCTTTTAAATGTTTTGTACAGCTGTGTATACTCATGCACCATCTGTATGGGGGAGATTGGATGTGCAGCTTAAAAGGAATATTGTTCTCCACGTTCCCTTTTACTGTGCGAACATGACCAATTCTTGCCATGAGCCTGTTCAAATTCTGCTCTCTTTCCCCGAGTCCAAATCATCCATAAACTCAAAGTAAAAGTGGAGCTTGCACTGATCCCTACATCACTCTTTTTACTCTAACTGCTTTTCTAGCGCAGTCATGTTACATTCCTCCTCCTTGTAAGTTTGCTCACTAAGCTGGAAGGTTTGTTCTCCGATGTTTCATCACCATGCTAGGTAACAGCATCAGTGAGCCTCTGGTGAAGCACTGGTGTTCTGTCCTGCATGCTATTTGTATCTTGGTCTGTTAAGGTGGGTGATATCCTTTCCGGTTCTAGTTTGAATGCCAGACCTCTAGGAATTCCCATTAGTGTCTCTGTTTAGCCTGTCCCAGGATGGATGTGTTGTCCCAATGGAAGTGGTGTCCTTCTTCGTGTGTATGTAAGGATACTAGTGATAGGGGGTCATGTCTTTTGGTAGCTAGTTGGTGCTCATGTATCCTGGTATCTAGTTTTCTGCCAGTCTGTCTGATTACAGTGTTTGTTTCAGTCCTTGCAGGGTATTTTGTAAAGGACATTTGTTTTGCTAGTTGTAGGTATAGGGTCCTTTTAGGTTCATCAGTAGCTGCTTCAGTGTGTTGGTAGGTTTGTGGGTTACCATGATGCCAAGGGGTCTGAGTAGCCTGGTAGTCATCCCTGAGATGCCTTTGATGTATGGTAGTGTGGCTAGAGTTTCTGGGTGTGTTGTGTCTACTTGTTAGGGTTTGTTGTTTAAGAATCTTAACAGATCACCACACACACACGCGCGCACACACACACACACACACATAGGAAGTGGGACAGAATACCAGTGCTTCACTGATTATGTTACCTAGCATGATGACAAAACGTCTGAAAACAAACTTCCAGCTCAGCGAGCAAATATACAACCTGAACCTCAACCTGAGCTACAAATCTTCTCAAAAATTGCAAATTCCTCCTTATGCTATATGTCTGAGCCTTTCTAATGAACAATACTTTATCAAACCAATTAGCAAAATTCCCATGGACTGAATCCATTTTTGGATGTAGGTTTGCTCGCTGAGCTGAAAGGTTCATTTCCAGACGTTTTGTAACCTTACGAGGTAACATCTTCAGTGGACCTCATGCGAAGCAATGCTGAAAATGCCTGCTTTATATGTTCGGGTTTCTTTGGGTTGATGATGTAATTTCCTGTGGAGAAGTCACTTCCTGTTCCTTTTCTCAGGGGGTGGTAGATGGGGGTCTAACTCTGTGTTTGTTGATAGAGTTACAGTTGGAATGCCATGCTTCTAGGAATTCTCATGCGTGTCTTTGTTTGGCTTCTCCAAGGATGGATGTATTGTTCCAGTGAAAGTGGTGTCCTTTCTCACCTGTATGTGAGGATACTAGTGAGAGAGGGTCATGTCTTTTTGTGGCTAGTTGGTGTTCATGTATCCTGGTGGCTAGTTTTCTGCATGTTGGTCCAATGTAGTTTGTGTTACAGTCCTTGCACAGTATTTTGTAAATGATGTTAGTTTTGCTCATTGTCTGTATAGCGTCTTTCAAGTTCATTAGCTGCTGTTTTAGTGTGTTGGTGGGTTTGTGGGCTACCGTTTATGCCAAGGGGTCTGAGTAGTCTGGCAGTCATTTCTGAGATGTCCTTGACGTAGGGGACAGTGGCTAGGGTTTTTCGATGTGTTTTGTCTGCTTTTTGGGTTTGTTGCTGAGAAATTGGTGGACTGTGTTCATTGGTACCCATCCTTTTTGAATACACGGTATAGGTGGTTTTCCTCTGCTCTGCATAGTTCCTCTGTGCTGCAGTGTGTGGTGGCTCATTGAAATAATGTTCTGATGCAGCTTCATTTGTAGATGTTGGGATGATTGCTTCTGTAGTTCAATATTTGGTCCGTATGTGTTGTTTTCCTGTAGTCACTGGTTTGAAGTTCCCCATTGATTGTTCACTCTACTGTGACATCTAGGAATGGCAGTTTGTTGTTGTTTTTCTCCTCTTTAGTGAATTTTATGCCAGTAAGGGTATTATTGATGGTCTTGAAGGTTTCTTCTAACTTGTTTCGTTTAGTGATGACAAAGGTGTCATCCAAGTAGTAGACCCTGAGTTTGGTTGGATGGTTAGCAGAGCTGTTTGCTCAAGTCTGCATTACTGCATATCAGGGTTCTTTAGCAGAGGCAGTAATGCAGAGACTTGAGCAAACAGCTCTGCCAACCATCCAACCCAAACTCTGGGTCCGCTACGTGGATGTCTTTATAAATCCAGTTGTTGCCTTTACAAAAAAGTCCGGTCTGAAGAATTATCATCTTAATGAAAATAATTTACCAAATATACATTATTTCTAAATAAAGTTATACAGATGTACAGCATGAAGACAGACCCTTCGGTCTAACTTCTCCATGCCAACCAGATTCTAAATTAATCTGGTCCCATTTGCCAGCACTTAGCCCATATCCCTCTAAACCCTTCCTATTCGTACAACTATCCAGATACCTTTTAAATGTTGTAATTGTACCAGACTCCACCACTGTCTCTGGCAGCTCGTTCCATACACATACCACCCTCTGCATGAAAAAGTTGTCCCTTTAGGTCCCTGTTAAATGTTTTCCCTCATCCTAAACCTATGCCATCTAGTTCTGGATTCCTCCACCCAGCGAAAAGACTTTGGCTATTCACCCTATCCATGCCCCTCTATGAGGTCACCCCTCAGCCTCTGATGTTCCAGGGACAGCATGGTGGCTCAGTGGTTCGCACTGCTGCCTCACAGCGCCAGGGACCCGGGTTCGATTCCAGCCTCGGGTGACTGTCTGTGAGGAGTTTGCACATTCTCCCCGTGTCTGCGTGAGTTTCCTCCAGGTGCTCCGGTTTCCTCCCACAGTCCAAAGATGTGCAGGTCGGGTGAATTGGCCATGCTAAATTGCCCTAAGTGTGAGGTGCATGAATCAGGAGTAGGGGAATGGGTCTGAGTGGGTTACTCTTCGGAGGGTCGGTGTGGACTTGTTGGGCCAAAGGGCCTGCTCCCACACTGTAGGGAATCTAATCTAATTTAATCTAACCTCAGTTTATTCTGCCTCTCCCTATAGCTCTGTCCCTCTGACATCCTTGTAACATTTTCCCTATTGCGGGGAGACCAGAATTGAATGCAACATTCCAAAAGTGGCTTCACAAACTTCCTGTACAGCTGCACCATGAACGCCCAGCTCCTATACTCAATGCGCTGACCAGTAAAGGAAAGCAGACCAAACACCACCTTCACTATCCTATATACCCTTGACTCCACTTTTGAGGAACAAATGAACCTGCACTCCAAGGTCTCTTTGTTCAGTAACACTCCCCAGGACCTGACCATTTAAGTCTGAGTCCTGCTCTGATTTGCCTTTCCAAAATGCAGCTCCTCCCATTTACCTAAATCAAACTCCATCTGCCACTCCTCAGCCCCTCTGATCAAGATTCCATTGTGCTCTGAGATAACCTTCTTCACTGTATACTACACCTCCAATTTTGGTGTCATCTGCGAATTTACTAACTATCCTCCGAATCATTTATATAAATGATGAGAAGTAGAGTACCCAGCACTGACCCTTGTGGCACACCACTGGTCACAGGCCTCCAGTCTGAAAAACAGCTTTCCACCCTCTGTCTTCTACCTTTTGAGCCAGTTCTGTATCCAAATGGCTAGTTCTCCCTGTATTCCATGTGATCTAACCTTCCTAATCAGTTTCTCATGAAGAACCTTGTCGAACGCCTTACTGAAGTCCGTACAGATCATGTCCAGCTGTCTGGCCTCATCAATCCTCTTAGTTTCTACTTCAAAAAACTCAGTCAAGTTAGTGAGATGTGATTTCCCATGCACAGAGTTGTTGGCTAATTTTGTCCCTCATCATGCATGTAACAACTTTTGTCCCCACCTAGTGCTGTACAATCTGGTTGTAATTACTTGATTTTTCTATTCCTTCTATAGGCTAGATGTTAATTCAGTAACATAAATTAATCTTAATCTCCCTCACACATATTCCTAATACCTCGGAGTGTATGTTCTGTGTGTCCAGAGAATTTGTTTCATTATTTCCCGTTCCCAGTTAGTGTCATAGAGATGTACAGCACGGAAACAGACCCTTCGGTCCAACTCATCCATGCCAACCAGATATCCCAACCCAATCCCTACATTCCTGGATGTAATTTAGTTAAAACCCTGGATCATTGATTTATTGAGTGTAAAATGATTATGGTCATTTTAGATTTTGTGCATTTTTGACAACACCACATAGAGACTGTATACTCCAATCTGGGACCCTGATGTATGCGCATTTAATTTCCACCTGCCAGCACCCGGCCCATATCCCTCCAAACCCTTCCTATTCATGTACACATCCAAATGCCTTTTTGAATGTTGCAATTGTACCAGCCTCCACCACATCCTCTGGCAGCTCATTCCACACACTTACCACCCTCTGTGTGAAAAAGTTGTCCCTTGGGTCACTTTTATATCTTTTCCCCTCTCACCCTAAACCTATGCGCTCTAGTTCTGGACTCCCCCACCCCAATGAAAAGACTTTGTCTATTTATCTTATCCATCCCCTCATGATTTTATATACTTCTCTAAGGTCACCCCCTCAGCCTCCCATGCTACAGAGAAAACAGCCCCAGCCTGTTCAGCCTCTCCCTGTAGCTCAAATCCTCCAATCCTGGCAACATCCTTGTAAATCTTTTCTGAACCCTTTCAAATTTCACAACATCCTTCCGATAGGAAGGAGACCAGAATTGCACACAATATTCCAACAGTGGCCTAACCAATGTCCTGTACAGCTGCAACATGATCTCCCAACTCCTGTACTCAATACTTTGACCAATAAAGGAAAGCATACCAAACACCTTCTTCATTATCCTATCTACCTGCGACTCCACTTTCAAGGAGCTATGAACCTGCACTCCAAGGTCTCTTTGTTCAGCAACACTCCCTAGGACCTTACTGTTAAGTGTATAAGTCCTGCTAAGATTTGCTTTCCCAAAATGCAGCACCTCACATTTATCTAAATTAAACTCCATCTGCCAGTTCTCAGCCCATTGGCTCATCTGGTCCAGATCCTGTTGTAATCTGAGGTAACCCTCTTCGTTGTCCACTACACCTCCAATTTTGGTGTCATCTGCAAACTTACTAACTAACTTCTTATGCTCACATCCAAATCATTTATATAAATGACAAAAAGTAGTGGACCCAGCATCGATTCCTGTGGCACTCCACTGGTCACAGGCGTCCATTCTGAAAAACAATCCTCCACCCACCACCCTCTGTCTTCTACCTTTGAGCCAGTTCTGTATCCAGATGGCTAGTTCTCCCTGTATTCCATGAGATCTAACCTTGCTAACCAGTGCCCCTTGAAGGTGGTGGTAAGCTGCCTCCTTGAGTCTCTGCACTCCATGTGCTGTAGTTGACCCACAGTGCCCTTGGGGAGGGAATTCCAGGATTTTGACTCAGCGACCGTGAAGGAACGATGATATATTTCTAAGTCAGGATGGTGAATGGTTTGGAGGAGAACTTGTAGGCGGTGGTCTTCCCATGTAACTGCCACCCTTGTCCTTCTGGATGGAAGTGGTCATAGGATTGGAAAGTGATGTCTAAGGAACTTTGGTGAATTTCTGTAGTACATTTTGTACATAATTCATACTTGACATCACTGCATAAATTCCTACATTCCTGGATATAATTTACTTAAAACCCTGGATCATTGATTTATTGAGTGCAAAATGATTATGGTCATTTTATGGTTTGTGCAGTTTTGACAACACCACATAGACACATCATACACAAGTCTGGGACCCTGATATATGCACATTAAATTTCCAGTGGATCAGTATCATAAATGCAACTACTGTTTATAAGTATACTTGACTGACTCTGAAATGCTTTGCAAATCTTTTACTTAATAGTGTCATAAATAATTTGTAAACTAATTTTTCAATTGAGGGGTTGTTTTGTATGTTGGTTTTCAGTTTTGAATCATCAAGTGAGTTGGCTTGGAATAGCAAAATACACAAGTTAATTTTGCAAGATAAATCCCTTCAGCAATTATGTTACTGATTTTTTTTAGTTGTTCCCTTTCTCATATTTATAAATTAAAATAGAGGTTAAGGGTCAGGAAACAGCGAGATAAGTCAGGAAGTCATGATTCAGTGATGTGGTGCCTTGTATGTTTTGTTTGAAAGTAAAGCAAATGTTGCTGGAAATTTGAAGCTAAAACAGCAAATTGTGAAAAAGCCACGTCAGGCATCATCTGTAATGATCGATGGCTTTTATTTCTATTAAAATGCTGAATGTACTTTGACACAGGATGAGAGGAAAGTTCAAGGAAACACTGGCCATTATTAATATAAGGCAAAGTGATTGTCCTGGAAACAGTGTGTAGCTGGAGGCTTGATTTTCACAATGTCTTTGAATATTTTTGTCTCTCAGGGAGTATCATGTATTGACAGAATGTTCTGTAGGATAACAATTTCCAAGTCTTGGACTGACTTGAGGTTGGATATTTAATACCCATCAGAAATAGGATGGTAATTTGTATGAATAATATTGGTGGATTTAATTGACCAATTTGCGTCGACTTGTTTATTTCCTCAGGCCTCTTTCTGTGTATCATTGTTCAATGCCATTGTAATGTATACTCTGTCTACTCTGAAAGCGCACTAGGTGTAACCTGGCACTATAGCAGAAGAAACTTAACCTTTAAAGTTGAAAATTTCTTTGTTTGGTCAAGACCTCCTTCGATCCGGTTTCTCTGCATTAGTTTGTCCTCTGCCCCAAATCTTGCGCCTACCTGGTGCTGGTGAGCTGTATTGGGAGATCAATCCTGCCAGATGTCACAAAGCGGGTGCCTGACCATTTGAAATCTACCCCTTTTGTAGAATGGAGATGGAAGAGGTAATTGGCAATGACGGTAAATGGGAAGAGAACAGATCAGATCAGATTACCAACAGCGTGGAAACAGGCCCTTCAGTCCAACAAGTCCACACCGACCCTTCGAAGAGTAACCCACTCAGACCCGTTCCCCTACATTTACCTCTGACTAATGCATCTAACACTAAGGGCAATTTAGCATGGCCAATTCACCTACCCTGCGCATCTTTGGACTGTAGGGAGAAACCGGAACACCTGGAGGAAACCCACACAGACACAGGGAGAATGTGCAAACTCCACACAGTCACCCGAGGCAGGAATTGAACCCGGGTCCCTGGTGCTGGGAGGCAGCAGTGCTAACCACTGCCACTGAGCAACCCCATGGTGGCAGCTGGCCGCCCCACATGATCATATTTATTTATTCACAGTCTCAACTCATGGGCACAGCCTTGCAATTACTTGTCTGTCCAGAAGGTGGAGCATAATTAACTTGAAACTGTTATATTCACAAAAACTGACACTTCAAGAAACAAACTGCATCCTGCCAAGAGACTAAACTTTGTTCTGAATCCTCAAACACAGTATGAGAATGTGAAAGAAAAAAAGGAAAATTGGAGGATTTTAATTTTCTTGTGGCCGTGAGAGTAATATTTAGTTGCATCCCTCATATCTATCATATGAAATAGAAGCCTGGCCTGCTGCGCTTTTCCAGCACCACGCTTTTCGACTCTGGTCTCCAGCATCTGCAATCCTCACTTTCTCCTCTGAGATAGAATCCATAACGTTTACTCCACAATCACCTGATAAAGGAGCAGCGCTCCAAAAGCTAATGCGTCCACATAAATCTGTTGTACTATAACCTGGTGTTGTGTGATTTTTAACTTTGTACACCCCAATCCACCACCTCCACATCATAATATAGACAATATCCTAGTTACTTTGTTCTTTTTCTTTCCTGTGTGTGTTATAGAAATTGTAAGAAACTAGCCTTCTGTTGTGGGAATTCCAACCTGACTGTAGGTCAACATTGAGATCTGGAAGCTTCTTATTTATGTGGAAATGTACATGAAATTAGATGCACCACAGTCACACACTGGAAATCAGCTCCGCGATCCCTGGAGTCATCATGGAAACTAAAGTCTTATATTTGAAGGACGTGAAATCTCCACACTAACTCCTGTTCAATCAGGCTGAAAGGAGGCACAAGCCAAGTTTCTGTACTTAACAAGAAATTGCTATTTTATTACTTGTCTATTCAGCAATTCTTCCATTTTGAGCTGAAGGTAAATAAGTACCCTGTACAAAGTGAAGCTTCAGATCCCTTGATAAGCTCCTTTCCAATCCATCCCCCCCCCCCCCCATCCCCTACACATACACTGGCAAACATAAATGGAATGAAAAATACATGGGCAGAGGGAAAACTGGATAAGTAATTCCAAAGTCTTTGTTTGTGTTGAGGAAACTTAGCAATTTCTGGTCAGGAGTGAAGTGGAACTCTGCAAACTGAGCGCTGACAAGTTTGAGTTCAGATGAACATCATTCTGGGGTCTAAAAAGAACTCTAACCAGGTAGGGGATGTATGTGTTGGTGTCAATCTTTAAAAATTCCCTGAGTTCAGGAAAGGTTGTAACAAATTGGGATGTAGCTAATATAACTGCTGTTCAAAAGGCTGTAATGTGGGGGCGCCAGTGTTGGACTGGGGTGGGCAAACTCAGCAATCCTGTGATATCAAGTTATAGTCCAGCAGGTTTGTTTGAAATCACAAGCTTTCGGGGCATAGCCCCTTAGTCAGGTGAAAGTTTTACCTGATGATGAAGGAGCAGTGCTCTGAAAGCTTGTGGTCTCAAATAAACCTGTTGGATTATAACCTGGTATCGTGTGGTTTTTGACCAAGAAGCTGTAGACCAGTGAGCTTGGTTTCTGCTGAGGGGAGGATACTGGATTCGAATCCTGATGGGTTTGAACTCCCTGTTGGAGAGCATTAGTTTGGGTCACTAGTGACTATATCATTATGGTACTGTCCCATTCAGACAGTACCATTTGGAGGAAGGTCATTCCGCCCCCATGTGTCCTGCATTGATTCTTTTTCAGAGTTGTTGCTTACTCCCAATCTCCTGCATTTCCCTATAATCTTGCAAATTACTTTATCCAAATATCATCCCGTGCCCCTCTTGAATGCCTCAACTGCACCTGCCTCCACCACACTACCAAACGCTAACTACTCGCTGTGAGTATAGGTTCCTTTCTTACCACATTCTTGCTGCTTTTGCACAGCAATTTAAATGAAAATTAACATTCCTGAAAATCAATGAATGGGAAAATTGCAGAAAGACTAAAGGCTATTGAGTGTTTATTCTTTCTGCCCTGTGTTTGGAACATAGTGCCTAATTTTGGGGATCTTCTGTGATTTTAATGAGAGAAATGCTACATTTAAACAAATTTGTATTTGTTTGCTCTGTCAGCATTAGTCACTTTACTATGGGTAATGCATTTTTAGATTGAAGATGACAGAATCTGACTTTGTAGGAAATTACCTCAAAAGACTGCACCATCAATTATGGGATTTAACTGTTATGTGAGTTAAATTGGAGTTTTCTTAATACTAATAATTGTGGCATTACATTTTAAAAATAACTTGGCGTGGAGTAATGGGATGGTTCGGTTTAGAGTTGGCAAAAAGAGGATCAGCTTTGGTGGTGTACAAACCTTTTAAACTGTGGGGGTGGGGTGAAGGGGGTGGGTGAAGACTTACACAGACGGCCAACTCCCTTTCTGCTTGGGAGTCAAAGAAAAGTAGGAGTGATATCGAGAGGGAGTAGCAAGAGTGGGATAAGAGATTGGCTGCTGGAAACGTTCTCACTTCAAGACCACAAAAAATAGTAACAGGAGGAGGCCATTCGGCCCCTCGAGCCTGCTGCACCATTCAATAGGGTCATGGCTGATCCGACATTCCTCACGTCCACTTTCCTGTCCTTTCCTTAGATTGATTATGGATCAGTCGCAGAATCAATCTATTTATTTCAGCTTTAAATCTACACAAGGACTCTGCCCCCACAGCTCTCAATGGCAAGGAGTTCCAAATACACTCAACCATCTGAGAGAAGAAATTCCTCCTCATTTTCATGCAGTGGGTGGTACGTGTATGGAATGAGCTGCCAGAGGATATGGTGGAGGCTGGTACAATTGCAACTTTTAAGAGGCATTTGGATAGGTATATGAATAGGAAGAGTTTGGAGGGATATGGGCTGGGTGCTGGCAGGTGGGACTAGATTGGGTTGGGATATCTGATCGGCATGGACGGGTTGGACTGAAGGGTCGGTTTCCATGCTGTACATCTCTATCTCAGTCTGAAATTGGTGTGCCGTTATTCTGAGACTTGTTGTATATGGGACTTTATTCTATAGCCAAGAAACTTGATATGAGGTCAGCATTGTGACCACTCTCTGTGCCATCTGGAGATCATATTCCTAGGGTATTCTGCCATAGGGCAGTCCTTCAGATAACATCCACTAGTTTCCTTCTATTTTTGTTGTTTTTTTTTAGTCTTGAAATAGCTTGCTATTTTGTGTGTTGTGTTCATGTTACTCTTCTGCTGGGTATTTATGGACATTGCAACAACTGCCTATTAGAGTTTATAACAGATCATCATGGTCAGCTGCTGTATATCCTTCCTTTGTTTTGGCATTGCTGCTTGGAGGTGAGGATGCGAATGATCGTCGTGACACCCAGTTGAATTAACATCAGAAGATCTGAGTTCATTGGATTAGCTGGCACCTAATTGGCTGTATATTTAGTATTTTTGAATGTCGAGAGAGAGACCCATTTTAAAAAGTAGCCAGCCAGAGTTGAGAATTTGTGAGCTGGCATTGACTTTGCTCACGAGAATGTTCATTGATAAGATGATTTGGATCTGCCTGCTGCATTTAATGGTGTAAGGTTGTAAGGTCTAGGATGTGGCACCAACAATACCACCATCATTCTTCAAGACAGAAGGAAAGCTGTTTTTAGTTTTAAGATTGTGTCCCAGTTTGCAAATCTCCCTGTGCTCCTTCCTCCTTCCAAATGGATATTGCAGTCTTCACTCTTTGATTCCCTGATACTAGCTCTTGTGCAATCGCCCTCCCTTCTGCCCCAATGCTGGCTTAATTGTGAACTGTTTCAGCCCTAAACTGCTTTATCTGCGTAAAGAAAAGCAAATAAAGTAAGGCTTGGCAAGTGACTAAAGTGTTAAGAGGAACACATTGAGGCTACTGATCATAATTCTGTTAGTTTTAAAATGGTTATGGAAAAGGATATGCCTTCCATAAGAGTTAATGTTAGTATTTGGAGTAAGGCAATTTTTAATGATATGAGTCAAGAATGTTCAAATGTTGATTGGAATAACTGTTAGCAGTTAGAGGGACAACTGAGAAGTGGGAGGCTTTCAAAAGTGTGATAACGAGAATTCAAAGGCATTATGTTCCTGTTAGGGTGAAAGGTAAGGCTGGTAAGATTGGGGAACAATGGATCAATAAAGATATTGAGGTTCTAGTCATAAAAAGAATCATTAAGAATGGACAACCGGGATCAAATGAATCTCTTAGAGTATAAAGTGTGTGGGGGCATCCTTAAAAGGGAAATCAGGAAGGCAAAGAGGGGTTATGAGATAGCCTTGGCAGAAAAGATTAAGGATAATCCAAAGAGATTCTATATATACTAAGAGCAAAGAGAGAGCTAGAGAGTAGGGTCCCTTAAAGATCAGCAAGGTCTTCTTGTGTTGAACCTAAGGAGATGGGAGAAATATTAAATGAATATTTTGCATCAGTTTTTACTGTGGAGAAAGGAATGGAGGCTAGAGAACTTGAAAATAAATACTGATGTTTTGAAAACAGTTCACATTGCAGAAGAGGAAGTGCTCCAGGTCTTAGAAACATTAAAGGTGAACATATTTCTGGGACCTGATCAAATGTATCTCAGGACGTTATGGGAGACTAGGGAGGAAATGTTGGGGCTCCTACAAAAATGTTTGTATCATCTATAACCACGGGTGAGGGGCCGGAGGACTGAAGTATCTTTATTTAATAAAAGCCATAAGGAGAGGTCTGGGAACTATACACGTGAGTCTGACATCAGTAGAGGGAGGTGGTTCTGAAATTTAGGATTTACTTGCATTTGGAGAGACCAGGAATGATTAGGGATAGTCAGCATGGTTATGTGTGAGGAAACTTTGAGTCTCTCAAACCTGATTTGAGTTTTTCGAGGAAGTAACCAAAAAGATTGAGGGTAGAGCAGAAGCCATTGTTTATTTGGACTTCAGTAAAGCTTGGATAATGTATGAGACAGAGAGGCTGGTGGTAGAGGTTTTTTTTTGGACTGGAGGCCTGTGACCAGCGTTGTTCCACACTGATAGTAACTGGGTCTGCTTGTGTTTATCGTCAACGTTCTCATCCAAATAATTTATATTAGAGGCATGGTTAGTAAGTTTGTGGGTAACACCAAGTTGGTGGTATGGTGGACAGTGAAGAAGGTTATCTAAGATTACAAAGAGATCTTGATCAATTGGGTCAATGTGCTGAGGAGTGGCAGATGGGAGTTTAATTTGGATAAATGTGAGGTAATGCATTTGGTAAAACAAACAAGGACAGGACTTAATGGTAGGGCCTTGGGTAGTGTTGTAGAACACAGACCTAAGGAGACATAATTCTTTGAAATTTGCTTCACGTATTAGGTGTTTAGAATGCTTGTCTTAATTGTTCAGACTGTTCAGTACAGGAGTTGGGACGTCATGTTGAGGTTGTACAGGACATTGGTGAGGCCTCTTCTGGAATACTGTGCCCAGTTCTATTTACCCTGCTATAGGAAGGATATTATTAAGTTGGAGAGGGTTCAGAAATGATTGACCAGGATGTTGCTTGGAATGGAGGATGTGAGTTATAACAAGAGGCAATTTGGCTTGGACTTTTTTCACTAGAGTGTAGGAGGTTGAGGGGTGACCTTTTATAGAGGTTTATAAAATTGAGGGGCATAGGTACGGTGAATAGCAAAGATCTTTTCCCTGAGCTGGTGAGTTCAAAATGAGGGGATATCTTTTTAAGGTGAAAGGAGAAAGACTGACATGAGAGGAACTTTTTTTTAAGAGTAGTTAGTGTGTGAAACAAACTGCTAGAGGAAATGGTGGGTGCAGGTACAGTTACAACATTTAAAAGACATTTAGATAAAGAAATGAATAAGAAATGCTTAGAGGGAAAAGGGCCAAATGCAGGCAAGTAGGACAAATTTAGTTTGGGAACAGTGTCAGCATGGACCAGTTGGAGTGAAGGGTCTGTTTCCATGCTGTGTGACTCTATGACTCTGTTGTGCAAACCAGGAATCTTTAATAAAAACCGAATGTGCGAGAAACTCAGAAGATCTGGTGTCACCTGTGGAGAGAGAAACAGATATGACATTCATAACTCCTTCAGAAAACAATTCACTGCATGGAAGAGCTATATCAGACTCAACTTTTACTTTGTTTTTCTCGCCAGAGATGCTGCTAGACCTGCTGAGTTTCTCCATATTTCTTGCTTTATTTGATACGTTATTAACCCACCTTCATGATGTATCGGTTTGAGCATGCTGAATTGCAGTAAGGTTTATTTTCCATCAGCAGTCCTGGTGCTATCTTTAGCAAAAGAGAGAAAAATACTACCATGACTTAGTTAAACTTAAATAGATGTTGCCAAATAGGGACAATTGAGTTGGAGGAGGCAGTTCAGAACTGGGATATGTAAGTATGTTGAGCAGTGAAAAATAAACAATTAATCTATACGTAAGGTATTGCACTTTGGAATAAAAATGTATGTCATAAACATGCAAGGACTGGGTTGAAATAGTCAAATGTGAAGCTGTGTTAGGAGTATAAAGGTTTTAGTTTATTCAGTGCTAACATGTTCAGTCTGATGTCCAGTATTTAACTTCAAATGGTTATTGCCGCGCCAAAGAAATGCCATATTCATAACTTGTAAAATATGACATTTATGCAGCCTGGGATCTTCTAGAATTGACTTCTAATGAACAAGACATGCAGTGAATGATAGCTGCTAAGGGTCACCTGATAATGTGTGGATTCAAACTGCTTCGCCATCTCAAAGTACAATAGAACATATTGCAAGTAACCGAGATATCAATACCCATCTCCTGAAATCTAAACACCGTATTTGGGAAAAGGAAACTGAGAAACTGTATGGTAAGGCATCCATGTTGGTGTCTTTCTTTCATGTTGAGAGCATGGTGCTGAAAAAGCACAGCAGGTCAGATAGCATCCGAGGAACAGGAAAACCGATGTTTCAGAGCCCTTCATCAGGAATCTTTTTCTCCCCCCATCTTTCAAAAAAATCTCAGCAGTACTGGAAAGTACAGGCAACACCTGTACCTTGTAGTCTTAGAATAGCCAATGATTCAGGTCATCAAGCAGCTTTTAGCTTTGAGTCCACTGACCACCTACCAAGAAGGTTAAAGTCACATCCTGACTTGTAGACAGTCATTTGGTCATACAAAAATTGTATTGATGAACAAAGATGCATTTTCTCTTTGGAATAGTTCTTCAACTTGCGATCATCAGGACAATTTTCAAGAATACCAATTCTGCATGAGCAAAAGAGCACTGATTGATTGACAAGTGAATCTTGATTGGAAAGCCAACAATTAACTGGCAATTGTCAGTAATCTGGTGCATTCTCCATGGCAATGCTTCTCTCGGTCAGAGTCGACCTGCTATCTGATCAGCATACTCCTCGCCTTGCATGCAGTGTAACTGTTGGTTTTCTTTCAGAATTGGTACTCTTGCAAATTGTCCTGATGATTGAGAGATGAAAAACCTCAAGAAAATGTAATGTTTTCGGCTTGCCCTTAAGACAGTCCATCCCTTTCACAAGAATCTGCAGTGACTCTGAAGTAGAACTTGAGGGTTGATTTCACCTGATGAACCTTCAGAAGTGAAAATATCATCATCAAGACTGCAACATGTGCTTTCCTAGTGGAGGCAATCATGTGAATTACAATGATTCTGTCTGTAAATATTGTTTTTATTTAGATTTTATTGTCCTATGTACTCAAGTACAGGAGTACAGTGAAAAGTGTATAATGTCACCCTACGCTGTGTATAAGACTCTGGTGTGGCCTCATCTGGAGTATTGTGTGCAGTTTTGGTCGCCATACTATAGGAAGGATGTGGAGGCATTGGAACGAGTGCAGAGGAGGTTTACCAGGATGTTGCCTGGAATGGTAGGAAAATCTTATGAGGAAAGGCTGAGGCACTTGGGGCTGTTCTCATTGGAGAAGAGAAGGTTTAGGGGAGATTTGATAGAGGTGTATAAGATGATTAGGGGTTTAGATAGGGTCGACACTGAGAACCTTTTACCGCTAATGGAGTCAGGTGTTACTAGGGGACACAGCTTTAAATTAAGGGGTGGTAGGTATAGGACAGATGTTAAGGGTAGATTCTTTACACAGCGGGTTGTGAGTTCATGGAATGCCCTGCCAGTAGCAGTGGTGAACTCTCCTTCTTTATGGTCATTTAAGCGGGCATTGGATAGGCATTTGGAAGTTATTGGGCTAGTGTAGGTTAGGTAGGATTCGGTCGGCACAACATCGAGGGCCGAAGGGCCTGTACTGCGCTGTATCCTTCTATGTTCTATGTTCTATGTAAGGTACAAAGTAGTAAAAGAGAGAAATAAAGTTAAGCAGTTACAAACATTCATACATAAATAGAAAAACAAAGAAATAAGGTACTGGTTTATATTCAGAAAGACTTTAATATTATTAAGTAAATAAAGTAATAAGATTAAAGTTCAACAGCCTTTGGGTGCTAAGCGATGCTCCTCTGCTTCACTTACTCTCCAGGAGGGCTCAGCTGTGTGACCTTTAAGCTGCCATCGCAGATTCCGAGGGATTTCACTCTTCCCTTGTTGGGCCGTGATGCCCTGGCGGTGCCGTCTCCAAATGCCTCCTTTCTCCGTAGCATGCCCAAGGCAGGTCTCCAATTGCCAGGAACGTGCTGGGCCTCCCCCTCTCTGCTGGCTGTCATGCCAGTTCCTTGCTGAGACGAGAGAAAAGATGTATTTTTTAAAAAAAAAACAGGAGGAAACGGATGGAGTGGATGAGCTTTGGCGAAAGCATCCCCCCTCAGCCGCCATCTTGGATTGTGGAGTGAAGGGTTGGGGGACTAATCTTTTAACAATGCACTTTTTAAAAATCTGTACTTATGTACATTTATCTGCATTACTGTATAATTAATTGATGTACTCTTGGATTGTTGGGGTAGGTGTGTGAATAACCAATTCTCTTTATGCATAGAGAGCTTTGGTGCTGGTCATTCAAATTGTCCTGGGCTTAATGGCCAAAGAACAAAACAGTCCAAGTGTTCTGATTTATGGAGAGTAGGGAAGGGAACAGGGCTTTCAGCGGCTCTCTTTCTCACTCTCCCTAATATTATTTTTTCATGATTTCTATCAAGCTGCAGAGGGAGAGGACTGGCACATTCTCAGTAAAATGGAGACCATGCTTATACATATCCGTTATCAACTTGCTGGGCTGAATTCTTTCCTCCCCAAATTGGACAGTCATTGGGTCATGTGCCACCTCCATTACTTGAGCCCAGAACCAACGTGGAGCCTCCAATGCGGTCCTGGGCATGCCTCACAGTCACTGATGCCATTCTTTTGAGGAGATGTTAGATAAAGATCCTGTTTGCTTCTTCAGGTGGATGTAATACATGTTTGTGGGAGATTATGATGTGCGCATTGGCTGCTGCGTTCCTAGTATTATGGAGGAGAAAGTGAGGTCTGCAGATGCTGGAGATCAGAGCTGAAAATGTGTTGCTGGAAAAGCGCAGCAGGTCAGGCAGCATCCAAGGAACATGAGATTCGACGTTTCGGGCATAAGCCTGAAGAAAGACTTATGCCCGAAACATCGAATCTCCTATTCCTTGGATGCTGCCTGATCTGCTTCGCTTTTCCAGCGACACGTTTTCAGCTTCCTAGTATTATGGCCTAGTTCTGCAAAAGTACATCATTGGCTATGGAGCACTTTGAGATTTTTTGATTTTATTAAAAGTACTGTATAAATTCAGGAGTTTTCCATTTTGACCCTGTTGTAAATCATAGAATCTCTACAGTAAAGAGATAAATCAAATATGCTGATTTGTTTCTTTTGAGTTAATTTGGACATGCCATCATATGTTCTACTGACTTGACAGGAATCTACCAAGCAGCAATATCTCAACAATAAATTGCTCACTGACATTCCATGTTTTTTTCTGCAAAGGCTTAATTTCCTGATCCTGGTACAACTTTTGTTCAAATATAGACAAAGAAGACAAGTGAAGACAATACTGAAGTCAATGGGCATGAGCAGGGAAGTCTCTCATCTGGTTAGATTCACAGCCAGCACAAAAAGATTGCTATGGGTTTAGTGTCAATCATCTCAGGCACAGGACTAGGAGAAAGTGAGGACTGCAGATGCTGGAGAGTCAGTCATAACATGTAGCGCTAGAAAAGCACAGCAGATCAGGCAGCATCCGAGGAGCAGGAGAGTTGACATTTTGGGCTTAAGCCCTTCATCAGGAATATCACTAAGAGTTTTACAGGGTAGATATTTTCTAGTTAACCTGATCGGCGATGTTATCTCACCTCTAGAGCAGGTGGGTCTTGAACTCCGGTCTCCTGATAAAGAGGTAGGGACATCACCACTGTACCACAAGAGACCCAAGATCCTCAGAATGGTGTTCTCAGCCCAACCACCTTTAGTTGCCACATCAATCGCCTTCCATCCATGACTTGGTCAGAATTGGGAATATGCAATAATTTGCAATCCATATTCAGCACCATCCTAAACCCATAAGACATGGGCGCAGATGTAGACCACTCAAGTCTGCCATGCTATTCAAAGAGATCATGACTGATCCAATAATCCTGAATTCTTCTTGCTGTCTCATCCCCAGAACCCTTGATTCCTTTACTGATTAAAAATCTACCCACCTCTGTCTTGAATATATTTAACGACCCAATCTCTTCAACCTTATGTGGCAAAGAATTACTTTGAATCACTCCCCTCTGAGAGAGAATCTATACCTCCTGATCTCTCTCTGAAACGGGTGTCTGTATACTCTGAGATTATTCTTTTTTGTCCTAAACTTCCTGATTAGGAGTAACAAGCTGTCTGCATCTGTCAGGCCTCCTAAGGTTATCATGTTTAATAACAGCTCCACTCAATCAAGAATACATTTACTTACCCATAACAATCCCTATTTGATTTGCTTGTTTCCATGGCGATTAACTTGCTTTAATTAGGCAACACAATGTGCTGAGCCACAGCTCAGCTGGGTGCTTGCTGAGTGGAAACTGTACAGAATGTTATTCGTTCATGTATTTGCAGTCTTTGGCGAACTCTAGTAATATGCGGCTACTCTGTGTGTTTGCACTTCTACATGTACAGCCAATAAGCGTGACAACTTTCAAAGACAATGCACTGCCCTTTAAATTTAAACAGAATCAATTCTGTGTTGTGACCCATGGAGTTGTTTGACTGGGCGTCATATCTTGATACCTTAGTGTGGATTGCATTTGCTGCTTTGATTTCAGCCGAGCCTGAGTAGGCAAATTGAGCCTTAGTTAAAACATCATGACTCAGAGTTGCCTTCGATAAGATATGAGCTTCCCTTTTCATTGGTGGAAACTTTCAGAAATTGTTTCCAAGGTAAAATCTTAAAAGGAGACAGAACAGCTACCTACTCGAGAGGATCAGCATATTGCAGGCTGAGTGAAACTTCTGTGATGTTGCAATATGGATTACATTTCTTTCCTGTAAGAAAAGGGTGACTGTCTGTCTGTGTGTAGTTTGCATGTTCTCCCTGTATCTTTGGTGCACCAGTTACCTCCCATAGTCCAAAGATGTGAAGGTCAGGTGAATTGGCCATGGGAAATGCAGGCTCAGAGAGGCAGGATTAGGGTGGGGGTGGGGGGGGTGGATATTGTCTGGATGGGATGCTCTTTGGAGAGTCGGTGTGGACTTGATGGGCCAAATGGCTTGCTTCCACACTGGAGGGATTCTTTATGCAAAAGCTGATAGTAAGAAAGAGTAAACCAAAAAGTGGTAGTGGAACAGTTATGGAAGCAACTTGTGACAGGGTTTTGAAGGGTTTTATCCAAAGTGAATTGTGTTGGCAAAGTGGGATCGCAGCAGACAGCGGAGTGTTTGCTGATGGTGTGAGGAGGCAATTGGAATGTTGATAGTGCAATAGAAAGGATTTGGGGAAAGCTGATGGATATACAAGACTCTCCATAGCCCGGCACATTTTCCACAGAGTCTGAGTCTTCCAGCGCAGAGAGAGAGCAGATTGTATCCATGGTGGTGATCAAGCACCAATCTGCTGTAGTTCCATGTTGGAGCACTTGGCCTTTGAATACTTCTATTAAACCTGATGCCTGTTACGATACAGCTCTGCTACAGGTGGGACGTCATCTGACCTAGAGGTAGGGACACTACCGCTGTACCAGATGAACCCATGCCCTACTCTTGTAGATATTTCTAATCCACCTGATCAGACATGTGACATGCTTTTGGAACAGGTGGGTCTTGAATACAGGCCTCCTGGTCCAGAGGTAGGGTACAATACCACCTCACCACAGAGTCCTATGCTTAGATGTTTCAAATATTCATCTAAGTACTTAAACTTTGTGGTAGTGCTTGTTTCTACCACCCTTTCAGGCAGATAACCCCATCCCCCCCGACTCTCTATTAAAGAGAGTTCCTTCCTAACTTCCCGATGTATGTCCCTCTTAATGTCACGTACCTCAATTAGTTCTCTCCTCTGCCTTCTCTGCTCTAAGGTAAATAATCCCAGGTTCTTTAGTCTCTCCAGAGCTGAATCGTTTCAGGTCCAGGAGCATCCTGGTGAATATCCTCTGCACTTGCTCTATAGTAGCCTCCTCATCCTGATGTGTGGTGACCAGCACTGCACATAGTACTCCAGCTGTGACCTAACTGATATTTATATCCAGCTCCCTCATCTCCTCTCCTCTCCTCTCCTCTCCACTCTGACATTCAGCTCCTCCACAAATAAAGTACATATCGCCTATACCTTCATAACCACTTGTCCTGTTGGCTTCAAGGATTTGTAGACATGTGCATCAAGGGCTCTCTGATCGCTACTCCCTAAGCTCCCCATTGTGTTTTCCCTTGCCTTGTATTTTGGGTTGACAAGCAACACCTCCCACTTTTCAGGATGACATTTCCATTTGCCACTGTTCTGCCCATCTGACTAGCCCTGTAGGTATCATCCTGAAGATGAAGGCCTTCTTTCTCGCTATTTACTACATCACCAGTTTCATGGTCACATGCAAGCTTTACTGATCATTCCTCTTACATGCCTGTCTAGACCATGAGTATGTGCCACAAACAGCAAGGAACCAGCACTGAACCCTCTGGTATCCACGGGGGTCAGGCTCCCAGTCACAAAAATCGCTTTCAAAAGTAACCCGCTGCTTCCTGCCACTGCACGGTTTTGTCCAATTGTCCTGGAGGCTATGGCTCTTACTGCATGGGAGGCTGGTTAAAAGGTATCTTGTCAAAAGCCTTCCTGAAGTCATGTAGGCTACGTCACCTACACTATCCTCATCTACACTCCTAATCTTATCCTCTGAAAACTCAATCAAACTTGTTCAGATATCGTCAAATCTTCACCTGGAAAAAAATATTTTTAATCACAGTAGAGGCAGGAGTTGTGTTGCATTCAGCGTGTGTTTATTGAGCCATAAAGCTGTATAGCATGGAAACGGACCCTTTGGTCCAACTTGTCCACGCTGACCACAATCTAAACTGATCCAGTCCCATTTGCCAGCATTTGGCTCATATCCCTCTGAATCTTTCTTATTTGTATACCCTCCAGATGCTTTTTAAATGTTGTAATTGTACCAGCCTCCACCATTACCTCTAGCAGCTCATTCCATTCATGCACCACCCACTGCAGGAAAAATATGCCCCTTAAGTACCATGTAAATCTTTCCCTTCTCACCCTAATCCTGTGCCGTCTCATTTTGGACCCTCCCCTACCCCACACTCTCAGGGTGATTAGACAAGGTCTTTTTCCCAATCAATGCCCCTCCTGATTTTATAAACCTCTAGATCACTCCTCAGCCTCCGATTTTCCAGGGGAAACAAAGCTCCGGGCTATTCAGTCTCTCATATAGCTCAAACTCTCCAACCCTTGTAAATCTTTTCTGAACCCTTTCAAGTTTCATAACTTTCCTAAGGCAGGGAAACCAGAATTGAATGCAGTATTCCAACAGTGGCCTCATCAATGTCCTGTACAGATACAATATGACCTCCCAACTTAATGGACTGACCAGTGAAGACAAGTGTATCCCACCTTTTACAATAAGCCAAAGTTTGGTTTTGGCTTGAGCAGGAAGTATTTCTTCAGTATCAAACTTTACTCTTACAGAAGGGTCAGAGTAATAACATTTTGGTTTATCAGGTTATGAACAAAGTGTCTATGTGTAAAATTTGAACTAACAAGTTGCAAAAGCGCATCTCTCTCTACAATGCGGATGATTAGTTTAAACTTTAGTTAAAAAAAGACTTGCGCTCATTGCACTCTGCTTTCAATAAATAGGACAACTAATCATACCCACATGCAGATCTCATTTAAGCAAATTCCTATCACTACTATTTTTACCATTTGCTCCTGACTTGATACTAGAAACATTCCTATTGCTTAAATATAGAAGTAGTTTAATTGTCTGTTCTATTCCATGGCTGCAAAATATCAGTAAAGGCTACAACATTTTCATCCAGCTTTTATTATCTACTCACTGTGGCTGATAAGCCTACTTGTCAATGCTGTTTGTATATATTGTTGAAGAATAAACATGTTCCTTTGACAGCACTTTCCAAATCCCTGACCTGTACTACCTAGGAGGACAAAGATGGCAGATACACAAAAATAACTGTGCAAGTTCCTATCCAAAACACCATCCAGATTTGAAACTGTATCACTGTTCCTTCACTATCACGATGTCAATATTCTGGAATTCCTTTCCTGTCAGAACCCAGGATGTTCTTGTAGCACCCGGACCTCTGTAAGTCGAGAAGGAAGTTTGTTCCCACTTTGGTGAGGGCAATTAAACTTGAACCATAATATTGGCTTAGCCAGTGTTGTCCACATCCCGTGAATGTGAAAGCATTGTTCCTGTAATTTGCCAGTGATCGTGTATCCTGCCAATATGTGGCAGAGTTTGCAGCTTGTGTTGGATCCAGCAATTTAGAAAACGCATGTGGTCTGCTTCAACTGTTCTTGTTGGCTCCTAGATTTATAGGATTCCCTTGTGGTATTTTGCTGATATTGGTTGTGATTACCTGCTGGATGGGTGTTATCAAAGGAAATATTCCAAATGTATTACTGGTTGAACATAAACTCATTGGCCATCAGTATGTTCATCAGAAAGCATCAGCACTTTTCAGTGTCCAGCCACCTGCTAGTAGCATTATACCTCTCTTATATACTGCCTTACTACATCTCTGGATCAGAGATTAGAATCATAGAATCCCTACAGTGTGGAGGCAGGCCGTTCTGCCCAGTGAGTTCACACTGACAATCCAAAAAGTATCCCACCCAGATCCAACCCCAATCCTATCTCTGTATTTCCCTTGCTTAATCTGCCTGGCCTGCAGGTCACCCGAGGGTGGAATTGAACCCGGGTCCCTGGCGCTGTGAGGCAGCAATGCTATCCACTGAGCCGCTGTGTTGCCCCAACTTGCTTTTACTTCTATCCATGAGTTTTTTTAAATTGCTGTACCCAGTGCATAAGCTTCAAACTCTGTCCCATGTTGGCGGGATGCACATCCACTGGCCAAGTATCAGGAACAATGCTTTCACAAGATTTTCCAAATCCAGTGACCATTCAGGCAGTTCAACAGTCGCCAACTCACCCAGCATCGCAGGGGAAAATCGCTCAAAACCAGTTCCACAGTTCAGTATGTACCCATCGTGAACGACTGATGCACCTGACACCAGGCTCCCGAAGCAACTTCTCTGTTCAAAACTTGGTTCTGGCATGAAGCTGCCTGGGGAACAGTGGGTACACTTGAGGGATGTCCTCAAAGCATCTCACAAGTGAGGAATCACCAAAAACTTATTGGAGTTCCTGGCTTGTGACCAACCAAACTGGAGAAGGTCCAACATTTTGAGAGACTTCAGGAACATGTAGAAACCAAGTCCCAGTGCCAGACAGTTGGCAGACAGCTCCATTCCCCAAACCTTCAGACACCTGCTGACATGGTGCTGGGCAAATTAGCTTTGGTCGAACTGCCCTTTCTATAGAGTCACTGAGTCATACAGCATGGGAACTCGATCCAACTAGTCCATGCTGACTATGTTCCCAAACTAAACTAATCTCACTTGCCTGAACTCCTAACCTTTCTATTCATGTACTTATCCAAATGTCGTAACCATAATCTGCATCCACCACTTCCTCTGGCTGTTCATTCCATACACAAACCACTGTCTATACAAAAAGTTGTTTTGTATTTAAACTTTAGCATGGCCAATTCACCTGACCTGCACATCTTTGGACTGTGGGAGGAAGCCACAGCACCCGGAGGAAACCCACATAGACACTGGGAGAATGTGCAAACTCCACACAGACAGTCACCCGAGACAGGAATCAAACCCGGGTTCCTGGCAATGTGAGGCAGCAGTGCTAACCACTGAACCACTGTCCGAATTCCAGTTGTTGATTGAATTCAAACCCCACTATCTGAGGATTTGAACCCAGGTCCCCAGAACATTTATCAGGGTTTTGGAGTTAATAGTCTCACGATAATACCACTAGGTCATCCACTGTCTGCATAGTGTAGAAATAATTCTGTTGAGAAAATCTACTATAGTATTTGATGCATACCAAATTAGCTGCCATTTCCCTTCATAACTGTACATGCAGACATTGGAAATATTTCATTCAGTGATGTCAATCTAGTTGACATTTGGGGACTTATGGCCAGTCATTATACAGAATAAACGGCACTGCTACTTTAGTCATCAACTGTTTAGATTTGCTTTGAATGTTATTTTAATTGTGAACAAGAGTCACTTTGAATGACTGTTCTGTGTTTATATGTGTGAACTATTTGAACTCTAGACGGCAAGATAACATTTGGATTAAAAGTCATAAATGAGGAAAGCATAAGTGTGAAAATAAAGGACTGAGTATTTTATTGAGAGTTCGGTGCCTGTAACATTTATTTGGTGCCTTTTCAGAAGTCTTTCACATTTGTGTGGGGTGTGGTTGTCTTGCTGCGTGAACACTTATGGAGAAAAGTTACAGCATAGAAAGAGACCAGGCCTACATTGGCTGAATAAACTAGCCAATCGTTTTACTCTTGACTTTCCAAAACTTGCAGCTTGCTCCACTTCAGGTGCAGATAGAGGTTGTCTTTCACTGAGTTGAGGATCTCTGCCTCAGCCACTGAACCTGAATGGAACAGAACGGAACGTCACGTGTGCTGAGGCACAGTGAGCAATACAGGCAGATCAGAGTTAAGTAGCATACATAAGTAAATAATAGGTAAACAGTGGCAAAAACAAAAACACAGGTACAGGCAAATGTTAAGAGTTGAAGAGTCCATTCAGTATTCAGTAGAGTAGAAACTGTTATGAAACCGGCTGTGCGTGTGTTCAGGCTTCTGTACCTTCTCCTCGATGGTAGAGTAGAAAAACATTGCCAGGGTGGGATGGGTCTTTGAGAATGCTGGCGGCCTTTCCTTGACAGCGGGCCTGGTAGATGGATTCTATAGATGGGAGGTTGGCCTGTGTGATTGTCCAGGCCGAGTTCACCACTCTCTGTAACCGTCTCTGATCTTGAATGGTACAGTTGCCATACCAGGTAGTGATACATCCAGACAAGAATGCCCTCGATGGCGCACCTATAAAAGTTGGCACGGGTATTCACCGTCATGCCAAATTTCCTCAGCTGCCTAAGCAAGAAGAGACGTTGTTGGGCCTGTGTGACCAGTGAATCCACATGAATAGTTCAAGAAAGCTTGTTGTGAATGACCGCCCAGGAGCCTGACGCTCTCCATTTGTTCCACCTCTGTGCTGTTAATGTGTAGGGGGGGCATGAGTAACATCCCGCCGAAAGTCAGTAATGAGTTCCTTGGTTTTGGCGGAATTAAGTGCCGGCACCATTTTTCCAGGTCTTCCACCTCCCGTCTGTAGTCTGTTTTATCGCCATCAGACTATGGTGGTGTCATCAGCGAACTTGTAAATGGCATTAGTCTGGTATTTGGCGACGCAGTCATGAGTATACAGTGAGTACAGTAGGGGGCTGACTACGCATCCATGGGGGTGCTCCAGTGTTGAGTGTTCGTGAGGATAAAATATTGTCCCCAATCTTCATTGATTGTAGCCTGTGGCTCAGGAAACTGAGGATCCAGTTGGAGAGAGTGGGGCTTAGTCTGAGATCACCAAGGTTAGTAATCAGTCTCGAGGGATAGTAGTGTTGAAGGCTGAACTGTAGTCAATGACTTAAGTAGCTGTTCTTAGTGTCAAGATGTTCTGGGGAGGAGTGAAGGACAAGTGATATGGCATCTAACATGGATCTGTTGGTCTGATAGGCAAATTGGAGTGGATCAAGAGTAGTGGGGAGGTTGGAGTTGATTAATGCCATGACCAACCTTTCAAAGCACTTCGTGACCACCAAAGTTAGGGCCACTGGGCGGGAGTCATTGAGACATGCTGCATGAGCTGCCTTAGGCACAGGGATGATGTTGGCCCTCTTGGAACAGGCACGGAGAGTGGCCTGCTGCAGGGAGAGGTTGAAGACGTCCAAGAAGACCTCTGCCAGTTGATCTGCGCATACTCTGAGTGCACGGCCTGGCACTCCGTCTGCTCCAATCACTTTCCTTAGATTCACATGAAGGAAAACTTATCTGACCTCTGATGCAGTGACTGTTCATCAGGACTTGTCGGAATAGGTGTTACCTCTCTGCCAACATTCTGCTCAAAGTGAGTGTGAAAGGTGTTGAGATGATCTGGGAGGATGTGTCATTGTCTGCTATCTTGCACTGTCTCTTTTTAGAACCTGTGATGCCATTCAGTCCTTGCCATAGTCGCCGGGTGTCTGTCTGGGTCTCTAGGTTGGATCGGTATTGGTCCTTGGCTGTCTTAATGGCTCTGCGAAGGTTATTCTTGGATTCCTTATATTTGAGTGGGTCTCCTGATCTGAAGGCCTCACGCCTAGTTTTTAGAAGGTTTAGCTGAATAATCCAGGGTTTCTTGTTGGGGGATACCTGGATTGACTTCCTCAGTATGTAGTCCTCCACACACTTGCTGGTAAAGTCTCTGACCTGGCAGCGAATTCCACACGCCCACCACCCTCTGGGGGGAAAAGAGTTTGTCTCCATGTCCCCTATTGTCCCATTAACCAATGCTCTTAAATCTTGTGGCCATTGGTGATAGAGGGGAATAAGGTTTATCCTGTTCACTCAATTCAAGCCCTTCATTATCTTTTACACTGTTTATTATCTTCATTTATTACAGTTCACAAAGAGCCCCAAACTCTTCCATCTTGCCACCAAATTCCCATGTTGCCACCATCGACTAAAGACGTTGCCTCCTCACGGAAAAATTAATGGGATGGAATTAGGTGGAAATCAAAACAAGGGTTTATAACATTCAGGGTGTAGGCTGACAAGCTCACCACAAGCGTGTCTTGTTGTGAAACCGTTAAGCAAGCTGGTTATCCGAAAAGAAACAGCAGTCAGGATGGGTTACATGCTCAAATTGAGAAAGTAACCTCTTTAATGTTCTCCTCAACTTTGTTGACCTCATTCTCATTAACAATTCTATTCTTGATTGCATTGACAAAAATGACTTCTGCGCAGTCCCTGTGTGACTAAACTTGTCAAACTTCTCTTTGGAACAGACTTGTTCCAAACATGTTAGTGAGGATAGCCTCCAACATGTGGTCAGCTGTGCGAAGTGAGACAGAGCCGGTCTAGTGCCTGTGGGTAATTAGAAACTCTTACAGCAGAGGAGTTGTCTCTTATGATTTGGCAGACATTTGATAAGAAATAACGAAGAAAACATACTGCAAATCATGCTATTTATCAAACTTAAACAAAAAAAATTGAATGAATGCATAAATACTTTATAAAGATGCATAAAGGTCATGAGCTAACTATCAGTTTAGTAACAAATAATTAACAGACAACTTCCCTGGTAAACTAAGTACCAAAGGTTGCTCAGGAAGTTGTGTTTTATTGTCAGTTAGTGCAAATGGGTGCTGATTTTAACTGTAGCAGTGACCAGAGTCTGAGGCTATAAGTTGATGAAATTACTTTTAAATGCAATTCCTGAGAAGTTTAAACAACCAAACATCTTTGAATAGCCAATCTGTTAAGAACTTCAAGTCTGTGTGATAAGAAGGTTCAGAGTTTAAAATAACTTTGTCCTCACATGCCCTTCATTCCAGAGGACACCAAGTGCTAGCTCCTGGAATTTTGAGTCATTCAACCTGTTTATGACAAAACTATCTGTCGAACTTGCATCCTCTGTTCCAAATGAACCAAGCTAAATGTGATTTCAGAACCGACTTTCACTACTCACTTTTCACGATGTTGAGACTAGTCACGACTCAGTGAGCTCTACCTAAAGCCATGTGTTAATTTCTAACTCCTGGCAGGGTCCTTGTTTAAAATTATTGTGTGCTGATAAGAATATTTACCGGGTAAAAGCACTGCCGCAGAAGAGGAAACACGAATCAGCCTTTGATTAACAGAGGCTAAGAAAATTTGCAACTCCAGCAAGGGAGAGAGAAACTCTGCTTGTGAGTGAGTGACCCAGATGTCAGAAAGGGCTGTGCCTTTTGTGTCAATCCTCCCAACGAGTCTCCACTGAGGCAGGGAATCACAGACAGGTAGGCTCCACTTTTACAACCCTCTCCCACCCGGCTACTTTGATCAAATGGATCTACACAAATGTGAGAGGTCGTGACATGTTTCTGATTCAGTAAATGTGCCTTCTCCACCTGAATCAAGAATAATGACTGTAGAATTTAATAGCTTGAAAACCTGCATTAACTGCTTATGTCCCAGAACAACAGTTGAATTCCAGGGTCAGACCGTTTAAAGGTTAGTTCCCATCCAAGGTTCAAAGGTAACCCTTCAATGTCACAGCTTCCTACAAAAGGGGAGCATTGAAGGATGTTTTAAATAAATAGGACAGATGCAATGCTTTCTGAATAGTTTTCTAGCTCCTTGTCCACCTTGCTTTGCTAGCTGATTGTTCCATTCGATTTTGATAGCTCAGCTATCCTGGGAATTCTGTACCCTGAGCTGAACTTCCTTCATCCAATTCCTGAAACACACTGGCAGTTCACTTCATGGCCTCTTCCCAAGAACCTGTTTGGTTCATACATTCAGGGGAGATGCTGAAACTTCTTGAGAGGTTGGGTACACCGTTGCGTAAATTTTCGAAAGCCCTCCTGTTGGGAGAGCAAAATGGGGGCAGAATTGAAGAATTGTTACAGCTCATGACCATTCACCCATCGTGTCAGTGCTAGCTCTGTAAATGCACAGCTCATTCGGTGCCAATCGCCTGCCTGCTCCCCATAATCCTCCACCTTGTTCCTTTGCAGCTTCTTCCTGCCTGCACCTTGCCCTCTGGCTGTATGTTCCAGACCCTAACTCCTCCCAGTGTGCAAGTTGTTTCTTCATACTTTTGCTTCTTTTACCAATTACTTTAAATCTCTGCCATCTTTTTCTTGACTTTTTTTTCATGCTTGGGAATGGTTTCTCCTTGTGGGAAGACATAGGAACAGAAGCAGGCCATTCTGCCCATCATTCTGGATCAGTGGTGCTGGAAGAGCACAGCAGTTCAGGCAGCATCCAACGAGCAGCGAAATCGACGTTTTGTGCAAAAGCCCTACATCAGGAATAAAGGCAGAGAGGCTGAAGCGTGGAGAGATAAGCACCATTCTTCCCATCATGTCTGCTCTGCCATGCAATAAGATTGTTGCTGATTTGTGAAAACCTCAATTCTGCGCTCTTCCAGTAATCTGTGATCTCCTGACTGATTTAAAAATCTGTCTCCCTGAACTGAACTGTCCATATACTTTCTGACCCAGTCTGAATAAGCCTTTGCAGGAAAGAATTTCACAGATTCATTATCCTTTGTGAGATGAAATTGCTCCTAATCTCTGTCTTAAATGTGTGAACCCCTTACTCTGATGTTTGACTCTGCCATAAGAAGCACTAGCCTTTTCACATTGAAGATGTCAAGTTCATGAAGAATCTTGTAGTTTTTGATAAGGTCACCTCTCATTCTTCTAAATTCCATTGGGTACAGGCCCAAGCTGCTCAATGTCTTATCAGAAGACAGTCCCTCCATATGTGGCACCAGCCTAGTGAATCTCCCCTGGACTGCCTCCAATGTCAGTATATCTCCCCAGTGATAAGGGGCTCAAAATTGTTTTGTACTATTCTAGCTGTGGTCTGACGAGTGCTGAAAATGTGTTGCTGGAAAAGCGCAGCAGGTCAGGCAGCATCCAAGGAGCAGGAGAGTCCATGTTTCGGGCATAAGCCCTTCTTTACGAGAGCCTTGTATAGTTTTAGTGAGACGTCTCTAGTTTTATTCGTCATCCCTTCACAATAAAGGGCCAGCATTCCATTTGTCTTCCCTATTACCTGCTGAAAGTGGATGCCAGGTCACTGTTTCCCAGGGAATCATTTACTGACCTCATTAAATAAACGTGCCTTATTACACATTGCCAGATCCAAGACCACTTGATCCTTGAATGGGTCAGTAACGTTTTGTTATAAGAAACTGTCGCAAATACTCCATGAAATCTTCCTCATGGCTTCCACCACCATCTACACGAAGATTAAAGTCATCCATGAATGAATGGACTGCATGCCCTCATTACCTCCTGATTTAAGCTTTGTCTCATCAAGTAGCTGCTGTTAGGGAGTCGATACGCAATCAACATCATCCTTCTCTTTTTTGTATTTCTAAGCTCCACCCTTACTGATTCTACATCTTCTGATCTAAGATTATTTCCATCCCCTACCAACAATGTACCCTGCCTGACCTACGGAAAAATCATATACTCCTGATGAAGGGCTTATGCCTGAATTGTTGATTCTCCTGCTCCTCAGATGCTGCCTGACCTGCTGTGCTTTTCCAGCACCACACTCTCGACTCTGTTCTCCAGCATCTGCAGTCCTCATTTTCTCTTATACTCCAGAATGTTTGGTTCCTCTGTTGTTCTGGGACATAAGCAGTTAATACAGATTTTCAAGCAATTAAATTCTACAGGCGGTTTCTCCTGATGAAGGAGCAGTGTTCCAAAGCTTGTAATTTCAACTGAACCTGTTGGACTTTAACCTGGTGTCGTGTGACTTCTGGCCCTGTCCACCCCAGTCCAACACCGGCATCTCCACATCAGTATTAAGTAAAGAGAGAAGACATACACTGGTGACTTAAACACAAACTGAACACCTGACTTTTATTTGAAAGACTAAAAATATTCACCAGTCCTCCTCACCACCTGTTTTCTTTCCTTGAACTGGCACCATGTTGTTTGTGATGTCTCTCCTTCATAGCTCTCACTGCAGGTTGGGAACCTCGTATCACTCTGCAGAGTTCAGTTCTCACAGTCAACCTTACATAAAGCACCTGTCCTCCTTTGCACCATATTTCCAACAGTTTAGTCAGTAACTCTTTTGGTCTTCACCTCCCCTTGCTGCAGTCTCCTTCGCGCAGTCTGTGCTCCACGTTATCTCGGTCTCCCCCGTCCTCACTCTAGTCACATTCCACTCCAATTTCTTTGCCATTCAAATTGTTCTGATGCTGTAAACTAAAACACACCAGTGACTCTGGGGAGTGGTGCTTTGAAAGTTGAAAGGGAAATGATAGTATTGCAAGGTTAAACTAAGACTAAGTAAAGCTGTCCAACAATGTCTGGCCAAATAGAAGACTAGATCCTAATTTAAGCTCTGTTTAGGTTTAGCTGAAGCTAATGTAATAAGAGTCACTTTTTTAAAGTCTAGCTAATGTAAATCTGAAACCCCTTATCTCTGATATGGCAGTAGTAAGATAATTGGCTTTTGAATGAAGTTAGGACTTGTTTAATAGCTTTGTGTTTAGACTGCAGAGCACCCATACATAGACAAGCAGGCAATGTGCAGCCTCCCAGATCCCCAGCAATGCCTCACTAGGTTATTGAAGGTCCTTTCATGATTGCGGGTGCATGTTAATTTTGGAGATCTTATCAAATGTCTTGCAGGCAAATTCTTTTTATTCATTTGTGGACATGGGTTTAGCTGGCTGGGTCAGCATTTGGTGTCTGTCCCTATTTGCCCTTGAGAAGGTCGTCTTGAACCACTGCCATCCGCATGCTCGAGGTAGACCCACAATGCCATTGGGGAGGGAATTCCAGGATTCTGGGCCAGTGAATAGGCAATATATTTCCAAGTGAGGATGGTGAGAGTTTCCTCATTTCCCCTCCCCCCCACCTTGTCTCAGTCGATTTCTTCGAACTCAGCACCACCTTCCTAACCTGCAATCTTCTTCCTGACCTCTCCGCCCCCACCCCACTCCGGCCTATCACCCTCATCTTGACCTCCTTCCACCTATCACATCTCCATCGCCCCTCCCCAAGTCCCTCCTCCCCACCTTTTATCTTAGCCTGCTGAACACATTTTCCTCATCCCTGTTCCTTGGATGCTGCCTGACCTGCTGTGCTTTAACCAGCATCTCAGGAATAGAGAATTCGACGTTTCGAGCATAAGCCCTTCATCAGGAATAAGAGAGAGAGTAGCCAAGCAGGCTGAGATAAAAGGTAGGGAGGAGGGACTAGGGGGAGGGGCGATGGAGGTGGGATAGGTGGAAGGAGGTCAAGGTGAGGGTGATAGGCCGGAGTGGGGTGGGGGCGGAGAGGTCAGGAAGAGGATTGCAGGTTAGGAGGGCGGTGCTGAGTTGAGGGAACCGACTGAGACAAGGTGGGGGGAGGGGAAATGAGGAAGCTGGAGAAATCTGAATTCATACCTTGTGGTTGGAGGGTTCCCAGGCGGAAGATGAGGCGCTCCTCCTCCAGCCGTCGTGTAGTTGTGCTCTGCCGGTGGAGGAGTCCAAGGACCTGCATGTCCTCGGTGGAGTGGGAGGGGGAGTTAAAGTGTTGAGCCACGGGGTGATTGGGTTGGTTGGTTCGGGCGGCCCAGAGGTGTTCTCTGAAGCGTTCCGCAAGTAAGCGGCCTGTCTCACCAATATAGAGGAGGCCACATCGGGTGCAGCGGATGCAATAGATGATGTGTGTGGAGGTACAGATGAACTTGTGGCGGATATGGAAGGATCCCTTGGGGCCTTGGAGGGAAGTGAGTGTGGAGGTGTGGGCGCAAGTTTTACATTTCCTGCGGTTGCAGGGGAAGGTGCCGGGGGTGGAGGTTGGGTTGGTGGGGGGTGTGGATCTGACAAGGGAGTCACGAAGGGAGTGGTCCTTGCGGAACGCTGATAGTGGAGGGGAGGGAAATATATCCTTGGTGGTGGGGTCCGTTTGGAGGTGGCGGAAATGGCGGCGGATAATACGTTGTATGCGCAGGTTGGTGGGGTGGTAGGTGAGAACCAGTGGGGTTCTGTCTTGGTGGCGGTTGGAGGAGCGGGGCTCAAGGGCGGAGGAGCGGGAAGTGGAGGAGATGCGGTGGAGGGCATCGTCGATCACGTCTGGGGGGAATCTGCGGTCCTTGAAGAAGGAGGCCATCTGGGCTGTGCGGTGTTGGAATTGGTCCTCCTGGGAGCAGATGCGGCGGAGACGAAGGAATTGGGAATATGGGATGGCGTTTTTACAGGGTTCAGGATGGGAGGAGGTGTAGTCCAGGTAGCTGTGGGAGTCAGTCGGTTTATAATAGATGTCTGTGTTGAGTCGGTCGCCCGAGATAGAAATGGAAAGGTCTAGGAAGGGGAGGGAGGAGTCTGAGACAGTCCAGGTGAATTTCAGGTCGGGATGGAAGGTGTTAGTAAAGTTGATGAACTGTTCAACCTCCTCGTGGGAGCACGAGGCAGCGCCGATACAGTCATCGATGTAGCGGAGGAAAAGGTGGGGGGTGGTGCCAGTGTAGTTGCGGAAGATGGACTGTTCCACATATCCTACGAAGAGGCAGGCATAGCTGGGGCCCATGCGGGTGCCCATGGCAACTCCTTTAGTTTGGAGGAAGTGGGAGGATTGAAAAGAGAAGTTGTTCAGGGTGAGGACCAGTTCAGTCAGTCGAAGGAGGGTGTCAGTGGAAGGGTACTGGTTGGTGCGGCGGGAAAGGAAGAAGCGGAGGGCTTTGAGTCCTTCGTGATGGGGGATGGAGGTGTACAGGGACTGGATGTCCATAGTGAAAATAAGGTGTTGGGGACCGGGGAAGCGAAAATCCTGGAGGAGGTGGAGGGCGTGGGTGGTGTCCCGAACGTAGGTGGGGAGTTCTTGGACTAAAGGGGACAGGACCGTGTCGAGGTATTGGGAGATGAGTTCGGTGGGGCAGGAGCAGGCTGAGACAATGGGTCGGCCGGGGCAGGCAGGTTTGTGGATTTTGGGCAGGAGGTAGAAACGGGCGGTGCGGGGTTGTGGGACTATGAGGTTGGAGGCGGTGGATGGGAGATCCCCTGAGGTGATGAGGTCCTGGATGGTCTGGGAGATGATGGTTTGGTGGTGGGAGGTGGGGTCGTGGTCAAGGGGGCGATAAGAGGAGGCGTCCGCGAGCTGGCGTTTGGCTTCAGCGGTGTACAGGTCAGTGCGCCAAACTACCACTGCGCCTCCCTTGTCTGCGGGTTTGATGGTGAGGTTGGGATTGGAGCGGAGGGAGTGGAGGGCTGCACGTTCTGAGGGTGAGAGGTTGGAGTGGGTGAGAGGGCACAGCCCAGATGGCCTCCTTCTTCAAGGACCGCAGATTCCCCCCAGACGTGATCGACGATGCCCTCCACCGCATCTCCTCCACTTCCCGCTCCTCCGCCCTTGAGCCCCGCTCCTCCAACCGCCACCAAGACAGAACCCCACTGGTTCTCACCTACCACCCCACCAACCTGCGCATACAACGTATTATCCGCCGCCATTTCCGCCACCTCCAAACGGACCCCACCACCAAGGATATATTTCCCTCCCCTCCCCTATCAGCGTTCCGCAAGGACCACTCCCTTCGTGACTCCCTTGTCAGATCCACACCCCCCACCAACCCAACCTCCACCCCCGGCACCTTCCCCTGCAACCGCAGGAAATGTAAAACTTGCGCCCACACCTCCACACTCACTTCCCTCCAAGGCCCCAAGGGATCCTTCCATATCCGCCACAAGTTCACCTGTACCTCCACACACATCATCTATTGCATCCGCTGCACCCGATGTGGCCTCCTCTATATTGGTGAGACAGGCCGCTTACTTGCGGAATGCTTCAGAGAACACCTCTGGGCCGCCCGAACCAACCAACCCAATCACCCCGTGGCTCAACACTTTAACTCCCCCTCCCACTCCACCGAGGACATGCAGGTCCTTGGACTCCTCCACCGGCAGAACACAACTACACGACGGCTGGAGGAGGAGCGCCTCATCTTCCGCCTGGGAACCCTCCAACCACAAGGTATGAATTCAGATTTCTCCAGCTTTTTCATTTCCCCTCCCCCCACCTTGTCTCAGTCGGTTCCCTCAACTCAGCACCGCCCTCCTAACCTGCAATCCTCTTCCTGACCTCTCCGCCCCCACCCCACTCCGGCCTATCACCCTCACCTTGACCTCCTTCCACCTATCCCACCTCCATCGCCCCTCCCCCTAGTCCCTCCTCCCTACCTTTTATCTCAGCCTGCTTGGCTCTCTCTCTCTTATTCCTGATGAAGGGCTTATGCTCGAAACGTCGAATTCTCTATTCCTGAGATGCTGCCTAACCTGCTGTGCTTTGACCAGCAACACATTTGCAGCTGTGATCTCCAGCATCTGCAGACCTCATTTTTTACTCGTGCTTTAACCAGCAACACATTTTCAGCTCTGATCTCCAGCGTCTGCAGACCTCACTTTTTACTACAGGATGGTGAGAGTGGCTTGGAGAGGAACTTGCAGGCAGTGGTGTTCCCATATATCTGCTGCTCTTGTCCTTCTAGATGGAAGGTACTCTCTAAGGATCTTTGGTGAATTTCTGTGGTGCATGTCTGCAGTGTATCGTATGGATAGTACACAGTGCTGCTGCTGAGCATTGGTGGGAACCATTTTCAGAGTTTCGCCAGAATGACTTCAATAGGACACTTACTGAAGTGTGGGTGCAGTCTGTGGATCTCTGCTTCTGCCTTGCATCCTGTTTCCAGGAATAAGCAAGATCACTTTGTTATTGGTTCACTATTGAATTTGAGACAACCTGACTAAAAAGGAAAGTATTGAGTGTTGGTGTTTTTAAATTGATTTTAAATCCTAGTAGCCCTAGGGAAATTGTGAAATAATGGGATATTGAGTTACTTGAAAACTTTTTTTTTCCCCTGTGAGATGTAACTCCTACCGTCCTGTAGAATCTTATTTTAGTCAGTGATAGTGTCTTTTTGTTTCCACCTTAGGTGTGCGTTAAGCATAAAGCAATGATTGACTTTGAGTCAGAGAAGGTGTGCCATTTCTCTCTCACTCACGGACACTTCCAGTTGATTTAACTGCAGTTATTCAGTTTGAGCCAGTTAATTTTCAATCTGAGGCATGTGAGACTCCAAGCGTTAGTGTAAAGTGCACATGACCTAACCTGTATCCGCAAGCCCAAATATCTGAGACTTGCTGGAGGTTTGCTCCGTTTATAAAAGGGATAAGTTTTTTTCTTTCTCGCTTGTACACGTTGCCAGGTCTGGTATTTTGAGGTTGTACTTTCCTTGGATTTTAATAGCAAACTATCTTTCATTGATGTGGGTATTTTGGAGGTCTGGAGCTCCCATTATGCTTATATGTGGATGTGTAGCCACTAGCCTGTAGTTGAGGTGTCACTTTACAGTCATATGATCAAAGCAGTTAATTTGGTTAGGAGGTGATATTCTGATCTCCGTTTTCACTGACGTTTGCTCAGACAGTAACCTTGTCCTGCCTGCTACCTGTTCTCTACTAGGCAAGGAGTTTGACATGACACCAACAGGTAAGAAATGTTGTTTTTAAATCTATTCCTACCAATTGGTTATGAAACGTGATGGCAGGTATTTAATGTACTGTCCTGTATCTGTCGTCTCCAGTCTTCGGTTAGATTAACACATTAGACATGCTCAAGGAAGCTGTTATGACCCATTTTTGAAAAACTGTGTCAAGATATTTAAATGTATGCATGTCCTTCAGGTGAGCTTTTAATAAATTCCAGTTGTTCCTTTCACAAGCTGGCTTCTTCCAAGTTGACTAGTCTGCACTTGTTCTTTAATCTATGTCTGCATTATCAACAAAATACTGCATGAGAAAGCATTTACATTTTTCGTTGTCATAACAATATTTTACCTCAAATATGCAGACAGAAGATGCACCTTGGAGATCTATTGTGTCGAAATGTTCTCCATTTCTTTTTTATGTTACCAATAGGCACTTGGTATCTGTCTATTTATTACTTTTGTAATATATCCAACATGCAGAAATGTCTGTTTGAAAGGTTTTAAAATCTAAATTAATTTACTTTGGATAAATATAGCGCAATTAACATGTGCATATTCAGAAGTCAAGTTGTTAATTGGCCTTTTGAAAGTAAAACTGAACAATTATTTCCTTTCAGTGAAGCTATAATCGCAATGCTGTGATAAAGCAGACACGTAGCCTTACCACGTTTTCCTTGATCCAGCAGTTTGGTTGTTTGCAAGAGAGGGACATTGCTCATTTCGTTCTAAAGCATCAGAGTACTGCTGAGTTTAACCCTTAGTGTGAAACTAGTTGAAAACATGTGCTTGGAGTTACCCTCAGTAACATCTTTCAGATAAGATATTAAACAAAGAAGCATCTATCTCTGAGAGATGTGAAAAATCTCATTTTCAAAGAAGTTCAAAAAGGTTCTGTGCCCCAACCAGTATTTATCCATGACACCAGCTTGTTTGTCATTACTAGGTTGCTGTTTGTGGAACCTTTGGGTTCAAACTGGCTGTTACCTTTCCGACATTACAACTGTGGCTACATTGCAATTTTATAAATCCCAGGCAATTTGATGTCCTGAAATTGTGTTACACAGTAGTCATGATTTGGAGGTGCCAGTGTTGGGCTGGGTTGTGTAATGTTAAAAATCTCTCAACACCAGGTTATAGCTTCAAGGTGTGTGTGTGCGCGTGCGCGCGCCCACTGTAGTGGGGTCACCTGTAGTCTGACATGGACCCAAGGTCCCAGTTGAGGTCATCTCCATGGGTACTGAGCTTGGCTCTTCGCCTCTGCTCGGCCACTTAGCGTTGTTTCCCGTCCCGAAGTCTGCCTTGGAGGACAGTAAGCCGAAGGTCAGAGGTTGACCGCTGAAGTGTTCTCTGACCAGGAGGGAACACTTCTATCTGTTGATTGTTGTATGGTGTCAATTCATTCGTTGCCATAGCCTCTGCTCGGTCTCGCCAATGTACCAGGCTAAGGCAATGGATGAGTGGACGCCACCAAGTTTGGCATCCATTGGGGTGGCCTCAACCGGGACCTTTTTGGTTCATGTCACACTACAGGTGACCCCACTGCAGACACACTCCTACAAGACCCTCTCTCATACACAAGCTCTCTGACATATGCTCACACATGCACCCTCTCACAGACTTGTATCCCTTTACTCTCACTCTCACTCGTGTTCTTTCTTTTTCACTCATTCTCTCTCTCTCTCTCTCATTCTCTCTCTCTCTCATTCTCTCTCTCTCATTCTCTCTCATTCTCTCTCTCTCTCTCTCTCTCATTCGCGCGCTCTCTCTCTTTCTCTCTCACACACACACAGACACTCATACCCCACACCTCTCCCGACATGCATAGATTTGTAGGTTAAATCTGTACATGCAGAATTACGTTTGATTTTGCCCAAAAACTGCATGAATCCACGTAAGAATCTGTGAATCCCTTTTTTAGAAATAGAATCAGCCTGAACATTGGGGCACAGACAGCCTCACACCTTCAGTGCATTATCTGGGGCGACATGACAACTATCGGTAAAGTTCACTTGAGAATGTAACTTCAAGACAGTTCCGGGATTTACATCTCAAAGAACTGAAACCAATGTGTCCATTTTAAAAGATGAGAGACTTTTTCAATACATAATTTCAGTTACATTACACTGTAAACTTGTGCTATAAATTCTGTGTCTTATAATCCTCAACCATCTGTTGAAGGAGCAGCACTCCAAAAGCTAGTGTTTACAAATAAACCTGTTGGACTAGAACCTGGTATTGTGAGATTTTTAACTTAGTATGCAGTAATGGTGGTTTCCTTGATTGTCAAACTGTACAATCCGGTTTTCAGCTTTTCTGGACATTGTCTGGTGTCAGATAACTTCATGTCCAGCAACGTCTGCCTTATGTTTGTCATCACCAAAGCACCTACGACAATGTCGTCCTTCTGTCATCTGACCACCCTTCGTGTTGGATGCTTTTGTCATGTTTAATATAGCATCCAGCTTAACTCCTTTACTTATGCAGTTTTATAGTCCATTGGAGTTAAATGTTGATTTAATGCACTTTTGTAAGTACAGCATCTGTTTGGCTAAGTTCAGTAACACTGCAATACGTGACCTCTTTCTTGAACTATATTTTTAATATTAGAAGTCTTGAGGAACAGTACAAACAAGGCATCTTGAAACTGCTGACAGGACTGTTTTGTTGCAAGTAATGCAGCATTATTGAAATGATTCAGCTGCTGCTTTTACATTTTAGAAGCTCCGGCAGCTTAATTTTCATATTTTGTATTTTATTTAGTTGGGGGGAAAAATACTAATGTTGTGTAAGTTTAAACCATACTGAGGTCAGGGTAACCTTGGAGCCTGACTTTAGGTTCTGTCTGTCTTTTAATATCAAACTGGCACCACAGGTCTCTCCAGTGTTTGAGGAAGCGAAAAGAAAACACATTCTTGTCAGGCAAGTACCAGTCTTATTTTGTAAACTGTGACCAATTGTTATTTGAATCTTGATTTGCTTACCACTATATTCTGGACTGGGAAAACTATATTTGACCTGCCTGTTGAGAATTGTGTTAATTAGCCAAGTTCAATGAAAAATTGTTTGTTTATTTCTCACCTCTGTTGTTTAATTGCCAGGAATGTTGTGATCAACTTTGGAAAGTATTTATGCTTTTACAATATACCCTCCAGCAGAAAAAAACTGCACAGTTTAGTAATTGTAACTTGGCATTTATGGGCATCTGTCATCCGTGTACAATGTCTTCCCTTATTCTTTCCACTTCCTCCTATTCACATGTTTCTTCAAAATACCACACCTTTTAGTTCCAGCTTAATGCAGGTTTGTCTTCTACACATTCCAGAAATAGCACATTTAGTTTCGAATATTATTCAAGTATCAGTGCTTAGCTTTTTGTCATCTGTTCACCCGTCACCTTATATGTGGATTGAGTCAGATTTTATTTTGTAGTGCCAGGGTTTTGGTAAGTTTCCTAATGCCTAGGATGCAGTATAAGTTTTAACAGTTGCAATAGTGGAATTTCTATAAGTGCTTCAGTCATTGAATTACAGTCTGCCCAGTGAGGCAATAAATGAAGTACAAGTCTTCATTTTGGTGACCCAACAATTTCACAACATGCCTCCAGTAGATGAGTTCTGTCTGTTTTTCGAATTGTCCATCTGTTGAAGATGTAAGCCAAACACTTTGGTGAATTGGTTTTCAATTTAAAATTTTTGTATGCCTCTTCCAAACTAAATCTCCAGTTGTTGAAAGTTTTAACATAAATGAAAAAGTCTTGCATTAATTGTGCCTTCCACCAGCATGGGATGTACCAAAGCTAGTGAAATATTTCTGATAGGTAGCGACTCCTCATGCTGGGGGTATGTCAGCTAATTTCTGCACAACAAAGTCCCACAAACAACAATGTAATCATGATGAGGAAATGTGTTCTTTTTGTGTGTGTGATGGGCTGCTTTCTCATTAGAGAGAGACAGTTGGCGATGGTTTAATCAGAGGAACACCATACCTCAGGCAAGGGGAGAGGTTGAAAAGGAGATTGCTTTATGGTAAGCTCAGTCAGCACAGGAATTGAACTCCTGCTGTTTGGAATCACCTTGTTATTGCAAACCAGCCAACTGAATACCATATCTCCCTCATGAGAGAAAAGCCCAATAATCTTGTGAAATTGACTGAGGGATCAATATTGGCCAGGAAATCAAACAAACCCATCCCTTTTCTTAAATTGAGTTATTGGCTGTTTGGCATCCAATGAAAGGTCAGGCAGGGTCTTTGATTAACATTTCAGTCTAGATTGTTGGGCTTGAGTCCTGGAGTGTGACCCCCACAACCTTGTGTTTGGGGATCCTCTGTTTGAAGATCACTTCGACAGATGTTGGAATTTTGATGCAATAAAACCTGAAAATAAAATCTACCTTTATGGCGCGCACACAAACAATATTAATTAGTGTAAAACTCCATCTGGTTCATGATTTCTGATCTATTCCTGTGATCTTTAATGCCCATCATCTTTATTTATTTTTCTTTTCCAAGAATTTTTTTTTAGATTAGATTCCCTACAGTGTGGAAACAGGTCCTTCGGTCCAACAAGTACACACTGCCCCTCCGAAGTGTAACCCAGCCAGACATTTCCCACTGATGCACCTAACACTATATGGGCAACTTAGCCTGGCCAATTCACCTGAGCTGCACATCTTTGGACTGTGGGAAGAAACTGGAGCACCTGGAGGAAACCCACGCAGACACTGAGAGAATGTGCAACCTCCACACAAACATTTTACCAAAGCTGGAATTGAACTTGAGACCCTGATGCTATGAGGCAGCAGTGCTAACAACTGAGCCACCGTGCCACCCTGAAGAATATGCACCTAGGTACCTTTGTACCTAAGATGGCACTGTAGGAGGTGACTTGTAAACTTTTCACTGGCCTCATTTGAGTCCATGTGACAGTAAATCTAATTCTAATGACCTTTAGCCCCTGAATGTCCTTACTTGGTGTAGCCTACTGCAGACCCACAGCAATGCGGTTAACTCTTAACTGCCCTCTGGGCAATTAGGGATGGATGATAAATGCTGGCCTAGCCAGTCACGCCCATAAACCTATGAATTAATTGCTTCTTTAAGAAGTGCCTGTTGATCCAGCTTTGGCTGAATTTCATCTTAGCACGACATTAGGCCTGTCCAACACACCAGCCAATCAACAACAAAATCATGTCTGTGAAGTGGGATTCTGTGAATATGATAATATCCAGCTGCCCTATCCTTGTGCAGACTAAAACCCTTTATCTCTTGGGGATGCTCTTCATCATGGTTTGTGTCACTACCACTGTGCTAAAAGGGCCAAACTTCAAACAGGTCTCGTACCTCCAAACTGTAAATCAGCAGCAACAGAATCGTGTTCAGGGGCAATTTCCTGGCTCGGTGTCCCCCTAATTCTGCTCCCATGCCTGGAAACCAGCCCTGGTTCAGTGAAGAGCACAAGAAGGTATGTCTGGAGCAGCACTAGCCATAGCGCAATCTGATCTATCAATCTGGTGAAGCTGTAACGTGGCTTTGTTAGCATGCTTAGAAGCAGAATAGACATGGTTATGGTCTGCGGTCCTCAGACACGAATATCAGTGGGCAATTGATCGGCTCAGGCTTGAAGGGCCTGTTCCTGAGCTGTAAATGTTCTTCTTTGTTCTAATTTAAACAACTGACAGGAAGCGGGGGCTATAAATCAAATATCCCATCCTCCCCAATGGGAGGTCTCAGTGGAAAAGAAATAAGGCTGGAATATAGACTTCCACCTTCAGCCTGAAGTCGGAGGAGAATAGTCCATCTTGGCCTCCTCCAGAGAGCCCCAGTTTTCGAGATGTTTGTCCTCAACCAATTCAAATCACTCCACGTGATATCAGCACGTAGATGAAGGCGTGTGTTAAAAATGTTGTGGGCTCTGACAACATCTGAGCAGTAGTACTGATGCAGTGTTCTAGATCTTATTACACTCTGAGCAAAGCTGTTCCAGTACAGCTACAACTTGGGCATATACCCAACAATATGGAAAAAAAGCAGGACCATTCTAACCCAGCCAATTCATTCTCCATTTGCCTCCTTTCAATCATCAGCATTGTGTTAGAAGGGATCATTGATTGGACTACAGAGAGACCCTACAATGGGATAACCTGCTTATTTACACACTTTGATTTATGTCCTGACCTTAGTCTGATCTTGGTACGGACAGTAGAACTGAAATCCAGAGGTGAGGTGAGAGTGACTGTTCTTGTCATCAAAGCAGCATTTGACTAAGTATGGAGCCAAGGAGCTCAAACAAAACTGGATTCGATGGTAATCTGGGTCAAACACTCCTCTGGTTGGAGTCATACCTGGCAGATAGGAAAGCGTTTGTGGTTATTGGGGGTCAGTCATCTCAGCTCCAGGACATCTCTGCAGGAGTTCCTCAAGGTAACATCCTCTGCCAAATCATCTTCAGCTGCTTCATGAATGACCCTCCCTCCATCATAAAGTCAGAAGTGGGGATGTTTGCTAATTGCTCAGCATTCGTGACTTCTCAGATGCTGAAACAATCCATGTTCATATTTAACAAGATCTGGACATTGCCTAAGCTTGGGGTGATAAGAAGCAAGTAACGTCAGGTATATGTGTGCTGTCATTGGCGATCTGCAACCAGAGAGGAGATAAGCATTGCCGCTGTTGATGTTCAGTGGCGTCATTGAATCCACTAACAACTTCCTGAGGATTACCATTGGCCAGAAACAAAACTGGATTAGCCGCATAGATGCTGTGCCTACAAGAACAGGTCAGAGATCTCTGAATTTTACAGCAGGCGATTTAGAAAGGTGTCATATGTCAGTGCAGCCTATTCCTGGGTAGTGCTATTCTTGTGCTTTGTTGTTCTCTTGTAATTCTCCTCTTTTCTCACCAGTGCTCAAATGCAGATTGGAGAGCCTTACCTTGAGGAGCTCCAACTTCAGCACTGCTCGAGACCATGTAGGAGAAACCAGCCTGCTTGATTGGTAACCCAATTTACCACCTTGAAACTTCACTTCGTTTGACATCAATGCCCACTAGCAACAATGTGCACCATCTACAGGATGCACTGCAATAACTCACCAAGGCTCGTGTGATAAGGAGATAGTGAGGACTGCATATGCTGTGGAAGTTAGAGTCAATAAAGTGTGGTGCTGGAAAATGCACATCAGGTCAGGCAGCATCTGAGGAGCAGGAGAAGTAAGCCTTTCATCCGCTTATGCCCGAAATGTTGACTGTCTTGCTCCTCAGATGCTGACTAATCTGCTGTGCTGCTTCCAGCACCACACTTTTTACTGACTAAGTCACCTGCATAGCATCGCCTAATCCTGTAACCTTTATAACAGAGAGAGGGACAAGAGAAGTAGATGCATGGGGACACCACCATCTACAAGTTCCCTTCCAAGCCCCACAGCATTCTGACTTGCAGCTACATTACCATTCCTTCAGTGTTGCAGAGTCAGAATCCTGGAATTCCTTTCCAAACTATACTGCGGTGTCCTTACACCCCAAGGACCGTAGCAGATGGTAAAAGTACCTCATCATCATCTCACCACAATCTCCACCGCCTCCAGGGCAATTAGTGATGGATAATGAATGCTGGCCGAGCCAGCAACAATCTCATTACATGAACATATGGTTAAAAAAAGTTGATGGACCATCAAGCTGAGCATGTCGCTGCCTTGAGGGAGTTGGGGATTGGGTCTATGGCATCGAAATGGCAATAGTTGTAAAGTAAGTTTTGTTTAAACTTGTTCAGAATGTTGTTCAATTCATACTTGAGAGTCCAATGCTTCTAATGGGTTCCAATATCCCAGTGATTACAAATCTGAAACAAGATGGTCTAAATTTGGGATATTCCAGAAGATACAACAAATTATTCACATTTTTTCTTTTGAAACAATTTAAGCTGTTTCTTCACTCTCCTCCCTTCCTGAAAAATCTAATCATCGTTTGGGGAATGTTTTCTCCTGCTGCTCATTATGTGATTATCCTGGAGGAGTTTGTGAACAATTTTGATCTTTAGTAAGCTACAAGTGAAAGCATTGTGGTGATAATTCACTTTTACTTTTTAATAGCATAACTGTTGAAACCGGTGCTCATTAAGCAAGAGGAATGTCAACTACTTAAGAGTGGTTTGGACTGGGCCACACGGAGATGAATGCAACATTGCAGTTTGCTTATAGTTGTACTAATGTGGGATTGTTGAAGTACTGAACAGGATTAAACATTCTTGTGAAAATAATGTTTAGTTGGAGCTCTGGATGTGAAACTTCTCATACAGTCATCAAGCTTTTAGTGTCGTGAATTCAATTTATTTTTAATAAGAGACGTGTATTTTTGAGTGACATCCCTCCAGCAATAACACACAGATGTTTGTCTTACCTAATGTTTGGGCAAGAAATTTACTCTTTCTGCCCTTTCAGGCAGACCAGTGTAACATAGCTGAGGGCTAATTAAATCCATCAGTCTTCCCATGTTCACCGGAGCTGCTTCATTGTCCTTTTCCAGATCCGTTTACTTTTAGAACTCCTCGCTAGTTGAATCATTGCTTTTACTCTCCACCCTCTTTGCAGTAAAACTTCAAACAAATGGGTGGCACATTTAGCAGAAACGTTGATTCTACGTGGTACTGATTGAAACTGCTTTTATAAAGGTCTCATGTCTGTATTCCTGTTTTGTATGGAGGTATTCGCTAGATAGTGACTGTGCTACATCTCTCACTTCGATCTTTAACATATAATAACATCCCAACTTACTCCACAGAAATGCAAGTGGATTAAAACTAAAACCGGATGCTAATCGATAAGGTGGGCTTTAAGGTAAAGCGATCAAACACTTGGTTATAGAATTGACATTGAGAGAACATCTGAGCAGAACGTCAGTAAGGTTCTGGGAGGGAACACTTAAAAACTGTGGATTCTGGAAATCTGAAACTAAAGCAGAAATTGCTGGAGGAACTCAGCAGGTCTGGCAGCTTCCGTGGAAAGAGAAACAGAATTAACGTTTTGGGTCCAGTGACCTATCATCAGAGCGAGTAGTATTTGGATGTCAGTTGCATAAGTTGGAATTTGGATGTGACTAGAGGCAAATAAGAATTATCCAACACTGGATGTTGGATGACTAGTTTAATGGCTTGGTCATAGTGCACAGGACAAGAGAGCTGTTGGAGATATGGAGTTGGGAAGCATCAGCACACACATGGAATAAGTATCGAAACTTGCACCATATCTGGAGGGTTGTCACCAAGATATGGAAGAGGGAGAAGGGGAAAGTGAGTGCTCTTTATTGGGTGTAGGCATGGGAAGAGAGCCATTGGTGAATGTATTGTCATTCAGTCACAGGTAGGCAGGCAAGACTTCACAGGTTGATACATCCTAGTGGGTCTTGTTTGAATGGAGCTGACGGGAGGACAAGCTTTACAATCTTTTATTAAAAAAATGTGCCTCATGTTGCAGAAATAAATCCAGGCAGTCACCTGATGGTGTAGAATGTCAGTATTTCTGAAAAGAGAGGCATTCATCTGGGCAAGTGCGAGGATATCCGATTTCTAATGACAATATAACTACAGGAGGAAAGGGTGCAGATTGATCAGCCCCCTGACTCTGGCTGGGCCTGGAGATAGCAACAGAGCTCCACACCCCAGCTGCTGGCTCATCCCAACAAACAAATGTTCTTTCAGTTGTAAGCAAAGCATCACCATTGGATGGTAATCAGTGATTGAACAGCACTTGCTGAACAATCCCAAGTGTGCTGGATTAAAGTTTTGAAAGAAATAATATACGTTCAAACATCAAGACCCTATTGTCTGAAAATTTAAAGGAATACATTGCCATCTTATACCTTTATTGAATTACTCAGGAGTTTGGAAAGCCTTTGGTTACCTATCTCATTCTACATGGCAATCACCAGGCCTTTGAAACATCAATCAGAACTGACTCCTCAAACAATTGGCAGGTTGTTCTCTTGGACCATAAACTGTTGTGATCATTTGTAATTTGGTATTTTTGTGTCATTCCTGAAATGTGTAGGATGAAAACTTTGGGCAGTGTATCTTTCCTACCTGTTCCTAACGTTTTAGGGACAGAATCTGCCATCCTTACCTGGTCTGGCCAACATGTGATTCCAGACCCACAGCAACATGGTTGACTCTTCACTGTCCTCTGGGCAATTAGGGATGGGCAATAAATGCTGGCCTGGCCAGTGATGCTCTCATACCATGTTTCAAGTCCATTGACTCTTCCTCAGATTGGAAGAACTGAAGGGTCATTCAGCACAAAGCGTTAACTCTGATTTCTCTCCACAGATGTTGCCAGACCTGCTGAGCTTTTCCAGCAATTTCTACTTTTGTTTGATTTCTAGTATCGGTATTTCTTTTGTTTTTTGTTCTATAAAAGCTGACCTTTTTTTACAACATTTCCTCTGGATGCAGAGCTATGGTATTCACATTGCTGGCTTATATTGACCTTCCCCCAACATTAAAGGGACTTCCTCAGCCTGGAGCTTCACTAACACAATCTGTTAGCAGCTATGAGTGTATTGGCTGGCACACTCCCATGGAATATATTGAAGATGATTGTATGGAAGACTCTACAGCACCTGAATTCAATATCCAGTTTTATTTCAGTAAATTTAAATACTTGCCTTTGCTAGGCCAAAGAAACGGAATCAGTGCAGTGTCTGCTCTGTCAGTACAGAGCTTCTGATGTCAGTGTGATCGGAATGGGAATCGTTTCCAACTTATCGAATAAATCACCTTGAAGGACGACAAAGACGTTCTAATTAATGATAAAGCTTATCATTGACATCAAAGAAACTTTGAGAAATCTACCCATCTTGGTGACAAGAATGTTTTGATTCAAAGCATTATTATCTCAAGACGTGATTATTCAGATGTAATCCTGGCAAGTCTGTATTCCAGCATCTTCAGACCTTATGGTACAGGCTCCTTGAGCCTGTACCACTCTTCAATAGGATCTTGGCTGATCAGACATTCCTCATGTCCACTTTCCTGCCTTTTCCCTGTAATGTCATTCCATAACTGATCAAGAATCTATCTATTTCTGCCTGAAATATACGTAAGGACTCTGCCACCACAGCTTTCTGTAGGAAGGAATTTCAAAGACTCTTAACCCTCTGAGAGAAGCAATTCCTCCTCAGCTCAGTCTGAAATTGGTGCCCCTTTATTCTGAGGCTCTGCCATGAGGGGAACTATCCTCTCAGTATTTACCATTTGTTGCCAGTATCCTTCCTCATACGGGCTCCTATTCACCATCAAGCCTGTGGTTATTGGCTCCCAGTGGCTCAGCATCTCTCTCTTTTAATTTCTTATCCTTGTTTTTAAATCATCATCCCGTGGCCTCTGTCATTGTTTTAACCCCCATAGCTCTATGCGATCTGGCTTCATAAACATCTGATTTCAACTTTTGCACCATTAGTAGTCCTTCCGTGACCTTAGAAACACTCAATCCCATCACTTGTTAAACAATTTAAGAACGCACTGAAGGTTTGGACGTGTGTGTGGTTGAAGGTAGCCACTGCCTCTGTCAGGTGGGTGAGCCATTGGTCACGTAAAGACCCCTGTGTTGGTCTGTGCTTAATTGTCTTGACTTTTCTGAGATTGTCTCTTGACTGCTGTTTCTCAAATCTACGTCGCCATATTTCTTCAAACTTCATTTGTGCTTCATCTTTCCAATTCTGGGCCATCACCCGCATTCCTCATGCAAAAGTAAATCTGTGAATGCTGAAAATAATTAAAATCAGGAAATACTGGTTATACTCAGCAGGTCAAGCAGCATCTACAGAGAGCAACAGTTTGATATTTCAGATTGATCATTACACTTCATCAGAGCTCTGCACTTCTTGAATGTTTCTTTGTTTTGCTTTACACAATACTTCATGCTACTGCTTATGCTCCAAGTCCATTTCTCAATATAATAATGGTTACAAGGACAATTCTGATACAATATACCTTTCTGGCTGGGCCAGTGTTTATTGCCCATCCCGAATTGCCCAGAGGGCGGTTAGGAGTCAACAGCATTGTTGATGGCATGGAGTCACGTGTAGGCCAACCGGGTAAGGGATGGCAGGTTCTTTTCTTAAAGGTCATTAGTGAACCAGATGGGTTTTTCCTAACTATCAACTCGTGGTCATCATTAGACACTTAATTCCAGATTTTTATTAATTCAAATTCATCATCTGCAGTGGCAGGATCCTCAGGACAATACCTGAGTCTCTGGATAAATAGGTAAAAACAAGGACTGCAGATGCTGGAGATCAGAGTCAAGATTAAGAGTGGTGCTGGAAAAGCACAGCAGGTCAGGCAGCATCCGAGGAGCAGGAAAATCAACGTTTCGGGCAAAAGCCCTTCATCTATTCCTGATGAAGGGCTTTTGCCTGAAACATCGATTTTCTTGCTCCTCGGATGCTGCCTGACCTGCTGTGCTTTTTCAGCACCACTCTAATCTAGTCTCTGGATAAATAGTCTAGCGATCATAGCCCTAGGCCTCCACTTGTGTACAAAGTTCCGATTACCCTGCTCTATGAAGGATGTTATTAAATTAGAGAGGACGCAGAAAAGGTTTACAAGTATGTTATCGGGACTAGAGGATTTGAGTTATAGGGAGAAGCTGGATAGGCTGAGACGACTTCACTGTCGTGATGAGATTTGAACCTGGGTCTCCAGAATATTATGAGGCCATTACAATACATCTGTTTAGAGTGTAAAGGTAAAGTCACTATAGTGTTACCAGACTCATAGGGCTTCCCTCTCAGGTTAAACTAGGCCCAGCTCCCTCTCTGAGGGACACTGGCGAGGAGAGCAATGTTGAGAAGGACAGTCGTTCATGGTAACTTCAGCTGGTGCAGGAATTGAACCCTTGCTGTTGGCATTCCACTGCATCACAAACCAGCCACACAACTAACTTAGTTAACTAACCCACGTGTTTACAGTGTATATTGGTTTTCAACTTACGTAGTCACTGGAGGAGCCCAGCATTACATGTTCACCAAAATATTTAGTTTCTTGTATTCCACTTAAATGTCATGAACTGGAAATTGTACTTTCTGAAAGAATTCTTCAGTTTGAGTAAAAAGTGCCATGGATACATCATCATGGACAGACATGAGCAAGTAAGGCAACCAGGCTTATATTGTTGAGTGACACTAGACAGGGATGATATTAGGGAGGGGAGAATATAATGTTGAAGATATAGTGGCCTTGATTTAGATCATTGAACAACTCTTTAAACAATTGAAGAATAGATACCAAAAATAAACGGTATTTCCTTGGATGGAGGGATTATCCCAAAGCCTCTTCCCATGATTAGTCTAAACACTGATTTTAACCTATGAAGAGTCAGAGTCCTATATCATGGGATCAGACCCTTCAGCCCAACTCATCCTCTCCAACCAGGTTTCCATTTGCCTGTGTTTGACTCATATCCATCTAAATCTTTCCTCTTCATGTACCCATCCAGATGGCTTTTCAATGTTGTCATTGGATAGGCATATGGACGTGATTGGAATAGTGTACATTAGACGGGCTTCAGATTGGTTTCACAGGGTGGTGCAACATCGAGGGCTGAAAGGCCTGTACTATGTACCTGCCTCAACCACTTCCACTTCCTCTGGCATCTCTTTCCATACATGCTATCCTCTGTGTTAAAAGGTTTCCCCTTGGGCCCCTTTTCAAAAACCTTTTCCCCTCATCTTAAACCAATGCCCTCTAGTTTTGGATTCACCTAACCTGGGGAAAAGACCTTGTTATGCTATCCATGCCCCTCATGATTTCATAAACCCCTCAGCCTCCCAACGCTCCAGGGAGAAGTGCCCAGCCTATCCAGTCTCTCCATTTGAACTAAAACCTTCCAGACTCAGTAACATCCTAATAAATGGTTTTTGTGACCTTTCCAGTGCCGAATCATGGCAACAAATGAAAGCTTTTGACTGTATTTTGTATTTTTGCTATAAAATGTACATGACAATAAAATCATTCATTTGTTCACCCATTTGTAACATCCTGCCTTTAGCAGCCTGACCAGACTTGTACGCCATACTCCAAATGTTGCCTTACCAATGTCTTGTATCGCCGTAATGTAACAAACGGACATCTATACTCAGTGCTCTAACTGATGAAGGTAAACATGCAAATGTTGTCTTCACCAACCTGTCTACCTGTTATGCCACCCACAAGGAACTGTGTACCTGCACCCTTAGGTCTCTCTGTTTGACAGTACCATTAACTGTGTAAGTCCTGCACTGGCTTGTCTTACCAAACTGCAACAGTTGCGTTTATCTGAATTAAACTCCATCTGCCAGTCTTTGGCTCCCTGGCCCAGTTGACCAACATCCCGTTGTATTCTCAGGTAATCTTCTTCACTGTCCATTATGCCACCAATTTTGGTGTTATCCAGAAACTTGCTGACTATGCCTCCTATATTTTCATTCAAATGTTTATATAAATGGTGAACAGCGGGGGTCCCATCACTGACCCTTGTGGAATAAAACTGTTCCCAGGCCTCCCGTCCAAAAAACAACCCTCCACCATCCCCCTCTCTCCTACCGACAAGCCAGTTTTTATATCCAATTGGCTAGCTGTCCCTGGATTCCACATGATCTAACTTGACTAACCAAACTGCTTTGTGAAGCTTTTGAGTGGATAATTTTTATATAAACTATAAAGTTCAGATTTGAAGCAGTCCTATATAAAGGTTCATACTCAAGGACCAACACCAAGGTGTATGGTTTATAGTTGTTGCATCAGTTTTCCGGTACAGGTAGTTCTTGTATAAAGCATGGTTTGGCAGCGTGATTTGGCTGTCACATCGCTGAAGAATTAGGGAACAGCATTTTCAAGAGTGCTTACTCTGTTCGCAATAGCGTGATACCAGCAGCGAACATTTCACACACTTTGTTCTGTGCATGTGCTGACCTCAGCTGCTGTAAGAGCATGTGAGAGGTGCAGTATATACATTGAACAGCTTCATCTCAAACATTAAACTAATGAACATTCATTGCTTTCCCTCTGAGACAAGAATATTCTAGTATGATTCTTGTATAAGCCCTGTATAGTTCCTGCAGGGCTGCATTACTCTTACACATAATATGTGCCTTTCTAATTTGTTCTTGAACCTGCATATCACAAAATCTAAACTAACCTACAAGAAACAGTCAGAAGACAACCAACCACAGCCATCCACTTCTGCAATCGCAACTGTACCTGATGATGATGGTGGTGGTGATAACTCTTTGTCCCTGCATTAACAGTATTTTTCAATGTAATGTGTTAAATTTACTTTTATTTCATTAATAACTGATTTAAATTTTCAGGGTACGCTATCTTTTGCGTTTAATTTTTGAGCGTTCGTCAGTGATTTGTTTTTGCCAGTCTGCCCTAACCCCACTTTCCCATATGCCCCATTGTTAAGCAATTTTCTATAACGTGACATTTCGCTGGAATGCAACAACGGTGTTATAGGAGAGCTTCTTGTATCAATGTTTTCAGATCTCATTCTGCTGTGTAGTTTGTTTTTTGTGAAAACTGAAACATCATTGATTGACACTGTACGAGGCTTGAATTAATGGATGTGCAACAAAATGTGGGTGTGCTTTCAATGAAGTGGCAATCAGACCTCATAGTCCCACGTCTTGTTATAACTGGGGAGAAATACCCATGTTCAACAGCACAATGTTTCCAATGATGAATTTTTTTAGACTGGGAAGACCAGTTTTGATAGTACAAAATCTATTTTCTGCAGACATTTTTTTAAAAAAAGCACACACAGGTGCCCAGGTGCTTGCAAACAACTTCAGTGTTGAGAAGTTTTGTGGTATTTTCAATCATTATGAAATGATTTGCTTTGGAAAACTTGAAATTATTTTTAAAATAACTTTTCTCTGTTGACCTTTTTGAGTCCCTTTCCTCCTTATCTTATGTGGGACTAACCTGTTTCTGCCTTTCGTGATAATCTAAACAAGATATAACCCGGTTCCTCCCCCCCAGAAAGGCACGTGCCTCATTCACCTGCTGTAGTTGCTTATTTTATGACTCAACAGATGGGGAACAATATACCTACAATCCACTTGCAGCATCTGTGCTTCTAAATATACTTGCTTTCTTTCTTCTCGTTCCTCCTATCCATGTCGAGATTTTTCTGACCATAACTTCTAAAGTTTTATTACAACTCTATGAACTGAGGTGTCTATTAAATTTGCAGATCTAAACCATTGTTAGAGCAATCATTCTGAAAAAGCACAGTATACAGTTATCACTTAATTTCAAATTGCATTAAAAATCTCAGCGGCATCTAGCTGGATTTCTGGAAGAGGCTGACCTGTTCTCAGTGATAGTGGTACAGAAGATGAGTTTAATTGTCTGCTGTTACTGAAGAAAGCAAGGGTTTTAAATGAGGATACACACGTAATAGCCGAGGTCATGTTGCCTTTGTTTTGTTATTTTGTTTTCTTCAGTAATCATTATTCTGCATCTAAGTAATAACATTGTCTTATCATCGTGTATGAGATTAGCATGTTTTTTTAACTTTTCATGGGAATGATATGTTTCATGTTTGAAGGTAGCTTCTAAAATCACACCATTAAGAAATTAGTTCGATAATACCTAAGCCTGGGTTGTAGGTATACCTTTTTCTGTACTGTTGCGATTTGACGATAAAGCACTTTACCACAGTATTCGTTTAGCTCAAAGAATCCACCTGGCTTGCCTCCTACAAACTATCCACAATCAAGTGCGTACTGAACTGTCACTAAGACCTTAAGACCTAGGAGCAGAATTGGGCCATTAAGCCCATTGGGTCCACTCTCCCTTCGACCATGGCTGTTGTGTTTCTCCACCCCATTCTCCTGCTTTCCCCCGTAACCCTCGCTCCTCTTGCCTATCTATCTGCATAAAAACCTTCTATATCCTGTGCCACAAACAATGATGACTGGGGCAAAACAGCAAGAACATTGCATCAGTCCTCACCTGGTTGTAAGCGTGTTGAGTCTTGCCTTCAAATTAAAGACCCAAACATAGATTGACCTTTGACTCAAATGCAGCCCAAAGCCAGTGTTGCATTATTAGAAATGCTGTCATTTTGGAGCAGATATTAAGTTGATCCCCTTTTCTGTCATTTCTGACATAATTGACCTAAGACCACATTTGAAGACCAGCAGGCGAACTCTCCTGTTGTTGAGGCCAATAGTTATCTCTCAACCGCCCATCATTAAGGCATTTTGGCAATTATTAATCTTCTTGCGATTTTTGTGACCTTTGTATACAAATTGATGAGTCATTACATACTTACTGGCTATTGTCCAATGGTAGATTGAGTTTGTGAAAGGGACTGTTAAATGTGTTTTTTTTTCCAAAGTATTAAGAATCTGTCTTGTATTGCAATGTAATTGAGACTAAAAGCAGGAGTAGGCATTCACTTAAATTGTGAACCAATATGGAACATAAGTTAAAATTCAGTATATTTTTGGAGTAAGACTATGAGATCAGGCTGCTCAGCATGGAATGTGAAACAGCTAACAGTTTAAAAATGTTTGAGTTTTGAAGTTGTACAGGCGGGAAAGCACATTCCTGTATTTCTTGACTCTGTACTTTGGATCCTGTTGATCATAGGGTGTGCCGTGTTAAATGAAAAAAAAATTTGAGGTTTTTGGGGTGTGTTTACTTTTGTGCTAGAAGCTTGGAATTGAGCCCAGGAGCCTCCCATCCTGTCAATAGTAATGTTTCCACCCAATAATTGTAAAAGGTCAGTTGAATCAATTTGATGGGACAGCCAGCCTCCAAGTAACATGTGCAATTGTAAGCTGTAATCCAGGTAGATGTGGGAGTGGATGGGTTTGTTGTTTCTACAAATCCATCGACTCCCACAACTACCTGGATGATATCTCCTCCCACCCTACCTCCTGCAAGAATGCTATCCTGTATTCCCAATTCCTTCGTCTCATCTGCTCCCAGGAGGACCAGTTCCACCACAGAACACACCAGATGGCAGCCTCCTTTTTAAAGACCGCAATTTCCCCTCCCACATGGTTGAAGGTGCCCTCCAGTGCATCTCATCTATGTCCTGCACCTCTGCCCCCAAACCCCATCCCTCCAACCGCAACAAGGACAGAACCCCCTCCCAGTCCTCACCTTCCACCCTACCAACCTTTGCATAAATTGCATCATCCGCCAACATTTCTGCCACCTACAAACTGACTCCACCATTACAGATATATTTCCCTCCCCAACCCTATCTACTTTCCGCAAAGACCATTCTCTCCACAACTACTTGGTCAGGTCCACACCCCCTAACAACCCACCCTCCTGTCCTGGCACCTTCCACTGCCACCATAAGAATTGCCAAACCTGCGCCCACACCTCCCCCCTCAACTCTGTCCAAGGCCCCAAAGGAGCCTTCCACATCCATCAAAGTTTCACTTGCACTTCCACATGTCATTTATTGTATCCGTTGCTCCCGATGCGGTCTCCTCTATGTTGGGGAGACAGGACGCCTTCCCGCAGAGCGGTTTAGGGAACATCACCAGGACACCCGCACCAATCAACCCCACTGCCCCGTGGCTGAACACTTCAACTTCCCCTCTCAGTCAGACGAGGACATGTAGGTCCTGGGCTGCCTCCATCGCCGCTCCCTCACCACCCAATGCCTGGAGGAAGAACGCTTTACCTTCCACCTTGGGACCCTTCAATCCCAGGGCATTAATGTGGATTTCACCAGTTTCCTCATTTTCCCCTCCCCCCACCTTACCCCACTTCCAACCGTCCAGCTCAGCACCTTCCTTATGATCTGTCCCAGCTGTCAATCTTCCTTCCCACCTATCCGCTCCACCTTCCTCCCCACCTCCATTCACCTATTCCACTTTCAGCTCCCTTCTCCCCAGGCCCATCTCACTCCCATTTATCTCTCCATCCCCTGAGGCTCCCAGCCTCATTCCTGATGAAGGACTTTTGCCTGAAATGATGATTTTTCCCGCTCCTCGGATGCTGCCTGACCTGCTGTGCTTCTCCAGCATCGCTCTAAATTTGACTCTAATCTCCAGCATCTGCAGTACCAACTTCTGTCATGTTTGAGATGGCAGTTCAAATATTTTTTGGTCCCCATAAAACATTCTTGCAGTTCAAAATATATTTTTCTGGTTCCCAATTGTGTGTCAGTGAGGAGTTTCTTTACTGTTGGCAACGTCTATCATTTGGAAAGATTGGCAAGCCTTTCTAACTCGCCACTTATATTCTTAAAAGTTACAATGACTCCCCCCACCGCCCCCCCAAAAAAAAACTGTCCCCCTTTCCCAGTCAATGGTCTGACTCAATTAAATTTCTAAGCCTTATAAGCTGCCTTCGAGCTGACCAACCATCCTATTTAGTAAATGCTGTATGCTGATAGTATTAACATACAGGTTTCAGGGTGAGTATTTCTGCAAGGGTTGGGGTGTACTTTTAAATAAACAATTCACAAACTGTTATGGAAACAACCGAGCATTACCTCATGTGCTTCTAGTCTTGTTAATTTCAGGCAAAACAACACTATAGTTATTGAAAGAGAATTTACATTCATGTAGCACCTTTCACAATCTTAACCTCCTGAAGCAGTTCATGTCCAGTGAAGTGCTATGTAGGTGTAGGGCTGGAAATTATGGGAATTGGGGGTTAGTAGACAGATCTACATAGGTTATTCTGCTATCATGTGGTAGTTGTGTTGTTCTTCAACCTTGTGCTGTTGGAGATCGCTAACAAAAACATCACTCTACCCATTCAGTGGGACATTCACATTATCTAAAAAAACATCTACAATTCGTCAATCGTGTCATAGCCAATTCACGCTAATGAAACACCTGTTATAGCAGAATGATGTATATCCCGCCATCCCATCGTCCATCCAAATGTTTCTCTGTCCATTTATCTAATCATCTGTCTATTCCCCTGTGCTGCCACCCAAGGTGGAAACGTTATCGGCCAGACACCTGGTAATTGACCTCCTGGTTGGACTACTGTGACTCCCTGGGGAGGTGTCCTGTCCTCAGGAGGTGCTGGTCAGTTTGATGGCTCAGCATCTCCAAGAGACCCAGCAATGTTGGAGCTCTGGGTGGGTACTGCCGGAACAACTGGAGACAGATCACAACCTGATATGGTCAGCACAACGTGTGGTGCATGTTCAATTGAGCCTGAATAATTAATTTGCATATGGTGCACCAACTACCAACATTGCGGGTGGGGTGGGGGAGTTTGAGGGTAGGTCAGCCACCTTCTTGCACGTTTCATAAACCTTCCCTGTCCAAAACACGTAGGCAGGATGGACCACCCAGTATCTAGCTGATTAGTCCCTGCTGTCATTTAGACCAATAATGTCAGTGCAAATGAGTTGGAAAGCTGGCAGATTTCATGATCTCTATGCAGTGCATGTACACAAGTAACAGATCAGGTCCTCTCCCTTCCAAGCTCCATATTGGTGCTGTTCACTGTCATCTTCCCAGCTAGATCACCGTAAAGGGCTGGAGAGTCCTCCGTGGAAAGTCCAGACAAGAGAATGGACCAAGGGGGAAAGAAAGCTGTGTATTTCTTGAATACCAGTTTAGTCTCTCTGCCAATTTGTACATTGTATTTTGGTTAAATTTATGAGATAATTGTGTGTGTGTGTGTGTGTGTGTGTGTGTGTGTGTGTGTGTGTGTGTGTGTGTGTGTGAGAGAGAGAGATGGATGGTGTCACTCTGTAGGTCAGAGTTATTGTTCCATATTTGTCGCCCATTCTCCAGAGTGATGACTGGGGTCTCCTCTAGTCTGTGCTGTAGGTGAACTCCAAACCGTTACTGTAGTAGTTCCAGGATTTTGACCCATTGCTAGTGTAGGAATTGGGATTATGGTTGAAGTTCAGTGTGGTATGTGGTTTGGTGGGGAATGTACAAGTGGGGTGTTCCTATGTATCTGCTGATCTTTCTTATTAGTTGGTGGAAGGTTGGGTCTGATGGTTGTGTCAGAGGAGTCTCAATGAGATACAGCAGACTTCATATCGATGGTGCCCTATGGCAGCAGTAAGTACAGGATGGAGGGGGAGTGAATGTGGTACCAGTCAGGCTGCTTTGTCTTGGAGGATGTTAAGCTTGAGTGTTATTGAAGCTGCATTCATCCAGGCAGATGGAGGGAGAATCCAAATAGGGAGCTCGAGGAAGACTGTGTGTAATTCCCAGTCTATGATCCACTTTGACAACCAGAATACACACATGGCTGGTCCAATTGAGTTTCTGGTGGATGGTCATTGGAATTTGGCCAGCCCATCATGATTGTCTTGTTAGAATGAAGAATGAACTTTCGTTGATACCACACATTTTCCTTTGTTTCAAGATTCCTGAGTCAATGTATTTCATTGTGCAGTTTGTAGGCAGGCCCTGAAAATAGCAGGTAAATGAGCGAGCAGATTATCTCATTTTAACAACTGTCCTGAATTCCTGATTCCGTCGGTCTCCCTGGGAACAGGCTGAAATTAAACCAGTCTATTTGCAACCTTGGGTGACACAGTGGATTCTGGATAAGCTTCTATTCTTCTGTTAATGAAGATCACATAGTTGTGTCACTGTAATATCACAGGACATCATCCCTTTCTCTGCTCATTTGCCGAACACCATGCCTTTGTTATGCCTAGACCACTCCAATACGTTGTGTTGGCCTTCTACCTTCTTCATAGGCCTGAAGACACCAGAACCATAGGTGTCCACATCTTACCTCACATCACATCCTCAATTCACTCACAGGGTGAGGTCATCACTTATCATACCAGCATTTATTGTCCCTAATACCCAGAGATCAGTTAAGAGTCAAACACATTGCTGTAGGTCTGGAGTGGTGTGTAATCCAGATCAGGTAAGGATGGCAGTTTCCTTCCCTAAAGGACATTAGTGAACCAAATGGGTTTCTCCAACCATTGGCGATGGATTCATGGTCTTCATTAGACTCTTATTTCCAGTATTTTTTAAAATTGAATTTAGATTCCACCACCTGCCATGGTGGGATTTGAACATGGGTCCCGAGAGCATTACCTAACTGTCTCTGTTAACAATCTCGCAATAATACCACAAGGCCATCACCTTCCCTTTATTACTATCTCCCACTCCTTTATGCTTGCTGAATTCCATTGCATTCCCCTCCCCTTCCCACCCACCTAACTATGTTCATTTGAAAATTCTCCTCCATCTTTTCCAACTCCCTGCCTCTGTAAAGTCCTCCAGTTCCACAGTTCTTGGAGATGTCTGTGGCCCCTAGTTGTGACATTGTGTATTCTCATGTATAATATTTCCACAATTGGGAGATGTGCTTTCAGCCCCCAACCCCAGAATTTCCCTCTGACAGCTCTGTGTCTTCCTAACTTGATTTTCCTTTTTAAGACACTCCTTTTGAAAACCTATCTCTTTGAGCAAGCTTTTACTCGTCCCTCCTAATCTCTCTCTCATTTTGTTTCCTAATACTCCTGTGAAGTATCCCAGGAAATTTCAGTATGTTAAATTTGTTAGTGATATTGGTAATTGTTGACAACAAAGAAAACCAATGTGTGTGGTTGCTTTATTTAAGCTGATGTAGGTATATAACGTTCTGATAACATTGCCATAAACAGGCAATACATTTTCAATTGCTGCCTGAACTGCTATGCTCTTCCAGCACCACTACTCCAGAATACGTTTTCAAAGTTTACCATAATGCATGTTCTGTCCTTTATCCGTCAAGTATCTATTTATTGTCCTCAGTTTTAGGAATTAGCTCAGTATAAGTTAGTTTCTGCTGCACACAAAACTTACACCTCTGTTCTCATTCCCCTCACCCCCCCCCCATTTGAACCATGAAGCATATTCAATGTCACATGCCTTTCCAGAAGCTGGAATCTGATCAAAGTTATCTGTTTGTTCATATTGACATATTATATTCACTTGTTTGACTGAAACCTGATCTGGTTCCTGCTGATGAGTCAAAAGCTGATTTTATTTTGACATATTGCAAAAATACGATTGAATTTTCTGACCTTTGGATTACTGTGAACCTGCTGACAAAGCAATCGCAATACTTCATTTGCATTACTTTTGCTGCAGATTTGAGAGAGGCTACAGGTTTGCCTTCTGAAATTGGTGGTTGGAAATGGGTTGTGTGTGCCTGACCACCAGCTGAGCTGTAAGGTTGAAAGAAGCTTGTCTTGGAGATCTTTGTCTTTGAATTACCAATACAGTATTGTGCACTTAGTGTTTGCATTGTGGTGCTTAAAATAAGAAAAACTCCATTTCAAGTCATAGAGTTATACAGCACAGAAACAGACCCTTCGGCGCAACTTGTCCATGCTGACCAGATATCCCAATCTGACCCAGTCCCATTTGCCAGCATTTGGTCCATATCCCTCTAAACCCTCCCTATTCATATACCTATCCAGATATATTTTTTAAATGCTGTAATTGTACCAGCCTCCACCACTTCCTCTGACAGCTCATTCCATACACACTGCACGGAAAAAGTCACCCCTCCAGTGCTTTGTAAATCTTTCCCCTCTCACCTTATACCTATGCCCTCTAGGTTTGGACTCCTCCAAACCAGGGAAAAGACCTTGTCTATTTACCCTATCCATGTCCCTCATGATTTAATAAACCTCTATAAGGTTACCCCTCAGCCTTTGATGCTCCAGGGAAAACAGCCCCAGCCGATGCAGCCTCTCCCTATAGCTCAAACTTAAGAAATTTGTTCTTGTTTAAATGATATGGCATCTGTTGGCAGGTGTTTCATAGTGACCCATTACATGCACCTGGCATCAAATCCATCTCCATTTTAACTAATTGGAAGAGGTATTTGCTTGAAAACCCAATTGAGATAAGTGTCAGGATATTATCTCAAAGGCAGCCAGCACTCTGTAAGGGACTGTATGACTTTTCCTTCTACTTAGTGAATTCCCGTTCTGTATATGGAAGGTGGGTAAATCGTAAATTATGTTTCAATGGAAATTAGATCCAAGGTGTACTCTGTTTATTTTGAAATTGATTGAGTGGCCCTCCTCCGGGCTATACTGAATTGCTAATCAGTTTGTGTTTGGAACAAAGGTCAGTTCAGAATACGCTGATGGAAAAGTCCAAGTGGATTTCTACAAAAGGATCAAAACCGAAATAGAACATAGGAACAGGGGTAGACCATTTAGCCCCTCCAAACCTGTTCCACCAATCAGAGATTGTGGCTGATCTGTGGCCTAACTCCATATACCTGCCTTTAGACCATATGCCTTTAATACCATTACTGAAGAAAAAATCCATCTCTGATTTCAAATTATCACCTGATCCAGCATCCGCTGCTGTGTGAGAGGGAGAGGTCCAAAGCGCTCCCAGCCTTTGTGTGGAAAGGTGCTTTCTAACATCTCTCCTGAATGGTCTGTCCCTCATTCTCAGACCATGCCCCTTGCTCCAGAATCCCCAACTAGTGGATGTAGTTTATCTTTATCTATCTTGTCTTTTCCCTTTAATATCTCAAACATCAGTCAAATCACCTCCTAACCTTGTAAATTCTAGAGAATTTTAATTTGTATGATTTCTCTTCATGACTTAAGCCCTGAAGTCTAGTAAATCTGAAAACCGATAATGGAAATCACAGGGGCTGCGGCAGCATCTGTGGAGAGTGAGCAAGCTAACGTTGAGTCTAGATGATTCTTCCTCTCAATTTAAAACGTTAGCTTGGTCTCTCCCAAAAGATGCTGCCTGACCTGTTGTGATTTCCACCATCTTCTGTTTTCAGCACAGTTTCCAGCATCTGCAGTAATTTACTCTTGTTCTTGTAAATCTACTTAGTACTCCTCCAAGATCAATGTATCCTCCCTAAGGTGTGGTGTCAGTACTCGAAGAGGCATCATACCAGGGTTTTGTATGACTGCAGTATAAGATCTGTGACCTTATACTCCAGGCAACAGTGAGGACTGCAGATGCTGGAGATCAGAGTCAAGATTAGAGTGATCCTGATGAAGGGCTCCTGCCTGAATTGTCAATTTTCCTGCATCTCGGGTGCTTCCTGACCTGCTGTGCTTTTCCAGCACCACTATAATCTGTCCTTATACTTCAGCCAGCTTCTTGATTATTTTCTGCACCTTTTCATGAATGTAGTACTTACTGCAACGTAGATCAAAGTGTCATTGGGCAATTGCTTTCGCTCTCTCTCTTTCCTCCCCACCACCTCCCTCCTTCCCTGCTTATGACAAGATGGAAGAAAACACACTGTTTTGCACAGAAACAGCACTGGGCTGGAAGCACCCAAAACCATGACCCTTACTGCGTCACAGTTTCTTGTTCAGTCATGCCATCGTGGGGAAGTGCAAACTGGACACTAAGTGCCTGCCCAAAGAAGGAATAGAAACCAAAAAGTCTGTATTCCTTGGCTGCTCTACCTTTGTTTAGATTGGAGTGGGAGATTATATCGTCTAACAAGCAAAACAAAATTTTGTGTGTACTCTGCTGAAGCTTGCTGTAGGTTAATTTATGATACACAAGGATGCTGCATGGGTTATGACTTTGATTCTTTATGTCTGTGTTAGACGAGAACTAGAGCAGTGAGAGGAAGTTTGCAACTTTGTAGGAAGATGTCTCAGGATAAACACACCAACTGCAGAAAGCCTGGCTAGGCTGTTATTGGAAGACCAAGTTGTAAAATACAAAATCGCCAGCTTTGAGGATTGATCAAAATCTTTGTCCTGAAACACTCAAGAGAAAATCAGCAACTGAAATAAAGCAGAAGAATTGGGGACGCTGGAAATCTGAAACAAAAACAGAAATTGTTGGAGATACTCAGCAGGTCTGGTAACATCTGTGGGGAGAAAACAGGATAAGTTTTGAGTTCCGTGACCCTTCAAGTGTCTAGTCACCAGATTTGAATCGTTAACTCTGTTTCCTCCACACGGATACTGAGATCTACCTGAGTTTATCCAGCAATTTCTGTCTTAGTGTCAGAGAATGTTGGACAGTACAGCCCCTAAAGATAAAGTCGCCATACTCTTTAGATGTACACAACACTGAAATCAGCGGTGTAAGTCTTTTCCTAGTTTCCCTTAGCAAAATGCAGCATCATATATTTATCTAAATTTAAACTCCACCTGTCACTTCTTGGCCCACTGGCCCTTCTGTTCAAGATCTCACAATCTCCGAGATCACCTTCACAGTTAGCTAATTGACCCTTACCTCCTATATTCTCATTGTTGATATTCATGATGAAAATCCGTGTACCTAGAATCAGTCCCTGAGGTACATGGCTGGTTGCAGGTCTCCAGACCGATTTAACAAAGCTCTACCACCAGCCCCGCCCTCTTATTAAGGGCTGCTCTCTTATTTCGACAGAGACGGTTTAACCAGAGGGTAACCGTGTCTCAGGTGAGCCAAGAAGTTGAGCAGGAGAGTCATGGTAACCTCAGCCGGTGTGGGAATTGAACCCACACTTTGCATCGCAATCCAGCTATCCAACCAGCTAAGCTAACTGGCCATCTGCATGATGTCCCAGATTTATGAGGGGAATCAACTTGTAAAGATTTCACTGTCTCCTAGTAGATGAAAGGCACATTGCATTTCAACAGTTTGTAATCACACGTTGACAAAAGGAAAGATCAATATCGGTCTGTATTGGGAATATCATGAAATCTTACATATCAGGCCGAGTTGGCAAGGAAACGGTGTTGGCAAAGGCACCTGGCCATAAAAATAAAACATCCAGCATTGTGTTGTCATGCATGTCTGAAAGGTCAAAACTGAAATCAGCTTCAAGAGAAGCTACCATACAGACATTGGTTTAAAAAGTCAAATTTGTGAGGGAAACTTGCTAGCCCAAAAATTATGTGCTTGATTTTTAAGTGGGTAATATTATTGAGTATTAATATGTTCAATTTGGGCTCAAAAGGACCACTGCAATGACATAACGTCAAAGCAGAACATGAAATTGTTCATATTAATTCTTCAAAATTTACTTTGTAACAAAAATCTTGCAAACTTTGTACATTTCATTCAACACAATACAAATACCCATTAGAAATTACCTGCAATAGTTTGCATTCAAAGTCACAATGCTCACTATCCGAATCCCTGTGCAATTAGTTCCAATAAGTTGGTTGCATAACATCACCATGTGGACCCATATGGTTATCTTCGTAATTGGCAATATTGCTGGTGACTTCAACATCATAACTCCATAATAAGGGACATGAAGACAGACTGTTGAGTAGGCAGGTAATAGAAGGATACGGACCACGTGCAGGCGGATGGGACTAGTTTAGAATAACATCATGGACAGCACAGGCATGATGGGCTGAAGGGTCGATTCCTGTGCTGTACTGTTCTGCAGTTTTTCCATAAATGATTGTCTTTGATAGTCCACCTTTTAGAAATGAATCTCTTCTAGTCACGATTGGACGGGGAAGTTGGTAGCTTTTATTGTTCTAATTGAAATGTGACAAAAGCTGTGTGGTAATGAGGATCAAAACTCTTTGTGGCCAAGCAAAGGGTCGACAAGATTGTGCCATTGATCGATGATTAAATTGTGCCTTTGGTGAATCCGATGCATCACTTAGCACTGGCCTTGAGCTCAATAATATCATTTTCCTTTGTACCTCCGAGTTTATAGATCAGATTGGTCTGTGGGTGGTGTGACCAGTTTCTTTATTCAAGTTATCTCATTATGTCACATTTCTTTTTCTTTCAGCTTGAACTGGCTTTGTACTTGGGTTTTTTCCTCCAAAGTAGATTATGTAACATCTGGTTAACAGGTTCTCACTAGAATTGAGTGAAATGAAAATCCTAGATGTGCCTTTAAATTTATGAATTACGATAATTATATCAAAGTAATTAGCAATCACAATGCAGTTTGATCCCTGAGAAACTTGGGTAATTGTTTACTTGAAGTATATGGAAAAATAAATGTTCTCAGACTATAAATTGTAGGGCTAACGTTTACATGAGAACTTCAACACCAGTATATATGGTATTTGTGAGAAGCATGTCTATGAATAAATTCTGTTTGTGGAGCCTGTGGAATGTGAGTCAACAGGATAGCCTATGACTACTTAAGTCGTTTAAATGTTTGCTATTGTGAAGTATTAGCATCAGTTTATTTGTACAAGACATAAGCAAACAAAATAAAAACTTCTTTTAGAGAATCCTAGAGTCATACAGCATGGAAACAGACCCTACAGTCCAACCAGTCCATACCGAATATAATCCCAAACTAAACCAGCCCCAGCTGCCTGCTCCAGGCCCATATCCCTCCAAACCCTTTCCTATTCATGTACCTATCTAAATGTCTTGTAAACATTGTAATTGTACCCATTTCCAGCACCTCCTGAGGAAGTTTATTCCACGTCTGAACCACCCTCTGTAAGAAAACAAAATCCTTTACCTAAGATGATAAAATAAATTGTAAGATACTTTCTGAAATTTCACATCCCCATTTGATCAGTCGTTTTTTTTGGTGGTTTCTGTATGTGTCTTTCTAGAAGTCAGGAAAGCCAGCGATGAATTTAACACCATTTGATATGTCTCCCAATGGATTAAAAATTTGGTTAATCCAGTTTTTGCACACTGTCAAATTAAATATGAAAGCACACCTTCTGAACATCATAGGATGGGTTTTCCAACATTTTAAAGAAAATTAGTTTTTCTTTTCATTACCATCTTTTTTCCCTTTTTTTCCATTTCCTTCTGTGTATGGTTTCCAAATCCAGGCACTGGTGACCATCTGAAACACCCCCAAATGGCCACTCTTGTAATACTAGAAAAATCGCATCATCTTTGGATCCCACAGGCATCCTGAACAAATCTTTTTCGATCAATAAATGTTTGGCAGTATAGGCACTGAGGAGCCAAGACCCTGGTCAGACATTAAAGCCAGTTTACAGTTAGTTGACACTCTGGCTGAAACCATCCAACAGACTGGGCCTCAAACTTACCTGAGATTTTTCATTTGATTAGATTATGCCTGTATCCAAAAAGCTACTGGAAAGACTTCTTTGAAAATTGTCTAGAATTGAATCCAGATGGTTTTGTAGTACCGTGTGCAATTCTTTTGTATTTCTAAGCTCAATTGTTATGCACCATGCAGTGAAAGTGATGCTGATTTATGCCACTGGAGACAAATTGTGCCAACTCCATATTGGTGATCATGTAATTAACACACATATTTTCTTTTTCCTTTTCCAGGTTGCATGACTGACTGGACTTGATGCATGGTGGTTGCATGACTAATGTCTTTGTGGATTTATGAATAAACAGATGCAGATATGGCTCACACTGTGATTAATGGGAGTGTTCCAGGTAATAGACTTTATTATTGTAAGATCATACTGTGGGCATTTTCCATGGCAAAATCAAAGCCATAACACATCACTTTTAGATCCAATAGGATTTCAATTCCAAATAAATGGAGCAGGCTGTCAATGTAAAACACTTCTTCTGCTGAAATGACTAGATTTGCTTTTCTGTAATGAAATAATGAATCGATAACAAACTCAAATGATTTCATCAATATAAAACTTAATGAAATGAATGTTACAGTATAAATGAATGTACTTTATTAGGTGTCAATATTTCATTTGTAACAGCATGTAATTAGTGGTGAAAAATTGATGCTAACTTCAATGCATTTGCAAGTGACAAATTTCATTACAATTTTACTCAAAGACATCGCACCTTGGAGAAGTATGGAAAAATTCCCTATTGGATAGCGAGTATCACAATTGCTCAGCCTCTACTTTGTTCTTAACACTGCTTAACCAAATGACTCTTTCAGTCTCCACTATGCAAGTTCTGGCACTTGTGTGCATCATTGGATGCACTAGGAGTTTTTACATTTCTGACATAATTGCAGAATTAGTTTTCATTATACTGTATGTCATAGAGTCGGCTGATTCATTCTTTTCTGGTATTGGGGTCAATGTTGTAACATTTTCAAGATGTCTCAATTTATCTTCACACCAGTATTACCATACCTGACGGTAGCTCACTACCAGGTCCTTAGCTTCAGCTATACAGGCCTTTGATTTTGCAGCCAAAATTTGTTTTAAACAAAAGTTCTTTGCCAGTTATACCTTAGTAGCTATGATCTCAGTCATAGAACGTTTTCTGTTAGCTCCATAGTGTTTTCTCAGACCAACACAATTAATGCCAATCACTGTATTCAGCTTACCGAAAGGGAAGCTACACAAATACCCCTGTCCTAAATGATGGAGCAGCTCAGCGCATCAGTGCAAATGGTAAGGCCAAAATATTTGCAATAATCTCCAGCCAAAAATGCCAAGTGGATGGTCCATCTTAGCCCCTTCCTGAGGTCTCCAATGCCATCAGTGTCAACTTTAGTCAATTTGTGACATTAAGAAGTGCTGGAAGGCACTGAATGATACAAAGATTATGTGACCTGACAACATTCTGTCAACAGTATTGTGGTCTTGTGCTCCAGAACTAAAAGATAAAGGTAGGGAAAGTCACCCTAGAGCTACTCTCACATTAGAGAGAGAGACGGCTGGTGGTGGTTTAATCTGAGGGCCACCATGCCTCAGGCAAGGGAGAGGTTGAGAAGAAGAGTCCTTCATGGTAATCTCAGCCAGTGTGGGAATTGAACCCTGGCTATTGTCCTCACTCTGCATTGCAAACCAGCCATCCAACCAACTGAACTAACTGACACCGAGCCACTCCTTGGTCAGGTTGTTCAGTAGAATTACAACACTGGCATTTAGCCAGGAATGGGATGTTACTTGGGTGTGTCTGAACCTCCCTAGACAGGACAAACCCAAATGAAAGCGAAGTATGTGGATGCTGGAATTCTGCAATTTCAACATAACTTACTGTAGAATCTCAGCAGGTCTGGTGGCATCTGTGGAGAGAGAATCAGAGTCAAGAGAAAGAGTGTAAACTTTTTGAGTTGCAGTAAACGGATGAAGGATGGTGGGTAGAAGGAAGATAAGCTTCATCCCTTCTTCAATAGCACTTGGTGCTGTATTCTATGAGGATCTTCATTCACTGTAAAGCTTTGGAACATTGCACAGTGTTTCAGTGCACGAGTGAATGCATTTGAGTGAGGAAAGTGAGTTGGGCAGTGGGGAGGATGGCAGTGAGGTTATTTGGGGTTGGGATTCAACATCGGTTGTATAATTGCATAGATGCTAGACATAATTTTATTTTTACCTCCGATAATTTTAATCTGTCCAGCATTTCGCAGATAAATATCCAGGCAACTAATTGGAAATTCCAAGATCTTTCTGTGACTCTGCCTCTGAGTGGAAGGCGTTTTCACATGGTCCTGCAGAGAAGGGGAAATTGCCCACCAGGCTTTCCAGGCAATCTCCATGGAGCCTGTTTGTCTTATCCTCAGCTGAGTCATGACCAGCATCTTTCAAATAATGTCCAGTCAAGATCCAGGAAGTGGAAGCTTTGGGCCATGATCTCCACACCAGAACTACATCTTAAAAATGGGAGATGACCTCCATTTGAATCATTGATCTTTAAAGAGACTGAGGTCAGCTTAAGGGCTACTAAGGAAATGGCCAGAGTTGATTTTGGATCTAGGTATTACAGGGAAGCTGTCAAACTTGTAATCATTCAATTTCCCACTGTAGGATAAATAAAGTGACTAGGGAAAGCTTGGACTAATTTAGCTGTGGAGTAAAGTTTGATGCCATCTTGTATATTTCCTTAATTTGATGCTGTTACAAATAGTTGAGGTACTTTGATGCCTTGTCCTTGGTGGCCTGGACAAAGGGAGAAGATAGTCCTACAAAGTTCTTTTTATGTATAATTTGGGGAAATAAGTGTCAATCAGTATCTGAATTTCTGCTGCCTTTTTTTTGATAAAGTTTGGTGATAAGATAAGAGATATAATGCATTTTCGACTACCCCATGTCTGCATCTATGAAAATTCTCCTTCATTGTCATTTACTTTAAATCATCTTTCACAGCTCCACGTCAATCTTAGCACAGAATTGACTGTAAATTGCCAGATAAAACAATTAAGCATTAAATTGATAACTTTATAGTTAACTTAAAATAACAGAATCAATGTTTCAAAATTATAGTTTCTGTCTAGAACAGCCTGATTTGAATTGTAAATAGTTTAGCATTAACCTGAACACAGAAAGCCAGACGTGCAGATTAATGCGTAATTTAACAATCTGCATTTTTATTTTCTGAAAGGCTTACATCTTTTGAGATGTAAGTGCTAAGTGGTGTATGACAGTATAACATTCCTTCCCCCACAGCTACCATTTTATATCCTTAGTTGTAAACTGTTGTTCCTCCTAAAGATTTGTAGCCAGCCAGTGTAACTTCTTATTCTCAATTCCTTGCCATTTTTGTTCTGATGTAACGTACAACAGCAAGTGTTGGTCTTGGGCTGTGAGTGAGTGAGTGTTTGCATGTGTCAAACTAAATGAACATTTAGACTTTGTTTCATTGAATACTCTTTTCTTAATGAATGGAGACATATGGATCATGCAATTGTAAAGATTACGTTAACTGAGTAGAATTAAGCTTTTTAAATTTTTTTTTCTTTAACTTTTTCTCTTTCTAATTCTCCTTTAAAAATTTTCACTTTTTTTGTAAAACTAGACATGGCAATAAATTGTTGTTCTATTCTATTCTACCTTTTCTTTTTCACTTTCCCCCACAGCCATGGTTAGCTGCAGTTTTATAGCCTTTGTTGTAAAATATTGTTGTCAAGGATTTGTAGCTGAGGAGTGTTTCTTATTTACTTACCTTCAATTCTTTGTCCCTTTTATTTGAGCTTAGAATGCTGTGCAGAAACCAGCCGCAATGCTTAGTCTCTGAAATCAATCAGTAAATAAGTATTGGGTACAAGTTGAAGTTGTGATTCTCATGATATTGGATGCACATCCTCCGAGAAATACACTTTGAACTTCTCTAATCTCAAAGGCCTTGTGTAGATCAAGCAGGGCTGAAACTGCAGCACCGCTGTGATTGACTCTTAATTGTTGAGCAAGTCATTCTGCTGTATAAAACTGCTGGGAGAAAGGTCCAAAAGCAGAGAAGCCGAATTCTTCAGCCCAGATACTGGAAGTGACAACATTGTAAACCCTGTAAAGTCTGCCTGGGTAATGTCAAAGGGCTTGTGCCAGAAATTGGAGAACAGTCTCACAGACTTGGAAAGCAACAACCTGACATACTCATATTCACACAGTCATACCTTACAGGTAATGTACCAGACAACACTGTTCCATCCCTAGTTCCATCCACTGACAGCACAGTCCCACCAGGGATGGTGCAATAGGATTATACAAGCTGGATGAAGTAGCTCTGTGAGTCCTCAACATTCACTCCGAGCCCCATGAAACCTCGTTCTATTAGCTGGACAATGAGCAGGGAACACTCTTGTGGATCACCAACCCTTGGCTCTCTCTTGGCTGATGAATCCGTGTTTCTCCATGTTGAACCTTACTACAAGGAACCACAATGCAGTCATGGTAGGGTACTGAATGTAGAAAATAGGAGTAGGCCATTCAGCCCTTTGAACCTGTTCTGCCAGGAGAAAATGAGAACTGCAGATGCTGGAGATCCGAGCTGAAACTGTGTTGCTGAAAAAGCGCAGCAGGTCAGGCAGCATCCAAGGAGCAGGAGAATCAAGCTTGGCACACTCTCCTCATTCCTGAAGAAGGGCTCATGCCCGAAACGTCGATTCTCCTGCTCCTTGGATGCTGCCTGACCTGCTGCGCTTTTCCAGCAACACATTTCCAACCTGTTCTGCCATTCAGTATGAACATGGCTGATCATCTAAACTCTGCAACCTGTTGCCATTTTCTCCCCATATCCTTAGATCTTTTTTAATCTAAGGAGCTATATCTAGCTCCTTCTTGAAAACATTCAATAGTTTGGCCTCAACTACATTCTGTGGCAGAGAATTCCACAGACTCCCCACTGTCTGGGTGAAGGTATTTCTGCTCATCTCAGCCCTCTGCCCTTCCCTCAGACTGAGACACAGTTCTGCTTCTGGACTTTCTGATTGTTGGGATTATCCTTCCTGAGATTATCATGCCTCATCGTGTTAGAATTTTATCGGTTTCTACGAGATCCTTCTAGACACCACCCCACCATCAAACCCCCACCCCCCTTCCCTCCCACCCCCACCTCCTGCACTCGAGGAACCAGATGGGAGTGACTGCCCTTGGTATCAAGGAAACACTAAGATGGTAAAATATAGGATTATTACTGAACCATTGAGGCTACTCTGCCATTCAATCGTGGCTGATATTTTTCTCAACTCCTGCCTTCTCCCCATAACCCTCGATACCCTGATTAATCACAAACCTCTCTGAGTGACTTAAAGACAATGACTTAGCCTCCACAGCCCTCTGTGGCAATGCATTCCACAGATTTACCACTCTTTTTAGCTGAAGAAATTCCTCCTTATCTGAGTTCTAACCTTTCACTCTGAAGCTGTGCCCTTGAGGCCTAGTCCCTCCGAGTGGAACGATCTTCTCCATATCCACTCTATGCTCGCTTTGAGCAAAACTTCAGAAGAGAGGCAACACCTATCCCGACGAGTCCTGACAAGCCTATCTCAACAGTCACTGCATCAGAGGTCAGATCAGTTTTCCTTTGTGTGAACCCAAGGAAAACGATCAGACCAGACAGACTACCAGGCCGTGCACTCAGAGCAGCAGTGCTAACCACTGTGGGCGGCACGGTGGCACAGTGGTTAGCACTGCTGCCTCACAGCGCCTGAGACCCGGGTTCAATTCCCGACTCAGGCGACTGACTGTGGGGAGTTTGCACGTTCTCCCCGTGTCTGCGTGGGTTTCCTCCGGGTGCTCCGGTTTCCTCCCACAGTCCAAAGATGTGCGGGTCAGGTGAATTGGCCATGCTAAATTGCCCGTAGTGTTAGGTAAGGGGTAAATATAGGGGGTAGGGGTATGGGTGGGTTGCGCTTCAGTAGGTCGGTGTGGACTTGTTGGGCCGAAGGGCCTGTTTCTACACTGTAAGTAATCTAATCTAATCTAAAAAAAGCATGTGCACATCAATTGGCAGAGGTCTTCTTGGAAATCTTCAACCTCTCCCTGCAGCAGGCCACTGTCCCTGCCTGTTTCAGGAGGGCCAACATCATCCCTGTGCCCAAGGAGGCTTATCTCAATGGCTATCGCTCAATGACTATGACTGTGACTTGGTACACGTGACAATAAATTCAATTCACTATATTCAAGGGTCCCAGGATTTTGTAAGTTTCAATGAGATCCTCCCTCATTCTTCTAAACATCAAATAGTACAAACCCAGAGTCCTCAGCCATTCCTCATACAATGAATTTGATAAGAGTATGGCATTAGCCAACCCTAGCAGAACTGAAACCAGTGGGAAGTAGAGGGGAAACACGACTGGTTGGAGCCATATTTAGTACAAAAGATGGCAGTTATCGAAGATCATTCAGCTTAGCCCCAAGGCATCACTGCAGGATTTCCTCATGTAAACTCTTTATTGAGCCTATTTTTCTAATCAACCTGTTCAGGGATGCTATTACACCCCTCTGGAGTAGGTGGGACTTGAACAAGGAGTAGGTACACCACCACTTGTCACAAGACGGCCTGGTGTTCCTCGGGTAGTATCTAACAGCTAACAGCTACCTCATTGACCTTCTCTCTATCATTGGGTCAGAAGTGCAACTAATGTTTGCACAATGTTCAGAACAAATCATAACTCAATTACCGAAACAATCTGTTTAGATACGCAGCAAGATCTGGATAACCTCCAGGCTTGGGCTAATGAAAAGCACATTACAACGACAAAGACCATTTCTAAAGACATTTCCCCTTCAATTTTCAAATATCAAGATCCTGGGAAATACCATTGATCAGAAACAGCTGGACTAGTCTTATCAATTCAAAACAGCTAAGAGACTGGATTCTGCACTTAGCGGTGTTAGCATTTGAATTACTAAGCTTGTACACCACCTACAAGATGCAGTGGCATCAGTGCGACCTTGTTCTCCATTGGCCCGGGTGTGTGCAGCTTCAACACTTGATCTCGCTGCTTGATGGGTGGTGAACGAGGTGCCCCGTGCACAGTCTGTCCCATCCATGAGATGTATTGCAGCAACTGACCAGGGCTGCTTCAGCAATTTCTAAACCCTACAACCTCCACCACCTCAAAAGACAAGGACAACAGATAAATGGGATCACCACCCAACTGCAGGTTCCTTTCCAAGCCCCACACCATCCTGACTTGGAACTGTATCATGGTTCCTTCAGTGTCCTTGGTCAAACTCCTGGAACACTCACTCTAACAGCATGGTCGATGTACCTATAGCACTTTGGCTCGGCAAGCATTTATAGTCCATCCCCAAATGTCCTTGGGAAGGCAAACCACATTCTTGAATTGCTGAGTGAATGATGTCCATGTCACATGGAATAAGCCTTAAAAAGATTTAGTGACGGGTGTCGTTTTTCGGATCACATCATTTCACCAAATAGGCTTTTTAATTAGCAGCTTTCTAAGGTACTGCAGCTTGCTCGTTTGCGGATGCGATCACCATTTTCCAGTTCACAATGTTGACAGAAACGATCTTACTTCACCTGGTGATTCCAATGAATGGGGGTTCAAAACTTGAAAAAAGTCATGAGCTTTATTCCTGTTGCAGCAGCTACAAACCTGGTGGAGACTCGAGTTTGCCTTGTTTAGGTGGGATTTTATTTCCACTAGTGATTTGAGGCTTTTAGAACATTTTCTTTTCAGTTTTTAATGGTTGAGTTTAGTTTGATTATACAGAATAATGCAATTTTTCAATGATTTACATTTTAGGATCTTATTTCATCAGTTTGGCCATTTTTCAATGGAAGCTGCTAAATATATTAACCAATAGAAGCCTTTTTGTCGCAAACTTAGGATTCTGGATAATTTGAATAAAATGTCAAAATATAATCTCTGTAAATGCATTTCATTTTCCATTTTCTCTATGTGGGTTGTGTTGGGACCAAACCACAAAGGAAATATTAAGGCCGAATCTTTGAATCCTGTTTAAACCAAAGTTTTTCTCTTCCTTCTCGTGGGTGTTGAATTTTGCCAGTGTACAGTTCATGCTGCTTTCTGGCACTTTGCCCAGGTTACTATTCTTCATGCGTTTGTCTAGACAATAGACATGTTCAGGTTGTTTGAGGCTAGCTGAGCCTGATCCAGTCAGCGCTGAAGGTTTCCCAGCGGGTTTACTGTATTACTGTTGGGAGTGGCCATACTACTACTTGAGGTGCTGAGGGAAATTTGCAGTGTGCCAAAAACAGCACGGAAACTAACTGAATCAAACCAGAAGGGGAAGGGTTTCTGTTTCGTGGTGCCTCCTCTTAAGCAAGGTTGAGAAAAATCCTGATTGGGGTAATGAAAATATTGGTAGAAGCTGAATGTACAATGAACCTTCATCTTGATTCATGGGTCACTCATAATGCTGACTAGATCTGACCCAACTTTGTCACATGAGGTGCCATACCAGTCTCTTGAAAGTAAATTGTTTCATGGTCTTCATGTTTTACCTTCTTTGTTCCACTCTGTCATTGGCAATCACTCACTCATGACCTCGCTCTCCACCTAGCAAAATTCCATGTCACTGGTCCTGGGTTCTGTGGGTCATTGTGTGGCTGATGAGCCTGATCCTAAAGCCCTATCTCTGACCACACGCCTGACAGGTACTTCCGGGAGGTGGGATTGGTCCTTCACCTCAAGATTGCTGATAATCCATTCTCCAGTGCCTCCTCTTTCTGCTGGGTGTTCTCAATAAATTGTGTCCTCTAAGTTGGTCCGTGTTGAATGAGGGTCTTGCACACATTGCCAACTGTGTTGCATTTCTTGAGGAAAACTTTGAAATACTTCCTTTGTCCTCTTCTTGTACAAGTGCCTTCCTTGAGCTGGGTGAAGGCGGTTTGTTTTGGTAGTTGGAATTCAGGCATCCTAAGCATGTGGCTGGTGTAGTGGAGTTGGTTTCAGATGATACCTTACCAATTGCTTGAATAGATTATTTTAACCAAACACTGGTTAATGCCAAAGCTGCAGGGATTCTGTGTTCATAAATACAAGGGGTCTGAAGCATGGTTTTGGATACATCGAACCCATCCATCCAGGCTGTTAGAACCTAAACTCTTGATGTTCGCCATTAAATCTTTCTTGCTTTGTTGAATTAAAGGTTTGAAATTACTTACATCAAACAAACAAAAAAATCGGGCTTATTGCATACACAATAAGCCTTGGATTCTGATTACTTAGTATAACTAGTTTAGGCTCGTTCATCAATAGAACTGTTTGGATCAGATCACAAGCATCTGTCCTTCTCCCCTTGGTCAAAGTTTCAGGACTTCCAAACTAGCCCCTATTTCTTTCTCCTTGAATCCCCATCCCCTCCACCCTCCAAGGAGCTAATTAATGTCTTTGTCAAGCTGTTCGTTCAGCTTGCAAAGTTTCTTCAAAGAGCTGCATAAAAGCAAGTCGTATGTTTTACTAAGTTTTTAAGAAAAACAGTGCAGATGTACATAACGTTGTGCCTCTCAAGTTCATTTCTTGAATAATGCATTGAAAGCATTTCTACATAAAACAATAAACATGCTTTATACAGTTGTTCTTTTGACTGCTTCATCTGCCATTAGTCCAACAAACCAACCATAAAACATGCCTCGATCTTTCTCCTGCTCTCGCAAGCTCTCCTCCATCTCCAGCTACTGGCCAAGTGGTTAATTGTGAGGAATAAGGTCTTGGGTAACAGCATGTATTTGATTATGGAGAGCATGGACAGGAATCAGATGCTCCCCTTAGTCAAAGGGTCAATAATAAGGGATTTAAATTTTAAGGTGGAAGATAAGAAGTTTATAGAGGATTTGAGAAAAATGTTTGCTAAGTTACACAGGCACCCAGATGAACAATGACACAAAAAAGTTTTCATTCCGTTGTATAGATTCCTTTTGTGGTATTTCTCTGTAATGTCCTCCAACTCTACAGTTCTCCAAAGAATAAGTGTTGTTCTGAGTCTGACGTTGGTGAATTCTGCAATTGCTTTGCATTGGCAGGTAGTCAATGAGAAATTTCCGCCTTTGAACATTTATTGCTGTCCTTTCTCTGTTTTTGGAATGCTGCTTAAAACTTTTTAACCACCTGTTGTAATGTCAGTTCAGTTGATGAACTGTTATTTTTATCTGTGTTCCTGTTTGACTTGCAAAGTTTCTTCAACGAGTTACATGAAGGCAGATTGTACGTTTTAACTAAAGTTTAAAAAGCACAGCACATATGGCTATGTAACTTTGAGCCTCCCAAGTTCATTTTTTGAGTAATGCATTGAAGGCATTTCTATATAATTAAAGCTTGTTTATTTTTGATTCTTTAATTCTATGCTGGCACTAAGAAAGTAAACCATCTAAAATCCAGCTGGCCCAATGCCTTAACCATTTTATTTTGAGAGAAAGCAAGCCATGATGTCAGTGCTGTGGATAAAAACAAAACAAAGTGTTCCCTCTGGGCTGCAATCAAATCTGCAGCCTTTGTCTAATCTTAAGCTACTGTGACACAGTTGCCAGTGCACGCTGTATAATAATTAAACATTGCTTTCACTTCATCTGGACTCTGTAGATAAAGCTGAAGGCCAGCCCTCTGAAACCCTGGGTGATTGCCACATTGCTAACTTGCGTTAGGAATAATCGTCAAATTGAAACCTATGGCTTGGCAGTCACTGCACTGTTTACAAGGAAATTCCAAAAGAACTGAGCAAGCTGACCTTAGCAATGCTAGTTATTTGCCTGCTGATGTGTCAGGAATAAATGAGACAGTCCAACTGTGAAGTGTGCTAAAGACTTGCATTTTTCACTGTGTGGGAGAAAGAAGGATTATCACCGTTCGGTAAGCAGACCAGCCACGTCTTTATCTAGAATTTATTTCTGTCTTTTTAGAGAAGCAAAGTTAACAGCAAAATTAAATTTGCATTAAAGGTGTGTTATTTAGAGGATTTCATGTAAATCTTAGCAAACTGGAATAAATGGATTTAGATTTTAAACATTTAAAAGTTATTCATTCATTGTACCAAGACGAGTGCGTAGTTAGGTTCCAAAATTTCATTCATCAAAAAAAATCTAATCTGTCCTCTTTCTCTCATTCTTTTTATACACTCTTGCACACTTTTGTGCTCATTCTCACTTTGTCAGAAAAGTGCTCTCTTTCTGCCACACGTGCGCACACCTCTCTCTCTCACGTGCACACACATTTTGCACACCGTTCCCCTTTCTCTGTGCGTCTGTCTCTCAAATGGACTCTCTCTCTCTCTCTCTCTTTCTCTTTCTCTCTCTCTTTCTCTTTGTCATGCAGACTCTGAAACACATTTATGAACATGCTGTCAATCTCAGTTTCAAACCTAATGCTTCAGGAGCACCCTGAAAGCGTTAAACTGCATTTTCTTTTAGCTTCCTTTTTATAGTGGATACTCCCCACTTTCTAACTTCATACCGACATCTGAGTCTGCTTTATATTGCAACTTTATCTTTCTGAATGTTAACAATTAATAAAATTGCGCCTCATTTCGTAATTGGTTCCTTCTTACCTCTGATAAATTTACGATGTATGTTTTAATGAGAATGAGGTATGGCTGTGTGCTGAAGAGGATGTAAAATCATTTTTCCAACTGATGACGGTAAATCAAGGAAGTCTCCTTGCCTGGTTTTGTATCTTGCTTTGAATGACCAAAATGGTGAACCCAAGTGCAAGCCAGGTATTTTTGAAATATTTAATCAGTCTTGTTTAAGATACTTCATTGACAATTTGGGAAGGTGATGACGACACTGGATAGTAAGCCGGAATCACAGTCTGATGTTTTGTGGACAGGGATTTGAATCACACTATTGGAAGATGGTGAAAATTGAATTAATTGCAATGTCTTGAACAAAAAACAAAACTTTTTTGTTGTTTAAAAGGTCATCTGGTTCATGTCCTTTAAGAAAGGAAATTTCCTATCCTTACTGGTCTGACCTACATATACTCCATACCCACTGCAACGTGATTGAATTGGGCTCTCATGTTCCTCTCTTGGCAATAAATACTCGACTAGCCAGTGAGGCCTACATCTCATGAATGACTTTTTCATTTAAGATTGTTTCAATGTGCCATTGTGCAAGAGAAGAATTTTCTTTCTTTAAAGCTTGTCTATATTTTTAAAAAGAACTCGATCCAATTGTAACAAAATGTTATGCACTATATGGCAACAGCTTCAGATATGGTTTATTATTTTGTAATTTTAGAGATGATCTATATTTGCAAAAAAATGTAATTGTTCAGCCCATTATTGATCCAGATTCAAGACTTTACTGGTGAAAAGGTTGTGGACCAACATCCACCCAAAGGGCTTGAGTACAAGATTCAAGCTAACATTGCAGATCATTGTTAGAACATAGAACATTACAGCGCAGTACAGGCCCTTCGGCCCTCGATGTTGTGCCGCCCTGTCATACCAATCTGAAGCCCATCTAACCTACACTATTCCATGTACATCAATATGCTTGTCTAATGATGACTTAAATGTACTTAAACTTGGCGAATCTACTACCGTTGCAGGCAATGCATTCCATACCCTTACTACTCTCTGAGTAAAGAAACTACCTCTGACATCTCTCCTATATCTGTCACCCCTCAATTTAAAGTTATACCCCCTCGTGCTCGCCGTCACCATTCTTGGAAAAAGGCTCTCCCTGTCCACCCAATCTAACCCTCTGATTATCTTCTATGTCTCTATTGAGTCACCTCTCAACCTTCTTCTCTCTAACTAAAACAGCCTCAAGTCCCTCAGCCTTTCCTTGTAAGACCTTCCCTCCATACCAGGCAACATCCTAGTAAATCTCCTCTGTACCCTTTCCAAAGCTTCCACCTCCTTCTTATAATGCGGTGACCGGAACTGTACACAATACTCCAAGTGCGGCCGCACCAGAGTTTTGTACAGCTGCAGTATAACCTCAATGTTCCGGAACTCGATCCCTCTATTAATAAAAGCTAAAACACTATGCCTTCTGGTTAGCACTGCTGCCTCAAAGTGCCAGAGATCTGGGTTCAAATCCTGCCTCGGGGAACATTCTTCCTGTCTGCGTGGGTTTCCTCCCACAGTCTAAAGATGTGCAGGTCAGGTGAATTGGCCACGCTAAATTGCCCATAGTGTTAGGTGAAGGGGTAAATGTAGGAGAATGGGTCTGGGTGGGTTGCTCTTCGGTGGGTCAGTGTGGACTTGTTGGGCCGAAGGGCCTGTTTCCACACTGTAAGTAATCTAATCTAATCTAATCTTAACAACCCTGTCAACCTGGGTGGCAACTTTCACGGGTCTGTGTACCTGGACACCGAGATCTCTCTGCTCATCTGCACTGCCAAGAATCTTACCATTAGCCCAGTACTTTGCATTCTGGTTACTCTGACCAAAGTGAATCACCTCACATTTGTCCGCATTAAACTCCATTTACCACCTCTCAGCCCAGCTCTACAGCTTATCTATGTCTCTCAGTAACCTACAACATCCTTCGAGATATCCACAACTCCACCAACCTTAGTGTCGTCTGCAAATTTACTAACCCACCCTTCTATGCCCTCATCCAGGTCGTTTATAAAAATGACGAACAGCAGTAGACCCAACACCGACCCTTGCGGTACACCACTAGTAACTGGACTCCAGGATGAACTTTTCCCATCAACCACCACCCTCTGTCTTCTTTCAGCAAACCAATTACTGATCCAAAATGCTGTATCTCCCACAATCCCATTTTTCCACACTTTGTACAATAGCCTACTGTGGGGAACCTTATCGAACGCCTTGCTGAAACCCATATACACCACATCAACCGGTTTACTCTCATCTACCTGTTTGGTCACCTTCTCAAAGAACTCAATAAGGTTTGTGAGGCACGACCTACCCTTCACAAAACCGTGCTGACTATCCCTAATCAAATTATTCTTTTCTAGATGATTATAATTCCTATCTCTTTTAACCTTTTCCAACACTTTACCAACAACTGAAGTAAGGCTCACTGGTCTTGTTGACACCTTTTCCAAAGTGTATGTGGAAATGAACGTTTCAGTCAATACCCAATGTGAGGTCCTCTTCCATTTTTCACGCCATAACACCTCCACCATATTGATTAATGCAACTGCTATCCAGTAGGTTTGATTGTTTCTACAAGGTTCCTTACCAGCACAATGAGGCAGATTTCTGCTGGCCAGTCATTTTACCGGGATAGCTGGGGGTTGTGGTTGGGGGCCATGCAATATCCTTGATGTAGTACTCTCTGAATTTCCTCTGGGCAATGTTCCTCTGGGCAAACCCACTGTGCCTGGAGCTCTCCAAAGCACAGCTCAAAATTGGAGATCTCGGATGGTTCTGATGAAATTAAGTAAAATTGATAAAACTCAAGAAAGGTTGGACTATTAAATGCACCATATTACACCTGTGTAACTATCCAACAGGCCCCATACTTATCTCACTATCAGCCCAAGAGCACTTCCTCCCCTAGACTCTGACCAGATACCAGCCAGGAATTCGAACTGAACCCACCGCAACCCAAACCCTGGAGCCAATGGCAGTGTCGCCTGCCTTGGTCTGAACCAGAATGCCTTGCTGTCGCTGCTGGACCTTACCATTCATTGTTTCCCCACTACCCCACTCTCACTGTCTTCCCCCCCACCTCCCCCCACCCCACCCCACCCCACCCCACCCCACCGCCTCCCAACCAGACTGGGCTTGACTCTGTCCCTGCCAAAATGACCTAGACGCACAGTTAAATGGAATGGGCTGAGATGGGCAGGTGAAATCCAACACAAGGTGGATTCACAATGAAGAGGGATCTGCACTGTACAGGTTGGCAGAAACTGTTCTCTTTTGTCAATCTCTCCTCCTAACTTAACCCCTGAAATCCAGCTCTCATTCTTTTTAACATTGTACTCCCTCCAAGGCTATTCTCTCCTCCTTGATGTGTGGTGCCCTGATCTGCTTACAGTACTCCAGGTGGGGTCTAACCAGGGTTGTGGGTAATTGTGTATAAGGTGTGATTTCAAAGTTTGAGGCAGGCTCAATTGAGGCTTTCAAGAAAGCATTCGGTGGTTATACGGTTAGGAGTGATGTACAGGGTTATAAGGCAAATGCACTGGGTGACAGAATCAGTAGGGGCAAAAAAATGGGTCGAATGGCCTCCTCTTGAACAGCAGCATTTCTGTGGTTTGAAACTTGGAAATATCATGAACTGAGGAACAAAATGCCAAATGTAAGATGGACAGTTAAATGGAATGGGTAGAGATGGCAAATGAAATCGACGGGAAAGTACAGTGAGGTGGCTCATTTTGATGGGAAGAAGCATGGAGAGAGAATATAAAATAAAGGTGCAATTATAAAGAAGATGCAGGAACAGAGGGACCTGTGTTTATTTGTGGTTAAGTATTTAAAGGTGGCAGGTCAGTTAGAAGGAACAGTGACTGAAGCATACTGTATTCTAGGCTTTATTAAAAAGGGGAGTGAGAGAACAAGGAGGTTTCGCTGAACTTGTACAAGACACTCAGCTGAACTGCAGTATCACACCCAGTTCTGGCCTTCATACTTCAGGAAGGATGTGATGGAGTTGGAATGCTTTCGGAAAAGTTTGATCAGAAGGATTCCAGGTATGAGGAGATTCCCTCATGAAAGTAGCTTGAAAAAGTTGGAACTGGTTTCCATTGGTGACAAGAACTCGGGTATTTTAAATGCAGAGCGACCTGCACACAGCAGATTGGCAGAAACTGTTCCCTTTTGTCAAGAACCAAAGAGCACAGATTTAAAGTAATTGGCAAAACAGCTTCAACTTGTGACTGCCAAGATGTCGCTGTTCGATGTTTTTCAAAACTCCAGTCAGCAGCTGAGGATCGTTGCTTCCTTGCAGATGTGAATCCTATCACCCTCGAAACTCGCAGGTATTTCTGGCATTGGACTGACAAAATGGGAGAAAGTTCTTTTGGAAAGGCACAAAACCCGTCAAGAGACTTAATAAGTAACAATGCCATGGTGAGGTCAAAGCAATGGGGAGTGCTCAGAAAGCTCCAAATAACTCCTACCTGGGCATCAGGAGAAAGTCTACGGGTTACAAAGGAAAATAAATCAACACATCAGGATGGAATCAAATCATTCTCCATTCCAGGAGAATGCTTCAGAAAAAAACTTTAAAGCTTGATGGACTGTACAGTACTTTGGGATAATGTAAATGTATTAAACACCTCATTTAAAATGCTGGGTTCAGAAACAATTTACCATGATATTGCCAGGAATGGAGAGCTTGATTTAGGCTGGTTAGTGTAGGAGGTTGAGGGGTGACCTTTTAGAGGTTTATAAGATCATGTGGGGTATAGATAAGGTGAATAGCAAGGGTCTATTCCTTGGGGTAGGGGAGTTCAAATGTAGGGAGAATATTTTTAATGCAAGGAGAAAAATTTAAGTGCAAAAGGGGCAACTCTTTCACACAGAGTAGTCCGTATGTGCAATGAACTGCCAGAGGAAATAGTGGGTACAGGTATAATTACAACATTTAAAAGATATTTGGATAAGTGCATGGATAGGAAAGATTTGGAGAGATATGGGTCAAGAGTGTGTTGCTGGAAAAGCACAGTAGATCAGGCAGCATCCAAGGAGCAGGAGAATCAACGTTTCGGGCATAAGCCTCATCCCTGATGAAGGGTTTATGTCTGAAACGTTGATTTTCCTGCTCCTCGGATGCTGCCTGGCCTGCTGTGCTTTTCCAGCCCCACATTCCTGACTCTGATCTCCAGAGTCTCCAGTCCTCACTTTATACTTGGAGGCATATGGGCCAGAACCAGGCAAATCAGACAAGTGTTGGTTTGGGAACATGGAGGGCATAGACCGGTTGGACCGAAGGGTCTGTGTCTGCGCTGTATGATGTTATGATAGACCATGTTCTTGGTGCACCTTCAAGTTGTTTTGAGATCTTCTGTCTTAGAAACAAATCAATGAATGTTTTCTACCATTGGAGCAAATAATGTCATTACTGCTTTTACCTTTCTGTTTTTATTTTAAATACTTTACTTTTCTTTCTTCAATTTGGCTCCTTGGGGTGAAATTGATCTCCTGGCAGCAGGGCACAACAAACAATAACAAATCAGAAGCATCTGTTATACCCAAATGGTTTTCTTTATCATTGAACCTAAAAGTTAAGAAATGTGCTTGGTACGAAAGGGACAGTTACATTCCTTGGTACCCAATTGGTGTGACTACTCAATATTCGTTTCAACCCCTCAGAATTTAAACTGTTTACAGAATATGATCATTTGTCTTTCTTATATCCTTGTTTGCCTATAAATTCAGAATTGTATTGTAGATATTTGCATAGGTTTCTCTTCCTCAAGTTCATTTGCTGCCTGGTTTTGTCCTGCTCTGTTGGTTTGATTTGATTTATTGTAGTCACATGTACCCAAGTACAGTGAAAAGCTTTGTTTTGTGAGCAGTGCTGGCAGATCATAGCAAATAAGAACATAGAGATAGGGTGCTTTGAACGAAGCACACAGGAGGTGCACAAAGCAACATCAACGTCAGCAAGATCAGCATTATTTGAGGTTAGAGAGTCCATTCGTCAGTCTAATAACAGCTGGGAAGAAGCTATTCTTGAACCTGTTGGTGGGTGTGTTCAAGCTTCTGTAGCTTCTGCCCAATGGAAGAGTTCTTCTAACTTGCTACTGAATGATTTTGTGTTTTGTTTTGCCTTGTGCTATTTTGAGATCCGTCCACTGGTGCTCTGTAGTAATGTCTCTTTTTTTATTAATGCCTTAACATTTAAAGTAACTTAACTGATTTTTTTTAAAAAAAGTGTTTTCTTTAATTTTTAAATGAACACCACTTTCTTTTGAATGCTACAACTCAGCACATCTTCTCCTAACCCTCCAATATTAACATTCCCCAGGGACTGTTCCCTCAGTGACACCCTAACCCACTCCCTATCATTCTTATCACTTCATCACTCTGCTCAGCATCTTCCCCTGCAATCACAGAAGGTGTAACAAATGCCCATTCACCTTCTCCCTCGTCACTATCTGGGGCCCCAAACCTACCTTCCAGGAGAATCCGTTTTACTCGTGTCGACTGCACACACTGCTCACAACAGACCTCCTTCACGTTGACGAGACCAAAGGCAGACTGGATGATCACTTTGTGGAACATTTTTACTCTGTCTGTAGGAATGACCCCAACCTCCCAGTTGCTTGTCATTTCAATAACCACTCTTCCCCCTCCTCCTTGCTCTTCCAGTAATATTTCTGCCCTGGGCTTGCTGCAATGTTCCAATGAAGCACAATGCAAGCTCAAGAAACAGCACCTCATTTCCCACTGAGGACTCTTTACAGTCTCAAGGTCTCAATATTGAAATCCATTGCTTCAGAGGCTGACAGCATTATGTCTGTTCTCCGCATTCTCTCTCCCACACCCCCCAATATCCATGTGTCTTGTTTACTTTACACTTGGAAAGTATTGGACCACTTCTACCAGCGCACCATAATTTACACCATTTTTACATTACTTTTCTTGCTCCACGGTTAGCAACCCATTTGTCTTTTGCACTGGGCCTCTATACCACCGGCCTCTTGCTCTTCCTCTGTCTCTGCCAAAAGTATATAAAAAAAACTCTTTTCCAACACCCTGTAGTCCTGAAGAAGTCATATCAAACTCAAAACGTTAACGCCATTTCTCTCTCCACAAATGCTGCCAGACCTGCTGAGTTTCTCAAACATTTTCTGTGATAGTGGAATGAGCAGGGAATAGAGGGATTTGGATAACAAAAGATTTTTAGTTCAGAAACTCATCATGATTTGGCACGTGCTATATTGTTCTTTGTTTCCGATTTTTAAAATCTGCAGAATTTTGCAATTATTTGGTTTAATGTCTGAGGAGGTGCTAGTGATGATTGGGATGTGGTTTGGGATGTGATTTCTATGTGTTGCTATGTGATTGGGATGTGGTTTGGGATGTGATTTCTGTGTTCCTATGTGATTGGGATGTGGTGGAGGGAAGTGAATGAACTGGAAAGATCAATTTCTTGATCTTGAGCAGTGTGCGTCAAAAAAAATGGGTTACCACCCCAGCAGTTATTCCCTATCAGGTTGTCTTTGAAATAGTTTACTATTCAGACCAACCTGGCCATGTGTATTTTTAAAATGTTAATCTTTTTTTCACTAACTTGTGAAGGCCATGCAAGTTTCTGATCAATTTTCATGAGTAAAGGAAGTATCACAGCTTGAAGTACAATTTCTGCCCTTGGTCACAGCATTGCTTTATCAGCATTTCCATGGCAACAATTCAACTTGTGTTTAATAAAAACAAGTTTTAATGCATGGAGACATGCTCTAGGATGTTTCACAGTGGCATAATTAAAGTAAACAGAGGGCTCTTGGTGTCCATGTACACAGATCTCTGAAAGTTGCCACCCAGGTAAATAGTGCTGTGAAGAAGGCATATGGTGTACTGGCTTTTATTGGTAGAGGAATTGAGTTCCGGAGTCCTGAGGTCATGTTGCAGTTGTATAAGACTCTGGTGCGGCCGCATCTGGAATATTATGTGCAGTTTTTGTCACCATACTATAGGAAGGATGTGGAGACACTGGAACGGGTGCAGAGGAGGTTTACCAGGATGTTGCCTGGTATGGTAGGAAGATCGTATGAGGAAAGGCTGAGGCACTTGGGGCTGTTTTCATTGGAGCAAAGAAGGTTTAGGAGTGACTTGATAGAGGTGTACAAGATGATTAGGGGTTTAGATAGGGTTGACAACGAGAACCTTTTTCCACGTATGGAGTCAGCTATTACGAGGGGGCATAGCTTTAAATTAAGGGGTGATAGGTACAGGACAGATGTTAGGGGTAGATTCTTTACTCAGCGAGTCGTGAGTTAATGGAATGCCCTGCCAGTAGCAGTGGTGGACTCTCCCTCTTTATGGGCATTTAAACAGGCATTGGATAGGCATATGGAGGATAGTGCTGAAAATGTGTTGCTGGTCAAAGCACAGCAGGCCAGGCAGCATCTCAGGAATAGAGAATTCGACGTTTCGAGCATAAGCCCTGATAGTGGGCTAGTGTAGGTTAGGTCGGCTTGGGTCGGCGAAACATCAAGGGCCAAAGGGCCTTTACTGAGCTGTATTTTTTTATGTTCTATGTTCTATGTTCTAAACCAGAAGGAGATCATAGAAGTTCATTGAAGAGATGGATTATGAGAATGATTTAAAACTTTGATTTGATTTATTGTCACGTGTACCGAGATACAGTGAAAAGTATTGGTTTCCGTGCTAACCAGACAAATCATACCCTACACAGTTCTTCAGGGTAATAGGACAGAATTCAGAATATAGTGTTAGCTACAGAGAAGGTGCAGAGAAAGATCAACACTAATATATCAGGGATCTGTTAATAAGTCTGATACAAGTGGGGAAGAAGTTGTTCTTTAATCTGTTGATACGAGCTTTCAAACTTTTATATTTTCTGCCCAATGGAAGAGAGTAACACTGGGTGGGAGAGATCTTTGTTCCTTGTTTTCCTGAGGCAGTTGGAAGTGTAGACGGAGTTAATGAAAGGAAGGCTGGTTTGCTTGATGGACTCGGCTATGTTCACAACTCTCTTTTGGTCTTGGGCAGAGCAGTCTGCCTTTCCATTCATCCTTTTGAAGATGAGAATTGCAGAACTAAGACTAGGGAAGGTATTTGTACCAAGTTGCGAAAAGGTGCTGTGGAGGCTGGAGACAAAAGAACAGGGTTGGTCAGGGAGCAGTTACTGAGGCGGAGATTGGCAGGTTGTTGGAGGTTGGAGATGGCAAGGTCGTGAAAAAATTTGAAAAAACAATAAAATAAGTAAATAAATAAATAAACAAACGATAGGAACCCCAAAGTATCCAGACCAGTGAAACCATAAATAATAGGATGCAGGATAATATATTGGTACGACATGGTGGTGAACCCCTCTGCTAATTAAACCAATCACTAAGAAGAGCTCACCTCTCCTCATAATCTGTTAAAATATGAGTGACCAAGAACTCCCAAATTCCACTGTTTAAAGATAATAATAGCAATTTATTCTTTAGCTCTAAATGTTCACTAAAGTGAACATTAAACAAAGCTATTGACAACTCTAAGCCCCCCTTTATTTTAATTGCTTGTTATAGAGCTGGAGGCAGATAACAATATACTGTTCCAATAAAAGCCCATATTAAAATTACATCAACTTAATTTCAAAACCACACAGCGGCTGTTGTCTCTGGTGTCCTCCTCCTTTCAATTGAAGATCTCCCTGGGTTGTCTTCTGTCTTTTCCTGCAAAGATGTTTCATATGAAAAAGATGTCTTTTGATAGGGAGGGTTTTGTATGGCAGTCTTTGTTGATGGCAGTTTACTCTCTGTCTGACTTTCAAAATGCCTGCTCTTTTTTTCACACCCCAAACATCGGATTGTCTCCTTGGTTCGAGGTTGACAAAAACAATAAGTTGGATTTTAGTATCCTGGAGTATAAACTGTTGGCTAAATTCAAATTGTTATCAAAACAACAACCAACTCAGGTATCTATTTCACAGCCAAATGTTAAATATTTTCAACTTTCTGGTACATTCTGAGACTGCTAGCTAGTCATATGACAGGTGCTTGTAAGCTCTCAGCGAAAATAGCATTCACACTCTCTTTAAGGTATAGTACACATCTTCAATTTCATACCAATATGGACAATGTAGTTTCAGAATGCAGTGTATAAAGCAAGTTGTTTAAATCATTTACTCTATAAGGGAGCTGGACAAGACTGGGACTTCAGTGACAGTTGGGTAGGGGTGTGTGATACTCAGTTATTGTTATACACACTTCAGAGTTAGTGAGGTCACGACCCAAACAATAAGGTTTGGAAAGGAGAGAGATTTTTCCCACCAAAATGTGAGCTCAAAGTAGGCATGCGAATAAAGTAATAATTGCAGTTCACAAAACAAGCACATCTTCATTCTGATGTTCCTGAGAAATGATAGAATGTATTCTACATTATACCTGACACTGTTTTGGCTTTATAAGTCATGTTCCAATGTCCTCCTTTTCCTGTGTTAATTTGTGGCCATCATGTGTATGATGTATGTTCTTGTTCATTATCATGGGTGCCACAAACATGTAGCTTCTTTTATTTTTGTAACTTTTATTGGATCATGTCATGTTGTTTTACAGGATACACCTCCTGAAGTTTGACTCTGACAGTTGTTTCAGATTGATATCTCTTATATTCCCATTTATCTTCTCTCAGATCCCACCTTTGTGACTTCTTAGCTACCTACTCCAGTTTTTTCCCCTCCCAACTTGCCTTTCTTCGTCAATCCTTACCTGTCAGTGCAACACACATTCTCAACTACTGCTCAATGATTCTCCTTTACACTGAAGACCATGACATAGAGTATCCATGCACAGCTGAGGAGAGGTTGGAAGGTGTAATACTCTCCATCACAGACTCTCCACGATAGTGCCTGCTGTTGGGAATGGAACAGTGCTGTCACCAATCCATTTCTTGACTGGGTCTAAGTGCCTATTTGGGTAACAGTGGTATAGGAACAATCACTAGTGAGTCTTTCTTTTCAATTTAACCTATTTTCCTTGACAACCTGTTCAGAGATGTTAATTACACACCTCTGGAGCAGGCATGACTTGAACCTGGGCCTTCCAATCCAATCCTTCCAATCCACTACCTCTGCACCACAACAGGGACCTTCCACTAGTGGATCTTAACAAGAAAAGCCTCTTGTATTAATTATGCTGGCAATTGCAAACTACATTAGCTAGCTATTGTTAAGAGTATTGGGAGACATTGATGACCCATCTGTAGCCAGAGCTGTTGTTCCTATTTGCCACATCCAAGATTATATGACATTAGCTTGTGAGGAACTCGATGCTGTTTCCAACATCAACCCTTTCAGCACCGTTACCCCATACAACACCAGTCAATACTTCGTCCTCACTTTTCTGAATTGTGTGAATCACTAGGTGAACCCAATCGCCTTTCGAACTGGACTGGTCAAAGTGTAAATATTTGAGAGTGCATGGTGCATGAGTCTCTGATGATGTGCTCTCGTAAAGGCTTTGTTTCTCTGAGGAACCACGTCAACAATCTCCAGTGCTTGTTCCATTGTAGGTGAATGACCTACAGGTGATAAACCAGATGGTTTAACACTGGAAGTGTAGCAATTTCTTAACTTATAATTGTGGAGATGGTTTTATACTCTGTTGCATCTAAGCCAGACTGAGTTCTATAAGTTGTAACCAATCTTAATTGCTCATCTAGTGGCATTTGTCAGAGCTCAGTATTTGTATCTCATCAAGGTGGTAAACAAGGTGACTTTCTGTCACGACTGTCTTGGTGAGGTGGGGTTAGCACAAAATTAGATGGATCCATTTATGTACAGGGGTGGCACAGTGGCTCAGGGGTTAGTACTGCTGCCTCTCAGCGCCAGGGACCCAGGTTCGATTCCAGCCTTGGGTGACTGTCTGTCTGTGTAGAGTTTGTACATTCTCCCCGTGTCTGCATGAGTTTCCTCCGGGTGCTCCGGTTTCCTCCCACAGTCCAAAGATGTGCAGGTCAGGTGGATTGGCCATGCTAAATTGCCCATAGTGTGAGGTGCATTAGTCAGAGGGAAATGGGTCTGGGTGGGTTATTCTTCGGAGGGTCAGTGTTGACTTGTTGGGCCGAAGGGCCTGTTTCCATGCTGTAGGTATTCTAATCTAATCTAAATATAATTGAACATAGTTTATTCAAATGATGCCCTAATCCAAGACCTAGATGGTTGGTTGTCCTCCTTTATGATCCAAAGCGGTTTTCCCACCAAGCCCATTTAACACGATAGTGGGTCCTGCTTAAGATATTTCTCAGCATTCACCCTTTTAGATCAGTTGACCGTTGCACCACTCCATCCCCATCATGAGCATCCAGTTTACTGGGTTCAGACTGTTATGGTAGGGTTTCTTCTTCCTCCACACTTCACTGTTCTGACTGTTTGTTTGTGGTCCCTTTAAACTTCAACAATTTGACAAATTCTGCACCTTTAAGTTTTTAAGTTGCATGTCATGGCATTACTGCGATCTGAAAAAAGAGATTTCGTTCTGCAATAGAACTAGGACAGGTTCAGGGAGAGAAGCAGGGGAGGCCTTATGCCAGGCTTAATTTGTAAAGGGACCATCTCAAAGCTGAAGTAAACACAGACAAATGATCCCATCGTAGAAGCAAGGGCTTATGTGATTTTTCATATTCATTCATGGGATGAGGGCATCACTAGCTAGACCAGCATTTATTGCCCATCCCTGATTGGCCAGAGGGTAGTTAAGAGTCGACCCATATCGCTGTAGATCTGGAATCCCATGTAGGCCAGATGAGATAAGGCTGTCTGATTTCCTTCCCTAAAGGGTAGTAGAGGACCAAATGGGTTTTTCCAGCAATCAATAATGGTTTCATGGTCATCATTAGAATCTTAATTCCAGATTTTTATTGAATTCATTTTCTACCATCTGCCTTGCCAGATTTGAACCGGAGTCCCCAGAACATTACCTGGGCCTCTGGGCAGTGATAATACCACTTGGCAGTCACTTCCCTGTAGGCATCAATAGGAGGCTTGCTGCAAAGATAAGATGGCAAAGGTGGAGAGATCTTAAATTGGTAGCCGGAACGGGTTAGGTCTATTGATTTGCAAAATTTTAAAAGACTGACAGTTTTGGAAATGGCTGATAATATGAGCCAGGTGCTGGCAAGTGGGACTAGATTGGGTTGGGCTATCTGGTCGGCATGGACGAGTTGGACTGGAAGGTCTGTTCCTGTGCTGTACATCTCTATGACTCTAAAATTAGAAGGAGAAATGAACTAAGTATGTCACATTGGAAGGTGGAAAGATGAGTTTTATAGTAAATATTGGTAAGCAGACAGTGAACGTTTAAGTAATATAAGCAGGGGCAACGCATGCTTTACCTCAGGTTGACATGTGCATTTGCATGATTTTAATGTGTTACATATAGTATACATTATTCACCCTCCCAAAATTGAATCCTCTGTTCTGTTTTGGAATACGGTGACCAGTAATGGACTTTGGAAATTCTCTGCGATGCAACAGCATTCCAAATGGTTAAAAAGTAATGCAAAATGCTATTCTGCTGGAGAGTTTCTTAAAAGTAAAGAAAGCTAAACTTTGTCTTTACTTATTTTTGTAATGTTCAGAGCTACAAAGTTTAAAATTTACTAAGCAGCCTTTCAAAATCAATATTGATTTTTGCCATTTGGAAGGACATTAGCATCCTGCCTGAATCTGTTTGTACTTCACTAACAAAACAGACCTTCAGTGTATTTAAAGAAACCTGGTATTGAGTTAATTTTACCAGTGAACGCTATTCCTGAAATAGTATAGAACAGTGTTCACTGTAAAAGTCATAATTGCGTCTGTGGCAATATTTCATCATCTGCTCTAAGCCTTTGCCAAAGAGCTGCTATCAGAATGAGAAAATCTGCAAAAATCGTGAAAGTGCACTTTGGTTTGCAATTGCAAGTTGATGCAATCCTTTTGAAATGTTCATTCAGTTTTTTTTTATTAACCATTTTGGATCTTTCGCGGCTGAATAGTCATGGTTGTTGTGGGAAATGTTCCCAGGAAAATGGCCAGAATTGCCAATGCAATCCCAGAATCGTGTGTAGTAAAGCAGAATTTGATTTATTGTGGCCTCATGGCAATGAACTAAGACAGGCACGTGGACAAACTGGAAAAGTGCAGCTGTTCTGCTGTTGTCAAGCATGTGAGAGTTTGCAACTGCATTCGTCATTGATATAAGATTTAGTGACTGAAGATGCATAATGGACACCATGGAATATGTTTTATGGTTCGATTTGTACCGAGTATTGCGTGGATCTTCAACACAGTTACTCGGGACAACAGAGAGTCAAGATACCAGTCCATTAAATGGAGGCCAAGTGCTGCTGTTTACTTCAACGTTTGGGAACAGTGTGAGATATCAAGCTGGTCTTCACATGCCCAATTAGTGCTCTCAAAAGACCAAATACATGACAGTTGTTTCTGTGCAAATACTGACCTTCTACTCACCCTCCAGTTATTTTCAGTCAGTTGGGAGGAAGAGAATGGTGAGTTAAAAAATATGAGAGTCTACACCTGACCTCCCAACCATAGTGGGCAGAACTGGATGGCAGACAGTAATTGTGCGATGGCTGCGAATTGAACCCAGGTCAACTGCTTGGAAGGCAGCTATGTTTGCCACTATACCATCATCACTGTGTCCTTCCTGATGAAGACATTATGCTCAACGTCGATTCTCCTGCTCCTCAGATGTTGCCTGACTAGCTGTGCTTTACCAGCACCATACTCTTTGACTCTGATCTCCAGCATCTGTAGTCCTCACTTTCTCCTGGTAAACAGTAATTGGTGACCCTGCCCTCAGCCTCTTGTTGACACTGAAGCCAATTGTGATGCACCGATGGTAGGCACAGAGATAAATGAGGTAAAAACAATGATTGCAGATGCTGGAAACCAGATTCTGGGTTAGTGGAAGAGCACAGCAGTTCAGGCAGCATCCGAGGAGCAGTAAAATCGACGTTTAAGGCAAAAGCCCTTCATCAGGAATAAAGACAGAGAGCCTGAAGCATGGAGAGATAAGTTAGAGGAGGGTGGGGGTGGGGAGTAAGTAGCACAAAGTACAATGGGTGAGAGTGGGGGAGGGGATGAAGGTGATAGGTCAGGGAGGAGAGGATGAAGATGAATGAGCTCAACACAAACCCAGTACTCCTCCTAGGTCTGTATGGCTAGATTGGAACATGCGATATCAGAATCAGGTTACAAAGTGAGAAATTGAAATTCAAAGCATTTGAAAACCTAATTGGATTGAAAGCTTTTGCATTTATGTTTTGTGCAAGTTACAGTATTCAAGGTGATTTTTCACATTACATGTGTACAGCTGTTATATCAGATATTGTTCAATTGCAATTGTACAGGTGGCTTAATTTGGATCTTTGTAAATCTGAAAATGTGAGGCATGAATTGTCAAGTTAAGGGAAGCTGGTTTCTGACCTTTTGTTTACTTAATTTGTGTGATGTTAGTGTTGCTGGCTGGGCTACCATTGATCTCCCAGATCTAATTACCCTTCAAAGGGGGTATTGAACTCCCTCCTTGGTTCAATGCTACAGGTTGATCCACAATGCCTTTCGGGAGGGAATTCCAGGATTTTGACAGAGGAATGGAGATATGTTTCTAAATTAGGATTGTGAGTGGCTTGATGATGTTCCTATATCCTTCGGTATGATCATGGCCATAAGTTAAAGATACAGTCCAAGGAGCTTTGAATGTCTGTGTTGGATGGAGACAGAGGCTGTTTGAGAACGTGATGCCAATCAAGTGGACTGTTTTGTCCTGGATGGTGTCAAGCTTCTTGAGTATTGAAACTGCACCCATCCAGGCTGGTGGCCTGCCTTTGGGAGTTAGGTGATGAATTACTTGGAGTGGGATTTTCTAGCCTCTGATATGCTTCTATAACCACAGTATTAGCGTCATGAGTTCAGCTGAGTTTCTGGTCAATGCTAACCCCTAGGTTGTTGGGGATTCAGTGATGGAAAATACCATTGAATGTCAGTGGTCAGCATTTAGATTCTCTCGTGGATGCTCGTCGTGTGGTATGAATGTTATTGCTACTTGTCAGCTCAAACCTGAGTCTGGTCCAGGTTTTCTTGCATTTGGACATTGACTGTTTCACTGTTGTGGATTTGGAAATGGTGTTGAAACATTATGTAATCATCTGATCTTATGAATGAATCATTGATGTAGCAGCTGAAGATGGGTTGTACCTAGGACACTACCCTGAGGAACAAGAGAAGTGATATCATTAAAAGCTGAGATGACTGACCTCCAACAAAACAACCTTTTTTTTTAATGCTAAACGTGACTCTAGCCAAGGAAGACTTTTCCCTCTGATTCCTGTTGACTCCAGTTTTGCCAGTGCTCCTTTGGTGCTGCACTGCACTGTCAAATATGGCTTTGCTGTCAAGGATGTCAGAAAGTAGCAAGGGTATGGAATGCTTTGCCTGCAGCGGTAGTAGATTCATCAAGTTTAAGTGAATTTAAGTTGTCACTGGACAGGCATATGGACGTACATGGAATAGTGTAGGTGGGATGGGTTTCAGCTTAGGAAGACATGGTGGCGCAACATCGAGGGCAGAAGGGCCTGTACTACGCTGTAATGTTCTATGTTCTATTATCACTGCCATCTAATCTCTAGAATTCAGCTCTTTCTTTTATCCATGTTTGAACTAAATGTGTAATGAGCTGAGTGACCCAAATTGAGTATCAGTGAGGAGGCTGTGAGCAAGAATATACTGACAGGGTAGTAATTGTCCTGATTTTTGTGTACAGGACATACCTGGGTGACTTTCTTTAGCATGGTATGTTGGAATTAGATTCATACTTTGCACAGGTGAGTTCTTGACATTTAAGTTTGCTAAAAGCTACAGATATCATGAAAACAGACAATGTTGAAGCTTCACAGAGGAAGCAGGTTCTCAGGATGGGGAAGAAGTGTTTTATTTCCTTACAACCAAACTAACCCATAAAAATATCACAGCTAAGAATTATAGGACTTCACATGAACTGTGAACCTGTGGTGCAGTTGCGGTACACAGGAGGATGAGAGTAGGGAGGACATGGACAGGATTTCACGGTCACAGGAATGTGCTGGCAGACAGCAAGCTGGTTTGAAGTGTGTCTACTTCAACACCAGAAGTATCCAAAATAAGGTAGGTGAGCTTGCAGCATGGATAGGTACCTGGGTCTTCGATATTGTAGCCATTTCGGAGACATGGATAAAGCAGAGTCAGGAATGGATGTTGCAGGTTCTAGGGTTTAGATCTTTCATTAAAATCAGGGAAGGCGGAAAAGAGGGCGAGGTGTGGCTTTGTTAGTCAAGGACAATATAATGGTGGCTGAAAGAACTTTTGACAAGGACTCATCTACTGAGGTGGTATAGGCTGAGGTTAGAAACGAGAAGAGAGGTCACACATGGGAGTTTTTTATAAGTCTCCGCAAAGTTCCAGAGATGTGGATGAGAGGATTCGCCAAACAATTCTGGGCAGGAGTGAAAGTAACAGGGTGGTCATTATGGGGGACTTTAACTTCCTCAACGTTGACTGGAAATCCTATCACTCTAATACATCAGATGGATCAGTTTTTGTTCAATGTGTACAGGAGGGTTTCCTGACACATATGTCGAAGGGCCGACAAGAGGGGAGCCCACACTGGATCTGGTGCTGGGTAATGAACCAGGCCAGGTGTTTGATTTAGTGTTAAGTGAGCACTTTGGAGAGGGTGACCATAATTATTTACGTTTAGTTTAGCGATGGAGAGGGATAGGTACATGCCACAAAGCAAGAGCTATAGATGGGGAAAGGGCAATTATAATGCAAGTAGGCAAGATTTAAGAGGTATAGAATGGGGTAGCAAAATGCAGGGGATGGGGACAATCAATGTGGAGCTGGTTTAAGGAACAGATATTGCATATCTGTGATAGGTATGTCCCTGTCAGGTAGGGAGGAAGTGAGAAGGTAATGGAACCATGATTTACTAAAAAAATTGTATCTCATGAAAAGCGGAAGAGGAAGGCTTATGTGACGTTGAGACGAGATGGTTTAGATGAGGCGATGGAGAGTTACAGATTTCCTAGGAAGGATTTGAAGAGAGTTAAGAACAGCAAGGAGGGGATGTGAGCAGTCTTTAGCAGGTAGGATAAAGGAGAATCCTAAAACTTTCAAGAGGTATGTAAGGAATAAAAGGATGACTAGGGTAAGAATAGGGCCGTCAAAAACAGAAATGAGAAGTTGAATGTTGACCCTGTGGAAATCGGAGAGGTGATAACTGAATATTTGTCATCTGTGTTCACTCAGGAAAAGGAGAGTATTGTAGAGAAGACAACTGAGATACAGGCTAGTAGACTAGAAAGGATTGAGGTTAGTAAGGAGGAGGTGTTATCAATTCTAGAATGTGTGCAAGTAGACAAGTCCCCTGGGCCAGAGTGGGATTTATCCGAGGATTTTCTGGGAAGCTAGGGAGGATATGGCGGAGCCTTTGGCTTTGATCTTTAAGTCATCATTGTCTACAGGTTTAGTACCAGAGGATTGTAAACGTTGTGCCCTTGTTCAAGAGGTGGTAGAGATGACCCAGGAAATTATAGACCAGATGAGCCTTACATCTGTTGTAGGAAAAGTTTTAGAAAGGATTATAAGAGATAGGATTTATAATCATCTAGCAAGCAACAACTTGACTGGAGATAGTCAACATGGTTTCATCAAGGGCAGGTCATGAGTTTTTGAGAAGGTGACCAAGCATGTAGATGAGGGTTGGGTAGTTGATGTGGTATTCATGGACTTGGAAAGCCTTTGATAAGGTAGGCTATTAGAAAAAATGCAGAGACATGGGATTGAGGATGATTTAGCAATTTGGATTAGAAGCTGGTACAGTTGATAGAAAATATTCAGTCTGGAGTCCGGTTACTAATGGTATGTCGCAAGGATCTGTTTTGGGACTATTGCTGTTGTCATTTTTTATAAATGACTTGGACGTGGGCATGGGTGAATGGGTTAGTAAGTTTGCAGATGATATTAAAGTTGGTGGAGTGGTGGACTGTTTGGAAGAATGTTGCATTTGCAGGGTGACTTGGATAAATTGCAGAATTTGGCTGAGAAGTGGTAAATGGAGTTCAATGCAGATAAATGTGAGGTGATGCACTTTGGGAAGAATAACAGGAAGGCAGAGTACTGGGTCAATGGAAAGATTTTTGGTAATGTGGATGTGCAGAGGGATCTTGGTGTCCATGTACATAAATCCCTGAAAGTTGCCAGCCAGGTTGATAGTTAAGAAGGCATACCGTGTGTTAAGTTTTATTGGTAGAGGGATTGAGTTCCAGAGCTGTGATGTCATGCTGCAACTATACAAACTTATAGCGTGATCTCACTTGAAATATTGTCTACAGTTCTGGTTGCCCCATTACATTGGAAGCATTGGAAAAGGTGCAGAGGAGATATACCAGGATGCTGCCTGGTCTGGAGGGAAGGTTTTATGAGGAAAGGCTGAGAGACTTGAGTCTGTTCTCATTGGAAAGAAGAAGGCTGAGAGGGGATTTGATAAAGATATACAAGATGATCAGAGGATTCAATAAGGTGGACAGTGAGAGCCTTTTTCCGAAGATGATGATGTCGACATCTACGAGGGGCACAGCTGCAAATTGAGGGGTGATAGATTTAAGACAGATGTCAGAGGCAGGTATTTTACACACAGTGGTAAGGGTGTGGAATGCCCTACCTGCCAATGTACTTAACTCAGCCACATTAAGGGCATTTAAACAATCCTTGGATAAGCACATGGATGATGATGGGATAGTGTGGGGGGGTGGGAAGCTTAGGTTAGTTCACAGGTCGGCACAACATCGAAGGCCGAAGGATCTGTTCTACGCTGTATTGTTCTATGTTCTAACTGCATTGCTCACGCCTATTTACAGAGGTGACAGCAAGCATCTTTCATTTCCGTTTAAGCTGAGCTCTGTGTACAAATGCAAATATTTTGTGACAGTTCCCTTTGGATGGGTTCTATTTTGCAGCTGATGTATTATTTCTCATAGCAGTTGAAGCTTTAAATTATAGATAATGTTTATAAAAAAAGCTCAAATCCTAATATTTGATCACATCTATCTAAAATAAATTGGAACTGTACCGGTGATTTTCTCATCTGTACTAAGTTTGTGGGTTGGGTCTACTTTTCCCTGCATATATTGTGGTGTTTCATTAAGTAAAGTGAACATTGTTTAGATCCATGGACCAGAAATAAGAGAATCACTGCCAAATGCTTCCAATTGAGCAGTATTTTGGGATGTAAGCACATGAGTATGATTATATTTCAGGCAAATGTTAGCATGAAAACCAGTTATTGTATCCAGATGTGTGCACAATGTGCCAGTGGAACTGTTGGCCACTCAGCAGTACTGGTCAGTACAAGGCAGCATGCATGATGGTGTATTTTTAGAACAGCATTGTTCTACATTTAGCATAGAATCCTTGTATCGCATTATATATTATACCAAGGTTGCAGCATGACTGTAAATTATTCCATGCTTGCTTTTGCTTTTAATCATTTAGATATTGGAGGTTCATCAATTCTTGAGGCTGCTCATTATTTTGAGCTGAGCCAATGTTCTATCTCTCATGTGTTCCCCATTCTTTCCCTATTATTCATAACCCCCCCCCCCCCCCCCCCCCCCGTCCAACCCCACCAAAAGAAACCACAAGGGGCCTGTAACTATGAATATCTGACTTTAAAAATCTTATACTTGCAAATGTGATCCCATACTGAGATGTAATTTTAAAGAACTGTTCCTGTACTTGCATTGCCTGCTTTATATTGTCTTGTGTTGTGTTCTCACTTGTACAAATCGACTTGTAAATGGTTTCCAGAATGGAACCCATTCTGCCTGTGGTTGTAGAACATAGAACATAGAACAGTACAGCACAGAACAGGCCCTTCAGCCCACGATATTGTGCCGACCACTGATCCTCATGTGAGGTAAACCTAATGTATGAACTTCAAATTTCTGTGACCATATGCATGTCCAGCAGTCTCTTAAATATCCCCAATGACCTCACTTCCACAACTGCTGCTGGCAATGCATTCCATGCTCTCACAACTCTCTGCATAAAGAACCCGCCTCTGACATCCCCTCTATACTTTCCGCCAAACAGCTTAAAACTATAATCCTTCGTGTTAACAATTTCTGCCCTGGGAAAAAGTTTCTGGCTATCAACTCTATCTATGCCTCTCATTATCTTGTACACCTCAATTAGGTCCCCTCTCTTCCTTCCTTCTTTTTTCCAATGATAAAAGTCCTAGCTCAGTTAACCTCTCTTCGTAAGATAAGCCCTCCGGTCCAGGCAGCATCCTGGTAAACCTCCTCTGAACCCTCTCCAAAGCATTCACATCTTTCCTATAATAGGGCGACCAGAACTGGACGCAGTATCCCAAGTGCGGTCTATCCAAAGTTTTGTAGAGCTGCAACAAGATCTCACGGCTCTTCAACTCAATCTCCCTGTTAATGAAAGCCAAAACACCATATGCTTTCTTAACAACCCTGTCCACTTGGGTGGCCATTTTAAGGGATCTATGTACTTCCACACCAAGATCCCACTGTTCCTCCACACTGCCAACAATTCTATCTTTAATCCTGTACTCAACTTTCAAGTTCGACCTTCCAAAATGCATTGCCTCGCATTTATCCAGGTTGAACTCCATCTGCCACCTCTCAGCCCATCTCTTTATCCTGTCAATGTCACACTGCAGCCTACAACAGTCCTCTATACTGTCAACGACACCTCCAACCTTTGTGTTGTCTGCAAACTTGCTAACCCATCCTTCAATCTCCTCATCCAAGTCATTAATAAAAATTACAAAGAGCAGAGGCCCAAGAACAGAGCCCTGTGGAACACCACTCACCACTGACTTCCAGGTAGAATACTTTCCTTCCACTACCACTTGCTGTCTTCTGTCAATCAGCCAATTCTGTATCCAGACAGCTAAATTTCCCTGTATCCCATTCCTCCTGACCTTCTGAACGAGCCTACCACGGGGAACCTTCTCAAATGACTTGCTGAAAGCCATATACACCACATCCACTGCTCGACCCTCATCAACTTGTCTAGTAACATTCTCAGAACTCAATAAGATTTGTGAGGCATGACCTGCCCCTCACAAAGCCGTGCTGACTGCATTTAATCAAGCTATGCTCTTCCAGATGGTCATAAATCCTATCCCTCAGAATCCTTTCTAACATCTTGCAGATGACAGATGTGAGACTGACTGGTCTGTAATTGCCGGGGATTTCCCTATTTCCTTTCTTGAAGAGAGGAATTACATTTGCATCCCTCCAGTCTTCAGGTACGACTCCGGTGGAGAGCGAGGATGCAAAGATCTTCGCAAGCAGCGAAGCAATCACATTTCTCGTTTCCGAAAGCAGCCGAGGACAAATCTGGTCTGGCCCTGGCAACTTGTCAATCTTAATGTTTGTCAATATTTTCAGCACATCAGCTTCCTCAATCTCTATCCGTTCCAGCATGCACACCTGCTCCTCAATGGTTTCATTCACTACAAGGTCCTTTTCTTTAGTAAAGACAGAAGCAAGAAACTCATTTAGAGCTTCCCCTACCTCCTCTGACTCTATACACAAGTTCCCTATGCTATCCCTGATCTGCCTTACTCTTTCTTTAATCATTCTCTTATTCCTCACATACGTGTAAAATACCTTTGGATTCTTCCTCATCCTTCCTGCCAAGCCTTTCTCGTGCCCCCTCCTGGTTCTCCTCAGACCATTTTTGAGCTCCTTCCTCGCCTGCCTGTAATCCTCCGGAGCTGAACAAGACCCTTGCTCCCTCCACCTTACGAAAGCTGCCTTTTTCCTTTTGACAAGAAGCTCCTCCACTCTTTTCATCCAAGGTTCCTTTATCTTATCTCTTCTTGCCTGTCTCAGAGGGACACATTTATGCATCACTCTGAACAACTGTTCCTTAAACAGTCTCCACATGTCTATTGTGCCCTTTCCATGGAACAATTGCTCCCAGTCCATGCTTCCCAACTCATGTCTGATAGCATCATAGTTTCCTATTCTCCAAATAAATATCCTCCCATTGTGCCTGCTTCTCTCCTTCTCCATAGCTATATAGAATGTGAGGCAGTTGTGGTCACTATCACCAAAATGCTCTCCCACCGCAAGATCTGCCAACCATCTCATTGTGTCTTAGGACTTTATTTACGAATTGATTGCTGTGGTGTATATCATCATGGCAATTACATTTTAAATGTTAGTTACAAAATGGTGATATCTCTTGAGAGGAGATATATAAATGCGTGTTTAAGTTTTGTTACTTTTTTCTTTTTAAGAAGCTGATTTAAAGGTTTGTCCCAGATTTCCCAACTATTTTCTAATTGCAGGGAGGCATTCCTAAGAATAGAGAAAAGAATCCCATTTTAGGGCCCGGATTGTGTACAGTGCAACAGTCAATGTGCAAAGAAAGTCTTTAAACACAGCAACAATACTGACAGACAGTTACTGTCCATGACCTATTGTTATATTTAAAGGCATTTTGTGAATAAGATGTGATTATGGTTGTTGCTTTTCTGAATCTATTTATATCTATTGATTCTTGGAACTTTTTTTTATCTATTTGGTCAATGTGACCTTCCCTTCTCATCAGAAATGGTGTGGGTGTCGGATTTAACACTACACATAGGTTTCTGACTGTGTTCAGACATATCACACACCCCTTCACCTTAATGTACCTATGTATCTTAGAATGGTTTGGTCTATTAGTTCAGGTGGGTGTCTTAATTCTGAACCCCCCCCCCCTTGTGAATTAGGACTTTGATTTAAATGGACAAGTCATGACTGATGAGGAATTGAGAGTATACACCTCATTTGAATTGTGGGTCTCTCAGTCTTTGTGCTGACAGTTTTCACTGACAAGTTAAAGCGTCCTTAGTACTGGAGTCCCTGGGTGGGGGGTGCGGTCTTTTAATCAACGCCCCCAACTCTGGAATTTTCCCTATTCCTGGATTTGAAACCTCACCTGATTCTGGTGGTCATGTCCTCACCTGAAATGTCTCCTCAGGTCTTCAGCTGAGGTCTGGGAAGTGAAATCACCATTTACTTTAGCTCCTATGTTGTATTCTTGCCTTGAAATTAAAATCATGGCTTTCGTTTCCAAAGAAGCCTCGACAAATATTTAAAGCATTTCAGACTTTGCATGAATTTTTTTCAGTGTAGTATTTTGAATGCTAATAGTTAGTTTTTAGATTTGACTGAGGTTTATAGTTTAATATAAATATAATATAATACGTTCTTTCTCCAATGTAAGTTTTTAATGATTTTTATTTCCAGTCTGGCATTTTTATATTGTGGAATCCGTTCTACTATTTTTCTGTTTCAGTTTGAATGAACACAAGAAGCTCTGTTTCGACTCAAAAAGACAGTATTCACCAGCAGGTGGGAGAACTGGGGATATTCTGAAAAACAGAGATTTGATTGGTGTTGGTTCAGCCTATGCTACGGTGTGCTGTACTTGGCTAAGTTTACAGTAATACTGAAATTTTCCCTTATAGGGCACAGCATGAGTTTGAACAGGCAGGAGTTGAGCTGACAGCTCACTCGGCTGAAGTGAAATTTTCCGAAAGTGTACGAAGCCCTCTACCCAAGCAAGACAACTTTTATTTCTTGCAAGTTGGCTGCAGGGGTGTGTGTGGGGGGTGGGTGGAAGGAGGTGACGGGAGAACTTAGATCTGTCTGCTATAAACTTGGCTACCATTTCGGATGCTGGATCGTGTTTCTTCACAGTTGCTTGTTTGGAGTTGTAAGTAATGGAATTCTCCCTTTCCTGTTTAGCAGTATAGGCCAACCTAGAACAGTTATTGAGTCTGAAACAGCAGCTGCCTTTTATGCCGTATGAAAGTATTCAATAATGTGCAATAATTAGTTTGGGTGGATAACTTTATCCCAGAGTTTATCGTGATGTTTTTACCCTGATATTTGATTAGGCAGTTCCTCTCCAAGCTGTGGAATTTCAGACTGTATCGGAAACTGGTTGGACTGCATATTTTTAGTGAGTTTGCTCTGAAGTGAAATCTGATTGAGATTGTACAGCAGCCAGCAAACCACTTGTGAAAAACACAGGAGGGCAGATGATTTCTTTAAAACGTCTTTACGTTAGTAAAATGTGAAGCCGCCTCCGTCCTCTTTTAGAGGGAAAGGAGAAACTGAAGGCAGTAGTGTTCTGTTTTTTTTAGGATGAGCAACTTGTATATTTACCCTTTCTGTCCCCCCAGAGGAATCTTGCCTTCAGTGCATGTGGTCACCTGATTAATGCACAACAGTTAGTCTCCAAAAGATTTGTGCTTCTGAAGTTTGTATCAAGTTCAGTTCTGGGTGCCATAACTTGCTGCTAATAAAGGTATCTGTAGAAGTGTCTTTTTTAATCCATGACATCTGATACTTCATAGTAAACTAATTATTAAAACTTGTCTTGTGCTTTCCTTGCAAAGTTCTCACAGAACCTTAAAAGCAAGGCTCCATGTAGCTGGCTATCAGATCTGTACTTTGTGTTCACCTTCCTTGATTAGGATTGTTCTGAGTGATAATTTAAAGGAAACTTTAAGCAAAGTAAAATGACTTTCTAAAATGTAGCTTCATGTTGGCAAACTTGTAATTACAGTTTTATTTCTTTTTTTCCGACAGAGAAAGGAGAAGAATCTTTAAATGGAGAAGATGGAAAGGATCCACAATCTCCATATTCTGTGGAGACGCCTTATGGTTTTCAAATTGACCTGGATTTTTTAAAATATGTTGATGATATACAAAGAGGAAACACCATAAAGAAACTGAATATCCAAAGAAAGCCCAAAGTGGCTAAAACACCTGCAAACCTTAGAAACATTGGAGATCAGGTCAGTGGATGGACCTCAACAGAGTCCCTGTCCTCCTCCAACAGTGAAGACAGCAAATTGTCACCATCTTTATTTATTGGAGCAAGAAGCCAACACACTCCTCAAACAAGAGCTGGTGGTATCGAGGCAACACCGGCATTTTTAACTGTTCAGGAAAATAAGCTGTTACCGCCACCCTCCCCAAAACCAACTGCACACAACTTCCATGTTGAGAAAACTCTGATGGAGACTCGTCGAAGGTTGGAACAAGAACGATTGATCATGCAGTCATCCATCGGAGATGCCCGCCGACCTAGGTTTGCAAGCTTTGGAGGAATGGGCTCCACCAGCTCTTTAGCTTCATTTACGGGACCCAGTGGACCCAATCAAGTATCCCCGAATTCTCAGCAAGTTCACAACGGTTTCCAAGCAAATGGGGACTACAATCCTTATTTTGTTTCATCGATGGGCAGTTCTATCCGTCACAGTCCTTTAAGTTCAGGTATCACAACACCTGTCACTAACATCACCCCAATGCATCTTCAGCACATCAGGGAACAAATGGTGGTTGCGTTGCGACGACTGAAAGAGCTTGAGGAGCAGGTGAAAACAATTCCGATTTTACAGGTAAAAATTTCAGTATTACAAGAAGAACGCAGGCAATTGACTGCGCAGCTGAAAAACCAAAAAACTTCAAATCAGAATGCTGCATGTGGGTTCCGAAAGCGATCCTACAGTGCAGGAAATGCAGATCACTTTGAACAATTACTCCAGACTAAGCAGGGGGGAGAACTCCACATTGACTTAGAGGATGAAATGGAAAGTTTAGAGCAGAGTTCCCTGAGAATGGAAGAGTTCAGGCAACTGACTGCAGAAATGCAAGCTCTTGAAAAGAAGATTCAGGACAGTAGTGATGAGAAACTAAGCAGCAATAAAGCATCCGCAGAACCGTTGGTAAAAATGAAAGAATACAGGTCCATAGCTTCTGGAGCAGATGTGAATATGAATGAAATTGTGGTTTACAATCGGTCTGCAAAACTTTTCAAAGATGTAGCAGTGGGGCCAACTGTCAAACATACAGATGCCTGTGTTGGGGTCACTGAGATTCTGCTAGGTGTCACGACAGAAGCAGAGATGGAAATTGAACTACAACAGCAGACCATCGATGCGCTAAAAGAGAAGATTTATAGGCTGGAGGTGCAATTAAAAGAAGCTACGCATGAAGTGGAGATGAGTAAACTGAAATTAGAGCTGCAGGTTGCTGGATCAAGGAAAAAGACAGATAAATATGTCATGGTACAACCACTGGTCTCCACTGCATCAGTACAAGCAGTAGTCCAAACGAGAAACCAAATGGTTGGTGACCATGTCAGCAATTGTGATGCTTGTGTAGGCACTCGACAGCAAACCCACAGCATGGGAGTCACTTGTAAACCTGATCTCCAAGATGTTGCTGTGGGGCCAGATATACCATTGAACTGTTGGGTTGTACACGAGAAGGTGGAATTGCAGGATGTGTGTGTCGGTCATCACGTTGTAATGTGTGATAAAACTGTGGATTGTGGGATGGAGAAAAGTTTCTCAGATGTAGCTACAAACACAGAAGGGTGCATTCAGGATCAAGATCTTATTGAGATGAGGGAGAAAGTTCTTCAAACCAAGGAATTTAAATCAATTGGCTGTGGTGATTGTTCAGTGGATGTTATTATTTGTCAACCAAAAGAACTAAACTCCTCCAGTACGAACACAATCCACATTAATGCAACTGATAAAGCTGTATTTGCAAGACCTGAAACTGCAACCCAACACACACACACAGACATATATAGATTGAATCAGTTCACAAATACTGAGCTAGTAACATTTACAGACTCTACGACTAATACACTTGTGAGCAATTATAATAAAGAAACCAACACTACAGCCATTGAAACAAGAACTGTAGCTGTGGGAGATGGTAGGGTGAAAGACGTTAATGGAACTCTTAAGACGCGCTCCATTGGTGTAGGTACAACAGCCACTTATGATATTGATTTGGAGAAGTCATCTGTTAAGACAAAAGATTTTGGAGTTGGCCAATTAAACATAAATGAGAACTATCTTGTTGGTTTGAAGACCAGAAATATTGGTTGTGGTACAATTAATCATCAACTTGTGACACCAAACACAAAAAGTATCGGTGTTGGAAGTGAGGCCGTGTTTGCGACAAAAACCCAAGAGGCTGATCCAGAGACCGATTCCACATTAAACCACTATGTTGAGCGTGTGCAAAGGTTGTTACAGGAGCAGCAGATGTTACTGGCTGAAAATTACACCGAGCTAGCTGATGCATTTGGGCAGCCCCACTCACAGATTGGATCTCTCAACTCCCAGCTTATCAACACGTTGACCTCAATAAACTCTGTCATGAAACATGGGAACACTGAGGAAATAAAGAACAGTGACATCGTCAATCCTTGTGCGGACACTGTGATGACAGGTTAGTCACAATAGAGATAGAGCTTTGTAATTGAGAGCAGTATTTTAATGTGTTTCCTCATTCTGACTAATTGTAAAGGTTTTCAAACTTGGACTATCTTTAGCTTCAACCTTTTGCCATCATATTTGGAAATTAAGTTTGAGTACAATTAAATCAGTTTGTGTAAGTCCTTGCCCAATTGAGTTTTCATCATCGAGCCAGCTTCCCTTTTGATCAGTGATGACAAAATTTGTAATAGCCCTGCGAATTTATTCAACACATGTTTTGGATCATGTATTTTATTTAAACTGAGATTCAAAAGGCCTCAAAACTAGTAATATTCTTTATCCTGAAATGAGTTGCAATTCTGTATAAACTTCATTTAACATTGAAAGATATCTGAACCAAAGTAAAGGAGTGAATTTGGTTTGACCGCTGAACATTTTGGAGTACAGACAATAGAACATTTAAGCCAGTTATTTGGAGACATAGGAACTCAATGTTATTTTTTTTGTGGACTACCTGCTTCTGATTGCAACTTTACTGTGTTATTTAAGAGGTGAAAGTGAGAAGTGTGTTATTTAAGAGAACTGTTGTGCTGTGTTTATCAACATTGATGAAAGTCTCAAAGGCTATGTAACAGTTTCCTCATTGAAATGTGAACTGTGAGATGTTTGGTTTTGGTTAAATAAGCTAATTTAAGCACCATACAATTGCCAACCATTTTAGTGAACTCAAGGTAAACAAATAATGAGCTGGTCTGCTACATGGACTTGCATCAATATTAAGTATTAACTGTTTTGCTCCTAGCAATAAGGCAGGATGTCATCAACTTTATTGCGTATAATTGCTCAGCAGAGTGACACATTAATGTTGACTTGGATTTCTATAGCTCAGTATTTACATCCTGGGGAGATTGCAGATTAATGTAGTCAATGGACTAATATAAAAAGTAGGGAAGCACAGCAGACCATTTCCAAATGCAAGGTGCTACAGAAGGTGTTTTTTTTCAGATTCTGATCGGAACTCCTTCAGAAATCTGGAGTTGCGTTTCTATTCTGGTAGGTCCTTCATAGCACAGAGCAGTCCGGGAAGGAAGGAGAAGATTCTGTGACTGTGTGCTATTTCATATGAAGCCGAGTATCCAGTTGATGCAATTTACCAAATATTTCAGTTATCCCCTTACATTGGTCACCTTAATTTGAAATTAAATGATCAGTTTATGCTCACTTTACACCATAACAGGGAGGTGATGGCCTAGTGGTCCAATCCAGAGACCCAGGATGTTCTGGGGACCTGGGTTCGAATTACACTGTGGCAGATGGTGGAATTTCAATTCAATAAAAATAAATCTGGAATTAAGAGTCTACTGATGACCATTATTCCATTGTCAATTGTCAGAAAACCCCATCTGGTCCACTAATGTCATTTCAGGAAGGAAACTGCCATCCTTACTTGGTCTGGCCTACATGTGACTCCAGACCCCCAGCAATGTGGTTGACCCCTAACTGACCTCTGGGCAATAAATGCTGCCTAGCCAGTGACTCCCTCATCCCAGGGATGAATTTTTTATACAACTAAGTGCAGCAAGATGTTTGATTGGATTTGACAACTAAATATATGCTGTGATATGACAAAATGCACCAGTGTTTGGAATATTCTTTGTTTGTTTCACATTGGCTGGCTGATGATTATCCATTAACAAAACAGCATCAGAATTTCAAGAGTATAACTACTGTAGTTGGAAATGTTTAAAATTTACTGGGTTGTTCTTTGTCAAAGTTGTCGTAGCTTTTGATCTTGCTCAATATTTTTCTGACATTCACAAGAACTGAGTTTTCACAGTGCACTTTGGAGAAAGATGAATAGCGTTACTGACCTGATTCAGTGACCAGCAGTCATCTCCAACAGGGGGTGAACGTGGAACCCTATTAGCTTTACCATCAAACTTATCTTTAGTGTAATTTTATGTTCATAATTTTAAACTCTGTTTTTGGGCATATAATGTTTTCTTTGAGCAGTATTGATATACATTTTATGATAATGTATAACATTATAGAATGATACAGCATTCACTCATTGTGCTATGCTTTGCTCTGACTTTGAGAGAGCTGGTTAATTAATCCCAAATCTGTCTCCCCACATCCCAGCAAATTTTCAACAAAAACAGAAATTGCTGGAAAATCTCATCAGGACTGCCACCATCTGTGGAGAGAAATCAGAGTTAACATTTCAGTTCAGAGCTGATGGTAGCTAGGCAATGGATTTTTTTAATGCAGAAGATGGGTGGGTGGATGGGGTAGGGAGCAAACAATAGATGGAGATAGAGCCCAAAGAGAGAGGAGAACAGTTGGACAGACAAAAGGGTGGATAACAGTCAGGCTAGGAGGATGAATGGGGACTACAGTAGAGCTAATGGGGAACTAACAATGGGTTTTGTGGAATAGAAGACCATGTGATAACAAGGCCTGATCTGTGGGACTTTGGGTTAGGACATAGGGGAAGGTGTCTCAAACCCTAGAATTGTTGAACTCGATATGTAGTCCAGAGGCTGTAGAGTTCCCAAGCACACAATTTTCATTTATGTATCCTGCTTCCCTTTGAAAGCTGCTATTGAATCTGTACTCCTTACCATTGAGACTGTGGATTTTGCCTATTACCATAAACCTGTAAGCTTTGTTTACAGAACCTTCTACCATTTAAAACAATTTCAACTTATCTATTCGATCAAACCCCTTACAACTTTGAGCACCTCCATCAAGCTTTCACCTCATCATCTAACAAAGAACACTTTGAAAGGGATGATCAGAAAGTCAAATCATTTTTACATGGCCAGAGACAGACATATTGGCATTGAGAGGTATCGAGTAATTAATCATGGAAAATTAACTCTCAAAAATGGTAACTAATCAGGAAAGTGAGTGGCTTGTTGGCCTTTATGACCAAAAGGATTGGAAGTGTGTCTGTGAAGCATTCTAACTGCAGTTGGACAATGCCTTGGTGAGACCCTACTTCAATGCTGTGTACACTTATGGTCTCCCTGCCTAAGGAAGCATATACTAGCTGTAAAGAAGTACAGCTAAAGTGTGTTGGCTAAATTGATCCATTGAACTTTATAAATCTTTTCAGGATTTTGGTACGTACAGTAATTGGAGGCTGTTAAAAATCCCCTGTTACAAATCACAGGTCACAACCTCAGAATAGGAAGTCAACTCTTTAAGACTGAGTTGAGGAGAAAGCTTTTCATCTGGCTGGTTGTCGACCTTTGGGATGTTATTTCTCATTCTCTAGCCCCCCGAGAGGTGTATATAAGCAGTTACATCTCTTTCTGAAGTTTACCATCTTTACGAATAGTCTGTTTCTAAATTTCCTTTATTCATCTAAACAAAGGAATAAGTTGTTTTAAAAACAGAAAGAACTGCGGATGTTGGAAATTAGAAACAAAATCAAAAATTGCTGGAAAAGCTCAGCAAGTTTGGCAGAATCTGTAGAGAGAGAGAAATCAGAGTTGACGTTTCGGGTCCAGTGACCTTTCCTCAAAGTAATAAATTTAATTTCCTGCTCTGAATGGATGTGTAATGCATATCTGCCCGTCTGCCCCCAGTGCTGTTAACAGGGAAGAGACAGCAATCGCAACTTGCTTCTGAAAGAGAGAAATTGAAATTTTAGCAAAATAGCTCTGCATAAAGCAGAATTCAAATAAATCTTATAAGTTTAAAATCTTAAGATCTCTGTATACAATTTTACACTAGAGATGGAACTTGTGTAGTAAATTGGTAAATTAAAGTCCGAGAACTGTACAGCACGGAAACAGACCCTTCGGTCCAGCTTGCCCATGCCAATCACATATCCTAAATTAATCTAGTCCCATTTGTTGGCATTTGGTCCAGCGTTAAACCCTGCCTTTTCATATACCCATTCAGATGCCTTTTAAATGTTGTAATTGCATCGCTCTCCACCACACTTGTTAGAAAATATTTAGCTGTGCATGAAGATGTTTTACAATAACAATAGCTCCTGCTATTTTGATGATCAAGTGTTCAATAACTGCTGAATGGTGCAGACAAAGCCATTAGTGCTTGCTACCAGAAATGTCTGGAGTTGGAAATTGCAAGTGAAATCTGAGGAGGTTGCTACTTCCCCTTCAGTCTCCACTACTAACCACGTTGAGCCAATCTGTTCAGTTCAATAATTATAGGTGTGTGTTTGTGGAAACACTTCAAGTTTTGGGGATTAGTCATGCAATATGAATATGTTTATGCAGTCACAACACGTTGGTTATTTCACAATGTGATTGCAAATAATCTACTTGTGTGACTGATTTCTTCATGTCATAGGATAGTTTAAATTTATTGATTTACTACAAGGTCAACTTGTGAATGTAGAAGTTGGGACATGATAGTGGGTATGCTTTTTGATGTTTCCCTCCAGTATAGTTAGATTAAAATTTGAAAGTTATTACCCATCTATCTCCTCAGCAACAAAGGACAAGATTTCAAAAAGGATAGGTTATATTTGGTGGCTTGTAATTTAGTAACTTAGCATTTACTATCTCCTCAACAAGACAGATGCGTAGTGTTGTAGGACAGAAAGACATAGAGGTTCAGGTACATTATTCTTTGAAATTTGTGTCACAGGTAGACAAGGTGGTTACACTTGCATTTGTTACTCGGACCTTTGGGTATAGTAGTTGAGACATCATGTTGAGGTTATACAGGATGTTGGTGAGGCCTCTTCAGGAGTACTGTTTGCAGTTCTGGTCAATCTGCTGTGGAAAAGATATTATTAAATTGGACAGGGTTCAGAAAAGATTTATTAGAATGTTGCTGGGAATGGGGAGTTTGAGTTATACAAATATGCTAGATAGACAGGGACTTTTTTTCACTGAGGTGTAGGAAGTTGAGGGGTAACCTCTAGTGGTTTATAAAATCATGAGGATCATCGATAAGGTGAAGAGCAAAGTCATTACCCCAGGGGTGTGGGAGATCTCCCAGGTGAGAGGAGAAAGATTTAGAACCATAGAGTTGTAGAGATGTACAGCAAGGAAGTAGACCCTTCGGTCCAACTTGTCCATGCTGATCAGATATCCCAACCCAATCTAGTCCCACCTGCCATCACCTGGCCCAATCTCTCCAAACCCTTCCTAATCATAAATCCATTGAGATGCCTTTTAAATGTTGCAATTGTACCAGCCTCCACCACTTCCTCTGGAAGCTCCCTCCATACACACCCCACACTCTGCATGAATAAGTTGCCCCATAGGTCTCTTGTATATCTTTTCCCTCTCACCCTAAACCTATGCCCTCTAGTTCTGGACTCCCTGACCCCAGGGAAAAGACTTTGTCTATTTACCCTATCCATGCCTCTCATGATTTTATAAACCTCTATAAGGTCACCCCTCAGCCTCCGACGCTCCAGGAAAAACAGCCCCAGCCTGTTCAGCCACTCCCTATAGCTCAAACCCTCCAACCCTGGCAGCATCCTTGTAAATCTTTTCTGAACCCTTTCAAGTTTCACAACATCTTTCCAATAGGAAGGAGACCAGAATTGCACGCAATATTCCAACAGTGGCCTAACCAATATCCTGTACAGCCATAACATGACCTCCCAACTCTTGTACTCAATACACTGACCAATAAAAGAAAGCATACCAAACGCCTTCTTCACTATCCTATCTACCTGTGACTCCACTTTCAAGGAGCTATGAGCCTGCACCCCAAGATCTCTCTGTTCAGCATAACTCCCTATGACCTGACCATGAAGTGTATAAGTCCTGCTAAGATTTGCTTTCCTAAAATGCAGCACCTGGCATTTATTAAATTAAACTCCATTTGCCACTTCTCAGCCCATTGGCCCATCTGATCAAGATACCGTTGTAATCTGAGATAACCTTCTTCGCTGTCCACTACACCTCCAATTTTGGTGTCATCTGCAAACTTACTAACTATATACCTCTTATGCTCACATCCAAATTATTTATATAAATGATGAAAAGTAGAGGACCCAGCACTGATCATTGTGGCGCTCCACTGGTCACAGGCCTCCAGTTTGAAAACAACCCTCCACCACCACCGTCTGTCTTCTATCTTTGAGCCAGTTCTGTATCCAAATGCTTAGTTCTCCCTGTATTCCATGAGATCTAACCTTGCTAACCAGTCTCCCATGGGAAACCTTGTTGAACACCTTACTGAAGTCCATATAGATCACATCTACCGCTCTGCCCTCATCAATCCTCTTTGAATTTTTTTGAAGACGTAACAATCAAGTTTGTGAGACATGATTTTCCACGCACAAAGCCATCCTGACTATCCCTAATCAGTCCTTGCCTTTCCAAATACATTTACATCATGTCCCTCCTTCTAGCAACTTGCCCACCACCGACATCAGGCTCACTGGTCTATAGTCCCCTAGTTTAACAGATTGACAGATGAGTTATTCATTTTGGGATGGATTTCATTGTTTTAACTGTCTCTCGATCCTCTGATTCCAACCTTTTTATAGAGTGAGGTGTAGAATGAACTGCCAGAGGAAGTGGTGGATGCAGGTAAATTTATATTTGAAAGACATTTGGATAAGGACATGAACTGAAAGCTTTGGAGGGATATGGTCCAAATGCAGGCAAGTGGGGCTGGTTTAGTTTGGGAACATGATCAGTGTGGACTAGTTGGATCAAATGGGCTGTTTCCATGCTGTATGACCCAAAGACTATCACTCTTTGACTCTGCTGTCTGGCAGAAGGACAGGCTTACGTTGTGTGTTGCAAGTTTCATGTTGTTTCTTCCATTACTCCCTCCTCTTTCCCACCACACTCTGTTCCATCAACTGGTTTGATAAGATATTGGCTTGTTTTCCCCTTCGCCAATGCTACTGTGTCGGACTCCTTTCCGATGCTTCATGCAGTTATCAAGCAGAAACTGAGACAAAGCAAGAAGGTTAATGTTAAAAACCTGAAGAACTGCGGATGCTGGAAATCAGAAACACAAACCGAAATTGCTGGAAAAACTCAGCCGGTCTGGCCGCATCTGTGGAGAGAGAGCAGAGTTAATGTTTTGGATCCAGCGTCCCTTCTTTTGAAAAGAGTTTAATGCTGTTTGTCGTCACAGTCAGTTTGCAGGCCGGACAAATTGTTTGTCCTCTATCTGTATAATGGAAAATGGCAAAAATGCTTTTGCACAAATGGTTCCCTTTCACTCCTGAAAATACAGGCTTGACCTGGTTCTCCTGTAAATCTTCCAATACTTCCATTGTTTAAAACAGAATCCTGTGCCTGAACTTGAAATGTTAACTCTATTTCTCTCCACAGATGCTGCCAGAACTGAGATTTTCCAGCATTTACAGTATTTTGCTTTCATTTAAATTGTCTATACCTGGCCATTCGATGATGGTAAACTAGCCTGCTATATGATCAGCTCAACCCTGTTCAATGTGCCACCTTCAGCATTTATTTCTTTGAAAGTCACTGAGAAGCAGATAACAAGGGGACTATGTTTTTCCTCACTTTCCTTATGGCTGCTGGGACTAGTTGTACAGCAACATTGCTCCTCTCTCTGCAGATGGCATCTAATTTAACAATTTTTTGTTTCCGGTGTCTGTGGAATGAATTCCATGTTAAGAGTATTGAGTTGTGGTGGGATGGGGGTTGGTGTGGAGGTGTCCATCGAAATACTTTCCATGAAGCAAATTGTGCTTCTTTGTTCATAGAGCAGATGGTGTTTTGTTTTATTGCCGTTAAAAGCCTTCCATCAGACTTCCCAAAGGGACTTTAGCACCTCAGTCTAATTCATGCATTTGGAATAAAGAAAAACCTTTTAAAAGGCAATGCAATTCCCGTAGCATTTCGATCCTTTAAGTAGAATAACCCTTGTATTGTGCACCTCTTCAGGAAATGTTTTTGTTAGATTTACCCTCAGTCATTTGGAGGGAAATGTAACCACAGATGGTTAAAGTCTGAAGTTGTTTTGATAGGAGGAAACTGAGGAGACTGGCAATTATTAACATGGCAAGCTGGTGTAAACAGAATTTTTTTGTTCCTGAAGAGAGATATTTTTCAGTATGAAATGTGGCCAGTATATTTCAGGTCACCTGAGCAATAACGTGACTTGCACCTCATATGTTGTACATTGTTAAATTTCTTGAACAACAGGAAGAACACGCTAGTTCAGTGCAATGATTGCAGCTTGATCTTTTCCGTACTGGATTGCTAAAGTCCTCCCAAAGTACAAGTATGTTTTGACTTGGAAGGCTGAAGGACTGACCAGTTAACCTATGCAGTACTGATCGTCTGAGGAGGCTCAGTTTTAAAAATGAGAATTAAACTTTGTTCTCCTGAACATAAAAACAATTTGCTGTATTGGTAGCCTGAAATAAAGAACAGAGAGGTATACAGTGAATGTTTGTGAAGAGAGATGTCAGGTTTTATTGTCTGTTGTGTATGCCATCCTTCCGAGCTCGATCAGTGAACATAGTGTTTTGTTTCACAGAAACTCACTGATAGATGTTCTGACTTGTGATTTCCTGTCTTTAATGTGTGCATGTTGACGTTTAAACTTGTACCCAAGTTTTCATTTTGTTGTGTTTTGTTCTTGAGCTGAGTCGTTGCTAAGGTTGGGCTCTGTAGTGTGTTAGACACCCCCCAGGCCACACTCACGTGTAACTGACACACACCGTAGAGCCTTTTGAATGTCACAGTCAAACCACCTGTTTTAAGATTGCCAAAAATACACTGTGAATGTCATTTTCGACACAATAAAATAAGAACAGGCCCGTCTACTTCACCGTTCTATATCATCATCCAACTCCGTACCTTTTTCTAGCTTTGCTGCACATCCTTTAAGCCTTCTGTCCCCAAAGACAGTCTCCTCCTTGAAAACACTTAATGTTTTGTTTTCCATCGTTTTCTATGATCCAGAATTCTATAAGCTCTCTGGGTGAAGAAATGTCTTCCCTTTGCATTCCAAAAGGTTATATCTTTCAACTTTAGACTGACACTCCTGGTTGCCCCATTATCCTGGTAGAGTTTTATAGGTTTCTGCAAGATGCCCTCTCCTTTTTCTTAACATTGGTGAATATAGTCCTAACTGATCCAGTTTCTCTTCTTCTGTTGGTTCTTCCATTCCCAGGAATCTCTCTGATAAACCTTTGTTCCACTCCCTCCGTAGCCAGGACATCTACCGTCCGATAAGAAGGCCAAAACTACTCACAGGTGTGATCTCACCAAGGCTCTGTACAATTGCAACAAGACATACCTACTCTGGTTCTCAGATCCTCTCACTATGAAGGCCAGTATGCCATTTGGCATCTTTACCAGCTGCTGACTCTGCATGTATAATTTCAGCGATTGGTATACAAGGGCACTGGGTCTTGCACTTTCCCCCCTTTTGATCACTGTTCAGGTGGTAATCCGCCTTCCTGTTTCTGCCACCATAGTGAATAATTTCACATTTATCGACATTATACTTCACCTACCATGCATTTGCCTGCTCACTCAATTTGTCCAAATCACATTGAAGTATCCCTCTGTATAGTCCTCACTGTTCACTCTCCCACTCAGCTCACTGTCATCTGTGGACTTGAAGATATTACATTTAGTTCCCTCGTCTAAATCATTAACATACATTGTGAATAGCTGAGTCTGAGCATTGTTTTCTGCGGAACCCCACTGGTCACTAGTTGGCACTCCAAAAATGACCCTTTTATTTCCACCTTGTTTCTTGTCTGTGAACCAGCTCTCCATCCATGTCGGTACACTAGCTCCACCTTTAATTTTCCTTGTTAATCCCTTATGAAGATCCTCATTGAAAAGCCTTTGAAGTAAACCACATCCATTAACCTTCCCCTTTAAATGATTACATCCTCTCAAAATGCCAAAAGCTTTGTCAAACGTGATTTCCCATTCATATCCAAGCTGACTTGGCCCAGTCCTGTCACTGTTTTCCAAGTGCTCTGCTTTTAAATCTTTTTTTATGGACTCTAGTATTTTCTCCACTACTGATGTCAGTCGATAATTTCCTGTTTTCTCTCTTGTTTAAACAGTAAGGTTACATTAAATACCTTCCAATCCATAGGAACTGTTTTGTAGAATTATGAAAGATGACCACTATTGCATCTGCTTCTTCTGGGCTGTCAGTTATTGGTCCAGGAATTTGGCCTTTAACACCATCAATTCCCAGAATTCCCCCATCATGATTTCCCCATTGATACTGATTTATACTAATACTAATTTATATTAATACTAATAGTTCCCCATTAATACTGATTTCCTTTAGTTACCCCCCCCCCCCCCCCGACATGTTGCTCCCCAACATTTTGGCACATTGTTTGTATCCCCCTTTGTGAAAACAAAAACAAAACCAAAACCAAACGGGCCAACTGGCCCATTCTCCGGTTGGTTCTTCAATGTATTGATCCAGAAAACCATCTTGTACTCACTGAAGGAATTGCTCCTTAATGATGTTGTTGATTTGATTTGCCCAATCTATATGCACATTTGATGCACCTAGTTTTGGATTCAGTGACCCTTCTTCCAGCATCCACAGTCTTTGTTTTTTTTTTATCTCGTCTGTCATCTCTTTGCTCCCCATTTAGAACTTACCCTGTTTTGAATGTATGGGACTTACATTCATCTTCACTAAACCTTTCTATTCCTATACGTATTAAAAACACCAATTGATCATAGCCAGCTTGTACCTCGTGCCATTTTAGTTTCCTCTATTTAGATTCAGGATTCCAGTCTCGGAGACAACTTCATCTTAATGAGAAATTTTATCATGTTATGGTACTCTTCCCCAAGAGACCTCACGCAGCTAGATCGCCAATTATTACTTTCTCATGATACAATGCCTAGTCTAGTATGGCCCGTTCTCCAGTTGGTTCTTCAATATATTGATCCAGAAAACCATCTTGTACTCACTGAAGGAATTGCTCCTTAATGATGCTATGAATTTGATTTGCCAAATCTATATACACATTTGATGCACCTAGTTTTGGATTCAGTGACCCTTCAGAACAATTCTGAATTCGAGCATCCACAGTCTTTGTTTTTTTTTGTTACCATCTTGGAGTCTTGTTTGTGGCCACAGAAACATCTATCTGTTCCCCTTAAAATTAAAGCCCTTATTACTTCGATCACTTACAGTGTGGAAACAGGCCCTCCCTCCGAAGCGCAACCCACCCAGACCCATTCCCCTACATTTACCCCATTCACCTAACACTATGAGCAATTTAGCATGGCCAATTCACCTAACATGCACATCTTTGGACTGTGGGAGGAAACCAGAGAATCCAGAGCAAACCCACACAGACACTGGGAGAATGTGCAAACTCCACACAGTCGCCTAAGGCAGGAATTAAACCCGGGTCTCTGGTGCTGTGAGGCAACAGTGCTAACCACTGTGCCACCGTGCCACCCACATGATGGTCTTCCCACACTTAGTCCTCCTCCCCTTGCATCAGAACCATCCATAATGCAATGAGATTGGGAGTTGCTACATACCTCTGACAGACCACTCTCCTTCTCTTCACCCCAACCCCTCCAACAATGTGTAAAGCAGAATGTCAGTTTTGCACAGGAATGGCCAAAAGAGACTCCTGCCTGCCTGCCTAGTTCACTTTCTTTGCCCATTGATCATCCAATTCTTCCTTGCCTGTGGACTCTGAGCCCACAGAGTGACCACCGCTCTGTTTGTGCTATTCATGATAGACTCAGCCTTCAGATATGCGACAGTTCCCCAGCACCACTGCACCACTATCTGATCCCACCAACCCCGTGCCCTCTGAGGCTCTGCTCCTGGATTCAGCAAACGATTGCTGATTCTAGCCAATTCCAATTGCAACGACAGACATTGGCCAGCCAGCAACACCCACATTAAGAGAAGAAGCTCCCTACCAGGTACGGTCCCGCTCTGCTCTCCAGTGCTCTGTCTAACCACCTGCACTGACTGGAGCTATGTTATATCTATTAAGGACAGTGATCACAGTCAGCTCATTGAGCATAGGTTGAATCTGGGGATTGTATGAATTAGCTCTCCACTTGGTTAACTCATTGAGCCTTTTGGTGGATACTTGTTTTGTTTGTTTTGTTTTATTCATTACCTGTCTTCCTTCATCTTACTGGGTGTAACATTATGATTTAATAATTCTGTGGCCTGATGACATCCTTTTGCAGGCAGAATCGAGATGTCTGTATACCTTGGAACAGGGGTGAGGTACACTTTGAACCAGCATCACCCAGTATTGTAGAGGAGCCAGGTGATGTGATGATAAGAATGATGCCCATCTTGAGGGCAAAAACCAGGAAGTGTAGGCAAAAGCTTAGGGTTGAGTATCAAGAGCTGGAGCCAGATGTAAAAACAGGACCTGGATTATTGTGGGTCCCTGGAATATTATTATGTGAGCTATGTGCAGAGAACGTTACAGCCCTTCAGCCCTCGATGTTGCACCAACCTGTGAAACCAATCTGAAGTCTATCTAACCTACACTATTCCATTTTCATACATATGCCATTCCAATGACCATTTAAATGTCCTTTTAAAGTTGGCGAGTCTACTACTGTTGCAGGCAGTGCGTTCCACGCCCCTACTATTCTCTGCATGCAACCTGACTCTGGGAGATACAAATGAGGGAGGTGAATATCTGACTGAAAGTGGAATTCTATTTCATGGAATTGCCATCAGCACTTGGATCAAAAGGGACTGTGCCAACAGAATGGGCTTCATCAGATTTGAACTTGGGGCATGTTTCCAAACAGTGAGGTCAAATAGAGTGGACTTGAGAACTTTGTAAACAAGTAAATAGTGGGGTAGGAGTTGGGAGAGGATTCGGTGGAGAAGATGGTGTAAATAATGCTGCATAAGTAAAAAGGGAAATAAATAAAGAAATAGTCACAATTGTACTTTGGCCACTGTTGGGGGAGGAGCAGGACAGATTAGGTATTGTGGCCTGTATAATAATCCTTTTGTATAACTGCAGAGTGTAAAAAGCAAAAAATTAAGTAAATTATATGTGCAAATTTAACTTGGAGATTGTAGCATGATAGTCCTATTGGAGACGTGACTACTAAATAGTCAGGACTCCACATATACAAGGTAATATACAAGCCAAGTTAGGACCAGAGTTGAGATGGATGAATAACTAAGAGTGATCATCCTATGATCAATCTAAAAGAAGAGTCTGAAATGAGAGGGAGTACAGAATGGCTGCTAAGTTTCTAGTTTTTGATGAGACCAACTGTGATGCTATGAGACAGTCAATAATACAGAAGATGATACACCGCATCCCATTTTCTGTTCGGGGCCACCTCAGCCTTCAGGGCTCAATATTGCATTCAATAATTTTAGAGTTTGAGACACCTTCTGCAATGTCCTTTACTCACCTGCACACCCCAGACCCTGTCATCATATGGGCTGCTTTCAGGACAGCTGACCCATTCTCTCTCTCCCTCGCACAAACCCCAGGAGCAACATTTTGTCCCGTCTGCCAGACTGTTATCCATGAAACAAATGAACTGTAAATGTTGGAAATCGAAAACAAAAACAGAAATTGCTGGAAAATCTCAGCAGGTCTGGGAGCATCTGTTGAGAGAAATCAGAGTAAACATTTTGGGTCCAGGGACCCTTGCTCAGAACTGGTGGTCATTAGGAAAATGTTGATTTTTATGCAGAAGGCAGGGTGGAGAGGGAGGGCCTAAGGAGTAAATGATGTGGGGATGGAGCCCAAAGAGAAGGAAGAACAGTTGGACAGACAAAGAAGTGGATGATGATCTGGTTGGGATGGTGAATGGCTACTAATGGGGACTGTTGGTGGCTAACAATGGGTTGTGTGTAATAGCAGACCATGTGATAACAAGGCCTGGTGTGTGGGGGTTGGGGTAAGGACATGGAGAAGGTGTCTCAAGCTCTATTATTGAACTCGATATTGAGTCCTGAAGGCTGTAGGGTCCCTAAGCAGAAAGTGAGGTGCTGTTCTTCCAGTTTGTGCTGAGCTTCTCTGGAGCACTACAGTGAGCCTGAAACAGAGATGCTGGCCAGGGACAGGGTGGTGAGTTGACATGGTAGGCAACCGGAAGCTCAGGGTGATGGCAGATGGAATGTAAATGTCCTTCAAAGCTGTCACCTGGTCTACGCTTTGTTTCCCTAAAGTAGAGGAGACCACATTGTGAGCAGCGAGTGTAGGAGACTAGATTCTGTGAAATGCAGGAAAAGCACTGCTTCACTTGGAAGGTATTTGGGTCCTTGGATAATGAGGAAGTAAATGGGCAGGGGTTACACCTTCTGCGATTGCTGGGGAAGGTGCCATGTGACTGTGGGAGAGTGCTGGGAGTAAAGGAAGTGTGTCTGGTTGTGGCATCTTGCTGCCGGTGACAGAAATAGCAGCTAATGCTCCTCGAGATGTGGTTGCTGGTGTGATGGTAGGTGAGGGCAAGGGGGACCCTATCACTGTGGGAAGGAAGAGGGGGGTGAAGACTGAAGTGCGGGAGATGGTCATACCCAGCTGAAGGCCCTGTCAACAGCAATGCTGGGGAATCCTCGGTTGAAGGAGAAGGTGGACATTTTGAAGGCTCCCTTTTCAAAGTTGGCATCATCAGAACAGAGATTGAGAAACTGGGAGAATGGAGTAGTCTTTTTCAGGACACAGGTGTGAGGATGTATAGTCAAAGTAATTGTGGACATCAAACAGCTTATAGTGGATATTAGTGGCCAGTCTATCCTCAGAAATGAAACAGAGATATTGAGAAAGGGAGGGGGTGGAGTCAGAGATGCAACAGGTGAAGGTGAAAGCAAGGTGAAAATTGGAAGTAAAATTGCTAAATGTTTTCAATTCCAGATGAGAGGGAATCAGCACAGGTGATATAATCGATACATTGGAGAAAGAGTTATGGGTGGTGGCATAGAACAGGACTGGAACAAGGAATGTTCCACGTAACTCACAAAGAGACCAGCATAACTAGGGCCCATCTGGGTGCCCATGGCCACCTCGCTGACCTGAAGAAAGTGAGAGGATATACAAGTTACTGGCAAGGCCAGAATTTGGTTCCCATCCTTAATCGTCCTTAAACTGAGTCAGTTGCGAGGCCATTTCAGGGAGTGGTCAGGAGTCCACTGCATTTAATGTGGATCTGGAGTCAAACTTAAGCCAAGCCAAGTCAAGATGGCAAATCTCCTTCTCGAACCTTACAACAGTTCATGGTAGTTTCATTATCACTGTTACCGAGACTAGTCAGATTCCAGATTGATTAGTTGAATTTAAATTCCAGCAACAGCCATGCTGGAATTTGATAGGTAAAAACAATGACTGCAGATGCTGGAAACCAGATTCTGGATCAGTGGTGCTGGAAGAGCACAGCAGTTCAGGCAGCATCCAACGAGCAGCGAAATCGACGTTTCGGGCAAAAGCATCCTGATGAAGGGCTTTTGCCCGAAACGTCGATTTCGCTGCTCGTTGGATGCTGCCTGAACTGCTGTGCTCTTCCAGCACCACTGATCCAGAATGCTGGGATTTGAGCCCATGTCTCCAGATTAGCCTGGGGCCTCTGAATCCAGTGATGTTACATGTAGGGCACCATGTTTCCCTTGCCCTTCTTGGTGATGAGAGACCACGCGTGTGGAAGGTGCTTTGATATGTTGCTGCTGTTCATCTTGTGTGTGATCTGCTGCTGCCACTCTGACGGTCAGTGGAGGAGGGAGCGCATGTTTCAGATGGGAGACCAGGTGCCTATCATGCAGGATGCTTGGTCCTGTTGCCAAACCAGACAACCATAGATGGCAAAACAGTAAGAGGTAACATTAAACAGGAAGAAAAGGCCCACAATGTTTGCCAACTAGTGTAGATTCAGAGATATAAGGAAAGCATTCAAGGCTGCGAGTGGTGACACCACAGACAGCGGAACAAGCTGCTAAATGGGACCATGAAGAACCTGCAAGGTATCTTGGTTGATTTTGGAGTTTTTACAATTTTGAGGAAGTAAAAGGTAGCTAGTAGGGAGTTACTGACCAGTTAGCAAATCTGTGAGTTCCTTCTAAAAAAAAAACTAGCCAAGGTGCTGTTGTAAATGAACGAAAGGAAATAGCAGCCATGTTGAAATTATTTTACAATGGGATTTAAAATGGAGAAAGAAGGCATCCCAAGAAACTGATATTGAATCAGGCATAGTGACTCACTAAAATTAATTTTTCATAAGTAGTATCAATGACCAAAGAAATAGTTATAGATCCTGAGGGTCAGATAGCTTCCATTTCAGGGTTGAAAAATGAAAGCATTTCAGATGCATTAGCTATGATCTTTACAGTTCCTCTTTATTTTGGGAATAATTTGTTTTGATTGGAAAGTGGCCCATAACATTCATACATCAGAATGTTCAGTAACATTTATACATCAGAATGGTCAGTGCGTGAAACCAGGGAGTTACTGACCAGTTAACAAATCTGGGAAATGACGAAAGACTATAATTGAAATAACAGTGAGATATGATTCTGGACAAAGGCAGCCAGGTTGGACTGGTGCAAGATAGATCACACCGAAGGGCTGGAGAGAGGATGATGAAGTGGATTTCTGAGACTTTTGATAAAGTCCTTTATCCTAGACTCAGGGTGTAATCTTTGTGTTGGTGCTTGGGGTTCAGGGAGCAAGGTGAGCTGGAGAACTAGATTTGAAGAGAGATCAAAAATCAGATTGTGAGTAACATGAATATTTGCAATCAAGTTCTTGAAACTTTTAAAGGTGGATTAAGCTTTTTGACGGTGACGTTCTCTGTAATATGTGTCTTGAGGTATACACCTGCATCAAAATGCTGGGCAGCAAGTGAGGTAGTCCTCTTTCTTCAGAATAGTTCAGGATCAATATTAACTCTGCCTTCTCTCTCTACTCAAGCTGCCAAACTTGCTGAATTTCTCCAGCAATTTCTGTTTTAGTTTCAGATCTTTGATTGTTCTTTGTTAGATGTTATTGAGGTAGTCATCTCCCTGCACTCTGAAGTGAGTAACCAGTGCATTCCCCTCTCTGGTGGGTGTTTGTCTATCCTATGCCTACGATAGAGATCAGGTGGCAATGGTTAAGGTTGCGCTGAGCGTAATAGACAGATGCTGTTTTAAAGTTAGCCAAGTATGGAAGCCTGTCTGGCCAGGGGAGTGCGGAGGACTGAGTGGGGAAGGGTAGAGGGGCCAGAATGTCTGCTGCCATCCCAAGAGCCTGGGAATGCAGAGTTATCATGGGGCCCTTTGAAATATGGGGACAGTACCTTTGATCTCAGAAGATAGCATGGAGCCATTGACTTCCTTCTCGCCTATCACCATACTCCCCGTGATTCAGGTTGTAAAGAAGACAGAACAGTGTAATCATACGAGAATAGCTAACCCCCATGCCTGGTGCTAAATTTGCATCCTAAATCAGGAGATGATGCTCTTAGGGCTGACATTGGTGCTCATGGAATTGAAGGCCAATTATTGACATGGTTAGGAAATTAGCTGAGAGGCAAGAGAACTCGAGTAGGGTTAATGGGCAGGGAACCACTTCATAATTGGCAGCTCGTATCCATTTGTATTCAGGCCACAACTATTCACCACATTTCCAAGTCTGGTAATGATACAGACAGTGCAAAGATTGGTAGTAATGTAGATATTATTCATCATTAGTGTAGATATTATTCATCATTGATGTGTGAGATTTGGACACCGCTGGCTGAGAAGCATTTATGGCTCATCCCAGGTGGTCTTGAGATGGTAGTGGCTGGGCTGCCTTTACAAGCCCCTCCAGATCCCAGGGTGTAGGTACCCTACTATGATGCTAAGGAGAGAGATCCAGCAATTTGACGCAGGGAGTGTGAAGGAATGTGATTTAGCTCCAGTGTGGGGCGTGGCTTGACAGGGAGTTTGCCATTGGTGGTATTCCTATGTATCTGCTGACCTTGTCCTCCTGGATGGTAGTGATTATGGGTTTGGATGGTACTGTTGGAGGAGCCTGAGTGACTAACTGTAGTGCATCTTGTGGATGGTGCACACTGTGCTTCAGTGCTGAAGGGAGTGAATGTTGAAGGTGGTCGATGGAGTGCCAGTCAAATGGGCTGCTTTACCCTGGATGGCATTAAGCTTTGTAATTGATGCTGGAGCTAAACCAATTGGTTGGTGAACAGCCATTGAGTCAGAGAGACCCACAGCACAGAAAAAGGCACATCTGATGATCAGAGCTGAAAATGTGGTGCTGGAAAAGCGCAGCAGGTCAGGCAGCATCCAAGGAACAGGAAATTCGGCGTTTCGGGCATAAGCCCTTCTTCAGGAATGAGGAAAGTGTGTCCAGCAGGCTAAGATAAAAGGTAGGGAGGAGGGACTTGGGGGAGGGGCGATGGAGATGCGATAGGTGGAAGGAGGTCAAGGTGAGGGTGATAGGCCAGAGTGGGGTGGGGGCGGAGAGGTCAGGAAGAAGATTGCAGGTTAGGAAGGTGGTGCTGAGTTCTGATGATCAGGTCTGTCCCTCAGAAATACCGCCACCTCACTATTCTAACTCCATTTTTCAGCACTTGGCCGTAGCTCTGTATGTCTTGGCATTGTAAGTGCGCATGTAGATACTTCATCAATGTTTTGAAGATTTTTGCCTCCACCAGCCTTACACTTCCAGATTCTCATCACCCTCTGGGTGAAAAAGTTTTTATCACAATCTCCTCTTAAAATTCCTTCCCCTTACCTTAAATCTATGGCTGCTGGTCATTGATCCCTCCGTTAGAGAAATTTCTACATAACCTATCGGTGCCCCTTAAATTTTATTAATTTCTATTGTGTCCCCTCTCAATCTGCTCTGATCTAGGGAAAAACCCCAGTCTGTCCAATCCCTCCTCATAACTGAAATTCTCCAGCACAGGCAACATGCTGGTGAATCTCTCTCTCCACATTCTCCAATGTTATCACATCCCTCCTATAATGTGGATTCCAGAACTGTACACAATACCCTAGCTGTGGCCTAACCAACATTTTATATAGTTCTAGCATAACATCCCCACTCTTAAACTCTCTGTGCCTCGGCTCACAAAAGCAAGTATCCCATATGGCCCGTAACCACTTTGCCTACCTATGCTGATAACTTTAGGGACCAGTGGGCGTGCACACCAAGGTCCCTCTAATCCTCGGTGCTTCCCAGGATCCACCATTCATCATGTACTCCCCTGCATTGTGTGTCCTACCTAAGTTCATCACCTCACATTTATCCAGTTGGAATTCCATTTGCCACTGACCAGCCCATCTATATCCTCTTGTTGTCACAGACTAACCTCCCCCACTATTTACCATCCCACCAATTTTGAATAGGCCGCATACTTACTGATCCACTCTTCAAGATTAAGTAATTTATGTGAGCCAGAAACAGTAAGGGTCTCGGTGCTAACCTGTGCCGCACCCCAGTGGACACACTTTCAGATGGAACCCCCCCCCCCCCCCGAACCTTCACCCTCTGCTTCCTGCCACTCAGCCAATTCTGGATCCAATTTGTCAAAGTTTCCGGGATCCCATGGGCTCTTTCCTTTGCTATCAGTCTCCCGTGCTGGACCTTATCAAAAGCCTTGGCTGAAATTGAAGTAAACCACATCAAAAGCATTGCCCTCACCTACACACCTGGTTACTTCCTTGCAATCATTAATCCATTTCCATTGTTTATTAATGAACTAATCCAGCTTTGGCCTGTGTGTACAGTTACTTCTGTATTCCCAAACATCTTTCCTTTTGCTTTGCTGCAGCTCCTCATTCACGTGTTGGCTGTTCCTGGGAAAAGATTCCGATTCTGCTGCCCAACAATGGTACATGGCACTGTCTCTCCATCCTTCCATGGCCTTTACTCTGCCAGACTGTTCATTCCATCACGGGTGCGCTGGGGTTTCCTTCAATTAACCATTTGGAAGACAAACGTCATTATTGTCAGATAAAGATCCACACCTTTTATAATTAGTTCCAATACTCCACGTGGCCAGTGAAGAATTTCACAACTTCTGTTTGATACTGCAATGAGCTTTCTCTGTAACCTCCTCATCACAAATACTGCCGACTCTTTCCTCGGTTAATCTGCGAATATTGTCATTCATGCTTTTGTAACTGGAGTATTCCAAAGTTATTTATCCCTCTCATGCTCAAACCTTGAATTCTTGCAAAACTCTGCTGTTTAGCTTTTAGTCCTGACTGACTGTGTCTGTTTCCTCTTGATCCTCCCATTTCATCCAATTGAAGATTCTCAGTGTTGTGTAAAGTCCCTTAATGGCCTTCTGCAACATTATAGACCTTTTCCAGGATGGTTCTCATGTCGAGTTATTTTTGAGGAGAAGTAACAAATGCATGTCCGAATGCAGCTGTTTGAGGACAGTAATGCACCTTGTTTGCAATGTGCTAGACTTCTCAATCCTTCCAATGTGATGGAGTTGGTGTAGCTCAGTTGGCTGGATGGCTGGCGAGTGATTGTGATGAGTGGTGGTGAGTGATGCCATTAGTGAGAGTTCAATTCGTGCACCAGCTGAGGTTACCATGAACGTGTCTCCTCAACCTCTCTTCTTGTCCTGAGGCATGGTGACACTCAGGTTAAACCAGTCGGCTCTGTCTAATGCGAGAGCAACTGTATCTAGGTAGGACTAGTGCGAATCTACCTTCCAATGTTCTCGTATCTGTATATACTCCATGTGTAATATATGCACAGGCAGAATTTCTAAGTAATTAACTGCACGTATAGAAATATTAATCCATCTACTGCAGTAGCACCACCTCATACTGAGAAATTGCCTTGTTCTGTTCAATAGGTGAGCACAGTCCATGTATCCAAACTGCCAGTACTGTGCTGCCATCAACAAATTTGTCAACTTTGAAGATCACTGACTCCTGTGCGACCTTACTACAACAGGAAGAAACAACTGTTTTAACCAACCAACAAGCAGCCTCTGCACATGGTGGTATGTATTGTGATGAACTGTGAAACATGTGTGTCCTACAGAAAAGAACAGGCTTTGTGTGCCTTTTTCAGATAACTTAACTCTCTCTAACTTTCCACTTTTAAAAGGTGTGTAATCTAATTCCATTTTAAATGCCATGACTAAAATATAAATTAGAGTGGTGCTGGAAAGGACAGCAGGTCAGGCAGCATCCAAAGAGCAGGATGCTTAAAATATAATCCAACGACACCTTGTTTTTTCATTATACATTCCTCTGATATGGGCATCACTGGCCATTTATTACTCCTCTTTAATTTGCCCAGGAGGCAATCAAGAGTCAACTATGTTGCTGTGGGTCTGGAGTCGCATGGAGGCCAGACCAGGAGTTTCGTACACTAATGTGAACCAGAAGGGTTTTCCTGACAATCAACAAGGATTTCATGATTATTATTAAAGTCTTATGCTGAACATAGATCTTCAAAACATCAAACGTTAAAAATTCCAAGTCATGTTTCATATATCTATTGACATTCTTTTTGAGATATGGCAGGGAGTTTGGTAAGACTCAAGGATATATAATTAAAGTAGATGAATGAAGGAATGTCAGTGAGTATACATAATGCACTTTATTACTGTTGCACTGACACATCTATTTATGTGAAAGAATGTTCATTGGCAAAGTGGAATAAGAAAAGGTCTTGGTGGCTATAGCCAAATATTCATTTGAAATCGAGTTTTTTTTTTTAGAATTACTATAGTGTAGAAACAGGCCCTTCGGCCCAACAAGTCCACACCGACCCTCCGAAGAGTGTCCACCCAGACCCATTACCCTACCCTCTAACTCTACATTTCCCCTGACTAATGCAACTAACTTACACATCCCTGAACACTATGGGCGATTTAGCATGGCCAATTCACCTGACCTGCTGCATGTCTTTGGACTGTGGGAGGGAACCGGAGCACCCAGAAGAAACCCCCACAGACACTGGGAGAATGTGCAAACTCCACACAGACAGTCGCCCAAGGCTGGAATTGAACCTGGGTCCCTATTGCTGTGAGGCAGCAGTGCTAACTGCTGAGCCACCGTGCCGCCCTAAATAGTTTCTTTCAAAACTATTGCCAACAGTGGTGTTTGACAGGATCAGACTAATTTGTCTGATTTTTCACTTGGATTATTGAACACAATTGAGTTAGTCTGCCTTCCGCACTAGGAAATGTTCAGTGAGGAATTGAGGATGTTGATCTCAAGTTTTAGCAGAGCTTCCTGGCATTCATACTTATGCTCTTGGTAATGTAAAGCAGTGGGGATATGAGCAAATTAACTGGAATATGAGCTTGGAAAAAAATGCTGGAGATCACAGCAGGTCAGACAGCATCCACGGATGCTTGTGAAAGTTTTCACCTTGCACTCATTAGATGCAAGAATACCACATTTCAAAGGAAGTACCAATTTATAGTGTTTGAGAAAAGGGATAGGGATCATTTCGCAAGTCAATTTAGATTGTGCAACAGAGCAAGATGGCTTTGTGCTATTCAGTTTTTGAATGCGAACTGATTGAATGAGCAGAATCAAAGATCATAAAGCAAGATTCACTAAATTACCTAGTGTATGATTCAGAATAGTTTTTAGGGTAAAAAATTTAGTTTCATTGTAACTGAGGAACTTGCACATTTGAATAGATGTGGTATAAAGTCAGGAAAAGGTCACTTGCCTTTTAGTTCAGATTGTGCTGTTTATTTTGCATGATGCGTTGTAAAAACTTGTTTTGTGTAAGTGTGTATTTTAGTTTTGCTTATGCACCCTTGAGTGTTTTTGAATCGTGCATCATCCCTACCCAAGTAATAACAGGCACCTGACTCACACTTCTTGTAACTGACGATTAAATGTCATATGGGAGTGGCCCACGGTGTTTCCCAGTTATAGGGAAGGCTCTTGCTTCTTTTCTGGATAGATCCCAACTAACAAGCCATCTGACGCAAACTTTCAAACTCAACCACAAGGTGTTGGAGTAGAAGTAGGCAATTCAGCCTATCAAACCCACTCTGTTGCTCAATGAGATCTTAGGGGCTCTGATCAACTCCCTTCTGATCCTTGTCTTCAATAATCCTCCATTCCCTAACTAGTTAGAAATCTGCCTGTCTCAGCATTGAATATACTTAACCCTTCAGTGTTGGCAACTGCTTAAAACAAATTTCTGCAGATTCATTGCCTACTGTGTGCATGTGTGTGTGAGAGAGAGAGTCTTCCTTATCTTGCTCTTAAATAGTGACCTCTTACTCTGAGATTACGTCTAAAATCTTAGACTCTTCCATGACAGGAGACAACATGGATGTAGGTTTGCTCACTGAACTGAGGGGTTCATTTCCAGACCTTTCGTCACCCTAACAGGTAGCATCTTCAGTGGGTCTCAGGCGAAACAGTGCTCATGATGCCTGCTTTCTATCATGTACACTGCTTTGCCTGAGGCCCACTGATGATGGTGACGAAACATCTGGAAATGAACCTCTCAGCTCAGCGAACAAACCTACATCCAGAACTTCAACCTGAGTTATAAATCTTCTCAAAACTCGCTCGGAGACAATATGTCCACATCTTCCCTTTCAATGCCTCCTAAGAAACTTTTATATTTCAATAATGCCTCCTTTTTTTCTTCTAAACTCTTATATATAATGTATCTGTGTAAGGAGTTTTCACAAATTCACCATATACGTTTTTTTTGCAGTGCCTTCGAGCAATACAAGTACACTCAAGTCCATAATGAAAAAGAAAGATAGCCCAAGAAAGCATGAAACAAATGGCACAAGGAAAAACCTTCAGTTTGTTGGTGTAAACGGAGGGTGAGTGGACAGCTTTCATCTTAAATTTGGTGAATTGTTCTGACTCATCACAAATAACAGCCATGAGTCTCTCTTATTTGAATTTTCAGATATATTACCCATAGCAAAACTCTTGTTAAAAGTGGTTGGCTCATAAGAAATCAGAATGGCTAGTTCAGAATTTCAGAAACATGAAAAGCTGAGAAAATTCAGACAGCTGGATTTTGCTAAGAGAAATTATTATCTCAATGCTAATGACAGGAATGGATAAATTTGCCTGATAGAAAATATGATAGTTGTTTTTAAAATGACATTTCTAGTCTCATTGAGTAAAATGGAAATGACCTGTCAGAGGAAGATCATGTAAGATCTTAAAGTATAGAGTTTGTGGCTAGTATGATTGTGTTCTGAATTACATTTGTTATTTGAGTTTACACGAAAATGATGCCTGTGTAAAAGCAGAAGGCTGGAACTGTTAATCACTGTTACATGGTTTATCCCTTTAAGGTAATGTTGACAGTACCTTTGATTTATGTACACAGGTCACACATGCATGTGTGGTCTCTGCTCATAAGCCAAAGATACTGAAAACATTACCTTTAAATGTGCTTCTGAGGAAGGAGTTACTATTTTCAATGTAGCCTGTCAATCCCCTTATTAAACATTTCCACTGGAATGGACTGTCCACATCTGATACCTTAGTTTGGAAGAGAAAAAAAACAAATCATTAAGCTGTTAATTCAAATGTGTGAATGTTATAACTTGGCATTGTGGAATCATAGAGATGTACAGCACAGGGACAGACCTTTTGGTACAACTTGTCCATGCTGACCAGATATCCTAAATTAATCTAGGCCCATGTGCCAGCATTTGGCTCATATCCCTCTAAAGCCTTTCCTATATGTATACCCATCCAATGTTGTAATTGTACCAGCCTCCACCACTTCCTCTGGCACGCTGCCCTGCTAGACCTTGGATGCCTTTGATTTCCCAAGTGCTGTTTTCCCTTTCTGAGCCTGAGTTTAATGCATCTCAAGCTAGCTCGCTCACATGTTTACCTTCTCTCTGATTACTCTTTTCCCTGAATTGATGGAAATTCTGGCCAAGAAATAAAACTACTATCACCAGAAACAAGCAGGTCAAGTCAGATGCCTGCTTGTGTTTTGAGGCAACGATGGTAGAATCAGTGTTGATGTAGTCTCAGAGGCGAAAGATTATTAATGAGTAATTAGTTGTCGTATTTTGAGGTGCCATGGAGTGGCGATGCAACTCTGAAAGTTCAAACTTTGAGAGTACTGGAGAAGAAAATTCTAGTGTTTGACCAGGATCATTGGAATGTTAAGAGTGCTGTGGTAATGCAGGAAACGAGAAGAAGGTGGATTGATCACCTGGGGCTGGGTGGGGTGTATCCCAGGCTGATGAAGATAGCTCTGAGGATCATTTTCCATTTCTCACTGGATACGGGTAAGGAGCCATCAGACAGAAGGTCTGCAAACGTCCCATTGTTTCAAAAGGATGTGAGGGATAGACCACTCTGTCTTCAGTCCAAATTATTAGAATCAGTTGTGAAAGACAGGATAAACTTCAATTAGAAAGACACAAATAATCAGGGATAGCTTGATTGAGAGGAGCATACATCTTACTAACTTAGTTGGATTTTTTGAGAAGTTAGTAAATCGGATCAATGGAAGTAGTGCGGTGGTTGTTGCTCACGTGGCTTTTCGAACGGCATGTGGCAAAGTTCCACCTGACAGATAGGTCAGAATAATTAAACCCCATGGAATAGGGGAGATGTAGCAAGGTTGGTCCAAATTGGTTTAGTATCAGAAAACAACGAGTAATGGTTGATGGATGTTTTTGTGATTAGGAACCAGTTTCCACGCAATCCTCAGGGCTCAATATTGCTCACTGGCTGTTGTATATATTAATAATTTCAAATTAATTGTGGGAGATATGAGATGACAAAAACTTAGTGGACAGTGAAGAAGGTTATCTAAGGTTACAAAAAGATCTTGATGAACTGGGTGAATGGACTAAGAGTTTAATTTGGATAAATGTAAAGTATTGCATTTTGGTAATAAAAACAAGGTCACGATTTATACAATTAACAGTAGGGTCCTGCATAGTGTTGTAGAGCAGAGAGACCCAGGTACATAATTGTTTGAAATTTGCATCACAGGTAGGCAGGGTGGTTAAAAGGGCATTTAGCACGCTTGCCTTCAATGCTCAAACCTTTGAGTATAGGAATTGGGATGACATGTTGTGGTTGTACAGATTTTAGTGAGATCCCTTCTAGAGTACTGTGTGCAGTTTTGGTCACTATTGTAAGAAGGATGTTAATAAACTGAAGAGGGTTCAGAAAAGATTTACTATTATGTTGCTGGGAAAGGAGATTTGAGTTTCAAAAACAGACAGAAAAGCTGGTATTTTTCACTGGAACATAGGAGGTGAGGTTGAGTTTACTGAGGTTTATAAAATCATGTGGGGTATAGTTAAGGTAAATGATAAGGGCCTTTTCCCTAGAGTGGGAGAGTTCAAAATAAGGGGGCATATTTTCAAGGTGAGAGGAGAAAGATTTAAAAGGACAGCCTTTTATTTTACACAGTGGCTCGTATGTGGAATGAACTGCCAGAGAAAGCAGTAGATGCAGGTACAGCCACAATATTGAAAAGACATTTGGATAAGTTCATGAGTGGGAAAGGTTTTGGAGGGATATGCGCCAACTGCAGGCAGGTGAGATGAGTTTAATTAGGAATCCTTGTAAGCCTGGGCTGCTTGAACTAAAGGGTCTGTTTCCGTGCTATATGACTCTGACTGTGTTGTTGGTTATGAGAGGATAGCAACTCAGAAATGGTGTGCCGTATGGGCTGAGAAGTGGCATATGGAATTCAGTCTCAAGAAACGTGAGGCAATAAATTCAGGAAAAGCAATAAATGGGAATTGTGATGTGAAGTATTGTGTGTATCATTTTCTTTTTAAGATTTGGAGATGCCGGTGTTGGATGGGGTGTATAAAGTTAAAAATCACACAACACCAGGTTATAGTCCAACAGGTTTAATTGGAAGCACACTAGCTTTCGGAGTGATGCTCCTTCATCAGGTGATTGTGGGGAGCTCAATCAAACTATCACTGTATTCTAACAGATGAAAGGCTTAACAGACAATCAATTTTTCCATGTATAATTTCAGTTACATCACACTGCAAATTTTTGCTATAAATTCTGTGTTACGATCGAGCCCTCCACGATCGCCTGATGAAGGAGTGTCGCTCTGAAAGCTAGTGTGCTTCCAATTAAACCTGTTGGACTATAACCTGGTGTTGTGTGATTTTTAACTTTTTTTTTTAAAGAGTTTGGGTTTGTGAGTTAGTAATGGTGGGTTTTCTGTGTGTCTGAAGTTAATTATTTACTTGTAATCTGTCTGTAGCCATGGTGATTTCTTTCAAAAACAATCTTTTGGGTCTGTCTTTAGAGTGAATGGCCTTTGTGCACAGCGAATGTACTTGTAATTTTTGGGGTTGTCTTGTGACCCAGCATGGTAAGTAATGGGCCTTAGTGTTACAGAGCTTTTTAGTTAAATTTAAGGGCAACACCCAGGTTACAGAGGCAAAGTTATTGTTTCACATCTTTTTACTTTGAGCAAAATAGTCCTATGAAGTCCTTGGAACAGGATGGCTGTGTAGACAGGTGCTAATAATAAATAAGATAAGAGCCTATGGTGTTCGGAACAAGGTAGAGTCATAGAGATGTACAGCATGGAAACCTGTCCATGCCGATCAGATATCCCAACCCAACCTCGTCCTACCTGCCAGCACTTGGCCCATTTCCCTCCAAACCCTTCCTATTCATATACCCATCCAAATACCTTTTTAAATGTTGCAATTGTACCAGCCTCCACCACATCCTCTGCCAGCTCATTCCAGGTACTGGCATGGATAGAGGATTGGCTGAATGACAGAAGGTAGAGAGTGAGGATAGTGGAGCATTTTTTCAGGATGGCAGTCAGTGACTAGTATGGGTTCCCCAGAGGCCAATGTTGGGATCACTTCCCGTTATACATTAACCACTTGGACAAAGGAACTGTGAGGGCATTGTTGCTAAGTTTACAGATGACATAGAGAGAGGTGGAGGGACAGGTAGTGTTGAGGAAGTTGAAATTGGAAAACATTTGGACAGGCTAAGAGATTGGAACAAGAAGTGGCAGATGGAATGCAATGCAATGTGGGAAAATATGATGTTATGTACTTTGGTCGGTAGAATAGAGGTATATTTTGGATTAGTGGTGCTGGAAGAGCACAACAGTTCAGGTAGAATCAGAGGAGCAGTAAAATCGACGTTTCGGGCAAAAGCCCTTCATCAGGAATACAGAATACAGATTTTTTTTTTAACCTAGAAAGAGGTAGAGACTGTTTTTCTAAATGGGAAAGGCTTCAGAAACCTGAAGCCCAAAAAGACTGGGGCATCCTAGTCCAGGATTTTCTTTAAAGTTCACATACAGGTTCACTTGGCAATTAGGAAGGCAAATACAATGTGAGCATTTATTTCAAGAGGACTAGAATAAAAGGGAAGGGATGTACTGCTGAGGCTGTATAAGGCTCTGGTCAGACCACATTTGGAACATTGTCAGCAGTTTTGGGCCCTGTATCTCAGGAAGGATGTGCGGTCTTCGAGAGAATCCAGAGAGGGTTTACAAGAATGGTGATGAGGATGAACTGCTTATCATATGAGGACTCTGGGTCTGTACCCTATGAAGTTGAGAAGAATCGGGGGGATCTGATTGAAACTTTCAGGTAACCGAGGGACCTGGACAGAGTGGATGTGGAGAAGATATTTCCATTAGTAGGAGAGACTATGATCCAAGGATACAGCATCAGAGTGACAACTCTATTGAACTGAGATGAGGAGGAATTTCTTCAAAGGGGGTGGTGATTCTGTGGAATTCATCACTGCAGAGGGATATGGTGACCAAGTCAATTTTGTGTATTTAAGACAGAGATAGATAGGTTCTTGACTGGTAAGGAAATCAAAGCTTACAAGGAAAAAGCGTGAGATCAAGTCCAGTCCATGATCGAATGATGGACTGGACTTGATGGGCCAAATGGCCTAATTCTGCTCCTGTATCTTGTGGTCTTGTGACCTCATGAGAAGGGAAAGATGTACGATGAGGTAGGTTCACTTATTGACAAGCTAGTTAGTCCCAGATCAGACATTGGGTAAAACCTCGAGTTCCCTTGAAGTGGAGTATTTTAAAGCCCAAGTGTATTATACCTCCAGGAAGGACCTATCTGTAGCTTCAGTGTAAAAGTTGAAGTCACAAGTCACTTAAACTCTACTGAAGTGTTGGACACAGAGATCACAGTTTATTATATTAGTGGTGCTTTGGTAACTGTACCAGGAATGTGTATTGCGTGATTTACAAAATCTGTTGTATTTCTTTTCAATTTATCAAGGAGTTTTGGGATCAGTGGGATTTATGCGTTTATTGTGTATTTAAAATCTTTGAATTTGTATTATCAGTGGTCAACTTGGATCATTTTATTTTAACTTAATTTCTTTGGTCAAAACTTTCATTTTACTATTAAAGCAAATTCTGCAGCATTGTGTGCTTATATTTCATAATGGGGCCAGTTTGTTAAAACCAAAACAGACCAAAATGAGATCTGTTGAACCAGGTTCCTGTCTGGCTGCTGGGTTGTCCAGTAATAACATCAGCTTGGATTATAACCGAGGTTTTGTATTTGTGATTCAATGTGCGCGTTTATTGGAGATTTAGCACAAACGTGAACATTCCAAAGACAGCAACTGCCCTGACATTTCCTGCAGCTGATTCTTGGGACACAGGTTGTGTCTGTGGCCATATTCCCTTTTGCAACGGTTTGATGTGCAAAGGGGAAGACATGTGGAGCACCTGCAGCAGATCATGTTGTCGTAGTGATATTTCTGAGCAAGAATACAGAGGGAGGGGTCCAAATCAGCACCTCTCAGGCGCAGCACCCTATGGAGACTCCACTCTTTCTAGATGCTGCAGACCGATAGCGTGCGGCCATTTGCTTCCCAGAGAAGGTTAAACGTTGCTGGTTCGGGGGAATTCCTCTCCTTGTCCTGGAACTTTGCCTCACATTCTCGATGGTGTCACTGGGCTTCACCTTCAAAGTGATGGTTTTCCTGGTCAGTCTTCACAAAAATCTGAATTGTGCCAACGCAGGAGGCCCTGAATCAGACATCAGAGCGTGGAGAGTAAGTGAGAGGCCTTGGGATCCATGACCACAGGTTCTTGAAGGTAGCAGAAAAGGTAGTTAGGGTGAAGCGCTTTCCTTCATTGGGCAGGTTATAGAATAGGAATGCTGCCTCTATATAAAACACTGCCTAGACCAAAGCTGAAATTTTGTGTACACTTCTGGTCGTTGTATTACAGGAAAAACATAATCACTCTGGAGAGAGTACAGTGGAAATTTACAAAAATGTAGCTGAGGTTGTAGCTGTGGGGTAAGATTGGGTAGGTTTGGGTTGTTTTCCTTAGAATACAGAAGCTTGACAGTTATGTTAATTGAGATGTGGAAAATTCCAAGCAGCCTCGATAGTGTCAATAGAAAGACCTGCTTTTCCTAGCAGAGATATCAATAACTACAAAACTGACTTAAGATGACCATCAGGAGGGGATATGAAGCTTTGTTGTTTACTCAGAAGGTGATGAGTGTCTTGAATTCACTGTTGGATTGATGGAAGATGAAACTTCCAACTTGATCAAAAGCTACCTGGATCTACACCTGAAGAGCTGTAGACCACAAGGGTATGGACCAGGGACTAGGAGACGAGGTTAGAATATATAGACAGTTGGATGTTTAGCTTGGTCAGTGCAGACACAATGGGCCAAATAGCCTCTTTTTGTGCCATAACATTTATTTTGTTCTATGTCAGGGACAGGAGAGGGTCTCTGGATGTGTTGATGTTTAGGGAAATGAACTTTGGATTTACCTACTCTAGTCTAGAGGTAATGATGAAGTGAAATCAGAACATTGCAAGCAAACTTTCTTACCATTATTGCCAATGGATGGAGTGGGAAGCAGAGACCAGCATCTTTTCTGATTGTGAAGAACGAGTGACGTGTAAATGTGCTGATATTCGTTTAATTTTCCTTTCTGTGTAAAGTAGGTTAAGCAATTAATTTTTCTTACGCGTAATTGCTGAGAATTTTCCAGTGTTACAGTGCCACAGATACATGAAAATGTTGTACGTGTCCCTTTTAGTTCTGAAAAGTTATGCTCCATCTAATAGAAGTTTCATTTCAAAACAGTGGGCTGTTTGTGTATGTTGGCACAATGTTTGAAAATAATTTGTACTTCCTTTTACCGGGAACTTAATTACAGCATGTTTTTTGGCTGCTTGTCAAATGTAGTGTTTTGGCTAACGTTTAATGTGTTTACCCAAAATTAATCAAATAATTTTATTTTCTTAGGTATGAGACCACGTCCAGTGACGATTCTAGTTCGGATGAAAGCTCAACTTCTGAATCAGATGATGAATTTGAGGATCAAGTGTATTCTAAGGACGAAGTTGAGATTAATCATGAAAAGCTGCCAGAGGGCCCTGATCTGTGTCAGACTGAAACCGCAAACATATCGAATGAGAAAGAGATTGCAGTGTCGGGAGGAAGTGAAAAAGAAGCTGACAAAGTGGAAATAAGGGACAAGTATAACCAGTTTCATGAGAAATATCCAATTTGTATGAAACGAAATTTCATGTGCATGGAGACCAGATAGTCATTTAGAAAGATAATACAAATCCCAAAGTACTACTGTTTCTGATGTGCATCCGATGGTTCATTTTCCAGTAACTTTTAATTGCAGACGAAAACTCAAAAGTTCTTTCCCATCCACTGCTAACACATTTGTCATAGGATCATACAGCACAGAAACAGACCCTTCGGTCCAACCAGTCCATGCTGAACATAATCCCAAATTAAACTAGTCCCACCTGCCTTCTCCTGGTCTATATCCCTCCAAACCCTTTCCTATTTGCGTACTTATCCAAATGTCTTTTAAATGTTGCAACCATAGCCACATCCACCACTTCTTCAGGAAGTTCACTCCACACGCGAACCACCCTCTGTATAAATAAAGTTGGCCCTCATGACTTTTTAAAATCTCTCTCTCCTCTCAACTTAAAAATATGACCCCTAGGCTTGAAATCTTCCATCCTAGTGAACAGACACCGATCATTCACTCTGTCTATACCCCTCATTATATAAAACCTTTTATAAGGTCATCTCTCAACCTCCTTTGTATTATTAATATTTATCACATTTCCTTGAATATATTAATCTGAGCTGTTACTTTAATTGCAAGATATAAAGGAGAATTGGGTGGTTTTATCCTTAGGAGAAGGCAAAATACAAACTGCCCAGGGTCATTCCTGCTTCAGTGAATTGTTATTGTCAGAAACCTGGGACCAAATTACCTGCCTTCTGATTAACTTGGGGAGTAGTGAATGAGGCAGATTTGCTAATAAAAGAAAGGGTAATGCATTTTTTTGCTCTCAATAAATATATTTTGTTTATGCTTTTTAAACAATAGGTATGAGTTAAGTGAGAAGGTGTTGTCGGCTTGCAATATCCTGAAAAAGCAGCTCAATGATCCAAAAGCAATGGCAAGCAAAGAAGTGGTAAGCTTAAGTTAAGTTTCAGTGTTCTTCCAAGATGATACAGGACATTTACAAATGTGCAAGTTTAAATGCATTTCAAGAGCAATATGCCTGTGCATCTTCAATTGATGCTGTTTCCACAGTAATGTAATGTAAAAAATGTGGAGCATGGTTCCTGGAAATATTTAGAATATGTGGATAAAATAGTATAAGGTGCTTTTAAAACAAATTAGATTTGAATACACTTTATAGCCCTTTTGCAATGGTCTTCCTATAGAATCCAGCAACCAAGGATGAATAGCAATATTCATTATATTGTCGAGAATTTTACTGGATTCTGATTAGATTACATTCAATTCCCTACAGTGTGGAAACAGGCCCTTCGGCCCAACATGTCCACACCTACCCTCCAAAGATTAATGCACCCAGACTCATTTCCCTTCTTTTACCCCTGACTAATGCACCTAACACTGTGGGCAATTTAGCTTGTCATTATTTGGAATGGGGGAGGAAACCCACACAGACACTGGGAGAATGTGCAAACTCCACACAGACAGTGGCCCAAGCTGGGAATTGAACCTGGGTCCATGACGCTGAGAGGCAGCAGTGCTAACCACTGAGCCACTGTACCACCCCATCATATTTGGACATCAGAGACGATATATATTGTACTTAAATTTAAGAACTTAAGCTGTTAAGGTGGATTATATATAGATGGTGGAGCAAAATGTAGTCTATTTCAAAAATAGTGGCTTATCTATTGCATTAGGTTGTGGGAAGATTCAGAGAATATGTAAAACATTTGCATTTATGGAACAGATTTTCTTACATTAATTTGATTTTTCTAATGACATTTTAAGATAATTCATCCATATGAAACCTAATTTAAATGTTGGAGACCCTTCTTTTCTTTCATTTGTCAATTGCAATTCATTATGTGTTTAACAATTTAGTTATTGATACTTAGATTTTAATTGGGTAGGTAAGACCTTGCTTAACAGTAATATAGTGTACTGTGCTCTATTTCAATCATAAAGGTTATCAAAATGATCCATTCACTCATTGTCTTCATGTAATCTTTTGAACTCTTTCATGGGATGTGGACAACATTGACTAAGCCGATATTTATTGCTATCCTAATTGCCCAGTGAGTGGCCTTCTTGAACTGCTGCAGCCTTTGTGGTGCTGTCAGGGAAGGTTCTTCATAAAGTTTCATGTTATTTAATCCTGAAGCTACTTATCACCAAGTGGAGTGCTATGTTTCTTAATATAGAACTTGATGTGAATTTCACAGAGACTTTGCCTGAACAATATTCAGCATGAATGGTTCCGTGTATCTAGTCAGAAGTTGGCAGTTCCCACCATGGTTGAAGATTACTTGGCTGGATTCAGGGAGATTTCAGCAGAAGTCCTGAAATATGTGGTCAACATGGCAGATGGAAATGGAAACACAGCCCTTCACTACAGTGTGTCTCACTCAAATTTTGAAATTGTCAAGTTGCTTCTGGATGCAAGTATGTTGAATATCTTAATTCTTTGCATGTTTGTATTAATGCTGCTGACATTATTTTCAGAAGGTTGATGATGTACACTGTGTTTGTAATATAATCTCCATTACTAAGCATCAAGAATATCAAGGTTGTGGGATAGGGCACATCTCTGCCCTTGAGCATGCTAAGTAAAACCCCTGCTCTGAAGTATGAATAACATACAACTACCAAGAAAGGAATAATTCCATCTTTGCTATTTGTGGCATCTCTTTGAGAGTCAACAATCACGTGTGTGACAGTTCTCTGAAAGGCAAATTGTCCAAGGCAGGTAGCACTCACTGGGGTAAAAAAAAATCACTTTCCGGGTTTGGGCAGACTAACCGAATGGAAGACAGACACATCCCAGGGATAGCTTGTGTGCTGAGATATCCAGAAATCCAGTCAAAAACACATTGGATGCTTGCAAGGCTAACATGAAGATCCTAAATGTTAAACTTTGTATCTGGGAAACAATAGTCAATAAAGGAGGAAAATTATGACATTTAATCATGAGCTAGAATGCACTACCCTGTGGTAAAGGCGTCAACCCCAAAAACCACAATCCACAACAAGGTTAGCTGCATTAGTTAGAGGTAAAATGTAGAGTAATAGGTTTGAGGAATGGGTCTGGGTGGCTTACTTGTTGGAGGATTGGTGTGGACTTGTTGGGCCGAAGGGCCTGTTTCCACACTGTGGAGATTCTATGATAACTAGCTCCTATCTAAAACCTGCCTCTCATGAAGATTGGTCTCTTCAGTCATTTGCAAAAGTGCATCACATGAAACTAGCCCATCCACACTGGATGTGCTGGATACCTTAGGCAGAGGAAAGGCCGCTGATGGTGAGAGATGTTAACACAATTTGTCATGAATGCTAAAAATCTCTTTCAAACGTCTACACTGTTTTGAAAAAATATCCAGCAGCAAATATGAATGATACTGTTTTAAAGACATGCTGTTCTACTGATTTGAATATTTTAAAATATTTTAGATGATTTAAAATCTTTTTTTTAAAGAAGGCAGGACAGGTTATCAGTATTTGGTGTTCTTGCTTGATTCATTGTGGTATCTCGCACCAGATGTGGCTTCAGCGATTGAACATTTTCTAATGCTTGCCCCACCGGGTTTTACAGCATGATATGTCATGGCTGACATTTCAGTGTTAAGGAAATAAATAAATTAAATGTCAAGAAGTCAGTCTTCATTTTTGAGTGACAAGTACCTGTATTATGGAAATTTATTAAACAGATTGATGGATAGGCATATGCTGTCCTTTCTAAACCCAACTATCTATTCCATTCTTGTATCTGACATGGCAGGACAGGCGAAAGGGAAAGGGAAATCCATACTGATGGAACAGAGACTTGACTATTGTTCTAAGAAGCTAAAGATACAGTATGCACCTTTTGGATTGTAAAACATTTTTGGTTCAAATTATTGGATTAGTGAGAAATGTGTCTTACTGTACACATGCTGGTTTATCATTTACTGTTTATGCTTCACATTGGAAATGTATCTGGTGAAATGGCTTGTTTTCTAAGTGCAAGAGTATTGGGCCAGAATTCACTCTGTGACAAATTAGCCTTTGTTTTCCATGAGCTTTTGCACTGTAAGTTACAGGTTAATTGTAGCACGGTGCCCTTAGGAGTTACAATTGTGCAGCTCCTTAATCAATTAAATTGAAAAGTGTTCAATGTAGTGCAGTAATATAAAACAAACAACTGCAGGTGCTGAAGATCTGAAACAAAAACAGAAATTGGTGGAGAAACTCAGCAGGTTCAGCAGCATCTGTGGAGAGAAAACAGAGTTAACATCTTCAGTGCCCTAAAGAAGTGTCACTGGACTCGAAACATTAACTCTGCTTTCTGTCCACAGAGACTGCCAGACCTGCTGAGTTTCTCCAGCAGTTTCCTATTTTTCTTTCATGAGTAGCGCAGATTGAAGCAAACACGAAGTTAGAATGATAAATTCATTATCAGACCGGGCGTCAAAAGCAAAATAGAGCTAGAAAGAGAGGTTGGATTAAGAGAGAGAAAGAAACAGTACAGGAAAAGGAGCTAATTGGTAATTTCTAGAAAGCTGTTGAAATGATACTTCACACCGGAGTTAGTTTTCACTGCCAGAGGGGTTTGGAAATAATTAAGATGCATAATGTTGTTCCAAAGGTACTTAGATTGAAAAATACAAAGTCCTAAGAAAGCTTTCTATGGTGAGTCTAGTTCATATTTACTCTACAAATACAGACCTTCTAATGCTAATTCAGTGTACTTATTTGAGCAGCAAGATGGTGAGATGTCATTTTCATGAACTGCAAATAAAACAGCGCATCTCCAACAGAAAGGTCCCGGTTTTCATGTTTAATTACACTTTTCCCCTTTGCTTGAAGTTACTCTTTGATTGAATAAATAAATATTATTAGCTTCTCTTTTATTTAACCTCATTGAAAGTTAATCAAAAATGTGCCTTTCACTTTGTTGAATAGCTGGCTTTGGAAAGAGTGATGTGGTTTAGCAAAGCTTTCTGTATTGGTTTGATGGTGTTTCAGGAATTAAGGTGTTCTTTTTATTACAGACATCTGCAATGTTAATCAGCAGAACAAAGCTGGCTATACTCCCATTATGCTCGCTGCTCTCGCTGCAGTGGAAAATGAAAAAGACATGAAAATTGTGGATGAATTGTTTAGTCAGGGAGATGTAAATGCCAAAGCCAGTCAGGTTTGTAACATCTCTTCTATATTGTGACAATTGTTTTAAGAAATCACTCTAACTTTTAATTTTAACTTTTCTATTCAACTTAAAACCCTACTTAATAGCCTGCCTCTTGTTTGCTATGTTTACATTATAGTTGTAGATGGTGATGTGCAGCAATGTTGGCTTTCCCACTCTACTCCATTGGAGGCCAACAGCCTCCCCCAGACCATTTGGAAGGCTGTTGGTCATCATACAATTGGAGCAACAGGGAAGCTCTGCAATAATTTACTGTTTGTGGTGTGCCTGAAAAGTTTAATGCATCTGACCATGAAAGACATCCACCTCCATAGTTTCAAAGCTCAGTGGCAAGGCTCTGTTATAGACAGGAAGGATTCTTAGTTTTTTGCTACCATTGAGCTCCTTCATATTGTTATTGGGTTAAGACTCTGAACTCCTGCAGTGAAGGCACCTTCTCGCACTTGTCAGGGCCATGAGTGACTTATGGCACTTGCTGAAGCCTTCGAATTGACGTTGAGTTGCCCTAATTGTCCCTCAACTATAAAAAGTGGACCCGGGTGGGAATGCAATGGGAAGCTGACTTGACGACATCTTTCCAAATTTGCTCTTTCCCTACTTCCACCCTTATTCCTCCCTCACAGCTCCCTTTCTCACAAGCTTCTGTTATCATCAAATTTGGATGCATTACCAGTAGTCCTTTTATCTAAGTCATTTAACATAGACTATAAATAGCTAATGCCGTACTGGTCCTTGTGATGCTCTATTCATAATTGTCTGCTAAAGATTAACAAAACTATTCTGACTCTTTTTTTTTCTAGGTACAATCCTATATCCATGCTAACACTTTATCACGATCCCCAAGAAATCTTATCTCACGCATCAACTGTTCACATGGCATCTTAATGAATGTTTTTTTAAAAATTCAAATACATTGTATCCAATGATTTTCCTTATGTCTATCCTGCAGGTTACACTCTGAAAGAATCTAGTCAATTTGTTGTAAACCCATGCTGCCTTATCTAATCATTCTATAATTATCATTTCTATAATTATCCCGATGACTGGTGTCGAGCTGACTGGCCGTGGTTCACTGTTTCCTGCCCCTGTTTTTTCTTGTTGTCATTTTACATTGGCTACTTTCCAATCCACTGAGACCATTTAAGAATGTAGCAAATGTTTGACGATCACAACCAGCACATCCACTCTCTCTGCAACCACCTCTTTTCAAGCACTAACCTGGAGCTTGTAGGGTCCATTAGGGTTTAGGTTAACTTAGGGTAAAATAACTAATCTCACTCATCTTTTTCTTGCTTATTCTGAGTTGCTTTAATTGATTTGTGGGACAACAAATGATCTGTCAGAGCAGTTGTAAGGCAGCTATTTCCTCTCTTTGAAGAATCTAAAGCAAGGAGATATTAAAATTAGAGGTTTCCACATTCAGGAATGAAATCAGGAAGCACTTCTCCTTAACAAGGCTAGTGAAAATTTACATTTCGCGCTCCCTTCCATCCACCATGCATTAACATGAGTTCATTGAAATTTCCACATTGAGATCAACAAATATTTATTACTTATAAATGTTAAGAGTTATGCATCAAAGGTTGGTAAGTTAGATTCGAGATACAGATAAGCCCTGGTCCAATTGACTGGCTGACCAGGCTTCAATGAGTGAGTGACTTGTATTCTATCTATTTTATACATGGTCCATTGGAAAGAAGACTTGGTTTTATAGTGTTTTTTTTTATTTAGCTTTCTCTTGAAATATATTTATTTTCCTTTATTGAAATGCATCACACTGACTGACTGTTTACCTTTCTCAGTCTCCTCCAGACTGTGAAACATTTGGCTCCACATAATTCCCCAGCAGTGTTCTAATTAAAGATGAAAATCACATTGATTGACCATGCCATGTTGAAGTGTGTTGAATCCCGAGTCCTCTGTTAAATTTCTGTATTGTTTTGCATTTTCTGGTGTAGAGCTGCTTTCTTGCAGTGCATAACTCGGCCTGTTGTATCAGCTGTGAGTTTTCCTGGTTTTGTGGTTTAGGCTGGTCAGACAGCGCTGATGCTTGCAGTGAGTCACGGGCGGATGGACATGGTGAAAGCCCTTCTCCTCTGTGGAGCTGATGTCAATATTCAGGATGATGAGGGCTCCACAGCACTGATGTGTGCGAGTGAGCACGGCCACGTGGAGATAGTTAAACTGCTGCTGGCCCAACCTGGATGTGATTCTACTTTAGCTGACAGTGTAAGTTGCTATTTGATTATTTTACTGCAGGATGTCTGTGTTTGTCTTGTTTAAATTGTTTCCTGTCTATACATGTATGGACCATCTTTCCTCTCTGGATCAAGACACAGTTTATCTGATTGCTAAGTGTGATTGCACAGCATAAATTGACTTGGTGATATTAGTACATCAGATTGATCAGCTACTTCACAACCAGTCACTGATTAATATTGGTAACAGGTGGACTTGTGGGACATCAGATCACTCTTTTTGTCATCAATGAGAGAGGAAAAGCAATTAATAAAGATCAGCACTTTCAATTCATTTTTAATCCCACACCCCGCATGGAAACCACATAAATTTCCCACACTCCCACACCTACATCCTCTCAACATTATCAAGTGCATTCACAACAGTAGTATCTGCGGGGTTTATTTACTTTGTGAATCAGTCTTTCTGTGAACCAAATCAGAGTTGTGAAGAACAATATTTCAGTATTTTATATGAGGCATTCATGATATATTTGTGCTGAATTAGAAGGTTTGAGGCCTAACCTTGAATTAGCAAATCAACAGTTGCATTTATCCAGAATCAAAGTACTGTGGACATTGGAAGTCTAACATAAAAATAGCTGGCATATGCAGCTGGTCTGATGGTAACTGTGGAGAGTGGAACCGAATTAATGATTCAAGCCAATGATCTTTCACCAGAAATTTGTGTTGATTAGCAAAACATTGCTGAGATATAGTTCAGGTGATACAGCTGACCTTTGAACCATCTGAAGAGGTCAGGGAAAGGTACTGAGATTCTCACATTGGACTACTATCCTATGAGTGGAAAGTGTCCTTTTGGACTTCAGGTAAGATGATGGTTAGGCTAGGTTGTGATGAGGCGCTAGGTTGACTGTCACTGGCTAAACTCTCACAAAGAACAATCAGGAGTGAGATACTGGAAAGCTTTCCTTACCAATGAAAATTGTACAAGGTATTGCTGTTTTTGGTTTGAGGGAGAAATTTGAGGCAAATTGTAAATTACAGCAAAGTTACTTGGATACATTCTGAAAATCGACAGTTTTTTTTAATGTAAAATCTACAAAAATATCTTAACAGAATTGAAAAAGGGCAACAGATATTGGTTACTAGCAAGTTTACAATCTTGAAGGAAAATGCTTTGAAATCTATTGATTTAAAAATTGTGTTGGACTGTCCCCTAACTACTTTGAGCATATGTATAGGTTATAGAACATAGAACATTACAGCGCTGTACAGGCACTACCGACCTGTGAAACCAATCATCCATATGTTTATCCAATGACTATTTAAATGCCCTTTAATATTAGAGAGTCCACTACTATTACAGGTAGTACCTTCCACACCCTTACTATTCTGAGTAAATAAACTACCTCTGACATCTGTCCTATATCTATCACTCCTCAATTTAAAGCTATGTCTCCTCATGCTAACCATCACCATCTAAGGAAAAAGGCTCACTGTCCACCCTATCTAATCCTCTAATCATCTTATATGTTTCTATTAAGTCGCCTCTCAAGCTTCTCTCTAACGAAAACAGTCTCTAGTACCTCAGCCTTTCCTCATAAGACCTTCCCTCCATACCAGGCAACATCCTGGTAAATCCCCTCTAGACAATGCTTCCCCAGAATTCCTGTATTGCATGTTCTTCAGCTTGTCATGAAAAGGACTGGTTAAATGGAGCTTCAGAATATCAATTAAATCCATATTTACTAAGATTAGCAACAATTTTTACACTTCATAAAATATGCATGAATGAGGAACATGCTCATAAAGTAGACTATTCATTTTATTTAAATTGATCTATCAAGAGCAATCTTAAATTTGTTACATCTGTTGCAAAATCTTTGCTTTTTCCTCGAGACTATTCCAAAAGCTGCTGATTAGTTTTTATTATTTATCTATTTGCCCTATTTCTGTTAATTACGGTAGTATTTTGGGTTATCTTCATTTCTATAGCATTTATGACTTTGTGTCTTGCCTCTCAGATGCTTCCATTCCTGGCTGATAGATCAAAGGTATTGCACTAAATTATGTTTCAAAATCAAATTGTACTAAATGTTCCTATATTCTATACTTTATAAAGGATTTGTATTCTAAACATAATCACTTTGAAAACTCAAATAACTAACATCAATCAGCTATTAGGAAAGTATTTTTTGTATCTAATTCAATGTTTCACAGCCAGCCTAAACTTAAAACTTATTTCCTGTCAAGGGATAGCATTACCCCTTTTCTTTGCTAAGATCAGGTCCCATCAAATACTTAATAACAGATGGGTGGAATTCACCGGAAAAAGAATGGCTTACAATTTTTTCATCACTTTGATTTGTGATTTTTGCACTGTTCTGGGACAGCTACTTTGCACCGCTCTGTCTTAAGAATATAGTTAGTATAATCAGAGATTATATCAAGTGCACAGCACTGGTTCAGTTTAATGTTCACTTACAGAGAGGGCACAACTATAGAACATAGAACATTACAATGCAGTACAGACCCTTCGGCCCTCAATGTTGTGCCAACCTGTGGAACCAATCTGAAGCCGATCTCACCTACACTATTCCATTTTCATCCATATGTTTATCCAATAACCATTTAAATGCCCTTAAAGTTTTCGAGTCTACTACTATTGCAATTCTTGACAAAGTCAATACATAAATGTCATTTCTGTCATATGAAACTCGGGATTAATTGTTTTATTGTCACGTATCAAAATACAATGAAAAGTTTTGTTTACGAGCAGTACAGGCAGATCATAGTAAGCAAGAGATGTACAGATCAGAGGCTGTAAATAGACTTAGACAGAGGCATACAGGTTACATTGCACAGGGTGCGTGCTAAGCAAGATTAACGTTAGCAAGATAAACATTATTTTAAGCTAGAGAGCCCATTCAGCAATCTAATAACAGCAGGGGAGGGAAGAAGCTGTTGCTGAATCTGCTGGTGCTCGTGTTCAGGCTTCTGTATCTTCTGCCTGATGGCAGAGGTTGTAGGAGATCATTACCGGGGTGGGAAGGGTCTTTGATGCTGGCAGCCTTTCTGCAGCAGTGAGCCATGTAGATGGAAGGTTGGCTTCCGTGATGGTCTGGGCTGTGCGCACAAGCTTCTGTAGTTTCTTACAGTCCTAGATAGAACAGTTGCTGCACCCGGACATTATGCTTTTTGTGGTGTATCTGTAAATGTTGGTGAGGGTCCGTATGGGCATGACAAATTTCCTAAGCTGCCTGAGGAAGAAGAGGCATTGTTGTGCCGCCTTGACCTTCGTACCTATGTGGGAAGTCCAGGACAGGTTCTCGGTTATTGTCACTCCAAGAAACTTGATGCTGTCCACTTGCTCAACTTCAATTCCATTGAAGTAGATGGGAGCGTGTTCTCCATCTTCCTTTCTGAAGTCAATGGTAAAGTTCTTCAGTTTTGCAGATGTTTAGAGCGAGTTTGTTCTCATTGTACTATGTCACCAAGCCCTCTATCTCCATTCTGTATTCTGACTTGTTGTTAGATATCCCTCCTACTATGGTGGTGTCATCAGTGAACTTGCAGATGCTGTTTGTTTGGAATTTAGCAACACAGTCATGGGTGTACGGGGAGGGGGGAGGGCGGTTGAAGACACATCATTGGAGGGCTCCAATGTTGAGTGTCTATTTTCACTGATTGTTGTCTGTGGATCAGGAAACTGAGGATCCAGGTACAGAGGGCGTATCCAAGACCTAGGTCTGGGAATTTTGAGATCAATCTGCAAGCGATAATGGTGTTGAAAGTCAATGAGCAGGTGTGTGACATTGATCTCACTGTTGTCCAGATGTTCCAGGGGTGAATGCAGGGTAAGGGACATGGCATCTGCTGTTTTACATTGGTCAGCAAATTGTGGGGGATTGAGGCAGGCTGGGAAACTGGAGTTGATGTGGGCCATGACCAGCCTCTCGAAGCATTTCATGATGATTGACGTCAGAGTCACTGGGCAGTAGTCATTAAGGCTCGTTTCTTAGGTACGGGGATGATGGTGGCCTTCTTGAAGCAGGTGGAGACTTTGGCTTGAAGGAGGGAGAGGTTGAAGATGTCTGTGAATACCTCCGCCAGCTGGTCCAGGCTGGGTCTGAGTGCATGGCCAGTCGCTCTCCATGGGTTGATTCCAAAGAAGACCATTCTGATGTTGTCTGGTAACTTACCATCAGTTTTAGGAGAGCTGTCTTTCAAAATATGCATACATGAGATTTCAGTAGTGTAAATAGCTGTTTGCAGTGAGGGTTTTTGGAAATATTAAAGTCACTGTGGTTTGTTAGACATTTGGGCCATTTTCACTCTTCAACCAACAGCCCAGCTATTAAATATGCAGCTGTCAACTGCTCAGATACGGGTAACAAATACTTACATTGATGGAAAGCTGTTGTCTATATTTGTGAAACAAATTAAAGAACTAGCATCTAAGATGTTAATCAGCGTCTTTCACCCCCACCAAAAAAGGTTATTTCTGATTTGTTCCTTACTACCCATATTTCCATGTAGTTTGGTTTTACTAGTCAAAACATTATTGTGATGCAAATAAAATGCATTTTATTAATACAATAGAATTACTGGTATTTGTCAAGGATTGCTTTCAAAATAAAAGTAAAGTTGATTTTTTAATGTACACAAGGGTATGTCCATTTTGGATTCATTATGTAATTGAACACAATTCCTCCTCTCATTCAGGATGGGAGTACAGCTTTGTCTATTGCTCTAGAAGCTGGTCATAAAGATATTGGAGTCTTGCTGTATGCTCACGTCAACTTTTCTAAAGCTCAGTCACCGGTAAGTACATATTTTTTCTTTTAAATTAATAATATGATTACATCTAGGCTTAAATGACACATACACTTCAATGTAAAAAAAAGATGCTGCACTTCATATAATGTCACAGTAAAACACTTGGTTAGTTACGTTGCCTTGGTTTTACAGCAGCCTAATTTAGTTAAACTTTTTCTTCCCTTTTTTGAACGCCAGCCATACTGAAGGACAATGTTACTTGGTGTATGAACAGCTTAGCCTAACCAATGCTATTTATTCCATTTGCCCAGTGATGGGAGTGCCTGAGGTTGATGCTTTCTGTAACAGGACAGTAAGGCTAGAGCTTCAATGTGGAAAATTCTGTGTATGACCCTGTCACCGTCAGTTGGAGTTTCACCTTGTTACAGTGGGCAACTTCATCAATAAGTTTATTACAGATAATTCTAGGCAAACCAATGCATTTTACAGAGTAAGTTCTTCATCGAATGCTGTACTTAATAGTAAATGACTAAAAGCTAGATAACTGTAATAGCTAAATAACGTAATTAACAAAATGGGAGTAAAATATCCAAGTACTCTATTAGCACAGGGCTGAATGGAATTTGTATGTGTATTCAAATATTTCCAAAATTGATTCAAGCACTGAGCACAAGAATGGCTATATTAGATATTACTGCAAAGCTACAGTTAGTTTAACTAATCACAGAATTGTCATGATACAGAAGGAGGCCATTCAGCCCACTGTGTTAGTACTGGCTGTTCAAGCCAGTATCATTCCCTCATGCCAGTCCCATGCTTTTTCCTCCTGTCTCTGCATAATTGTTCAGGACATATTTTTCATTGAAAACACAATAAAGTCTAAATTTGTAAATCTGTGTATTTTTTTTTAGGGTACACCCAGGCTCGGAAGGAAAACCTCTCCAAGTCCAACAAGACGAAGCAAATTTGATTGATCCTACCTGCCATTGACTCAGTCCTTTCTATTAAGCTGCTATGTAACCTTGTTAATATTGACAGACACTGAATGTAAATGTGTGCCTGAGCTCACCAGCATAACATTTTTTTAGCAATAGTACAAAAGAGGTAGCTCTGCCAATCTACTGACCAGCAACTAAACTGGAAAGTGTTGTGGAGGCTGGCATTATAAAGTCTTCATTATACACTCAGCTTGACTATCGCCTCATCCTATGCTGCTGTTACAAGCCTTTTTTTGTCTCTGTTTTAAATATTGTCTTATCCCCCTGCGTTAGACTACAGTGAACACTGCAAGGAATTATTTAGCTTTCTCCTTTTCATGCATCCTATATTTTGTCTGTAAAAGCGTTAATTAAAACAATTGTCATGATATTAATGGCATTATTTTAAATCTCTACATTGTATTTATAATATTTGAAATTATACAATTGAGTTGGTAACGTGAAAACTTAAGTGTTGTGAGGGATGGCCCTTGTTCAGCTCTCCCTTAATTGCAGAAAGATATGGATTTTTTTTATATATCAAACAAAATCATTTGTACCTGTTCAAAATTGAGTCGTACAGTATTTTCAAACGATTTTATACATACCCAAATAAAGATGAATTTACATGAAGAATAGCATAAGTTACTATTGAACATAGCTTTTTAATTCTTTTTAGAAATTGTTTACATCATTGTATCTAATTTGGTTTTAGTGACATTTGAGGTATTATTTGTATATCAATCTGTCTTTCAATTAAAGCCTGTACATGGTTTTCTGTGCATATTTATAAAGACTGCAATCTTGTCACCTTTAAATTTGTCACGTGTGTATTTAAAAGTTTGAAGTGCCTTAGATCCTTGCCATATTTTCAGAATAAAAGCGACATGATGCTAATTCTCTTGTTTGCTTTGTTTATTAATGCCATTTTATAATTCCTATTAGAATCTGTTTCAATGGCCTGGAGTTTTGTGCTGTTCATTCGACAGAATTAGAGGGGGAGGACTGAGCAATTCCTCATTGGCTAAAAGGCTCATTCAGATTTGTCTGCAGTAGCATTGAGAGTGTTTTCAGCAACACCTGTAGCATGTAATTCTGGCTTGATATTGACAATAATGCATCCATCCCACATCCCAATGTCTGTGTTAACAGCAAAAATTTTCTTTTTAATTCATTCGTGGGATGTGGGTGTCACTGGACATTGATCGCCCATCCCTAATGGCCCAGAGGGCAGTTAAGTGTCAACCACATTGCTGTGGTGTGGAGTCACATGGAGGCCAGAGCAAGTAAAGATGGCAGTTTCCTTCGCAAATGGACATTAGTGAACCAGATGGGTTTTTCCTAACAATTGACAATGATCATCATTAGACTCTTAATCCCAGACATTTATTGAATTCAAATTCTATCATCTGCTATGGTGGGATTTGATCCTAGAACCCAGAACATTACCAAGATCTCCAGAGTAGCAGTCACGTGATAATACCACTAGGCCATTACCGCCCCTCAGTTGTTAATTGCATGAGAAATATTATCAGACATTATCTAAGTTTAATGCCATTGGCCTGAATTTTGATCTGCAGGAGCCATCGATGGGGCTTTAGGAATGGGTGAGAGTTAAAAACTGATGAAATTAACATTACATCCAGAAGTTGTTAACATTTACATTTTACTGCAGTACAAACTGCTGTGTGCAATCAAGCCTGGAGAGACAGATAGTTACTAAATGCGTTAATTGGAGAGATAGCAACATGATATTGCTCTTTTTAGCTTCATGGGTTTCCTCTACATCCTGGAGCTCCCCAGTGAAAGCAAAGTGCAATCACAGTAAGCTATTCAGTGGAATATGCCTCTTGAGTGTTCAATACTGCTTCCTTTACCACATAAGAAAATATGTGGTAAAAAGGAAATGTGAGAATGTAAGTGACCATTATGCTCATGGTCATTTTTTTTTCCCAGTTACTGCTAACATCAACTCAAATGAGGAAGTATTATAAGCCAGGCGTCCTTCTAATTCTTAATGCAGCTTGAAGGTCCTTCTCTCTGAATCACGATCCAAACATATCAAACTCTGCTGATTCCCAGAGCCCCCTCTGCTGGCATTTGCTGAGATGCATTATGTTATTTCCCATGTCAAGAGAGAAGCTGCAAGCTTTGATTCCCTAATGCCTAATATCTACCTACTGTTGCTTTAGAAATATTCGATGATTGCACATCCACAGCCTTCTGTCGCAGAGAGTTTCATTCTCGTCATGTCTAGGCCACCCCTCTTATTGAGCCATGGACCCTACTTCTGCATTTGGCCACGTGGAAACAGCTTGTCCGTTTCCTATGTCAAGGCCATTCGGGACCCGACAGACTTCAATCAAGTCACCCTTCACTCTTCCAAATCCAAATGTAAACAAGCCCAATTTGTCTAACCTTTCCTCAGAAGACAAGCTCCTCATTTCAAGATTCATTTCTTGTATCTCCCCTAAACTGTCTCCATCTACATCCTTCCTTAAATAAGGACACCACATGGTATTTGCAATGTTATCTCACCAATATCCTGGAAGCATAACATTCTTAGTTTGATGTTCAATTTCCCTTGCACAGAGGAACCTCAATTATCTGAACTTCGAATTATCTGAAGGAGATCTCAAAGTCCTGATAGAAAAATTACATCAAAGACATGTTTCCAACACCAATCATGTCTTTTGTTTACAATGCTTAAAAATTGAATTCTGCTTACTGAAATGCTGCTGAGAACAGTCCTGGACATTGATGGGATTCCTGGCCCTGTCTTCTAATGACTAACCGCCTGCTCTCTCTATCCCCCACACTTTCCTTGGAGTTCTACACAGCCGTGTACCCTAAACCCCAGGTAATCTCTCCAACATTTTCCTGTACAGGACAAAAGTGGAGCTTCACAAAAGGTTGCAGTAACAATGTGTGCGCGCATGCAATTTGGAGACTCAACCCCCTCCAAAAGGCAGCAGCAGTCTCACTGATAGCATCCAGTCTGGCTGCCCTGTTGGGGGAGGATGGGGGGGGTGTGGATTGTGGGTAGTGGTGGGCAGGGATGGGGTTGGTGGGTCTGATGGGCAGCGGGGGAACGCGAGCTCACTCATGGTGTGCTGCTGCCTAGTCTCCTAAACGGGGAGTGGACTTAGCAAGTGCTTGCTGTGTCAATCCCAAAGAACTGTTGGGGGTGGGGGTGGTGACAGGGATGCAGGAGGCTTCAGCAATGCTGCAGGTCCCTTACAAGTGTGTGTGTGTCTGCTCAGAAACAAACCCTGAGACAGAGAGTGGGAGCAAGGCAGGCAGAGTGAGGAAAAAGTTAATTAGAAAACTCAGAGCCCCAGAGGAGAGGCATTGAATCAATTAACTGAACAATCAATTATTCAAATGAAAGTGCCCGCCCACCTCGTTCAGATAATTGAGGTTCCCGTTCATAATCATCTCCATTTGACAAGATACTCATTTTGTGAAGGATAGAAAGGAATAAGTTTTCATTTTTCCCCACACTGTATTCCATCTGCCAGATTTTGCTCACTCATTCACCCCGTTTATATCCATCTATATCCTCTTTATTTCCTCTTCATGGAGTCAAACAGCACAGAAACAGACCCTTCAGCCCAACTTATCGATGCTGACCAGGTTTCCTAAACTGAATTGGTCCCATTTGTGTGCGTAAACCTTTCTTTTCCATTTTCCCAGCCAAATGTCTTTTAAATGTTTAATTGTACGCACCACATGCTTTCTTCCCTACCTTTGTGTCATCTGCAAATTTAGCTACAATACCTGCACTGCTCTCATCTAAATCGTTGATGTACTTCATCCAAAGCTGAGGCCCCAACACAGATGCCTTTGAGACTTAACTCATCACATTCAAACGAATCGTCATTGATTCAGTGTGCCGAATAACTTCCTTTTGTAGTGCTCTATTCTATGATTCCATATGTCATTATATTTGTCCTATAAACCTATTTCTTATGTTATTGTGATGCTTCATAATGAAGCATTTAAAGTGTCTGATTCCTGATCAGGAGAAGGATGGGGAATCTGCACAAGTTCAGTGATGTCAGGCAGTGAAGGAGAATAATGTCCAAGAAAGCGTGTTCCCTCACCACCGTCTTATCTCAATAGGTCTCTCCCAAGTTTTACCAGTGACCACTGTTGCCACCTTGTGCCCATTTGTAGAAATAATTCTTTAGTTCTCAATACATGAATCATAGAACATAGAACAATACAGCACAGAACAGGCCCTTCGGCCCACGATGTTGTGCCGAACATCTATCCTAGATTAAGCACCCATCCATGTACCTATCCAATTGCCGCTTAAAGGTCGCCAATGATTCTGACTCTACCACTCCCACGGGCAGCGCATTCCATGCCCCCACCACTCTCTGGGTAAAGAACCCACCCCTGATATCTCCCCTATACCTTCCACCCTTCACCTTAAATTTATGTCCCCTTGTAACACTCTGTTGTACCCGGGGAACATTAATTACCCGGGGAACTAATGCCTGAACATTAGTTTTCACTCTCATTAAGATTCATATCATTTACAGAATAAAAATGTTATTTGGACATACTTGAAAAAATAATAAAAAACACAATCTAACTATGACATCTTGTAGTTTGCCTTCAATATCAATAATGTAACAGGTAATGAGTTGTGTTTACCTCTTTAATTTATAGACTATATTAATATTTGGGACACATTAAAAACACATAATTAATTTGTTTCCATAGAAGGTCTGTTATTTTGTTTAACTTTTAGATCTGTACTCAGATTTTTACCAACTTACTAAATGCATGCAGTGCAAAATACGCAATGTAGAAATATTAAACGCTTAACATCATTGTGGGATACTAGTGGCTGAACATTTAATACATTAATCTAAATCCATTCCTTGTTCAGGTCTTTGCTTCTGCCAGAATAGCAAAGAGAAAAATTTCAGGCAAATACTATTTGTCTTCTTTGTATTTAACTATGCAAATTTTGGCCTAACCGTTATCTGGACAAACAAGCAGATAAAACACACCCAGGAACCCTAGCCACTCTCCCCGACATCAAATACATCTCAGAAATGACTGCCAGACTACTCAGACCCCTTACCATCATGGTAGCCCACCAACACACGAAAACAGCAGCTAACGAACTTGCAAGCCCCTATACAGACAACAAACAAAACTAACATCATTTACAAAATATTGGGCAAGGACTGTAACAAACACTACATTAGACCAACATGCAGAAAACTAACCACCAGGATACATGAACACCAATTAGCCACAAAAAGACATGACCCTCTCTCACTAGTATCCTCACATACGGATGAGGAAGGACATCACTTTGACTGGGACAACACATCCATCCTAAGACAAGCCAAAGACACGCACGAGAATTCCTAGAAGCATGACATTCCAACCGGAACTCTATCAACAAACACATCGAGTTAGACTCCATCTACCACCCCCTGAGAAAAGGAACAGGAAGTGACTTCACCAAAGGAAATGACATCACCAACCCAAACATATAAATAGAAAGCAGGAATTTTCAACATTGCTTTGCATAAAGTCCACTGAATATGTTACCTAGCAAAGTAATGAAATGTCTGGAAATGAACCTTTCAACCCAGTGACCAAACCTACATCCAAAACTTCAACCTGAGCTACAAATCTTCTCAAAAATCGCTGAGACCTATGGGCATAATACACTAAAAGTGGCCCAAAAATGGGAAACGAATGCTAACCATTATCAATTTCACTAATGATCACATCTCCCCTCTTCTCTTTCACTGTCTTTGCTCAGTTGAGTGACTAGTTAGATGCATGATTTGGAGATACTGGTGTTGGAATGGGGTGTACAAAGTTAAAAATCACACAACACCAGGTTATAGTCCAATAGGTTTATTTGGAAGCACTCTAGCTTTCGGAGCGCCGCTCCTTCATCAGGTGATTTTGGAGCCCTCCACTGCCACCTGATGGAGGAGCATCGCTCCAAAAGCTAGAGTGCTTCCAATTAAACTTGTTCGACTATAACCTGGTGTTGTGTGATCTTTAACTTAATTAGATGCAGCTATACTTGTTGGTTGACTTGTCTGAATCTATTTTAAGAAGTTCAGGAAATCTCTCATCAACCAATTGCAGTCAGAAGGGTTTGCATTCCACTCCAAACACTTGGTGTCATGATCTAAACTGACACTCCTTATTAAGAGAAGCTTAATGAGAATTTAAAACTTGGCTAAAACTGTTACTGCATATTAATGTTAACTATAACATTTTAATTTATTTTTAAACCCCACAAAACGTTTCCTTTTCTGAATTTTGAGATGAAATGTTAGTGCAATAGAAAGAGGCATGTACTACTATTTTAAAAACCTCATATGTGTAAGTAAAAGCTGCCAATAATATAAGCAGACCATAGGGCTGCTCTCTCATTAGAGGGCATAAAAGAGATGGCTGGTGGTGGTTTGATCTGAGGGTCAGCAATCTTCAGGCGAGGGGGGAGGTTGAGAAGGCGAGGTCTTCATGTTAACCTCAGCTGGTGCAGGAATTGACCCCCCCCCCATTGACAGCAACTCTCTACACTGGAAACCAACTAAAGGGGAACCTCGATTATCCGAACGTGATGGCCGGGCACTATTTCGTTCAGATAATCAATTATTCGGTGAATTGATCAAATGCCTTTCCTCTGGGGCTCGGAGTTTTTAAAGTCTGCTCCTCATTCAGGTGACTACAGCAGCACACAGCGCGCAAGGCCATGCCCTCCCCCCGCCTCCAACACGGTTTACCGCCCCCAACCCAGTCCGACACCATCCCACACCCACCCCCCGACCCCATCCGACACCATCCCTCACTCACACCCCCGACCCCATCCCACACCCACACCCCAACCGAGTCCGGCACCAGCCCACACCCACCCCCCGACCCCATTCAACACCGTCCCACGCCCACCCCCCGACCCCGTCCCACGCCCACCCCCCGACCTTGTCCAACACCACACCACACCCAACCCCGTACGACACCACCCTACACCCATCCCCCGACCCCCGTCCGACACCGCCCCACACCCACCCCCCGACCCCTGTCTGACACCGCCCCACACCCACCCCCCGACCCCTGTCCGACACCGCCCCACACCCACCCCCCGACCCCTGTCCGACACCGCCCCACACCCACCCCCGACCCTGTCCAACACCGCCCCACACCCATCCCCCGACCACGACCGACACCACCCCACACCCACCCCCCGATCCCGTCTGACACCACCCCACGCCCACCCCCCGACCCCGTCCGACACCATCCCAAACCCAACTCCCCAATCCCATCTGACAGCACCCCACGCCCACCCCCAACCCTGTACACACCTGCCCCCCCGACCACGTTCGACACCGCCCCATACCCACCCCCCCAACCCCATACGATACCGCCCCACACACCCCCCCACCCCGTCCGACACCGCCCACACCCATCCCCCTGACCCTGTCCCACATCCACCCCCGACCCCGTCCCACACCACCCCACGCCTGATCCCTGACCCCATCTGACACCTCCCCACGCCTGCCCCCCCCAACCCCATATAGACCCACTCCCTCTGCGGGGCAGCTGGACTGGACACCAACAGCAAGACTGCTGCGCACAGACACACACACACACACACACACACACACACACACACACACACACACCTTTTTACAGCAACATTTTGACAGGTTCCACCTTTGCCCTGTGCAGGACAATGTTGGAGAGAACACCCCTGTGTAGAACTCCAGAGAATGTGCGGGGAGAGAGAGAGAGGGTGGGCGATCAGTCATTTGGAGATGGTGCCTGTTTTAATCACTGTAAACAAAAGATGCGATCACTGTTGGAAACATGTCTTTGATGTCATCTGGACCTAGAGATTTCCATCCGGTCCTAGAGATCTCCTTCGGATAATCCGATTTTCGGATAATTGTTATTCGGATAATCGAGGTTCCTCTGTAACTCACCCTCATTTTATGAATACATTTGGGAAACATAATTTTCTGTTTGGATTTGCAGCATTGTTAATAACCCACATTTACTGCAGATCATCTGTTGAGTCTTTAGGTAAGACTACAGTCCAATTGGAACAATGATTGCAGTTGTTTTTGTGGTATCATACATCATTGTTTGCTGATGCAGGCATTACTGCTGCAAGTTCCTGTCAGCAATCGTGCTTTTCAGTTGAAATCATTTCGCATAGTTCTTCAGATTTCCATTACCCAGTGTGGAGACAGAGTAACAAGAGGTGTCACTCTGAGCCAAGTACTTTACTCTCCCAGGCTCTGGGTTTCTGAATCCCTGCCCCAGCTCCCGCACACCCTGGCCCCTGGCCCAGTTTGTTTTCTGGTGCTTGCTGTTCCCCAGCCCTCACAGCTTTCCACCTCTCACTTCACTCAGCTGCTCCTAACCTTCACTATTCCTCCTCTGGAGATGTATGCCATCTTTGAAATATAACAAGTTTATAATAATATGTATTTGATTTGCCTTCCAGATGAGATGCTAAAACAAAGTCCTGTCTGCTGCTTCATGTTGTATGCAGCAAATCTTATAACACTATTTTACAAAGCTGCATGTTAGAGTTAAAACCAATATTTCTCCTTCATTGAGCAATGTGATTATCACGCCGTTATTGCATTACTCTTTTTTGTGACCTTGCTGTATTTAAATTTACTCCTGTATTTCCTACATTACGATAGCACTTTATAAATGCTTCATTGGATATAATGCACTTTTGAATATCCTAAAGTTGCCCAGTGACTTTTGAATGGGGTTTTGTTCTCGAAATTGCTGTGATCAGGAAACTATTTTGGCACAATTCTCTCTATGCAGGATTTCAGAAACAGGGCAAACAACTATGTGCATCTTTAGTGAAGAATTCTTTTGAGTCTTGCAGGGCCTGAACCAGGAAGTGTCAGTTAAAATTATTTATTCAATGCCAACTCTAGCACAGAAAGTAAAATTTAAAGAGAAAGAAAAACTTAATGCGTCCTTAAATATTTTTACTTTTGGAAACCTCCAACATTCTTAGAATCCAAACAAATATATTTCCACACTTAAGGTTAATTTTCTATGCCAGAGAGAATGTTTGGAAGTAATTTGAGCAATTGTGCCATTATGAACTTACAGCAGAATAGACAAGAAATTGTCCTCAAACAAAAGCAGAAATTGCGAGAAAAGCTCACCAGGTCTAGCAGCATCTTTGGAGAGAAAGCAGAGTTAATGTTTCAGTTCCCGTGACCCTTCTTCAGAACTGGAGTTTGTTTCTGATTTCCAGTGTCTATAGTTCTTTGTTTATTTTTGTTTAGTCCCTAAATTGTTCTGTTGCATTTAGTGGGTAAACATCAGATAAGGACAACAACTTCATATTGTCCGATGTGTTTTAGTATTGAGCTTCTCATTGCAATATTATTGGACTGAAACATCTGAAGAAGTAGCAAGTAAGTCAGAGAGCAAATTTTGCAAATGTGACACACTTGTTCTAAAAAAGATACAAAGATAATCCCAACGATTACAGATCATAAGGCCATAACAAATAGGACCAGGAATCGACTTTTCAGCCCCTTGAACCTGCTCCATCATTCAGTAGAATCATGGCTGATCCAACATTCCTCACATCTACTTTTCAGTGTTTTCCCTGTCACCCTTGATACCCCAACTGATCCAGAATTTGTCTCAGCCTTAAAGATACACAAGGACTCTGCCCTCACAGCTCACCGTGTCAAGGAATTCCAAAAACTCTCATCCCTCCAAAAGAAGAAATTCCTCCTCATCTTAGTCTTAAGTTGGTGGCCTTGTTTTCTGAGACTATACCCTCTGGTCATGGACTCTCCCGTGAGGTGAAACATCCTCTCAGCATTTACCCTGTCAAGCTCCTAAAGAATCCAATATGTTTCAATGACATCTCCTCCCACTCATCCAAACTTCAGGCCAGTTAGTTTAGCTTTGATGGTGAGAAAGCATTTAGAAATGATAATCTAGGACAAAATTAGCAGTCACTTGCACTCATTTGAAAGCCAGCATGAATTGTTTAAACCGATTCATATTTCATTAACTTGATTCAGCTTTTTGATAAAGTAATCAACAGGTGGTTGGTTTGATATACATGAACTTCGAACGTTGAAACTTATGGAATAAATGAGACAATGGTAGCATGGATACTAAGGTGAGTGAGTAACAGTAGAGCAAATGAGCGAATGGCTATTAATGGTAATGCTCAGAGTATTGAGTACAGGAGTTGGTAGGTCATGTTGCGGCTGTACAGGACATTGGTTAGGCCACTGTTGGAATATTGCATGTAGTTCTGGTCTCCTTCCTATCGGAAAGATGTTGTGAAACTTGAAAGGGTTCAGAAAAGATTTACAAGGATGTTGCCAGGGTTGGAGGATCTGAGCTGCAGGGAGAGGCTGAACAGGCTGGAGCGTCGGAGGCTGAGGGGTGGCCTTTTGAGGTTTACAAAATTATGAGGGGCATGGATAGGATAACTGGACAAAGTCTTTTCCCTAGGGTCAGGGAGTCCAGAACTAGAGGGCATAGGTTTAGGGTGAGAGGGGAAAGGTGTAAATGAGAGCTAAGGGGCAACTTTTTCATGCAGAGGGTGGTGCGTGTATGGAATGAGCTGTCAGAGGGTGTGGTGGAGGCTGGAACAATTGCAACATTTAAGAGGCATTTGGATGGGTATATGAATAGGAAGGGTTTGGAGGGATATGGACCGGGTGCTGGCAGGTGGGACTAGATTGGGTTGCGATATCTGGTTGGCATGGGCAGGTTGGACTGAAGGGTCTGTTTCCATGCTGTACATCTCTTTGACTCTATGACTCTATGAGTGCTATTTGGTGAGCAGAGGAGCTGGGACCCCTGCTTTACTTTATATATAATTAATGACCCACACTTGAGCACAATTTCAAAACTTGCAGATGATATAAAATTTGTTAATATTGTTAAGCAGGGAGGATAGTGACATACTTCCAAAAGATTGGTGGAAGAGACATTTAATGCAGAGATGTCCAAAGTGATATACTTTGGTAGGCAAAATCAGGATGGGCACTATGAACTAAAAGATACGGTTATAAAGTGGATGTATGAACAGAAGGATCTGGGTCTATATTTGCCTGAACAATTGAAGTGGAGGTGCTGGTGCTGGACTGGGGTGGACAAAGTCAGAAGTCACATGACACCAGATTATAGTCCAATGGGTTTATTTGATAATGCAAACTTCCAAACCATTGCTCCTTCATCAGGTGAAGTTAAACTATAACCTGGTGTCATGTGACCTCTGATTTTAAATAAGTGAAGGTGTAGGCACGTCAAAAAATAGTGTATAGGAGAACCATGAGACTTAAATGGAGATGTGTACAGTACTAAAGCACAGAGGTTAGAATGAATTGTTATTTTAAAACCATGGTTTGGCTTCATCAGAAATATTGTGTATAATTCTGACCACCACACTTTAGGAAGGATGTAATAACATTAGAGAGGGTGCAGGAAAGGTATATGCAGAAAGAGCACATCATTATTTCTGTATTCAATTCCCACAGAATATACCGATGTAACCTTCAGGATTATTTACTGGACCTGCAGACTAACCTATTACAATTCTTGCACCAAGATACCAGATCCGTCTGCATTTTAGAGCTCCGCATTCTCATTATTTAGGTTATGTTTTTTGTTTCCTTTCTTTTCCTTCATGCCAAAATGGAGAATTGCAAATTTTCCCACGTGATTTGTAGGATCTTTGCCCATTATTTAACCTAACTACATTCCTTGAACATCAGATTGTCCTCTGAACAGATTCAAAGCAGTTTCAGTCATGCCTTTCAACTGGATAAACCCTGAAGACAAAATGTGTCACACAGTTATGTGCAATGGACAGAGGAATGAGAGTGACTGAGCTGTTTTTGCAGAGAGCTGACACAGGCCTGACTGTCACCTAGCCTCGTTCATTGCTTTGACTGTTGTCTGAAAATCCTGATTCTCTGCTGTAACTGTGCATCTATACAGCTCAGAAGCTGCTGGCCAATTTACACTTCAATAACAGTGAAACTGATTGCTGCACCATTATTCTGACTGCAAATTCCAGGCCATTTTTTTTGAGTGTTGAATTCCCTGATATTTCTTTGTATGATTTTAAACAGCTACAGTACTGTCCTCTGGTTTCAGTTTATGTTAATTGCTCATTTATACCCGAGGCTATAGAAAAGCCTGGGCGTAGGGACACTATACAGTACAGTTTTTAAGGGCTGTAACAGAATCTGATTATTTAAAAGTGAATGTGATTTCCAAGAGTAGGTCACAATATAAATCCACCCAGAAAGTTGAAATCAGTGTTTTGTACTTCAGTAGGTAACATTGGCTTCAACAGATTCTCAAACAAACTGTACCAATACCATTATTTACCAGTGAATAATTTGATCAATGAAAAAAATGTTTGAGACACGTTCTTAAATACTGGGCAGTTTGCTTTGAATGCAGTGATGGAACGCTCAAGGTATCAGAATGCAACACAGAATGGGTACATAGTGACATCTAGCGAAATTTTCAGGCATTTATATAAATTTCACGAAATGTTGCCAATTGATGGCATCTAAAAATGCATAGTAGATATTTTAATTATCATTATTAATATTCATATTAGCCATCCAAGTGAGAGAGATCATTCTTACAAGATTATTTAGAATAAACAAAGGAAGATATTAGCAGTTCCAAATTTGAAATTAACGATAGTTTCATCAGCAGAGATAAAAATCGCACACCAGGTTATAGTCCAATATGCTTAATTGGAATCACTAGCTTTCAGAGCGCTGCTAGGAAGGAGCAGTGCTCCAAAAACTAGTGTTTCCAATTAAACCTGTTGGACTATAACCTGGTGTTGTGTGACTTTTAACTTTGTACACCCTAGTCCAACACCGGCATCTCCAGATCATGACCTTCATCAGCAGAGAGAGCAATGTTTAGTCAAAGTCAGGAGTCACACGACACCAGGTTATAGGCTAAAGATTTATTTCAAATCACAAGCTTTTTGAACAAAGTGTTTTACCTGACAAAGGATCAGTGCTGTGAAAGCTTGTGATTTTAAATAAACTTGTTGAGCTATAACCTTGTGTCATATGACTTCTGGCCTTGTCCAGCCCAGTCCAACACCGGCATCTCTATGTAAGTTTAGTCAGGTAACAATATGAATATAACAGGTTCTTTAATTGGGATGTTTCTTGGATTTTCAGGAATTAATTTAAACTGCAATTGATGAACGCTTAAATAGTTATTAGTTAAATCTGAAACTGCAGTTAATGTAGTTCAGTGTTGGTTTGTTCCAACAGAACTGAATTATGTCACCAGATTTCTCTTTGTCTAGAAGACTCAGCCATCCCTCTTTGCAGATCTTCATTTGTTTCATTTTGTATTTTGACCAAGATATCTGAGCCCAGTGAAACTAAAACACATCCTAATTGAATGCTGAAACAGTTTTGAGGGATTGATTGGCCTACTTCTGTCCATCTCCTTCTGACTTCCAGAAGTCCACAATAATCTGACTGCTTGGTCCACAAAATTAAGTCTGACTGCTTAGTATGAGGAAAGGCTGAGGCACTTGGGGCTGTTCTCATTGGAGAAAAGAAGGTTTAGGGGAAATTTGATAGAGGTGTATAAGATGATTAGGGGTTTAGATAGGGTTGACAGTGAGAATCTTTTTCCGCTAATGGAGTCAGCTGTTACTAGGGACACAGCTTTAAATTAAGGGGTGGTAGGTATAGGACAGATGTTAGGAGTAGATTCTTTACTCAGCGGGTTGTGAGTTCATGGAATGCCCTGCCAGTAGCAGTGGTGGACTCTCCCTCTTTATGGTCATTTAAGCGGGCATTGGACAGGCATATGGAGGTTATTGGGCTAGTGTAGGCTAGGTAGGCTTCCGTCGGCGCAACATCGAGGGCCGAAGGGCCTGTACTGCGCTGTATTTTTCTACGTTCTATGCTTCTGCTAATGAAAATTAGTTGTCTGAGAAAACTCCTGGACAATATAAAACAAAAAAGAAAGAAAAACTCTTTGCTCATTGCAACGTTCAATTTGAGAGTCATTATCTAAGACAGTGATTCCCATAAGGACTCCATTATAATGCCTCAGTCCTCATGTGTCCCTCATGTGCCCAGATGAAAATGTAAAATTGTAGGGTGCAGGAAAGGTGAAGAGTTGTTGAAAAGGGCAAGAGACAGTGTTGGCGGTGTTACAGCCAGGGGAAGAGGGGGAAATCGACTTCCCTCTTTTTAACGCCTTCTAAGTCAGTCGCAACAAACATTTTTATTTCTTTTTAATATGTAGCCATCACAATTTAATGAAAATATAATTCACTAGGAAGCTAGATTTACCATGGTTTCCTTGCATAAAAGGAGAGAAATTTTATTTCCTACTGAAAACATAAACAAAACATGACCTCTGACACACACAGGCACAGGTGATAATTTTAAAGAATAGGTGTCTGGGTTTGTTAGGAAAATAAAGGCCACCCAATTAAAACTCCTTTATCCTTAAGGTGTTGGACTCTTAATGTGAAACCACAGTTATTGAGTGGTTGACCTGTATCTTCAATCATTACAGAATCTGTAATTCTTGAGTTGTCAGTAAATGGTTCTGTTCCAATTTCTAAACTTCTTAATTAGATTACTTACAGTGTGGAAACAGGCCCTTCGGCCCACCAAGTCCACACCAACCCGCCGAAGCGTAACCCACCCATACATTTACCCCTTACCTAACACTACGGGCAATTTAGCACGGCCAATTCACCTGACCCGCACATCTTTGGACTGTGGGAGGAAACTGGAGCACCCGGAGGAAACCCACACAGACACGGGGAGAATGTGCAAACTCCACACAGTCAGTTGCCTGAGGCTGGAATTGAACCCGGGTCTCTGGTGCTGTGAGGCAGCAGTGCTAACCACTGTGTCACCGTGCCGCCCACCTGGCATTTCCAAATTAATGAGACCATTGTTGTGATTTTAGTTTTATGTTTATTCCTTTCAAAATAAACTATTTTAGTCTTTGAAAGGTCTCAGATGAAAAAAATCACTCCAATACAATCAGGAACCTCATGGTCTGGCATAGCCCCTATTCCACAACTACCAGAAATCCAGAGGTTCAGTTCTGTTTGAATGAAGAGTGGAAATGGACATGGTGGGTGCAGTATGAGGCACAGGGGTATACCTGAGAATGAGCTGTTAACTTGGTGAAGCCACAACACAGGACTTCTTCCATTACCAAACATCACAAACAGTGAATGACGGACAGAGCTAAGTGATTCCATAACCAATTGGTTATTCTAAGCTCTGTAGTATTGCCTGATAAGACTGTAAGTCAAAGGAGTGGAAGGCCATTCAGCCCACTGAGTCTGCTCCACCATTCGATGAAATCATGGCTGATCCGATAATCCTCGCCTCCATTTTCCCTATAACCTTTGATTCCCATACTGGTTAAGAATCTGTTTATCTCAACCTAGAATACACTTCACGAGCTATTCTCAACAGCTCTCTTTGGTAAAGAATTTCACAGATTCATCATCTTCTGAGGCAAGAAATTCCTGAACATCTCTATCTTAAATGGGTGATCCCTAATTCTGAGTCACACCCTCTGGTCCTAGACTCTCCCACCAGCAGAAACAACCTCTTTGCATTATCCTGTCAGGTCAGGCTTCCTAAGAGTCTTAACTGAAAACAGAAATTGCTGGAGAAACTCAGCAGGTCCAGCAGCATCTGTGGACAGAAAGTAGAGTTAATGTTTCATTACCCTTCTTCAGTTCTGACAGATGCTGCCAGAAACCCTGAGTTTCTCCAGCGATTTCTGTTTTGGTGTCAGATTTACCATGTCTGCAGTTCTTTGTTTAAATGTATTCTCAATTATCGTCCATGTTCCGATAAAGTCTCACCTCACTTTTCCAAACTCCAATGAATATAAGCCTGACCTACCCAAGCAGTTTTCACAAAACAGGTCCCTCCAACCTAGAGGACCTTTTGTGGATTGACCCCAGTGCCAGTAAATATTCTATTGGATAAAGGGACCAAAACTATTCACAGGATTCTAGTCGTCTGACCAGTGCCTTGTGTAGTTTTAGCAAAACCTCCCTGTTTTTATGATCCATTCCCTCTGAAATAAAGGCCAACATTCCATTTGCCTTCCCTATTACTGACTGAACTTTGGGGCTAGCTTTTTATGATTCATGGATGAGAACTCCCAAATTCCTGTGTGCTGCAGCTTTCTGCTTTCTCCAATAACATTTAGCTCTTCTATTCTTCCAGCTAAAGTGTATGACCTCACGTTTTCCCACATTATATCCTTCTGCTAAGTTTTCACCCATTCTCTCCAGCTGTCTACATACCCCTATAGATCTCTGTGGCATCCTCACTATTTGGCTTCCCACCTGTTTTTATGATACTCATAAACGTGACTATAATACATTCATCCATGCCTTTAATATATAGTGTAAACAATTGTGGCCCCAGCACTGATCCCTCTGGCACTCTGCTAGTTACAAGATACTGTGAGCAGATCTGATTTGATTTCATTTTATTTATTATTGTCACATGTACCTAGGTACAGTGAAAAGTGTTGCTTTGCATGCAGCACAGACAGATCATACCATACAATGTGCATAAGGGTAATAGGACAGAGTGAGGAATACAATGCTAGGGCTGCAGAGAGTGTGTATTCAATAACAACGGGGGAGAAGCTGTTCTTGAATCTGTTGGTTTATGTGTTTAAGCTTCTGTATCTTCTGCCTGATGGAAGAGATTAAAAGAGATTATAATTGGCGTGGGAGAGGTCTTTGATTATGTTGGCTTGTGTGATGGACTGGGCTATGTTCACAACTCTCTATATTTTGTTATGGTCCTGGGCAGGGCAATTGCTGTACCAAGCCATGATGCATGCAAATGGGCACCACACCTTAGGAAGGATATACTTGCCTTGGTGGGAATGCAATGCCGGTTTACAAGAATGATACTTGAACTTCAGGGGTTAAGTTAGGAGGAGAGATTACACAAGTTAGGCCTGTGTTCTCTAGAATTTAGAAGGTTAAGGGGTCTTCAATATATTAACAGGAAAAGATAGGGTAGATAAAGATAAATATTTCCACTGGTTGGGGATTCTAGAACTAGGGGAGTATAGTTTGAGAATTAGGGACAGACCGTTCAGGAGAGATATTAGGAAGCAGTTCGACACACAAAGGGCAGGAGAGGTTTGAAACTCGATTCCACAAACAGTAGTTGATGCTCGATCAGTTGTTCGTCTAAAATCTGAGTTAGCAAGTTTTTTTTGTTAAGCAAAGGTAATAAGGGATGTGGGTCAAAGGTAGGCCACAGGTCAGCTATGATCTCAGAAACTGACAGAACAAACTCGAGGGGGCGAATGGCCTGTTTCTGTTCCTCCATTCTTTTAATGCTTCTGCACGCCCTTCCACACAGCTCCCTGTTGAACTTCCAACCAGTTCAAGGACTGAACTAACACTGCTCACTCAGCTAGCTAGCTAGAGAGCTGACCATCCCCCTTTCATTATACAAGTCACTTCTAAAGCATGACCACTTTGGTCTGAAGTCTCACCTGTTTACATATAAACAAAAGGCCTCTCAAAATCCTTTTCATCTCTGTACCAAACCAGACTAATCAGAGTCCGGCCTGGTTTATTACCCCTCTGAAAAAATCAAAGACAGCGTTTCATTAAGCCAAGGGACAGCTTTTAGGAAAGAAAAGGACTAGCTTTGTGACAAACAGTCCAGTAATAAAACCACTAGGCCACTATCTCCTCTAATATGTGTGTGTGTGTGTGTGTGTGTGTGTGTGTGTGTGTGTGTATATACAGATGTTTCTGAAAGTAAAACAAGGACTGGTGGGAAATGTAATCTAAGTTGGAAGGACCGTGAGATTCCACGTAATGCCTCATTTGTGTGGGAAATTCAACTATATGAGGTGCCTTTGTTATCTTAATTTTTGTAGGGGGTTAGTTAGCTCAGTTGGTTTGCAATACAGTGTGATGCTAACTGAGCAGGTTCAATTCCCACCCCAGCTGAGGTTAACATGAGGTACTCTCCGTCTCAACCTCTCGTCTTGCCTGAGGCATGGTGACCCTCAGATTAAACCACCTCTCTCTAATGAGACAGCAGTCCTCTTATCTAATAGGAATATGGCAGCTTTACCTTTATTATGTATTTAAAGCAAAATCTATCTTTTCATTTGAAATACTCTGTGCCTTTGATTATTGTTTGAATTCTGTTGATTTTAGGTAGTTTCAGTAAAGGTTTTAAAATGTGAAATCTTGTGCAATGATTTTCTGTACATTGCCGTTGTGGGGATTCCTTTTCTAAAAGAAAATTATTAGTCTCTATAGTATATTGCATAATATTAAGGTCTAATAAAGCTTATTCCTTAGTCACATGATCCTTACAGTGCCGAAAGAGGCCATTTGGCCTATCAACTCTGCACAACTTTCCAAAGAGCATCCAAAGTTGACAACTCCCCAACCCTATAACCATAACCCCACATTTCCCATGGCCTGCATACCCCTAGACATTACAGGACAATTTAGCATGACCAGTCTACCTAATCTGTACCTCTGTGACTGTGGGAGGAAACAAGAATAACTAACAGAATTCCACAAAGACACAGGAAGAACATACAAACTCCACACAGTCAGTTACCCAAGGCTGGAATTGAACTCAGGTTCCTGTTGCTGTGAGGCAGCAGTGCTAAACACTGAGCCACCAACATGTCATTCTGGTAGACTGTCTCAAATGCACCATGAACTTGTCTCCCAAACTACTTTCCTCAGTTTGGCTTCCCCAGTCAATAGGAGAACCAAAGCTTTTCATAATTATTGCCATGATGTGGAGGTGTCGGTGTTGGACTGGGGTGGACAAAGTTAAAAATCACACAATACCAGTTTATAATGGCACTTCCCTCCCAGACCGTCTCAACACCTTCTATGTTCGCTTTGAGCAGAATTTTGGCGGAGAGGTAACACAAGTCCTGACGAACCTATCCCAACAGTCACTGTATCAGAGGTCAGATCAGTTTTCCTTCATGTGAATCCAAGGAAAGCGATGGGACCAGACGGAGTACCAGGCCATGCACTCAGAGTATGCGCAGATCAACTGGCAGAGATCTTCTCAGACATCTTCAACCTCTCCCTGCAGCAGGCCACTGTTCCTGCCTGTTTGAAGAGGCCAACATCATCCCTGTGCCTAATACGGCTCATGCAGCATGTCTCAATGACTGCCGCCCAGTGGCCCTAACTTTGGTGGTCATGAAGTGATTTGAAAGGCTGGTCATGGCATTAATCAACTCCAGATTAATTTCTCCAGCTGAGAAATGTGTTGCTGGAAAAGCGCAGTAGGTCAGGCAGCATCCAAGGAGCAGGAGAATCAACGTTTCGGGAATAAGCCCTTCTTCAGGAATTAATCAACTCCAGCCTCCCCACTACCCTTGACCCACTCCAATGTGCCTATCAACCCAACAGTACCATGTCAGATGCCATATCACTTGCCCTTCACACCTCCCTAGAACATCTTGACACCAAGAACAGCTACATAAGAATTGTACTCATTGACTACAGTTCAGCCTTCAACACTATTATCCCCTCGAGACTAATTACTAAACTTAGTGATCTCAGACTAAGTCCCACTAGCTGCAATTGGATCCTTAGTTTCCTGACCAACAGGGCACAATCTGTGAAAACTGGGGACAATATTACATCCTCACTAACACTCAACACTGGCCACCCAGGTATGCATTCTCAGCCCCCTTCTTACTCACTGTACACCCACGACTGCATTGCCAAATTCCAGACTAATGCCAATTATAAGTTTACTGATGACGCAAAGTCGGTCGAATCTCAGATGGCGACGAACAGACTACAGATGGAAGGTGGAAGACCTGGAAAAATGGTGCACTCAGAATAGCCTAGCTCTCAATGTTGGCAAAACCAAGGAAGTCATTATTGACATTCGGCGGGATGTTACTCATGCACCCCCCCCCCTCCACCACCACCTACACATTAACAGCACAGAGGTAGGATGAGTGGAGAGTGTCAAGATCCTGAGAGTGGTCATCCACAACAAGCTTTCTTGGACTCTTCATGTGGATGCACTGGTTACGAAGGCCCAACAACGTCTCTTCTTCCTCAGGCAGCTGAGGAAACTTGGCATGATGGCGAATACCCGTGCCAACTTTTATAGGTGTGCCATCGAGAGCATTCTGTCTGGATGTATCACTACCTGGTGTGGCAACTGTACCATTCAAGATCGGAGACGGTTACAGAGAGCGGCGAACTCGGCCCAGACAATCACAAAGGCCAACCTCCCATCTATAGAATCCATCTACCAGGCCCACTGTCAAGGAAAGGCCGCCAGCATTCTCAAAGATCCATCCCACCCTGGCAATGTTTTTCTACAACCTCTACCATCGGGGAGAAGGTACAGAAGCCTGAACACACACGCACCAGCCAGTTTCGAAACACTTTCTACCCTACTGTTGTTAGAATACGGAATAGACTCACAAACTCTTAACATTCACCTGTACCTGTGTTATTGTTTTTGTGGCTGTTTACATATTATTTACTGTCTATGTTACTAAACTATGTGATCTGGCTGTATTACTCACAAGGCAAAGCTTTTCACTGTGCTTCAGTACACATGATAATAAATTCAATTCAATTCAATTCATTTCATTGTTATAGACCAACAGGTTTATTTGGAAGCATTACTGATGAAGGAGCAGCGCTCCGAAAGCCATTGCTTCCAAATAAACCTGTTGGACTCTAACCTGGTGAGGTGTGTTTTTTAACCATGATTATTGCAACACACTTCCTTTATGTTCCTCTGTTTTCCTGATTCATAGTCTGCACAACAGCCTTAGGATTGTTTGATGGCCTATAAACTACAGTGTTTCTCTGCATTGTGATTGCTCATCTTCCTCCAGATGGTTTTCACATCATGATTTTCTGGGTTAGTCACTTTCCCTTTGCTGGCTTTATCGCATACAGTACTTAGTTATCAGGGCTTTAATCCACCGTGTCAGCACATAGTCTGATTTCAGCACAGCCAACCTGTTTTCACTTACTTACAGTCCCATTAACAGCTTTCTTTCTCCCTAGTTTATCATTACGCATTCCTTTGTCTGGCCAATTGTCTTTCTCTCCCTCTGTGCTCTATGTTCAGCTATAGTTAACCCCTTTAATCCCTCACACCCTTCCTTCTGAAAATATACCACCTTTTCCTAGCTATTACTAGTTCTGAAGAAGTGTCACTGGACCCATAACATTAACTCTGCATTCTCTCTCCATGGATGCTGCTAGACCTGCTGAGTTTCTTCAGCAATTTCTGTTTTAGTTGCAGATCTCCAGCATCTGCAGTTCTTGGTTTGACCTTAGCCCACCTCTTGTCCCTGATATACTAAAAAATGACTTCAACTAATCACTGGAAGTATATTTTGAGTCAATGGAGGAGCCTGCTAATGCAGTTGCAACTGAAGCTTCAAGAAAGGGATTGGACCTTGATTTTCTTTTCACTCCTTACAGGGAAGAGTTTTGGAGTTGCTGTTCAACAGGTAAAATTTTCCAGAAATAGTTGGGGTCCCACTCCTGGTTCCAAGAGTAGATGAGTAGGTCCACTTTACAGACAGCAATTACTGCCATCCTGCAGAGGACAGCATTCAAGAGTGTGGTACTGAAAAAGCACAGCAGGTCAAGCAGCATCTGAGGAGCAGGAGAATTGACATTTCAGGCATAAGTCCTGAAGGGATAATGCCCGCAATGTTGATTCTCCTGCTCCTCGAATGCTGCCTGACCTGCTGTGCTTTTCCAGCACCTCACTCCCGACTCTGATCTCCAGCATCTGCAGTCTTCACTTTCTACTATAGAGGGTAGCAGCCTGACCTCAAGAACTGCTGGTCCAATCAGAGGTCCAGCTGCTCAGTGCTGCCACCACATCTGCTGGCTACTGCTGGGACTTAGCTAGAGGAAAAGGAGGCAGCAAGAGATGTGATCTTCACAATGAAGTAAGTGTATTTTGGCACTGCTGCAGTCAGTCCTGGCTGTGAAGGTAACCCTTGCTGCCCAGTGGGTCAAGGATGCCTTGCAACCTGTTAAGACACACCACGGTTTATCTGTCAGTCTTCCTACATGACAGAAGGTGCCTTAGCATTGGAGAAATGTCAGTGCTGGGGAAAAATATCCTTGACTGATCACCTAAGTTGCTCAATTCAGTTCCTGATGGACAGGACATTGACCAGTTTTCCTGCTGCTAGGAAAGTGACATCGCAGCAGAAAAATGAATGGTTCTCCTCAGTACTTTTCCATGGCATTGTGCCAACCTTCCTGACTCTAAGCCTGTTCCCAGAAATGTTGTAAAATACATTTTAGTATCTTTCCCATTATATGAGAATGGAATATAATGAAAATACACAGACATGGGGAGAATGCGCCGACTCCACATAGATACACTGGGTCCCTAACGCTGTGAACCATCGTGCCATCCTGATATATCTCAATGGAGCAGAAAACTCAAAAAGGGATCATACCGTAAGGTTGAGTGAAATAGGGATTGATAGGAAGGGTGAGGGCGGTAACAAATTAAAAATATTATGTATGAATGCACAAAGCATTAGAAATAAGGTGGATGAACCTGAGGCTCATTTGGAAATTGGCAGTTACGATGTTGTGGGGATAACAGAGACGTGACTTCAAGTGGACAGGGCCTGGGAAATGAATATTCAAGGCTATACATGCTATCGCAAGGACAGACTGACAGGCAGAGGGGGTAGGTGGCCCTGTTGGTAAGGAATGATATTCAGTCCCTTGCGTGGGGGGACCTAGAATCAGGGGATGTAAAGTCAGAATGGATACAGCTGAGAAATTCTAAGGGTAGAAAGACCCTCATGGGAGTTATCTACAGGCCCCCAAACAGTATTCTGGATGTAGGGTGTAAGTTGAATAAGGAGCTGAAATTGGCCTGTCGCAAATATATTACTACAGTTGTTATGGGGGATTTCAACATGCAGGTAGACTGGGAGAATCAGGGTGATACTGGACCCCAAGAAAGAGACTTTATGGAGTGCCTCCGAGATGGATTCTTACAACAGCTGGTGCTGGAGCCGACCAGGGAGAAGGCAATTCTGGATCTGGTATTGTGCAACGAACCAGAATTGATCAGGGACCTCGAAGTGAAGGAGCCATTGGGAAGTAGTGACCATAATACAATAAGCTTCAATCTGCAATTTGAGAGGGAGAGGGTACAATCGGTAGTGACAATATTTCAGTTGAATAAAGGGAACTATGGAGCTATGAGGGAGGAGCTGGCCAAAGTTCAATGGTGCAATACCTTCGCAGGGATGACATGGGAGGAACAATGGCAGATATTTCAGGGTATAATGCAGAAGATGCAGGATCAGTTCATTCCAAAAAGGAAGAAAGATCCCAGGAGGAGGCATGGGTGGCCGTGGCTGACGAGGGAAGTTAAGAAACATATCAAGTCAAAAGAGAAAAAGTATAACATAGTAAAGATAAGTGAGAAAACGGAGGACTTGGAAGCTTTTAAAGAACAACAGAGGACTACTAAGAAGGAAAATCGCAGAGAAAAAATGAGGTACAAAGGTAAACTGGCCAAAAATATAAAAGAGGATAGTAAAAGCTTTTTTTTTAGGTATGTGAATGGGAAAAAATGCTTAAGACTAAAATTGGGCCCTTGAAGACAGAAACAGGGGAACATATTACAGGGAAAAACGAAATGGCAGAAGAGTTGAATTGGTACTTCAGATCTGTGTTCACTGGGGAAGACACAAGCAATCTCCCAGAGGTAACAGTGGCTGAAGGACCTGAATTGATGGGAATTTATATTTGCCAGGAATTGGTGTTGGAGAGACTGTCAGGTCTGAAGGCTGATAAGTCCCCGGAACCTGATGGTCTACATCCCAGGGTATTGAAGGAGGTGGCTCGAGAAGTCGTGGATGCATTGGTGATCATTTTCCAATGTTCTGTAGATTCAGGATCAGTTCCTGCGGATTGGAGGGTGGCTAATGTTGTCCCACTTTTCAAGAAAGGAGGGAGAGAGAAAACAGGGAATTATAGATCAGTTAGTCTGATGTCAGTGGTGGTAAAGATGCTGGAGTCAATTATAAAGGATGAAATTACGACATATCTGGATAGCAGTAACAGGATAGGTTAGAGTCAGCATGGATCTATGAAGGGTAAGTCATGCTTGACTAATCTTCTCAAATTATTTGAGGATGTAACTCTGAAGATGGACGAGGGAGATCCAGTGGATATAGTGTACCTGGACTTTCAGAAAGCCTTTGATAAAGTCCCACATAGGAGGTTAGTGAGCAAAATTAGGGCACATGGTATTGGGGGAAAAATACTGACTTGGATTGAAAATTGGTTGGCTGACAGGAAACAAAGAGTAGTGATAAACAGCTCCCTTTCGGATGGCAGGCTGTGACCAGTGGGGTACCGCAGGGATCAGTGCCAGGACCGCAGCTTTTTACAATATACATTAATAATATAGATGATGGTATTACAAGTAATATTAGCAAATTTGCTGATGATACTAAGCTGGGTGGCAGGGTGAAATGTGAGGAGGATGTTACGAGATTACAGGGTGACCTGGACAGGTTAAGTGAGTGGACAGATGCATGGCAGATGCAGTTTAATGTGGATAAATGTATGGTTATCCACTTTGGTGGCAAGAACAAGAAGGCAAACTACTACCTAAATGGAGTCAAGTTAGGTAAAGGTGCAGTACAATGAGACCTAGGTGTTCTTGTACATCAATCAATGAAAGCAAGCATGCAGGTACAGGAGGCAGTGAAGAAAGCTCATGGCATGCGGGCCTTCATAACAAGAGGGATTGAGTATAGAAGCAAAGAGGTCCTTCTGCAGCTGTACAGGGCCCTGGTGAGACCACACCTGGAATATTGTGCCCAGTTTTGGTCTCCAAATTTAAGGAAAGACATTCTGGCTATTGAGGGAGTGCAGCGTAGGTTCACGAGATCAATTCCTGGAATGGCGGGACTATCTTACGCTGAATGATTGGAGTGACTGGGCTTGTATACACTTGATGCTGGAAGAGCACAACAGTTCAGGCAGCATTCAAGGAGCAGTGAAATCGATGTTTCGAGCAAAAGCCCATCATCAGGAATAAAGCACTTGAGTTTAGAAGGCTGAGAGGGGATCTGATTGAGACATATAAGATTATAGCTGCAAATGTGTTGCTGGTCAAAACACAGCAGGTTAGGCAGCATCTCAGGAATAGAGAATTCGACGTTTCGAGCATAAGCCCTTCATCAGGAATAAGAGAGAGAGCCAAGCAGGCTAAGATAAAAGGTAGGGAGGAGGGATCGCCCCTCCCCCTAGTCCCTCCTCCCTACCTTTTATCTTAGCCTGCTTGGCTCTCTCTCTTATTCCTGATGAAGGGCTTATGCTCGAAACGTCGAATTCTCTATTCCTGAGATGCTGCCTAACCTGCTGTGTTTTGACCAGCAACACATTTGCAGCTGTGATCTCCAGCATCTGCAGACCTCATTTTTTACATATAAGATTATTAAAGGATTGGACACTCTGGAGGCAGGATGGGTGAGTCCTGAACCAGAGAACACAGTTTAAAAATAAGGGGTAGGCCATTTGGAACAGAGTTGAGAAGAAACTTCTTCACCCAGAGAGTGGTGGGTGTATGGAATGCTCTGCTCCAGAGGGCAGTGGAGGCCAAGTCTCTGGAGACTTTCAAGAAAGAGTTAGATAGAGCTCTTAAGGATAGTGGAATCAAGGGTTATGGGGATAAGGCAGGAACAGGATACTGATTGAGGATGATCAGCCATGATCATAATGAATAGTGGTGCTGGCTCGAAGGGCAGAATGGCCTACTCCTGCACCTTTTGTCTATTGTAATATGATCCTGCGAGGATTCATCATTGTAAATCAATGCATCACCATACTTGCCTTCGTTTGTATTTATACATTCATACAGTTCAGATTAAGGTTTCTCTCAATTCCAGTCATTTTCTTTCAATCTATTATATATCATGACTTTTTCTTTGCCTTCATTTTCCTAATTGTTTCTTTTTGCTTTTCTTTCAATTAATGTGTTTTACATGCTAATGCTCTAAACACAAAATATACTTTACTCCCAGCAGATGGCACTGAGTGCTTTCTAATGTCATGAGGTGCAGCAACTTCAGAGCCTTTGCATTAAATCTGCTTTTGAACAGAGGGGAGTAAATAAGATAGTCCTTTTGATGAAGGGCTTTTGCCCAAAACATCAATTTTCCTGCTCCTCCAATGCTGCCTGACCTACTGTGCTTTTCCAGCACCACACTCTCCACCCCTAATCTCCAGCATCTGCAGTCCTCATTTCTGCCTGGGAGTAAAGAAGATGCCGTCTCCAGATCGATAGGATCACATCTCAGTTTGACAGGACCAGCAGGACAGACTTAGAAATCTTTTTCTCCTTCACTCAGGGATGTGTGCATCGCTGGCTGGGCCAGCATTAACTGACCATCTCCAATTGCCCTTCACAAGCTGGCGGTGAGCTGCCTTCTTCAACTGTGTTAAAAATCCTTCATCAGGTAGCTGGTGGAACGGGATCATAGAACATAGAACATAAAACATAGAAAAATACAGCGCAGTGCAGGCCCTTCGGCCCTCGATGTTGCGCCGATCCAAGCCCACCTAACCTACACTAGCCCACTTTCCTCCATATGCCTATCCAATGCCCGCTTAAATGCCCATAAAGAGGGAGAATCCACCACTGTTACTGGCAGGGCATCCATGAACTCATGACTCACTGAGTAAAGAATCTACCCCTAACATCTGTCCTATACCTGCCACCCCTTAATTTAAAGCTATGCTCCCTTGTAATATCTGACTCCATACGTGGAAAAAGGTTCTCATGGTCAACCCTATCTAAACCCCTAATCATCTTGTACACCTCTATCAAGTCACCCCTAAACCTTCTTTTCTCCAATGAAAACAGCCCCAAGTGCCTCAGCCTTTCCTCATATATCTTCCTACCATACCAGGCAACATAAGACACAGAATTTATAGCAAAAGATGTGACCTTATTTTATAAAACCTTATCTCAAGAATGGGATTTAAAAGAAGTTCTGGGATTACATATTAAAGAACTGAAACTTGCAACCCATTCTAAAAGATGAAAGACTTAACAGCAATCTGGGTTTGTTCAATACATCATTTCAGCTGCATGACACTGTGATCTTTTATTATAAATTCTGTGTCTTTTGATCCTGTTCCACAACCACCTAATGAAGGAGCAACACTCTGAAAGCTAGAGCTTCCAAATAAACCTGTTGGACTCTAACCTGGTATTGTGTGATTTTTAACTTTGTCCACCCCAGTCCAACAGTAGCTCCTCCACTACTTGAACTGCTGCAGACCATATACTGATTGTGAAGGAACATCAATATTGTTCCAAATCCAGATGGTGTGCATGGGAACTTACAGGACATGGTGTTCCCATGTATCTGCTGTTCTAAGTGGAAGTAGTCATGGATTTAGAAGCTGCTTTCAAAAGAGTCATTGGTGATTTTCTGTAGTGCATCTTATAGATGTTACACACTGCTGCTACAGAGCACTGTGGTACAGAGATGTTTGTGGATATGTTGCCTATCAAGGTGCTGCTTTATCTTGGATGGTGTCAAGATTCTTACATGTTGTTCATCCAGGCAACTGGAGAATACTCCTTCACATTTCTGACTTATGTCTTACAAATGGTGGACAAAGTCTAGGGAGACAAGAGATGAGTTACTCACTTCAGAATTCCTAACTTCTGACCTGCTCCTGCAGCTACACTTTAAATTGTTGGTCCAGTTCAGGTTCTGGTCAATGGGTAACCCACAGGATGTTGGTGGCAGGGATTCAGCAATGGTAATGCCATTGAGTGCCAAGGAGAGATGGTTAGGTTTTCTTTTCATTGGAGATGGTCACTGCCTGGTATTTGTGTGGTGCAAATTTCACATGGCTGCCACTTGGCTGGATATTGCTAGATTGGACAATCACATACACAATACATCTTGATAAAGATTACCTAAGAAATCAGATATATGAGCTGAGTCCACACAAGTTTTGCTCCATTTCTTGAGAAAAATGTGACATTCAACTCAAATTAGTTCATTTTGGTGTTTATCATTCATGCAAAGATTTCTCTCTTACTTATCTTTCTCACAGTGTCACAGTCAAGGGGAATGGCATTGGGTGTGGAATTGTTCGTGATTCTCATGGAATCACCAGGGACAGCATTATTAGAGATAACGGAGACATTCAGAGTGGCCATCAAGAATGCTGCCAATTTTCCAGCTCCAGTCTAGACAATATACACACACATAATTTGAAGTGAAATTGGAGATACATGTAATGGATAAAAGGGAATATATGTCACATTTATTTGTTCTTATAATTAATCTCTGTGATATACTAGTGGCGATGTTCTGCTTCATTTCCCCCTGGTCAATGTATCTTTTTTGCTAACTCACAACACTGGGTGGCATGGTGGCACAGTGGTTAGCACTGCTGCCTCACAGCGCCTGAGACCGGGTTCAATTCCCGACTCGGGCGACTGACTGTGTGGAGTTTGCACGTTCTCCCCGTGTCTGCGTGGGTTTCCTCCGGGTGCTCCGGTTTCCTCCCACATTCCAAAGATGTGCGGGTCAGGTGGATTGACCATGCTAAATTGCCCGTAGTGTTAGGTAAGGGGTAAATGTAGGGGTATGGGTGGTTTCGCTTCGGCGGGTCGGTGTGGACTCGTTGGGCCGAAGGGCCTGTTTCCACACTGTAAGTAATCTAAAAAGTAATCTAAAAAAAAACTAGAAAACTGCCACATCTGCTGAGTACTTCCAGCATTTTTCCTTCATCTTATCTTTCCTAAGGTTTATTGCACAAACTGAATGTGATATTCCAGATGGAGTCTAACAAAAGCTTTGAGCTATTACTTTGCAGTATTGAATCCAAATCTTCTCGAAATGAAGGTCAACGTTTCCCTAACTTTCTTGATTACCTTCTGTCTATCAATCAGTAGCTTATGCAGGTGGGAACCCAAAAACCCTTTGCTCCTCTTTATTCTCTGTTGGCTTCGCACCAATCTGTTAGTTTCTGTTCCATTGAAACAGGGAACAAAAACTCATTGTTTATATCATTATCTGACTTTTTAAAGTTCAGTCATTCAAAGTTTTTGGATTTTCTTTTCCTTACATCTAAAGTAAAGTCATTTTGGTATTTGGCTCATTAATGAGAACAGAATATATCATACCTCACATATTGTGTTCCCTATACTATACCTTGAACAGTTTTTCCACAGTTTGACCAAATAATGGCACAGTTCTGATTAGCCTACATTACTCTTCAGGCCATGGTTATCCATGAAACAAAGTTGCTGATTCTTATAGAACAAGATATATCATTGTCCACATATACACAGCATTCTTGGTCAAGAAGTGGCTTCGCTTACTGGCAAAGCCCACTGATTTGGTTTCATTTTGTTACATGTTGCTGATTCTAGGCCTAAACACAAGCATCTCAAATAATTCATTGGTTCCTTTCCTGACATCCCATTCCTTTCTTTTTCCTGCTCTTTCCTGACATCCCATTTCCAAAGCTTATTCAAATAATCTTAAAGTCAATTATTTTGCCTTTGTTCATACCTATGAATTTCTCAGTGCTTATTCCACATTAATTACCATTACTCTGAAATGATAGATTGAGTAAACGCAAGGAAAAGGCATTTTAAGTTGAGGGAGGGAATTATTTAAACTTTCTCTTGTTTGTTGTTATCACTTTCGAGGTGAACTGTATAAGGTGTGGAATTGTTCTGGGTTTTCATGGAATCATAAGGAATAGCACTAATAGAGCATTATGGAGGCATTCAAGAATTCTATCAAATTCCCAGACTAACGCCAGTCTATCCCTGATCACTGTTACATTGCATCACCAAATTGCAATTGACATAATTTCAGTTTTTCCAACATGTGGAAAAGATGGGTGCAAACTTGGGTGAATATGTATATCATCCTTTATGATGATTACTAGTTTATATTGATTACTGTTTTATTGCTTAACCATGGTTAAAAATACATTATTATTACTATTTAATCATAGCAATTTAACTTGTGCAAGTAAAAAAAGGTTAGTGGAAAAGAGATCCATTTATTTCAAAAAATGATTCCGTTGCATCTTTTAGATTATAGTAAGGCCAGGGTTTGAGGATTTTTAAACTATGAAATCATGGTTGCAATTCTACTAAATTTCCATGTGTCCCTGTGGGATAGAACTGGTAAGTAAAGTAAATATTAACCTCTATTTAGAGAAATACATTTGAATGGTAAATTTAATCTATTTTCCTTAATAATGATTTAGAAAGTTTTTTTCTTTTTAAGCAGGTGAGCAGTGAGTTTATTGTTATTGGAGGCGGTGGGTCCGGGAAGTGGTGGGTTTGGGGGGCAGTAGGTCCGGAGATGGGTCTGGGAGGTGGTGGGTCTGGGGGGCAGTGGGTCCGGAGGTGGGTCTGGGAGGTGGTGGGTCTGGGGGGCAGTGGGTCCGGAGGTGGGTCTGGGAGGTGGTGGGTCTGGGGGGCAGTGGGTCCGGAGGTGGGTCTGGGAGGTGGTGGGTCTGTGGGGCAGTGGGTCCGGAGGTGGGTCTGGGAGGTGGTGGGTCTGGGGGGCAGTGGGTCCGGAGGTGGGTCTGGGAGGTGGTGAATAGCCATCAAGCTGTTACTTCTCCTATACCTGAAATACTTTTCTCTTGCAATAGGATTAAATTATTAATTTAACTCTCTCTTATCATAATCATGTGCAATTATGAAATTCTGAGTGGTTTCTTGCATAATCTGGTGATTAATTGAACATATACACTTGACTTGAGGTATACTATATCCCAACGTCGCAATATTATAAAATTGATTCTTGGTTGAAATGAGGTGTATTCTGGAATACTGGGAACTGTTTACTTTGGCCATTTGGAGCAAGCAATTGAGAGATGCTAAAAATCAGAATGACAAATGTATACTTGTGTTCTTCCTTTCTGCAATACAATATCTGGTTTCTTTTTTAATAGAGTCATGCAGCATGAAAACAGACCCTTAGGTCCAATCAGTCCACACCATGGGAACACATCATATTCCCAAACTAATCCCAACTGCTTGTGCTTGGCCCATATCCCTCCAAACATTTCTTGTTCATGTCCTTATCTAAATGTCTTTTAAATGTTGTAACTGTACTGACATCCACCACTTCTTCTGGAAGTTCATTTCACACACGAACCACTGTCTGTGTAAAAAAAAAATGCCCCGCACGTCTTTTTAAATCTTTCTCCTCACATTGTAAAAATATGCTCCCCTGGTCTTGAAATCCTCAACTGAGCAATAAAACATGAGAAATATTAGAAACCAGCTCAATGGGGTTTTTAAGTCACATTTAATTCCATAATAGTGTGGACTTTTTTCATCAGTCACTAACTTGCAATCAATCATTTGCAGGTCACTTTCTATATGAATAAGGGCTTCCCTATTCGACTTAGTTTAATCTCTGAACTCTGTGCCAAGCATTGCACACAATTACCAAGGTTTGACTCCTCCTCGATTTTACAGGATACCCTATCCTCATCGGAATCACTGGATAGGTCATTATCTGAATCATTTTGGAACATTTCCTGAAGGACATCCTCCAGAGATATGAAAATATCTTCCTGCCTGATATTTTCCTGTGCAAGTTTCAAGTTCAAATCTGTCAAAACAAAAGCTTGTTTACTAATGCAAGGAATTTTATTTTTAATGACAATATTTAATTTTCCTTCCCACTACTCACTCAATGCAGTTTTAGAGTATAATCTTTATTTTTATTTGTTTATAGGAAGTGATATCGCTGACATTTATATCCAATCCCTAATTGCCCTGGAGAAGATTGTGGTGAGCTGCTTTCTTGAACCAGAATGACAAATGTATATTTACTTTCTTTCTTTCTGCAGTACAATACCTAATGTAATTTTGCAGCCCTTGTTACCAGTTTGTGAGCAGTGTGAGGCCTGTTATCTCTACTTTGCTCTCTGATTGAACATAGAACATAGAACAGTACAGCACAGTACAGTACAGTACAGGCCCATTGGCCCTTGATGTCGTGATGGCATAATGGGAGCTCTGGTGAAAATGTCACAATGACAGCTAAAGAAGAACAGGTAAGATGTGTTGAGATGATCTCACCATCAAGACAAGCCTCTCCAAACATCTCGCCTGAATCTCCCATTAATCTCCCTAGAGACCACACTGCTCAGATTCCACAGTACCTGGTGAAGGTGGAGCTTAAAAATAGCAAAAAGAACAAAGAACAAAGAAGGACAAAGAAAATTTACAACCCAGGAACAGGCCCTTCGGCCCTCCAAGCCTGAGCCAATCCAAGTCCACTGTCTAAACCTGCTCATGCATCTGTCCAGACGCATCTTAAATGAATCTACTGTGCCTGCCTCTACCACCTCTGCTAGCAACATGTTCCAGACACCCACCACCCTCTGTGTAAAGTACATGTATGCCACGTGTATCCCCCTTAAATTTTTCACCTCTCACCCTCAAAGTGTGACCTCTCATTACTGAATCCTTTACCCTGGGAAAAAACTTATCTCCATCTACCCTGTCTATACCCTTCATGAGCTTGTAGACCACAATCAGGTCTCCCTCAAACTCCTTTTCTCGAATGAAAACAAACTCAACTCTCTTCGTAGCTGGCACCTCCCATACCAGGCAACATCCTCGTAAACCTTCTCTGCACCCCCTCCAAAGCGTCCACATCCTTTTGGTAATGTGGCGACCAGAACTGTACACTGTATTCTAAATGCAGCTGAACCAACTTAGTGTGCAATTTTAACATGACCTGCCAGCTGTTATACTCAATTCGCCGGCCGATGAAGGCAAGCATACCATATGCCTTCTTGACCACTCTATCCATCTGTGCAGCAACCTTCAGGGTACAATGAACCTGCACTCCCATATAGAGTCATAGAGATGTACAGCATGGAAACAGACCCTTCGGTCCAATTTGTCCATGCCGACCAGATATCCCAACCCAATCTAGTCCCACCTGCCAACACCCGGCCCATATCTCTCCAAATCCTTCCTATTCACATACCCATCCAAATGCCTCTTAAATGTTGCAATTGTACCAGCCTCCACTACTTCCCCTGGCAGCTCATTCCATACACGGACTACCCTCTGTGTGAAAATGTTGCCCCTTAGTCTCTTTTATATCTTTTCCCTCTCTTACCCTAAACCTATACCCTCTAGTTCTGGACTCCTCCACCCCAGGGAAAAGACTTTGTCCAGTTATCCTATCCATGCCCCTCATAATTTTGTAAACCCCTATAAGGTCACCCCTCAGCCTCCAATGATCCAGGGAAAACAGCCCCAGCCTGTTCAGCCTCTCCCTGTAGCTCAAATCCTCCAACCCTAGCAACATCCTTGTAAATCTTTTCTGAACACTTTCAAGTTTCACAACATCCTTCCTATAGGAGGGAGACCAGAATTGCACACAATATTCCAAAAGTGTCCTAACCAATGCCACAACAACACCTCCCAACTCTTATGCTCAGTGCTCTATCCAACAAAGGAAAGCATACCAAATACCTTCTTCACTATCCTACCTCCCTGCAACTGAAGGAATCTTCAGCTTTAATAGGAAAATATCTAACCCAATGCCGACAGTAATGTTTTTTATTTGTTCATCTGATGTGTGTGTCACTGGAATCCCAGCATGCATTGAACATCCCAAACTGCCCTGGTGTTGGTGATTGTGACCTGCTCTCTTGACCCACTGTGGCCTTTGAGGTGTTGGTACACCCACAATGCTGTTAGAAGGAAGTTGCTGGATTTTGGTTCAGTAACCTTTGCAGTGTCCAATGTCGTCAGCTCCTTTTGCTGTTCCCCACTGCCGACAGTAATGTTTTTTATTTGTTCATCTGATGTGTGTGTCACTGGAATCCCAGCATGCATTGAACATCCCAACACTGAAACAGGATTCTAGGCAGCAGGAGCTTACTGAAGGAAACCAAAGGAATAGGTTAAAATAAAATAAAGAACTACAGATGCTGAAAACCTGACATAAAAACAGAAATTAGAAAAAGGGTCACTTGACTCGAGATATTAACTCTGCCATCTCTCTACAAATGCCGCTAGACTTGCTGAGTTTCTCCATCAATTCCTGTTACTGTGCCAAAGAGTAGGGTTCCTGGTATTCAGTTCAGTAACTGCAGGATGTGAATCCCAGATCAGGGTAGGACCAAAACATTCCTGATGTCCCTGGTACACGAGGAACTTCAAATAAACACTTACTTCCTGGACTTCTTCTGGTCCTAACATGTCCCAGTTGTAACACGCAGGATTCTGGTTAAACTTACAACTAACTAATGCTACTATATACATTAAAAGAAGGTCCCCACTATCTTACCACTGGTGTCTCTGCTTTCAGCTCGGAGGAGTCATAGAAACAGAGTCGTAGAGTCATACAGCATGGAAACAGACCCCTCAGCCTAACCAATCCATGTCGACTATGTTCCCAAACTAAACTAGTCCCACCAAAGATTACAACCTATGTGAAGGTAGCTAGATGAAAGCAGATAACTCACACCAAGGATTTGGACTGCCTACCCTCCTTGGTATGTTGAGTGGGCTAATTTAAAATTGGCCCTTAATAGCTCTCATGATAGCCTGGGCCAGAGGATCAACTTAAGTAGTTAATGCCTTCCTTTAGAAAACACTCGTGAGAGCCAGGTTCAAATCTCACCTGCTCATAATATTTCTGCACAGGTTGGTTAGAAAATATTTTAAAACACTGAGGCAAGTTGGGGTAAATATAAGAAAGGGAATCCTTCTGAACTGTTGTTATTAAATAAACCTTATTTGAACTTCCTTTCTTAACAGTATTTCTTAGTGCATAAATATACAAACAAAAGCAATTTCTAACTGGTACATGGAAGGGTATGAAATTGCAAACTTCTTAACTCAGCTGAAAAATTGGAAATTATAAATTGTTAAGAGGCACAAAAAATGGAAAGCAATAAGCAGAATAAAAGGGCAAGAATCTACTGAGCTCATTATCAGTGATGTCATATTTTTGACATATATTATCTAGGAATGCCTGACTCATCAGTTTTGAAATGTTCTCTGGAACACCAGTGATAACTCCCACAGGTTCTTTGCTCTGCTGCACTGGATAACAATGTGATGAGATTCCATGCTTTTGTGTTTCCTGTTATACTTGATGCTATGGTATTTTGCATTGCACATTTTTAAACAATATCATGAGAAAACATTTGTTCAGCTTGAAATGTGAAGGTGTATTGCCACTTTGGTTTTTCTGTACCCCACCATCTTCCCTCTGCTCTTCAAGGCCATAACACTTGCTCAGGAATATTTCCAAGCGCAGTATCACAGAGCTGATACTGCACTTCAGTGAAGCTGTGGTGATGGAGCAGCCCTGAGAAAATTCCCAGGCAATGTTTCAGGGTACACATTAACTATTAATAGGCTATTTAGCCATAATGGTTTTATAGTCAACCTTAGTCCTGCTTTCATCCATAAAGGACTCAAGGGTTTCTATACAGTGAATTTGCAGCCCATTTTACACCATATCAAATTCTCTTTTCCACTGATTTTTGCCGATGAAACCTTTTAGCAGGGTCACTGGGTTGTGACCCTGGATTGAAAGTTTGTATACTATTCTTCATTTAACTCAAAGGGGGCTTCAGGGTAATTAAACTTCTGCAACAGCTGCCCCAGCTAAGATTACTTAACTGAAGGCAGACTGTGAAATGAATCTGGGAAACTCCCCCCAACTGTCTCGTTTAACATCACATCCATGAATGCTTTTGGCCAAGAGACATTTTGCTTACAGTCAAATGGTGTCTTGAATTATTTCATTTTCACCCATTTCTAATACTGAAGCCATTATAATGATGAAAGCAGCCACAACATTCATGAAGCACTGTTGAAGTAAATATTATCACAAGGCAACTCAGTGAAAGATTTTAAAACAACAGCCATCAAAAGAGGAGTCTTGTTAGATTTTGAGAACATTTTCTTAAAGGAGACGGGGAGGTAAGGAGATATAGTAATGGGAGATTTCAGAGTAGGACCCATTCAAATCAATGACAAAAGGAGGTGCGCAAAGGGCTCCTGTCTGTTTTAGGATAGTGATACATCTTCAAGGAAATTGTAGAAATGTAGCGGGGTAAAGCAAAAATGGCTTAACATGAAAACCAAGATTTATTATCTATATTTGGTGGATGCATAACTAATGGTTAATAAGGGCAGTGCTAATGGACGAGTTGACTTAATGTCAGACAGAATATATGCAGAAGGAATTGGAGATGTTGCTACAAACAGGATAGGTAATTAGGGGGGTGTGAGGAGTTAGAGATGGAATGGTATTGATGCCTGACCTACTGTGCAGCTCAGTGATTTTCCTCCCATTGAAAATTGTGCATTGCATTGAGGCAATGTAATCTGAATGGGTGTGAGTTTGCATTCAGAGATTGGAAAATTTAACCTTATTAATTCTGGATAGAGCTCTTAAAGGATAGTGGAATCAAGGGTTATGGGGATAAGGCAGGAACTGATTGAGGATGATCAGCTATGAGCATAATGAATGGTGGTGCTGTCTCAAAGGGCAGAATGGCCTACTCCTGCACCTATTGCCTGTTGGTTATAGTGGGCTAAAGTTGATGCCACCATTACATTGTAACTGTGATATTTTGAATCATAGAAGATGCTATAGAGATACAAATCATCATTGGTGAATATCAGAGAAAATGAGTTCAGAAACATGTGTAGTATTCAGGCAGTATTAAAAAGTAGTGAACACACAATTGAACATTCCTCTGAACAGACCACATTAAATCATTATTAATATGCACTGATTAGAATTAGAATATTAGAATGTATTTACTAAATTGATAATTATAGGCACACTGGATTAGTAGTTTTGTTGTTGATTGCCCATGAAGCTTTAACTAATACTCTAGAAGATGAATGTTCAAATTCCTACCTGACAGCTTGAGAATTTAAAAGTAGTTTAAAAACAGTAACGGTAACATTGTGGTAATGTTACTGGATTAATAATCAAGAGCCGCAGAGTAATGTTTCAAAGCCCAGGCTCAAAGTAATTATTAAACCTGGCTCACCGATGTCCTTTAGGAAAGCAAATTAGCTCTCCTTATTTAGTTTGGCCTCCATGATCTCCATGATCCACCCACGCACAATGACAAGAACACATTGTGTCCAGTCTAACCTACAAAGTCCTCCTCAGTAACATCTAGAGACTTGTGCCAATATTGCAAGAGCTATGACATAGATTAATCAAGTTATAGCCTATCATAGTCATACTTACCATTCCTTAGCTCACAGCCAATGTCCTAGAAACTTTCATCACTGTGCATAGGAAGGTGGGAGTAGGGGCTGGCCATTCAATCTGTCAAGTTTGCTCCACCTATGCATTAGATCATAGATGATGAACTACTTTTCCCCTCACACTATGGCCACATCCCTTGATGTCACAGGTATCCAGAAATCTATCAATTTATACCTTGAACATGCTCAATGATTCTGTTTCCATATCAGGTAGAGAATCTTAAAGATTCATTATCCTCTGATGGTAGAAATTCAGCTTTGCCTCAGTTTTAAACGCTGAAATTATGTACCTTGGTTCTAGACTAACCAGCCACATTCATCTAATGCAATCCATTGTGCCATGACCTGTAGGATTTTTTTTCAGCTAGATCACCTCACATTCTTCAAAACTCTACACAAAGTACAGGCTCAGTTTCCTCAGTTTGTCCTCATAAGAAAATCCCACCATCCCTAGTGTGGTAAACATCCATTGCACTCCCTGTAGAAAGTATATGTCTCATAGAGAAGGAGACCAAAACTGTACATAATATTCAAGGTGAGGTGCAATTATAGTGAGTCTCTTTGTGATAAAGATGAACATAATATCTGCCTCCCTAATTGTTTTTATACCTGCATGCTCACATTTAGTGACTCATGGAGAAAGGCATGCAGCGCTTAACTTTTCAGTATCATTGTCCATCAACAGGACAGCTCATCCAGAGCTGGTGAAAGAGTGGCATAGAATTAGAGTGAGTAGTGTTGGAAGTCCTCAACATTAATTTGAACCAAGGTTTGTGCGAAGATTTGTAGCTCGGGTGCTCGTTGTTGTGGTTCTGTTCGCCGAGCTGGAAGTTTTTGTTGCAAACGTTTCGTCCCCTGGCTAGGAGACATCATCAGTGCGCTGGAGCCTCCTGCGAAGCGCTTCTTTGATGTTTCTTCCGGTATTTATAGTGGTCTGTCCTTGCCGCTTCCGGGTGTCAGTTTCAGCTGTCCGCTGTAGTGGTTGGTATATTGGGTCCAGGTCGATGTGTTTGTTGATGGAGTTTGTGGATGAATGCCATGCCTCTAGGGGAGGCTTCGCAGGAGGCTCCAGAGCACTGATGATGTCTCCTAGCCAGGGGACGAAACGTTTGCAACAAAAAACTTCCAGCTCAGCGAACAGAACCACAACAATTAATTTGAACCTCATATAGCCTCAAACCCATAGGTCAAACAGACAAGAAACGTCTTGCTAATTACCACCAACTGCCTTCCCAAAAAATCTTACTCCCCCTTACTGAACACCATCTGGAAGGCAAATAAAAAGTGGTCAGAACACAGAATGTAATTTGGACAAGGAACTTTAATGTCCATCACCAAAAATGCTTTGGCACTATTACTATTGATTAAGCTGCTCGACTCCTGAAGGATATCTCTACCAAACTAAGGTGAAACAAAATCTAAGATGGTCTCACCCTCACCAATCCATTTCTACAGATACACCTGTTAATTATGGTACTGATAAGGGTGACCAATGCACTGCCCTTCAGAGATGGACTCCTGTCTCACATGGAGGATACTCCCCATTATATTGCAGGGTAATACCACATGTAAAATAAAATGGAATAAAAACATATCTGGCAGCTTAAAACTGGGCATGAATTATGTTAAACAACAGTCTATAACTTTATGGCCCAGCATATTCCCCCTTGCTACCAAGAGCAGAGCACATGATGCAAATCCTTCAGGATCAGACCTTGGAGTGCAGATTTATAGTTCCTTGAAGGTGAATTCACAGGTAGATGGAATAGTAAAGAAATCATTTGGTATGCTTGCCTTTATTGGTCAGTGCATTGAGCATAGGAGCTGAGAGGTCACGCTGTGGTTTACAGGACATTGGTTAGGCCACTTTTGGAAAACTGTATGCAATTCTGGTCTCCCAGTGATAGGAAGGATGTTATGAAACCTGAAAGGGATTAGAAAAAATTTACAAGGATTTTGCCATGATTGGAGTGTTTGAGTTATAAGGAGAGGTTGAATAGGCTGGGGCCATTTACCTTGGAGTGTCAGAGGCTGAAGGGCAACCTTATATAGGTTCATAAAATCATGAGGACCATGGATAGGGTGAATAGAAAGGACTTCTCCCCGTGGTGAGAGAGTCCAAAACTACAGGACATAAGTTTAAGGTGAGAGGGGAAAGATTTAAAAGGGACTTAAGGAGTATCTTTTTTCATGCAGAGGGTGATGCATGTTTATAATGAGCTGCTAGAGGAAGTGGTGGAGGCTGGTAGAACTACAACATTTGAAAGCATCTGGATGGGTATATGAATAGGAAGAGTTTAGAGGGATATGGGCCAAATGTTGACAAATGGGACTTCTCCAAACTCTCCAATGGGACTAGATTAATTTAGTATACATGGTCGACATAATGAAGGGTCTGCTTATGTACTGTACATCTCCATGACTCTATGACTCTATCTCACCTTCTGACCCCACAAAGCCTGTCCACCATCTAAAACATAGGTTAAGCTTGGGTGCAGCTGCAACAATACTTAAGAGGTCAGACACCAACCAGGGCAAAGAAACACACTTGACCAGCACGCCATCCAAAATCGATTTACATATTCCTTCACTGGTGCATGACAGAGGCAGTATATATCACCTCAAAGATGTACTGTGGCAAATGGCCAAGCCTCCTTATACAGTACCTTGTCAACAATACCATGAACCAATTTTATAAAGATAGAAATACAAAATTGGTATTTGTAAAAATATTTATGTTTTCGTGGACTTCTGTATTATTGGCTTTTAACTGTCCTCTGCCCTGAGCCAGCTAGCCACTCACTTGAATTAACAGATATAGTTCCAGAAGACAATCCCCTGTTATATTTAAGGGTAACTTGTGATGGGCAATAAATGCCATCTTTGATAATAATTCTCCCATCCAGATAATGACAATCCTTCTTAAACATACATTTATCAATCAGAAGTGACTGTGCTTCCGGACAGTCCAGCCTCCCTCTGAATACTGCCATGTCAAGATTTAACAATAAGTGGCTGCTTATAGTGGAAACAACTATTCACAAAGGCTTAAAATTAATTTTAAACAGTTTATCAAAGATTTTCCAAAGAAAAATGAGTAGGCAATCATAAAGTGAGGCACAAACAGAATGTTTGGGCAAGCAAAGGTAGAGCACAACGTAGAAATGCAGCCACCTATTTAAAAACAAGGGATATTGGTTACGTTTTACCTCTATTTTTGAGATCCTTTGACCTTACCCTTAAAATAATTATTTTTACCCCACAACAATGCATCTCTAAGATGTCCACTATGACAACTCTTTTATAACCTGTGTTTGGAGTATCATTGCTTTTTTTTTCTTAGCAGGTGTACAAATCTTTAATCAATTTCCACCACCAGGAAGAAAGGAAACACCCGAGGGGTCAGTGACAAACAGTGCCCTTCTCATCAAAGGGCAGTGCTGTGGGTTCTCCAGGTTATATATTTTTTCTCCTTACCCCCACACTATCGCCTAACAGCGGGAGCACTCACATTTTCCCCAGCACCCGTGATATGTGTGTGTAGATGTGAGACACAGTGAAAGATGCAAGGTGCACAAAGCTTTATCCAATTTCCACCACCAGGAAGAAAGGAAACACCCGAGGGGTCAGTGACAAGCAATGCCCTTCTCATCAAAGGGTAATGCTGCATGATCAAAAAAGTGAAAGGGAGGGCAGAGATTAAATCAAAACAGAGTTGGAGGAAGAAATAAGACACCCCACTCCCTGTGGTACCCACCTCCCCCAGAACAGCTCAAGGGAGTTGATAGACACCACGTACTCCTTCTCCAGAGACACCTGGGCTCAGATGTAGCCGCAGAAGAGGGGCAGGCAATCGGCCATAATGACCCCCTCACTGCTTTTTTATTTCATTTGTAATGATTGAAATCAGGTTGACTTTGTCGATTATATGTTTGTTGATTGGAGTTATTTACATGGCTAATTAGTAAAGCCCTAGCTGGCCAATCTAAACAGAGGACTAGAGACTCCTCAGTTCCGGCGACTGACTCCAAGCTGGCTGGTCACAGCTGGTGTACTGTGCACAAGTAAATAAAGAGTGGCTTGGTGACAGGATACTGGCCTCAGTTCAGTTAGGTCACATTGGTGCAACACTAGTGTCCCTACCTCTGGGTTAGGAGGCCTAGGTTGAAGTCCCAGCTACTACATAGGTGTGTCATGGCATTTCTGAATAGACTGAGTTAAAAATAAGTACATTCTTATCTGTGTGTTTTGGTTCCTTGTTCGATGGTGACAGTGTGGTTCCAAAGAACTGTTTCCACAGAAGGATCATTGAACTTGAAAATTTAACTCTGCTTTCTACCCATGGATGATGTCAAACTTGCTGAGGTTCTGATTAATTTATGGATGCCTAGATAGTGGTGAATAAAATGATATGTGGATTTTGTAAGTAAGGAGGACTGAAACAGTATCAGACAATATGATAGTTCCACTTCTTTTGTGTTTGGTGATGAAACTTGAAATGACTACAAACGATGTAATTCCATGTATGACAGCAAGGGTAAGTCACTTCATAAGGTCAGATTTGGTATTCAGTGAAATACCTGCACCCTTAGTCAGCCTTCCACACAAAAGGCTCAAATCACAGAGAATTACCAGAAGTATGACAGTGTAGAAGGATGCTAGTTGGCCCATCATGCCTACATTGGCTCATTAAATAAGTCTCATTAACTAATGCCAATCTCCTCATTTTTCACCATATTGTTGCACATTATTTTTATCCAAATAATTATCCAATGTTCCCTTGAATGCCTCAACTGAGCTATTTGTTAAGTGAAAAAGTTTTCTTTCACTTCCCATTCCTTCTCTTGCCAATCACTTTAAAAATTAAATTGGATTATATATAGAATGTGGTGAAACAATTGTCTTTGGAAGTCTGTATTTGCATTCCTTTAACAAGACATATCATCTCAAGTAGAATTTTCTAGAGGTAGTAATGGCATTCGAGGGTAGGGATTTAAGAAAAAGAAGCAAAATATTTCAATGCTCCATCAAAAATTTGATACCCATTTAATCATGTTTAAGATTGCATGAAAAGTCACAGGCATATAGATGGTGAATACTCTAAATTCATCACGGGTATTAATGAAAAAATAGAATATTTGTAACAAGTGCAAGAGAATACATTGCAAGCCAAAGAAAACCTCCATTATTGAGCAACTTTACTGAAACCATAATAATGGAGTAAAAAAGAACTAAATCTTCCACATTTTATAGGCATTGTCTAGATTTAGCCTGTCAACAGTAATTTATAGGACAGACAAAAAAGTAATTGACAAAATAATGGAAAGATGGATAAAAATGGGGTTGGGAACATCAACTAAATTCCACATGGACAATGGAGGAGAATTTGCCAATGAGGACTTCAGGAGAATGTGTGAGAATCTAATTATTACAGCAATGCACATAGCAGGAGCAAATTCCTTTAACTAATGGGATTTAGGAGAAAATTCACAGTGAGTGACAAATACCTCTTAAAAATTTTAGCTGGCCAAAGGAATTGCCAGTTGACAACTTCTTTGGTGCATATAGTACATGCAAAACAAAATGCTCCCAAGGTTGGAGTTTACAAGCTCTATCAAATAAGTAGTGGCAGGAATTTGAAAATAACTTCAACCATGTGGGATTGTGTTCCGGTTATGGAGGGGTCTTCAATTTGTTCACTTTTTGAACAACACGTGAATGAATACCATGCATGCTGGTAGAAAAGCATTTATTAAGGTGGAGGGTTGAGAGAGGAACTGGAGGGTTTTTAGGTATACCATCTGAAAAAAAATTAAATCTTGGGGACATGAATTACAAAAGGGTAGACCAATCAGAATGCGGAGGCTCAGGAAAAGTTATAGTCACTGATGTCAAAATGATAAACTTGCAACAGTAACCAAATTGTTAAAGCACATTCCACACAGCTGATTGGCATCATTTGCGAATTGATGGAACCTTGACAGATAATGGAAACAGAAGATGCACCATAAAAATCGCATAATCACATGATGGGCATTTATGGACAGCAGATTGTGTGAGAAAGTGGGCAAATTTTAAGTGAACCAATTGATAGTGAAGATTAGGATAAGACAGTTTATCAAAAAGATAAACTGCCAAAACTTTGACATACATAGCTAAGGAGCTAGTGGGTAGAATGGCAGGAAAAGCTGGAGGGAAAAACAAAAACAAGGCTGAATGTTAACAATAAGAAGCAGAATATCAGAACGATAGATTGCCAGAAGGAAGCAGAAATGCAGAAAGCTAGGAAACTTGTGGAGGTTCACCCAGTGGGCCTAACTAAGGCTGACCATAGATCAAAAGCTTGTAAAAAGAAATCTAGTCTTAGGAGAGAGAGGTTGAATGGTAGTAGCCCAGTCAAGGGTTGGAGGTTAAGTAGGGGCCATAGTTTAACAACAACAAGGATCAGAGAACAGGTGAGGAATGCCATAAAAAGCAAGATTGTCCTTCTAATAGCAGGACTCTAGTAACTACCAATATCACAGATGGTGAGTCAATAACTAAGGCAAAACAAAAAGAACTTGATAGTTAAAGAGTTTGACAAATGCACTGAGGAGCCAGACATGAAACAGCCAACATTATATCATTGATGAATATATGTAGAGTATGAAGACACAAATCAAGCTTGGGGATTTGAAGAACAACTGGGCAATCAGAAAGTGAGGATGGTGCACAGATTTCCAGCCCTGGATGAACCATGACATTAAATTTGTTTGTAATGCCTCACGTACTGATCTCCCTAATGGTTATTCATGTACAGGAAGATTCATTACATTTCTTGTGAGAAGAAATTATAAATGTTGTCCATTAGCCCAGGAATCAAAATGGAAAAGAGAGTTGCTAAAAGAACCTTAGTGACGGAGACACTTATGCTGGTACAGTGACAGATATGTAGGTATTGAATACATTAAAGGACTCCCATGTAAGGGGCAGTCTGGGAAAAAATGTGCCAACAGAATGCTACATTGACAACCATTTACGCTGAGACTATCCACTCGACAAAGAGCATCACAGGTAAAAGATTGAGGATTGAGCTCACAAATGCAAAGGAGATGTTGGAAAGAAAGATTTCGAAAATAACGTGAGTTGTCACAAGTCACCAGCTCTTGGACTGTTTTACAGTGAGAAGTGCTTAACTATAGAAATTGTTGCATGTTCTCAAAGATGAACACCTTGAGTTAGAATTAATTATGAGAACATGGAAATAACCTGTCATAACTTTGTTCAAATTTCTTTTTAAACTCAGCACAGAGAAATATGGAGTAGGTCATAGATTATTCGTAGAATAATGTAACATGAAATGTATAATCATTTGTATCTTTTTTCATGAGGCGTTTTTGTTCGTATCTTAATTTAATTTTGGAGAAGAAAAATGAGAATCTGTTAGTATCTTTAGATTCTGTTGAAGGATGGCAGATGTAGGGAGTCCCTGATTTACGATCATCTGATTTACAAATGCTGATACTTATGAGTGTGATCCAAGCTAGGAGTGCAACTTTAAAGATCAGACATGCAAACATTTGTTTTACTTATGAATGACTGCTAAATATTGTCCTGTGTTGTGTTCTAACAAATCAACCAGCAAACAGACTCCAATGGAACTGAATTATCGCCGGGTGACTGCCTGTATGTAGCAGCTGAAGGTAACAAGATGTTGGGTATTGATTAGTGTTCCACCTACTGCAGAGATATGTTTAATATTTCTGTACAGTGGATTTAAAAATAACCGTAGTGAGATATATGCAAGCTCTTGTGGTACAATGGGTTTAAGTTCCACGTTCCTTGCAGGTGTATCATGACATACCTGAACAGGCAAATTAAAAATTACTGAGTTCTACGAAGAACCAACCAATACAAGGGGAAGTTATTCAGAAAGAAGTTGCAAGTTCTGTGGAAAGCAATAAATAATATCCATCAAAGTATTCTAGTCTCAGCCTATTCACAGAGTCCTGATAGTGTGGAAGGAGGCCATTCAGCCCTTCAAGTCATGCTGCCCCTCCAAACAGCATCCTGCCTGGACCTACTCTCATTCTCTATCCCTGTAACAAAGTATTTTCCTTAGCTAACCCACATAGCTTGCTCATCTGTGGACACTATGAGCAGTTTAACATGGTCAATCCACCTAACCTGCACTTGTTTGCACTGTGGGAGAAAACTGGAACATCCCAAGGTAACTCACACAGACACAGGGAGATTGTGCAAAGTCCACACAGTCACCGACAGTGGAATCAAACCTGGATCCCTGGCGCTGTGAGGCGTCAGTGCTAACCACTGGGCCACTGTGCTGCCTCAATCTTCACTAATAGATGTGGAAGTCACCTAACATACAACATTTAGGATGGTTCTTCTGACAAGAATGCTGAGGGATTTTTATCTCATCTTATCCGAAAGACAATACCTCGGACAGTGCAGCACTCTCGCAGTACAGTCTTGAATTTTGTGCTTGAGTCCCAGAGAGGATTTAAACCGCCTGTTCTTTAACTTATGAATGTTTCAAAAGTATTTACATATATTGATGTATAATATTGGTTATTTCCTTTAGTCTTTTTTTGATGAATTATCACCAGCATCCAGTGCTATTGCCCTCCTTTGCAACATTAGCAATATGTTTTATTTTAATTGCTCAATTTTTTTCTGCTTAATAAAAATGAAGGAGTTGTATTGCTAAGTAGTCTTTCACATTTCACCAATCCTCAATTAGCATCTTTCAAACCCATGAACACTTCCATCTAGAAGGACAAAGACAACAGATACACGGGGACACCACCAGCTTCAAGTTCCCCTCCAAGTTATTCATCATCCTGACTTGGAACTATATTCTTTCATTGTTGTTGGGTCAAAATCCTGGAATTCCTTCCTTAAGGACATTGTGGGTCTACCTACAGCACATGGATTGCAGCAATTCAAGAAGGCAGTTAACCACCACTTTCTTAAGGGCAGCAATAAATGCTGGTCCACCCATTGTGCTTATGTCGCATGGCCCATGAGTGAATATAAAAAGTGGCTCTGATCTAATCAAAATTAATTCTTGTTTGATTTGCTGTCATGTGAACTTTATTTCAAAAATGTAAGCAGAAAAATAATTGTAAGAATAACGGACATATTTTAAAATTTAGACGTGCATAGTTGTAATAACATAATAAATTAAAGACTCAATTGTTATGACATGGAATACAGAGAGCTGAACCGAATCAGCCTTTCTATCTCTGCATTCTCAACAGTGCAAAGTTAAAACCTTCAAAGACACTCAAAATTGACCCCAATGTTTGCTAACCAGGCTTTTGAATAACCAATTCCAGACTCTGTGATAATCAATTCCAAACATTAGTTCGTGGGCATAGATAATGGTTTCTTGGTTGATTTTCTGAAGATTTTGAGTAGGATCACCTTCATAGTTCACTCAGATAAAGGCAGTAATACTTATAATTTAGTTTTCTGTTCTCTGAGCTTCCACAAGCTGCTCATGGGAGGTTAGACAGAGAGCTTTCAGTCTTCATGCTTCAGCACAAACTTCCAGGACTCATTTCCAGAAAACATAATCCAAAATACAATTCAAACTCTGACTGCTTCATGACAGATTGACCACCTCCTCTATGAGGTACCAGTTACCATTCAGCATCTGCCATCTGTTTGACCATAAGATATTTTCCAGACTTGCTGGAACCACTTCTCAGGTACTGACCTCATTAGTAGCTAACTCCTGCATAAGTTGATGAAGCTTATGTAGAATTTTTTGATCAGGAACCAACTTGCAATTAACTTCTAAACCTGGCCTCATGAATAAACCAAAACTTGTTTTGTCTGTTTTCCTTTTAACATAAGCTATTATCTAATGTCCAAAAGTCATCCTTAAATAATAGTTCCTAGTTCACAGCTCCAAACCAAAATAGATAAAAGAATAAAATAAGAATAATGAAAAATCAATGAGGGTACTAACATAGTAAAGTATTTTCCTTGTAAAATACAATTGAAAATGTTGAGAAATACAAGTTACTCACAGATCTTGGCTGAACTATTGTGTTAAATACCCTTAATTTACATCAACGTTCTGAAGCCATCCCCAATCTCCCCACAACACTGCATTTGCCAAGGCTAGCCCACCTAGTCTGCACATCCCACCTAACTTACACATCTTTGGACTGTGGGTGGAAACTAGAGCACCTAACAGAAATTGGGAAAATGTATACACTCTACAAAGACAGTCATCTGAGGCTGGAATCAAACACAGGTCCCTGGCACTGTGATGCAATAGTACTAACTATTGAGCCACCATACCTGGCACTGATGTGTCTGTGTGGGTTGTCAGTGTTGACAAACGTGCATAAGTACACTCTAGGAGAAAGTGAGGACAGCAGATGTTGGAGATCAGAGTTGAAGAGTATGGTGCTGGAAAAGCAAAGTCAGTCAGGCAGCATCTGAGGAGCAGGAGAGTCAACTTTTCGAGCATAAGCTCTTCATCAGGAATGAGGGGGTAGCCAAGGGGACTGAGAGATAAATGGGAGGAGGTGGGGCTGAGGGGGAAGGTAGCTGGGAATACGATATGTAGATGAAAGTGGGAGTGAAGGTGATATGTTGGAGAGGAGGGTGGGGCGGATAGGTGGGAAGGAAGATGGACAGTTAGGACCATTCAACAGGGTGGTGCTGGGTTGGAAGGTTGGATCTGGAATACGGTGGGCAGAGGGAAAATGAGGAAATTGGCGAAATCTACATTGATCCCATGTGGTTGGAGGGTCCTAAGGCGAAAGATGAGACATTCTTCCTCCAGGCGTTGGGCGACTAGAATTTGGTGGTGGAGGAGGCCCAGGACTTGCATGTCCTTAATGGAGAGGGAAGGGGTGTAAAAGTGTTCTGCCACAGGGCGGTGGGGTTGTTTAGTGCTTGTGTCCCAGAGATGTTCTCTGAAACGTTCTGCAAATTAACATCCTGTCTCCCCAATGTAGAGGAGACCACATCAAGAGCAATAGACACGGTAGGTGACATGTGTGGAAGTACTGGTAAATCACTGCCAGATGACTGTTCCTCTGATGGAAAAGACTTTTTGTTTTCTCAAGTTCTAAACATTTCAGGCTCTTAAAATGTTAGAAATACAAACCAGCCTCTGAGAAGGACAGACTATTTAACATTCTGAGTTTTCACCTTTGATCAGAATCTACATTTAAGTTGGAAAAAGTTAAAGATTTTATACTGGTTCTTCACTCAAAACATATAGAATAGGGTTTTATAATGAATTAGTTGAAGGAAGTGGCCTGGAGTTATGAAGAAACTAATAGATGTTGCAAAGAGGAATTTTAGAGTTTTACTTCCCTCGATTAATTACCTCAGATGGACCCAAAGGTCTTTATTGTTGATATTGATATTGTGATCAGAACTGTTAGAGAGTGGTCAGCATAATAGCATGAACATTTCCAGATGGTAAATGGGAATTCAGAATACAATGGACAGCACAACGTTCAATTGTGTTCATGCTAGAGTTAGATATTTTCCTAATCAATCTGTTTAGTGATGTTACTACGTACTTTTTGGTACAGGTGGGTCTTGAAGCTGGGTCACCTGGCTCAGAGATAGAGTCACTACCACTATGCCACAAGACCTTACCTCATGCCAGTGTTTGTACCATCAAGTCAACTGTCTCATTGTCTTTCTCTGCTTTCTAATCCAATTGGCACAACAATTACTCCCTTGACCCCCTCAAACATTCAGATTTCACCATAACTGCAATTTTATTAGAAGTAATGTATTATAAAAAGTGTGTTTTTGTGCTGATCAATTAAGCCTCATTGCATGGGCTGAGAAGTGGCAGATGGAGTTTAATTCAGATAAATGCGAGGTGCTGTATTTTGGGAAAGCAAATCTTAGCAGGATTTATACACTTAATGGTCAGGTCCTTGGGAGTGTTGCTGAACAAAGAGACCTTGGACTGCACGTTCATAGCTCCTTGAAAGTCAAGCCGCAGGTAGATAGGATAGTGAAGAAGGCGTTTGGTATACTTTCCTTTATTGGTCAGAGTATTGACTACAGGAGTTGGGTGGTCATCTTGCATTGTACAGGACATCGGTTAGGCCACTGTTGGAATATTGCATGCAATTCTGGACTCCTTCCTATCGGAAAGATGTTGTGAAACTTGAAAAGCTTCAGAAAAGATTTTCAAGGATGTTGCCAGGGTTTGAGGATTTCAGCTACAGGGAGAGGCTGAACAGGCTGGGGCTGTTTTCCCTGGATTGTCGGAGGCTGAGGGGTGACCTTATAGAGGTTAACAAAATTATGAGGGGCGTGGATAGGGTAAATAGGCAAAGCCTTTTCCCTGGGGTCAGGGAGTCCAGAACTTGAGGGCATAGGTTTAGGGTGAGAGGGGAAAGATGTAAAAGAGACCTAAGGGACAACAGTTTCACGCAGAGGGTGGTACGTGTATGGAATGAGCTGCCAGAGGATGTGGTGGAGGTGGTACAATTGCAACATTTAAGAGTCATTTGGATGGGTATATGAATAGGAAGGGTTTGGAGGGATATGGGCCTGGTGCTGGCAGGTGGGACTAGATTGGGTTGGGATATCTGGTCGGCGTGGACAGGTTGGACCAAAGGGTCTATTTCCATGCTGTACATCTCTATGACTCAATGTTGAGAGTTCACAAGAAACCTATCATTTGCAATCTCACCACATCTGTGCCTTTCAATGAAAGTGCTGCACTCTTAATTCTGCCCATTCCCACTGTCCTTTTGCTTTGTTTCCCTAAGAAAGCAAGCCAGTAGTCATTATGTTGGTGCTGCAAACAGGAGAGGCTTCAAAGAACATCGAGTGCCAGCTGAGAAAGAAGCAGGAGAAACGGAGCAGAAAAGCAAGGGGTCAGTCAAATGTTTGCACTGGATATTTGCAAAGGGCAAGATAGATATTTGCAGAAGGTGAAGGGATGTTTGCTGAAGGTGAGTTAGATATTTGCAGAGGGTGGGTCGAGTGTTTGCAGTGAGTGAATTAGGATACTTGCAACGGATGTTTTGGGAAATTTGCAGTGTGTGCGTTAGATGTTTGCATGGTGCAGGTCCACTGATTGCAGAGGGTGGGATGAATGATGTTTGCAGAAAGTGATTTGGATGTTTGCAAGTGATGGTTGGGATGTTTGCATTGTGTGAATTAGATGTTTGCAGGGACTGAGTTAGATGCTGTAGAGTCAGGGGAGATGTTTGGAGAGGGTTGAGTTTCACAGAGAGTGGATTGGGTATTTGCAGAGGGTGAGTCTGATGTTTGAAGGGGGTGTATGGGATATTCGTAGACGGTGAATTTGATGTTTGCAGAGATTGGGTGGAATATTTGCAGAGGATGAGTGGTACACTTGCAGTGGGTGATTGGGATATTTGCAGAGCATGAGTGGAATCTTTGCAGAGGGTGAATGGGATATTTGCAGAGGGTTTAATGATTGCAGGGAGTGGGCGGAATATTGACAGAAGATGAATGATATTTGCAGACGCGCAGTGGAATATTTGCAGAGAGTGAGTTTGATGTTTGCAGAGGGTGAGTGGGATATTTGCAGAGAGTGAGTTTGATGTTTGCAGCGGGTGAGTGGGATATTTGCAGAGAGTGAGTTTGATGTTTGCAGAGGGTGAGTGGGATATTTGCACAGAGTGAGTTGGGAAGTTTGCAACAGGTATGATTTTGAATTTTTGCAGAGGGTGGAGTTGGGAAGTTTGAATGAGGTGAGGCGAGATGTTTCCAGAGGGTGGAGTTGGGAAGTTTGCAGAGGGTGAGATAATTGCATGGAGCGGGAGGAGGGCGAGAGGGAGCCTTGACGCCCGCTCTGTTCCCGGGGCACGAGCGGAGGGGATCGGGGCTGGAGCGCGGGCTCCAGGGGAGGGGGGAGGCGGTGAGGGTTGATTGGTGGGGAGGGTGTGCGCTCGAGGCCCGGAGCCAATGGGCTGTCGGGGAAGTGGCGCCACGTGACCGGCGGAGCTGTCCCGGGAGGTGGGAAAAAATAAACCGCCAACGGTCAGCTCGACGCCTCAGAGCGGCTCCGGGGGAGCGGGAGGAACAGGGAGAGAGGGACAGTAGGCGGCCTTCACAATAAAACCCCACACTCAAACTCAAAACTACTCTGTTACAACTCACCCAGACCTCCCAATTAAATTGCAATCACCAAAAAAAAAGAGTAAAATAATCAGTGAAGGGGGTGGGGGCGAGAGGGAAGGGAGTTGGGTTCGGGGGAGGGGGGGTAGGGGGTGGAGAAGACTCGTCCGATCGGAAGATGCCAAACGGAGCTGGCTCCAAGTCTTCAGCCTCGGCGGCGGCCGGGGTGAGCGACGGCGACTCGGTCCTCAACAGCGGCGGGGGCGGCGGCGGCGTGAACGGCAGCTTCTCCAAGGCTCTGAACCCCGGCGCCGTGTCGCCCGCCTCCAAGAAGTCACCTCGCCTGCCCAAGTGTGCCCGCTGCAGGAACCACGGCTACGTGTCCGCCCTGAAGGGCCACAAGCGGTTCTGCATGTGGAGGGAGTGCCAGTGTAAGAAATGCAACCTGATCGCCGAGAGACAGCGGGTCATGGCAGCGCAGGTAAGCTCCGAGGGGCGGCCGTTCACTCACTCGGGGCTGTTCGCACTGACAGCGCCCGGGCTGGGGGGGGGGGTGCCTGTGTCTCGGGGTCCGGGGGGAGATCTGGGTGTGTTCAGTATGTTTCAGACTTGAGATAGGTAGGTTCCTGAGTATCAAGGGTTAGAGGGTGAATGAGGTTGAGAAACTTAACAGCCATGATTGGATGGCGGAGCAGATGCGATGGGCTGAATGGCCGTGGGTCTGTGTGTGAGTTGGGGGGTGGAATCTCTGTCTTTGGGTAGGAAGGGATCTCTGTGGGAGTCTGTGGGTAGGAAGGGATCTCTGTCTGGGGGGGTCTGTCTGTGTGGGTAGGAAGGGGTCTCTGTGGGGGTCTGTGGGTAGGAAGGGATCTCTGTCTGGGGGGGTCTGTCTGTGTGGGTAGGAAGGGGTCTCTGTGGGGGTCTGTCTGTGTGGGTAGGAAGGGATCTCTGTCTTTGGGGTTCTGTCTGTGTGGGTAGGAAGGGATCTCTGTCTGTCTGTGGAGAGGGCTGTTTCTATCGATCTGTGTGTATGTGTGGGGTGGGGAATGGGATCTTGCTAAATCAAAGAAACACAACCTGCTTGCAGCTCGAGCCTGACCAAAGACTCGTTACTGCAATACAGCCGTGTTCAGATAAGTCTAAACTAACCATGGCATCGAACAAAAAAAATATATAGAGTTTCATCAAAATGAGAGCCAAAAACACTGCGAGGTGCTGGAATAAAGTCAGGAAAGATGGGCAGACCCGCAGAGTAATCCCATTATGATTTTTATCTCCAAGCTCAATAAATCTGAAATAACAGGAATTACCCAGGGATCGGAGATTTGACAAAGACGATTGCAATAACTTCGTCGCTGTTGCAGGATTCTAAATCCACGCGAAAAGTTTCAAAAACCTGGATTTTCTTTGCCAGTTAAATACTGGAGGCGAAAGAATTTTAAATCCGGAAATCACGACCTTGATTTAAATTCTCTTAATTGCTTAACTTGAAGTATTTGCAACATTCACCTGATGAAGGAGCGTCGCTCCGAAAGCTGGTGTGCTTCCAATTAAACATGTTGGATTATAACCTGGTATTGTGTGATTTTTAACTTTGTACACACCAGTCCAACACCGGCATCTCCAAATCTTGAAATTAATGGTGTTTGATGAAATGATGCTATTTTGCTGTCCGATCCTGGAGACATCAAAAAAAATGTGAACGAGCGAATGAATAATTTTAAATTTAAAGAAAGCAATGTTACAAAAAATTAAAACATTGTCTGTGCTAAATTTCGTTCTGGAGTTGAAATGACTTTACTGGAATGTCATAATTTGTTAACTGGGGTTGAAGGTACATGTGACATTGAATTGCTGTAAACCAATATGTGATACATGTTGACGTGGAGCTGTTTTAGCTCCGTTTTGGAGCGTTCGTCAAATAATGTTCGATTTCGCTAATAGATCAATTTGCTGCGACGCCTGTTTATAATGTGCGCAGTGGTCATGCGAAATCATTTTAATCATTAAATCGTTTCCGATTATATTCTGCGGTTGCTAAGTATTGAATTACAAACCAAATCGTTTTCTCGTAAGATCTTAGTTATTATATTTTTTCAAAGTTCATTTAAAACTGACTTTTTCAGATTTTAAATTTCACATTCAAACTAGTTTTCCTATTTATGTTACAAATCAACTGGTGGTGCAAATGATAAAATCAGAACAAATTTATCGAGAGGTAAGCCAATCGGCGACTAAGATTAAGATCAGAGCATGGCGCTGGTCTGAAGGGTACGATCAGACCTTTGCTCCGTCTGAACTGGCTGTTCTTCTGTTTGTAGGTGGCCCTCAGGAGACAGCAGGCTCAGGAGGAAGAACTGGGCATCAGCCGACCAATTCCACTCCCCGGAGCCGCGGAACTGCTCATCAAGAGAGAGAATGCAACCCCGAACAGCTCTTGCGCCCTGGGCACTGGAGGGTCTGGACTGACTTCCAACCCCAACACACCGGTCACTTCCTCAGGTAAACCCCAGGCAGGCGGACACTCAGCGCCGGGAACGCTGGAGCTCTCGGTGGCGCGGGGGGAGGGGGAGGTCGCACTGCATTTCGCTCAAACTGCTGCTGCTGAACTTGCATCGTTTGCACCCGGACAGTGCCAATTTGCATTTTGGAATCTATGATGTTTCGAGTTCCTTTTTGCATCATATATTTATATCAGAATTAAAAAAAAAGAAAAATGCTCACTGGGAGCCAACACCTGTTTAACTGAAGGTTTGCAAAAGCCAGAATTGAAAATCGTTTACGATCTCACGTCAAATTACGACTGTTCATAATAAAGTTAAAAGTATCTAAAGTATAAAACAATGTTAATATGTTACATTCAGATCAAGTGACTAAAAGTCCGATAAAAATATTGCAACAGAAGCTACCGTTTAATAAATAAATACAAACTGCTGATAGTGCCATTTCATTCAGCCTGTTTGAAATCTTCCTGGCTGGTTCAGTTTCATGCATTTCCCATTTAAATAGCGACGATTACTTCTTCGATTTTACAAGGGCTGATGTATTGTTGAGAGAATGTTGGATCCTATCGTGATCCATTGGGACAATATCCGATCCTTTAATGATCTGTTGGGAGAATCTTGGATCTTGTAGTGATCCAGTGGAAACACGTTGGGTCTTGTAGTGATCTGTTGAGAGAACGATTTGGTGGTGCAGTTGTTGGACTGCGGTGTACAAAGTGAAAAATCACACACTAGGTTAAAGTCCAAATTAAACCTGTTGGAATATAACTTGGTGTTGTGTGATTTTTTAACTGTTGAGAAAATGTTGGATTCACTCTGTTCTGTTGGGAGAATGTTGGATCCTACACTGTTTCCTTGGGAGAATTTTGGACTCATCAATGTTATGTTTGGAGAATGATGTGTTTCTGTCATTCGATGTTTCTGTTATACTACAAGTCTTTCTGAGGTAAGCAATTTAACAATCCTATTTTGAGATTCTTCAAAATAACTTGTTAAATAGTTCATGGCAACATCTAAACTTGTTTAGGTATATGTTGCTACAGCAGTAATATTTTCTTAATAGCTAATTTGGCTAATCAGTAATTTAAGTAATATATACTGAAGCATAAGTTACAACGCATTGTGAGACGAGAATAAATGGTTGGTATTGTACACTTTTTTGATATTCATTATATAAAGAAATTAAAGTGGTGGTTGTTGCAGTTTCAATAAATCAAATCCCGTTGGAAACATTTCGGAATTTACGGTGTAGATTGAATATTAAACTAAACTAAGATTGGCATTGATCTGAAGAATGGCACTGCTTTTCCAACTCAAGTTATACTGAAAATTTTCATGGCATTGTAAAGTGGAAGCTGTGTTGTAGCAACACCATGGTTTTGGTACAATCACAACCCAGGTCCTTTAAACCAGATTATTTTACCTTCCTCTTGTAGTTTCAATGGTTCTAGATTTTGTTTTACTGTCCTGAAGAAAATAAGTAATCTAGATCATTCCTCTCCCAGAAATCTGGTAGAGCCTGGAGTCATGCTATATTTGAGCCATCATACTCTACAGCCAAGAGGATAGGCTATAAGCGTGAAATCTTCGAGTAAAAAATGAGGTCTGCAGATGCTGGAGATCACAGCTGCAAATGTGTTGCTGGTCAAAGCACAGCAGGCCAGGCAGCATCTCAGGAATAGAGAATTCGACGTTTCGAGCATAAGCCCTGCTTTGACCAGCAACACATTTGCAGCTATAAGTGTGAAAATCAGGTTTCTACCTTGGAGTGCACTGGATTACAGTCAGTTCTTCCAATTTTATGCACTTCCTAAGACAGGAGCTGATCTAAGTTTGACTCTTCCCAAAAAGGGCTTTTGCCTAGAACATCGATTTTCCTGCTCCTCGGATGCAGCCTGACCTGCTGTGCTTTTCCAGCACCACACTCTCAACTGGGGACTTGTCCACCTTAATGCCTATCACTTCCTCCTTATTATTTGTTATATTTACTGCCAATATATTAATCTAACCAATTTCAGGTAATTCTTGATTATGCAAGAATATTTAAATATTTCAGTGAAGATCTGATTGCATATACTGTTATACCTAAGGCTCACTAAAGCAGCAAACAATCAAATTTGTGTTCACCAATCCCTCAATGCAAATAGCAAAACATAGCAGTTTTGGCAGCATCAGTAGAGAGTTAATATTGCGACAGACTTGTTAACTTTGCTTCTGTCTTTCCTGATACTGCCAGACCTGCTGAGCTTCTCCAGTACATTCTTCTTCTGCTTCAGATTTCCTGCATTTGCAGTTCTTTATTTTTATTTTAACCCTGCAGCGGTTTCACTTTTACACCAAAGTTGCTTTGTAAATCATTCAGGATTTGCTCCTTTAGTTTATGTAGCTAGTTAAATCCCTCAGTGAGATTATTGCCCAGTAATTACATCCTAAGTACTTATTCTGTATTATTGAGTCAATTATCTTTGCCTTTCCTCAATGTTAACATATGCAGACTTCAACTTACCTAGGAGCGCGGAGTAGGTGAGAAATAGGAGTGGCATCCATTTATTTGTCACAAACTTGCCTTCATGAGGAATTTGAAATTCAGGTTTTACACAAGGCTGAGTCTTTAACTGATATCGAGGCAGGTTTCCTGTACAATTAAACCTGTAGGGGCTGCAAATAGAAATGCAATTCAGAGACTTTAGGCAGTTTAATTTGCTAGTTGTCCTGAGGGTGGGAGTTTGAGCAAAAGTGTGCCATTACACCACAGAGAAGTGAGATGTTCCAGAGGAGCCAGAGGACTGACACCCATGAAGGAGAGAGGGAGGTCTTATTCTTGGAGTACAAAGGAGGCTACCTTGTACTGCCACGGAGACAATGATTTAGAATAGTTTTGCAATGCTTTAGTTTACCGTCAAAATATTGGACTGTATAAAAGAAGATATCAGTTCACTTTGTGAAAATGTACACAGCCAAAAGATTTTTGAAATGCAATTTGGATATTCAGAGATAATTTATGCAATTAATATTTGGTAGAGCAGTGATTATGTTGTGTTGAGTTAATTTATTTTTAATATATTTTGGTAACTTTTTGGTTACCATGCCCAAACCACCTAACCTGCATTATATGAGGCAATTTTCACACAGCCCTGTGAAAAGATGTTCTTTGGTTATGATGCATTCATTTTCATATTTTGAAGAATTTCAGTGAAAAAAAAGCCTGTTGTACTTTGAGAAATATGAAAAGAAGTTTCATTTTGTCTGCATTGTTTGAATTACGATCAACAACCTATTTTTAAAGGCAGAGCTTTGAGTTATTGTTTCATAATCCAATACCTTATAGAATCCTGACAGTGCAGAAAGAGTTCATTTGGCCTATCCAGTCTGCACCAACCCTTTGAAGAACATCCTACTCAGACCTGTCCCATTCCTGCATGGGGTTTTTAACATGGCTAACCCACCAAACAGCACGTCCTTGGATACTGGGGGGAAGTTTTAGCATAGCTAATCCACCAAACCTGCACACCGTCAGAATATGGGAGGAAACCCACAGAGACACCAGGAGAACACGCATCTTTCATGCAGTTGCCCAAGGTTGAACTCAAATTCATGTCCTGGTGCTGTGAGCCAACAATGCTAACCATTACGCCACTGTAACATCCCTCATGACCAGGTCTATTATCCTCTTTAACACCAATGTAACATGTTATTATAAGCTTCTGTATGGATGGCTAGAGTGGAATCTCTCCAACAATATGCAAGTATATCTAATGTTACGTAAAAAAAGATATTGCAAGTTAAAGCCAAAGGTAAAAGATGCAATAAGTCTGAAACAGAAATGAAAGAACAGTAACATGAGAAGGCAGACTGTCTGTATGGATGTTGCAGATTCTCCCCATGTTTGCCTGGGTTTGCAGGTAAGGTGGATTGAACATGCTAAGTTGTCTCATAACCTGCAGACTAGGTGACTTGGGCATGGTAACTGCACTGTTAGGGGATAAGATTGGGGGCTAGCTCTGGGTTGGATGCTCTTCGGAGGGTTGGCGCAAACTTGATGGGCTGAATGGCCTGTTGCTGCACTATAGGAATTCTGTTCAATGATATAATCGGAACAATAAGCTGTGATAGAAAATGGCCTGTTGTGACTTTGCTGCTAATTGTTGTCCATGTAGAAATTAACTGGTCTTCACTTTCTTATTTTAATTTGGACATTCAAGGTTAGAAACTCAGCATGTGAGAATTTGAAAACTATATTTAACTCTTTCTTGAAAAGATAATTGGATTGAAAGATTCTGCTTGGTTGATATTACATTGAACCTTCTGGTGAATTAGGATACAAGTGGGAGTATCTATGTGCTATTTTGTTTTAAAAATTGACCAGGGTATTCACTGAAGTCACTGAATTGTGAAACCACCTCTGGCAGCTTGTTTCAGTGCTTGAGTTGGAATTATCTGGAGTGTTCCATCAATAGTGTGACTCCTGAGATATACCACTGATTTGGGGCTGATTCAGAGTTTCAACCTATCTATTCTGAAGTGGTGGTGTGAGCAATAGGCAAAAATATAAACTGCAACAAAGTAATTTAATGATTGTGTAAGGACTTTTATATTCATGTTTGTAAACACATTTTTTCATTTAAAGCTATCAGCATCTTATTACTAAAATTGATCTTTCGGTATTGATTCCTTAAATGCACACTGTAGATGTCGACCTTCAGCTATTAGGAGCACATATCCTAAAGTTAATGATGCGACTCTCTTGATTTTTGATTCCAGATCAGAAAATTCTGAGGAAAGTCTGGGTTAGGATTCCACTTGTCCTTGTCGTATCCACCCCATCCATTGTTCAAAATGTATTACGTCTCTGGTTTTTTTCCGGTACTGATGAATGGTCATAGATCTGAAACATTAATTCTGTTTCTGTCACTCAGATGATACTTAAACTGCTGACTATTTTGAAACGTTTTCTGTTTTTATCTCCTATTTCCTAAACTTTCTGTTTAAAGAACTTCTTTTGGTACTCAAATAAAAGCAAAATACTTTAGATACAGGAAATTGGAATAAAAACAGAAAATACTGGAGAAATTCAGCAAGGTCGGCAGCAGCTGTGGAGAGAGAGATATAATATTAATATTTTGAGTCCTATAGAACTAGATTGGACTTGAAACATTAACTTTATTTCTGTCTTCACAGATACTGTCAGACCTGCTGAGTTTCTCTAGTATTTTCTGATATTATACCTTTTGCTTATCAATTGCTAGAGTACCTTAGATAGATTCGGAACTTACATGATTCTGGCACTCCTCATTTCTGGTATTTAAGATCCTACAAGTCTCCTAGTTTTCGTTGTCTAACTCTTTTGGTGTATCCCTATATTCTTTTCACCTTCATTTATGTAGCTACAGTTTAAGTGCCTCACAGTTTACCTCAGCTACACCTTATGGTAGTAAGTTCCACATTCCAACCATTTTCTTGGTAAAAGCATTCTTCCTAAATTCCTTACTGGATTTATTAACGATTATCCTACACTTACTTCTCCTAATTCTGCTCTCCTCTACGGTGGAATCATTTCTATATGTACTAGCCCCTTTTTAAAAAAAACTTCTCAATTTACCTCTCAGTCTTCACTCTCAGAGCAAAGTGCCTGTTTTCCTTAAATACATCAGCCTGGATTTCCTTATGGCCAGACAGATGTTTCTGAAGTGTAAATGGGAGTTGCATGTGGGACCTCACAGAATCCTGTCATAGCAGGCTCTGAATGAATTACCTGGGAATTGAATGTGGAATACTTGGTAAGCCTCAATTTAATTTGGAATCTGATGAAAATAAGTAGGTAGTTATGCTGGAGGATATTGACTGTTATGTACATAGTCCCCAATGTGAATGAATGAATGAATAAATGACCATTTATTGTCAGTTGTACTTTGTACAGTAAATTAGAGTGAAAAGCCACAATCCAGCACCATTTGAATGCTTCAAGATTAAAACGCAAAGTTGAAACAAAGTCCATCTTTGTGCTGCCATCTCCATGATGAGTCCTGAGGATGTCAGGTTCTGTGCTTGACCCATACTCGTCCTGCCGCCGGTAGCCCCATACCAGCTCTGCTGTTGTCTTGACCAACCAGGAGATCCAGGTTCCAGATCTACCACAACCAGAAGCTGCTGCCACTGCTAGTCCGATAGCGAGGAGTCCCACCTCTGGATCTACCATATCCAGGAGTCCCTGGCTCTGCTCCTGACTTGTCTGTGCTTGGAGTCCCTGCTCTGGATCCACCGCAATCATGGAGTTCCTGGCTTCCCTGCTACTGCTGCTTCACTGGTGCCTGGAGTTTCCACTCTGGGCCCACCACAACAAGCAGTCCTTGGCTCCCCTGAAGCTGGTGCCTTGCTAATGCCTGGACTGCCTGCTCTGGGCATACCACACTGCTGACACTTCAGCCACTTCCTCACTGATGCCTGGAGTCCCTGCTCTGGACCCACCATGACCAGAAGTCTGTGGCTCCACTGCCAGGCCTCTCCAGAAGTCCCACTCCGGCTGCTCCTCTCCATCATGTCACCCCCTCAAAATGAAGCTGAAAGTTGTACAGCATGGAAACAGACCCTTTGACCCAACTTGTCCATGTCTACCAGGCTTCCGAAACTGAGTCAGTCCAGTTTTCCTGAGTTTGGTCCATATCCCTCTGAACCTTTCCAATCATATACCAATTCAAATATGTCTTTTAAATGTTGCACTTGTACCCACCACCATCACTTCCTCTGGCAGCTCGTTCCATATATGCACCATCTTCTAAAAACGAGGCTTTTTTTTATTCTACTCCACCTTATATGTGAAAACACTTCCCCTTAGGTCCCTTTGAAATCTTTCGCCTGTCACCTTAAACCTATGCCCCCTAGTTTTGGATTCCCTTGGGAAAAGACCTTGGCTATCCACCTTACTTCTGCCATTCATAATTTTATAAACCTCTGTAAGATCACCTCTCGGCCTCCTTCGCTGCAGGGAGAAAAGTCCCAGCCTATTCAGTCACTTCTTATAACTCAAACCTTCCAGTCTCGGTAACATCCTGGTAAATCTTTTTGTCCATCCTTCCCAGTTAATGATATTCTTTCTATAGCAGGGCAACCAGAATTGTACGCAGTACCCTAGCTGTGACCTTACCAGAGTCTTGTACAGCGATAAAATGATGTCCCAATCCCTGGGGTACTGAGTATTCTGACGAATGAAGGCAAGCATATGGATGCTTTCTTCATCACCCTGTCTACCTGTGACATCACTTGCAAGGAACTATGAACCTGCATCCCTAGGCCTCTGTGTTCAACAACACTCGCCAGAGCCCTACCATTAACTGTGTGAATTCTGCTCTGGTTTGTCTTACCAAAATGCAACATCTTGCATTTATCTGAATTAAACACCATATTGCGAATCCTTGGTCCACTGGTCCAACTGATCAAGATCCCATTATATTCATAGACAGCATTAGTGTGGGAGCAGTATGAATGAGAAATTCATCGTAAATTTTAGTAAAACTCCCTGAAGCTTTAAAATAAACTTGAAATTATCGTGTGCACATATTAACTCACCATTAATTATCTGCTTAGAGCTACATTTAATATTGGAGTCAGAGAATAGTTTAAGAGAATAGTGGAGTTGTAGGCAAAGAAAATTGATTTTAATCTGCCTTATTATAATGTAGATAATAATTGTACCATAATAATTGTAAATAAATTCTGCAGAATTATTCTCTTACTTATAGAAGTGGTTTGTCAGCTTCTGAATAAGGAATTTGTTTCTGGTTGTGAATGAGTGCTTATAAATATTGGTTTGTGGAGATCAGTTTTTGAACCATTGCTTCTTTACTGTTTTTATGAATGATCCAAATACAGGCGTGTGGTAAATGGTCAACAGCTATCACATTGGGATGAAAATTTGGTCTAATGACATGACTCTGTAGAGGAAGGGACTGCTCCAAGCAGATTTACCTTTACTTTATCTGCTCTAAGCTATAACAAAACTCTTGAACATGTCTAATACTCAATGTACTTGCTACATTATATGAATTTAGAATCAGCTGAGAGACAGTGATCTTGCCCAATGTTCCCAACTTGCTAAAGATTTGTGGCACATGCTGAGAAGCCAGATCAAAACATGAGCTTGATAGAATAAGTTGCTCTAAATAAGACCATTTGGCCCATTGTGAATATGTGTCTGTGCCAGCTCTTTGAAAGAGCTACTACTTAAAATTCAACCGGCATTGCTGATGATTTGTGGGGGTGGGGGGTGGTTTGAATTGCAGGTGGTGGTGTTTCCATGTACCTACTGCCTTTATCCTGCCAGATGGTAATGATAATGGTAGTTGGAAGGTGTTGCCAAAGCAGCCTTGCTAAATTTTTGTAGATATTACACATTGCTACAACTGTGTTGACGTTATTGGGAGTGAACGTTTGGATGTGGCGCTACTGGGTTGTTTTGTCCCAGATGGTATCGAGTATCCTGAGAGTTATTAGAGCTGCTCTTATTCAGTCAAGTTGCAGTTGTTCGATCTCAGTCCTTTTAGATGGTGGACAGGCTTTGAAAATTATAGAATCCTTACCCATGGCAGTAGGCCATTCAGCCCATTGAGTCCATATTGACCCTTCAAAGATCATCCCACCCAGACCCACACCCCCTACCTTATCCCTATAAACCCACATTTCCCATGGCGAACTCACCCAGCCTGCATATCCTGAGCCCTATGGATAATTTAGCATGGCTAGTCTACCTAACATTCACATCTTTGGGTTATGGGAGGAAACCAGAGTATCTGAAGGAAACCCATGCAGATATGGAGAGAATTTACAAACTCCACACAGACAGTTGTTTGAGGGTGTAATAGAATCGGGTTATTTGGTGCTGTGAGGCAGCAGTGCTAACCAGTGAGCCACCCATTCCACTACAAAAGTCAGGAGGTAACCTTTTGTAGCCACAGTGTTTAAATTGCTAGTTTATTTCAGTTTCTGGTTCATGGTGCCCCCAGGATATAGATAATGGGCCATTTAGTGATGGTAATGCTGTTGAATGTCAAGGGAAGATATTAGATTTTCTTTTTATCAGAGATATTCATTGTCTGATATTGCATGGTGCAAATATTACTTGCCACTTATCAATCTAAGCATGGACAATGTCCAGGACTTGCTGTATTAGGGCACAGACTGTTTCAGTACCTGAGAAAACATGAATAGTGCTGAGCATTGTGAAATCATCAGCAAACTTCCCTATTTCTGACCATATGATGAAAGGAAGTTTATTGATGAAGCAGCTGAAAATAGATAGGCCTAGGACCTAATTAATCTGAATCCTGCAGGCTTTCCCCTTAGCTCTGCATCTGTCTTTACAAGTGTATATCCAATTTCTTCTGGAAATATACTATTTTGACAAGTTTCACTGCCCTTTCAGATAGTGAATTTCAGATCAAAGCAACTCCTTGTATCATTGTTTTTCTGTTCAATACTCCTCTGGTACATTTGTTAATTGCCATAAATCTGGGTATCCTCTAATTACTACAGTTCTTGATAGTGGAACACTTTTGCCCAACTGACTGCACCAAACATTTAAAAATTTTGAGTACCTCTATTAAACTACTTTTTAACCTTCTGTGCTGTAAGGAGAACAAGCTTCTGTAGTCTCACTACATGTCTGTAGTATTTTGAAATAACAACACAGAGACCAGTATCATGAAGTCACCCTTGATTTACGTGTGCATTGTGCATGGGTTCTGACCAGCCAGCTCAAAGTCACACCCTAGACTGAGGAGACTGTTTGAGGGCTCCCTGATTAGCCCAGGGTTTTTTTTAGATTAGATTACTTACAGTGTGGAAACAGCCCCTTCAGCCCAACAAGTCCACACCGACCCGCTGAAGCGCAACCCACCCAGACCCATTCTCCTACACTTACCCCTTCACCTAACACTACAGGCAATTTAGCATGGCCAATTCACCTAACCTGCACATTTTTGGACTGTGGGAGGAAACCAGAGCACCCAGAGGAAACCCATGCAGACACGGGGAGAATGTGTAAACTCCACACAGACAGTCGCCTGAGGTGGGAATTGAACAGCCCCAATCAAGAATCTCATAGTCAATGAGATCCACCTGGCCCTCATTCCAATCACTACAGTGTCATCCTTCCATAATTATTGGAAGTCTTTTCTCCATCATCTTCAAGGATTGTTTTATAAACCAGATTCTTTGAACAACAGCATTATTAGACAGCATTGAACAGCCAAATCTAAGTTTGATCCCTCTCATGGTGAATAGCATGGAAGCTTTGGAAAAAAATCCAAAGAAATTAAGGAGATTTTGCTAAATTTAAAAGGCTTTAGCTACTCAAAAAGGCTTTTCTTTTGATACGTGAAAACTTTGGGAAGAGTTGATAGATGTCCATAAATGTAATTGTTAAAGGGCTGTTTGGATTCTTACTGAGAGGCAATTTCAAATGGGCTAGTTTCCGAATTCCACAGGTCATGCAGACAAACGACATCTGGGTAGGGCTAGGTTAGAAGATGCCAATTGTGGCAGAGTTGGGGGAAGAGGGATTTCCATCTGGCAGGCAATAGCTGATGCCAATGCTTCACTCCTTGATAACCAGGATTGCCGTGGATATGGGCATGGTGATATGATAGCAGTAGGGAGTCACAGGGAGGAGTGACCTGACCCAGTGGCACTGCACCATTTCCTGATGCTGACCTCTTGATCAGGCAGCAAAGGAACCCCCCCCCCCATACACACACACACACACACACACACACACACTCACCAAACGCCAGAGTCTGTAGTCAACGATATCAGGGTTTTCTTTTGCATCTCTGCATGACGAGATCTCCTATCTACCACTGTGTGAGTATCAGTGTGAAAACACCATCCATGTCCCTTAATGCTTTAGGAGGGCAATAGCAAAAGGCCATGGGCATTCAGTAATCTCCTTTATGCTGGAGCTGTGTAAAATGTTGGTTTGACCACAGCTGGAGTACTGCATATGCTTCTGGTCACCACATTAAAGGAAGAATGTGCTTGCACTAAAGAGGGTGCAGGGGAGAGTAACCAGGACATTGGAGGGTTTTAGATATAAGGAACAATTTAATAACCTGTGGTTGTTTTCCTTGGAGGAGTGAATGTTGGGAGTGAACCTGATCAAGGTGTTTAAGATAACAAGGAGCATAAATAGGGTGGATAGAAAGGCACTATGTTCATTAGTAGAAGAGTCAACAATGGGGGGTGGGGGGGGGAGGTTTAAACTAAAAGGTGAAAAGTTAAGAGGAGAATCGAGGAGAAACATTTTCATGCAGAAGTTGGAGCGAGTTTGAGTCTCTCATTACATTTAAGCTGCATATTAGATGTTCACTAGTAGTCATAGAGATGTATACCATGGAAACAGACCCTTCGGTCCAACCTGCCCATGCCAACCAGATATCCCAACCCAATCTAGTCCCACCTGCCAGCACACGGCCCATATCCCTCCAAACCCTTTCTATTCATATACCCATCCAAATGACTCTTAAATGTTGCAATTGTACCAGCCTCCACCACATCCTCCGGCAGCTCATTCCAAACACATACCACCCTCTGCGTGAAAAAGTTGCCCCTTAGGTCTCTTTTATATCTTTCCCCTCTCACCCTAAACCTATGCCCTCTAGTTCTGGACTTCCCAACCCGAGGGCAAAGACTTTGCTTATTTACCCCATCCATGCCCTGCATAATTTTGTAAACCTCTATAAGGTCACTCCTCAGCCTCCGACGCTCCAGGGAAAACAGCCCCAGCCTGTACAGCCTCTCTCTGTAGCTCAGAACCTCCAACCCTGGCAACATCCTTGTAAATCTTTTCTGAACCCTTTCAAGTTTCACAACATCTTTCCAATAGGAAGGAGTCCAGAATTGCATGCAATATTCCAACAGTGGCCTAACCAATGTCCTATACGGCCGCAACATGACCGCCCAACTCCTGTACTCAATTCTCTGACCAATAAAGGAAAGCATGCCAAACATCTTCACTATCCTATCTACCTGCGACTCCACTTTCGAGGAGCTATGAACCTGCAGTCCAAGGTCTCTTTGTTTAGCAACACTCCCTAGGACCTTACCATTAAGTGTATAAGTCCTGCTAAGATTTGCTTTCCCAAAATGCAACACCTCGCATTTATCTGAATTAAACTCCATCTGCCACTTCTCAGCCCATTGGTCCATTTGGTCCAGATCCTGTTGTAATGTGAGGTAACCCTCTTCGCTGTCCACTACACTTCCAATTTTGGTGTCATCTGCAAACTTACTAACTGTACCTCTTAGTGACCTCTGAGACTATGGGGCAAAAGCCGGAAAATGGGAATGAGGTAGTCAGATCTCAGTTAATCCGTGCAGACATGATGAAACAAATGTCCTTCTTTGTTGTGTCACAGACTCACAGAACACTGATGAGTCCACGCTTCTGCTATCATCATCATCAAACCTGCCACGCACAAGAACATAAAATTGCTCTATGTGTGCAGGAAAACCACATGTTTTTATGGTCTGTCCTGGGACATTGCATAACCGATGCAGGTGGATTTATGATCTGTTGGATATGGGTGTTTAATCATGAACATCACAATGTATGACATTAGCAGAATGTACCATTTATTCCTTTTTTGCCCATCATATTTGTATATTTAAAGCTGTCCTGACACTGCAATTTTTGAAGCTAATAGCTTTGTAATGATGTAAAAGAAAACAGAAAAAGTCAGTGATGGTATGTGGCTGTTGCTACAAGGCTAGCATTTATTCCTCATCATTAAAGTGCTCTTAAGACATTTGTAGTTAGCTGTCTTTTTATCGGGCTGTAGTAGTTACACTGTAAGCATTCCCACAGTGCTGTTAGGAAGGGAACTGTGATATATTTTCTAAGTCAAAATGTTGTATGTATTTGAGGCAAACTTAATAATTGGTGATGTTCTTATGCACCAGCTGAGCTTGTCCCTCTTGGTGGTAGAGGTTGTGAGTTTGGAAAATGCTTTTGAAGAAGCCTTGACAAGCTTTTGCATCTTGAATATTGCCGATAATTTGTCAGTCAGTGAATATTTACGGCAGTGGATATAGTGCTGATGAATAGAGCTGTTTTATCTTGGCTGATGTTGGGTCTTGAGTGTTGTTTGCTCTGCAGTGATCCTGTTAAGAAGGGAGAGATTTCTGTCACACTGCTCATAGGTTATATAGGTGATGAAAGAACTTTGGGATTACAGGAAGTGAGTCATTCACTGCAGAATATTCTACCTCTGTTTGAATATTATAGTCGCAGTATTAGTGTAGCTGTTAAGTTTCTGATCTACAGTGATCTCCAGTGTATTGCAGATGGAGGACTTGATGATGATATTCCACTGAATAACACAGGAAGATGGCTAATCTCACTCTTGTTGCAGATGGTCGTTGCCTTTCATTTGTATGATGTGACTATTTCTTGTCATTTCTATCACTGCTGGCATGGATGTTGTTTAAATCTTCCTATGTGTGGGTATGCATTGTTTCATTATGTGTGAATTGCAAATGGAACTGAACACTTCAGTTACCAGGAAACATCACCATATCTGAATTTTAATGGTAGAAAGATCATTAATGAAGCAGGTAAATGGTTGTCAGACATGGAAATATCGTAGAATTACATTGATTTCTCCCTTATATTCCTCTCGACCACTCCAATTTGCTTTGGTCGCAAGTTCCATATTGGCACCACTCTTCAAGAGATTTCTTTCCCCCTGAACTTTTTGAGGGAGGTAAGTTACTTGGTGATCGTCTTGTCTAGATGGTTTCATGTTTACATAATTCAAAACATTCTGTTGCTGTATAACTCTATTAAACCTGTAATTTTGAAGACCTTTAGGCACATCTCAGCCTTTTCTATTCAGTAGAAAATGAGCAAATTTGATCATCCTTTGCTGAAACTTACGACTCCATATTTATGGTATCATCCCTGCAAGGCCAAAAGAGAAACTTTGTAGCAGATACCAAAAGTATCGACAAAGATTGTAGAAAGCCTAGTGCAGCATAGAAGGTGCAGTTGTGAAATTACAATAGGCAGTTTGGAAAAGGAGGGAAGGCATAAGAAAATACTTCCTGATGTAAGTAAAGTGAATAAAATTAAGGAAGCTGTGCAGATGTTCTATGAACATATAAAGACCAAGAGGATAAATAATGAAAAAATAAGGCCAATTTGAAATCAAATAATTTGTCTTTGGAGGTAGAAATTGGAACCATTCTTCAAAAATTTGTGATTGTTTTCACCAAAGAGAGGCACGAAGAGATGAGAAGGGAAGAAACCTGAGATGGGGTAACCATAACAAGGGGAAATACTAAACTGTTCAAACTTCTTTAAAAAGGATGTATCGCTAATCCCATTGAAAAATGTCTTGGACTGTTAAGAGGAGAGGGAAGAAACAATGGATGATCTGAATATCATTTTTCAAAGCTCACTGGCTAGGGGTATGTTGCCAGAGGACCGCAGATGTTGTACCATTGTTTAGAAAGGGAGGAAGGATAGTCTTAAGTAATTACAGGGCAGTCAGTATAGCTTTGGTGATGGGACAATTATTGGCAAAAATTCTAAGAAATAGCTGTGACTTTCATTCAGTATGGGATACTCAAGGAATGTGAGCATGTTAAGGGAAGGTTATGTGTCTGGTTAATTTGATTGAATTTTTTGGGGTGGTAAGAAGCATGCTTGTGTGAATAGCACATTTGACGCAGTCGACATGGGTTTTACCAAGGCATTTGACAAGGTCTGTTTTGTTACACTGATCAGAAAATTAAAAGCTTATGGGATCCAAAGGAAAGCTACAGATTGTTCCAGAATTGGTAAGAAATAAAGGTATATTGTCAATTCTGTTGTATAACTAGAAAGGCCTTTTCCAGAAGGGTTTGTAAGGCTCTTTATAGTACTCCTTTCTGATACTGTATATGTACCAATCTTCAGACTTAAATTATTAAGCAGATTGCAGAAGATATGAAAATTGGCTATGGTTAATCAATAAGATGTAAGCTTAAGTCAGCAGGAAAATATCAATGGTCAGGTCAGATATGTAGAGAAGTGACCAGTAGAATTTAATACGTTAATCTATTTAGGGAGGCAACAAAAGAGAAGGAAATGCAAACTAAAGCGTAGGATTCTAAGAAATAAACAAGAACAGGGTGACCTTGGAGTACATGTCCACAGAGCATTGAAGGGAGCTGAACAGCTGAGTAAGATGGCCAAGAGGATATGTAGGATAGTTGACTTTATTGGCTGAGGTTTAGAGTATCAGAATTTGGACTTCAATCAAAATCTGTAAAAAATATTTGTTAGACTGCAGTGAAGGTACTGTGTACACTCCTGGTACAATATTACTTGAATAATTACATGAGAGACCATACAGAGGACATATATGATGATGTTGTCATGAATGTCAACTGCAAGAATGGTTTGACAAGTTGAGCTCTGCTTCCTTTGGATTTTAAGATATATAAAATTGCAAGGGGCCAAGATAGAGTGATTTCTGACAACAGAGAAATCAATAATTGGGGATGATAGACTGAAAGTAATTGGTAGAAGATTTTAAAAAGGAGTTGAGGAGTATCGTTCTCACTCAGGTAGTTGTGGGGGTCCCCAGTATCTGTAGCATCACTTCATCATCTGTCCAATTGAGCAGAGCTCAATACATCAGTTTGATGTGACACATGCTGTTTGGATTATTCTGGAGGGCCCCACCAGACAGTCCAAGCAGTGGAACTATATGTTCAGCAATACTAATGTCTGCTTCATCACAGTCCTTATTGAAGCATTGGGCAGCAATATATTTGTGCTCTGCATCACCCAGAGCAGTTCACAATGGTGTCATAAGCCTCGTTGCAATGAATAGGCCTTGTTCCCCATTGACTAGCTTTGTTTAAGACTCCTGAACCCACAAACATACCAGGTACACAAGAGTGCACTAGGATGCATGAATTGTGACAGCTGCTAGGGTAGTGGGCACACACTACCATGAAGTGGTAAAGCTAGTCACAGATTTTCTGAACATTAATTGAATGGAGACCCTTCCTGTTCATGAATTCAGTGATGGCATTCCCTGTAGAGGAGGGCTGCACACATTTTTCCACACAGTGAGACAGCAGCGCCCTGGTAATGAGGGCCATTATTCATTCAGCTTCAGACTTGGCATGTGCACCAATTTGATGATGGTACTGTATTGGTGAGTGACCAGCACAATACGGGAGTGTCTGCAGGGTTTGACCTCCTCTTCCCTTATCACAAACCAACATCAGCGATGAAACTTATTGAATTCAGTAGAGTCCATCTTTGTACTTGCATGATAGCTGATGAAGTAATATATCTGCCTTCCATAGCACCCTTCATAGTTTCATGTTATGAGTCACGTTTGGCCAAGATTCACCTCTTTTTAAGTCTCTGCTCGTAACCTCTGTATCATTGAATTGCAGTGATCTTGTAAGGACAAATGGCATGGTGCAAATTGATTTTGATCAGCCGTTGAAGCCTACGCTTTTTTACTGCATGCATTACAAATGGATGATGAAATAATTGCAAATTAAATGTAGCTACGGTTGCAAAACATGTTTCATGTATTGGCCCCTTCATTGTCCTCGCATCCTACATGTGTGGATCCAATACTTTCACCCCTCAAATTGACATTGACTCAGCTCACCTTGGGCATTGGCCCAGCTAGTTTCCACTTGAAGTTAGCATCCACTGAATGGCAAGTAATGCTTGCACTTTAGCTTGTCATGGTCGATGAGATCCATACCCATAGAGTCTCCATGACCTGTTTTACTTTGCAGAAACTGAAAGCCCATTTCCACTCAGCCCCTAATATGGAAAACTAACATGTTGAACATTCCTCCTGCTGACCCCAGTTCCACCTGATATTACGATGTCTACCCTGTGGAGGCCAAAGTGGTGGTCATCGCCAATAACACCCCTCACTGTAATCTATCATGCCCTCCAGTACTGTTCTGCCCGTGCTGTGTACATCTTGAGTTGTTCCCCCATCACATCCTTGCCCCCACCTCTCCACATGCCTCTGCTTTGCTCCCTATAATCTTGACTGCCATGTGCTCTTTTAGAAATGATCCCCTTCTGTGTCCTCCTCAAATGATCAACACGTGGATCCCTGGATGTTTATACCCAAGACCTCTGCCGATCTTTTGAGTAATGCCTAAACATGACAGATCAGAATCTTGACCTCAATCCTTGTAGTTCACCAATTAATGAAGCATGATTCCTTCAATTGTTTGTGAAGGCCCAACAAGACTGGCTGTTGCCCACACTCTGGATTGTGGTCAAGCATAGGCCCTGATTGTATGCAAGCTATGCCCATGACTGACGGTAATGGGAGTTCTGGACTGTCACTGACCCACCCCCTTCAGACTGGTATTTGGTCTAGCCCACACCTGCGTTCCAACATGGCTATTTAGTTGAATAAAGGTGCGGTGTTTCTGCCACACAGCACATGCTATGGCTATTAGGTTGATGATGAATCTGTCCTAGTGCCTGCAAAAAAGAACATGTCACTTCAACAACAGGATTGCCTTTAGGTTTTGGCTGAAGTGCCAGCGCACAAACAAGCATGGCACAGAATAGTTGCTGCAGGCATGCAGGTAAGTGCTATGTGAACAAGTGATAAGAGAGAAAGTGAGCAACATGAAGAATCAGCCAGGTCCGTTTTGTGAGCTGGGTGCCTGTTCCTCGTGTGCAAAGTGTCCTTGCAGCAGTATTATAATGCTGGTTGACAGGGAGATCTGCAGTGCAAGGTTGTGGTTCCTAAACATTCGGCAGGTGGGTTAGGGAAGGGACATGAGGATCCTGAGGAGTTGGCAATTATTGGATGCCGATGTCCATGGATGGGATTGCATGTAGCTGCCCATGGATCATACCCTGAGATGCTGTTGGTTCTTGACCAACATTGTGGAAGCTGTTCACAACTAGAGGTGAACTGAAGTCGCCAGATACCTGACCTGAATTCCATGTTGAGAATTCTGAGAATCCTGTTTGCTCTCAGTAGCTGTAGGGTAGGAAGCTATATTTTAATAAAGTGAGGTATTTAGTTGATAAGGTTGTTAACAAGCAATAACCCCCTTTAATAGGCAACTCGCTACTACCTAGTGAGTATCTTATGTTGATGCCCAGAACTGAGTTAAGAGATCAAAAATCACATAATAGTTATTGTCCAAAGGTTTATTTGAAAACACTCGCCTTTGGACCACTGCTAACCTGGTGTTGTGTGACTTTTGACCTTGTCCGACCCAGTCCAATGCGGTACCTGCACACCTAAATTAAAAGATGCAGTAAGTGGTTCCAGACATTAAGATAGGCCTTACTGGATTTGTCACGATTCTGCTATGAATATCATCATCAGCCAATGTCATTCAGGCTTTTATACCATTTTCCCTTGTTCTATATTGATTTCAAGATTTTTAGCCATGTAATATTCCAGTATCTTGAAAAGAAAGAAATGTACTTCTTGTATGGATTGAGGGAGAAGAGATCTAATACTGTGGAAATCTATTACAGCATTGCCACTGGTGTCCAGAACATTCCACCATGTTTTGGTGAATTGTGGATAGATGAACACGTGCAGGAGGGAAGGAATGTAAGAGAAGTGAGCAAAGGGAAGTGTTGGGGACAGTGGAGAGGAAGTGAATTTGATCTGGCTGGAACTGATGGTAATCAGTTTGAGCTGAAAATTAGGATTTGGGTCACATCAAGAAGGAAGTCAGGACCCATGAGACTTTTATTGTTTGTTTTATGCATATAGGCTGTGTTAATGAATTATATAAATCTCAAAAGAGGACGTTCAAAATGGCCGAAGTATCATAGAATCCTTACAGTGCAGACAGAGGCCAAGAGCAAGTAACTGATGTGTTAGTAAGTGAATGCTTTGGGACTACTGATCAAAATAGTTTTGGAAAACGACAAGCCTTCTGCAGAAGTTAAATTTATTAATTGGAGTAGCCCAAATTTAATGGTATGAGACAGGTACTTTCAAAAGTTGATTGGAATAGATTGTTCGCTGGTAAAGGAATGATTAACAAGTGGGATTTTTTCAAAAGTGCAATAATGAGAGTTCAGAGGCATTATGTTCCCGTTAGGTTGAAAGGTAAGGCTGATAAGATTGGGAAACAATGGATCAATAAAGATATTGAGGTTCTAGTCATAAAAATAATCATAAGTATAAACAACCGGGATCAAATTAATCTCTTGAAGAGTATAAAGTGTGTGGGGGTATCCTTAAAAGAGAAATCAGGAAGGCAAAGAGGGGTTATGAGCTAGCCTTGGCAGAAAAGATTAAGGATAATCCAACTAGATTCTGCAAGTATGTTAAAAGAAAAAGAGAGAAAGTACGGCCCCTTAAAGATCAACAAGGTCTTAATGTTGAACCTCAGGAGATGGGAGAGATGTTAAATGAACATTTTGCGTCAGTTTTTACTTTGGAAAAAGAAATAGAGGCTAGAAAAATCAGGAAAATAAATACTGATGTTTTGAAAACAGTTCACATTACAGAAGAGGAAGTGCTGGAGGTCTTAGAAAACATGAAAGTGAATAAATCTCTGATACCTGATCAGGTGTATGTCAGGGAGTTGTGGGAGGTTAAGTAGGAAATTGTGGGGCCCCTAGCAGAAATATTTTGTATTATCTATAACCGCGGGTGAGGTGCTAGAGAACTGAGTGATAGACTGTAAGGAGAAGCCTGGAAACTGTAGATCTGTGAGTCTGACATTGGTGGTGGGTAAGTTATTAGAAGTGATTCTGCAAGAGAGGATTTACAATCATTTGGAGAAGCAGGGAATGTTTCGGGTTGGTCTTAATTGTTTTGTGCGAGGGAAATTATGTCTCTCAAACTTGATCGAGTTTTTTGAGGAAGTAACCAAAAAGATTGGTAAGAGCAAAGCTATAGATGTTGTTTACTTGGACTTTATAGCTTTTGATTAAATACAAATTGGCTTTACAATAGGCGATACAGATGATGAAGAGTTGTTTTTCAGACTGGAGGCCTGTGACCAGTGCTGTTCCATAGGAATCGATAATGGGTCCACTTGTGTTTGTCATCTGTATGAATGATTAGGATGAGAATATAGGAGACATGGTTCATATGTTTGTGAATGACACCACCAGTGGAAAGTGAAGAAGATTATCTAAGATTATAAAGAGATCTTGATCAGTTGGGTCAATGGGCTGAGGAATGGCACATGCAGTTCAATTTGGATAAATGTGAAGTATTGCATTTTGATAAAACAAATAAGGGCAGGACGTATACAGTTAATGGTGGGGTCTTGGGTAGTATTGTGGGACAGTGAGACTGAAGGTTCTGTTTCCATGCTGTATAATTCTGTGATTCTATGATCCTCCGAAGAGCACCCCCCCCCCCCCCCACCCCTATCTCCGTAATTCTGCATTTACCATGGTTGATCCACTTAACCTGCACAACCCTGGACACTACAGGCAATTTAGCATTGCCAGTCCACTGAACCTGCATATATTTGGACTGTGGGAAGAAACCTACACAGATATGGAGACTATGAAAACTCCTGACAATTATCCAAAGCTGTAAACGACGCTGGGTTCCTGGTGCTCTGAGGTAACAGTGCTAACCACTGAGTTAGCATGCTGCTCTAATAGGTTAGACAGAATTCTTAAGTAAAGAGAAAAATAACAGCGAGCAATGTATTGGACGTACAAAATAAAACTTAGCATTCCATACCTGGTAGGAATAACAAAAACTTAATTTTCATCTAGAAATTTCAGCACCCAACTCACTTAAGTAATGCAGAGCAGCCCTGAATAAATTAATTAGCTGCATGGGTAAGTACAGCAGAATTTAAGTGAAACAACATGCGATCAAACCTTGTGTTGCTCTTGATAGACCACAAGGTGAGGCTACCTCTTCAGATGACCACTGTGACACAGAAGAAACAATCAGATATTGGAAGCAGTAGTGTAGAACTCAATGTTAATCCTGAAAATTGGAATTCTGATTTGCGAAGAAAGACTGCAAAACCTTCGTGGGTTACTTTGCTAGAGGTGCAGAACAAACAATAACAGATTGAACGTTCATGATGTTCCCTGCTGCAGTTTCTGTGGACATAGTTGGGAAACAGCTGTAAGCAATGGAGAGGTTCTCTGACCTCTATAGATGAGCTGAATGAGCTGAAAAATGTGTTGCTGGAAAAGCACAGCAGGTCAGGCAGCATCCAAGGAGCAGGAAAAACGACGTTTTGGGCATAAGCCCTTCTTCAGGAATGAGGAGGGTGTGCCAAGCAGGCTAAGGTAGGGAGGAGGGACTTGGGGGAAGGGGCATTGGGAATGCGATAGGTGGAAGGAGGTTAAGGTGAGGGTAATAGGCCGGAGAGGGGGTTGGGGGCAGAGAGGCCGGGAAGATTTCTTCGCCTCCACCGCATCTGCTCCCAGGAGGACCAATTCCAATACCGAACAACCCAGATGGCCTCCTTCAAAGACCGCAATTTCCCCTCAGACGTGGTCGACGACGCTCTCCACCGCATCTTCTCCACTTCCCGCTCTTCCGCCCTTGAACCCTGCCCCTTCAATCGCCAACAGGACAGAACCCCACTGGTCCTCACCTACCACCCCACCAACCTCCAGATATATCGTATCATCCTTCGTCATTTCCGCCACCTCCAAACAGACCCCACCACCAAGGATATATTTCCCTCCCCTCCCTATCAGCGTTCTGGAAAGATCACTCCCTCCGCGACTCCCTCGTCAGGTCCACACCCCCCCCAACAACCCAACCTCCACTCCCGGCACCTTCCCCTGCAACCGCAAGAAATGCAAAACTTGCGTCCACACCTCCCCCCTCACTTCCCTCCAAGGCCCCAAGGGATCCTTCCATATCCACCACAAATTCACCTGCACCTCCAGACACATCATTTACTGCATCTGCTGCACCCGATGTGGCCTCCTCTATATTGGGGAGACAGGCCGCCTACTTGTGGAATGTTTCAGAGAACATCTCTGGGACACCCGGACCAACCAATCCAACCGCCCTGTGGCTGAACACTTTAACTCCCCCTCCCACTCCACCAAGTACATGCAGATCCTTGGCCTCCTCCATCGCCAGACCATGGCAACACGACGCCTGGAGGAAAAGCGCCTCATCTTCCGCCTAGGAACCCTCCAACCACAAAGGATGAATGCAGATTTCTCCAGCTTCCTCATTTCCCCTCCCCCCACCTTATCTCAGTCCCAACCCTCGAACTCAGCACCACCTTCTTGACCTGCAATCTTCGTCCTGACCTCTCCGCCCCCACCCCCTCTCCGGACTATCACCCTCACCTTAATCTCCTTCCACCTATCGCATTCCCAACGCCCCTCCCCCAAGTCCCTCCTTTTATCTTAGCATCCTTGGCGCACCTTCCTCATTCCTGAAGAAGGTCTTATGCCCTAAACGTCAATTCTCCTGCTCCTTGGATGCTGCCTGACCTGCTGCGCTTTTCCAGCAACACATTTTTCAGCTTTGATCTCCAGCATCTGTAGTCCTCACTTTCTCCTAGATGAATTGAATGGCCTTTCTTATCCATAATTGTGGTGTTGCGATGCTGATTTTGACAAGTTGTGAATTGGGAATAGACTGCCATCTAGTGCAGTGAATGGGGGTTCAGCTGAATAAAAATAGATTATGTTGAGGTTTAACAATGAATTCAGTACAGATGTGCCATCAGGGAAAGAAAAATGGACATTATTTGCCAGGTTATGTTGTTCATGGTTTATTTTTTAATGTATTTCAACTTAAGGAGCTTATCATGTGTTATCTTATGTGTTATTAAGCTATCTTGAATTCTGACAAGTAGATGTCTTCTTATTAAGTGCCCGTCAGTGGTACTTTTCCTTTCTACAAGGTAGACAAAAGGACGCTAGGAGAACACAGCAAGCCAGGCAGCACCAGGAGGTGGAGAAGTCGACATTTTAGGTGTACTCCTACTTCAGGACTAGGGCTGGGGGTGATGGGAGCTGCAGATAAAGGGGGTGGGGGAGCAGGATGGTGAGGTGGGGATAGGTGAAGACAGGTAGAGGGTGCAACTTGGTTGGTAGATGGGAGGGATGAATGTGATAGGTGACTGAGAGAAATGTAATGGAGAGGGAGGAGTGGGGAAGGGATTCGGGGAAGGGAAGGGAGGTTATTTGAAACTGGAGAACTCAGTGCTGAGACCTCCGGGCTCTAGGCTGCCCAGGTGAAAGATGAGGTGTTGTTCTTCCAGTTTGGGGTATGATTCATTGTGGCAATGGAGGAGGCCAAGGATGGTCATGTTGGAAAGTGACCGGGAACGGGAATTAAAATGGGCGGTGACTGGGAGGTCAGGTTGGCCCCTGCAGGCCCGGCTGAGATGCGAAATGTTCCCTTAGTTTACATTTGGTCTACCCCATGTAGCGAAGACTACATCGAGAGCACCAGATGCAGTAAGCTATGTTGGAGGAGAGGCTGGTGAACTTCTGTCTCACTTGGAAGGACTGTTTGGGGTCCGGGATGGGGGTGAGGAGGTTGGTGTGCCGGCAGGTTTTGCATCTTTTATAGTTTCAGGGGAAGGTACCTGGGGATTTGAAGGCGGGTTGGTGGAGAGTGTGGAGCAGACCAAGGATTGGCGAAGGGAACGGTCCTTGCGGAAGGCAGAGAGGGGTGGGGAGGGGAAGATGTCCTTGGTGGTGGGGTCTAGTTGGAGTTGGCAGAAGTGTTTGAGTATGATGTGATGGATGCAGAGACTGGTGGGATGGTAGGTGAGGGCAAGGGGGAACTCTGTTATAATTGCGTTTGGGGGGAGATTTAGAGCAATGGAACAGGGAATGTAGGTTGTGTGGTGAAAGGCTATCTGGATGACAGTGAGGAAAAGCATGTTGATTGAAATAGGTGGACATCAGATGCTAGAGAATGGAATGTCTCCTCAACCGAGCAGATGAGGTGGAGGACTTGGGAGAAAGATGGAATTCTTGCAGGATACTGGATGATGGGAGGTGTAATTCAGGTAGTTGTGAGAGTCTGTGGTTTATAATAAATGTCCATCTGGAGACTCTCACCGGAGATAGAAATGAAGAGATCAAGAAAGGGGAGGGCAGTGTCTGAGATAGACCAAATGAATTTGAGGCTGGGGTGAAGTTGTGGGTGAAGTCGGTGAACTGTTCCAGTTCAGCCTGGGTGCAGGACGCTGCACTGATGCAGTCATCGATGTAATGGCGGAAGAGTTGGGGCACAGGCCTCTGTAGTACGGAAGAGGGACTGTTTGACTTGGCTGACAAAGAGGCAGGTTTAGCTGGCCATCTGAGTGCCCATGGCCATCCCCTGGATTTGGAGGAAATGGGAGGAGATAAAGGAAAAGCTATTAAGGGTGAGGACTAAATCGGCGAGTCAGAGGAGGGTTTTGGTGGAGGGGGAACTGGATGGATCTGTTGGAGAGCAAGAAGTTGAGGTCCTGATGGCCATCCTTGTAGTCCACGTCCTAGTTAAAGTGCTGGGAGCTGGGGAATTGAAAGTTACTGAAGAGATGGAGGGCGCGGTTGGTGTTGCAGATGTAGGTGGCAAGTGCCAGAACCAAGGTTGAGAGGGTGGAGTCTAGATAGGATGAGATGAGTTCAGTGGGGCAGGATCATGCCGAGGGTTGGCCGGGGTATTGGACTTGGTGGATCTTGGGGAGTAGGTAGAACTGGGCAGTGCGAGGCTGGTGGATTATGAGTTTGGAGGCAGTGGAGGGAGATCACTGGAGGCAGTGAAGGCACGGACAGTGCAAATGATTTTGGGATCATGGTAAAGGGTGAGGTAGGACTTGGTGTCGGAGAGTTGACGTTCGGCCTCTGCAGCATAGAGGTCCGTTATCCAGACTATCATCATCCCATCTTGCGCCCCCGCCCCCCACCTCCTTTATCTGCAGCTCCCCTTACACCCACCTCCAGTCCTGAAGAAGGGTTACATCTGAAACGTTGACCTCTCCACCTGTTGATGCCACCTGGCTTGTGTGTACTCCCAGCTTCCTGCTTGTCTACCTTGGATTCCAGCATCTGCAGTTTTGTTTGTCTCTACAAGAAAAGTTTTGTAAATCTAATAATAAAATGTGGTTAGATGGTTGCTTTAGCAAGTTTCTGTTATTAATGGCAGAATTAGAAACAGTGTTCCTTTAGATTACAGTAATGCCTGTATGGTTTGCACCAGTGGCCTTTGTGCATTCATTTTTTGTTAAAATATAAAGGCATTTGTAATTGCAGATTATAACCTGTCGAGAGAAATTGTGCTAATATTAGCATGGAAGCATTAGCTCTCTACCAGTCAGGAAGAGGCAATGTGTGGAAGGAATTTATTGAAAAAATATTGTTTTTGTTGTTATTGTGGAGTTTTTATCTAAAAGATAACATATTGTCAATACATTGGTAACATTTTTAAAGCAATAGGGATTATTTTGTGAATTTTACATTCTGTGTACATATCGTGGATACTAGTTGAGAATATATAGTCAAAGACTTCAGTGCTACTATGGAAAGTTGCAACAAGTTATTGTTTAATTATTTGATTGATTAATTTTTATGATGATATTTTCACAAAAGGGAAACTAAAGTAGAATTAAACAGTGGGGTTTCAGATATCCAGTTATACAATTAATTCTGAACATTGTGAAAATACATGCTTTCAAAATGTTTTATAAACTGCAAGATAGATTTATAAACATGCTTTAGCTTTTCTAAATCCTGTTTAGTTTTGAAGATCAAGACTTTTAATAAATAGCAATTGATGAATGATGCTTTTGTAAACATCAGTCTCAACTATAAACATTATATTTTGACAGCAAGCTAAATTGCTGATTCTCCTCATCTGTTGCAAAGTTTCATTGCTTATAAAAATAGACTTTTAAAATATCTAATGATTCCAATGCTCCAATCAAGTACTAATATGTTTTAGATCTGAGTCACAGTTTGTTAGAATTAAATTTTGGCTTGCTTAGATTTGATCTTTAAATCACATTGAAATTTACTTTGTATCATTATTTTTGAAGCAAAACCTTAATATATCAAAATAATTTATTGGATACAGAGGCATTCTGTCTTTTCAGGAAAAGAAATGGTGCAGCTGTTGGACTGTCTTGACACAGCAGTCCTCATTGTAATTTGCTTGACTTGGCTTGTTTTAGTGGCAGTGGGCACCCATTTCTTATGGATTTCCAAATGTGCTGCAAGAACAATTTCTCCAGTCAATCCGTTGGTTTAAAAGGTTGAGGACAGAGTTCAGATCTGAAACGTGAGAGCATTGTAATGCTATCATTTTGTATCATTTTGTCTCCAATCCAAACTGCACAATCATAGAGAGGTCAGAAAAGCTTGTTCTATGGCTTCAACCAAAAAAAAACTTGCTGGCTAACACGATGGTTGAATTAACATTTGTACATGTCATATTGAGTTTGAGTTTGTTTAATGAAGTGAAGCGCAAACTTTTTACACTAAATGGAAAATGTAATATTAAGGATTCAATCCTAAAGGATCACATGAAGTGATTATTGTACCCAATTTTCTAATGGCTATGGCCTTGTTGTTCTTCACGGGGGGTATATAATATTTGTTCGTGGCTAAAGAATCAGTTTCTACAGAAGTATTTTATGCTTGTCTTTAGCCAGAGACATCAGTAAATGAAGGGGATAGTGTACTGTCGAGAGAAACTTGCATCTTTCTTGTTTATATAAATCAGCAGTTACTGTATCCTGCATCATGCATACAGTAAATAGTGTGACAATGCAATCCTTGAGAAAGGTTGGGAATGAGCATTTGACGTCTTCAAGGGTAATCGTGTCGCAGCCCCCGATTGCTGCTGCAGAACACTGTGTTTCTAACCAGAGATTTACAGCTCTTTCTGATTTGGCAAGTGTTCCCGCAGTGCTGCATGACAGGTCACTTTGGATTCAAAACATTTCAGAAGTATTTTCATTTTCTGGTACATGGTGAATGAACAGCTCCATGCATTGCTTCCCTGCGACTTTGACAAATACCTGTGATTTCCTTCTGTTGATGCCTATAACCAGTATAAAGTCAGGCTAATCCAGAGGATGAGTAACCAGTTTCTTAGGAAGTCAGTTCTTGTTATCTTGCAGGCAGGTTTTCTTTTCCTTCCTGCAGACCCTTCTACAGAGTTGCTTGGAAATGGGAAACCTAAATATTTTAGACATATTCTTATAGATCAGATATTGTAATATACTTGGTTCTGTAAATTGTAAGAATAAACAAACTTATGCATGATTTGAGATAATAACTGAACTTTTTGTACCTGTGGAAGCCGGATTCTCTTTGGACATATTAGCTTTGCAATATAGGCATAACGTAAAAAGGTGACATTTTTAAAGAATGTCTTAAAAATGTGCTTACAGAGGAGTTAACAATGGGTCATAGGTAAATGACAAAGTTTAATTGATCCAATAATTCTAACAGTTACTTGATTCCTAACAGCGGGTTGAAATTCATATTCTCACTAGTCCCTCCCTTTTTAGTTGAAGATGCAAAGAAAGTACTGTTATTAATTAACAAGCCATCTGAAATGTTCAGTTTGATCTTACTTTGTAATCTATTCTCAGGAGTTTACCATCTGTATATTTTACTGTAGCGCTAAGATCTGGTGGATGTAATCTCTTGCAAAAATGCAGGCTACTTTACATAACTTACATAAAGATTCAGATGTACTTCAGTATGGTCAGTAATAGGTGTAATTTAGCTCCAAGTATGTACAATCTATTGCTTAGTTGTAACATTCAACTAGTAGTAAATCACAAAAAAAAATTACTGGCAAGCAAGATGTTTTAATGCTGTAATATGCTTGAGGCGTTTTAACGTCATAAAACTAGTGGGTTTATCATTGCTATCCAGAACCCTTGAGCATGCTGCACTATTAAGTAAAAAAAACTCCAGTCATGCATTTTTTTGGCAGTTATTTTGATAAAACACATGTTTCTACATTTTCCAGGCGTGAATGGTCTCTTTTCGGATTTTATTGCCCAGAGTTTTTGTTTTCTGTTACTGTTACCATTGTTGTGGTCAGCATTACATCTTGCTTGCTTTGTGACGGAAAGATGCCAAACTCTAAAGTTGCTAGATTGACACTGTAACTATCAGCAGGCAGAGCAGAGTTCATAGAAGCTGTGAGTGAGGCCCTCTTTAGAGCTTGATAAATTATTTTCAGTTTCATTTCTGAAAAGGTTGATGTCATTGAATTTGTCATCACTTTATGGCCTCAGGAGAAAAACAGCAGCAACAGCATTAGCAGGGACGAAACAAGCTTTTTATCCAAAACCTCCTCTGAGGGTTGCATTTGTCTTCAGGCTATTTATCTTGTACCTGTGGATGGTTTTGCATTTTGAAAATTTAATAACAGGAAGAAATATATGTGCATAAGTACTGATAGCGAACTCTTGCAATCCAGCTAATTATCTGACCCTTTGGTTGTATTTGTGCTTAATAACCAGTTCTGGGCCAAGCGGAATGCTGTGACAGCATATATTCTTCTTAGATTGGAGTAGAACTAATGTATCCAATGGAAATTGTCAGCTGTCAAATGTTCAGATCTAATCAGAAGAAGGTTTGTTTATTCAGCTGGTGTAAGGAATGAACTTGAAATCCTTGTTTTACTGATACAGATTAGTTCAGTTTGTTTTACATACAAAACTGTGTGTGGTTTTTCATTACTTGTTTTATTAATTTAAAGAAAATCATACATGTATATCACATCCAGCTCACAAATGAAAAGTAGAATAATACTGGAATCAACTTTGCGCTTCTGCAGAAATCAGTGTTCACCCACTGCAAGTTCAACTGCCAGTGAAGTGAAAGGTACTTCGCACTACAGATGACTGCTGAGGACATGACGTTGGCAATGAGCTCTTAGTTTTCTGCAGAGGAACATTAATTTGATCATTTGATTGGAATTTATATAAAACAAAAAAAAATTGCATTGTTCTGTTCAAATGTTTCAGATGTAGATCTATTCACTGGAATTAGAAGAATAAAAGGAATACTGACTGTTCCTACACCATGAACAGTTGGCTAGTGGTCTGTTGCTTGCTTTTCTTGCATTTTATGTCTTTGTGTCTAACTCCACTGTTTCACAATACAAGTGAAATAGGCAGTCCTTTGCCTTGACCCTTCTATTGTGAAATAGATTGTTTTAACCCAATAGTACTGCAGACTAACAATTAATATTTTGCTGAAGCCAATTAAACATGGGTTTTTATCCAATTTTAGATGTAATGGATAGTTGGTGTCGAAAAGTGTGGTGCTGGAAAAGCAGTGGGTCATGCAGCATCCGGGGAGCAGAAAGGTTGACATTTCAGGCATAACTACTTCATTCCTAATAAAGGGCTAATGCTGGACGCGCTGACTCTCCTGTTCTTCGGATGCTATCTGACCTGCTGTGTCTTTCCAGTGCCACACTTTTTGATGCTGATCTCCAGCATCTGTAGTCCTCACTTTCTCTCAATGGATAGTTGGTACCTGTTGTGTTTTATTGTTAGGTCCAATGGACACTTGAAGCTTGCCATGGTTTGAGGTGGTACAAAAAGATACATGTAACGGGGAAAACATATACAGAGACATAATACTGATGCTGGAAATTGGAAATAAAAACAGAAAATGTAGCAAATGCTCAGCAGGGCAACAACATGTTTGGACAGAGAAAGAATTTTTTGGGCAGAATCAATAGGCCCTTGAACTAAGTGGGCCTAGGCAAGGCCCTTTCTGTACTGTATGATTCTATGAATGGTGGCAGAATTGCATGGGAAGTCCATTTAAGGCCTGTCTTGACTTCAAGAACAAGTTGCTACATTCTTTACTTAAGTTCTGAGTTCAAAGAAACATTCTGGCTAGGCATCGGTGAGTTGCCTATTAAGGGAGATTATTGCTTGCTAATTACTCCAGGTACAAATATCCCAGGGTATGTCCCATGGACACAAGCCACAAGTAAGCTACATCTATGGACAATGGCCAGCTTCTTAAGAATCCTCATGACACATCTCCAGTCCAGTTGCAGGATGCTTCTGCTCCTAGTTGCTGCAGCAAGAACACTGTGCAAAAAGGGACAGACTGTGGACTAGACCAGGTTGCATCTCTAACCTTTTCACTTGGTGTCTGAATGTTCACTCACCTTGATCCTACCTGGACACTTACAACCTTGCCTTGCTTTTTGTTACTTGCCCCTCAGCCAGGTACATGAGGCTCAGAGTACTGCTGTGTTGTCCCTAATTAAAATTGATAAGATAATGCTGAATTTAGACTGGTTTTGAAGCCTGGGTTCATGTTCCTTTCGGACTCTCCAAAATAATTATTGCCAGCATGTAGAGAAGCAATTCGTTGTTGTTTCTGTTAGCTGCGTATGAAGTCAAGTCTCAGAAATTAATCTTAACTAATTGCATTATCCAGTTCCTTAGTGTTCTTTAACATTAGTGTTGTGTATTAAGACTCTCTCCTTTCATTTCCTAGGATAGAAAAGTGAAGGAAACCCCACTTCAAGGTATCGCTTTGCCTCTCACAACCTCTCCTCTGAGGGTACTCAGGACTTCCCAGATAACAACAGCTTTCATCCAATTGCCATATTTCAAGTTTAATGATAGACTGTAACTAGGCAGAACTAGGTACTGCAGATGCTGGAAATTAGAGTCAAGATTAGAGTGGTGCTAGGAAAGCACAGCAGCTCAGGCAGCATCCGAGGAGTAGGAAAATCGACATTTCAGGCAAAAAACTTTCATCAGGAATTTTTGGTAACGGTAACTGTAATGGCAGATTGTTAACTGTACAAGCCAGAAGAGCTTATTCCAATCTTTTTCACTGCCATTCACTCATATTCACTGACGAGCAGAAGTCACTTAATGGTAATTAAGAGGGAGGACCCTAGAGAAATACTCTTCTCCCGTCTCAGGGATGACTTTACAACTTCTGCCTGAATGCGGTCAGCGAAATCCAAGCCTTAAGATAATATTATTTTGAGACAGAAAAATATTTTGTGTAACTTGTGGAGCTTGTGGGGAATATAATTATAAAGACTGTAGTCATATTTAATTCAAGAACAATAGTTTTGTGCTTCAGAAACAAAAGTAGAAATTGCTAGAAAAGCTCAGTGGTTCTGGCAGCATCTGCGGAGAGAAGTCAGAGTCGAGTCGAGTCGAGTTACCCTTCCCCAGTTCACAGATGCTATCGGACATCCTGAGCTTTTTCAGCACTTTCTATTTTTGTCTCTGATTTGTAGCATCCACTTTTCTTTTGGTTTTTAATTTTGTGCCTCAGCCCATTGTCTTATGGATTTACTTGACTGCTACCAAGTGCAATCAGCCTGACTAGATAGAGACTTTGGAAGAACTATGTCTCAATTTCTCAGTCACTGAGGTGCAAAAGATGAGTTTTGCATTAGAAAATTCTGGACAATCTTGAAACAATCTAAACATCAGAAAAAGATAGATGGGCTGAATTGCCTGTCACTTAATTGATGGCATATTCTTATATGCTTGAATGAATATTTATATGTGACAGTCACAACATACAGTTCATTTTGAGCTAAGCCACCACCAGTTAAGGCACTGATATATTACCCAGTAACCATATGACGACCAAGGCTGTATTTTGGAAGTATTTGTACAGAATTGGTGGTATAATGTGAGGTAGTTGTGTTTCTGGCATTATTTCATCATTTTACACATATGTAATGTGTGTATCATTGAGCTTAGTGAAAGTTACCTGGTTGATCAACTCAGAAACTGGTATTCTGGCATAATGCGCGCTACTTTTGTTTTTCAATCAATCTTTGAAATTTCTTAAAATAAGAAAATCATTGAAGATAAATTTACAATACGTATGATCACATTAATCATTTTGATAATTCACTATTTTAATATAAATGCTAAAGAATATAGGAAAAAGTAAATCTGAGAAAGGAGATTTAACCAATTGTAATGCATTTACTATTTTAACACACTTGTCTACTATTCAACTGAATTTGAATTCTTCTCAATTTTTTTAGAAATAGAATAGAAATTTATTGTCATGTGTACTTTTAAGTGTAAAATACGGTCAAACGTTTTATTAGTTGCCCCACCATGGTGCCTACAGCAATCACAAAGTCATACATAATAGTAAGACAAAATAAAATTAAGACAAAGTTCATCACAATTCAGTTAGCAGCTCCTGGGCTCAGGGAAAACTGGTTAAGGAACGATGGAATATCCCGAAGACACAGCCTGGATGAGACTGCCATGTTAGGTCGCTGGAATACTGGGCCAGATGCCTCAGTTGAAGAAGACCACCATTTCAGGCCGAGACCCCCCATCACTGGGGCCACTGGAGTACCTGAACGCAGAAGACGAAGAAGACCTACGCACGAGGACAAGACCACCAGACAAGGAGATTGACATACAGGAAGACTACCGCGCCAGGCTGAGTGCGCACTTCTCTTCCTTCAGGTGCCCAGGCCTAGCTGCGGACCTGGAGCCTGCGGGTCCAGGCAGGGAGAGTCAGCTGGGAGCTGTTCCTCACACGCCGGGACGCCCATCCTGGCATTGTTACAGCTGCTGCTGCAGGCCTCTTCCTTTTCTTGCTGCTCTCCAGGCATGAATCTTGAATTCTTCTTCAAAGTATTTTCTATTTAGATGAAGCTGAGGACCCTGTATGCTTCGCTTCATAGAAATCTATTAAGCTGTGTCTTAAAAACATGCTTTAAATCTCCTTTTTATTCACTTAGTTTTATACATCCGGGTCCATCTGACATGACCTATTTTGAATTATTAGTGAGATCGCTATTGAATGCTTTGTAGATCCTAGTGGGTCCTGATCCACTGTGCTAATCCACTGTAATGATAAATGCCACACTCTAGTCCAACATAGGTTCTAGCAATGTTATACCATTGCTTTAGCAAATGCTGTTCTCCTACCCAGCAGTAATCCCAACAGTGTAAAATCACTGATGCCAGATGTCACACACCCATCCAAAGATCATTCCAGTATTTGGAACTGCAGAGTTTCAGCAGCATTATATGAATTAATGAGAGTAGGCATTAAACTTTGGGTAGATGAGCACATACTGGCAGATAACAGCAGTTGGGACACATAAGTGTGTTTCCTCTGTCCTGCGTGGACATAACAGATCAATTGGACAGAATGTGCTTTCTTAAGTGTATGAGGCCACCTTACCAGTCTTCTTATTCTTTACTTGAAGATTACACGTCCAGGTTAATATCTTAAAGGTGGTAATACACTGTCAGATTTAATTAGCTTTTAACATTAGCTTTGATTACCCGCTGTTCCCCCAGTGAAGGCTCAGCCTAATGTTTTGTCATCCTTGCTGGAAAGAGATATAAAGGGCTGTTCTTAGGATTAACTTCGGGGTGACTAGCCTAATGTGACCCTTTGTAGCAGTGGTTTGCCAGGGAGGTCGAATGTTCTAGATTATGGTAATATGATTGGCCTTCCCTAAATAATGGAATCTGGAAGGGCAGATTTGTGACTGAGAGCTGAGGTTGTTGCCCCTTAGTTCCATGCAGTGCTACTTGAGTAACAGAGCTGAAAATGTGTTGCTGGAAAAGCGCAGCAGGTCAGGCAGCATCCAAGGAGCAGGAGAATCGACGTTTCGGACATGAGCCCTTCTTCAGGAATGAGGAAAGTGTGCCAAGCAGGCTAAGATAAAAGGTAGGGAGGAGGGACTTGGGCAAGGGACTTTGGAAATGCGATTGGTGGAAGGAGGTTAAGGTGAGGGTGATAAGTTGAGGGTGATAGGCCGGAGTGGGGGTGGGGGGCAGAGAGGTCAGGAAGAAGATTGCAGATTAGGAAGGTGGTGCTGAGTTCGAGGGTTGGGACTGAGACAAGGTAGGGGGAGGGGAAATGAGGAAACTGGACAAATCTGAGTTCATCCTTTGAGGTTGGAGGGCTCGTAGGCGGAAGATGAGGTGCTCTTCCTCCAGCCATTATGTTGCTATGGTCTGGCGATGGAGGAGTCCAAGGACCTCATGTCCTTGGTGGAGTGGGAGGGGGAGTTGAAGTGTTGAGCCACGGGATGGTTGGGTTGGTTGGTCCGGGGTGTCTCAGAAGTGTTCTCTGAAACGTTCCGCAAGTAGGCGGCCTGTCTCCCCAATGTAGAGGAGGCCACATCGGGTGCAGCGGATGCAGTAAGTGATGTGTGTGGAGGTGCAGGTGAATTTGTGGCGGATATGGAAGAATCCCTTGGGGCCTTGGAGGGAAGTAAGGGGGGAGGTATGGGCGCAAGTTTTGCATTTCTTGCGGTTGCAGGGGAAGGTGCCGGGAGTGGAGGTTGGGTTGTTGGGGGGTGTGGTCCTGACGAGGGATTCACAGAGGGAGTGGTCTTTTCGGAACTCTGATAGGAAAGGGGAGGTAAATATATCCCTGGTGGTGGGGTCTGTTTGGAGGTGGCAGAAATGACGAAGGATGATATATATATGGAGGTTGGTGCGGTGGTAGGTGAGGACTACTGGGGTTCTGTCCTGGTGGCGATTGGAGGGGCGGGGCTCAAGGGCGGAGGAGCGGGAAGTGAACGAGATGCGGTGGAGAGCATCGTCGACCACGTCTGGGGGAATATTGCGGTCTTTGTAGAAAGAGGCCATCTGGGTTGTTCGCTATTGGAACTGGTCCTCCTGGGAACAGATGCGGTGGAGACGAAGGAATTGGGAATATGGGATGGCGTTTTTCCAGGGGGCAGAGTGGGAGGAGGTGTAGTCTAGGTAGCTGTGGGAGTCGGTCGATTTATAGTAAATGTCCATGTTGATTCGGTCACCCCCCCACCAGCCCAACCTCCACTCCCGGCACCTTCCCCTGCAATGGCAAGAAATGCAAAACTTGTGCCCACACCTCGCCCTTTACTTCCCTCCAAGACCCCAAGGGATCCTTCCATATCCGCCACAAATTCACCTGCACCTCCAGACACATCATTTACTGCATCTGCTACACCCGATGTGGCCTCCTCTATATTGGGGAGACAGGCCGCCTACTTGCGGAACGTTTCAGAGAACACCTCTGGGACACCCGGACCAACCAACCCACCCACCCCGTGGCTCAACACTTCAACTCCCCCTCCCACTCCACCAAGGACATGCAGGTCCTTGGACTCCTCCATCGCCAGACCATAGCAATACAACGGCTGGAGAAAGAGCGCCTCATCTTCCATCTAGGAGCCCTCCAACCACAGGGATGAACTCCGATTTCTCCAGTTTCCTAATTTCCCCTCCCCCCACCTTGTCTCAGTCCCAACCCTCGAACTCAGCACCACCTTCCTAACCTGCGATCTTCTTCCTGACCTCTCTGCCCCCCACCCCCACTCCGGCCTATCACCCTCAACTTATCACCCTCACCTTAACTTCCTTCCACCAATCGCATTCCCAACACCCATCCCCCAAGTCCCTCTTCCCTATCTTTTATCTTAGCCTGCTTGGCGCACTTTCCTCATTCCTGAAGAAGGGCTCATGCCCAAAATGTCGATTCTCCTGCTCCTTGGATGCTGCCTGACCTGCTACGCTTTTCCAGCAACACATTTTCAGTTCTGATCTCCAGCATCTGCCGTCCTCACTTTCTTCTATTTGAGTAACAGTTTGGATGATTGGGGCTGAATAGATGGTGACTCGTGGCATATATAGGTAAGCTAGTTAGTTAAAATTAAGTTAAATCCTAATGTACAATCCATATCAGAGGAACATCAATTCTACTTGCATTAATTTATTTGTAGTTTAATTGTCTTGTAGCATAATGGGTTTCTGCATATCAGATATTGAATTGATCAAGTCCTAATAATGTAAATATGGCACTACTGCATCCAGGAGGGCAAAGTTTGGCAGCAAATTCACAGAGCTTCTTTGGAAATTAAAGCTATATTTGATAGTTTGACAGGTATATTCTGAATATATATTGAACGTCAGATAGTACTCAAATTCCTCATCGTGTACTACGATATGAAAGTTTGATTTTTTAAAATAAATACCTACAACAAAATGCTCTCGTATGGAGGAAGATAAAAGTAACCTATTGTAGTTTGCTAGAAAAAAATATTTATGGAAGATATTTCCAAGAGCAGATTATTCAACAGAATAAAGGGCATAATTTCCATAATTCAAGACAAATGAGCAAAAAACTTTATTGTTTAGATATTGTAGTGATCAGTAATTATTTTTCCATTCTAAATTACATGAATACATGAATGATTGAAATGTTTAAAAACTTTGAAGAAACGTTTTTTGATACATAAGTACTGTAAAATTCAGCACAGCACAGTCTGAGGCAATCCCCTGGAAAAGAGACAGAACAGAATGATCCATAATGTAATGTTCTTGATGGGATTACTGTACCCAATGTGCAAGGAATGGTACTTGTCATGGTAATCATAGTTAAGTTATTAGAAAGTCCAAAGCTGACAACAAATTACAATATGTGTTCATCACAGCTGCAATTTTTTTTTGAGATTCATAGGGTTTCATAGATTTCAATTTTGCTGCAAAGTTCCTGTTCCGTTAATTCCGTCTTCTACCTTGGCTGCTTTCTCATTCTGAACTAGATTGTGTTTAGCCTTGCAACCTATACAGTGCTAAGATGAATTTTTGATTTGGAGATGCCGGTGTTGGACTGGGGTGTACAAAGTTAAAAATCACACAACACCAGGTTATAGTCCAACAGGTTTAATTGGAAGCACACTAGCTTTCGGAGCAATGCTCCTTCATCAGGTGATAGTCTGTCACCTGATGAAGGAGCGTCGCTCCGAAAGCTAGTGTGCTTCCAATTAAACCTGTCGGATTATAACCTAGTGTTGTGTGATTTTTATAGATGAACTTTGATCCCCATAGCTCTTGCAGAGTTCACTTGCTTTCACCACAGTACCATTGGCCTCCTTATCTCTGACCACACAACTGCCAATGAAATCCGAATTCTTGCCTTTGTTTCCTGAAGAGATTGCTACACCACTGTTCTTTTACCATATTTCATCCTCTACTCCCTATAAAGTTCAGCTCATCCAGGACACTTCTGTCCTATCCAACACTAAGCTACTTACTCTGTCACTTCTGTTAATGATGGACATTGGCAACACTTGAATTTTAAAACTGTCTTCCTGTGTTCAATTTTCTGCATGGTCTTTTTAACTTATGACTACATCTACCTTGACAACTCTATATATAGCTGCTCTCCTTCAATTCTGGCCCCTTGCACTTCCCTGATTTTCAGTGTTCTGCCTTTGATGGCCATTCCATCAGCTGCCTGTGCCCGAATTCTGGAATTTTTTCCCTGAAACTCTCCACCTGAACTTTCTCTTTCTCCTTTTTAATTTGAGCCTCAAAACTATCCTCTTTGAATAAATTTTTAGCACAAAGGTATTGCATTGCAAGTTGCACTCCATAGAATTGAAATCAGCTTTATTGTCACATGTACAGTGAAAAGTTTACAATTCGTCAGTTACGATGCCATATTAGGTACAAAGGTACCTAGGTACTGAAGCTGAGGTACAAAGCAGAAAAACAAAGAATCACAGTTCACAGTTCAACATCACAGTCTGTAAGCGCCAAGCCATGCTGGGCTCACACTCCTGACAAGGGCTTGACCTCTCTTGTTCCAGGCTCAACTTGGCCCCTCACCCTAGTCCCTGTTGCCCCAGGCTGCTGGCTCTCGCTTTTGCCGCACTTGCGAGCTGCTGCTTCCTGCTCTTGCCGCCATCCAGGGCTGCCTACTCCCACTCTCACCATCGACTGTCCTGGGTTGCTTACTCCCATTCTTACACTCAGCTGCCCTGGTTTGCCTACTTCCCACTCTTGCCACCAGTCGTCTTGGACTGCCCTTACTCCTGCGCTCGGCGCCATCTGCCTCTGCCTCCAACCCAGGAGCCGTTGCCTGCTGTCACCCCCAGCCAGATTGGGCTGCATGTTCATGCTCTCCTCACTGCTCGGAATGACTGTCATCGACATCGGGGAGGGACCACTCTCACCTCCTCATTGGGCTTGCCTACCCATGCTCGCTCGATCTCCTGTGCGATGACCTCCTTTGCATTGTACAAACTCACAGTGGATTAAACTAAGAAAAATAATAACAAAAGAAGATAAAAAAAGAAAAAAACCCAACGTGAATGCAGCGGATGAGGTCCAAGCAGGAGCGCTCCTCCTCTGCTCCTGCTTTGAGCAGTTCAGCAATTATATTAATAAATTATATGGGTAATTAAAGCTGAACTTCTTGTACAGTTTAAAGCATTCACGTCATGTTCAGGAATACCCAGGGTCCTGTTCTTCATAATAAAACCGGAGATCTGAAACACCAAAAACTAAAATTGCTGGAGAAGCTGAGCAGGTCTGACAGCATCTGTAGAGAGAAAGCACAGTTAATGTTTCAAGTCTAGTGATCTTTTCTCAAAACTGATAATAGCTAGGAAAAAGTGTTTTTTAAGCTGACGACAGGGTGGCAGGAGGAAAGGAGTGAAGTGGGTAAGTGGAGACGAAGCCCAAAGAAAGAGAGGAAATGTTAGGTGGACAAGATGAAATGAAGTGCAGGTACAAGTAATCTACTGCTTCACCTGGTAGTTGTGTAGAGCCTTGGATAATGAGAAGGCAGGACAAGAATTGGCAAGTGTTGCATTTTGTGCAATTACAGAGGAACCTTGATTATCCGAAGGACACAGGCGGGGAGTCCGGTTAATCGAATGCCGGATAACATTAGGACCTTGTGATCTTGTTCGGATAATCTGAAATTCTGTTGATTGAATGTTGAATAATCAAGGTTCCTCTGTATATGGGAAGGTGCCATGGAGATATTGGGAGTGAAGACGTGGACCAGGGTGTCCCAGAGGAAACAGCCCCTCCAGAATGCTGACAGAAAAGGCAAGGTGTATATTTGTATGGTGATGGAATCCTACTGGAGGCATTGGAAATGATTGTTTATAATCCTTTGAATGTTTATGCTGGTGAATTAGAAAGTGAAGACCAAGGGGATCCAGTTGGTGTTGTGGGATGGACGGGAAAAGATGAGAGTAGAAATGTGCGAAATGAGTTGGTCATAGCCAAGGGCCCTGTTCACCATGGTTGTTGGAAATCCTCAGTTGAGGTAAAAGTTGGAACCTTCTGTTCTTTACCTGTGTCAGAAAACAAGGTCATGATTTAATCATCATGTCTTTTTTATGTAAAGGCGTCTTCTTTACCATTTTAATTTCAAAATTTGAACTGAAAGTTACACTCCAAACAGTGATCTGTTAATGAATTGTAGTTTTCTCCTTGTTTTAATTGCTATATGATATTATGATAAATAATGCTTCTGTGTAGTTCATGTTCCCTAAACATAGAATTGTAATTTGATTGTGCTTTCATTGAACAACAACCGAGATATACTGATACAACATATCTTTCAGGTTTGATATTACAAACTTTAATATGTCGGTTTCACCAGATGCTTATGGTTGGTGTATCTGCTTTAATTTTGGCAGTGAACCGAGGAGAAAGAACTTGAGTTTATCTGACAAATCATTTTAAAAGTGATAGATCATAAATAAACTGCAATCTCTATCTTTTTAGGGTAAATAACAAGCTAATTGATACATGCCAAAGCCCCATAAACATAGGAGATTTTGAAATTAAGTTTTGATCTTCAGATGTCAATGAAGCAGCATCTAGTTGCACAAATGACAACAGCAGATGCTGCCTGACCTGCTGTGCTTTAACCAGCAACACATTTTCAGCAAATGACAATAGCAGTCAATTATGTAAAGTGAGAAAACAGCTACACGTTGTCTAGATGAAGTAGGAATGGCACATGCCCATTTCTGAAAACTTGGTGCTTTAATGGTAATATTTTTAGCTAACCTATCAATTATTAGTTTTGTTGAACTTGGTTTCACTGCTTGCTTCGTGGGATTTGAAATCATGGGCTCAGCATTCATATGTTTCATCAGATTCTCTGATACTTAGCACAATCGCAAGCCTCAAATCTACTTTCACAGTTTGTGTACACTGCTTGCTATTCACATAGAAACGTAATTAATCATACAAGCCGATTGCATAATACCCCACAGTTCCCTGCCCTTTGGTAGGTCAGAGTGCACAATTGGAGTTGCGGGAGCCAGCTACAGATGGAGAAGAATGCTTGAAGGCCCAATTCCCCAGCATTAATGTTATATGGACACTGTTGCTGAAGGAGGCCTGGGACAGGGTTTGAAATGTTGAAGATGACAGTATCCTCATACTTAATTCTTCTTCTCACATACCACACACCATACCATGTAAACTACACAAACAGGCATCAACTGCAAAAATGACAGGCACAAATTGCCCCCTTTAAGTAAAACAAATCAGCTGCATCCTACAAAAGAAATCAGAGGGTACATTGAGCATGCATTTCCTTGACCCCAAACGTACTTCCGATTTAAAACTGTCTCCCTTCCTGCATCTCAACCTTACCATTGTGTGTTTTCCCATGCAGCTGTCGAAGGTGCCCAGCCTGGTCAGGCAGTGGAGACCACCAAGAAGACAACAGTGATGAAGACACAGCATCGTCACTTGATTTTGCACTCACAGCCACCAGTTTAGATATTGACATTGTAAATACCTTAGAAAGTAGCTTAGAGATTGAATACACAAGTGGTGAAATGTTCAACATTCGTGGGCTATGGTGAGGACAGGGAGCACAAAGAATACAGATGCTAACTGGTTGAGTTTGCACAACAGTTCCACTGCAGAGACACTTTGTGAGGATCTCTTTGAGGGAGCCCTAATGATGGTCAAGTACAACAAAATGCCTCATACATTGGGAAAACCGACAGAAGGCCAGTAGTTAGGTTTAAGGAGTGTGGAAGAGTCCAGCACCAACTGGGCACAGGACTTTGAGTACAGCTTAGGATCCATACTTGTTATTTTGGAAATGGCAGCCAGCTGTTTTGAACCCATCCATGGTGCAGTGCCTGATAGCCACTGCCATAGCTTCCGTTGCGATGATAGTATGAATACCCTTGTCTGGGTGCAAATGAATTTTGTGGAAGGTTTGAAGTTGGCAAGAAACATTTGCACCTACAATAATAACTTGTTGAGGATGTTTGCAAGCAACATCAACCAAACAAAGTGTCAAAAGCTTGTAGGATCCTAGCAACAGTCAGAAATCATCGAACAACTGACCTCTAAGTAGTTGGAGATCCCTTGAAACAGGCTGGTGGGAGGTTCTTCCTTCTGCTAATACCATCTTGAGCTGTGCGAGGCTAAGAGAGGACTTTAGCAGGAACATTAAGCTCCAATATTGATTTGATTTATTATTGTTACATGTACCAAGATACAGTGAAAAGTATTGTTCTGTGTGTAAGCCAGCCAAAGCATACTTTGCATAAGTACATCTGGCAATAGAACAGAGTGCAGAATATAGTATTGCATCTCCAGAGAAGGCGCAGAGAAAGATCTCCAATATGTGAGATAACAGTGTGGAAGAAACTGTTCTTAAATCTATTGGTACATGTTTTCAAGCTTTTGTATCTTCTACCCAATGCAAGAGGATGGAAAAGAGCTGAGTTGGGAGAGATCTTTGATTATGTTGGCTGCTTTCCCGGGGCAGCTGTACATGGAGTTAATGGAAGGAAGAACTGTTTTCATGATGGACTGGGTTGCGTTCACAACTCACTGTAATTTCTTGCTGCCTTGAGAAGAGCAGTTGCCATACCAAGCTGTGGTGCATCTGGATAGGATGCTTTCCATGGTGTAGCTATAAAAATTGGTAAGAATCATTGTGGATGCACTGAATTTCCTGAGCCTTCTGAGGAAGTAGAGGCATTGGTGAGCTTTTTGGACTGTGGATAGGTTGTCGATATTTGTTCCGAGGAACTTGAAGCTCTTGACCACCTCCACCTCAGCCCCATTGATACAGAGGGGTGTGACTTCCACTCTGCTTCCTGAAGTCTATGACCAGCTCCTTTGTTTTACTGACATTGAGGGAGACATTGTTGTCTTTACACCATGCCACTAAGAAGTCTGACTTTTTCCTGTACTCTGTCCCGTTGTCATTTGAGATCTGACCCGTTGTGGTGGTGTTATCAGCAAAGTTGTCAATGGACTTGGAGCTGAATTTGGCTGCACAGTTGAGAGTATATAAGCAGTATTGTAAGGGGCTAAGTATGCAGCCTTGCGGGTAACCGGTGTTGAGGATTATTGTGGAGGATGTGTTGTCACCTGTCCTTACTGATTGCGGCCTGTGGGTCAGGAAGTTGAGGATCTAGTTGCAGATAGGGGAGCAGTTTTTTTTGGAATTATGGTGTTGAAGGAGATGCTAAAGTCAATATATAGGAGTCTGACATAAATGTTCTTGGTATCCAGATGTTCCAGGGATGAGTGGTAGTGCTAGGTAGATAGTGTCTGATGTGGACCTACTGTAATGGTAGCGGAATTGTAGTGAATCAAGGCAGTGTGGGACGCTGGAGTTGACTTTTGCCACTATTGACCTCTTGAAGCTTTTCATAGTAATGCTGTCAGAGCCACTGGACAGTAGTCATTAAGGCACATTGCCTGATTTGCCTTTGGCACTGGAATGATAGTAGTCTTCTTGAAGCAGGTAGGAACCTCGCATCAGAGTAAGGAGAGGTTAAAGATGCCTGCGAATGCTGCTCCCACCTGGTCCACAAGATGTCATTGCACAACCCAGGGACTCCATCTGGGCCGGTTGCTTTCTGCGGGTTTTCTCTCGTGAAGGCCAATCTGCGCCCTGCAGCAGTGACTGTGGGTACAAATTGACACCACTGATGTCAAATTAGCATTAAGGAGAGATTGACACCGGGATCCGCCTGCTTGGCATGGTTTTGATGGCGATTCACTGCATGTTCACTAACATCCTCACCAATAAGATGTCCTACATGATTTGCTCTATAAGCGTTCCTGAATGCTTTGTTGCCATTTTGGAATTCTTAAGGGCAGTTGTAGTTCTCAAAACAAAAGTGCATCTGAAATTCAGTTTCTCATGAAATGATCGGGTAAAAAATGAGGTCTGCAGATGCTGGAGATCACAATTGAAAATGCGTTGCTGTTTAAAGCACAGCAGGTCAGGCAGCATCCAAGGAATAGGAAATTCGACGTTTCGGGCATAAGCCCTTCATCAGGAATGATGAAGGGCTTATGCCCGAAACGTCGAATTTCCTATTCCTTGGATGCTGCCTGACCTGCTGTGCTTTAACCAGCAACGCATTTTCAACTTCTCATGAAATGAGTCTGGTATGCTAACCTTGCATCTCCTTTGTAGGCCACAGTTAGGGAATGATCAAATAAACAGTGTATGCTGGAGAAACTGAGCAGATCTGGCAGCATCTGTGGAAAGAGAAACAGTTAACATTTCAAGTCCAGTATGACTGTTTTTCAGAACTCAAGTTCGAAAGAGGAGTCATTGTGACTTCAAATGTTAACTTTGTTTTTCTCTCCACAGATGCTGACAGACCTGCTGAGTTTCTCCAGCATTCTTTGTGTTTGTTTCAGATTTCCAGATCCGCAGTTTTTTGCTTTTATTTGAGTGATCAAATAATCTGTTTTTGGGAGTGTTAATTGTAACATTAACATTCTATAATTACTTCTAAGTAAAACTAATTAAAAATAAATGGTGCTAAATGTGTAATTTCTTATTATTGACTTTGATATAATGGAATGTGGGACTTGCCACATGCATTGTGATGTTATTTTGTTTCGTATTACGGAGACAGTATATGCGAGCATTTATGAGTGCTGCCTATTACTGCCCTGTGCCCTTAAGGTTCGTGTACCCAGTTTGGGGTCAAGGCTTCCTGTCCCACTCTCACTCTGTCTTTGGTCACGAGGACCAACGCATGGGCAATTGAGTCAAGGTGTTGTTGTCATCTCTCCAGCAGCCCCCGAGTATGCTTACCTGACCCTCCATGGCAGCCACCAAGTTGTGCATGGAGGCAGACAGATTGTCGCAGGACATCTGATGAAAAACCTGGGCTGTTCAGGGTAAAGTTTGCAAAGCTTTAATATAATATGTAGCTTTGAGAGCAGGTTGAAAGTCATTTGTAGATTTTGCATGTGTCATAATGTTGTGCTCCAGATTTTGTGAGGATTAAAAAAAGACATTTGTTTTAAACTGTACTTTTAACATAGTATGAACCTCATAACTCTCATTCAAGTGCATGATAATTGGCTGCATATTGAACTTAATGTATTCCTCATCAATGGAAACTGCTACATAACTTTGGGGTTTGCTGGGAGTTAGTTCATGTTAATTTTATTACCCTCCATTGATTTTATGCAAATAAGACTATATTTGATAATGGGTTTATAATATTCACACCAACCATATAATGAGAATTCATAATACATCATTATTATTTATAAAATTGTTGAAAATCTCTGTAGCATGCATTGCTTACCTTGCCCTGCTGTGCCTTGCCTGGTAATTGGCACACACTGCCTAAGTTATTAACGCCTGTACACACACAGCTGAACAGTAGACAATGATGAATGCAGGGTTGGGAATGACACAGAGCACTTCAAAAGACCTACAGGCAAAGCAGATATAAAGATGACCAAATGCTCACTGATATGCATGGATTTATGAAATATAATAACTACCAAACTAACAGTATTTGAAAATCAAATTCGAAGCATGACAGTGTTTGGAAAGCACACTATGTATATTATATCACATGCTAAACAACTACTACATCACATTCTGTGCTGCACAAAACATTGACATGAGTTTCCCGGTTGATGCCAATACGTGTCCTTAAGAGAGTTTTATCCTCTCTCTCCTGCTGTGATGCATTGAATTCTCTATTCCACAGATGGAGTGGGGGGAGCCTGCTGTATTGTGGATCCCATTGGCCCTGGAGGTGTAGTTGGGCAACCCCTGGTGTGTTTATGACTGGATGGCTAAATGTGGTGGGTGTCTTCTTGCCAAAGGCTGAACTTCCAACAACCTGTGGAGATGTAGAGATAGCAGAGTGGAGATGTAGGGTCTGGCCACCTCTTTAGTTTCCTAACTGGAGACTGGTGAGCAGCCTCTGTGGGGCTTATCTTCTTGGTGGGTGGCTTCTGTCATTGCCCTGTGTCCTTGAGATTGGTGTACCTGGATTAGGGTCAAGCCTTGCTGTCTCACTCTCAATCTGATTTGGTCACCAAGACCAGTGCATAGGCGATGGAATGAAAGTATTGTCACCTCTTTAACAGCTCCCGAATATTCACCAGACCCTCCATGGCAGCCACCAAGCTGTCCATGGAGGCAGACATGTAGTTGCAGGACATTTGATGGAGAACCTACGCTATTGATAGCCTTCAAGGCAGTGAGGAATGGGAGGGATGGCTACATAATGGGAAAATGAAGGATGTGTGGATCATTTTGCATTTTGGATGGAGATTGTGGCTCACTCACAAGGACTTTCAGTCTTGGATTGAAAGGTAACTGCAATAAATAGCTGCTGTCCCACATGCAGAGTGGGTGAAGTAAATTACATTTTGCTATTTGGGGAGGAATAAAACTGTTGGAATTTGCAGCTGTGCTGGGCTGGGGGCATTTGCAGTACTCATGACGTCAGCAGTTCAGTAATATCACCTATCTGGCTTCAGTTTGCACTTCATTGATAGCTCATTGTCCAAGAATGCAGATTGAAAACTGTGGCATTAAGCAATAACAAGGATTGCTTTTTTGCATACTGTTATCTTGTTATTCAGGTCAGCAGCTCGAATCAGGCACATGGAGTTAAAAGCTTCACTCAAGCTTTTAATTTCAGAAATTCATTTCTTAGTTAGATAACACTTTGCAGCACTGGTGTAAATGTACAAGGAAATGGACTGTGATGTGCAAGGGTGTCTTCTTGGGATTGAGGAAAATTTGTCATCATGTTGGTTTACTGTCAGAACCCTACTCCCCCAAAATAGTATGAAGACTTTTGGTTTTGATGAGCTCTACATCTTGGAGCTCCTTATGAAAGCACGGCATTGATCTTGAGAAGCCTCCAAGCCATACTGCATGAGGGAATAACAAGATGCTTCATTGTGATGGCTGTGGAGGTTCAGGAGTTTCTTCCATAAACTTACCTTAGTGACTGCACCTTCGCTATGGAATATCCACTCACTCATCTGATATGGACATTACTTTGGCTGAAATCCTTGTATTCTTGCTTCATATTCTAACAGGGCATAGAAAAGAGACAGCAATTAGAACTTGGTCAGTAAGAACAGCAACTCCTAACAACTCCCACACAGCTTCCAAAGGGAGATGTAGCAGATGAAGATCACCAAGTTGATGAAGAAACTATGTATCTACAGGCCTGATTTTTATTTTCCACCACACTCAACACACCAGTACAGTTGCTATTTAAAGATGCTCGACCCCATACCATCAACCTGAATCATCAGCTGAAGCAAGACTTGCACTTCAGCTGCATCCCAATGACCAAGAAGGTCGCAGCTGTACTGAATTTTTATGAACTTGCTTTTTTCAAGGAGAAACTAGGGACCTATTTCCCAATCATTTGCCTGTGATGCATTTGGAGGCTGATTCACTGTTTTCCAGATATCATCTGATCAGATCCTTCCCCTTTGATGAGAACAGTCAAACAGGCCAGGCAGTGGGATTGGCTAACTTTCCCCATGTGCTGGGCACTATGGGGTGCAGCTGTGTTGTTTTGAGAGAACCTTAGCACAGCACTGAATCTGTGAGAGGGACCTCTCTGCTTTGAGAGAAAATGCCATGTGAGCTGCCCATCTCCCAGCCTTAAATGGCAATGTGCTCCCTTGAAAATCTAATATATAGAAGAACTTTTTTCCTGTGGAGATATATGGAATCATTATTGATTGCATACTGTCATTCACAAGGTGAGTGTTAGTTTATAATTATGTGTGCAGGCCAAGCCCTAGCAAAATCATTGTGCATTGCATGTAGCTTCAGCGTTGTCCGTGTTAAAGTCCAGTCCTACAGTTCTTGACTATGGTCCTGAAAGCCACGTGTGCTTGGTGTAGCAGACTGATGATGGTGGCACTTAACCGTGAGGAACACGCAAGAATATTGGTCTTCTTCCTGGGCCTTCTTGTAAACTATGGACACAGCACTGTCCTGAGCCATGGTTGGCTGTGTCAGGTGGTGTGTCCTCCTTTGGCAAAATAAAAGATTGCCCATCTTTCTACCACATTGTTTACCTACACCTCCAGGCCCCCGTCCTTGAATCACAGAGGAACTTTGCCTTCAAGGATGTGTCCTGAGTGATTATAGTCAAGCACCACAGTTTGAGGGGTGGTTCCTGGCTTGCAGCATCTGAAAATGGTGTGCTGCGCTTTAAATATGGTGCCAGTGAAGTGAACACCGGAAGGTCCTGTCAGTAGCAAGTACTCCTGCATCTACTGCAATGTGATTGCATGAGAGGTATGCTGAAGAGCTAGTAGCATTATTTAATGAGATGGAGAGTAGAAGGTTGTGTGAGAAGTTAGGGTTAATTCTGAATCTACTTGACAAAACAAATGGGAAATTCCATCCTACATTTCAATGGTTTTCTTATACTGAACTTTATTATAGTCCACAGTTCTCAAGCACATAATAAAGTGGGCAGAATGCAGCATCTTATGTATTTTTCCTTGTTACAAACTTGAATTTTATTGTTGTTAACATAGCCTTCATCTTCATAAAATAACTCCAACTACCTTCTTCTGCTTTCACATCACATGTACTATCTTCTATTATCCTTTGTCCTTAATAGACCAACTTTTACCAGTGTGAATCCATCCACTTCATGCTAATTTCTTTTCTAATGGATTCCTTCTGACCAACATTGTTTTTGTATTTTTCCTGTTTATAGTCCATATTCTAAGCTTCTGTATTTTATTTGATCTATGATATTTTGTAGGATGACTTCTGATTCTGCAAGCAGTACTATGTCATTGACATGTTGCTAGTTTGATGTGGTCATATCAGTAATTTTTACTTTGGAAATACATCTGATTCACTATACAGTATATTTGTTTTGTGTTCAGATTTATCAATTTAGGCAATAATACATAGCCTTGTCATAGTCCTTGCTTCAACTGAAACGTATCTGATTGTCCATGTCTTAACCTGAAACTTGCTGTTTGCTCCCAGTATAAGTTCTAGATAAATCTCATAGAATCCCTACAGTTGGAAGCAGGCCTTTTGGACCTACCAAGTTCTCACCAACCCTTTGAGGAGCAGTCAACACAAACTCTTCTCCCCACCCTATCCCTGTAGCACTGCATTTCCTATTGGTAATCCACCTAGCCTGCACCTCCCTGGATGCTATGGGTGATGTAGCATAGCCAGATCACCTAACCTGCATATCTTGGACTGTGGGAGGAAACCCATGCAGATAAGGGGAAAATGTGCAAACTCAATACAGACAGCTGCCCAAAAGTGGAACCGAACCCAGGTCCCTGGCGATGTAAGGCAGCAGTACTACTCACTGAGTCACTATGCCACCAATGTAAAGATCTCACGTCTTGACTGTCAGTGTCAGATTTCAGCAGCACATCTATCAGTTTTTGGTGATAAATCCAAATCAATGCTTCTTGATATTCTGTGAATCATATGTATATGTTCTGATCTAGCACCAGATACTTATCTTAAGCTTGTTCTTTGTTTAAATATTCCCTCTTGCTCCTAATCAAGTCTATATCCAGCCTGCATTTCACCAATTTCTGCTTCAAATGTATTTTCCTTTCACTTATGATCTTCAAATCGCTTGAAGAAGATGGTTCATTATGCTGCAGTTCTTAAATGATTGCTCTCCATTACTTTAGCTTTCTTAGGAGCTGTAACAGATCCAGAATATCTCAAGTCACTTGGAATGTATCATTTGGAATTTTTTTTTCATGAATTTCTTTTATCGCTTCTATTTCTGTCTCCCCAAGGGCTCTTAGATATTCTGTTGTTACTTCATCTAGGCCTGAAACGTTTTCCGTACTCATCGATTTGAAAGCATTCTTTATCTCTGATATCACAATGTTTGGTGCATTATTTGCTTCTATGTCTTTAGGAATCTTTCAGTTTGGATAATCATATAAATCACTAATATTTTCAGTCTATCTTTTTGTCCTTATATCCCTTTCAAATAATATTTTGCCTTCTTTGTCTTTAAGCATTTAGTATTTGCTGTTATCCTTTGCTTTCTATTTATCAAAGATAGTGGCAATATTTGACTGGAATTTTGAAGAAATCTGGGAGAAATAGCATAGAGGCACTTCATGCTGTTTCTCCAATCTACTCCCACAATTACAGTGATACCAGAAAAGTATCATAGCAAATTATAGTCAGTCCTATTTTTGCAAGTAGTTTTCAGACGTTATCCATAGTTTTTGTAATGGAACATGTTTACAGCACTTCGTAGCTTGGATTCTCATCACTGATAATGGTATTGCATTTTTAATTTGTTTTACAGACAAAGACGGTTGTATTTGGTGAATTTTCATTTAATCTTTTGAACTTCTTTATTTCAAATATCTCATCATAGTTTAAAGTTTTCAACTTCTGCTTTGGCAAATAGTGTTGGAACAATTAGCAGTCTGCTGAACTAAATTAGGAACTTCCAGCTTAGAAGATGCAGCACAATATTTGAGCTACAAACCTCTTACTATGATTGCGATCATTTGTTAAACTTTTGAAGCAAAATGTTATTTGCACATCCTCACTATTGCACTGACAACACTACAATTGACTGACACAACTTCAGTGTGCAATATCAAAGCACAAACTTGTGTTGGTTCACTTAAATGATCCACATGAATGGGACTTGTAATCATCTGCCGAACCATCTCTCCATTTTGGCAAAGTACAAAGAAGCTTCGATTGTGTTCTCAGACGCACATAGACCCAGATGACTATATTGGCCCTTTCATAATCAAGACATTTTAAGATTAATGTTGATCTTTGAAGACAGTGATGTTGGTACGACTAAGCAGCAAATTTCCTTTCCTGCCTTTTGCTTCCATTGAATTAATTGAGCTGGTTACTGATGGCTGAGCTGACGTTATGTATTTTAAATATTATTAATCAGTCTATTGTGAGATACTTCTGGAACAGGTGAGACTTGAATCTGGGTCTTCTGATCCAGAGTAGGTGCACCATCACAATGCCACCTATTTCTGTGTTTTTCACTACTGTCAAGAGTTAACATGGGAGAAAGTGAGGACTGCAGATGCTGCAGATCAGAGTCGAGATTGTGTGGCGCTGGAAAAGCACAGCAAGTCATGCAGCATCTGAGGAGGAGGATCCCTTCATCAGGATACTGCATGACCTGCTGTGCTTTTCCAGCACCACACACTCATTCCTGATGAAGAGTTAAAGTGACCCTCCTTGTACACTTTGTGTTTTAGTTTTGATTATGAGGGATTTGTTGATTTTATTCTGTCTGTATTTGAGAGTGGTGTATGAGAAAATCAGTCAGGGCTGTCTGTGCTTCTCTTGAACCAGGGAACACAGACTATTACACATCTATACTGTACTTAAATGTATTCATAGAGTTCATCTTACTCTTCTGAGGTTCTTTAAAGCCTCAAGGAATTAAAAGGTAGTGGAAGATAATTATTGATTTCCTTTTAAATTTAACTTTAAAAGCATGGCAGAAACAGATGCACAACACTATGAATATCCGATAAGATGTTTTTCCACAATGTACTATATAAATCTAAGTTGTTACTGTGCAGCTAACTTCCTGTGTCTGAAGCCAAACAATTGATTACTATAAACTGTAGTACCACAATACTGCATCCAGTGCATAAGATTGTAGCCTGTTTTGCTTATTAGATAATGGTATTCCAAAGACTGACTGGAGAGATCACAGTATGGGTGAACATGAGGTTCCTGCACATAACTGCACTGATGTGCTGCTTTCTAGCCTTCCAGATTAATTTTCCCTTGGTACAAGTTTATATTCGGAATGATCTAGTGGACGTCATGGGGGAAAATGCTCAAGAAGTTATTTACTCCCTTATCAATAGCACCATGGTCTGCGGAATTAGGCCCTGGACCAATAGTTCTGCAGAAATGACAGTCTTCAAAGATTTGGAGACAGCAGTTTATGGTTACGCTAAACATAATCATTCCATAACAATGGTATAATTCACAGCAGGATGGTCTCATTCTAGATCTGTCATAATGTTTTGCAGAGCAGTCTCTCTTTTGCCTATACAAGACAAGTACTTCTAGATTTTAAGGCTGCCTTGAAACGCTCTACTACACAAAGCTTTGATGAGATATTAGTGAAACTTGCATTACAGCTGCTAACTGATGAACTTTGATCAGAAACCCATTGCATTTGTTTCCTTACCATTCACTGCTCAGGGCTGTTTTCCTTATTATCTGTCTCTTTTGGTGCACACCTCCCACAACAGCATTCAGGTCTCCCTTCCAGCTGCAGTCACAACTGACTCTGAGCACTGCAGTTGATCTGCCAATATCCATCTATTCGAGATTTAGAAGAGAGACAGTCCTGAGGAGGAGGGAGAGCCAGGTGCACTGGCTTGTTGTGTGGCAGGAATTACATCATGCAAACTGGTCCATGATTGACTGGTCATGTTAGAACAGACCTACTTTACAGTCATTGAATCAAGTGGGAGGCAGTCACAGACTCATTGTCTCTCCTGCAGACCTGCATGCTCTACAAGACCACCCTGCTTGTTAAAATAAAAGTCATAACATCATTGAACTTCCATGTTGTGACTCATTTGAAAATACTATGGGTGGCTTTTCAAATAGCTGCCATGGCTCAGTGACAACAATTCATGCCCCTATATAGAAGGCTGTAGGTTCAAGCTCTACTTCCAGGCAGATGCCACTTGAGCTGGTTGGACTGTGGCGACTTTACCTTTACCATTAATAGTAAACATTGTACCGTTGCTGGTGTTATCATTTATCCTGTCCTTTGGTAGTAAAATATTCAATGATGATTATGAAAAGGTGCATTGTTGGGGATGGGGGCACACTTTATCACAACAGTGAATACATTTCAAAAGTGCTTAATTGGCTGCAAATCTAGACCTGCAGTTGTGATAGGCCGAATGTAGATCAAAATCTTTCTTTGTTAAATCTATGTCACATGTAGCCCTGGAAATCCATTTCTAATATAGTCCATTTCTATATAATGTTTTGTTTACTCAGGTAACATACCTCAATTAACTTACACCTTTTTCCCATTGGGAGAGCTACTGGTGATAAAAACATCATTGATTGAAGATTATCACTTAATTGAGTGAGGAAAGGGATTGAATACATTTCTTTACAGCAGAGGTTGTGAGAGAGTGATGTCTCCCACAGGTAGTTTTTGAAATAGTTAATTTATAGTAAAATTATATTTTAAACATGAATTAAATGAATATTAGATTTGTGCATTGCTGCTTCTCTGAGAGATTTTGCTGGCAGCCACTACTTAGGCTACAGTGGTCATTAAAAAATTCTCAGGACTAAATGTTAGAATATAAGGATTGAGTGAATAGGGTGATGGTGTGAGTTTTGTACCTGGTACAAAGCTGATGGACCAAATTGCCTTTTCCTGTACTGTGCCAGTCAATATTCTACAAATGTTGGATGTCAGTTAGAAGGCAGAGGATCCAGTTTTAGTCTGAACTCAGTGTGAAACCTGTCAACCTGCCACAAGCAAACTTACATGCAGAATCTTAACTCCCATATTTTGTTGTGTTTACAAGCTATCCAATACAGGTAGTGATGAATTGAGAACTATTGAAACACAAGATCCAACGATGTCCTTTGGGTTCTAACAGCTTTAAGTTTTTTGAGTTTTCTCTCCTGCCTGAATCCTTCTTCAAATATAGCTGGAATTAAAACCAGTTAGAACAAATTGTGACCCTGTCAATGCTATTAGTTTGAAGATTTTCTTGGAGAATTATTTGGAAGACCCACTTCATCAAAGGCAGCTAGTCCATCATATGTGAAGGTTCTCTGCTGCTGGTCATGAGCAGCTTTGTCCCTTTAAAAGAGAATACATGGAGAAACAGAAGAGGCACCCCAGTGAGCAGTCCCCACCCCATGTCCCACCTGGTGTGACAGAACGAAGGTTTGTGCAAATGCAACTTGGTGCCAGTGAAAGGAAACTAAAATGGAGAGTATACAGCTATGCAAGTTAGTTTAACTGAGTCAGCGCTCCAAGACGTGCATTACAAATGCCACAGCATGCTATGGACTGAATGCTTTGTGAATGCACGGTACAGTCACTGCCTTGCTTTGAAGGGCATCCATTAACATTTCCTACTCAGCATCCTTTCTTAGCCCAGAAAATTTGTTTTTCATTTATTTCTGTAGGCAACAGACTGAAATGACAGCATTCAAATTGTTGGTGCCCTGCCTGTTGTGTGTGATGTTCTATTTGGAGGCTTTTCCTGTATTGAGAAAAATAGTAATTTCCTCAGGGTCACATCCTGCTGTGAAACCTTGAGGCTGCTCCAAATGTGTTGTCCAGAGACAGCCTCAAAAAAATTTCGACACAATTTAGGAATGCAGCAGCCTTTTAGAGATCATATCCCATCCTCCCTCAGATCCTTGAATATTCCCTATGAATGTAAAGTAATGTCATGAGATTTTAAAAACTGTGTTAATGATTTGACTCCATGTAATTAGCTTATCCATTCAACTAATACGCTGATGTGGGACTTTGAGACCTGACTGTGGACAAATTGAAAATGAACTTATAAAGCTGCACAGAAACCTGACATAATGTATTCATAATAATTGTGAGCATAAGGGTAACAATTAGCTAGACCCATTATTGGGAGCACTGCTGTCCAGAGATTTGTGCTTTGCTGTTTCTCTGAAAGATTTTGCTGGCAGCCATTATTTAGGCCACAGTGGTCATTTAAAAAAATTCTCAGGCACAGCATCTGCTCTGTTCTGCACTGATCAATTTAGCAGAGGGGTACTGAGGATCCAGTTTTAGTTTGAACCCCGTGTGAAATCAGTCATCCTGTCACAAGAAAACGTACATGCAGTTTCTTAACTCCCATATTTTCCAAGCTGAGAGTATGGTGCTGGAAAAGCACAGAAGGTCAGTCAGCATTGAGATGCTGCCTGACCTGCTGTGCTTTTCCAGTACCACACTGAGCTCTGATCTCCAACATCCAATGTTTGCAAGCTACCCAATACAGATAGGTGACGAATTAAGAACATTTGAAACACAGATCCAGTGATGTCCTTTGGGCTCTAACAGCTTTAAGTTCTTTGAGATTTCTGTCCTGCCTGTATCTTCTCTCAATTATGGCTGGAATTAAAACCAGTTAGAACAAATTGTGACCCTGTCATTTGCCAAAACTAGTGAAGGAGTCCAATGTCTGTTTTAGGCTGTGGAGGGATGCCTGTAAAATCATCTGAATCAACTTCAGATTGAATATTATTCAGATGACCTCGTGGCTTGTAAAACAAGCCTGATGTTAGCACTCCTTCCTGTCCTACTCACCCTTGCCACCACCTTTATCTTCAGCAACATTCACAGCCACTCTGCAGTTCATAACAACATAACATATAGGAGCAGGAGCCACTTGAGCCTGCTCCGTCATTTAAGAAGCTGGTAGCTGACCTGATCTTAGCCTCAACTGTGTTTTATTCATGTTACGTCCCCCATAGGTCAGAAATAAATCTGAAATTGAAAGCTTGTCTCAGTGATAGTAACCATGAAATGATCATTGATTGTTGTAAAAATCCAAATGATTCACTGTTTTCTTCAGGGAATGGAATCTGCCATCCTTAGTGCTTCTGGTCTACATGTTCTTCCCCACCCACAGCTATGTGGTTGACCCTCCCCTCTGCAATGATATAGCAAGCCACTTATTTTAAAGATGATTAGAAATAGCCTTGATAATGACACCCATGGCCTATGAAAGAATAAATAAAAGCAGTATATTTGAGACTGTGTCAGTCTTAAATGTACTGAATAATTCTGCTGCCATAGCTGTCCAAAGTAGAGAATCCCAAAGATTGACAACCACCAAAGAGAAGAAATTCCTCTTTAGCTCTATTTAAATGAGTGACCCCGTATTTTGAAACCATGAGCCCGAGGTCTAGACTCCTCCATGACTTTTGAATGTCATCTCAAAATCTACCTTGTCAATTTCCCTCAATTTTATATATTTCAATGGAAAAGAACTTCTAAATTTCAGTGAATACACTAATGTTTTGTGGTTCATATTTGTCCTTTGCGAATTCACTTATCCACACAATTCTTGTTATCCACCATTTTGCCAATTGCAAATTTAATAGTAATGTATCACACTTTAAAAGAAAAATGGAGAAAATCGTAGTTGTACATCATAAACGTGCACCTGCAGTCCACAATTTCACAGTTTGTGATAATACCTGACTGTGATGTTCTTTGGGAACATATCCCCTATGAAAATGGGCCATTACTGTATTGGCCCAATGTGCCCAGCCTTTTCCTCGTGAGACAACCCCTTCAATCCAGGGCTTAACTTATTGAACTTTTTCTGAATTCCTCAAATGCAATGACACCTGTTCCTAAATAAATAGATAAATATTTTATGCATCAGCACCTATACAATTTCAGGAAGTTTCCCTACTTTTATACTGTATTCCTGTTACATCTAAGGTCAGCATTCCGTTTGTCTTCCTAATTATTTGCTCTGTCTACATGCTTTTTTTCACATGTGCAAGAACGTTCTGATGCTTCTGTACTGTTATATTCAGTAGTTGCTATGCATTTAAATAATATTTTACTTAAGCGATTTTTGAGAAGGTTTGTAGCTCAGTTTGATGATAAGTATGCAAGTTAGCTTGCTGAGCTGGAAGGTTTGTTTTCAGATGTTTCATAGCCATACTAGGTAACATCATCAGTGAGAGTCTCCGGTGAAATGCTGGTGTATGTCCTGCTTCTCTGTTTATGGATCTTGGTTTCTTAAGGTGGGTGATGTCATTTCTGTTTTTTTGTCAAGGGAAGGCAGAACTCTATCAATATTCACATCGATTTAGATCCTATCTACCTTCCTTTGAACAGAGGAACCGGAAATGACATCACCCACCTTAAGAAACCAAGACCTATAAGTAGAGAAGTGGGACATACCCACCAGCGCTTCACTGGAGACTCTCACTGACGATGTTACCTAGTATGATGATGAAATGTCCGAAAGCAAACCTTCCAGCTCAGCAAGCTAGCTTAGTTAAATATTTTACTTTTTTATTCTTTCTACTAAAAGTGGAAATCCTCAAAAATCCTTTTAAACAGAAATTCTTTCTCCCTGGAGTCATACTATTCTGCTCTAGCTCCCGTGCCTTCACGTTTCCTATAATGTGGAACCCAGAATTGGATTCACTATTCCAGCTGAGACTGAACAAATGTCTTAAATGTTGTAACTGAACCTGCATCTACCACTTCCTCAGTAGTTCATTCCACACAATAATCACCCTCTGTGTGAAAAGGTTGCCCTTCAGGTCCTTTGTAAATCTTTCTCCTCTCACCTTAAAATGACACCCTTTAGTTTTGAACTTCCCTTCCCTCGGTAAAAGGTAAGTTTTCATCTTATTCATCTTATCTATGCCCCTCATGGTTTTATAAACCTCTGTAAGGTCATCCCTCAACCTCCTCCTCTCCAGTGAAAGATGTCCCAGCCTACCTATCCTCTCTCATAATTCAAACTTTCCAGTCCCGGTAGCATTCTTATAAATCTTTTCTGTAACCCCTCCAAATTAATAATATTTTTCCTATAGTTGGGGAATGTCCTTTTTAAAACTATCTTCCTCACAGTGAACAATGCTTCAAATTTAGTATCATACACCAATTTTGAAATTGTGTCGTGCACACCAAGGTCTAGATAATTCATATATACTAGGAAGAGCAAAGTCCTAACATTGACCCCTGAGAATCTCAGCCAGAGAAAAAAAATCCATGAACCATTATTCTTTGTTTTCTGTCATTCAGCCAAGTTTGTATCCATATTGTGACTGTCATTTTTATTCCATGAGTTTGACTTTCCTTGCAGTCTGCAGTGTGGCTGTGTATTTACTGCCTTCTGACCTTCTTGCTGTTTGTTTTCCACACAGCTGAGATTTTGCTCTCATATCTTCTCCATCACCAAGAAATCTGTAAAATGTTTCCCCAGAACCCAATTCTCTGCCCATGTGTTGCCAAACTCTTAGTAGTCCCAGACCTGTCTGTCCCTCTCCTCTCCTGGCCACTCTTGTATGCTCCTTCAGAACCTTCTGCATATCCAATCTACTACCGGTACCCCTGTCATGCACCAAGTTCCAGCTGCCTATTACGTTTAGTGTTCAGTGATGTACTTTGACTTCAGATCTTCAATTTCTCAAACTCAGCACTTACGTCCTGATCTGAAAATGTGTTGCTGGAAAAATGCAGCAGGTCAGGCAGCATCCAAGGAACAGGAGATTCGACTTTCCTCATTCCTGAAGAAGGGCTTATGCCTGAAACGTCGAATCTCCTGTTCCTTGGATGCTGCCTGACCTGCTGCGCTTTTCCAGCAACACATTTTCAGCTCTAATCTCCAGCATCTGCAGACCTCACTTTCTCCTCGAAGACTTACGTCCTGATGCTTAGACACCTCCATGATTTTACTCCTCCTTAATCTCCTGCAGTGTCACACCAAATCATCTATTCCTCTACCTTTGGCATGTTGTGCATTCTCCTTCCCTTGGATTCCGCAACAGCAGCCCTAATTTCAGGAGCCAAGGCTGTTTTTTAAACTTTCAATGCCCCTAGCTGCCCTGTCTTAAGACCCTTCAATAAAAAACATCTCTGAAGTCACTCACTCCATTGTTGACCCATGCCTATTTTTTACCTATGTAAAACACCTTAGAATTTTTTTTCATTACAGTGTGCTATAAATGTAAATTAGTATTAAACTTGAGAAGAGAGAAACTGCATTACACCATACTTTACCTACCACTATGACACTTAAAGAAGCAGCATTTGAAATAAACTGTTGCAGAATATATTCTGGATATATAGAGATGAACTGTTAGGGAGGAACAGCACTGAAATATCACTGGAAGGATGTCCTAGAAAGTCATTGGTACCAAGCCCGCAACTTTTTTATTCATTATCCGAGAGAATGTAAAGGAAATGTAATTATTTTGTATTCCTCTTTTCTGTACAAACCATGTACACCAAACTAAGAAGAGCAAAGACATAATAAAATATAGCAATATTCATACGAGACTGAAGCAGCCAGCCAGCTAAGTGCCAAGATGGTCTTTTCTTGTAGTCAATTCACCCTTGCTGTTTTGTGGGAGAAACAACTTGTTCCTTTGCTTCTGATTGTATGTTCAGGGGATGACATGACAGCAGCATGATTCAAGGCTATTTGCAACCTTCGGGAGAATCAGGAACAAACCTAACTGACAATGCTATCAGAGCAGTGATAGAGTGGAACAGGGAGTGACAGGTTTTGGCTAACAAAGAATTAAGACAATGTGACAAATGCAGATTTAATTTTAATAATATCACAGTGATACTAAAATGCTTACTGTCTTTATTGGAAGAGACAAAGAGCAGGTCACATATCACATAAGGAGTTTACGAGCAAAGTTGTGGATTAGTTATGTCTCGTGCAGTTTATTTAGATAAGGAGTATTTAAAGTTTTGGATTTGCATCAATCTTCAAATTAGTCATATTTTGTTATGAACAGAAGCACTTGTATACTTGTTAAAAAAAAAATCTGTTTTCTAAAATGAAGTATGAAAAGAATGATAGTCTATTAAAGGCAGGCCATAGCTCCAGTAATTTTGTTGGAGAAGGCATTTGTTCCATTGTAAATGCACAACAAGCTAATTTGTATGTGAAAACTGTTAGTATTGTGGAGAAGGTCAAGTGTGATCAATCTGGCCAAGGTCTTGACTTCTGAATTGTAGGAAGTGTTGTGTAAGGATAGAGGTCTGTGGGTGGGCCTTTGTTTTGAATTGTTTTTTAAAATTTATTCAGTGAAAACGGGCTTCACACCTGAGCCAGCATTTATTTCCCACCCCTAAATGCCCTTGAGAAGGTGGTGGTGAACTGCCTTCCTGAAATGCTACAGTCCCACAGTGCAGTTAGGGAGGGAGTTCCAGGATTTTAACAAAGTGGTATTAAGGAATGGCAATATAGATCCAAGTCAGAATGATAAGTGCCTTGGAGGGGAACTTGCAGGTTAGCATGTTTCCATGTATCTGTTGTCCTTGTCCTTCTAGACAGTAATGGTCATGGGTAAGTAAGGTTATCAGGATCCATGGCAAATTTCTGCAATGCATCTTGTGGATGATTCATGCTGATGCTACTGAGCGTCAGTGGTGGAGGAAGTGAATGTGAATGTTTTTCAGTATGGTGCCAATCAAACAGATTGTTTTTTTCTAAATGGTGTTTAGCTTCATGAACGTTGTTTAAGCCGTACTCATCCAAGTAAATTGAGCATATTGCATCAGACTCCTAATATGTGCCTTGTAGATGATGGATAGGCTTTAGGGAGTCAGGAGGTAAGTTCATTGCAGGACTCCTAGTCTTTGACCTCCTCTTGTAGCCACTGTATGAATATGGCTAGTCCAGTTCAGTTTATGGTCAATGGTAGCACACAGGATGTTGATAATGGGCAATTCAGTGAGGGTAACACCATTGAATGTGAAGGAACACTGGTTGGATTCTGTCTTATTGAAGATAGTCATGTGGAGCAAATATTGCATTCCCTTAGCCCAATTAAGGAGTCATGAATGGTGCTGAATTGTGTAATCATTAGTTAATATCATAGAACCTTACAGCGCAGTACAGGCCCTTCGGCCCTTGATGTTACGCCACTCTGTCATACTAATCTGAAGCCCATCCCACCTACACTGTTCCATGTATGTCCATTTGCCTGTCTAATGACGACTTAAATGCGCTGAAACGTGGCTAATCTATTACCGATGCAGGCAAAGCAATCCATACCCTTACTACTCTCTGAGTAAAGAAACTACCTCTGACATCTGTCTTATACCTATCTCCCCTCACTTTAAAGTTGTGTCCCCTCGTGTTTGCCGTCCCCATACTTGGAAAAAGGCTTTCCCTGTCCACCCTATCTAACCCTCTGATTATCTTGTATGTCTCTATTAAGTCACCTCTCAACCTTCTTCTCTCTAACAAGAACAGCCTCAAGGCCCTCAGACTTTCCTCGTAAGACCTTCCTTCTATACCAGGCAACATCCTAGTAAATCTCCTCTGCACCCTTTCCAAAGCTTCCACATCCTTTGTATAATGCAGTGACCAGAACTGTACACAATACTCCAAGTGTGGCCATACCAGAGCTTTGTACAACTGCAGCATAACCTCCTGGTTCCGGAACTCAATTACTCTATTAATAAAGGCCAAAACACTGTATGCCTTCTTAAAAACCCTGTCAATCTAGGTGGCAACTTTCAGGGATCTGTGCACATGGACACAGATCTCTCTGCTCATCTGCACTCCCAAGAATCCTACCATTAGCCCAGTACTTTGCATTCCGATTACTCTGGCCAAAGTGTATCACCTCACACTTGTCCACATTAAACTCCATTTGCCACCTCTCAGCCCAGGTCTGCATCCTATCTATATCTCTCTGCAATCTTTCATCCTTCGTCACAATCCACAACTCCACCAATCTTAGTGTCGTCTGCAAATGTACTAACCCACCCTTCTAAGCCCTCATCAAAGTCATTTATAAAAATGACGAACAGCAGTGGACCCAACACCAACCGTTGTGGTACGTCGCTAGTAACTGGACACTAAGATGAACATGTTTCATCAGCTACAACCCTCTGTTTTCTTTCAGCAAGTCAATTACTGATCCAAACTGCTATGTCTCCCACAATCCCAATCCTCCGCATTTTGTATAATAGCCTGTGGGGAACCTTATCGAACGCCTTCCTGAAATCCATATACACCACATCAACCGGTTTACTGTCATCGACCTGTTTGGTCACTTAGTCAAAAAACTCAATAAGATTCGTCAGGCACGACCTACCCTTCACAAAACTGGACACTAAGATGAACATGTTTCATCAGCTACAACCCTCTGTTTTCTTTCAGCAAGTCAATTACTGATCCAAACTGCTATGTCTCCCACAATCCCATTCCTCCGCATTTTGTATAATAGCCTGTGGGGAACCTTATCGAACGCCTTCCTGAAATCCATATACACCACATCAACCGGTTTACTGTCATCGACCTGTTTGGTCACTTAGTCAAAAAACTCAATAAGATTCGTCAGGCACGACCTACCCTTCACAAAACTGTGCTGATTGTCCATGATCAGATTATTCTTTTCTGGATGGTTATAATTCCTATCTCTTATAACCTTTTCCAACACTTTACCAACAACTGAATTGAGACTCACTGGTCTGTAATTACCAGGGTTGTCTCTACTACTCTTTTTGAACAAGGGAATCACATTTGCTATCCTCCAGTCCTCAAGCACGATTCCTGTAGGCAATGATGATTTGAAGATCAATGCCAAAGACTCGGCAATCTCTTCCCTTGCTTCACAGAGGATCCTAGGATAGATCCCATCCGGCCCAGGGGACTTGTCTATTTTCACACACTGCAGTATTTCTAATACCTCTTCCTTGTGAACCTCAATCTATCCTAGTCTAGATGCAAGTATCTCTGTATCTTCCTCGCCAACGTTTTCATTTTCTATAGTGAACACTGTCGAAAAATATTTATTTAGTGCTTCGCCTATCTCCTCTGACTCCAAACACAACTTCCCACTATTATCCTTGATTGGCCCGAATTTAGCTCTCGTCATTCTTTTATTCCTGACATACCTATGCCTTAGGGTTAACCCTGATCCTATCCGCCAACAACTTCTCATGTCCCCTCCTGGCTCTTCTGATCTCTCTTTTTAGGTCTTTCCTGACTTCTTTGTAACCCTCAAGCGCCCTAACTGAGTTTTCACATTTTGTCCTAACATAAGCCTTCTTCTTCTTCTTGACCCGGGATTCCACTTCCGTAGTAAACCATGGCTCACGCATTCTATATCTTCCTCCCTGCCTGACAGTACATTGTTATCTAGGACACTCAAGAGCTTTTGCTTGAATAAGCTCCACATTTTTAATGTGCTTATCCCCTGCAGTTTCCTTCCCCATCTTATGCTTCCTAAATCTTTCCTAGTTGCATCGTAATTTCCCTTCCCCTAACTGTAACTCTTGTTCGGTGGAGTATACCTATCCCTTTCCATCACTAAAGTAAACCTGACAGAATTGTGATCGCTGTCTCCAAAGTGCTCACCTAATTGTGATCGCTGTCTCCAAAGTGCTCACCTAACTTGTGATCACTGTCTCCAAAGTGCTCACCTAGCCTTACATCTGACATTATGATGGATGGAAGGTTGTTGATTTACGCAGTTGAGGATGGTTGAGACTAGATCCAACTCTGAGGAATTCCTGCAGGCAGGTCCTGGATCTGAGATGACTGACCTTCAGTAGCCATAATACAAATCTTTGTGACAGGTATGACTTCAACCGACAGAGCCCTCGGGTGGTAAGGGGAGCAAGAGGGCTGAGAGATAAATGTGAAGGGGGTGGGGCTGGGGCAAGATAGCTGGGTACTTGAAGGTAGATGAAGCTGGGGGGGTGATGGTGATAGGTCAGAGCAAAGAGTGGAGCGGATAGATGGGAAGGAAGATGGACAGGTACAACAGTTCAAGAAGGTGGTACTGAGTTGGTGGGATGGAGTTGGGGTAGTAATTAGCTGAGTTAGATTTGTCTTGCTTTTTGTGTGCAACACGTTCCAGATCAATTTTCTACATTGTCACCCAGATGCCATTGTATCTTTACTGGAACAGCTTGGCGAGGGAGCTGTATCGTGCTATGTTTGATGTGATGTTGACAGTGTTTGGAAGAGCTTCAGAATGGATTGTGCATGAATAGAACTGGGCATTGCTGAAAATGTGTTGCTGGAAAAGCGCAGCAGGTCAGGCAGCAACCAAGGAGCAGGAGAATCGATGTTTCGGGCACGAGCCCTTCATTCCTGAAGAAGGGCTCATGCCCAAAATGTCGATTCTCCTGCTCCTTGGATACTCTCTGACCTGCTGCACTTTTCCAGCAATACATTTTCAGCTCTGATCTCCAGCATCTGCAGTCCTCACTTTCTCCTAGAACTGGGCATTGTAAACCTCATCAAAATAGCTGTTTGGTTCTGGAGTTTTACCGTATTAGAAACTTTCTATCTCAGCCTGGGTTTCCTTGATTGTAATTTGCAGGGCTATCAGAATGTAGTGACGAATTCTGAGGCAATTGGGAGCCTTAAGATCTGCAAAATTCAAGAATTGTTGTCTGTGTGCTGGTTGCTATGGTTGTGGTGATGCTCGTTGAGCTGGGAAGTTAATTTGCAGATGTTTTGTCCTCTGTCTAGGTGACATTTTTAGGGCTTTGGAGCCTCCTGTTCAGCACTTCTGTACTGCGTCTTCTGGAATTTATTTGGTTCCGTTTCTGCTGCTTCCAGTTGTCGGTTCACACGCTAAACAGGACAGTCAGAGAATTTCTAGAAGTGTGGTACTCATCCATGGTCTCCATTAACATAGACCGAGACCCAATATACCGGCCACTACAACAAACTGCCAGGACTGGAAACCAGAACCAGCGGAATGGAACCACATAAATTCTAGAAGATGCAGCAAAGCAATGCTTCACAGGATGCTCCAAAGCACTTAAGATGTCGCCTAGACAGGGGACAAACATTAGTCCCTTGTGAAACCAGATTTGGATTATTGTGTCCAGTTCTGGTCGTCCTACTATAGGAAAGATACAGAGGCTTTGGAGATGGTGCACAGAAGGTTTATCAGGACGCTGACTGGACTGGAGGTCTAGCCTTACGAAGTGAGGTTGACTAAGCTCGGACTTTTCTCTCTGGAGAGAAGGAGGAAGAGAGGTGACCTGATTGAGGTATACAAGATAATGAAAGGAATGGATAGAATCTATAGCCAGAGATGTTTCCCCAGGGCAGGATTTGACTGGCATGAGGGGTCATAGTTTTAAGATATTAGGAGAAAGGCATAGAGAGGACGTCAGAGGAAGGTTCTTTACGTAGAGAGTTGTGAATGCATGGAATGTGTTGCCAGCGGTGGAGGTGGAAGCAGAGTTATTAAGGACATTTAAGCGATTGCTGAACATGCACATGGATAGCAGTGAATTGAGAGGTGTGTAGGTTAAATTATTTTATTTTACATTATGATTAACACTCGGCACAACATCGTGGGCAAAGGGCCTGTTCTGTGCTGTACTTTTCTATGTTCTTTCTATGTTCTAACTTCCCAGCTTGCCGAACATATCCACAACTGCGGCAATCTGAAAAATTACCGAGGCTAGAGAAGTAGACAGTATTGTATCATTTGATTGTTCTGTCTGCCACTCAGAGGCCAGCAGTAGATGAATTCATCATGCAAGTAAATATGATCTAGTTGAGATTATGGAGATGTGGTTGCAGGGTGGCCACTGTTGAGAACTGCATATTCAGAAGTATGTAGTATTTAGAAAGGACAGACAAATAAGAAAAAGCAGTGGAGTTGCATTGCTAGCCAAAGTGGAAATTAATGCTTTAGTGTGGAAAGATATTAGCCCCAAAGATCTGGAATCTGAATGGATAGGTTAGCAAAAGAACATTAGTGATACTTGTATATAGAAATCCCAAATTGTAGGGGTGTTTTTGGGAATGGCATTAAATGGGAAATTTGGGATTTATGCAATAAAGGAAATTGAGTAAATCAAATTAGTAACAATACTATAGAGGAGAAATTTGTGGAATATATATGGGATAGTTTTCTGGACCAGTATGTTGAGGAACCAAATAGAGAGCATGACATCCTAGACTGTCCACAACCACCTGATAAAGGAGCAGTGCTCCGAAAGCTAGTGCTTCCAAAGAAACCTGTTAGACTATAACCTAGTGTTGTGTGATTTTTAACTTTGTACACTCCAGTCCAACACCGGTACCTCCAAGTCGTCCAAGACTGGGTATTATATAACGATAAAGGAATAATTAGCAATCTAGTTCTGTGTGGCACCTTGTCGATTAGCGATGATACAATTCCTCATCAAGAGTGATGTGGTTGATTCTGAGACTTAAGATCTAAATAGAGGAAACTGTGATGACATGAGGGCATAAGTTGGCGATGATAGATTGAGGAACATTACTTAGAGGGATGACTGTGGAAAGGCAATTGTAAACATTCAAAGAGCATAAGGAGGAATTGCAACAATTATCCATTTTTACCTGGTGCAAATGTAAAATGGCAAAAGTGCCAAATTACAAGGCTCAGAAGGAAATTAGACATGATTTGGAGATGCCGGTGTTGGATTGGGGTGTACAAAGTTAAAAATCACACAACACCAGGTTATAGTCCAACAGGTTTAATTGGAAGCAACCTAGCTTTCAGAGCGACGCTCCTTCATCAGGTGTTGTGTGATTTTTATCTCAGGAAATTAGAGACAGGATTAGATTAAAGGAAGAGGCATACAAATTGGCCAGAAAGAAAGCAGCAGACCCAAGGACTGGGTGCATTTCACATTCCAGAAAAGGGGGATAAAGAAATTAACTAAGAAAGGGAAAGTAGACTATAAGAATAAGCTTGCAAAGAGCATTTGAACTGGCTGTAACAATTTCTATAGAAATGTGAAGAGAAAAAGATTAGTGAAGACATTTGTAGGTCCCTTATAATCAGAAACAGGGAACTTAAAATAGCAAATAATGAATTGGCTGACCAATTTGATACATACTTCAGTTGTATGTTCACATAGGAAGATACAAATATCAGACTAGAAATATTGGAGAATACAGGGTTTGGTGAGATGGAAGTGCTGAAGGAAATCAGTTTTGGTAGGGAAATAATGTTGAGGCAATTGATGGGATTGAAGACCAGTAAAACCTTAGGCCCTGATAATCTAATTCCCAGTGTACTTAAGGAATTGTCTGTAGAAGTAGTGGATGCATTATTGGTCATCTTCCAAGATTCTACAGATTTTTGAATGATTCATTCAGATTAATGTAACCCCTGTACTTAAGAAGGGAAGCACAGGAAAAATCAGGAATTATAGACCAGTTAGCCTGACATGAGTAGTGGCGCAAATGCTAGAGTCCCTTATAAAATAATTAATATCTGAGTTATGGAAAACAGTAGCAGTTTCAGATAGTGTCAGCATGGATGTACAAGATCAAAATCATACTTGACAGATCTGGAATTCTTTGAGGATAGAGTAACGTAACTAGCAGAGTTGATGAAGTGGTGCTAGTGGATGAGGTTTGTTTTCTGGACTTCTGGAAGGTTCTTGACAAAGTCTCACATAAGAGATTAGTGTGTAAAATTAATAGGCATAAGATTGGGAGTAATGTATTGAAGTGGATAGAGAACTAGTTGGCAAACAGGAAACAAAGAGTAGGAATAAGCAAGTGTTTTTCTGAATGGCAGACAGTCACTAAAAGGGTACTAGAGGGATCAGTGATGGGACCCATGCGGGAACTAAATGCAATATCTCCAAGTTTACAGACACCACAAAGCTGAGTGGGAGGTTGACCTGTGAGGAGTATGCAGGGATGTTTCATTGTGATTTTGATAAATTGAGTGGGCAAATGCATGACAGATGCAGTATAATGTGGATAAATGTGAAATTACCACTTCTGTAACAAAAACTGGAAGGCAGATTATTACCCATATGGCTGTTGGGAAAGGGGAATGTGCGATAAGACCTGGGTGTCTTCATACATCAGTCGCTGAAGATTAGCAGGCAGATACATCGGGTGGTAAAGAAGGCAAATGGAATGTTGGGCTTTGTAGCGAGAAGAGTTGTGTACAGGAGCAGGGATATCTTACTGCGATTCAGCAGGGCCTTGGTAAGACCGCACCTGGAATAATATGTAGGTTTTGGTCTTCTTACCTGAAGAAGGTTGCTCTTGCTGATGTGGGAGCGCAGTGAAGATTTATCAGACTGATTCCTGCATTGGCAGGATTGATGTACAAAGAAAGGTTGAATTCGTTAGCACGATATTCGTGTTAGGAAAAATGAGCAAGGCAGGAGTCTTACAGAAACATATAAAATTCTAATAGGACTATGCAGGGTGGATGCAGGAAAGATGTTCCTGATGGCAGGCCAGAACAGTATCAAGTGCCACAATCTAAGCAAAACTAATGTAATTTACAAAATACCATTGAGGACTGAGATGCGGAGATTTTTTTTAACCCAGAGTGTAGTGAGTCTGTGGAATTCACTGCCACAGAATGCAGTTGAATCTGAAACATTGTATGAATTCAAGAAGGAGTTGGATATAGCACTTATGGCTAAAGGGGTCAAAGGATATGGGAGGAAAGTAGGAGCAAGTTATTGAGTTGGATGAATGGCAGGGCAAGTGCAAAGGGCCATATGACCTACCATGCTTCTGTTTTCTGTTTTTCTCTTTCATTACCGGGAACATCCCTAGCACTATTGGCGGGTGTCTGGAATGCTCTAGAGACTTCAGCAGGTATTGTGGCTGGATCTTTGAGCACAAGTAGATGTGGCTGGTTGAAGGTTTTGAGACAGGGGGTTGCATTACTTTCAGGTGAAGAGGGTGGAGTTTTGGAGGCAAGAATAGGGATTGGCTTTCAGCTGTAGGTGCCTGCATTAAGCAGTGAGTTCCTGTGAACATGTTTCATAATGTGATGAGCTGATTGCATGTGGTGGCTTTTCTTACTTCCTTCCCTCAGTTTATCTGGTGTGCATGGTGTGCTGTATGAATTTTTCTGGTCGCGCAGATAATGGGTTGTTGGGTATGTCATGCTAAAATTATGGTCTAACAATGAAACAGACATTGTAGCAAACAAACTGATTTCCTGTCTGTGTAGGTTACAAATCCACTGCAGAATAATTGTCAGGCAGAATCGCAAACTTGTATACAGACAGCTTAGAGTCATTAGAAGTAGTGTAAGGGCAGGGTACACATGCAACAGAGTTAGTTCACCTCTGACATAAAGGACAGTCTGTTCCTTTTCTGATTTGTGTCTTTTGTACAGGTAATTCTTGTGTTGGGAACGGATTCTGCTCTGGTGTCCACGCGCAAATCGATTGCACGCAAGTCAGAATGCAATGCAGGACAACGTAAAGCAACTGTTATCACGTGTTTAAAATTATACCCTTGTATAGGATTGGATTCATAAGTACAAGTGTTTGTAAGTCAGACATAAATTGAGGAACCCTGTACCTACTTTTTGATGCACTACTCTTTAGTTTAGATTTCTCTGGGTCTGTTATACTGTATATTTTGTGGTTGATTCCCTTAGTAATTTCCCAGAGAAGTGTATGGAAGCTATCGGCATATCATATCGTTCTCCTTGATGCAGTTGTTATGCCAATAAGCAGGCCATGATCCCTGGACCACCAAGCAGTGCTAGGTTTATTTATTATTTTTGAAGATGTAATTACTGTGGGTGTGTTCCAGAGTTCACAGTTATGATTATTCTGTGCTTGTGTAATGACTGCCATGTATTTTTGTGAAAGAAAGACTTGTGCTTATATTTCACTTCTCACAACCTTTAGTTGTCTCAAATTGCTTTACATCCAGTGAAGTATTTTTGAAGTATAGTTGCTTTTGTAGTTTGGGTGATGTGGCAGCCAAACCATAAAAAGCATACACTTCCAAACAGCAGTGCGATAATAAAAAATTATTCAGCTTTTGTATCCAACTAGGGGGGTTAGACTGGTGGGTCTTTGATGTAGAAATAAAGTTGGCATGTTGAAAAAGGAAATTTTATGAAATTCTCCATTCAGAGTGCAGATATTGGACATTGTTAATCCATGAGGTGGAGAAGCTTGTGCTAAAAATGGCCCAGGCAAAAGTGAGGACTGCAGATCCTGGAGATCAGAATCAAGTTCAGGAATGAAGGACTCCTGCCCCGAAACGTTGATTTTCCTGCTCCTTGGATGCTGCCTAACTTGCTGTGCTTTTCCTGCACCACTCTAATCTTGACTAAAAATGGCCCAGTCTGTGCTCTTGGGTGAAGAAGGTGAGGACATTATTTGGTCTATCCAATGCGCGATTAATTTGACTCGCACCAAAGGTTGAAGGCAGGTTTCCTGCTTCATGGGTGAGATCAAGGTTTTCTTCCAATTGATTTGGTGATTTGCTCCTTTGAAATTAAGGCACATGACTTTGATTGCAGCCAACATAGGCGTTGAACTGTTCTGTTACCTACAGATTTAGGGACAGAGATTGGGGGCACTCGAATCTGTTCAATGATCTGATTTACTCTGGGTGCTGTTTAAAATGGAGAGACTATCCCTGTCAGCTGGAACTTCATCTCTTTATTCCTCTTCTTAACATCTTTCATTCATGGAGTTTGAGTTTTCAATTCATTGTAATCCACTATTAGGAGTTTGATTTCCCTTTGATTTCCCTTATTTCTAAATTCTTGCCTGTTGGTCATATTGACCTTGCCCTCCTTGGTTTGAGGTTTGCTGATTATGATTGACCTTTTTGTGCTGACCTTTGCTTGTCTGGTTGAATGCTTATGAAGGAACTAGGGTATTCTCCTTTGTGAAGGATCTTGAGGTTGCCATATGAGGATATCCCATTTGAAATGAAGGATATGCTTACTTTTTGTAGAAGGCTGTGGTTCAGAGTTTTGAAAGGTGTTGAGGAATCTTTTGCCAGAATTCTCAACTTTGAAAGGTAAATTAAGTCTAACTGATGTCTTGATTGTGAAGGCATTGTGCTTCATGTTTGAAGGATAAGTCTCCAAAGATTTTGAGTGTTAAATGCATATTTAGTCTCATCTAAGTCATTTGTATCCCCTTCTTTTGAAAGTCGAGGAGCCCCGTAAAGACAAATTACATTCTCAGTCCATGATGAATGAAGCTACAGTTGTGTGCGAAAGTGTCTTGTCTGAAAAATGACAGAGGGGTGTTTTGGATAAAAGGATTTTTTTTGGATTATACTGAAGATCTGACTATTATTTCATGGAACCGTACTTGAAGCTTTCCATTATGATAACTGTTTCTAATCTCAACCTGGTTGGTAGATTCATTGAGCTTGCGATTTTGTTACTATCACACCTTTTTGATATACCCTGGCCCCTTGGTCCTGGTCCTCTGTCTGGGTGTTTCTACTACAGAACTCCCCTGCATGGTGAATTTAAAAATTCACAGAATATTCACTTCTGTGCTAAGTCTGACTGATCCACTGTGGGTGTCAAGGTTTAATTTACAGATTTAAGACATGAATCAGTCATGATCTTATTGATCCTGTATAGGGGGCTAAATTGCTTACTCTTGCTATTGTGGTCCTATCTGGGTTGCCTTCAGTGCCTAGAGATAAGGCTACACAGGTTCCACTTGCTGGATGGGTTGTTGGCCTCTGACTTTTAGACTGGCTGTCTGAATGTTTTGGACATTGAATTTCGTACATGTATACTGGGAACCCTGGTCCATCACAGATATTTTTGTGAAAAGAAGGTTGTCTTTGGTTGAACAGTTGGTGTTATATCTCTCTGGGATTCCTGGGGGCTCCATTTGGGAAAATTGTATCTTGTTAAGTGCTGTACAAATGATAGACAATGCATGCTTAGCCCCTCCATTATCAAGGTTCCTAGTGGACTTTTGGGGGAAGTGATCAGCAACTTCACTGGGGAACGAAGTGTTAAGGCTGAGGAGCACATGTATTGGTCAGTTCTGTAGCTGAAGGCCTCCTGAAACAGAACAACAAACTGTAGTAGACAGGCTGGCAAACTGTTTAGTTAAGTAATTGCATTCACACATCACGCTGCATCCTCAGGATCCCTAGAGTGCTCCTCAGCCTGTGAACTACCTTTTGAAGTGCTATTATTGGAAAAGTTAGAGATTTGCTTTGATGCAGAAGGAGGCCATTCAACCCATTGTGTTCATATTGGTTGCCTGAGCATTTTAATTTAGTCCCAAGCCATTGTCTTTCCCCTGTGGCTGTGCACTTTGTTTCTATTTAAATATCCGTCCAGTGCCCTCTTGTATGCCTCAATTGAATCTGCCTCAACCAGAATTGCAGGCACTGCATCCCAGACCCTGCTTTGTGAAAACAATTTTTCTCATCTCATTTGTTTCTTTTACAAAGCACTTTAAAAATGCCCTTTGGTTGTCAATCCTTTTCAGAGTAGGAATGCTTTTCTGCGATTTGGTCCATTTATAAAAGGCCGTTGATCCTGCAGCCTTCTGTCCTCACCACTTCCGTGCTCACCCACCCTCAATGAACCTTGTACTCACTTAGAACATAGAACATTATAGAGCAGTACAGAACCTTCGGCTCTCGATGTTGCGCTGACCTGTGAAACCATTCGGAAGCCCATCTAACCTACACTATTCCATTATCATCCATCTGCTTATCCAATGACCATTTCAATGCCCTTAATGTTGGTGAGACCGCTACTGTTATAGGCAGGACATTCCACTCCCTTAATACTCTGAGTAAAGGACCTGCCTCTGACACCCATCCTATATCTGTCATTCCTCAATTTAAGGCTAGCCATCATTATCCAAGGAAAAAGGCTCTCTCTGTCCACCGTATCTAATCCTGTGATCATTCTTGTATGCCTCTACTAAGTCACCTCTTAACCTCCTTCTCTCTAATGAGAACTGTTAAATCGCCTCTGCACCCTTTCCAATTCTTCCATATCCTTCCTAACATTTGGCGACCAGAACTCCAAGTGCAGCTGCATTAGTTTTGTAAAGCTACAGTGTGACCTCATGGCTCTGAAACTCAGTCCCTCGACCAATAAAAGCTACAGTATGCCTTCTAAACAACCCTATCAATCTAGGTGGCAACTTGAAGGGAGCTATACAAATAGACACCAAGGTCTGTCTGCTCATCCACATTACCAAGAATGTTACCATTAGCTCAGTACTCTGAATTCCTGTTACTTCTTCCAAGTGGATCACTTCATGCTTTTTCGCATTATACTCCATTTGCCACCTCTCAGCCTAGCTCTGCAGCTTACCTATGTCCCACTGTAACCTGCAACATCCTTCTGCACTGTCCTCAACTCCACCGACTTTAGTCTCATTTGCAAATTTACTAACCCTTCCTTCTCTGCCCTCATCCAGGTAATTTATAAAAATGACAAACAGGAGTAGCCCCAAAACAGATCCTTGCGGTACACCACTAGTAATTAAACTCCAGGATGAACATTTCCAGCTCGTCAATTTCTGATACAGACTGCTAAATCACCCTCAATCCCATGACTCTGTATTTTTTGCAATAGCCACCGTGGGGAACCTTATCAAATGCTTTACTGAAATCAATATACACCATATCAACTGCCTTACCTTCATCCACCTGTTTGGCCATCTTCTCAAAGAACTCAATAAGGTTTGTGAGGCACTTGCCCATTACACAGTACAGGCAGGTCTCAGGAAACGTGCAGGTGAAAAGACATTGAATTTCTAAAAATTTATTACAGATCTCAAGTGGTTAATCTGTATTAGCAGCTAACTTCTATTTAATAACCATATCAAAGCCAGCTAATCATTCAAAAATATTAAAATAACTTGTTAAACTGTGGACTCAACCTGACTCCCTGTGGGATAAGTGGTTTTGAAACTTTTGAAATTCAGCCAAACTGAAATAAATCCACCAAGGCCGGTATCCTGTCACCAAGTCACCGTTTATTTATACGTACACCGTAAATGACAATGACCCGGCTAGCTCAGAGCAGCCTCATAGAGTGAGCAGAAACCCTGACATTCCTGTCTAAAGCTGTGATGAAGAGGCGTTAGTGTTGGACTGGGGTGGACAAAGGTCAAAACCATACAATAGCAGGTTATAGTCCAACAGGTTTATTCGAAAGCACTACCTTTGGGAGCACTGCTCCTTTGTTAGGTAGCTAGTGGGGCAGGTTCATAAGACACAGAATTTATAGCGTGTAATCATAGTGTCATGCAGCTGATATGATGCATTGAACAAACCCAAATTGCTGTTAAGTCTTTCATCAGTTAGAATGGATTGCAAGTTTTGATTAATTAATATGTAAATCCCAGAGCTTCTTTCAAGTCAGGAATGTGTCTTGAAAGAAATTCTGGGATTTACATATTAATGAATCGAAACTTGCAATCCATTCTAAAAGATGAAAGACTTAACAGCAATCTGGGTTTGTTCAATATATCTAAGAGAAAATGAGGACTGCAGATGCTGGAGATCAGAGTTGAGAGTGATGACCTGATGAAGGATTTATGCCCGAAACATTGATTCACCTGCTCCTCTGATGCTGCCTGACCTGATGTGCTTTTCCAGCACAACACTCTCGACCTTGTTCAATATGTCGTATCAGTTGCATAACACTATGATCTTGTGCTATAAATTCTATTTCATATGAACCTGACGAAGGAGCAGTGCTCCGGAAGCTAGTACTTCCGAATAAATCTGTTAGACTATAACCCCTGGTGTTGTGTGATTTCTCTATCTGTCAGCCAGGGCACCCAGATTGGGCCAGTTTAACAATCCCAATCAAGGAACATATATACTGTGAGTTCTAACTGGCTGGCCTTGTTGCAATCACGACATAAACATTGATGTCAGATTTGAAACTGCAGGAACCAAGATAATGACTTTTTAAAAACAGCACTTTGTGATAATTGAAAGCTTCAGCCTAATTAATTTTAAAAGGCTGAGAATGTACATAACTTCAAAACATGGCACAAAACAGAATTTATTCACCCTTCAAGAGCATTTATGCGTCCTTCATAACTTCATGACTTCCACACTCTGTGTTAAGGGCCTTGGAACAGTGAAATTGAGTTCTGTTTAAACATAGCATTGTATTTAAACATTCCAGGAGATTTGTCTGATACCTGTGCAATTGATAACCAGCTCCTTTCCCCCAAGGATGAAGCTATATTGGCCTTAAATCCCAACTTATGAAATTCAAACTCATTTTTATGCAAATGCAGAAGAGCTCTCCTGAATTCTGCTTGTCTCTTGGAATTCATGCAATCTGATATAGGTCAGTACTTATGCTGGTGAGATTAGCTGTAGGGGTTGCTGTAGGCCTTTTAAATTATCAAGTTTGTCAGGTAGAATTGTGACAAGTTGGAAAATCTACCGTTGTGGCAATAACTGATCCTGTTGGTTTGTAAAAAGCAATAGACTTTAAGAGGCTTTCCAAGATGGCTCCTTCCAATACAACTGCTGTCTTTGTCATCAGGTTGGATAGCCAGAAAAATGAATCTGGCATGGAGGCAAATTTGAGGAATGGGTCAATTTGGTTAGGTTTGGAATTAGGAGCAGTTAACTGTTTTATAATAGTTCTCCTGGGTAATATCCTTTGGGAGAAGCTTTATCATGGTTATTCTCACCTCTGTGCTTATAGGCAGAAATTTACAGTAGATTTGGAGTTGCTTGATTGAAGTATTTCCCAGTTCAAGTGTGATTTAATTTTCTTTAAATGATGGACAAAAGAATGACAAATGAATGGGTTAAATATTTGTTGGCTAAATCAACCAGGATTTGCAGACTTTGTTCTTGAAGTGAATCAAATTATAACATAACAAACAGTAGCTCTTCATTACAGTAACTATCACAGATTCTACAATCTTTAATAGAAGATGGTTGCCTGCATTGCCTTGACCTTGTGTAATTTGCCATTTTATGCTTGGAGCCAGGACCTGATGTATTTCTTTGAATCTCACAAGAGAAAGACGAGTGTGTTCAGTTTCACGGCATGAATCTTGGCACATCTTGACAAGGACTTCTATTGTATTTCTTATATTTTTAATCAAAGCAACAGCTTGTACTTAACATAGAAAAATGACCCAAAGAGCTTAGGGAGGCATAACCAAAAAAAAGGATATTGAGCCAAAAGAGATGTTGGGAGATGTAGTCAAAAAAGTAAATTTTAAGGAGGCATTGAGTGTGAGGGAAGCAGGATTAAGGCTTTAGGGAGGGAATTCCAGAGGTGTAGTGAAGGAAGACGTTATGCAGAAGAGGTTTGAGTCACAAGAATGGAATTGGTGGAGCCTGGGTGTGGTTTAAGATTATTAAGAGATCAGAGATAGGGACTAGAGAGATTCAATCATGGGGCTGAGAATCTTAACGTTAAAGTCTACGCAATGTATATTATCTAAGGAATTTAAGAAAATGTTCAGAGTAGCACGTCAAAGTTGGTTAAAAAAATCAAGGACAGTTGAATAGGATGGTCAGTGTCTGCTTGGATAAAGGTTTGCCCTAAAGACAGGATATCGTGGGTTATAGTAAACTTATTTATTAGACAAGAGATTGGCAGGCAGTGGTTTTCCCCAAAGGCTAGAGCCAGGAGCACTGCAATTTTTTGATGTACATAAAAGGATTAGAAAATGAAATGCAAGGTGAAATTTTGGAAACTCCAGGGAGTGGGAGGCAAGGGTGATATTGTAGTTATTATGACGACACTTAATTGAACGGGAGAAAGAATGTCAACTTATTGATGGAGAACTGAAAGTTGAGTGTTAAATTTGTTTCACATTGAAGATAGATCATATTTCTTGAAGGCAAGCAGTGGGAACATTTTTTTGAAATGCATCAATGTATTGCATCACTTTACAGGTGAAATTGTACCTTTGGAATTGAAAATGAGAACCACGTGCGTTTAGATTCATGTTGCTAAAATGTGTCATGGAGCAATCAAGTCGTCCACCTACTGGATTTGGACTGAGTGGGAGCTTTTTTTTCTCTAATGGTTCCTCCATAATGAGAACGAGGGAAGAATTGATGCATTGAAATTATGGTTGTGGCTGTGAAGGTGGAAACTGAGCATGCCTGACCAAGGATGTGAGGAGGCAGCCCTACAAAGGCACATGGAGGACTGATGGAGGAAATAGTACTACATAGCGAAGCATGATTATGCGGAAACCATAGGGAATGTCAGTGGCGAAGTATGCAGAGTTGAAGGTAACAAGGTCAGGTCAAAGATTTGAGGGAGATTTAAGGATGGTGGATTGGAGGTTGAAGGTAATGGCAAGAAGGGAAGCTCTAAAATGATTTGATTTTTGATTTTGATTTTATTGTCACGTGTACTGAAGTACTATAGTGACAAGTGTATAATGTCACCACAGAAGGTGCCATTTAGGTACAGAATCTTAAGAACAAGATAGAAAGAAACAGCAGAGAAGAAAGTTGAACACTGATGCTTTTCACTGTGCCTCGGTACACGTGACAATAAGTTCAATTCAATTCAATTGCAGTAATTTTAATAAAGCGTGAAGCTAACAAAATAAGGTTAAAAATTACACATTGCAGACCTTCTTAGTTTAAAGTAGAAAATGAAGAAATAAAACTGCAAGTTCAAAATAACATTTCAAGATTAGATGGGATTGAGGTTGACAAAGAGGGTTTTTTAGCAATTTTGGAAGATCTGAAAATAGATGAGAGCCCTGGGCCGGATGCGATTTATCCTCAAATTCTCTGGGAAGCCAGGGAAGAGATTGCAGAGCCTTTGGCGTCGATCTTTATGTCATCATTGGTGACAGGAATAGTGCCAGAAGACTGGAGGATAGTGAATATTGTTCCCTTGTTTAAGAAGGGGAGTTGGGACAACCCTTGTAGGCCATTGAACCTTACTTCGGTTGTGGGTAATGTGTTGGAAAAGAGAGAGGATTTATAATTATCTGGAAAATAATAATTTGATCGGGGATAGTCAACACATTTATGTGAAGGGTAGGTCGTGCCTCACTAACCTTACTGAGTTCTTCGAGAAGGTGACAGAACAGATGGATGAAGGTAAAGCGGTTGATGTGGTGTATATGGACTTCAATAAGGCATTTGATAAGGTTCCTCACGGTAGGCTATTGCACAAAATGCGGAGTTTCGGGATTGAAGGTGATTTAGCGGTTTGGATCAGAAATTGGCTTGCTGAAAGAAGACAGAGAGTAGCAGTTGATAGGAAATGTTCATCCTGGAGCTCAGTTACCAGTGGTGTGCCACAAGGATCTGTTTTGGGGCCACTGCTGTTTGTCATTTTTATAAATGATCTGGATGTGGGCATAGAAGAATGGGTTAGTAAATTTATGGATGACAGTAAGATAGGCAGAGTTGCAGATAGTTCTGAAGGATGTTGTGGGTTACAGAGGGGCATAGGTAAGGTGCAGAGCTGGGCTGAGAAACGGCAAATGGAGTTTAATGTGGAAAAGTGTGAGGTAGTTCACTTCGGAAGAAGTGGCAGGAATGCAGAGTACTGGGCTAATAGTAAAATTCTTGGCCGTGTAGATGAACAGAGAGATCTCGATGTCCAGGTGCATAAATCCCTGAAAGTTGCCACTCAGGTTGATAGGGTTGTTAAGAAGGCATATGATATGTTCTGATTTGGAGATGCCGATGTTGTACTGTGGTGTACAAAGTTAAAAATTACAGTCCAACAGGCTTAATTAGAAGCACACTAGCTTTCGGAGCACCACTCCTTCATCAGGTGGCTGTGGAGGACACAATCGTAAGGCACAGAATTTATAGCAAAAACTTAGTGTGATGTAACTGTAATTATACATTGAAAAATACCTTGATTGTCTATTGAGTCTTTCATCTGTTCGAATACCATGATAGTTTCACTTCTTTCATGTGCAAATCACAAAACCTTATTTTAAAAGTTGCATTCTCAGGTTAACTGTAACAATTGGTGTTAGCTAGACAATATGTTGAAGGTGTTATCCCCGTGTTCTCGGTCTTTGCTAAGATGTTTAGATTGATTCTAATCTAAAAAGTGAGATAACAGAGTTTTATATGAGTTCATGCAGTTTTTGAGCAAAGTACAATGTAACGCTGCAAGTACAAATTCACCCCACAAAATATATGTATATGTGTGCATGTGGGTCTTTGTGTGTATGTGTCTGTCTGTCTGGATTGGGGGGTTCTGAGTGTGAGAGACAGGGTATATGTGTGTGTAGTGAGTGGAGAGTGTCTGAAGTCTGTGAGGGGGTGCATGTGTGAGTGTGGGAGTATATATGTGTATATGTGTGTCTGGGGTGGGGTGTTGTCAGTGTCTGTGAGAGAGAGTGTATATGTGTGTACATGAGTGTAGAGTGGTCTAAGTCTCTGAGAAGATGCGTGTGGGAGTGTGTGTGTATCTGTAAGGGTGTGTGTGAGTGTCTGTGTGCGTGTCTGTGTACATGTGTGTCCGTGTGTATGTGTACATTGGGGAAACTGAGCAAAGGCTATGGCAGTGGATGAATGGGCACTGCACAGCAATCAACAGGCTGGAGTGTTTCCTCCCAGTTGGGGAACATTTCAGCAGTCCAGGACATTCGACCTCGGACCTTCGGGTGACCATCTTCCAAGGCGAACTTTGGGACAGGCAGCAGCGAAAAGTGGCCAAGCAGAGGCTAATAGCTAAGTTCCATACCCATAGGGAGGGCCTCAACTGGGATCTTAGGTTCATGTCACACTACAGGTGACCACCATTGCACTATATACACAAACACAGACACTCTTACACACGCACACGCACACACACACACACAGACACACACATATACACAGACACACACACATCCTTACACACCCACACACTCCCATACTCACACATGCATCCTCTCAGAGACTTAGACCACTCTACACTCATGCACACACATATACACTCTCTCTCACAGACCCCCACCCCAGACACACACATACACTCCAACATGCACCCCCTCACAGACTTCAGACATTTTTCACTCACTATACACACATACGTCCTGTTTCTCACACTCACAACCCCCCAATCCAGACACACACATAGACAGACACAAAGACCCACTTACACGCATATACATATATTTTGTGGGGTGAATTTGTACTTGCAGCGTTACATTGTACTTTGCTCAAAAACTGCATGAACTCATGTAAAACTCTGTTATCTCACTTTTTAGATTAGAATCAATCTAAACATCATGGCATAGACCAAGAACACAGGGGGCTAACACCTTCAACATGCTGTCTAGCTAACACCAATTGTTACAGTTAACCTGAGAATGCAACTTTTAAAAAAAGGTTTTGTAATTTACACATGAAAGAAGGGAAACTATCATGGAATTCGAACAGATGAAAGACTCAACAAACATTCAAGGTATTTTTCAATGTATAATTTCAGTTACATCACACTAAGTTTTAGCTATAAATTCTGTGCCTTACAATTGTGTCCTCCACAACCACTGAAGCGGCGCTCCGAAAGCTAGTGTGCTTCCGATTAAACCTGTTGGACTATAACCTGGTATTGTGTGATTTTTAAATATGATATGTTGGTGTTTATTGGGAGAAGGTTTGAGTTTCAGAGCCACGAGGTCATGCTTCAGCTGTATAAGACATTGGTAAGGCTGCACTGTTCTGGTCACTGCGTTATAGGAAGGATGTGGAAGCTTTGGAAACAGGAAATTTACTAGGTGTTGCCTGGCTTGGGAGGAAAATCTTATGAGGAAAGGCTGAGGGAACTGAGGCTGTTTTCATGAGAGAAGGTTGAGAGGTGACTTAATTGAGACTTATCAGATAATCAGAGGGTTAGATAGGGTGGACAGTGAGCGCCTTTCTCCTTGGATGGTGACAGCTAACACAAGGGGACATAACTTTAAGTTGAGGGGTGATAGATTTAGGACAGATATCAGGGTGTACAAAGTTAAAAATCACACAACACCAGGTCACCTGATGAAGAAGCAGTGCTCCAAAAGCTAGTGTGCTTCCAATTAAACCTGTTGGACTATAACCTGGTGTTGTGTGATTTTTAACTTTGTAACCCCAGTCCAACACCGGCATCTCCAAATCATGACAGATATCAGGGTAGTTTCTTCACTCCGAGAGTAATAGGGACATGGAATTGCTTGCCTGCCACAGTAGTGGACTCGCCAACATTAAGGGCATTTAAATGGGCATTGGACATACATATGGATAATAATAGAATGGTTTGGTTAGATGGGCATCAGATTATTTTCACAAGTTGGCATAACATCAAGGGCTGAAGGGCCTGCACTGCACTGGAACGTTCTTTGTTCAATGTTCTGTAACGGTCTTTCTTAAGTGCTTGGCCATGGTGGATGGCATTTTGCGGAATCACCTTGAGACTGGAGGTTCATGCTAAGGCAGTGCCAGGCCAAGAGAGTCTGCCATGCCTGGTCAAGGGTCTGCCACACTGCGCTGAAAGACAACCACGCCAGGCTGAATGTTTGCCTCTTCAGGCCAGGAGTTTGCTTCCCTGGACCAGGAGGCCGCCTCGCCGGGTCTGCGCTGAGTCGGTGGCCTGGAGAAGAAAGAAGAGAGATGAAGGAAAAGAAGCACAAAAGAGAAGAAAAACAAAAGGGAATGGATGAGCTCCATTTGAAGTATCCGACTCCATTGCCATCTTGGACAATATGTCAGGGGCTAAGTAATGTGAACATAGGAAACTCTGGGATAGAAAGACCATATTATGTTCTGTATCTTTGATTGGAGACTAAATTTGTAATATTTTAAAATCAAGAACTGTAAGGAATTGCTATACTTCTAAAACAAGTTGCTGAAACTTTTTGTGTGGTGGTTACACTCATGCTTTGTTCAAGCAGTGGAAATATTTGTGGGAGGCACAGACCTGGGTTTGTGTGCAAACTGAGATTTGGCCGGCAACAAGTAGCTGATTGGTGTGTGCAGTTTTGACCAGATGTGGATATCAAAAGCTTAGTGACGTTCTCTCACCGGTGTTTGGATAGTTGAACAGCTTGTGGGTGTAAACAAAAGTTAGTGACAAGGCTTTGGGCTGCTGGAAGGAGTGTGTGTGTGTGTGTGTGTGTGGAAGGAGTGTGTGTGTGTGTGTGTGTGTTGAAGGATGAGTGTGTGTGTGTGTGTGTTGTGGGAGTTCGGTGTGTGTGTGTGTGTGAATACCTGAAGCCTGAAGAAAGCAAATAATTTTCTCTGACCATTTGCTGTCAGCTGTTCCCTTAAACCAGTAACTAAGATACTTTAGTTTTTATACCAATTGCCCTGTGCCTCCTGAGAAGAAATTATAGACCCTGGAGAAAGGAGATTAAGGAACAATGTTCTGGCCAGCAAAACAAACATCTAAAAATTTTGACTAATTGGTAAGGTTTTAGTGGACACGCAAGAAGTCGGATAATTTGAGGTAAAGAAAATTGAAGTTCCAATGTGTGTTGCCTGTTTGTCAGAACTAGCTGCAATAACCTGCAGCTGAAATCATAACAGCTATTTCAAACAAATCTGCAACGCTACTTATAAAAAAATTATTCTGTTGCTTCAATTACATCAATAAAGTTACAACTGCAACTTTACTGAGTCGTGCTGTACTTTTTTACTATGATTTTATTGATACTTCATGATTCTATATTCCATACAACTAACCCCGCAAGCATACAGTTCTGTTGGATATCCATGTAGTGTTCTGCATTTTCAAGTTTGCTCATAAATGTTATTCTGATTACACAGTGCTTGCTTAGAGAGTTCATGAATGCAGTGAAATTTCTTGATGTGTCATGTGTGTACTAGAAACAATGAAGCTTCAAGGGTAGAAGCAATTTGTTTGTTCTTGGTACCTGAGGTTATATTTGGTTTTGTAGAACATGAAGTTCTCACCAACGGAGTAGACACTCTTGTGCGGACTATTGTAGCTAGTTTGGCTGATCTATTACCTCCTCCAGGAAGATGGTTTTGCAATGAGCAAACTGTAAAGTTACAGGGGAGGAATATCCAAGTAGTAACTTGAATAGTTGTGCTTATTTTATGGCAAGAAATATATTTTTAGAGTTCACCAGTGATCAAGAGAACTAATTAGAGGAGTATTTTCTGGGTCTACTTATTTGTGTCCTCGTTGTAGTGGTGATCTTCACAAACCCTGTATGAAATGAGTGTCAAGAGTGGCACATGGAAACTGGACAGTAGCATTTTTAATGGTGGTCCAGAGCATTACAGCGGCAGCACGTGTAAAGCCAGGCCAGACCCAGTGGTGCTCGACTCTCCAATAATTTTGGGTGTTAACAGAAGTATCTGTAGAGATAATTAACTCATTGGATGTAATCTTCTAAAACCTGTGGATTCTGGAAAGACCCCAGCAAATTGTACAGCTGCAGATATAACATTCCTATTCAAGATAAGAGTGAGATATAAATCAGGAAGCTGTAGGCCAGTTAGCTTGTCTTTGGAAACCTGTAATTAAGGAATAGTCTGGTTGGATATTTGGAGAGCCATAATACAGTTAGAGTCAGCAAGGTTTTACGAAAGTGAAATTTGTTTGAACTTTGCCAGGATGTAATGAGCAAGGTGAATTAAGCTGTAAGCAGTAATATGTATTTGAGTTTCCAGAAGATATTTGATAATGCACCATTTAAAAAATTACTGCACAATATAAGACCTCATGATGTTGAGGAGAATATATTAGCACGGATAGAGGATTGACCAATCAATGGGAATTACAGCCAAGATAACCGGGTCATTTACAAGTTGGCCAATTAACTTGTGGAGTGGCACAGGTATCAGTGCTGGATCCTCAAATAATTATGATATTTTACTGATGACACAAAGACTGTTAGAAAAATGCATTTTGAGCAAGACACAGGTTCTGGTAGACATTTTCTAAGCTCTTTAAAGACAGTAGGAGGCAGCAAGCCTGGCAAAATAGTTGTGGGATGTGTTGGGTGTGGGTAATGTCTTACTATCTTGCCATTTTACCAACAGTAGAAAGTTGATAGATTGTCCATTCAGCAGGAGCTATGTGGAACCAGTTATTCAAGGGCCTCTCTTGGCTCCACACCACAGTGTCTAATCTGCTGCCACACTGACTGTCTGGCACAGCTTTATCAGTGATAATACCCCTCAGTGCTCATTCTTGTGACATATTCTTCCTGGAGTGTTGAGTTCAGCCAAGGCATTGCTAAGTCACCAGCCCTCTGAAGGCACCTCTTGGAGATAGGACTCAATTGAATGCCAGCACTCGTGGTCATTTGTTAATTGGCAGCTACCAGCAAGTGCAGCCTGAGGCTCTATCATCTTCTGAAGTTGGGACTCCTCCCACTTCCACCATGGTAGAAAGACATCTGTTTTCACAAGATTACTCGGCTTAAAGAGTCTGTAAAGGCCATAATGACAAAATAAGTAAGTGGGCAGTCGTTTTCTGGATAGGTGCTAAAAGTATGTCTCCCCTTGTGGAGGAATTATAGTGCATTGTTTCAGAACAAGCTGTCACCTATTTAAGTTGAAAATGAGAAAATTCTTCTGAGGATTATGAATATTTGGTATTCTTTACCTTAGAAAACTGTATTGGTGAATATATACGAGACTGAAATTGACAAATGTTTGATCTACAAGAACATTCAGGCTCACTTGGGTAGAAGTGGAATTGATGCCAAGATCACATCAACCACAAAAATAACAGACTCTATGGCCTCCTCTTCCTCGTATGTTCTTAAGTTCTTAACATCCCTAAGTAAATGTAAATTGTTGTTCCTGTAGAGAAAATAATTCTGGTGAAAGAATAACTAAGTGGATGTTGCTTAATACGCTCTTGTCCAATTATACAGAGAGATTATCTTGTTTATTTTAAATATATCAAACATTAGTCTGCTTGTATCACAAGATGTTGTTTCTGATCTTACATATTTATGGTATGCTTTGACTTTAATTTGTTACTTTGATTTTAGCATTGGTAAAAGTGGATAAAAGTAAACATGTTTGTTCTTTTTGCTTCCTGTACAGAGGGACGTTTGCATCTCCAGGATATCCCTTCCATAACCAGCAGAGGGCACCTGGAGGCCACCCCAGACCTGGTAGTGGACTCTTCCTACTACAGCAACTTTTATCAGCCATCTCTCTACCCAGCTTACTACAACAATTTATACAACTATCCCCAGTACCAGGTGGCGGTGGCAGGAGATTCACCAGCTTCAGATGTAAGCTCAACACTGGGAGGGACAACAGTGAAAAACAGCCTTCGGGGCCTCTCTGCATCATTAGTGTCTGGTCAGACAGGAAACCAATGGCAGGTAGGATAGTCATTGATTTCTCAGCAACAAAATATTATAGTCAATTTGCTAATATGTATGAATATTAGAACTAAGCTGATACTTGCAGCAATAACATAATAATTAGAATTCTACAATGAGAATTAGATTTTATTGTCATGTGTACTGTGAAACTAATTGTGTATAAAGCAACTTGCTGATTTTTTTCTGCAGGAAGTAACCCAGTTATGAGATTGGAGAAAAGGGCTGGGAGCTGATAGAACAACTGCCAGATTTTTGTTCACTCAATCATCCTATCTATATTTGTCTGCAAACTCTTAATGCCTTTTTCACAACATACATTCTTAGCAATATGTCTACCATCTGCAAATTTAGGTATTACGCTTTCACTCTCTTCATCTAAAATCTTGATATAGATTGAAAGTTGAAGCCCTAGGCACAGACACCTGCGAGAATTCACTTGTCACGTCTTGACAATTTGTCAATGACCCATTTACATATAAGCTCTGTTTATTGTCAGCCAATCTTCTATCCATGATAATATACTATCTCCTAATATGAGTTTTTTCATAAACAGCTTTGATGTAGCACCTTGCCGAATAGCATCTGGAAATCTAAGTATAGTATATCTACAGGCTCCTTTTATTCACAGCACATGTCATTCCTCATAACAACACAAGTACATTAGTTAAACATGATTGCCCTTTGATGAAACTGTGCTGACTCGTCCCAATCACCTTGAGGTTTTGAGGGGTGCTTTTACTCCAAGGTTATTAATTAATCCTGCCATCCCACAATACCAGTCTAATATAAATTGTTCTCTGGTTGGTTCTAGAATATATTGCTCTAAGAATCTACCTCAGATGCCTTCTACAACTTCCTTATCCAGACTACTTTGTCAGACTTTGTTATTCAGTTTAAGAGGTTGTAGACCCCTCCTTCCTTCCCCTACTATTCCTCACCTCCACCCAAACTAAGGGAGGTGCAGCCAAGAGACATGTTCACTTTTAAAAAATTTTAATGGCTCTTGGATACTCGATTTTAGCAAATCTTTCCAGACTGAGAAGACCAGCAGCTTAAAGCAGGAAAGGAGACACTTAATGTCCTTGCAACAAGGCTTGTGGACCAGAAGCAGAGGAATACAGAATTCCACCCCACCAAGCTACCTTATTCCTGCCATTTGTCCCAAACACTTTGCCACCTGCTTCTTCTTGCCGTCGGTGCACTCCCCTCTGCTATCTGATCCTTTTCAGGGATTGAACGTTCCCTTCTCCTTCAAAACTCAGATTTCCCATTACAGTGTTAGTTCCTTTCCTGTAGCCCCTACAGTACATTCTCTGCCTTAAAGGGAACCAAGTTTGTCAATCAGGCTGGCTTTGGGTGCGGAACCTATTGAAAAATAACAGATGCATGCTATGGAGTTAAAACTTTGTGATCAGAAGTCTTTCAAACCCAATTCAAGTTAGTCATCGCTGTCAGTATAGGCCCATTGCATTTGAGCAACCAACCAATTATGATACAGCTTTCTTATTTTATTATGAATATTTAATTTTAAGTTCCTGTATGCTGGTTAACAGTTCACCGTGGAGCTGTGCAGGCCAGCTGTGTCCTCACGACCTGTTTGGATAGATTGATTAATCAGTACTTACAAACTCAAACAGTTTGATAATTTGACACCTTTTAACTATTCAGTTATTTACCTTTGACTTACTGATCCAGATTAGTTTGTTACAAATAGATTATGTTCATTAGATATTAAAGCACGTTGTATATCTGAGACAAAGTGTATAATTTAAATTGTGTACATTTTAATTTTCAGAGAAATGAAAGTGATGAGAAGGTAAGCTATCTTTGTTTTTCAATTTATTAATTTCTGCATGGCAACTTCTCCTTCCACTTGTTCAAAATCCTTTTGGATCTAAATATCTTGCTTCATTCAATTGATTAAGTTCACTGACTTTACGTTTCACCTCATTTTGAGCATATTTAACCTTGTCTTTCTAGCCGGGTCCACATGCACAGCATTTCCTTGTAGCTGAGATGTACAATATATGACTTCCAACATTACAGGTCGTCCCTGTGTTAATGCTGCACTGACAGGTCATATAAATATTACGAAGAACAGGAGGCCATGTATATGTTACAGACAGAATTTCTGGCTAATCCCTATGCAATCAGGAGGATCATAGAGAAGGTGTAGATATCCATATGAAATACATTATCCTATACACCCAGTGCTATATGTCATAATATTCATTTCTTCATGAGTTTCAAGAAAGATATTGAATCAAAATGAGTGGCTGATGGAACTGGCTAGTAATTTGAATTCTAGGCATTAAAAAGTGTCAGAAACTATCCTGCTGATTAAAGCAAATACTACAGATGCTGGAGATCTGAAATAAAAGCATGAAGTGCTGTAGAAACTCAGCACGGCAGGCTGCATCTGCAGAGGGAGAAACGGAGTTAACATTTCAAGTTGAATGTGACTCTTCTTTAGAACACTACTGCTGATAACAGCCATGTTAGCCTGAAAAAATACAGAAAGCACTCACTTCCTTGTAATTCTGCACCTTGTTTAGTTTCGTAGAACAGTCAGTTTTCAAAAGGAACAGCATACTCTGGGGAAATTGTAAGTAAAATAATATAATCAAAATGTTTAAGCTTTGTCAAATTGTACAGGTTATTATAGAGAAGAATTACTGGGCTGAGACAATTCTGAAAAGCAAACTTCTGTTCAGTGCTCAAGGAATAAAGACATGATTGTGTTGATAGGCCACTGAAGAAGTCTAACTTAAACAAAGGAACAAGTATGAAACTCTTCAAAATTGTACCTGATGTGCCTGGATTTGCAGATGTTGAGTAAGTTCTAATTACATTTATCTTAACTATGGTGACTTTCAGTATAATACAGAAAAGACCAAAAAAAATAGAAATGTAACATAAAAAACAGCAAACTCATACGGTAAAATTTCATAACACATTTACTTTGTGCTCTTTAGAACTTTTGCAAATTTACTTTTCATCTCAGTGTATTATATAATGATTTAACAGTTTGTTTGCCATTATTTTTTGTGTTCACAGATAAGCCTCAATCAACTAGTTCCAGTCCATCCCTTATGGAAAATGAATATTTTGGAGAACATTCATACTGATTTTACAGGGCTTTTGCTTGAACTACAGAGAGAGATCAGGCAAACCCCACAGAAGTTCTCCTCTCAGGAGTCTGCTAACAAGGAAAACTTGTTGCCTGGAAGCAACATTACATTTCCAGTTGGAGACAGTATTTCAGAGTCAGCTGTTGCCTGGTTGGAAGGCTAATCTGTGCCAGCTTGTTTACATGATTTACCAGAAGTTTCTCAATCTTTCAGGAGGTCTGTCATTCATTGACACAGATTCTCATGCCACCCACAGAAACTCATATTTGAAAGTTCTGGGACTTCTGATGTATACTATCATCAGTAACCATGCAGACACTAGCTTCAAACCGCATGATGTTGTACAATTGGGTTAGGTATGAATAACTGAGCTCCCTTCCCATTTGCTTATTACAATGACTGTACTCATCTGTTGTTAGCGCAGTTAAGTTAGGGCCCTATTTATTTTTCCATTCCTTGGATAGCCTCTATTCCTGTTTCATTTTTTCAGCCTTAACTTGTGCATGGGTTGTCCCCTGCACTTTCTGTGCAGAATTAGAACTGTCTCTGAAATGTTCAGGTATGGTAACTTTACTATTGACAGCTCTGACAACCATATATAAATAATGTGGAGAATGCTCTAGCTACACTGGAAAGTGAGCTTTTGACTATAATATAATTTGCGTGTTCTCTATATAGCTGCTTGCTACGTCACATATTCTCTCGAGGTATTGGGCTGAAAAGCTATTTATTTTTTAGGTATAACATATGTTCCTAAAGAATTGACATGTCGAGTAGAAGTTTATGTACAGTTGAGACTGGAAAGTTGTTGCCTCCCATTCTAGAATGGGATAAAGCACACACTTACCTGCTGCAGCTTTGACTTTCCCTGACATAGCCAATGCTAGTCCCTAAGAAACTAACTTAAAAGACCATATATGTATAATAAAATGAAAGAACTCCGCACCAGTCACTGCTACTTCAGTGATAGTCCTGACCCCAGGCACACAGGATAAGTTCTTACCTTTCACAACAACCCCTCTCTATGCCAAATTTGTGATGATAAGATCCAAACCCTCAACATCTAAGGCCTGTCATATCTTTATATTTGTGTTCAAGTAAAAGTAGAAACAGTGGAATTTAATCATCATTTTTATTAGCTTGTCATTGAATCATGTCCTGTTGGCAAGTGTTCAGCTGTGGTTTGGATTGAGTGTTAAAACTGAGTGGAATTTCCATAGGAGATTGAGAGTATCTTCTTGGAAACTCAAATTCAGTGAGTTTACCAAATTTATGATTTAGAGTTCAGCAATGTGTGTGGTGTCTTATCTTGGAACTGCTGGTCAGATCATTACATTTCTTTCCTCTGCTATAACCAGGTTTTGATTTGCATTCGTATACTGTACCCTTTCATCAATTTACCTTGAGATCTGTTGACCCTCCAAGGGGAACAAAGATATGCTTATTTTCAAAAAACTGCTCACCAACCTCCTCAGAGCTGAATTTCAAAACTCCAGGGCTTTCCTGGAACACTTCTTGCCTCCAACTATCTTCCTACAGCTCCAAAATGTTTCTTCCCTACTTTTGCCCCCAAAAAATGTAGCTCCCTTTAAAGCCACGCCAGAACATGTTTTTAATGGGGTACAGAGATGCTGTTGCTGTATACATCTCTGGAGCAGGTAGGACTTGAATACAGGAGGCTAGAAATTGAGACACTATCACTATACCATAAGAACTCTAAGCTATGGCAGACCATTAACAAATTGCAGCAGCACCAAGTTAATGAGCTGCAAATAGAAAGTTTACTTTATACTGACACCTCAAACAGAATCTACCAAGCCAGCCTGGAGTTCAGAAGTGTGAGTGGGAGAAGTTGTTAGTTGGGAGGCAAAAAAATCAGTATCCCAAAGTTTTACTGGTAAGTTCTGAGAAATTTTTAGTGGGATTTTGTTTTGCATTCATCAGTGTGACATGAATGCTCATTAATACCATAGTGCTTGGAATTATGGTTATGAGTGTAATCTTATTATCCAAAAACAGGAAACCCTTGTGTTCACAAACCCCACTTCATATTATATACGTGAGATGTGTATCTGGTGGAATAGATTGCTTCAAAAAAGCTCCAATGAGTACAAACCTCGCTGACTTGACTCCTTCATTGTAAATGCTGAGAGTGTAAAGAGTGAACCCTGACTGAGTTGACCAGCAGATGAGAGGTTTCAATCATTCGAAGTCTGCTTTCTTACAGTTGAATGCTTCCACTATAAGGGATGAAGCCTCTTCATGTTCAGCAGCTCATCAAAAGTGACAGTCATATGCAGCAAAGACAGAAATTGCTGGAGAAACTCAGAATGGAAGAAGGGTCATTGGACTTGAATTGTTGAGTCTGCTTTCTGTCCATATATGTTGCCAGATTGATTGAGTTTTTCTAACAGTTTCTGTTTTTGTTTCAGATTTCCAGCAATTGCAGTTCTTTGTTTTATTTCAGCAATCTGGCTTGTTGCTGTTGAATGTTTATAGTGTGAGGCATGAAGCCTGACCAAACCCCTAAGACTTCCTAAACGAGACAGTAACACTGGCCGGTGCCAGAAAACCTGACCAGTGCAGGCATGCGGGGCACAACTCAAAAGGGCTATCTTATGGAGTTTTACATGGACCTGGCTGTAATGGTCAGTGAGCTGATGATGTGTGAGCTGCTGATGTGTGAGCTGCTTAGTGCTGTAGCTCCTTTGATCTTTTTAAATTTGAATGTTGGTACATATGTGAGAGACAGTACCACAGGATATAAAATTAAATGACATATGACTGTAGTTGAGGTATCTTATTGATACATCTGCCACCCAACTTCCTATGTAACAATTTCTGCAGAGGCAACTCACTAACTCATGAGAATATTGAGTAGATGATGCAGTGCATAGAAGATCATTCATCCTCCTGTGGCATGTCAGCCAGGTTCTCTTGATGTGCTTGCCTTTTTCTCTTCGAAGCTACCTTTTACAATATGGTTCATAGAATCCCTACAGTGTGGAAACAGGCCCTTCAGCCCAACAAGTCCACACTGACCCTCTGAAGAGTACCCCATCTGATATTTGTTAATAACTTTGAGGAAGAGAGAAAATATACTGTTAGCCAAGTTTGCAGATGACACTAAACTATGTGGAAAAGCAGGTTATGAGAAGAATACAAACAGTTTACAGAGAGATATCGATAGGTTAAGTAAGTGGGCAAAATGTTGGCAAATGGAGTATAATGTGAAGTTGTTCATTTTGGAAGGGAGAACAAAAGAACAATATTATTTAAATGATGGGAAGCTGCAGAAAGCTGCAACACAAAGGGACTTGGGCTATTTGTGCACAAATCTTAGAAAACAGGCACACATACAGCAGGTAGTCAGGAAGGCTAATGGAATGTTGGCCCTTATTTCATGGAGGTTGGAATATAAGAGTAGAGAAGTCTTACTGCTACTGTACAAGATGTTGGTGAGACCACATTTGGAGTACTGTGAGCAGTTTTGGTCCCTTTAATTAAGGCAAGACATCACTTCATTGGAGGCAGCTCAGACAAAATCTGTTATGATGATGGATTATTTTATGAGCAAGGCTTAAACAGGTTGGTACTCTACTCACTGAAGTTTAGAAGAATTAAAGGTGATGTCCTAGAAACATGTAGGAATTGTAAGGTCCTTGACAGGGTAAATGCTGAGAGGATGTTTCTGCTCACGGGAAAATCTAGGACCAAACTGCATCATCTCAATGAAAGAGGTGCCAATTTAAGGCTGAGATGAGGAGGAATTCTGTCATTCGATCGCTTTGCCATAGAGTGCTGTGTTGGCTGACTCCTTTTTTATGTTTACGATTGAGATAGATTCTTGATCAGTTGGGGAATCAAGGGTAACATGTAAAAGGCAAGAAAGTGAGCATTGTTTGGTCAGCCGTAATCCTATTGAAAGCTGGAACAGACTTGAGGTGCTGAATGACCTCACTCGTGTTGCTATTTCGTATAGTCTTGTGGTCTTAAGTCCACAGAGACAGGCAGCCTATCACTCAGAAAGCAATACAGAAGCTGGCAACTTATAATTCAGTGCTGTAATCAATGAGTGAGGATTCAGAAAGCAAGAAAAGAGCTATATAATGCATTAGCCCATGTAGCGCAAAGATATCCCATGTAGATGTATGAGATGCATGTATGGCCTTGTGCACAAAGCAACCTGGCAGAAGCGTGTACGTCACACGTGTCCCTGAGCACCAAGTAAAGTGTTGAAGGGCTTATATTGGTTTTGATTTGGTCCCAGAGCAGGCATGATCTGTCAGTGCTATCTTTCATGGATGAAGAGTCCAGGAAAATGGCATCCATGGAACATGCAGGGACATTATTGTGAAGATGTAGTGGTCAGGAAAAGTGTACAACGATCTGCAGCCATTACATGCCCTCTCTGACTCATCACTCAGTAATTCCCTTCATTTAGTTTTTCGATGTTGAAGAGGAGAATTGGAAGTAGGTGTAAATAAAGAGTTGGGTCTTCAGTGAAATGCAAATGCATGGAAGTAAGGTAGTTATCGCTTAATGAGAAGATTCTAAAGTTGGCACTTAATGTTTGTGGGGAAATTGGAAAAACAATACTCAGTGTCAAGAATCAGATTTTATTTTCAATCTTACCATATTTTCTAACCTTTCTTGCGCCACACCAGGCATGAGAAAATTTGACCCTACTGTTTTGCTCCCGGCAAAGTAATGAGATTTAGAGAAACTAAGTCCTTTTATTTTCACTGTCTAACTTGCCAGTTAGAGATTTATAAAAGTTTTATAATTTGAAAAATAAGTAAGATCAAAACCCATATAGAATAGGTGGTAAATAGTCTAGATGAATTGACATTTGGTTTGGCAACACAAGACAGAAGCATAAATGGATTCTTGATCAGTGGTGCTGGAAGAGCACAGCATTTCAGGCAGCATCCAACGAGCAGCGAAATCGACGTTTCGGGCAAAAGCCCTTCACCTAGAAGCATAAATGGTTTGATTGTAGAGTTTTCAGCTGGAAGTGACATGGTGGGGTTTCTACTTTGCTATAGATGTTTCGCATCGCCCTTGAATTTTTGATAAGGCCCTTGGTTATATAATCAGACTGAGTGCGTGTTCTGGTCTTATAGGGATTTTATTTGGTTATAACTGATACTTAGTATTACATCTGCAAGTATTTGTATGCCTGGAGTTTACTTTTTAAGCCTAACAAGTCTTCAAGTTGGAACATAATTATCTTTTATTTTGATTTAGTGAAGCGATTCATATTATTGCACTTGCATCACAACTGTATCGGAGCAGTTGTAGGCTTACTGAATGACATACCTCAGAGGAGAGGTACTCTCTTTGATGCTCCATGGTCCCCTCTTAACAGCAGAATTGTCTATGATGCCCAGTTTAATAAAGTCTTCAGAAAACTCAAAACCTGCGTCCAAATAAGGAAAAAAAAGTCACAAAAAATAAGATAATGCAAAAGTGTCCTACAAGCAGCAGCTGAATCAAGTTTGCATGTTTCATGTTATTTCCTTCCATTCTTAGAAATGTGTATTGTTAACCCATTCGAAACATTGTTAAGACTATATTTTAATGTATGGGCATAAAAGACCAGGTCTTCTCTTCAACTTGTTCATGACTAAATTGACATTTGTCATTTACTAAAGATACCCCCGAAGTAACTTTAAAAATTGTGGATGCACTGGTATTAATCTTCTGAGAATCCTTAAGTTCTGGAAAGTCCTGGAGAATTGGAAAACTGGCAATGTAACACTCTTTATCAAAAAAGGAGGGGGCCAAAAAAAAGGGAACAGGAGACTGGCTAATGTAACACCAATTATTGAGAAAATGTTAGTCTATTCTATTAGTAATAGTAGATTATTTTAAAAATATATCATTCAGAATTAACAGGGCTTAGTGAAGGGGAATTCATGCCTGACAAATTTGTTACACTTTTTAAAGAAGGTAACAAGCGGAATAGAGATAAAGGGGAACCAAAAGATATATTTGAACTTGCAAAAGACATTTGATAAGACTTACTACATGTAAGACGATTTGATATGATGAAGGCCCATTGTATTAGGGGTAGTATATTAGCATGGATTGAGCATTGTCTCCCTAATAGAAGACAGAGTTGGGATAAAGGAGCTTTATTTTAAGATATCGACCTCTTTAACTAGTGGAGTGCCACTAGAGGGACCCTCCGAAGATTAACTCACCCAGACCTATTCCCCTACTCTAGACCAATGCACCTAACCTATACATCCCTGAACACTATGGGTAATTTAGCATGGCCAATTCACCTAACCTCCACCTAACCATCATTGTACTTTGGGAGGAAACTGGAGCACATGGAGGAAACCCACACACTCATGGGGAGAATGTGCAAACACCACACAGACAAGTCTCCCAAGGCTGGAATTGAACGTGGGTCCTTGGTGCTGTGAGACAGCATGATTTCCCAGTGATGGGCCTTTCCACATTCGAAGTGAAAGTTACAATGATTTAAAATTATTTTCAGTGTTAACATTCAGTTAGTCGTATGGGGTTTCTCTTTCACATTGCCATAATTCTGCTTGCATTGAGTTCTAGTTTACACATATAAGGGACTAAATGTCTTTTTCTGGTAGCCTCTAGAGGCACCTGAAAAATGGCCCAATTATCCATCGTTGTGACATTTTTCACATTCTAATTGTAAGCGGAGTGTTTATATTGCTTTGAAATTCATTTTTTTGTGTGATATTTGTTTGTGGGCTAAGAGCAACAGTAAAGATTGAAAGATGTGCGGAAAGGGATGGGGAAAAAAGTGCATGAGTGAATAGCAATAGAAAAGCCTAAAATTGACAGTTAAGGCAGTAAACTGGGTAAGAAGCCCTGTCTGTGTGTTGGATGGCTTTTGAGGCTTGAAACATGGGAGAAAGTCAGCATCTGAAAAAAGATACGTTAAACCTTCAGCAAGGACTCCTCATTGAAACCATTTCTCCTGGTAACGTATCTCTCTCTTTCAACCGATAAGTGATTTCCAGCTAATTTCCAGGAGGTTCTAGCTCAGTTGCATATAATGTTGCATTCCATTTACTAATGTTAAGCACTTTCCATTTGATTTTTGTAAAATTCTTGCCATTCTTCTTAGAGATATCAAAATAGATTAGACCAACAGGAAACAGAATTTCAATGTGTAACAGTGCTGCTCCTTGTTTGTCTAGTGGGTTATTTGGATTCTTATCAGCACCAGCTTACTGCAATAAAGATCATTTTCTCATTTGAATTGTGGTCTCCTTTTTAAACAAATTTCAGTAAAGCTTCACAATTTTGCTATTCATTCCCAAGACTCAATTCTAGGCAATAATTCCAACCAAAGTGGTGTAGCTTTTAAGAAAACATTTAAATCATTTTTACAATTTGAGTGCAGTCATGAGTGTATAGCATTTTAATTTGTGACACTGTCTGAACCGCTTGCATTTTAAATTGTTCCGTTTTTTAATCATCTTTGTTTACCCTTTTATGCATTTTGATGTTTTGACAGGAAACCACAAACCTTTTATTGAAATGAGAATTTTGAGTGCCTCAGGTTATTGATGAAATAGATAGTAGATTATAGTTTATGAAAATAAATGAACATTATTCAGATTGATTGATTAACAAAAACAATGAGATTGACATCACTATAGCATATGCTGTTTTGATTACAAAGAAATTAAACAGTGGAACATAGGGTGTGCAGAAAAACTGCAACATGTCAAACAGGACCACCAGGGATAAAAACAGTACTGAAAGTGGGCACAAAATAAAAACAGAATGCGCAAGAAATGAGCTGCAGCTAGTCGTCTGCAAATTAGCATTTTAGTTATTAGCTGTCGTTGGAACCCTGTAAATTATTGTATTAAAAGACAATGGACGGAACTTTGTGAAGGTAGTAGGGTTTTAACTGCTGACCAGACAGCTGGCAAGAATTCCATATCACCTGTTTTCAAGAAAAGCTTCTCGTCTATTGTTCACATTGCACTTAAGAGGCCAGTGGTGGGCCTTCCACCAAATCAAGGGCCAAAGTCAAAAGGTGCCACCTGCTGAGAGTTGCTGATCAATCAGAGGCCAGCAGCAGTGGGAAGGAGGTTCTTAGTGGAATCGGGTAGCATTCTGCAGCCCCACATGCACCCTCAATGACAAGCCCCATGGTCAAGCACTGAGTGCTTTTGAATGAGGAATGGGTTATTATCAGTGATGGTTGGATGATTCCCTTACATGAGAATTACTGCTCTCTCAAAGGCCTTAATTAATTGTGGGCATGCAATCCATAGGCCATCTTACCACAGGTTTAATCAAGATGGAAGTGGGTAATTGTGGGGGTCCCACCTGTAACCTTCCCATCTGACTCAGCCGCCAGCAACCAAATATAGACTAGGAGAGAGCATAGGATTCTCCACATACAAATTAAAACATTTCTATTTTACTTGACACACAGTTTTTGACCTGGCTTTTTACATCTCTGGTGTAATATATGGATATCATGTGGCTCATAGATAATAATTTAAAAAGTAGAATTTAAAATATAATTGTTCACTGACTGCAGGTAAATGATAAAGAATTACATTTCAACCTTTTGCATCATACAATTACATAACTTGCTGTAAGTACTTAAAGTGTGGCATGTCACAGTTACATAAATATTTCCATTTGCATCTTATTCGCTTTTGCTCTTTAGATAATTTGGTAATGAACTAGATGAGCGTACAAAATTATAAACTATTTAATATGTTTAGTTGTATACATTACAATGTTTACCCTTACAGCTATTTCATTTCCTAAATAACCCACACATACAAATTAAAATGTGGGCAGTCTTATCAAGGTCTGTGGAAGAATCGTGTGGGACGTTGTGCAAGATCAATCTTGACATTGAGAGTAATTCTGTGAACCTTTTAGCTAAATTCCAAGTCTTGAAGTGAGATGCTCACTAGGCAATATTGAGTTGGCTATTAAGAGGGATTATTATTTGTTAATAATCTTATTAACAACAAGTCTTGCTTCTTTATTATGCATCCTCCTATTCGATTGCCCACTGAGAGCAAAGTAGAGAATTCTCAACATAGAAGTCAGTGTGGCTATCTGGCAAATACAACACTGCTTGCTCTAAAGGATGACCGTGTTTGTATACTGAGCATCAACCTCGAAGGGTACAGGCCACAAGCACCCAATGGCCGTGGACATTGGCACCTTTCATGTGTCAACCTTTAAAAATATTCATGGCACGTTTTCAATTTACTGACAGTATGCCTCATTGCTGCATTTTGGGGCAAAATAGTAGCTATCGTTGTAGTGCTGCAGCAAGGATGCTTTGCTGTCAGCGACACGTACCCAGCTTATGGACTGGAGCAGGTTGCATCTCTGGCCTGATTGCTTGCTTTCGTTGTGCTTACTGTCTCTGAGCCTTTCTGAATGCTCATAAATTCCCTGCCGTGTCTTGTTTTGCCATTTTGCACTTCTCCCCTCGGCCAGAGCTATCAGGCTACAGTGCTGTGTTTAGCTTCCTCAAAGTTAGGAAGCTCATCATGATCATCGGCAAAAGTTAAGTCAGGGGCTTTGTTGGTGTATCCACTACAATAAGTCAAAGGCAGTCTTTGATGTCAGTCCAGAATGGGCAAGATTGGTTTGCTGCTTGAGATGGTCAGAGTCAAGATGAGGAGCCAACTGTCAGGCAAGTCACCATACTTCCTCACTCCTTTTACTCAGTCGCAGACTGTTTCCACCCTGGAATGAGAAAGAGAGAGATAGGTATTAAGGGAATAATGTGGGTGGCTCAGCTATTAGTTTCAGTGCAGTTAGAGAAGTGCCCTGAGTGAGTGAATAAGCAGCGCGGAGAGCATGCAGGGTTAATGGGATAGGTGACGGTAAGTGAGGTTAGATATTACAGGCAATGGTGAGAGATGCAGATCATGAGCAGTAGCAGAGACAAAGTGAGTGCGGTTTCACTGTTCATAGAGTCATAGTGATGTACAGCATGGAAACAGACTCTTTGGTCCAACTTGTTCATGCCAACCAGTTATCCCAACCCGATCTAGTCCTACCTGCCAGCATCCATCCTATATCCATCCCTCTGTACCACCCTCTGCCTGAAAAAGTTTCTCCCTAGGTCTGTTATATCTTTCTCCTCTCACCCTAAACCAATGCCCACCAGTTCTGCACTCCCCCACCCCAGGACACTTTGTCTGGTGGACTGGAGAAGGACATTGACCTTCTTCCTACAGTGCTAGGCATTCCTTAAGACTGCTGAGATCACGTTTACCTAGGTGACCTCCTCTGAGGGTCCTGGGGAAAGATGACATCCTGCCTTTGCATCACTGTCCAGAATCTACAGTATGACAGTCACAAACAGATTTCAACTTTTCCCTGTCCCATATCTGTGGCAAATGACAGGAATGGAGTGGGGCAGCTTCAGGTTGCAGAACTCATCTAGATCAGCACAATGTTTTAAAGATAGCTCCAGTATCCCGGTAGTGATGAATTTTTTCAGGACTGGAAAATGTAGAATGGGGTACACACCTATGCACACAGACCTTGGCAACTGATTTATCAGTGTCACCCCCATCATCACAGCACATTGCTGATCCACTTAAATACAGTTCTACACTTCAACGTGCTAGTGTGCAATGTTACCTTTTATTGCAATACTGTTACAAGGACATTTTATACACAGGGAGAAACTCCTGACTCATTGAATCAGACTAGGGCACATCTCAGAGATCTTCTCTCACCCTGCTTGTGCTCACTCACTTTGTGCCACCGTTGATGCCCCCAACATTTCTTGCTTTGAGTGCATGCTTTGCTTTACCTAGCCTTTTGGTGCTTTGACCCCTCAACCAAAACTTAAATTCTCACAGCACTTCTACCCTACCTTGTCTATTAGCACAGTTCACAAAGCTGGGCACCTTACTTGCTAGATGTGATCAGTCATGGAGGTCGACATGTACATCACTTTGCCACATGAGTCTCACACCTGTACCATGTGCCAGTGCATACGTGGCAAACATAATGCATGTATGTCAACTAAGTGGCCTTGGCTCAACATGCGAGGAAAATAGTCCTCATTAGGTCAAAAGGCACTGTCATCAGTCAGGGGACCTGACACATAAGTCAATGTTTTTGATATTTATTTCGCGAATTGGGTACAGTCAGTCTGGTTTGGGGCAGGAGTCGTACTTCTGCAGTCTGGGGGGTGGACTACTGTTAGTCCTGCATGCTCCATGTACACAATCTGGGAAATTGGAAATTGGCACAAAGATCAGACAGGGGTCTGGATACTTAGGATCAGGTTTGTCCAGCTAAGTCATTGAAGGGAGTGGGCCATTGTCAGTCCTCTGGTCCATCAATTAAAGGTCCAGAGTGGTTATGAGAAGTCACTGCTGCAGGAGAGAACTTTGGGAAATAATTTGTTGCTGGAATGCAGAGAGTATAACTGAAGGGAAAGGAATAATGCATCGACAGTCGGCAGTACCTTAGTTTTGATGGGGGTGCAAAGGACCACGATATCTGACATGCTGACTTTATATTCCTGGGGTTGTGTACATTTGGGGTGCAAGAGATTGAAACTCACTGTGTGAGGAGTGACTATTGTTTCCTTCCATTGTACTATCAATTACAAGTGCACAATGGAACTGAAAATGAATGTGACCACATCAGAATGGACGCACCACTCTATTCTCCAGCTCCCTGTCCACACAGGGCAGCACCACTTTCCCTTTATCTGCCACATATGGAACAAATTTGTTGAACTGTACAGGTCAGGTCCAAGCTGCCAGCAGTTGACCAGTTGCTTAAAGATGGCACTGGTGTCTTGAATCCTGAATTTCCTTGTAGCAGAGTGTATTTTGTCCAAAAGGAATGGGAGAATGCGACGAGCTGGTCACCATAGTGCATAGTTAATGAAGCAAGTTTGAGATGAAAGTGTGAGAACACTTGCTGGGCCTAGTAGAGAGAAATTCTCCGTGACATTGCTAAAAATGACACCGCCGATTTCCAGTTAGATTCAGCTCTGAATCACGAAGGATGATACTATGTTTTGGAAGGTTTGTCTTCCATTCAGCATTCTAATCTCTGCTCCTGTTGCTACTTAAACACATATCTCAAGAATAAACTGCAGCAGCTAATACTTGAGACAAGGCCAGCACCTCACATGACTCTGCATCACTCATATCACCTGTCACAAGCACCAAGGCTCCAATCTATAAAACGCTCTCTTTTATGGCTTGAACAATGGGCGTGGATTGAGAGAGCCATTGCATACTGCTTCACTTCACTGCCTTCATAATTATCCTGAGATTTGATTTCTTGCAAGTTAGTGGACTTCCTGAGACGGTGCCCAACAACAGTCAAGTTCTTGAGTAGGTGTAGATATGGCTGTTGTCTCTCTACCAAGACCATCCAACCTAGCCCACACTTCTGTAAGCGACAGAACATCTGACAGATGACCAACTGAATCAAAAGCCCTTGAGGAATCAGGTACAGCAACACAAGTTACAGAGCCGTCTGATGACCCATGGCAAGGAGCCACAGGATCAATGAATTGATGTAACTGTAGGGGTGTAGCATACTGAGCAACCATATGTTGCATGGTGGTACAGATCTTGGGAAGCCTTCTTTCAACTTGAGTTTGGTGCTGCAGCAGTATTGTAATGAGGCTTCATTTCTCAACATGTAGACAATACGAAAGGTGATTGGCATAGTTCAATAGCTGCCAATACTGTGTTCCATTGTCACCTGGAATGTGTGTACTGTCCTGTGCAGTTAAGTATATGACAACATATGTAGTCTCTGGACACCTTGATAATGCTGTCTCTATTTACCTTTTTTGACTTCACATTCCTGTGGAGAATTTGAAGTAAAACTTCAAGGTACGGCTCATGACCACATTCATCTAACTACCATTCCTGAGCCTCTTCGGCTGGCTACTTCACTCTCTAGCAGCCTCGAAGCGAGGAGAACTCTTGCCATGCAGCCTGCATCAAGAGCTTGCAACATGGTGTCTTAATGTGGGGAGGCTGCTGCATTGCAGTTACCCCACAGTTCTGGGTGACCAGGAAACATTCCCACTGTTACCTCCTGCCAGAGGTATATTGGAAGAATTTGCAGATTGTGAATCAATGTGCTTGCCCACCCCACAAGTGGCCATCACATCCCGGGGTTGTCAGTTGAACCAGGAGCTATGTGCCTTCTGGTAGGGAGACTATCAGGAATCGATGAACAGCTCTGAGACAAAACATTCTCCCTCATTGGGGTGCAAAGCCTATCTAAAATTAGTTCATGTTTCTTTGAATATTAAGTGGCTTCAGGGCAATGCTGCTGTAAGAATAAGATTTACTGCAAACTTAGTTGGCAACAGAAGGGAAAATTCTGCCACTGGTAACATCTTTTCTGGGCATAAATTGCAGTCTGTCAAGCAGGTGTCCAACTAACAAGTTTTCCATACTGGTCCACAGGGGGAGCTCCTTAGTCATTTACTTGTTCTTTTTATAAACCTCCACATGCCTTTATGCATCCACTTTGTATATTTTTTTTCCCACTTATTAAGTATATTGTAAAAGTAGATTTGAATATTAAACAACTTCTCTATTTCATACCCTGAATGTTCTTTTGCTAATCTTAGCAAACGGGAGAGTATACACTTGTTACGTGTTTAATTATTATTTGGTCTATATGGATTGGCTCATACTTTGGTAAAATGCTGTAAATTAACAAAATAACCAAGCATTTCATACAAACATACCATACAGTCACTTCCTATTGTTTATGCAAGAAGAATTTATAGGTGAATAATGTCTTTTCATTTTAAATTGCAGCAAATGAAGACCCCAGAGAATCGGTTTCCAGGCCATAATGTGACACCACAGTACAGGATGCATTCTTACTACTCTGCAGCCTCATACCTGGGCCAAGGCCTGAGCACAGCTGCTTGTGTTCCTCAGTTGTTTACTCTGGAAGATGGTTCTTCTTTCTCAGATGTAAAATCCAATGGTAGGTAGTAGTTTTTTTTCCCCAGTTCTATTATTAGAGATGCAGTGATTTAAATAAGGCATGTTTTAATAAATCTGCTCAGCATACATTCCTTTCAAAGCTAACATCAACTTCAAAGTCATTTTTTCGAGTGGATGAATTACACGCTCATCCTGGTGAATAGAACTGGGCCATAGAACCTTTTTCCTTTCTTAATTGAATGTCACCGTCAGGCACTCCAGAGATCTCATATTGCAGAGGTGAAATACAGGATAAATTCTTCTCAACTCAGCCTAAGTCCTGTGAAGTGTACTCTCCACTGCACCAGTGTGACTTTTCCTGGTTCCCAAAATTTCCATAGTTATTGGTATTAAAATTATTTTAACCCACCTTCCTAGGTAACTTCAAACATTTTTATATCTTACTTTTAAACATTGAAAGCTCAGAAAGTATTGGAGCACTGCAGTTGCAATGCATGCGAATTGTAGAAATAGTTATTCAATTAATTTGCATCACAAAAGTTTAGGACATAATTAGCCAAGGAAGAACATCTATGATAAAATAAAAGCAGAAACAATAAGAAACTTATCATATTACTCTCTTCAAATCTGAAATTAAGTTTTTATATATAAACCCATAGTTAATGCTACAGATCTTAAAACGTCAAGAGAACACACTAAGTGCAAAATAAGTCACTCAGCATTTGAAAATGAAGTATGAATAAAAATTTGGAATGTCAATCAGAACTGAAAGTTTATTATCTTTGTTTAATTAAGTGATCTCTCTCAGCTAGTTCTTTATTTTAAAGCAGGTATTACTTATTAAACATGCCTTAAATGCACTCAAAGACTACACATGTGCAGTCCTTTGTTTTCAGAGGTTCACAACCCTCTTATTAAAATAACTTCTCCTTACCCCAACCTAAATGGTATCTCCCTTTTTTTTAAACTGTGCCCCAGTTCTAGATTCCCCAATCAGTGAAAGTATCTTGTCTCTTTAAGTATTTTATAGGTTTCAATGAGATCAACTCACATTTTTCAATTCTGTAGAGAATACAGGCCCAGTTTGCTCAATCTCTCTTCATTATCAACTCTGCCATCTTGGGAACAAGTCTAGTTAAACTTTTGTAGCACTCCCTCCACAGCGATATTATCCTTCCTGAGATAATGAGACCAAAACTGCACACAGTACTCAAGATGTTGTCTAACCAAGCTCTTTGACAATTGAGTAAAAAGTGAGGTCTGCAGATGTTGGAGATCAGAGCTGAAAATGAGTTGCTTGTTAAAGTGCAGCAGGTCAGGCAGCATCCAAGGAACAGGAAATTTGACGTTTCGGGCACAAGCCTGATGAAGGGCTTGTGCCCTAAACGTCGAATTTCCTGTTCCTTGGATGCTGCCTGACCTGCTGCGCTTTAACCAGCAACACATTTTCAGCTCTTGTACAATTGAGACAAGGCTTCACTATTCATGTACTCAAATCCTCCTGGAATAGAGGCTAACATTCTATGAAATAAAAAAAAAATGCTGGAAATCAGAACTACAAACAGCAATTGCTGGAAAAACACAGCAGATATGTCAGCATATGTAGACAGAGAGCAGAATAAATGTTTCAGCTCCAGTGACCCTTCACAACTGATTGTAGCTGGGCAAAGTTTGGTATGTATACTAAAGGGGGAGTGGGAGGAGGTGGGAGAAGTAAATGATAGGTTGGGATGGAGCCCAGCAAATGAGAACAACAGTTAGGCTAACAAAGGAATGGACAAGGGTCTTTCTGGAAGAATCAATAGCTGCTATTGGGCACCATTTGAAGCTAACAGTGGTTTGTATGTAGAGACCCATGACATCAAGGCCTAGTGTGTGGGAGTTGGGGTAAAGACGTGGGAGAATGAGCTCAAGCCCTAAGATTATTGAACTCAATATTGAATGCTGAAGACTGTAGAATCTCCAAATGGAAAATGAGATACTATTCCTGCAGCTTGTGCTGAGCTTCACTGTAGCACTGTAGTAAGCCTGAGACAGGATGCTGGCGGGGACCACAGTAGTGTGTTGAAATGGCAGGCATCTGGAAGTTCAGATTAATTTTTGTGGACAGAACGTAGATGTTTTGCAAAATGGTTGCTCAGTTTGTGTTTTGTCTCCCTAATATGGATGCGAGTATGTTGTGAGCAGCGAATACAGTAGACTAGACTGAGTGACGTGCAGCTAAATCACTGCTTCACCTGGAAGGTGTATCTGGGGCCTTGGATAGTGAAGAGGAAAGAAATAAAGAAAGGAGGAAGTGTTATATCTGTGATTGTGTGGGAAGTTGCTGTGTAGATATGGGCAAGTGTTGAGAGTGGAGGATGACTAGACCATGGTGTCCCAGAGGGAACAGTCTGTACAGAATGCTGATAAGGGTGGAGAAGTGAATATGTGTCTAGAGGTGGCTTCCCAGTTAGTGACTATTCATTATTCTGGGCAGATCTTTACCCATTCCTTTTTCCGTCTAACCATTGTGCTCCCTCTCTGGGCTTCATCTGCACCTATCATTTGCTTCTCCTCCCCCCCACACCCCCCAACCACTACCACCACCACACTCTTCAGTAATCTTTTCCTAGCTACAATCAATTCTGAAGAAGAGTCACTGGACCTGAAACGTTAACTCTGTTTTCTCTTTACAGATACTGAGTTTTTCCAGCAATTTCAGGTTATTCTTCCAACATGACTTTAGCCTTCTTGATAGCTTGCTGCACCTGCTTTTAGCCTCCAGTGGCTTCTGACAGGGAGACCTAGGTTCCTTTGTACATCTACACTCTCCAGCCTCTTAACTATTTAAGAAATTCTCTGAACATAATTTTCCACAAATGTTCTTTCGGTCTGCCATGTTCTTGCCCATTCACGAAGCTTGTCCAAATCTTCTGTTGTATTGTTTTAGGGCCAACATTATTAAAAATTGTTGCTAAGGATTAAAAAAAAGTTTTCCTGACTTTTGCTCCTTGTTTTTTTCCTTAGTTTCCCTTTAACTACACGATTTGCATCCATACTATTGTCAGTTCATGAATGTGCTCTCACTCTGACCATTAGCACCACTGCCCTTTTTTAAAGCCTCAGTTATAGACTTTGTGGATGAATTCTGTTGAACCATGACTGTCCTAATGTGAGGGTCACAAGTTGTCCAACTGGAATTCCTCTGGAATAAAAAAACAAAATGTAATGGATAAACTCCTTTATAACTTGCTTCATTTGGATGATTTTGAATTGCCACAGTAGGCAACTTGTAGTCCATGCTTTTTTGGTATGTTTTCCGTACTACTAGAAGAATTCGTCTTCACAGCAAACATGAGGGAGAAAATAAGATTAGTTGTGAAGATACATAAAGTGAATGTATGCTGTTGAAAGTAAATCAGCCTACTGAGTGAAAGGTGTTTTGTAAGGAGACTGAAAAACAGGGAAGGAAATAGTACTTTATCCTTGATTCTTCAGTGACATGTTCAAAGATAAAATTCTTCATCACTGCAGAACAGGTTCTAATGAGTGGGATGCTGATGCAGGTCTGTGTGTTAGGTGTCCTTTCCAAATCCTTATGGTCTCTCATTGAGTGATTGCCAGTTGAACTAAACTATGCCAATATTTTGGGCTTGACTTTCTAAAATACTTGGTAAAAACAATGATTGCAGATGCTAGAAACCAGATTTTGGATTAATGGTGCTGGCAGAGCACAGCAGATCAGGCAGCATCCGAGGAGCAGCAAAATCGACGTTTCGGGCAAAAGCCCTTCATCAGGAATAAAGGCAGAGAGCCTGAAGCGTGGAGAGATAGGTAGAGGAGGGTGGGGATGGGGGGAAAGTAACATGGAGTAAAATAGGTGAGTGGGGGAGTGAATGATAGGTCAGGGAGGAGGGTGGGGTGGATAGGTGGAAAAGAAGATAGGCAGTTAGGACAAGTCATGGGGACAGTGCTGAGCTGGAAGTTTGGAACTAGGGTGAGGTGGGGCAAGGGGAAACGAGGAAACTGTTGAAGTCCACATTGATGCCCTGGGGTTGAAGTGTTTCGAGGCGGAAGATGAGGCGTTCTTCCTCCAGGTGTCTGGTGGTAAGGGAGCAGCGGTGAAGGAGGCCCAGGACCTCCACATCCTCGGCTGAGTGAGAGGGGGAGTTGAAATGTTGGGCCACAGGGCGGTTTGGTTGATTGGTGCAGGTGTCCCAGAGATGTTCCCTAAAGCGCTCTGCTAGCAGGCATCCAGTCTCCCCAATGTAGAGGAGATCGCATCGGCAGCAACGGATACAATAAATGATATTGGTGAATGTGCAGGTAAAACTTTGATGGATGTGGAAGGCTCCTTTAGGGTCTTGGATGGAGGTGAGGGAGGAGGTGTGGGCGCAGGTTTTGCAGTTCCTGCGGTAGCAGGGGAAGGTGCCAGGATGGGTATGTGGGTTGTAGGGGGGCGTGGACCTGATCAGGTAGTCACGGAGGGAGCGGTCTTTGCAGAAGGCGGAAAGGGGTGGGAAGGGAAATATATTCCTGGTGGTGGGGTCTTTTTGGAGGTGGCGGAAATGTCGGCGGATGATTTGGTTTATACGAAGGTTGGTAGGGTGGAAGGTGAGCACCAGGGGCGTTCTGTCCTTGTTACGGTTGGAGGGATGGGGTCTGAGGGTGGGGTGCGGGATGTGGGCGAGATGCGTTGGAGGGCATCTTTAACCACGTGGGAAGGGAAATTGCGGTCTCTAAAGAAGGAGGCCATCTGGTGTGTTCTGTGGTGGAACTGGTCCTCCTGGGAGCAGATACGGCAGAGGCGGGGGAATTGGGAATACGGGATAGCATTTTTGCAAGAGTTAGGGTGGGAAGAGGTGTAATCCAGGTAGCTGTGGGAGTCGGTGGGTTTGTAAAAAATGTCAGTATCAAGTCGGTCGACATTAATGGAGATGGAGAGGTCCAGAAAGGGGAGGGAGGTGTCAGAGATGGTCCAGGTAAATTTAAGGTCAGGGTGGAATGTGTTGGTGAAGTTGATGAATTGCTCAAACTCCTCATGGGAGCATGAGGTGACGCCAATGCAGTCATCAATGTAGCAAAGGAACAGGTAAGGAGTGGTGCTGGTGTAATTACAGAAGATCGACTGTTCTATGTAGCCAACAAAGAGACAGGCATTGCTGGGGCCCATATGGGTACCCATGGCTACCCCTTTGGTCTGGAGGAAGTGGGAGGATTCGAAGGAGAAATTGTTAAGGGTGAGGACCAGTTTGGCCAAACGAATGAGAGTGTCGGTGGAAGGGTACTGTTGGGGACGTCGGGAGAGGAGAAAACGGATGCCTTGGAGGCCCTGGTCATGGCGGATGGAGGTGTAGAGGGATTGGATATCCATGGTAAAGATGAGGCGTTGGAGGCCGGGGAAATGGAAGTCTTGGAGGAGGTGGAGGGTGTGGGTGGTGTCTCCAACGTATGTGGGGAGTTCCTGGACTAGAGGGGATAGGACAGTGTTGAGGTAGATAGAGATGAGTTCAGTGGGGCAGGACCATGCTGAGACAATGGGTCGGCCAGGGTGGTCAAGCTTGTGGATCTTGTTCCCGGAATATGAGGTTGGAAATCTGTGGTTGGGAGATCTCCTGAGGTGATGAGGTTCTGTATAGTCTGGGAGATGATGGTTTGGTGATGGGGAGTGGGGTCATGGTCGAGGGGGCGGTAGGAGGAGGTGTCCTCGAGTTTGCGTTTGGCTTCGGCGGTGTAGAGGTCAGTGTGCCAGACTGCCACTGTGGCCCCTTTATCTGTTGGCTTGATGGTGAGGTTGGGATTGGAGCAGAGGTATTGGAGGGCTGCGCGTTGTGAGGGTGAGAGGTTGGAGGTGGGGAGGGGTGTAGTTGACGGGTTGAGGCGGTTAATGTCCCGGCGGCAGTTGGAAATGAAGAGGTCGAGGGCGGGTAATAGGCCAGCGTGGGGTGTTCAGGTGGATGCAGTGTGTTGGAGATGGGTGAAGGGGTCCTCGGAAGGTGGGCGGGAGTCCTGATTGTGAAAGTAAGCACGGAGGCGGGAGAAGAAGTGTACGTCACGGCGTGTATTAAATTAATTGATGCGTGGACAGAGGGGGATGAAGGCGAGTCCTTTGCTGAGGACTGATCTAAAAAAGTTTCTAAAAAACTTGTTATAATTATAGTGAGCAGAGGAAAACGTTACCATTTGACCTAATGGAAGATTAGTTAACTAAGTTTTGGAGACTTAGTACTGCAACAACGTTTTTTTCTGAAATTATTTTGCTGCCCTTGAATTTGATGCAATAAGTCCATGCTCAGAGATTTAAAAAAGTATTATCTTTTACAAATATGTTTATCATTCCAGTACATTTTCAAGAGTCATTTTGTCAGCTTCTGTTTCTCATTGCTATTCAATATCTTTTCCTGGAAGGTACATAGATATCTGCAGATACATGTACAAAGGTTGGGTTAAATTTGTGATGGTATTCACAGAAAAATAGTTTAGCAGCACCCATTGTCTCAAACTCTGATGAGGAATTAGACCATTGGCTAAGGTTTCAGAGAGATGTCAGTATCTTTTCAACTAACTTCCAACATGAGACAGAGTTTTCAGGAAGAAATTAAACAGGTTGAGGATGAGTAAGAATTGATTGCGAAGTGAGATTGCTAAGTTTCTCTTCCAGACACTCCCTCCTGCTTTAAAAAATTGTCTTCAGTAAAATTCCTTCAGTTCTTAAAGAAAATATTATTGCTGCTACATATGTCCTCAAGTACCATATTTGCCATTCCTATGTCATTGGAAAAAAACATGGTCACCTGCAGCTGTTTGTGTGTCTTCAGCCTCCAGTGTTGCTAAGGGCCTAGGAAGAGGATGTAAATTTTAACTAGCTGGCTTTGGCAATGTCTTTGTGGAGTGATTGACTGTATTAACAGAACTGCCATTCAGCATTTTGGATCATTTAAAATAAAACATTAATTGCTGGGAGATGACCATGTCATATCCCGACAGCTAGTTGTCTCCAGTCTTTGCTAGGGTACTTGTATCTGTCCCTGCTTTGTCAGCACCTGCCGAAGAAACTTAAATTCACCTGACTCTCAGGATAGTCAAAGAACAAAGGGCAGGTATGAAATGAAGTTCACTGCGCAATGAACTTTAGCCTGCTAGATGTTACATCATTATACATTAATTGACAGCAGGACAAAGTAAACGTCACCAGCAAGATCAGCAGACACCAGTACTGTTCACAAAGAAATGTAAAACAATTGAAAACAATCACAAAAACTAATTGTGGAAGACATGGATTTGTGTGAAAGAAAGGAAGATTTTAATACTATTATATAGGTTCCCTTTAATCATGTTTCTAATTTGATTTAATTCATTTATTTAAAGATGCATGCATATTAAAGAAAAGCTTTACTCTTAGCACTTAGAGTCTCCTGTCTCGTGTAATGCACTGGAAGGTGGAAGCACAATAGTTGAGCACACTATTGTTTCATTTCATTTTGAATCAACCCACGCTGATGGGATAAAGATCTCTGCTCTCTGCTGTCTGTAAGGATCCCCATGTGGAATGAATCTAGATAGCCTCAATACTGTTCCTAATAGCTATGGACACATAACATAAAACTGCACTTAATTTGACACCAATTGGCAACCTTACAACCTTGCTTATATTCAAAACATTGACTCGCCTGTTCCTTGGATGCTGCCTGACCTGCTGTGCTTTTACAGCTCCACATGTTTTGACTCTGATCTCCAGCATCTGCAGTCCTCACTTTCTCCTAATCTTTCTTAGAGAAACTAGTAAATGAGAAATGAAAGTATTGCACTGATGCAGTAGGGAGTACTCACCTGAGGTTAGGACTGAGGCTTGTGGTTGGAGCAGAGTAAAGGGAGCTTTACTGTGCGGCTGTTGTTGCTGTGCCTGACCTGGGAGTTCTTTATGCTGACACTGGGTGGCTGAAAAGAAAATATTTTCAATTCCGCATTCCCCCCCCAACCCAAGAACAAACATTTCATGATGACTAAAATTCATTTTATAAAATCCACAGTGATTAAAACTGATGTTCACATCAATATACCAAGCTCAGATCCTCTCTGATGATACTGTTGACAACATCTAGAAGTCCTGGTCACCCTTCAGGAATGCCATTCAAATGTAAGCTGCTGAGTGCCTCTAGAGACAGGAACCTCTGAGTCCCTGAAGGTAAAGCTTCTTGTTAGGGTTCTTGTCACGTTTTCTCTTCTAAAAGTGCTCAATTATCACCGTTGATAGAAATATAATGTTCCAGTACTTCAGTAAAGGAATGGAAACATTATGTTGGCAGTACTATATGAGCCGTACAAACACTGTTTAGTTTGCTTACCAGATTCGCCAAAGGAATACGAGTGTGAGGACTTCTCTGCCTGAAACTGTTTCATCACCAGAGGTAATGTCAGGGGCTACATAACAAATAAAATATTCTTCTATCTGTTTTGTGTAGTGAACATTTTGTGTTCATCCCTTTTTTTTGCTGTTTTTTATGAACCAGACTTATAGGATTTATCTAAATCAGTTCAGAATGCTAGATGAATTTCTCAAGAAGGTAATTGTATGCATGATTTCTGCACAAAGTTTGGAAAGATGGAAAAATGAGGCTAAATGAAGAAAGTTGTCTCAATTCATCTCAAGTTTGGAAACCCCTCTAGTTCTGGGAGGGGAGAGATTGTGATTTCCTATTTCCTAACTGATATAGCAGCAATATACCTAGAGTAACTGTAGTGGAATGCACGTAGCAAGTACATCTGGTCCCCTCTTCGAGCTCCCTCGATCCTTCTCATTCAGCCAAGTGGTGAGATGAAGATTAACTAGTAATTTGTGTAACATTTGGGCAGCGAACAACTTCTTAACACTGTTTATTATTCAAAGTTAGGGAGAAGATTTGTAGCTCGGGTGCTCGTTGTTGTGGTTCTGTTCGCCGAGCTGGGAATTCATGTTGCAGACATTTCGTCCCCTGTCTAGGTGACATCCTCAGTGCTTGGGAGCCTCCTGTGAAGTGCTTCTATGATGTTTCCTCTGGCATTTATAATGATTTGTACTTGCCGCTTCCAGTTGTCATAGGACTACATAGCACTACATAGGACAAACAGGAAGACAGCTAATGGTCTGCATCCATTTACACCAACTAGCCATGAAACGACATGACCAGGTATCCTTAGTAACCACACACTTAAATGACAAGCAACATGAGTTCAACTGGGACAACCCTACTATTATAGGACAAGCCAAACAGAGAACAGCCAGGGCATTCCTAGAGGCATGGCACTCATCCACAGATTCAATCAATAAGCACATCGACCTGGACCCAATATACCGGCCACTGCAGCGGACAGCTGGAACTGACAACCGGAAGCGGCAGGTACAAACCACTATAAATGCCAGAGGAAACATCACAGAAGCGCTTCACAGGAGGCTCCCAAGCACTGAGGATGTCACCTAGACGGGACGAAACGTCTGCAACACAAATTCACAGCTCGGCGAACAGAACCACAACAGCACTGTTTATTATATTGGAAGAAAAACCGAGTCAAAAGGAAAGTGCTTTAGAATTATAGGAAACAGATTGGATCAAAATTTGTTTTGTTATTTTGACAATCTTTGTAACATTGTTAACAATTATATTTACATTTCACAAAGATATGCGTTAGCAAATCTTACAGCATGTAGCATGAATTGGGAGATTAAAAAGCTGGAAACTAAAGCCTGCTGGGCTGTTGTGACAGTTAATGTTACACCTCAGTGTCTTTGTATATGACATGAAGAGTTATTTACTGACACATTCCTGACTCTGACTTTAAATCTGTTTTCCAAGTACAGCTTTTCCCAACTCTGGTCCTTGTTCAACCAGTTTATAATCTGTATGAGTAGAACAGTTGTTGGTGCACTTATGGGATCAAGTATTGCAAATATATGAATGAAGAGGTGACTGCAGCAAACGTCGGCATTCAAGTTAATGCTGTAGTGATACGTCAATGTACTTTATCAACTGAACAAAAAATGCATTTGGTACATTATCTACAGATTTTCTGCAGGTAAGTATGACACGTTTTTAGGTTGTTATTTGAGGAAGGTTAAACATTTCCATGGAAGCATAAACTAAGCTTTTCTCACTGAGTTGCCATTGTACTTTGCATCTGCAATCATACTTTCTGCTTTCCTTTTACTGAATCATTCAGTGCCAATCAATTTAAAGAAGGACAAACATTGTTACTTACCTGAATATGTTATTGATAATCTATTCAAGGTGACCTATGTTTCAGCTTACTGTTATTTTTCTCAATGGACTATAAGAAATAAAAAAGTTATTCACTCAGATCACTGTGCTCTGTAGATAAATATGCCTGAATAAATGTTCAAAATCTGTTTATATCTGACCATTCTGATCTCTTCTTCTTGTAATATTTAGACAGTATCAGTATTTCCATTTAGAATTTTTTAAATCACCATTTTTAAGGTGATTGGAGGAAGGTTTAGGGGAGCTGTCAGAGGTCAGTTCTTTACACAGAGAGTGGTGAGTGCGTGGAATGCACAGCCAGCGGTGGTAGTAGAGTCAGAAATGTATTAGGGACATTTAAATAACTCTTGGAGAGGTGCATTGATTGATGTAAAATGAAGGATATGTAGGTTAGTTTGATCTTAGATGAGGCTAAAAGGTCAGCACACTATCAAGGGCTGAAGGTCCTGTACTGTGCTGTACTGTTCTATGTTCTTAATATGCAGTAAATCTTACACAGTGGTACAAAGATTTTTACTTACACTGCTAAAACAATTTGTGTCACAAATTTCATAATGTACCAGAACTGACCAGGAGAAAATGTTCTGGTGAATTTCTGCAGTGCCTTTTGTAGATAAGAAGCTACTCCACTGCTACGAGCCTTGATGTGGAGGGAATAAGTGTTTTTAGAGGTGATGCCAGTCAAGCATTCTGGATGCTGACAGGCTTTCTGAGTGTTGTTGGAGCTACCCTCATCCAGGTAAGGGGAGTATTCCATCACTTTCCTGACATGTGCCTTGTAGATAGTGGACAGGCCTTGAGGAGTTCAGAGGTGGGTTAATTGCTGTAGCATTCTTAGCCTATTACCTGTTCTAGTAATCACATTATCAATATGGCTGGTCCAATTCAGTTTCTGATTAGTAGTAACCCCAAGTTAGAGAGAAATTCAGTGATGGTAATCTCATTGACTGTGAATGGGGATGGTTAGATTTTCTTGGAGATGGTCATTGCCTGGCACATGTTGCTTGCCATTTGCTGCATCACACCTAGATATTGTCCAAGTCTAGCTGCATTTGGACATGCACTGCTTCAAAATCTGAGGAGTTGCAAATTGTGCAGTCATCATCTAACATAGGGTCATAGAGATGTAAAGCACGAAAACAGACCCTTGGATCCAACTTGTCCATGCTGACCAGATATCCTAAATAAATTTAGACCCATTTGCCAGCAACCCTTCCTATTCATATACCCATCCAGATGCCTTTTAAATGTTGTAATTGTACTAGCCTCCACCACTTCCTCTGGCAGCTCATTCCATATACGCACCACCCTCTGTGAAAAAGTTGCCCCTTAGGTCCCTTTTAAATCTTTCCCCTCTCACCAGAAACCAATGCCCTCTAGTTTTGGACTCCCCCACCTCAGCGAAAAGACTTTGTTTATCCTAGCCATGCCGCTCATGATTTTATGAACCTCTGGAAAGTCACCCTTCAGCCTCCAGAGAAAACAGCTCCGGCATATTCAGCTTCCTGGATAGCTCAAACCCTCAAACATCATTGTAAGTCGTTTATGAACTCTTTCCAGTTTCACAACATCATTTCTTTAGCAGAGAGACCAGAATTGAATGCAGTATTCCAAGAGTAGCCTAACCAATGTCCCCTAGAGTTGCAATTTGATCTCCGAACTCTTATACCCAATGCACTGACAAAGCATGCCAAACACCTTCTTTACTATCCTGTCTACCTGCAACTTGACTTTCAAGGAGCTATGAACCTGCATTCCAAGGTCTCTTTGTTCAGCAATACACCCCAGACCTTACCATTAAGTGTATGAGTCCTGGTAAGGTTGGCTTTTCCAAAATGCAGCACCTCACATTTATCTAAATTAAACCCCATCTGCTATTCCTCATCCCATTGACCCATCTGATCAAGATCCTGTTATAATCCAAGGTAATCTTCTTCACTGTCTACTTCACCTTCAATTTTGGTGTAATCTGCAAACTTACTAACCATGCCTCCTATGTTCACACCCAAATCATTTATATAAGTGATACCAGCACCGATCCTTGTCACAAGCCTCCAGTCTGAAAAACAACCCTCCACCACCACCCTCTGTCTTCTACCTTTGAGCCAGTTCTGTATCCAAATAGATAGTTTTCCCCATAAATCATGTGATTGAACCTTGCTAATCAGACTACCATGCAGAACCGAGTTGAACATCTTTAGTGAGGTCCAGATAGATCACGTCCAGTGATCTTCCCTCATCAATCCTCTTTTGTTACTCTTTCGAAAAACTCAGTTTAGTGAGATGATTTCCCATGCGCAAAGCCATATTGACTATCCCTAATCAGTCCTTGTCTTTCCAAGTATGTGTAAACCCTGTCCCTCAGGATTCCCTCTAACTACTTGCCCATCACTGATATCATGCTCATCAGTCTGTAGTTCCCTGGCTTTTCCTTACTGCCTTTCTTAAATAGTGGCACCACGTTAGCCAACCTTGAGTCTTCTAGCACCTCACCTCAGGCCATCATGAGGGAGCCATCCATCATTTTCCTAGCTTCCCACAGAATTCTAGGTTACACCTGATCATGTCCTGAGGTTCTATCCACCTTTATGCGTTTTCAGCCATCCAGCACCTTCTCCTCTGTAATCCCTATTTCTGACCTTATGGTGGAGAGAAGGTCATTGATTTAAGCAGCTGAAGATGGTTGAGCCGAGGACACTGCACTGAGGAACTCCTGCGGCGATGTCCCGGATCTGAAATAACTTACCTCCAATAGCCACAATCCAAACCTTTGTGCCAGGTATGACTCCAACCAACAGAGAGCTTCCCCCATTGCAGTGATTATAATGATATCAGCCAGCTAGAAAATGAGCTCCTTGATTAGGGCTGTTAATCTGGTCCAATCAGGGAGTACTGGCTAACATATAAAAAAGCTGAGTGTATTTTGATTAAATCCCTGCCCTCCCTTCACTGTTTGATCACACAGCATTGCCCTTTGATGTGAAGGACACTGCTTGTCACTGGCCACCCAGGTATTTTCCTGTCTTCCTGGTGGTGGAAATTTGAATAAAGATTCATACATCTTGTGTCTCTCACTGTGTTTCTCACTGTGTCTCACACCTGCACACACACAACATGGGTGTTGGGGAAAAAATAAGCACAAAAAGAAGCTGAGTATTTTGATTTGATCCCTGGCCACCCCTTCACTGTTTGATCACTCAGCATTGCCCTTTGGTGTGAAAGGCACTGCTTGTCACTGGCCACTCAGGTGTTTCCTTTCTTCCTGGTGGTGGAAATTTGAATAAAGATTCGTGCACCTTGTGTCTTTCACTGTGTAAAAAAAAATTTTTTTAAAAAGCTGAATGTGCCCTTTGAGAAGGGCATTGCCTGTCACAGGCCACTCGGGTGTTTCTTTTCTTCCTGGTGGTGATTTACACACTTACTGTTTTTCACTGTGTCCAACACCTGCACTCAAAAAGAAAATAAAAATAAACAGGATTGCCAGAGCTTCTGTTCACTCTGAAAGCCAGCTCTAAGGGAGCTAGATCAGTGTGAGTGAAAGACTGTTTACTTTTCTGTATAGGAGAGGGGAGAGAAGAGGAACTCCTGAACAGCCTGGAACCACCCAGTCAGCGTATCTTATTTAGTGCTGTTGGTGTGTTCCTGCTGAGGAGGAGTTTATTTTGAATCATTGTGTTTTTTTGAAAAAAAAAGGGCTGACTGCTCAGGACCTCTGGAGGAAGTCAAGATGAACTGTCACTGGGCATTTCTGATTGACGATTGTTGCAGATGTTTCATCCTTGTCTTTTGCACTAATGCTTGTGTTCCACTGTTGTTTAGACTGGGCGTATTTGTATACTGGTACATTTCCCCATCTCTAGTGAGTTGTTTAATTGTCCATCCCCACCCACAACTCGTTGGGGCAGGACTGCAGGCTTAGATCTCATCCACTGGTTGTGGAATAACTTAGCCCTATGTATCATTTGCTGCTTATGCTGTTTGGCATGCAAGTAGCTCTGTTTTGTAGCTTCATAAGGTGTGTACCTCATTTTTAGGTGTGCCTGATGGTAATCCTGGCATGTCTTTGTACTTTGAACTAATGTTCATCCTTTGGTTTAATAATAATGGTAGAGTGAGGGATATGTCAAGCCATGGGGTTGCAGATTGTGTTGGAGTACAGTGATGCTGCTGATGGCCCACAGTCTTGAGTTGCTAGATCTGTTCGAACTCTGTCCTATTTAGCACAGTGATAACTGTGACAACATGACCGAGGACATCCTCAATGTGAGGACTCTGCAAAGACTGTGCAGTGATCACTTCTGTCAGTGCTGTGATGGACAGATGAATCTATGGCAGGCAATTGATGAGGATGAGATCAATTATAAATTTTTCTGTTGTTGGTTCTCTCACAAAATGTGGCAGACCTGGAACGAAAAGAACAAATGAAGAACAAAGAACAAAAAAGCACAGAAACAGGCCCTTCGGCCCTCCAAGATTATGCTGACACATTTTGCCCTTCCATACTAAAACTGTCTACGCTTAGTCTTCACTCTGTATCCCCCTATTCCCTTCCTATTCATTTATCCACCCAGGTGCTGCTTGAATGCTGCTATTGTGTCTGCTTTCACCATCTCCTCTGGCAATGCGTTCCAGACACCCACCATCCTTTGGGTGAAGAACTTGCCTCATACATCTCTTTTAAACTTCCCCCTTTGCACCTTAAATCTGTATTCCCTAGTAATTGACCCCTCCACCCTGGGAAAAAGCCGCATACTTTCCACTCTATGCATACCATTCACAATCTTTTAAACTTGTGCAATCTTATAACCTTCTGCATTCCAGTGAAAAAAACCCAATCCAACCTTTCTTCATAGCTAAAATTCCCCATACCAGGCAACGTCCTAGTAAATCTTTTCTGTGCCCTCTCCAAAGCATCTACATTTCTCTGGTAATGTGGTGATCAGAACTGTATGCAATATTATGAGTGTGGCCGAACTGAAGTTCTATAAAGCTGCAGCATAACTTGTCTATCCTTATACTCAGTGCCCCTTCCAATGAGGGCAAGCATGCCATAAGCTTTTTAAATACCTTATCTACATGCACTTCCACTTTCAGTGATTTGTGGACCTGCACACCCAAATCCTCCACATATCAATGCTCCTGCCATTCACTGTATAATTTCCATCTGTACTTGACCTTCCAAAGTGTACCACCTCACATTTGTCAGGATTAAACTCCATCTGCCATTTTTCTGCCCATGCCTCCAACTGATCTATATCCTGATCTGTATCCTCTGACAATCCTCCTTACAACCCACAACACCACCAATCTTTGTATTGTCTAAAACTTACTAATTAGACTAGCCAAGTTTTCCTTCAAATCATTTACGTAAATCACAAATAGCAGAGATCTCAGCACTGATCTCAGCTCTCAACTAGTCACAATCCTCCATTCCGAAAAAAAAACATTACCCTTTGTCTCCTATGATTAAACCAGTTCTATAGCCACCTTGCCAGTTCACCCTGTTAGGGAATTTTAAGGATTGTTCAGTTTTTCACCTTCATGGGCAAACAGAGGAAGAAGATGCAGAAGACCAGCCTCTCTGACTGCTCCCAGTGAATCCCATTTTGCATGCTTTTTTCTCAACCTAGACAAGGCAGACTTCATCACTTCACCCTTGCTGTCAGTTTGCCATGTGGGACCTTGTCAAAGGCTTTACTGAAGTCCTTGTAGACACCATCAAATGCTTTTCCGTCATCAATCATCTTCCTCACTTTCTCAAAAGACTCTATTAAATTTCTGAGCTACGACTCCCCCGCACAAAACCATGCTGTTTAGCGCTAATAGGTACATTTGCTTCTAAATGCATATAGATCTTGTCCCTGAGAATCTTTTCCAATAATTTCCCTACCACTGATATGAGGCTAGCAGACTTGTAATTTCTAGAATTATCCCTGCTACCCTTGTTAAACAATGGGACAACATTGGCAATTCTCAAGTTCTCTGAAATCCTACCTGTGGTTCAACCTGGTCTAACAGCTTTGTCCTGTAGGACCTGACCACCACAGTTGGTGCTGGACATTGAATTCCCACATCCAGAGTACATTCTGCACCCTTGCAACCCTCAGTGTTTCCTCCAAGTGGCATACAATATGGACAAATAGTGAATCATCATTCGTGAGGTTTGGTATGAGGAGGGTGCACCCTTGTCCATGTTTGACCTGATAACTGTGAAGCTACATGTTGTCTAGAGTTAATGTTGACAATACCCAGGGCAATCCCTCCTGATTGTATAGTGCTGCACTGCTATCTCTGATACACAATAAAAAAGATTAATGTAGATCTTTATCACAATGAAAGACAAAGGACAGCTATACAGACCCTGTGTTTTGTATTGCTTTTGAACACTGAACATCAGAAAGGTAAAAGAAATGAGACAGGTTATGTAACCTTGTTTGCTATTGCCTTAAATGTTGAAGGTTTTGCAGTGATCCAATAAGGCACTTAAAATGTTACACAAACTTGATGGATTATATGCGCAGGTAAATTATTTCAACAATTTTAAAAAAATTGATTTGCACTTGGCAGGGAGATTATAAAACAAAAATTTGATGCACAACCACATGAGCAGATGTTTAGACATGGCAAAAAAACATGATTAAAGAGATAGATTTTTAGCACCTTAAATGAAGAGATAGAATTTGAGAGGCAGAGAAATTTTGTTTTGGAAAATCGTTGAAGTTAGGTCCTAGACAACCGAGGCTTGGTTGTCCGTGGTGGGGGAAATCAAAATCAAAGATGTAAAAGAGATCAGAATTAGAAGAGTATATAGATACCTAAGAGTTGTAAGACTAAAAGGTTTGCTTACATAAGGAGAGAAGGGTGAGGCTGTGAGGGAATTTTAAGGATTATGCACTTTTCTGCCTTCATGGGCAAACAGAGGAAGAAGATGCAGAGGACAAGTCTCTCTGACTGCTCCCAGTGAATCCCATTTTGCATGCTTTATTTTCAACTGAGATAAGGCAGAGCCCATGTGCCATCAACATTATTATCCAATCCCTTTGAGAAACTAGTTTGAATAAATTGCAAAATTTGAGCTGCTTTTGCATTTGAATTGTGCCTTTGTGAAGCACATTTTCTTTATTAAATGTTTTTATATAGTTGCATATATGTTTTATATATTTTTGATCTGTGCGGAATAGTATTTATGATTTCCACTGTAGGGATTCTAAAAGAATAAAGCAGGCTTCATAGTTCAGTGTTAGACTTAGAAAAGAGGCTCTACATGTTCAGCACTAGGCTAAGAGAGCAGTGAAGTCTTCATTTATCAATGTTGTGGAGGGTGAAGTGAAAACATCAATATATTTAATCTGTCAAATATCCGACACCTTGATATATTGAGCTATCTAAATATTAGAGCTTTGATAGGATGAATTGTTGTTTAATATTGAATTCACATTACTGAAAAATAACCAGATGGTATACACTTTGTAAGAAAAACTTGTTATTCTAAGATTAACAGAGTAAATTGGTCCAACATGTTTTAAAAATGTATAAAACACTGCAATAACAGCATATTGGAACTAGGTTTTACATTTATACATTAAAACAGTTGGGGCAATAGTATCAGAAATGCACTCACTGAAAGGATGTAAGTCATTGTAGCACTTCGTGAAGGTGTGTTATGGTTGTGATTTTCACCACAGCGGATATTATCTCCAATGCAAGGGAAATGTTGGAAAAAGTCAGGAATCGCAAGTCCTGATCCTGAACTCAGCATTTCCTGTTTTTCTGAGTGTGGGATTGGAAGTAATCTATAGTTTGCACATGTTTAATTCCAGGAGACAGTTGACTATTTAATTAACTAGTTGCCTCCATTAAAATCAGATTTTAGAATCCTTGCTGTCTGAAACCTGGATTATGGAGAATAGAACCAGATAAGAGCTATTCCGTTTTCACTGTATTTCTTTTGGGTATCCATGGGACTTCTTTGAAGGTTATACATGGTCCAGGAACACTTTGGGGGTGGGGCCAGGGCTCTTTTGTTTTAGAAGAAGTTGGTGCTGGAGTAACACTTTGGGTGGAGGTCACAGATCCTTTGGCGAGGAGATGTCAGCTTTTTAGCAATGGAGAAGATTGTGGTTGGAACTGTCCAACCTATGAATAGGCCAAGCAGTTAAACTGGTGTCAAGAAATTTCAACAAGAGTCAACATTTATTTTATGATTGACAGAGCTTTACTCAAACTGAGCTGCAATATGAAACTTGAATAATAGACTAAAATTTGTTTTCCTGTATGCACAAATATTTGTGGATACTCAATTAGATGGCAAGGTAAGTAAAAGGGAAAGGTTGAAGGCTGGAACTGGGCACTAAATTGGCATAGATGTATGAGAGGCCATAGAGGATGAAGAGCAGGATCTAGGTTACTTGGATTGGCCTGAGAATTATTCAAGGATGTGCGTGAATGAGATGGTTATGTTTTATCATTCTTCCCTTGTTGGAGAAGGAAAATACCCTCTTGAATCCTATCCTGAGGACCTTTGGTGGAAGTAAGGCACCATTTAGCATTGTAAAAATACATGCTTGTGCATGAAAAGTGCATAACCTCTTTGACCCTGGCAAAGTTATCAAGAAAATATCTGAACAAGGTTAAATAAAAGATTTTTGTATTTCAGATAATTATGTTAGGATTTGTGTTGCCTGACTGATCTCCCAAACTGTCAATTCACAGTGGGTTGCATATCACTTAAGCATTTTGATAATTAGCTTAATGAATGGAAGTACTTGTAGACATAAGGGATTAAGCACTTAAGGGTAAAGCACTCAAGCAAAATGTTTGTTTTCATGAGTGAATAATTAAAGGAATTTCAATATATTGACCTTTTCTGTTATCAATGAGAGCTTTTTTCAGTCATGGCATCATCAGTTGATATTTCCTGCAAGCCTTCTGGTTGAATATGGTGGTGGATAGGAGATTTCTGAGTTGATGTTGGGGCTTGAAGAGCCATGGGTTTTATTGGAGATAGGCACAGGAGATAAGAGTGACTGGTACAAGGAATTGAGGGTCTGTCAGAGATGGTTAGATGGGCATAGGATGATGCAGGGGCTATAAAAGGCCTTTGGGATGAGCTAATAAGCATGTTAGTAGCACAGACATATGAGGAGCCATAAGGGTGGGTAAAATAGATAGGTGCCATTGCTGGTGTGTGTGAGGTAATGGGGAGTAAGCAGGAGGGATGTTTTAAATCTTTATTTTTAAACTTTGACCATAGTGCTGAAGGGCTGATGCAGAATTTCCATCCAGTCCAGCTCAGAGGCAGTCTTTCAGGTTCTTCCTGGGTCACATTGTCCGACTCCCATTCCAGGCTATCCTTAGGATGAAAATGAGAAATGTGGGTGGCCATTTTAAAAGTCACATTTGCACAGTTAAAATTTCTGCTACTGCCTCCTCACATTCAACTTGAGAACTAAAGTTGGGACCCATGTGTTTATCCAGTTTTCTTCTTTGCTAGATTACCTCTTCTGGTAGTAACTCTTAACTGCCCTATGAAATAGCTTTACAAGTTACTCAGGTCAAGAGCCAATAATACCCACATCCCCATTAAAGAATAGAGTTCCAGTATCAAGTACTTTCTTGATCATGAAGTTACTTCTCAATTCTCTCTTGGACTTAATAGTTACATATATTATGTTGGGTAATATATGTACCTAACATGACTATTGGAGAAGAAAGGTGAATTAGAGACAAATCAGATCTGCAAACGAAATAAATCAAAACCAGCAACTAAACAGTGTAAATTGGCCAGCAAGTTCTGGAGTTTTGGAATTCATGACTTACCTTTTCTTCAACTAACTTTACAGATTGATTTGTGCATTGATGACAACATGTTATTTCCTCAGTTAGTTTCAGTCCAAGCATGTCTTCTTATTTCTTACAATTGTAAAGATAATCAGTACCAGCTGTACGTTGCCCTCACCAAATCTAAGCTATTGGACAAACAAGATTAGGAACCTCTTGAAGAACTATTGCTTAAGTAAATCACTTTATTGCTGATAATTCTATTCATAGTGCTTGAATCTTTTTTAGTTTACCATTCATTTTTGATGTAGAGTTTTGCCTTATTCACCTTCTAAAATATCAGTTCATTTCGTGCCATAACACATTTCTGAGTAGCTTGAAGTTTAGCTGGGTACTATTGTAGATCTCATCCATATACTTTTTACTTCACCTTCTCCGGTCTCTTGAGTAGATTGCATGTTTGCAGCAAATATATGTTGTGATGCTTTGTTGCCATTATTACAATTGATGAGAATTGCTCTAGTATCAGCTGAGAATGCTACTAACTGTTCTTTTGGCCCTTGGCTTTGTTTTTCTGCATCACTGATGCAAGCATTGGGTTATGCAATCAGAAAAATAGACTTTATGTGACAAAGTTTTTCATTGATATTTTGAAGTTAAATTCAATATATTAGACTTTCAAGTTTGCAAGGAGGCTGAAGCATTAATATGTTTTATATATTTGATAACTTCAAAATTTTAGTTAAACATGATGTGGTCTGAAGGACGATTCCTGTTGCATGTAATTTGTGTAGCAAGTGTGACCATTGCTCCATTTACTAAGCTTACCGTTAAGTTGAATAACCTTCAGAGCTGGAGCTCTGTCCTTCTGTTGGCTGTTGTCTTTGAAAATTGCATCCAGAATTAGTGAACAGGAACAGTTAAGATTTACAAACAATGATGGAGCTTGTCATGCTTCTTTCACAATTTATCATCTGGGCACAGTGGCAGGGCGGTGAAGTGTTCTTCATAAAACCAGCCCAGTGTGAAATACGCCTCACTGGAGTCTATGCAGCTCTAAAACGCCTTGGCAGTCTTCACTGTAAATCCGCATTGCCACCTGACATTACAGTATATCATTAATGAATGCAAGGCTTGAATCTGTGCATGAGTGCAGTTGACATAACGCTGAACTGCTCATAGCTGCATTAGGGTGAAGTCGTTATCACCACCTTGGTGTTGCTTGGGGCACTTGTGTTCTTTTCGACTGTAGAATAACTTAAAATTTGAAAAAAAAAGTTTTGAGTTACTGCTAATGAATTGCTTGGTTAGGTGTCATTTGTACATTTTGAGTATATTCTTTAAATGCAGCTGTTCTTTGAATCCATACTTTGATTATTTGTGGTTCTGTAGTGTGACAAGATTGTGTATGTGTAAAATTCAAAATCTACATTCACTTTTTAAAAAATCAGATTGTGTATTCCCAATGCAGGACATAGGGTGCCACCAATAAAAATGGTTACTGACATCAATCTGCAGTTGTATCCAGTGGATTTATTGTCTTTTCTGTATCTTGCTTTACAGGTACTCTTGTGATAATTGTAGTTATAGTTCATTTGTGGCTTAAAACCTCCAATAAATTATGGAGTTACTAACTTCAACCATTACTTATGCCACTGCAGAATTACTAAAGCTGAGCTACCATAGTTATTATGGCTTAGATCATTGTGGAAAGATGTTGGTGGGCTTAGTAATTTTGGTGAAATAAATAGCAACTGTGTCTGATGCAAAACAGAAAAGCAAGCACGTTATGTATTATTGCAAGACTGTTAATCTAGAGATCCAGGGAGTGTTCTGGGACCTGGATTTGAATCCTGCTGTGGCAGATGGTGAAATTTGAATTCACTAAAAATCTGGAATCTCGCACCTAATGATGACCATGAAGCAGTTGTCAATTGTTGGTAAAAATCCATCTGGTTCACTAATGAACTTTAGGGAAGGAAACGGCTGTTTCCTTACCTGGTCTGGCCTATATGTGACTTCAGATCCACAGTAATGTGATTAACTCTTAACTGCTCTTTGGGCAATTAGAGATGGGCAATAAATGCTGGTTTAGCCAGTGACATCCACATCTCTGTGAATCAGTAAAGAAAACCGATGAATTTCAGACTGAATAAAGTAGCTTTTCTTTACAGACTCTATCCAGAATGAACTGTTACTCATACTAACTTCATGCGCTATAATACAAGGTATTGTAATTATTTGTACATCACACCCAGATGAGGTGATTTCTTTTATAAATGAAACTTCACTGTTGGATGAGAGTTAAAAAGCATCACTCCAATTTTATGGCTACCATGTGCAGTATTCCAATTATAATGGCATTGGCCACAAATATAACACTAACAAATACAAAGAGATTACATTTGATCTGCTTTTGGCCCCATATGCTATAATTCACTAGGATCACTTTCTACTTCCAGTTTTATAACGTTGTCTCTATTCTTGTCTTAGATTGTCTGCTGCTGAAATCCTCTTCCATTTCTTTGCGATCTCTGACTTTTGTTAGGTCGACCTAACGCTCCCCTCTCCAGCAATGCACCTTACACTTTCAGTAAATCTACCCTCATCCAAAGCTCTGTTGCTTAACTATTTACTTGCATTCTCAGTCTAGAAAAGTCTCAATATAACATTCCTTGGCATTGAGTTTGAATTCCACCATGGCTTTGACTCTCTCTCTCCCTCTCTCTATCTCTCTCTCTGTAATGTCTAGACTCAAAATCCTCTGAGATGCCTACACTCTACCATTCCTGATCTTTGCATGTCCCCAATTCCATTTACTCCACCATTGTCAGCTATTCCTTCAGCTTCCTAGGCTCAAACTCTGGAATTTCCTGCCTATATCTCTCTGCTCTATTGTGTTTCTTACATTCTCTGGAATGCTCGTCAAAAATTCCCCATCTGTCCAATTTTGAATATTTCTCCTAATATCTCTGATATGGCTCATTATCAAATTTTGTTGAATACCTGTTCCTGTAAAGTGCCTTGGGATGTCTAACTACTTGAATGGTGTAATTGCACATTGTTTAAAAGAACAATAGCTTTGAAATTTGTGTGTACTGAGCTGCCAGCCTGAATTTGAGCCTAATTCATATTCAGCTGGGAAACTATGGGTGCCTGCCACACAAGATATGAAGGGCTTGCTCATGTTGGTGCTGTTACTTGGGTTGATCTTGGGAGAAGAGGGGAAATGCTGTGAAGGGAGGAAGAATCTGATCAGGGGTCAGTATTTGTTGCTGGGACTCTACATTGCTTCCCGTTCACATGTTTTTGTGAATAAATGACTGCAAAAAGACAAGCAGTAGTTGTGTACCAGGCTGCACAGTATAGCATTGGAAGCCTCAAACAAGGGTCAGGCCTTGCTTTTTTTTATATATGTGGAGGTCTTCTGCAAAGGCAAATATTTTCTTTTCAGCTTTAAGGAATATGTCATACACTTATGGATAGCAATGAACATGAGTTTCACTTAACATTTTGGATTTTTTTTACTTTAGGTTGTTCAAGCATTTTTTAATATTAATGAGTTCCACTTTTAAGGATGCTCAGTGTCAGCATTGTAGCTCGCAAAGAGAGTAAAGCAACCAGGGTGGGAAAGGGAACTTCTGAGAGGGAAGATGATCTGGCTAATTCCCCCGACTACTGATTCTGTTTACTGTTTTCATGTAAAATTAAAATATGCAATCTTGCCTTATTCTTCTCAAGAGTTTTTTTTTTTGGCTTAGTGAATTGATTTGTAGTAGAATTCTTCTCATTAGTTTTAATTTTGGTTGAAGAACTGCAGAAGCCTTTGCCGACAGTTCTGTTTTTTTTTGCCACTTTGCTGCTGTTACAACAGAAGAATAACAAAACCTCTGGCCATTCAAGCTCATGGCTGTTGGACTGTGTTGGAGGCTGGTGGGAGAGGGCTATGGCGGTGGTCACTGTAAGTAAGACTGATATTCTAATCTAAAAACAAGCTCAGCTCACTTAACAGACCTTCAGCAGAGCACTGGGAGCAAAGTATTAATGGTACAATAAGCTGACTTGGTCATGGTCACCTAAGTTTGATAAGCACATGTTGTCTTTGTGCTGTCAGGATTGCATTAACATTATGCTTACTTACCTTTTCCAAAGGGTAAATTGATTTCCACCAATAGAAAGAACCACACTGGTATTGAGTTTTATTTTCAGCAAAACTACTGCCAGCTCTCTGCCTGGTATTGAAAGTTAAAATCTACCCTGTAATCTCCATTTAATTTCTTTGTTGTGATAGCAAGTTGTTTGGGAATTAGTTATAAACCATTGTGCTCCTATTTTGTATGGCAATGACAAAGAAAATCTGTTCTGAGTATTTGGAACACCTGCTTGCTGAAGAGTTCAAATGACTATTACATTTCTCACTTTATTCAGGCTTGGAAAGTAAATCCCATTACCTTGATCACTTTCATGAACACATTTCATTTTTGATACTAAATTCTTTATATTCGTAGATAAATTGATAATCCTGCTGAGATATTTTGCTTTACTTTGTCTCATTAATTTTATAATACTATGGCTATAAGCCATAAAATTAGTAAAGCTACATATTGTAGTTAATTTTAATAAGCTGTTGACATATTTATATATGGAACCTTGGACAGATTTAAAGTGAATACCAGTAACAAAATTGACCCTATTTGCACACATTCCCTCCTTTTTGGTCAACAGTGGCTGGGTACTGCATGTAAGTGCAGATTCAGTTCTCACTGCTGTTAAGATCCATTCTCAGTTGCTCTACAATGGAGTATCATTACATAGATACTAGCCTACTGTCCATCCAGTTTGGGAGAGCCGTGGCACAGATTAATGCTACATGCTGCCTAATAATTAACTTAGAGCAGCATTGGCAAAAAAACACCCAACAATGGTGGTATGGCTGCTCTGGGATGCAGATTGTCCTGGCATGTGGAGACTAGAGAGCTTTGGGTGACTGCCACATGATAACATCCAAAAGGTTGACAAGGAATAAAACAAAACTTGCAAAGGGTCGTCATGCATGAATCTCACTTTTTAGTGGAATAACTTGCGGCTTCATTTTCTGTACTGGAAGTTAAGTGGATAGCATAGCTGAAATCAACGTTTTTACCCCTTTGAAACAGCATGCATTTGATCCATGATCATCCTAATCCAATGCCACTTCATTTTTGTCAAATCTGCACTTAAGGCTTTAATCAAGGCTTTTTTAGGATTTGGAACGAATATTATGGTTCCAGATTGGACATGACTAACAAACAAAAAATCCATTAGCAAATTATATTTTTACCACTACCATCAGGGATCAGAGTTAATGACATACAAGAACATTATTTATTTTCTTGTTTTTTTTCTCACACTGTAATCTTCACATATGGCTCTCCTTTGTTCTTAGAACACACAGTGGGCTTAGAGCAACCCACATCATTTGACAACAACAAGTAAGTAGAACTGTTTTATTTTAATAAAAAGGAATGAAGCTATATTTTCAGAACACAAGAGTAAATTAGTAATCATTAGTTGCCTTGAAAATGGTATATTTTAATTTCCACTGATGACTCATGCCAGAAGCAAATTTCACAAAACTTTACCATATTGATTTTGATCTATTTTGTAATTAGTTAGAAGACATACATGTGGCTGTAAAACTCGCTCAGTATTTTTGACTAAGACTTGTTTATTGGTCTCTCCACTGCATTCTTTCCACTGCATCTCTTAACATATCATGTGGTGAGTTTTTTATTGCTCTTCCCTATCTCACACTCTGCCTATGTCACACACACTCTCCAGCCAAGAGAGAAAGTTACAGTATTGCACCTGTGTCTCTAGTTACAAAAGGTTAAATTGAAGACTAAAATATTATTGGGTAGCTTTGTCCGTTGCATGTTCAGTTTTCAAACCTTGCTTTGTGCTAGTTGCATTTAGATTAGATTTCCCTACAGTGTGGAAACAGGATCTTCGGCCCGACAAGTCCATACCATCCCTTCGAAAAGTAACCCACCCAGACCTATTCCCCTCTGACTAAAGCACCTAACACTATAGGCATTTTAGTATGGCCAATTCACCTGACCTGCACATCTTTGGATTGTGGCAGGAAATCGGACCACCCGGAGGAAACCCACGCAGACACAGAGAGAACATACAAACTCCAAACAGAGCAATAATACAGGAGCCAAGGCGTTGTGAAACTATCTTGTGTTCTGTGACAACAATTGACAACAATTACCATAATTTTAATATGAAATTCCATACTATACAGTTAGCTGCTGTAATATGTTTCTCAAAATCTCATAAAAATGCATCCTTTATTTTCTTTATTGGAACTTCATGTGATTGCTAATCATAGCTAAAATTAAAATGTTAACTGTATAGAGATGTGGATGTGTCAAGAGTCAAAAATGTGTTATTCTCTAGATTTCTCTTGATGTCATTTGGGAAATTAAATTTTGGAAGATAGTTTCACTTCATTTTTTTTTCCTTTAGCTGGTATCAATGCAAGAGGAACAAAAAAGACTTTTGAATGGTTCTGATTTGGGCAACTAAATCACCCAATACTTAACTAACTGAATTGTAATTGATTGCTAATGTTAATGCTTGCTTTGCTGTTCAATATCAAATTAATCGAGCGGAATGGAAATCTTAAAATTAAACCTTTATGTGTTGTGTGTATGTGTTACAACCGTAATCCAGGTGCTTTGAATTAGCCCTTTGTGCAAGTCTGCACAGAGGATGACAAAACATTCATCCTTACCTTCATATTTTCCATGATCATTCATTGCTTCGTCCCTGTAAATCTGTAATGCACATTCCAGTACGTCTCTCAACTCTTCCTACTCAAGTCACCTGTGCACCCCTGTGTTTTCTGCACCAATGGTGTTAGAGGTTGCATGTTTCTGCACTATAGAACTTGCTCTTTTTTTTTATTATCACTTTCTTTCAGAGGCAAACACAAAACTCACCTCTTTGGCCATGCAGCTTGATTATTTTCCCAAAAATGTCACATTTCCTGATCAATAATTGCTGCTCCTTCAGTAAAGCATCATGAGATCTTTAGTGACATGAAAAATGCTATATAAATGTAAATTAAGTATTCAAGTAAAACCTGAATAAGTGTAATTGCCAATTAAAACTTAGATTAATCAGCAGCAAAGTCTGACTTCTGAAATAAATCCTTTAACCTTGTTGAAGCAAACAAGATGCTATTACTAATGTTGAATGACAGTAAAGTGGACCATCAGGATTTTCTGCCCACTGTGTATCTTTCCCGATAGGGATAAATGTATAATAAGCTGCTGATACTATCACCTAATTTATATTACCAAATTGACTCAAATTAATACATTTTGATGGAGAGAAGGTTTTTTTTAGGAGTGGTAAAATCACCAAAAATAAATATACAAACAATTGTATGTATCACACAAGATGCATTATTTTAAAAGTTTAATGAGTTTTTCTGTTTAAATTAAATCTCTGGACTCTTCCAATTATGTCACAACTCCTTCATGTGAAACAGCTGGAGGCAAACATTGCGCAGCTTGTTTCTATGTCACTATGCCACGTTGACTGCTGTACTATTGCTGATGAGCGATAGATGTGCTAAATACTAGAGTAATTGTCAGTGATGCGATCTTGTAACACCATATACAGGGTCTCTTTAGCTATATAGCTTGAGGTAATTTCCAGACATGGCAGCCTTTAAGCTTTATTTGAAGTGCACTGCTCGGTCAATATTTTTTTAAAGCCTGTATTTCTAGATGTAAGCAGGACTTATATTGATAATGTGGAGCAGGGTGGAGGTCACCAACCATTAATTACCCTTTGCCCTCCACATGATTATTTCCTTTCGTGTCCAGTCCCCATTAAATGATTCTGAGTTGTTGGCTTTTATGTCTGTTTGGATCAATGTAATTGTTTTGACAAAATAGCTGAGATTTTGTTGTTAGAAATTAACTGAAGGCAGCTCAAGCATGTAGTTCATCCAGCAATAAAAATCAAAATAGAAAGTATGGAAATAATTACATTTAAAAGACTGTGTTGAGTTACCAGGCAGTTCAGTGGATGAACAGTGTGCAGAACAAACTGAATGTTTTCTTTATTTAGCAATGTATGTGGGAATGTCCATGTTAGTATGGTGGGAGGGTATTTGAAATAAAATGATTCCTGAGCTCCTTGAAAGTGGACTCGATATTTTAATGTTAGCTTGTCTCTGTCATTGCTCAGACTATATCCTTGTTTTAATTTTTATCATTTTATTTACCTTTTGCTGTCATGTCCCCCTGATTGATTCCTGCAGTAACATTTCACTATGATGTAGAATTCTGGCCTCCCAGCTGCTGTTAGTGGGCGTTAATAGGCTAGAAATTAGATTTTATTTTCACTTTGGCTGATGTGAAAGAATTTTATGACAACAATCATAAGAGTTACTGGGGCTTTTCAGATGAATGTTTGAATTACCCACCAGTGTGGGATGACACTCGCCGTTATTAATTTGCTTTCCTGCTGCTGTTTAACTGAGTATCAAAGTAACTTGTCAGAAGAAATTGCTATTATTAGCCACAGCAGCAATCAGCAAGCTGTACACCAGATATACAGAGATTATTTTTGATCTGTGAAGCATGTGGGTTTAAGAATGAACGTGAGTTTAAGACTGTTGAACTTGACAGCCCATTGGGGATGCTGATTCCAACCCATCAACTTCCTGACTTGACTCCAGCATGTTCAGCTGCCTTTGTTCAAGTCTCTTGGGGAAAGGATTCCATTTCTAGCTGCTAATTGCTCAATTAGAGTAACATTGATACATTATTTTCATTTTTAATGTTAGGTCCAGAGGTTTCCATAGCTTACTGAGTCCTCAGTGTATCAAAGTCAGGCCAATAAGGAAGCTACAAAGAGTCTGCATAGTGATTTGATGGGCTAGAATGTGGCAGATGGAACATAATAAGAGTTGTGAAATGTGATTGAAAAGGCCATTGGCATGCTGAAGATTTATCTCTAGTGTTGCAACGTCTCTGAAGCTAAAAATCACACAGCACCAGCTTATAGTCCAATAGGTTTGTTTGGAAGCACTAGTTTTTGAAGTGCTGCTTGTTAATGTTGAAACAGCACTTCGAAAGCTAGTACTTGCAAATAACCCTGTTGGATTATAACCCGGTGTTGTGTGATTTTTAACTTCATCCACCCAAGTCCAACACCGGCTCCTCCAAATCATGGACATCTCTGAAGGCCTCCTTCAATATGCACCAGTCAGTATGTCAGCCTGAATGGACATGACATACTGTCACAGCATTAGTGCGGTAGTGAGCTTTGACCCACAAGTAAAACAAGATGAGCGGATCAGATACTCCTCAGACAATACTGAGAGTGAGGAGAAGAAATGGAGATTGGCAATGAGCACAGTGCAACCCCAGATGATCACATTGCTGTCAGGACTGCCAGTATTAATGCACAGCTAACTTAGATTAAACCAGTATAACCTGAAAACACAATCCTCTCTCTTACCCTGTCCCTCTTTCTCAATGTCACAAAATCACTGAGCTTGAAGGTTCATTTCCAGACGTTTCATCACCCTACTAGTTAACATCTTCAGTGGGACTCAGGCGAAGCACTGCTGCAAAATTTCTGCTTTCTCTTTATATGTTTGGGTGTCTTTGGGTTGGTGATGTCATTTTCTGTGGTGAAGTCACTTCCTGTTCCTTTTTTCAGGGGGTGGTAGATGGGGTCTAACTCAATGTGTTTGTTGATAGAGTTCCGATTGCAATGCCATGCTTCTAGGAATTCTCGTGCGTGTCTTTGTTTGGCTTGTCCTAGGATGTGTTATCCCAGTTGAAGTGGTGTCCTTCCTCATCCGTATGTGAGGATACTAGTGAGAGAGGGTCATATCTTTTTGTGGCTTGTTGGTGTTCATGTACCCTGGTGGCTAGTTTTCTGCATGTTTGTCCAATGTAGTCAAAAAAGAGAAAATGCTGGAAAATCTCAGCAAGTCTGGCAGCACCTGTAAGGAGAAAAAAGAGCTGACGGTTCAAGTCTAACTGACTCTTTGTCAAAGCTCAAAACCAAAAAAGAGAAAATGCTTTTGTCCAATGTAGTGTTTGTTACAGTTCTTGCATGTATTTTGTAAATAACATTAGTTTTGCTCAATCTTATTTACAAAACACTGTGCAAGGACTGTGACAAACACAACATCTGATGAATGATGTGACTGTGACGGAGAAATATGGCATTGTCTAAAGTAAATGGGATGATTGGTATGGGGGAATGGATAGGTGGGGATAAGAGCAAGAACATGGAAAGAAAAATAAAATTGTAAGATATGTCATGGAGTCATAGAGGTGTACAGCATGGAAACAGACCCTTCGGTCCAACCCGTCCATGCCGAACAGATATCCCTACCTAATCTAGTCCCACCTGCCAACACCTGGCCCATATCCCTCCAAACCTTTCCTATTCATATACCCATCCAAATGTCTCCTAAATGTTGCAATTGTACCAGCCCCCACCACATCCTCTGGCAGCTCATTCCACATACGTACCACCGTCTGCATGAGAAAGTTGCTCCTTAGGTCTCTTTTATATGTTTCCCCTCTCACGCTAAACCTATGCCCTCTAGTTCTGGACTCCCTGACCCCAGGGAAAAGACTTTGCCTATTTATCCTATCCATGCGTAGGTCTCTTTTATATCTTTCCCCTCTCACCCTAAACCTATGCCCTCTAATTCTGGACTCCCCAACCCCAGGGAAAAGACTTTGCCTATTTATCCTATCCATGCCCCTCATAATTTTGTAAACCTCTATAAGGCGATGGAGATAAGTGTGTTGCAGTAACTTTGGAATGATAGATCAGGCAATTAGGGTGTGGAGGATAATGACACATAGATGAATATATCACTCCGCTCACTTTTCTGATCTTTTGCCCTGAATTCAGGAGCTTCTGAACTTTGCTGCTACCTCCAATGACGCTTGGTGCTATAGGCATCTTTTTGTCAGACTGTATTGGCAGTAACACATTCAAGGAGGCATTGCTGAGACACAGCTTTTGCTTGTGTGGACTCCAGTCTGTCACTAGAGTATGTAAAGTAGTTGTAGTCCCAAAGGTCCTTAGGGCTGCTATCTCATTGATGAGAGACAACTAGTAGTAGTTTAACCTGAAGGTCACCATGTCTCAGACAAGGGGAAACATTGAAAAGGTGAGTATCTCATGTTAACCTCAGCTCGATATGGACTAAGTATCTGAGGAACTTGAATGCACATTCTTCTAAACCAGGGAAAAGAACAAGTGAGCTGAGGCTAAAATCAGTTGCCAGTATTGCTAACTGTAATGCTTCCTAAAGTTAAACTGGTGTAAATTTTATGCCATCATAAGTAATTGCAAGTCCATCAAGCCTGCTCTGCCATTCAATGTCATGGCTGATCTGATTGTGTCTGAACTTCACTTTCTTGTTTGTGCCCTTAACCGTTGACTCCCTTTATGCATTAAAATTCTGCCTAACTCAGCCTTCAATATATCCCTTGCAATTAGCAAAGTGCACAAGTAATAGGGTAGCTGTATAGAAGGGAATTTCAATGATCAAGGCTCATGAGAAAGTATTTCTCATCTCCATATAGATGGAGACCACTTGTTCTTTAAACCGTGCCCCCCGGGTCAGTTCTCTATTCCCCATAAAGGGAAATATTTGTCAACATTTATCCTGAAAAGTCCCTTGAGAATCTTATGCTTCAATAAGATAACCTTATTCTAAACCGATACATTGCTATTTCTCTGTCTGTTCTATGTATGACCACAAAACTGCTGAAACTGAACACCAAAACTTCTTTTGTCTTTACAAGTGCAAAGAAAAATGTGCAAGGACCCAATGCCTCTTCATCTTTTACATTAGTAGAGCAGTCCTATAAACTGTTCAGCTCTGTTGGAGAGTCCCTTGACACTAATTTACATTGCATGGTAGAATGCAGATAATCAAACATAATAAACTGACACTTACACCAAAGTGCTGTATTGGCTGCAGTGATTTAACTCACTACAAACCACCCTATTACTTGTGCACTTTGCTAATTGCACCATAGATTTGCTCTTGATGAACACAAGCCAAATTAACACCAGGGCATTGATGTACCTGTGTGCTATTATCGTTTGTACAGGCAACACAGCCAGAACCTTTTGCATTTAGTTACACAAACATTAAGTGATTGGCCGCTTACAATTGTTGACAGATTGCAGCCTTATGGGAGCCCGAGGATGAAACCAATCAAGAAGTTAATGAGGAGAAAAATTACCATCGTGCCTGCTCCATAATTACATTTATGCCAGGCAAGAATAGGAGGTGTGGGTAACTCAGCTGTTATTTGTAAAGGTTAGGTGGGTCAAGAACCCTTCAATTGCTTCATGTATCTTCCGTGGCTAGTAATCTGATAGGTTATTATGGCCCAGGAATATTGTGGCTTGGCTATTTCCAAATTTTCCATTTTTATTGTGATATCTTTCCAGTTATAAGTCAAACACAAGTATCCCCACATTGTGAAATTTCAAGTTACTGGGTCAGTGTGTTGATTTATTTGACCGTTTCAATTTTTTTCTTGCATTTAACAAATTCAAATTATAAAAGATAATAAGAAACTAATTGGAATAATTGCTGATTTTGAATGACCTGCTATGGCAAGAAATTTTAGGAATATGATACTCTATGCCTTTAAGCATGATTGAGATTTGCTAATGTAATACTGGAGAAAGTGTATGGTATAAGCGAAACATTAATAATACACTCTTCATGTTGTTCTGTCAGTTATCCGTATATATATATCCCCCCACCTTTTGAAAACATTAGGGGAGAACTGTCACTCTTAATTGAACAACAATTAAGATTGAAATGAGAGGCCTGAGCTGGTCTCTGCATTGGACCCTATATGTGAATGAAGCAGGTGAGCTGCAGATATCAATGAGACATTGTGATATCGTTTGTTGGTTTGGACATTTGCATTTGAGGCTGGCTGTGATGTTGAAATACCTCAGATAAAGTCGGGAACGGTCCAGGTTCTGGCTGAAGCAACTTTCAGTCACAACCTTGGGGGAGATAAAGTGAAGAAGGCCCAACATCTGGCCAAGGCCCAAGATCCATTTCTACTTTTCAGTTTCACAGAAGTATAACTCATAAAAAAAAATTGCTGACTGTGTTTAACAGCCTTCAAATGTTTCTTATAAAAGATACTGGTTAGGATGCATGAATGAGAATGACTGTAAGAGCATGTATTGCGTAAACTTTCCCCACGAATGCACCAGTTCACTTAGAGCCATTCATCCAGTGTTAGAATCCCTGTTTGAACGGTTCATGGCACCTGTTCAGGCAGGTCTAGTCCACACAAGTAAGTAACAGAGTAAATTTCCCACTTGACACCTGGAATAATTTCAGGTAGATCTGCCTTGGGAGAACACAAACCAAACTAATTCATATGCTTTGTTTTGCATCGAACAAGTGGTTTATGGTGTGTGTGTTGCGACCCAAGAACTGACAAATAGCGCAGTAGTGAGTGAACATTTTGATTTAATGGATTTCTGTGTGCATTAGTGTGGATGAGAGGTGTGCTTTGACATGGAATGGTTTTAGGTATTGCTGGAGGCTGTGGTGTAATAGTAAGTCACAAGCAAGTAAGTCTAGGCTAATGGCCTGGTTCTGTCCCGGCACCTGGTGGATTTTAACCCCAATTTTAAAAGAATTGTAATTGCACTGTTGGTTTTAGTAATCATGATGTGTAGGTACCAGTGTTGCACTGGGGTAGACAAAGTTAAAAATCACACAACACCAGGTTATAATCCAACAGGTTTATTTGGAAGTACAAGCTTTTGGAGCGTTACTCTTTTGTCAGGTAGCTCATGGGGCAGGATCACAGGACAGAGAATTTATAGTAACAGTTTTCAGTAATGGTAATCATGAAACTAGCATTGATTGTTGTAAAAACCCATGTAGTTCATGAATGCTATTTAGAAAATGAAATCCACCATCCTTATCTAATCTGGCCTACATGTGATTCCCGACCCACAGCAATGAAATTCACTCTTAACTGCTCTCTGAAATGGTCTCACCAGCTGGCAAGTTCAAGGGAAATTAAGGATGGGCAACAAATACCAACAATGTTCATTCTCATGAAAAGCATTTTTAAAACTCAAATTGTATATTGCACTTGTGGACGTACAATGCAGCCCCTACTCTGTAGGAAAATCATTTCCCCAACCTTTGAAAAATACCTTGCATAGCAGTATATTCTCTTTTTCTCATTCTCAGCCTTCTCCATGACCTGTGAGAGACATTGTTGATCTCCTGCATAATTATTAGCAGTTGCCTACTGTGGGTGTGTTGAAGCTAGCTAAACCTATTTCTCAAAGCACCATTACCAGTAATTGATAGAAAAACTTTTTGTCATAGGTTGGGCTAGATTTCACCCAGTGTCTAGAAGTGAAAGAACCAGTATATAATGCACTGTATGCGTATAAAAACATTAATAAGCTATAGTTGCTATTCATCAAAAGGTTTGTGCGGATCATATTACATTTTGCCAAATGTTTCCTAGTATGGTAATGAGCAGTGATACATGATGAAAAATAAGTGAAATCTTTGTTTGATCAGAAATACTGCTCATGGTACTTTATTGTACATTTGGATCATGAGATTTGTCAATCTTTGAATTTCTATTTGTTAATTTTGGAAAAGTGTCACTGCTATTGCCTTAATTTTTTTTTAATGTCCAGCAATAAAAGGATGGAGAATGGACAGAAAGTGATTAGGATTTTTTTTAAGAGTGAACTTCCTATGGGATTCCTTACCATGTGTCCGCAGACATCTTCTGCCTCATTCGTCGCTATTCTGAACTCAAATTTCGCCCTAGGCTCACCTTTTCCACCCTGCCATTGCCCTCTGTCCTGCTCACTTTTACTAACTACACAACACATAGGGGACAGCTGTCACTGGGGAGCAAGGAAATAAGAAATGGTGATTGAAAAATGGAAAGGGCAGAGGGCAGGTGAAGAGAGACAAATGAAACCAAAGGATGTATGCAGAGTAGAAAATGGGCAAAAATGTAACAAGCTGATACCGCTGGATCTCTTGTTGGTCTATGATATTGTAAGCATTTTGCCACTTTTTAGTTGGCTGTAGAGAACTATATAAAGGGGGTCCCCAATTTACAAGCGTCTCACAAATGCCCACACTTCGATCATGATCCTATACAGGAGTGTACATTTAAAGATCTGGCTTGCAAATGTTTCCTCGTACTTGCAAATGGCTACTTTATATTGTCCTGCATATGTTCCGACACATGTACAAATCAACTTGCGAACAGACTCAAGGACAGAACTCGTTCACAATTTGGGAGGCTGCCTGTAACAGCTTGGTTCTTTTTTTGATCAATAAAGAAGAGAAATCAGGAGAAATTATGTTGTATGTCCTACTAAAGAACAGTTCACCTTGAAGCAGATTTGTTTCCCTGCTCTCATACCCAGGAAATTGTACGTATTGTAAGCTGACCAAACAGTGGTGAAGAAGGGCTATTTTAATTGGCAAAAAGAACTCAATTTGCTGTTATCCATAGTGTTTTCATTTGCAGTAGGGTCTATGTTAATTGACTAGAATTGACCAGACAATAAGTAGTTTTCATATTTGTGGAAAAGAGTGCTATTGCATTCAAAATGTCAGTGATTTAATGTTCTACCTTGAGCTCAGCTTGCAAATCCATATTTCTTGATAAAAACTGTGCAAATATTCTAGAAAATGTAGTGATTACAAAAGAAAGTAACTGTGGTGAGTTTCCTATTGGCCATTGATCATATTTTGGCAGCATCTGGAGTCAATGAAGGAGGAAGTGTTCCAAACATGAACAAAATTATATCAGAAAAACTCTATGTATCATAAACCTGCTAGGGTCCTTCCATCTGTTAACTGTAGAATTTCAACAATTCCTGACCTAATTTTTAAAATAACCTATCTTGCCATGTTTTGTTTAATTTCTTCTCTCATAAAAGGTCATACTGGGAGGGAAACATTTCCAATTTGGGCAGCACCAAACATTCCAAGATCAGGCCCTGTATCACAAGATAAGAAAAATGTTCTTCTAACAATACATACCTTGAAGAGCATTCCCTCAGTGTCAGTTTTCCAATGGTTCCTCTGATTAGTTGTCAGTTTTATGAAACTAGTCCAGTCAGTGCTCAAACTGAGATTGCCCAAAGACAGCCCACGGAAGACAAATATAACCAGTTATTGGGAGATGTTTTTGTCCCTTTTTTTCTGAGTTAGACTTTACTCCAGATCTCAGATATGAAAGGAAAAAATTTGCATATCAGCTGTTCCATCGAAAATCCCTTAATTTATACATGTTTTTGATACAAATAACTTATCAGATGCGTTGTACATCTGAATTATATGAAGGTTAAAATGATGATTTAATGAAATGTCAGAGAGATGTAAAATGTTAAATCAGAATTTTACTATTTTTTCATTGCAGTATTTTCACCTTCCAGTAGTCAGGACTCAGGTTTGATCTCTCTGTCCAGCAGTTCCCCTGTCAGCACTGGAAGCATTAAACAAGAGTGTGAATCTGTCACCGAGTCTGGCACCTTCTCTGTTGATTCCATTATTGAGAGTGCAGAGTGAGTAATGACAGTGATGTCTAAACTGCTGGATCATACAAAACATGAATCTGAATAGAGTACTTTAGCCTTGGCTAAAATGGAGAAAAAAAAAGTTTTTTGTTGTATTTCTTACATTGTTGTTGAATAGTTTCAGAAACTACAGTTCAATAAATAACGCCACAGCAATTAATTACTAACCTTTTGCCACCCTGACTGAAAGCATTACTTGATAAAATAAAAATAAAATGTACCATATTTTTTTTGCCAGGCTGCATACACTGTTCTTTGGTTCTGAATTAATAGATTCAAATTTTTATGCCTCATGTGGACATGTAGGTGGACTAATTAGTTGCTGAACATTGGGCTGATTTTCAAATGTCTGCTAACTCTGTTGGACCGTAACAGATTTAGTGCTATTTTTTGAACTGCAAAGTATACTAGGACTGAAAGCTTTTCACAGCCTCACTGATTGCACTGATTTCATAATCAATGTTCAGGTAAAATTAATCTTGTCAAAAAAAATCACTGTAATATTAGCAAGAACTTTTCACTAAAATTATTACTTTGTATCAGGATTTGTCAAGGTCTTTGGTAAACATGAATCACCCAAACTAGTTCCAAACCCAACTATCGATCCACTCCCACAGATCTGTATTGCATGTCATTTAGGCTTCTTTTTTGACTTTTCTCAGGGCACAGTTGAAGTTAGATATTGCAATTTGATCTACTTTTAATTAGGTTTTTACATACACCATAAAATGGCTACTTCAACCCTCAATGACCATGTGAAATTCTTTGTCCTGCCAGTTTAGAAAATGTATCAGCCCATTTACAAAATAAAAATATATACCACTGCTAAAAAAGCCAAGCAAGTTTAGTGAAAGCATTAATCTGGGTTCACTATTGATCAAGCACAAGTAAACCCCATCTACTAAAGCAATATTAAGTCAATAGAAATGTGAAGAATAGTTTTAAAATTGATACTCAGGAGTGGTGAACTTTCTACCATGATTGATAGCACAACTTGGTAGAATCTTTCAGACCATAAATAAGATAGTAAACATCTAAGTTCATGTTGCAGGCTCCTTTGTTTGATTCTGATATCAATTATTTTTTAAAATAAAGAAGAGTCAAAGACCAACCATGTTTAGGGTATGTAACCCATAAATAATCTCTCTACTACCTCCAAATTTCCCCCACTAGTACTTGATGATGTTTCTTCCAATAAATGTTCATTTAAATTTTGTAATTCAAGTAATGAAGATACTATCATAAGGAAAATTATACAAAAGAAAATCACAAGTCTTAGCTGTTCTAATATCATGAATTTTATGAAAATTGGACCCAGAATTTGTTTAAGGTAGACTTTTTTTCTTAACCTACCAGAATGATCATTAAACAGAGCAACAGAGTTCAGAATATCAGAACAATACTTAAAAACTTTGTATGCAACCTAAAATGCTTGTATAATAAGTTGCAAATGTATAGTATTGTATTTCATATAATAACTGTGACACAGTCAAAAGCAAACACTGAAGGCATTGATATTTTGTCCTCATCAAGCTTTTGTCACACACTGGTTTAGGGTGGCAAGTGAAAATTAAGTATATTTTGAAGTGTTGCCATATAGTGGGTCATTTTAATAATGGATTTTTTTTCTGTAAGTGACTTTCCACTTTAATGTATGGAGGGTGTATGCAATTGGTTTAATGCTTGTGCATTAATGTTAATTTTATTTTTATTTATTTACATGTATGTATGTGTCGTGTGTATTTTTCCACTAAAATGTCAAAAAATGTAACTGTTCGGTTACACTGCAGCAAATTCCGAACCCACTTGCACAGGAAGACATCATTGATAGCTGGGGAGCCCAACCTCTGTATGGTGTGTGTCAGAAGTACTGACATTAGGAAGATTAGACAGCTGAGCAATGACTTTCTGCAGAGGTCCTCTGATCCATCTGTGGTAAAGGGAGATAGAATCTCAGATTTTCAATGTTTTTCCAGGACCAATAAGACTCATCCCATCAATGTTACCATAAATGAAACCAGCCCCTGTGGAAATTCACCTCCAGGATATTTTATGTTTTCCCCCTCTATTTTGCCATTCTAGGAATTTTTTTTAAAGTTACTTTTCTTTAGTGTACTGACCTCTTCTTACTGCTCTTCTGCACAATTTCTTCCTATTCTTTTAGAGTCAGGTATTGCTAACAACAGATATAATAACCTCATTTATATATCTGTCCAGATGCAACTCACATCTGTGGAACTGTTTAGCTGCAAGAGAGATATGAAGGAGAGGAAATACAATCTGAAGTGACCTAAGCCCCATGAAATGGAAAATTTTTGCTGCACCTATGTTTTATTCTTGTCTTTTTTGGTGGTGATTTGGTTTTCTTATATAATTATCTGCCAATTACCTTGTAATTATCTTTAGATTTGCAGTATTAACCATTCTACCACTAAAGGGACCTCTCTATATCGTCCTTCAAATCTGTTTGAAAATACATCTATACTACAACTGTAATGCCAGTGTGAAAAAGTTTCAATTTGGAGCAATCCTGTAAGTTATAGAATACATTCAGTTCAGAGTCACTTCATCTCTTCACACCCGCTTTATATTACCAGTGATTAACTCTGACATGAAAGCTGGAACCAAGTGTTGCATACTGGTGGTAAACTTGTAACTTGAGTACACCCAAAGTCTTCCTTTCTTTGGATCATACTTCTTAGCTCATTAAAATAACTCACTATATGAACTGGTTTATTTTTATATGGGGGATTGGAAAATGTTATAAACAAAGAAAAATTAAATTGCTTATTTGTGAAGATGTTACTGTTAAGGCATGAATTTTTAGGGTTAAACCTGGTAAAACCAGACATACTTTTCTTCATTTGCTATTTGAAATGGCAGAAATAAACACATATTTGCCAAGTCTTAAAACCATGCACTCAAAATGGTGAATCACTTTTAATTGTTGAAATCTGGTGGACATTTCTTCTGATCATTGTGTTAGTGACATTGTAAACAGAGCACGTAAAACTTAAAATTCATTGTTCCTTGTAAAGATGCTCTAAATAAGCACATTTATGATATTGCTGGAACTATCAATGAAACTAAATCTTCTGTTTTGTTTACAACTTCTCTTCACACATAGCATCCAGAGGAGGTTTTCCCCAGCCCCAAATTTTGTTCTGACAATTGATCTGACAAAAAAGTAGGATGCTGCAGTTGTGATATCCACTTTACAGTTTTTAACTAACGAAGTAAAAGAATTATTTCATCCAGACTGTTCTGCAGCTGAAGTTTCAGTGTTGGCAGAGGTATAAAAAGGACTCTTTTTTTTGGATCAGCTAACCATAATGAACCCCAGCCCACTAACCGTTGACTTCGGTAGGGTGTGTAGCAAGCATTCTGTCCAATATCACCCATTTACACCTTCAGTCAAGTTGCAAGTTCTGGTGAAATTTCGCTAGTGGATCTCAAACTAGACATTTGATCATTCAATATTTTCACCTAATTTTAACTTTTTATACGTATTTCACAAAAAAATTACTTCCTGAATTCCTCTCAAATAAAAAAAACCTTGAAGAAATCATGCCTTGCATACTGTTACTAAACAGTAATCATTTGTGCTGGAGTTGTTTACATTAATGCTTTTACCAAGTGTTTTGAACAATTTGGTTCTGTGTTGTAAGTTTTTTGTTCTTTCATGAAATATCTGTGATAATATTGATTGTAAGCATCAAGGACACATACAGTCACCATTGACAATGTCAGAAGAAATTATTGAATTGAATTTCTTGTTTGATAAATATTTGATGCTGGATAGAAAAAAGAAATTACTTGTATTTTCTTTGCTTTGTGCATTAAAAATGTCTATTTGATTTCACCACATCCATTGTAATCAATAACTTGGCCATCTTGTTTTTTTTTATTAAATGCACTTACTCTTAATTTCATCCACCAGTGGTTTTAGGGAGAATAATGTTGAGTTACCTATATGGCACTGACATTATAAATCACTTCTTGAGACCAAATTGTATGGTAGTATCGATTGATCCTGATATATCACAGAAATTTACTGTCACTTCTGTTTTCAATTAAAGATACAATCAGTCAGATAATGACTTAATTGGATTTCACAGAAGATTGAGTTTTATTACCCTGTGGTTTACGAGTTTAGTTAAGAAAGACCATTTCATCACACTTGTCAGGCTGCAGCAAGAGTGTGCCCTGGCTCTGTGTAACAATCCTTCAGTGGTAGAGAAACCAAGAGAGGACCATTGGTGGGTGTTTGTTCCATACCTGTCTGTTGAAGTATCTTATTAAAATCAATAAAACACATTTTGAACAATCAAGGTGGCCAGTACTTTGTTGTACTTTAATTTTATTTTCAAAGATAAAATAAGTAAGTGATAAATTCCTCTTGAGGAAAAAAAGACATTATCTAGAAAATGCTCATTATGAGGGAATAATTCAGCATAACAATTAAATCTCCAGTGACTGATTCAAGAAATAATAAAATCTCATTGAGTAATTTTAATTATTGAAAATTATTACATAATAGAGATAATTCTTCATGTATCAAATTCATAGATATTATCATTATGATTGACTGATTTCTGATAAAAATGGGATAGTGTTACAAAAGTAATAATGCACAATGCAAAAGTATCATTATTATTCAGGTTTTAGTTCTATTCAATTCTCAAAGGAAAGTGGTTAAATCAAAGGAAAAAAAAACAAAGTATTATACGTAAGTAAATAAATAAGAGATTATTAAGAGAAGGTGGTGGTGTAACCCTGAGCCCTAGGCTAATGTCTTATGATCATGAGTTTGAATGCTAGGTGTGAAATTTGAATGTATTATTTTTTAATCTAGATTTAAAAACTAAAAGCTATCCTAATAGGGACCATGTTGATTGCTGTAAAGATCTATCTAACTCACTCATGCCCTTTAGGGAAAGAATTGTGGTATTTTTTGCTCAGGTTGCCTATCTGTGACTCCTGACCCACATGTATGCAGTTGACTCTAAAATCTATCCTCTGGGCAGTTAATCAAGAGCAATAAATACTGGACTACCCAGTAGTTCAATGTCCCGTGAACAGATTTTAAGAAAAGGAATTCAGGTTTTAAGTTTCAGGAAAAGCACACATGAAATTTCAAAATATTTACATGTAACAACTGTGGGTGGAATGTTCTATTGTGTTGAGCAGCGTAGGCAATGGAGAGAAAGTTGGGCAAATATGGTCACAATGAAAAAAATCAGATTCCCAACATTGAGTCAACATCTCCTGTTTGGATTAAATAGTGAGTTCTGAATGATCGGAGACTGTTTATTTCTATGCACTTGCACCACATTATTAGCATATCTCGTCTCATTTCTATGCAGTTTTTCATTTTCTCCTCCTTCCCAGAGAAGCTTGATGGTGTCAATACCTGACGTGAAACTCAGAATGGTTAGCTGCTGGCCTCAGCTCACCTCTTGCTTCTTAGAGCTTTCACACAGTTCCACCTTCATCAGCCTGTTCCCTGGATGCCATTCTCTTCTACCCTTCCTCCCCATAAGTGGACATTGCCAAAACATCAGCCTCACAATAGATCATGGCTGCTTTTAGATCATCACATCCACCCCTTCAGGACTTCACTTTGGAGCTCAGGGACACCTTTGACTTGCATGTTTCTGTAAGTCACTTTGTCCACAGGGATGCACATGGATCTTAGGCTCTTTTCTTCCTTTCTTAATGCTCACTCATTTTGTGATCATTTGAAAGCTGATGACAGCCTCTGTGGCTTGAATAACATTTTAGCACTTGGCTCTTCAATGCGAACCTCCAGCCTCTGTCACCTGCATTGTGTTTTTTTAGTGCAGATAAGAGAGATAGACAGTTTGTCACTGTCCAGCATCCCAAACAGTCAAAGGGGTGGACAGGTTGCTGTGTGGCACCGTGCTACAACAATCTCACATTTGCACCATATGCTACCAGCTAACACAGCAAACACACTAATTATTTCAATGAAGTAGCCATGTCTGAACATCATAGAGAATTAGTCCTTGGTGGAGTAAAATTGGACTACGGCCAGTCAGAGGATGCTGCCACCCTTAGGATCCTTTCAGAGTTTGGAATCTGTGTTCTTTCAGTCCTGGGGGTTTGAGTGTTAACAATTAGGGGACAGCATGTGGAGTTTGGTAAAAGTGGGAAGCTCAAGTCTAGCGTTGAAGTTCATTGTTTGGGCTACTAGGGAGTGATGACAGTGAAAGTGGACAATTCAAGATTGAAGGGCAGTATCATATATTAAAAATGGGGGATTGGAAGCTTGGGCAGAGGAGGGGAGGTAGTGCTTTCACAATTTGACCTTAATATGAGGAATTTTTAGGCAGCAAAAAATCAGATTGTGAAATTTGCAAAACCATGGGTTTGGGGAAATATAGCAAGACTAGCCATTATTTAAAGGCATTGGACAGAAATGGGAGGAAGGTGGAATTTGTATGAAAGCTTATTGAGGATACACTAACAGCAATACAAAAAGGAGCATGACGGATGGTGGATCATTCTGCATCTCAGGCAGAGCCTGTAAGACATTCATGAGGACGCAAGTTAAAATCTCACCGTCTTCATCCCAAATTCAATTTTGCGACAATGAAACAAAATGGCGACCGCTACATGCAGAATGGACAGTGTAAGTTACTGTTTTCCTCTTCATGGGTGCAATATAATTCTCTTTGTGTATGAGGTTTTGTTAGGGGTGATTGTGTTAATTATGCACTTGATGATTGTGTCATGTCATCCATCTGCCATCAAATTGGATTTCATTAAATGTTAACTTCTTTCTGAGAATGAACATTAAATATTATAGTCTCAAGCATGATTAGAACATAGAACATAGAAGGATACAGCGCAGTACAGGCCCTGATGTTGCGCCGACCGAATCCTACCTAACCTATACTAGCCCAATAACTTCCAAATGCCTCCAATGCCCGCTTAAATGACCATAAAGAAGGAGAGTTCACCACTGATACGGGCAGGGCATTCCATGAACTCACAACCCGCTGTGTGAAGAATCTACCCCTAACATCTGTCCTATACCTACCACCCCTTAATTTAAAGCTATGTCCCCTAGTAACACCTGACTCCATTAGCGGTAAAAGGTTCTTAGTATCTACCCTATCTAAACCCCTAATCATCTTATACACTTCTATCAGATCTCCCCTAAACCTTCTCTTCTCCAATGAGAACAGCCCCAAGTGCCTCAGCCTTTCCTCATAAGATTTTCCTACCATTCCAGGCAACATCCTGGTAAACCTCCTCTGCACTCGTTCTAAAGCTTCCACATCCTTCCTATAGTATGGCGACCAAAACATGATTGATGAATACTTTGCATCAAATGTCCTCCTTTCATGTCAGGTATGCAAAGGTTGGCAGGTGCAAACTTAAAATTCTTAATTGGCTTTACCATTTATGCATTGATTGTCGTGGCTAATACTAGAAGACAATGTGTCAGAGCAGTCAAATTCTCACTGAATCATTAATATGCTAGGACATGGTCTGTGATTTTCGAGGGTGTTTTTTTTTAGGGAAGGGATACCGTTATGGTACATACAGACCTGAATTTCATTCCTCCAGTGTAGCATAGCCATTTTGAATGTTCAACATAAAACAGAGTTGCAGAACGAGGCATAACATTGGCTTCCTGTGAAGCATTCATTATACTCTGTCTGAGAATTGCCTGTTGTTTCACAGTGATTGATGTGAGAGATCGGTAATATGCTTACTGGTATACTGTTCAATTTTGACATTCCCCACAGATTATCAGCTCATGCATCTGGGATGGAACCTGCTTTTGAAGGATCTCTTGTGGCCTTGTTACAAAACAGAGAACAGTGCTGAAGAAAAAATTCATTACAATGTCATCATCAATAAGACCAGCAAGAACAGGCCTGTCCTGCAGCGGGCACATAGCCTGTAGAGGGAGAATTGGCAGCGTAAGCTCTCACCCATAGGCAGCGGAGTATGTCCAGAACCTGATTCAATCGGTTTCATCGTCATTTACCACAGCTTCTGAAAACACAATGCAGGCAGAGACTAAGGATGTCCCAAGCAATTGTGTCATTTGCTGGAGCAGGACTTGTGCTGAGAAGGAAAAGCTGCCAGTCACATCTGCCATGATGTTTTTGGGCATGTGCTGTTTCTTTAAGAAAGTGGATCAGGTGACCCAGAGCAGGAGCCTGGTGGGAGGGCGGTTTTAAAAAACCAACTGTGGAGAGACTGACAATAAAGTATTCCCTCTTCAAGTTTACTGTCCATCTGCCTCGTTCTATTTATGGTCCTAGAGAACTACAAACACAACAACTAGCAACAAGAGTGGGATCCTGCTCACAAACTGTGTGAACACATTTTCTGTTTTGTTGTGAAGAAGAACATCGTCCAGACTTCAAATATGGATCAGCATTGAAGTAATGACAAGGGAAGCGGTCACATGGGGGCTTGGGTTACAATGGACAGCTGAAGAAGGGGGTACTCACCTGGGAACTTACTGAAGTTGTCATGCAGAGCAGTTGCAAGGGGACTCAGGCTCTGGAGAAGCATGGTACACTAACACAGTTGAGGACGGAGCAGACAACATGAATACTATTCACTGAGGGAAATTGGGCTGCAAATGGTTACTGGACTGGAAAAAATTCCTATTGGCAGGGAAACAAAATGCAGGCCAATTTGAAGTGATGGGACCATCTGATAAAGTGACCAAAAGTTGCACTCTGCCCACTGAATATTTGAATGTGTACTTAAAGGCAAACCAAGTGGCTGAAGACATAATGGTAGCGGTTTTCTTGAGTACCATTGGGAGCAAGACGTGCAATATTCTAAGGATCTGGTGGAATCAGAGAAGCCTGCAGTGAAGAACTACCAAGAACAGTGCAAAGTGTTGCAAAGTTACTTTACACCAAAGCTACTGATGATCGTGGAATATTTTCATTTTTATATATAGCATGAAGGGGAGACTTCCCAATTTGAGGCCAGTAGAACGTTGCAAATTCAGGAGGGTTCGTCCAAGATGCCTTGTGGGACCAGTTGCTTTGTGGCCTCTGACACAAAGCAATCCAATGGAAACTACTAATAAGGAGAGACCTGGATTTCAAGGCAGCTTTTGAAATTGCTCCCTTGTTGGGGTTGTTTCCCAACAAAGCATTACAATTGCGTGACAATGCCAAGGTACATAGAGTAGTGTAAATTCATCAGACCTGCAATACCAGCCATAAGATGAAGCCACAAGGAGCCAATATGTTAGACTTAAAAAGCCCACTATTGCAGTGTAAACAAGTGGACCATATTGTCCAAAATAGCCACGTACAACTCAAATCAAGAGAACAGGTTTCTAAAGGAGATAATTAATAGGACAAGACACAAGGTACGTGATGCTAGCCAGGAAGTGGACCGGGAGTCAGCTAGGTCTATGGGAGAAACCCCAGAATCAGCAGAGTTTCAGTTAAACATGCTATTGGTACAAAATATTTTAAGCGTGGCCTTACAGTAAGTCTGCAGTAGTGAGTAGCGTGAGTTATTTCTTGATTATGTTATATTGAGATATGTCTCTTGATTAAACTTAAAAATATAAGTCATAAACATTAATTTAACCTGGAGCAGTGTTTTGTCGAGGAATAAGACAGTGCTATTTTCTGGGTCTGTAGATTGAAAGAAGCAAAAATGGCCGTTAGTAGAGTGATATGCTTCTCTTGTCGGATGATGGAGTTTAGGGAGACTTTATGTGTTACTGAGGATTATTTCTGCAATCAATGCTGTTGCAAACCCTATCAGATTGAAAGGATTGGTTGGAGAGACAGTTAGAGGCAAGGAGGAACTTACAAGAGCAAGGGGATGTGATGGATGGCAGTTACAAGAAGGGGGAAAAGTCACAGATACAGTCACACAAATGGGTTAACTCCAGGAAAGGTAAGAGAGGTACGCAGGTAGTGCAGGAGTCTTCTGTGGCTATCCCCATTTCAAACAAGTATGCTGTTTTGAAAAATATATGAGGTGGTGGATTGTCAGGGGAATGTAGCATGAACAGCCAAGCTTCTGATACTGAGACTGGTCTAATCCAATGAGGGGTGCATTGAGTTCCAAGTGATCGATTATGTTAGGGAACTCTAGTCCGAGGTACAAACAGGCGTTTCTGTGGCCATCAGCAAAGTGTGTTGTTACCCTGCTGTTAGGATCAAGGATGTCTCAGAGAGGGTGCAGAATGTTCTCAAGGGGGAGAGAGGCCAGTATGGGGGTCATTGTAACCAACGACATAGGAAGGGAAAAAATTGAGATTCTGAAGGGAGATTACAGAGAGTTTAGCAGGAATTTAAAAAGGAGGTCCTCGAGAGTAATAATATTTGGATTACTCCCGGTGTTGCGAGCTAGAGAGGGTAGGAATAGTAGGATAGAGCAGATGAATGCATGGCTGAGGAGCTGGTGTATGGGAGAAGGATTCACCTTTTTGGATCATTGGAATCTATTTTGGGGTAGAAGTGACCTGTACAAGAAGGATGGATTGCACCTAAATTGGAAGGGGACTAATACACTGGCAGGGAGATTTGCTAGAGGTGCTCGGGAAGATTTAAGCTAGTAAGAGCGGGAGTGGGGAGTGGTTAGGACCCAGGGAGATAGTGATGAAAAAAATCAGTCTGAGACTGGTACCGTTGAGAACAGAAGCAAGTCAAGCAGTCAGGGCAGGCAGGGACAAAGCAGAGAATAAGGTAGGACTGATAGATTAAACTTCATAAACTTGATCAGAAGGGCCAGTGGTCTGATAAGTGGCAGATGGAGTTTAATTTAGATAAATGCGAGGTGCTGCATTTTGGGAAAGCAAATCTTAGCAAGACTTATACACTTTATGGTAAGGTCCTGGGAGTGTTCTGAACAACGAGACCTTGGAGTGCAGATTCATAGCTCCTTGAAAGTGGAGCCGTAGGTAGATAGGATAGTGAAGAAGGCTTTTGGTATGTTTTCCTTTATTGGCCAGAGTATTCAGTACAGGAGGTAGGAGGTCATGTTGCAGCTGTACAGGACATTGGTTATGCCACTTTCGGAATATTGCATGCATTTCTGGTCTCCTTTCTATCGGAAAGGTGTTGTGAAACTTGAAAAGGTTCAGGAAAGATTTACAAGGATGTTGCCAGGTTTGGAGGATTTGAACTATAGGGGGAGGTTGAATAGGCTAGGGCTGTTTTCCCTGGAGCGTCAGAGGCTGAGGGATGACCTTATAGAGGTTTTTAAAATCATGAGGGACTTAGATAGGATAAATATACAAAGTCTTTTCCCTGGGGCATAGGCTTAGAGTGAGATATATATATATATAAAAGAGACCTAAGGGGCAACGTTTTCACGCAGAGGATGGTACATATATGGAATGAGCTGCTAGAAGAAATGGTGGGGGCTAGTACAATTGCAACATTTAAAAGGCATCTGGATGAGTATATGAATAGAAAGGGTTGGGAGGGATATGGCCTGGGTGCTGGCACGTAGGACAAGATTGAGTTGGGATATCTGGTTGGCATGGACAGGTTGGATCAAAGGGTCTGTTTCCATGCTGTACATCTCTATGACTCTATGAGATGAAGCTGAATGTTTCTACATTCTTCCCAAATTAGAGGGGCAGACAGTAAAATATAAGTTGATACAGGTGTAGCGGTGTCTTTGATTCCCAAATATACAGACAGAAGTTAAAAGCAATGCCATTGAAGCCTGTCAAGATTACACTCCAGACATACATGAAGTAAGTGCCACCGAAGGGCTGTGTACAGGTGCAAGTACAGTTTAGAGACCAGTGTGCCGAATTGCCTCTATATGTAGTGAAAGGTAACTACCCTGCATTGTTCGGATGCTCATAACTGCAGAAATTAAAGTTAAATTAGAGTGTGGTTAATCGCAAACTGACTCAGAAATGAGTTTGCAAGTTGGGATTAGTAAATTGCTATGAGAAGCTCTTATCTGATCTGGCAACTTCCATCCATTGGTAGAAAGAAGGCAACTATGGAAATGAAGCTAGGAATGTGAGGAAGCTTACTGGGAGATGAAGCGAGCCTAAAATGATTGGAAGTGTTGACTTATTTCGACCCAAAGTTGCCACCGCCGTATTGTCACACATCTTGCTGAATGGAGAAGAAAGGCCCATTGCATTCACATTAATTTAGACAGGAGATACTTTACTATAGAAGAAAGTGAGGACTGAAGATGCTGGAGATCAGAGCTGAAAAATGTGTTGCTGGAAAAGTGCAGCCCTGATTCCTGAAGAAGGGCTTATGCCCGAAACATTGATTCTCTTACTCCTTGGATGCTGCCTGACCTGCTGCGCTTTTCCAGCGATACTTTATTATAGTCAACTCCAAAGCCAATTTTTAGATAGCACCCGGAGCTCCTATCTCAGGGACATCTGATGCTCTTTCTTAAAGGGGCAACACACTGAACTATATGCAAAAGAGCATTAGTCACACATTTATATGCCAACAGTTTGTTAGAAGAAGCAACTGGTGGTCTTTTGTGACATCTCCCAATTCTCAGCCCACAAATGCATTTGGGACCTCACAAATTGCCATTTGCTGCAAAAACATAACTCTTTATATCTTTTCCCCATGACAAGAAGAGTTGAGCAGATCACATAATGGGATTCTTTAACATGGCTGGCTTGCCCAGGTGCAGGCCATTATAGACTGTATTCACATCGCTTTGAGAGTGCACTGTCATTAACCTGCAGACTCTGTCAGCCAGAAAGATTTCCATTTCATCATTGTCCAGCTTATCTGTGACCATCAATACCAGGTTTTGCAAGTGTGCATCAGAAATCCTTAGGGTTGCCATGTTGCATACATACTAGAGAATCAATAAATCCCAGTGACCTTCCAAGCTCTTCAGACCATGAAGGGATTGCCACTGAGAGTCAACCAAGCACAGCTGAAGAAACCTTTACAAAGCCTTTAGACTAATGCAGAACAGAGATACAGTGATACCCAAACTTCCAACAGATCCATAGTGGAACACACGATTTGCCTCCTTAAGATGAGGAAGTGTTGACTCATTTCGACCCAAAGTTGCCACCACTGCATGGAGAAGAAACTTTGACCAGAAGTATCCAGATTTCAATGCCTGGACACTTCTGGTAGAACCTTGCAGTATTGTCCAGAAAGGGTGTGCCACATCATTGTACAGGTCATGCACTTTACAAAAGGGGAATTTGAAAGATATCTTGTGAAATTGAGGATCAAGATGTTGACTGGGATTGAGATCCAAAAGGTAATGATAGAGCTATGCAGCAATGGACACAAGAATCCAGATAGAACCCTAATTGAAACCTGGTCCCAGGATGAATGAGTTGAGTTTGGACTTCCACTCATAGTATAACTTGCTATTGGTCATATGGCATGCTCTCTTGGTCAGTCAACAGTACATGGGACTTCTTTATTTGTCCTGGAACTTTTGCTGAATAAATATTTACTTATCCACATGATGATATGTGTGATATCTTTGACTGATCCAACTTCAAAATATCTGCACCTCATGGTTTGGGAGACAGCACCAGTTCTTGAGACAGGCCAGTGATTGACATGGCACTGAGGTTAGCTGGCTTCAGTAAACACATTAGCTGAGTGTGTTGTGCCGTGCAGTCCCTCATGGTAGGCAGCTTGTTGGGAGCAGTCCTGAGGTAGCTCCTTTTCACCTTTCCATCATCCATTAGCCTTCAGTGTTTCTGAAAACATGTACATTTCTCAATTACCTTGAAGTAGTTGAGCATCCTTGAGGCTGTGTTTAACTTGAGAGAGGCAAAGACTTTGATACATTGTCTTGGCAGGACATTGGGTTGTGAGGGAGAGAAGACATGAATTTGCCATTGTACACCTCCCAGCCTTGAATGTGTTAAAAGATAGAATGAAACTTTGCCTTCAGAATCACTGATTCTGACCTGTCATTTGCAGAGTGGCTGTTAAGTGTGGGTGAACTATACAGGGCAAGTCATATTTCAATCCCTGCTCATGCATTGTCCATATGAAAGCACAATGGCTTTGGCTGCAGTCAATAATGTGACATTTCAAAGATCTGTGACAGCTGATGCTATCTGCAGGGAAGGGGTCTGTTGTTTGCGAGAGATGAGCAATACTTAGCCATTAAAACTTGGTTCACCTTGTGATTTCTTGAAGAGTACAGTCAGCTCTAAATTGGGTGCAATTTCACCAGGTCCAACGTGTTTAACATTCTGAGAATGTTCATCGACATATGTTTATAGAATTGAACAATATTTACAGTGAAGTGCCATCTGTGCCTCAGGTTTTTTTTTAACCTTCCTTTTCCTCCCAAAGTGGCAAAGTGAAGTTGAGACTTCCACAGCTGGAATGGAGGATTCACACTATGTAGTTGAAAATCTCAGCTGTTTGTCACTGAGGATCTTTTGGGCCTAGACAATACAGTCCTGTTAGTGTCCTTCTCAAATGCAGGCTTGCTTTTCTCAATGTGGGCATCTGCAGGCTTCAGCATCCCATGGAGGGGTAAGGTGGAGGGGCTACACTCCTCCACAATGTCCTGAGAGGGAGCCCCTGGAGATCCTATGTGCAAATTCATCCTCCCTTTTTGTATCTCTTTGCACCATCCTGTCTCCCTGAGAGGAAGAAGTTGAAGGTGGGAGGTTGAATTCGCCTTTTGACGCTGAGCACCTATGGCAAAAGTGATGGAGTGGAAGTCCATGCTTATACCCAGCAGGCACTGAGTGTGCTGCATCTGGGTCTTCATGGTGGTAGCCAATCTGTCCATGCATGCTACATTGTGATGTTTGATGATAATCGAGGACATAAAGGATGCAATGCTGAAAACGAGGTCAGTCTTTTTATCTGCAGACCTCCAGAGGAAGCTACACTACCAGACCAGGCCAGCCTCGACCAAGCAGCAGCCTGGATCATTGGTGCACCCTGGCTGAAACAGAATATCCAAGAGGAAGAAAGTCATTTTCTGCCATACATCTATACATGGAACTCACCAAAGTTCTTGGACTTTAACGCTCACTATTCCATGTATCATGTCGATTCAAAAGCTCTTACCTGTCTCATCCACCCAGGCTACTAACCCTTCCTGCTCTCTGCCCTTCCATCGACTTCCATCATTCTCTCTGCTTTTGTTTCATTTCAGGAAAAGTTGGCACATCTCCCAGACCGACACCTTCTCGGCAATCTATTAATGTACGTACCAGCCCATGACTGTTTGCATTGACATGAAGGACTGACCGTGGTCCAAACCCTGCACTGTAAGGACACATCATCTAACTCAGGCAGGACCAAATGCCTGACTGATTATGACCAGTCTCCCTGAATTGAAATAAGACTATCTTTTTGACTGATGAGGCAGTACTCCTGACTTACTGAATGCCCCTTCACCCCCTTAACAACTCAGCTCTGAACTGGGTGCTCCCTGTCAGGTGATAAGTGAACTGGAAATTATTGGAAATGAAGTAGCTGCCACCAAATGGAAACCGATTTTGTAATCATTCTCACCACATCTTCCCTCTTTTGCCATTGCTCAGATCACACCAGCGAAGTTGAATTACCTAATATTGTGACAATTCTTAAATGTTCCATTCTTTTACACTTAAGTATTAGCTTTATAAACTGATAAAGCACACTGGTGGATTGTATTTGACTTATCTTACTTTAAAATGATTGCAAATTCAACTATTAGTGTTGGCTGACGAGTCTTCCTAGTTTAACAGAGAAAATGCTGGAGAAACTCAACAAGTCTGGTCGTACATGTGGAGATACACGAAATTTAAAAAGTCGTTCAGCCATTAACACTCTATCCACAGATGCTGCTAGACCTGTTGCGTTTCTTCAGCAATTTTTGTGTTTAATTCAGATTTCCAGTATAAAACATTGCTTGTATTTCAGATCTTAGAGTCAAAGTGATGTACAGCACGGAAACATGTCCTTCAGTCCAACTGGTCCATGCCGACTAGATATCTCAACCTAATCTAGTCCCATTTGCCAGCACTTAGCCCATTTCCTTCTAAACTCTTACTATTCATATACCCATTCAGATGCCTTTTAAATGCTGCAGTTGTACCAGCCTTCACCACTTCCTTTGGCAACTCATTCTCTAAATGCAACACCTCTGTGTGAAAATGTTGCCCATTAGGTTCCCTGCTATATCTCTCTCTTCTCACCCTAAACCTATGCCCTCTAGTTCTGGACTCCTGTACTTCGGGGGAAAGACTTTGTCTATTTATTGTATCCATGCCCCTCATGATTTTATAAATCTCTATAAGGTCACCCCGCAGCCTCCAATGCTCCAGGGAAAACAGTCCCAGCCTATTCAGCCACTCCCTATAGCTCAAATCCTCCAACCCTGGCAACATCCTTGTGAATCTTTTCTGAACCCTTTCAAGTTTCACAACATCCTTCTGATAGGAAGGAGACCAGAACTGCACTTTATATTCTAAAAGTGGTCTAACCAATGTCCTATACAGCCGCAACATGACCTCCCAACTCCTATACTTAATGCTTTGACCAATAAAAGAAAGCATACCAAACACCTTCTTCACCATCCTATGTACCTGCAACTCTACTTTTAAGGAGCTATGAACCTGCATTCCAAGGTCTCTTTGGTCAGCAAGACTTCCCAGGACCTTACCATTAAATATATAAGTCCTGCCCTGATTTGCTTTTCCAAAATGCAGCACCTTACATTTATCTAAATTAAACTCCATCTGCTACTTTGCTGTCCACTACACTTACAATTTTGGTGTCATCTGCAAACTTACTAACTATACTTCCTATGTCCACATCCAAATCAGTTGCATAACTGACAAAAGGCAGTGGACCCAAGACTGATCCTTGTGGCCCACCACTGGTCACAGGCCTCTAGTCTAAAAAGCAACCATCCACCACCACCCTCTGTCCTCTACCTTCGAGCAGGTTCTGTATCCAAATAGCTAGTTCTCCCTGTATTCCATGACATCTAGCCTTACTAGACAGTCTCCCATGGGGAACCTTGTTGAACGCCTTACTGAAGTCCACATGGATCACGTCCATTGCTTTGCCCTTATCAATCCTCTTTATTACTTCAAAATACTGAATCAAGTTTGTGAGATATGATTTCTCACGCACAAAGCCATGCTTACAATTCCTTGCCTTTCCAAATACATGTAAATCTTGCCCCTCAGGATTCCCTCCAGCAACCTGCCCACTACCAAGGTCAGGCTCACTGGTCTGTAGTTCCTTGGCTTTTCCTTACCACCTTTCTTAAATAGTAGCAGCACGTTAGCTGTGACTATCAAGGATATAACTATTAGCGAGTTTTGAGAAGATTTGTAGCTCAGTTTAAGGTTCTGGATGTAGGTTTGTTCACTGAGCTGGGAGGTTCATTTCTGGAAGTTTCATCAACCTACTAGGTAACATGTTCAGTGGGCATCAGGCGAAGCAGTGTACATGATTCCTGCTTTCAATTTATATGTTTGTGTTTCTTCGGATTGGTGATGTCATTTCCTGTGGTGATGTCATTTCCTGATCTTTTTCCCTGGGGGCGGTAGATGGGGTCTAATTCGATGTGTTTGTTGATAGAGTTTGGTTAGAATGCCATACTTCGAGGAATTCTCCTGCGTGTCTCTGGCCTATCCTCAGATGGATGTGTTGTCCCAGTTGAAGTGGTGTCCTTCCTTATCTGTATGTAAGGATACTAGTGAGAGAGGGTCGTGTCATTTTGTGGCTAGTTGGTATCCTGGTGGCTAGTTCTGCCTGTTTGTCCAATGCAGTGTTTGTTACAATTCTTGCATGGTATTTTGTAAATGACATTAGTTTTGCTTGTTGTCTTACACCACTTCGACTGGGACAACACATCCATCTTAGAACAAGCCAAACAGAGACACATAAGAGAATTCCTAGAAGCATGGCATTCCAACCAGAACGCTATCCACAAACACATCAAGTTAGACCCCATCTACCACCCCCTGAAAAAAACAGGAAATGACATCATCACAAGAAATAAAACTACCAAACCAAAGAAACCCAAACATATAATTAGAAAGCAGGAATCATGTACATTTCTTTGCCTGAGGTCCACTGAAGATGTTACCTAGTAGCGTGACGAAACGTCTGAAAATAAAACCATCAGCGAGCAAACCTACATCCAGGATATAAATATCTCAGCAAAGACCCAACAATCACTTCGCTGGTATTCCACAGAATTCAAGGGTACACCTGATCAGGTCCTGGGGATTTATCCACTTTTATGCTTTTCAAGACATCCAGCATCTTCACCTCTGTAATATGTATTTGTAGCACATTTTTCAAGATGTCACCATCTATTTCCCCATATTCTATATCTTCTATGTCCTTGTCCATAATAAACACTGATGCAAAGTACTCCTTTAGTATCCCCCCCATTTCCTGCGGGCTCCACACATCGACTACCTTACTGATCTTTGAGGGGAAGGTGAGAACTGCAAGTGCTGGAGATGAGAGTCGAGAGTGTGGTGCTGGAAAAGCACGGCAGGTCAGGCAGCATCCGAGGAACAAGAGAATTGAGATTTTGGGAATAACCTTATGGGGAGAGGAGGAGAACTTCTTCAAGGGAAGCATCCTTGGAAGAGACTTCACAGTAAGGTTAAAATCAACTATGAGAATGTGAGGAATGTAGATGCTGAAGATCAGAGTCAAGAGTGTGGTGATCTGCAGCATCTGAAGTTTTCCAACACCACACTCTTGATTCTGATCTCCAGCATCTACAGTCCTCAGATTCTTATTGTTAATTTTAAGCTTACTGTGAAGTCTCTTCCAAGGACGCCTACCCTGAAGAAGTTCTCTTCCTCTGTCTGCAAGATTTTGCACGAAATGTCAATTCTGCTGATCTTTAAGGGGTCCTATTCTCCCTAGTTATCCTTTGTCCTTAAAGTGTTTATAAAAATCCTTTGGATTTGCCTTAACCCTATTTGCCAAAGCTATCTCACGTTTCTTTTTACCCTTCTGATTTCCCTCTTGATCTCACCTGATACACGCTTCCTTCTTTTTCTTAACCAAAACCTCAATTTCTCTATTCATGCAGCATTGCCTACACCTACCAGCCTTTCCCTCCACTCTAACAGGAATATACAGTCCCTGGATTCTCATTACCTCATTTTTGAAGGCTTCCCATTTTCCAGCCATCCCTTTACCTGTGAACATCTGCCCCCAGTCAGCTTTTGAAAGTTCTTGCCTAATACCGTCAAAATTAGCCTTCCTCCAATTTAGAACTTCAACATTTAGATCTAGTCTATCCTTTTCCATCACTGTTTTAAAACTAATAGAATTGTGGTTGCTGGCTCCAAAATGCTCCTCAGTCATCTGTCCTGCTTTATTTCCCAAGAGTAGGTCAAGTTTTGCACCTTCTCTAGTAGGTACACTCACATACTGAATCAGAAAATTATCTTGTACACACTTAACAAATTCCTGTCCATCTAAATCCTTAACACAATGGCAGTCCCAGTCTATGTTTGGAAAGTTAAAATCCCCTACCATAACCACCCTATTATTCTTACAGAGAACTGAAATCTCCTTACAAATTTGTTTCTCAATTTTCCGCTGACTGTTGGGTAGTCAATAATATAATCCCAATGAGGTGATCATGCCTTTCGTGTTTTGAAGTTCCACCCAAATAACTTCCCTGGATGTATTCCCAGTAATATCCTCCCTAAGTACAGCAGTAATGCTATCCCTTATCAAAATGCCCTCCCTTTCACTTTTTGATCATGCAGCATTGCCCTTTGTTGAGAAGGGCATTGCTTGTCACTGGTCACTCCGGTGTTCCTTTGTTCCTGGTGGTGGAAATTGAATAAAAATTTACACATTTATTTTTCCATTGTATCTGACACCTGAACACACACGACAAAGGTGTTGGGGAAAAATAAGCACTATTGCAGTTAGGCGGTAGTGTGGAGGACAAATAAAAAGTGAAAAATAAAGAAAAAAATAAAAATCGGAAAGTCAGAGGCAATAAATAATAAATCCCTTTTCAAAAATGTCACTCCCCCACCTCTTTTCAAACCCCCCTCCCCCTCCCCCCGCTTCTATCCTTCGTAGAACATTTGTATCATGGCACATTAAGCTGTCAGTCCTGTCCATCCCTGAACCATGTTTCTGTAAAGGCATTGATTTCCCAGTCTCATGTTCCTAACCATGCCTTGAGTTCATCTGCCTTCTCTGTTAGCCCTCTTGCATTGAAGTAAGTGCAGTTTAATTTATCTGTCCTACCTTGTTGTCTGCTTTGTCCCTTCCTGCCCTAACTGTTTTACTTGTTCCTTTTCCCAACTGTACCAGTTTCAGATAGATCTCATTACTCACTATTTCCCTGGGACTGCCCCCACCCTGCCTCAACCTTACTAGTTTAAATCTTTCCAACAGCTCTAGCAAATCTCCTTGCCAGTACCAGTACATTAGTTCCCTTTCAGTTCATGTGCGATCCGTCCTTGTACAGGTCACTTCCATCCCAGAAGAGATTCCAATGATCCAAAAGTGTGAACCTTTCTCCCCTGCACCAGCTCCTCAGCCATGCACTCATCTGCTCTATTCTCCTACTCCTACTCTCACTAGCTCGTAGCACCATGAGTAATCCAGTTATTACTACCTTCGAGGACCTCCTTAAATTCCTGCCTAACTTTTTATATTCTTCCTTTAGAATATCATTGTTTTTCACTGCTATGTCATTGATTCCAATGTGTACAATGACCTCCTGGTCTCTCTCCCCTTTGAGAACATTCTGCACTCTCTGAGACATTCTTGATCTTGCTACCAGGGAGGCAACACACCATTCTGATTTTTGCTGCTGGCCGCAGAAGCTTATTGTCTGTGCCCAATCGATTGCTTTACTGGTGTACAATTTGTTTCTTCCCAAAACAAGCTCACTCAATTTGCCACATTTGTTTGGCAAATTTTTATTTTATATTGGATTTTTTTCTTGCAATCTTCAGGTTATTAATGATGCAGTCAGCGTCTCTGATGCCTGTCCCATGAAACTGTGCAGCAGAAGAAGAGGAATGCTCATCGTTATTGGGTCTTAGCAATGATCACATTGCAGGAGCTGTATATAATCCTAGTTCTGCTGCACTGAAGGTGCTGCAAGTCAGGAAGTGTCTTTCACACTGTTCTTTCACTGTTGCTCAGAACAAAATGATCCAGAAAGGTGAGCTTGCTTCTCAGTTCACTGTAGGAATCTGAAGGTGTTGTTGAACTGGCTGATGGAAAGGAGGGCAATGCTTTTTCTTACTGATTGGCAAAGGAGAGACCACCAGACTCAGTAAGTCTGTTCTGAGGTAATGGCCTTTGGATCAGTGCTTTACCCCAGGTGAAATTCAACACTCAGCAGTGCAGGAAGAACGTTAATGAGTCTCTACATTTTGCAAGAATAAATGCCACCATCTTCCCATTTCTACCTCAGACTCACTCTAACTCTGAAACTCTGCACACATCTCATCAAATCTAATGCTGTACAACTTTTGCAGCATGTCTACTCAACTGTTCTCACCCACTTCACCCTCACAAACTACTAGCCCTTCCTGCCTATATATTCTTAATTACTCACTGTAGATGCTTCACCACCTCTCCTCTTTGTGCATCACCAGTAATACTTTTTCCATCTACTGTCATCACAATTCTTACCACCCTGTGTCTCATTGCAGGAAAGGTTGGCCCACTCCTGGACTGACATCTCCACAATACACTAGCTGATGGAGCTACAATCCTTGAACTGGCTGCACCTGAACTGCAGGACTAACTGGGGCCAAACCCTTGAACTGGATTCAGACAAGCCTTTTACTTTGGCAGCCCTCGACTGACTGCAGGGCTACACTCACAACTAGTCCCCTTTGACTTTAAGGCATTTTCATTTGGCTGGAAGGCATGAAATGTATTTGCCTCTTCAGCAGCCAACATATGTTGAAGGAGTGATATTGACATAGCATGGTGCCATACCACAACATGTCCACTTTTGAATGTCCAGTGCTCTGAACTGCCACCCAGCAGCCACTCTGAATTTTGTGTTAGGGATTGGTGCCATCTAGCTGGGGAAGGAGATGAGAATTTGAAGCTGCATATGAATGGGATTGTTTAGCCAATAATGACAGGTAAATACATGGGAAAAAGGCAGTCGCTACTTTTTAGTGAGATTCAGAATTCACCAAATAAATCCAAAAGGGAACGACAGAAATTTTGTTTTCATCAAAGATCTGATATTTCCATTTCTGTCATCTTTCCCAACTTTCTTGCCATTGCATTTGCTGCCTAAGAAAACAGAAAATTCTCCCCGTCTTTTATTTTAAATGCACAGTGTCCATCTAGGTAATTTTTTTTCCCTTTTTTTTAAAACAATTTAATATTTGTTTATGCACATGACAACAGAATGGCAGCACAGGCCATGCTGAACACTGACTTGCAGGCTCAATCTAATAATCAAGGCCCTCTGCTCATGAACCTCCAGATTTCTTTCTTCCTGGAACTCCTTGCTGAGGCCCACAGTACTGAACCTTCACACATTCTCACATACATTGACTTATATCTTCAGTTCACAATATTCCACTTTAGTCCCACCCGCAGTTTAGTCATGCTGCCAATTTTGCTTCACTATCACTGTTGTCAAAGGAAGGGTGGTAGTGACCAGTAGTGATCTCCCCGTTGCAGTAGCTCTGTTCCTACATGCTGTGTTGTCTCTCCTGATGTTTATGTTATACTTCCTCTCCTTCACAATATTGTCCCCTCTGCCTCCAATTCTTACAAGTGACTTCCTCCACTTGCTTATCATGGCAGTAGCCCCTTACTGACTTTCATTGAGCTGATCCCCAAGGATAACATTGGCCTACCCTCTGCCTTGAAATGATGTTCGACTGGATCCCTGACTGATCGTTGTGCAGCTCCTCAATTGACTAACTGGGATTTCCAGACCTGGTTGCGCAGGACTTAGATACCTGATAGTGGCCTATGCACCAACTGTAGTGCTACAAAGCCCTGACTCTTGACCATCCTAAGCAGCCGACTAATTGTTTCCAAGCCCTGGACTGATAACAGACTCTGCCTTTGACTTACTGTGCTGGGTCCTACTGACTGAAGGCTAACTCTCTTGACTGAGGACGACTTCCTTTAGATTTTCAGACATGGTCATTTAGTCAATGCACATGCAGTGTGCTTGCTGGTACATTATGCAAGTATGACATTGACATAGCACAGTGATGTACAGTCAGAGGTCAAAACCCTTTGACTGACCATTGCTGACAACTTTGAAAAGCTGCCTGGTGTGGAGTCTGTGTTAAAAGGCAAAGCAAGACAGAATTACTTTGGACATGTAAGTTCTCATGGGGAAAGGGTAGACATCAAAGCAGATAAGTGAGCAGCAAAACATGCTCAAAGTAAGTCAGAGCTAAGAGTGCAAACAAGAAGCTCTGATCCAAATCATGAGGTGATGCCTGTCCCTATGTGCAGAGTGACCTTGCAGCAGTATTCCATCGAAAGGTGTTAGTACTCCAATACAGAGCGTGGAAGGGCAGAACTATCTTGCAAGTGAATCGACGATGTTCCATGAGCATGCTGTGAAGTTGGTGAATGTCCTATGCTAATATGCATGGACAAGGGGCGTGTGTAGTCACTGCTCATAGACCATGTCCTGAGATGTTAGGGAGTGGTGTCACCACATACCTGCCCTGACTTTCATGTTGGGACCGCTAGAGACAATCTCTTCCATCTGTTGGAAAATGCTTGGTTGGAAAATAAGACCTTTTGCTCTGTTGGTGAGAAGCTCCTCTTTTTGCCTATCTCATATAATTTTCCCAACTTTCTCACCTGTGCCCACATCTTTAAGTGCCTGGGAAGATTCTTCCCAGTGTTCAATACATACTCCATAGCCACTATCCTCCTCAATTTTTCATCCACAGAAGTCAGCATCAGCAAGTCTCCAGCCTTACCATATCACCATGCTTGTTCTTGGACAACTCAGAGACCACTTCAGCCCTTCAACACTTGCACTGGGGGCTTAGGCAACCTCAGACTTTGCATAGTTCTGCATGCTGGGACAGATTGCACGTACACAAGATGCTTCTGCAGTGACAAGACCACATGCACCTTATGCTTTTTAACTTGCTTACTTAGCTCTCACTGATTACTGTGTATTTGGAGGCTGCCAGCTTCTGTAGGAGTCACATTGCTTCCTTAGCGTTTTTTGGGGGGCCGTTACAGCTGCCAGTCTCTGGCATGTTTTGCTTTTTGGCACAAAAGGAGGGGAAGACAACTTGTGATGGTTGCGTAGCATAGAACATTCAGTCTGTCAGACAGAGTGAATGTGTCACTTCAGGATCATGCTGCATCAATGTCAGACCTGCAACATACTCAGCAGTTTCCGTAGCAAACACAAAGCATTGTTTGTTGCTTAATTGCACTGAGTTGCTGAGGGAATAGTCTTGGTGATAGAGGACATTGTAGGTATCAGATTGGGAATTCTAAATAGGAGCTCCAGGAAGGTGGGGTTCGAACAGGTCACAGTAATATTGCCCACTAAATGGGAAGATGCAGAACTGAGGAATTTCCACAGTTTTGTGCTCTGGGTTTAGACAACAGTTATGTAAAGGAGTTCAACTGAAATGGAGGCCGAGGTGGACAAGATCACAGGAACACCAATAGGAGAGGAAACATGAAGAAAGGAGGAAAATTGTGCTTCATATAGGTGGAGCCTGCAAGTTACTCGCATGAAAAGGTTGGAACGTCTCCATTTCAAATTGAAAGTCAATGATAAAAACTGCACAAAGTGGCTATTGGTTGTGTGAAATTAGCAGAATGAATTACTGCTTTTCTTCTGAGGCAGAGTAAAATTCTCAGAATTGAAAGTCCTGCTAAAGGTAATTGCAGGAGCATTGCATTTTTAATTAAACAATTTTTCCTAATCAACCTGTTCAGAGATGTTATTGCATTTCATTTAAGGTAGAGATGAGGAGGAATTTCTTCTCTCAGTTATTACATCTCTGAAAGACGAAATTCCTCCTCATCTCTACCTTAAATGTGTGACTCCTTATTTGGAGATTATACTCTCTAGTTCTAGACTCTCCCACAAGAGGAAACAACATTTCTGCATGTACCCGGCCAAATCCTTGAAGAATCTTGTATATTTCAGTATCCAGAACAGAGGGTAGTCTCTCCCCGGTTCTTCCTTCATCTTACCTATCCACCTTCAGTCTGAAGAAGGCAGCTGCTAGATAAGCACTGATACTTGGAGAGAACCCTGTCTCCTAACAAAGACCTGTTAATAAACTATAATTCTAGGGGGTAACAGTTTGCACACTGTCAATGCTATGTTTGAGATTTTCTAACCATTGAGTTCAGGACAGAAACTGAGATGTCAGGGCTGCCTCCTCCAGCTGGAGGTCGGCTTTTTAAGCTTATATTATACTAAAGGTCAATTCCTGGCCCTTTTAGACACGTGCATCAATAAGGACTGTATGCAAAAGATATCAACTTATGAATGTTAGCATGGAATCTGCATCAGGAGACCTTCGCATTTACTGGGACTGTATGTGTGTATTTTCAAAGAGTTTTCCAAAGCAATTTTTCTGCTCCTACTCTAAAAGGTATCATTTAATAAATGTCCAATTTCTTATAATTTTGATGGCTACTATTGAAAATGCATCCACCACCCTGTCAGGCTATTCACTCCAAATATAACCACATGTTGCTAAAAAACATTTATCCTTATGTTGCCCGTAGTCTTTTCCCTAATTATCTTAAACCTGGTTCTCACTTTTCAGTTTTTGAAAACAGAATCTCATTATTAACTCTGTCCAAACTTTTCATGATATTAAACACTGCTATCAAATTTCCCCTTTGCCTTCACTATTCTAAAACTAGCCAACCTTCTCCAATCTATCCACCTAACTAATTGGAACCATATTGGAACACAATCTATGTTAACTATACTGGCAAACCCAAATCATAACCAGCTGAAGTTTATGAATCTGAAGTGCTGTTTCTTGCCCTGGTCGGCGAATGCAAAATCTTCTTGAGATGGTGGGACAATTACTTAGTCAACCTTGAGTCTTCCTGAAGCTGACTGATAATATACTTGCAATGACCTGGCTCTCATTTTGGTATCAGGTTTTTGTCATACATGGAAGAAAATGGATGAATCTGATGGCATCACAAAATAAAATTGGTGAAATATTTTAATTTTTTAAGGGAGCAAGCTAACACAACAGATTTTGCATGGAAATGTGCCGTAATTAGAATTCCTAACCAGTAGGCTGCCATCTCAGGGGATCTGTGTGATGTCCAAACTGAACAGTTAGTCATGTATTTCCTTCACCAACCTCATTGAAATGTCTTGCAGATGCAAAAACAGAAGTTGCTGAAGAAACTATTTGGCACTTTGTGGGGAGAAAGCAGAGTAAACATTTCAAGTCCAGTGACCCTTTGCAAGCCCCATTCCTCTTGCAGCCTCTCAGTGAATAGCCCAGGTATTCGTCTGAAATTCTGTAGATGCATTAAAACTGACACATTCAGAAATTCACCGCCACACTTCCAAAGAAACCTCTCAATATTTTGGCATTTTGCAGAATTACTTACATGCAAGTTGACTGCCCATCTCTTTAAATGCCACTAGAGTAAGACCTTTTCTGCAGCTCTGTTCTTCCAATTTGAATAAGAAGTAAGTTGTTTGAACTGGCATCAGGATAGCATTCTTCTGGAGCACACAGGGACAACTTTAACAGATAGGAAAACTTGGAGCTCCCTGAGATGCAAGGCTCATGTAGTATCATCATGAGTGACACAACAGATGAAAGTTGCCTCTGCAGAGTCTAAACCATCAATTCTTCCCTTTAATAATTGCAATAACCGACTGTTATGATTGCCATACTGACAACCATATACTACTGCCTGCTGGTAGAGGTTCCTCAAGTGATTTATTTCTGGATTATATTTTTTAAAATGTGGATTACTCAACAAAGCATTCAGATCCTTCTTCAAACTATATTTTTATTAATGTAACAATATTGGCATTCAGCTCCATTCAGAAACTTGATCTGAATTGAATAAGAAATTTTACCGAAGATATTTCCACTTACTTCTATTGCAAAATGTTTTAAAGGCAAGATGCAATACCATTTTTTTCCTAGTAGTAAAATAGAAAGTAGAAAGTGTTGGTAAGAAATTAATTGAATTGAATTGAATTTATTGTCACATGTACCGAGGCACAGTGAAAAACTTTGTCTTGTGAGTAATACAGGCAGATCACGGAGTTAAATAGCATAGATAAGTAAATAATAGATAAACAGCAACAAAACACAGGTACAGGCAAATATTAAGAGTTTGAGTCCATTCAGTATTCTAACAACAGTAGAGTAGAAACTGTTGTGAAACCTGCTGGTGCGTGTGTTCCGGCTTCTGTACCTTCTCCCTGATGGTAGAGGTTGTAGAAAAACATTGCCAGGGTGGGATGGATCTTTGACAATGCTGGCAGCCTTTCCTTGACAGCGGGCCTGGTAGATGGATTCTATAGATGAGAGGTTGGCCTTTGTGATTGTCCGGGCCAAGTTCACCACTCTCTGTAACCGTCTCCGATCTTGAATGGTTATCATAGCAGGTAGTGTCAAATCCAGACAGAATGCTCTCAATGGTGCACCTATAAAAGTTTACTCAGCTGCCTGAGGAAAACGAACGGTTGGGCTTTTGTAACCAGTGCGTCCACATGAAGAATCCAAGAAAGTTTGTTGTGGATGACCACTCCCAGGAACTTGACACTCTCCACTCGTTCCACCTCTGTGCTGTTAATGTGTAGGGGGGGCATGAGTAACATCCCACTGAAAGTCAATAATGAGTTCCTTGGTTTTGCCGGCATTGAGAGTTCTTTTCAGTGCACCATTTTTCCAGGTCTTGCACCTCCCATCTGTAGTCTGTTTCATCGCCATCTGAGATTCAACCGACTATAGTGGTGTCATCAGCGAACTTGTAAATGGCATTAGTCTGGTATTTGGCGACGCAGTGATGGGTATCCATTGAGTACAGTAGGGGGCTGAGTACACACCCCGATGAGGCTCCAATGTTGAGTGTTAGTGAGGATGAAATATGGTCTCTAAACTTGTCTGATTGTGGCCTGTAGGTCAGGAAACGGAGCATCCAGTTGCAGAGAGTGGGGCTAAGTTTAGTAATCAGTCTCAACGGGATAGTAGTGTTGAAGGCTGAACTGTAGTCAGTGAGTAGGATTCTTACGTAGCTGTTCTTGGTATCGAGATGTTCTAGGGAGGAGTGAAGGGCAAGTGATATGACATCTGACGTGGATCTGTTGGTCTGATAGGCAAATTGGAGTGGGTCAAGAGTAGTGGGGAGGCTGGAGTTGATTAATGCCATAACCAGCCTTTCAAATCATTTCATGACCACCGAAATTAGGACCATTGGGCAGCAGTCATTGAGACATGCTGCATGAGCCTTCTTAGGCACAGAGATGATATTGGTCTCTTGAAACAAGCAGGGAAAGTGGCCTGCTGTAGGGAGAGGTTGAAGATGTCCAAGAAGACATCTGCCAGTTGATCTGTGCATGCTCTAAGTGCACGGCCTGCTACTGCGTCTAAGACAAAAGAAAAGCACAACAATGGAGATGGAAAGATTCTGTTTTTTTTATCAGAAAGACAGGGTAGAGTTTCTCTGGAGGTGCTAGTGATCATGCAACATAAGTTGGAAAAATTTCAGAAAAAGGACAAAAGGGAACGTATGCCTTGTAGACAGTTCACAGGTTTTGGAGAATCAGGGGATGAAACAGTCACTGCAGGATTTCTAGCCTCTGGTTTACTCTAGTGGTTATGGCTTGGCAATTGAGTTTCTGGTCAATGGCAACTTCGAGGATATTGATGATGAATATTCAGCATTTTTAATGACATTGATTGTCAAGGGATAATGCTTAAATTTTCTCTTGTTGAATGTCATTGCCAGGCCCTTGTGTAACATGAATGTTACTTGTCACATCAGACCAAGCCTGGACATTATCCAGGACTTGCTGCATTTGGACTGGACTGGTTTAGTTTCTGATGAGTCATGAATGGTGCTGAACTTCGAGCAATCATCAATAAACATCCCTATTTCTGACCATGTAATGAAGGAAATGTCATTGATGAAGCAGCTGAAGATGGTTAGGCCTAGGACATTAATCTGAGAAACGCAAACAGTGATGTTCTGGTGCTGAGATGAATCATTTGTGCTGGTATGACTCCAATCAGTGGAGAATTTGCCCACTGATTTCCATTGATTCTATTTTGCAAGGGCACCTTGATTCAATAATCAGCCAAGTGTAATGTTGACGTCATGGGCTGTCACTCTCACCTCACCTCTGCAATTCAGCTCTTTTGTCCATGTCTGAACCAAAGCTGTAGTAAGGTTAGGAACTGTGTGGCCCTGGCAAACACAAACTGAGCATCAGTGAAGCAAATTACTGCTAAGTAAGAGCTTCTTGATAGCTCTGTTGATGACCGCTTTCATCACTGTTTAGATAATCAAGACTACACTGATGGGATGATAAGTGACTGATTTCCTGCTTCTTCTGTATGGGCATGCCCCAGTCACTTGTCAGATAGATGCCAGTGTTGTACCTGTACTGGAACAACTTGGCTCAGGTTGCAGTACATTCTAGAGCACAATCTTCACTAGTATTGCTGGAATTTTAGAACCCAGGAACTTTGCAGTAACCAAGACCTTCAGATGTTTCTTGACATCACATGGAGTGGCTGAAGATTGATGTGGAGGAAGCTGCAATGAATCATCTAATTGGCATTTCTGGTTGAAGATAGCTGCAAATGTTTCAGTTTTATCTTTTGCACAAATGTACTGGGTTTCCTCACCTTTGAGAATGGGCAGAGTTGTAGAGACTCTTCCTCCAGTAAATTGTTCAATGAGCCACCACCATTCATAGTAGCCCTTGAAAAGGTAATGATGAGCTATCTTCTTGAACAGCTGCAGTCTTTGAGGTGTAGGTACACCCAGACTGCTGTAATGGAGGGAGTTCCAGAATTTTGATCCAACCAATGAAGGAATAGTAATCTATCTTCAAATTGGTGTGTAGCTTGGAGGTAAAGGTGCAAATGGTAGTGTGCCCATGTCTCAGTTTCCCTTGCCCTTCTAGGTTTTGGAAGTTGTGAGTTTGGTGGGTGCTATCTAGGGAATATTTGTGAGTTGCTACAGTGCATTATGTAGGCAGCATACCGAAACGTCGATTTTCCGCTCCTCGGATGCTGCCTGACCTGCTGTGCTCTTCCAGCACCACTCTAATCTTGACTCTGATCTCCAGCATCTGCAGTCCTTACTTTTGCCTAGCATACCTTGTTGCCATTGTGGGTCGTTGATGGAGGGAATGAATACTGAAGGTATGAAATAATGCACATTCAAGTGAGCTGCTTTTTCTTGATGGTGTTGAGCTCCTTGTTTGTTGGGGCTGCACTGAAGCAGGGAAGTAGAGTGGATTTCATCATTTGCCTGACTTGTGCCATGTCAATGGCAAACAGAATTTGGGGTGACAAGAGGTGAGCTGCTCAGCACAGAATTCCCAGCATCTTGACCTTCCCAAATTGATCTTGGAACAACTGAGTGATTTATGAGTCAGTGTGTGGTGCTGGAAAAGCACAGCAGGTTAGGCCGCATGGAGGAGCAGGAGGATAAGCCCTTCATCAGGAATTGTTCAATGATTTATGAGGCCATTTCAGACTCCAATTTGAGCCAGTTGCATGACTATGGGTCCTGAGTCCCATACCTTCAGACAGACCTGGCTCAAGAGGATAGATTTTTATTTTACCCTGAGAGATATTTGTTAACCAGATGTGTTTCGATGACAATGCAGTAGATTCATGGTTATCATTCCAGATGCTATCATTTTCAAATCTAGATTTATTTAATTGACGGATTTAAATTTCCAGCTTCAGGCCTCTCAAATGTCTTGTTGGGGCCTGCAGGATTACTGGGCCAGAAACATAACCACTACTCCCATGCCTACTGTTGAGTACACATGCAAATGCCTCCAGCTTTCTGTTTGCTACAGAGCAGGAAGTTCTCTGAGTCTGACGTTCAGTATGACCCCATCCACCAACATCAGATTTATTCAGCTCTTTATCTGTTTCTGGCACCTTGCTGTATAAACAGTGTGGCTGCTTATACAACTGACTGCATTTTTTAAAAAGTTCGCTGAATTGCTTGGACATCCTGAGGACAATCTGTCAGCGGTTTTCACTGCATTATAGCAAACAGTGACCACAGCACTAACTACAGTAAAACATGACTAAACTATATTCCTGTAACGGTGACATTGATTTAGTTCCTTTTATCGGATATTGCCGTTCTACTTTTGTATTTAGTTTTATTTTCTCTGCCGGCAGCTTGTCCTCTCGAAAACCAAACCATTTTCTTTCATTGTGGGGTGATTTGAATAACAGTTATTATAACATTTCTGCACAGGCTGAGGTTACCACTAAGGACGCTCCTTCTCCACCTCTCTCCCTGGCTTGAGGTGTGCTGATCCTGAGGTTAAACTACCACCATCTCTCTGAAATTAGAGAGCAGCCCTATGATCCGGCAGGACTATGGCAACTTTGGAGTCGAGAATGTGATGTTGGAAAAGCACAGCAGGTCAGGCAGCATCAGAGGAGCAGAAGAGTGGACGTTTCGGGCAGAAGACCTTCATCAGGAAACCTGTTCATGCCCGAAACATCGATTCTCCTGCTTTTCTGATGCTGTGCTTTTCCAGCACCACATTCTCGACTCTGGTGTCCAGCATCTGTAGGACTCACTTTCCCCTGTGGCAACTTTAACTCGATTATAAAAAGTCGTGCATCAGTTACAGACATAAAATGTTAAACTGTCAATCTGTTTTGAAAGTTGAAAATATTCAGCGGCAACTGAATCCAGCGGCTAGGACAGCCAGTTACAGCGCACAGTGAAGATCTGCCTTTTCCATCGTTATGGTGACAAAGCGATTTCATCCTCACACTGTGACAAGAGTTAACGCTGAACCCTCTGCTAGTGGCACAAAATATTGTAAAGTGGAATCAATGCTGTGGCTATAACTGTCGAGTCTGTTCACCAAGTTGGGGTTTACTAGTCAGAAAGATAAAGAAAAAAGCTTCCTGTTCTGGCCTTTCAACAACTTGTCATCAAAATAAACAGTGCGTTTGTCACAAAGAGGGAAACAACAGGCCCACTTTCGTAGTGAAGCCTCCGTGATGGGTAGCTGCTTCACTCCACGGCGATATACAAATTCACAACAGAGAGCTCTGACAAACATATTTTTTAAAAAATGCAGCCTACTCCAGCTGGACTGGTCCAAAGGGTGACATAAAATTTGACTCATTGCAATTAATGAATACAAAGGCGTTATGATTCAGAAAACTTCACTAAAGTCCCGAAAAGTTTAATTTTCAAACTAAACTTGTCTGGTCTGGTGTAAATTGCACTAAAAGATCTGAATGTCAATCGCAAGTTAAAACAAGGGGAAAAAGGCACATTACTGAATAATAAAGGGAGTACATTTAATGTAATAAAAACGCTAGAGTCTGAGTAATTTGAGTTCATCGATAAATTTATAATCCAGAGGCATGTGGGGTTTATTCCTTGAGTTTTAACACGCGGATTTATCAAGGCATTGCAATCAATTGTTTTGTAAAGGACAGAGACCATTAAGTGCAGTTGATTTAAACCATTTACAGAGATTATCTGAGAAATTGGATTTATTTTCAATATCTCAATTTTAAATATGTTCCATCTCGCGTGCATTGTTTAACACACCTTACTTTCACACACTTGGACCTCAGCGAATTAATACCGTCCAATTGATGAGTTTTTATTGTTAATTACATCTAATTTTGACATGCGCCCCTCGCATTCTCACTCCCCAGGCAATAAAAGCTGTTTCATTGCCAGGTAACCCGACTAAATCGAAGATTCAAGTGTATCTGTGTTCGTTTCTTAACATCTTAATCGACCTTGTAAGGATAAAAATATGTCCCAAATACTCGTTTTGAAATGTCAGATAATGCATTTTAATTAAAAACAGATTATGTACAGGCAGTATAATCCTACAAAATACAATGTAAAACTTTCTAAAGTATTATTAAATCTGCTCTTGGTTTTAGCGCTTTGTGAAGTGTATCGTTTACTAACATTTGCCAGATTCGCGAAATGGTTTTTACTAAACACTGATTTTGGAAGCGAGTTTGTCAAGTGACGTTATGGATTTTAGCTGCACACGTCGCAATCGTTCAGTGAAATGATAAATCAACTGGATCTAAACTCTTGACATAACATAATTCGAACCGGGAACAGAGGATCAATCTTTTGGATCTGCTGAGTAACACAAAATCTGAACTTCTCACTGAATGCTGGCAGCTAGCGAGTTTCGAGATAGGATCTGTACTATCAGTACAATCGGTGGTTTTAATGTTTTCTCATTCTCCCCTCAAGCTTTTGGTCATGTCAGAACAAATACCCATCCATTTCCCCGGAGTAAATTACAAAGGGGACCTGCCCAGATTGTAACTGCAGTGGCCAGTGCGCGGGAGACTGACTTTCATTACCTTCCTGAATAACGTGTGCTGTTAGTTCACACATCTCACATTCTGCGTCATTTGTGCCGGTCAGGTCTGTTTATTGCACCCCCTCGCTTCTTTAACATATTATCAATTGATGGCATACACATGGGCTGCTTTTCAATGTGATTCAAGGCAGGCGAGTTAAAGCGCAGAGTGTTTCCCGAGAACCCACTCGATGTGAGGTGCAGAACAGAGCACCGAATCCATCTCCAGCCTCTGAAACCTTCTCTCAGATTGTCCAAATCTTTGCACGGTTTCCGGAGAACATCCCCGCTCATTAACATTTGATTGCAGATTGCAAGCTATCTAAATGTTCACTCAAGGCGCAGCGTGCTCAATTCTCGCATCTCAAAATAACTGCAGCCCTGCCCTCATTCAGGAGGCTCTTTGCAATGTTTATTCCCGCCTCCCGCTAGCAGGGAATGTGCACAATTCACTTATGAATTTGCACCTAGTCCATTATAGTTACCTTGAAACTCCCGGCCGCTATTTTCCAATTAAAAGCTTAATAGCCCTGGAAACGGAGTTCATGTGGTGGAGTTGAACACTGCCTCCTGCTCTCAGACGTTTTCTACCGCGATCGCATTATTTGCTTGAATAACCCCTTTTGAAAAGCAGAAACAAGAGTCCTGGTGTCAGGTGTTAGTTCACAATACTGACTCACGCAGGGATATTTTAGCAACCCCAAACTACACCGACAGCAAACTACTGAGATCTTTACCACACGCACAGGGGAAAAAAATAAATCAGTTCTATCACTTTTTCATTCAGCTCCAGTGGGACCAGTTTAGAGATTAAAGTTTGTAAAGTCATTGCTGTTAAAATCTGCCCAGTGTCTCACGCAGTCAAGTGGAACAGAGTCGCTGGCTACTCCCTCCCTCTTTGTTTGGGGAAAAGGGGACAATTTGTCTCTAATGGGAAATCGAACCCAGGCCCAAGTGGACGGTGCCGTGTTTTATTTGAGCAGAAGTTGCGAAAGATTCTTTTGTTAATAGTCGGCAGCTTTCTCTATAGGAGCAGGTCGTTCAAACATTGCCCAGTCACTTGTCTCATATTGTCTTCTGTCTTATATTGACCGGCCCCTCATATGGACTATACCCTGACACTTTCTTCTTCACAGGGACCGAACATGACTCGATTCTCTCTGCTTTTTATTAATAAAAAGCATCTTTTACCCCAGTTTTTACCCCAATCCCAATAGACAGGCTGGCTGACCGAAAACTGGAATGATCCCGTCGAAAACGAGCGCAATGGAGTAACCACAAGATGCCGGCACACGGCTGATATTGTGATGGATTTGTAACACAGATGTAGAATCTCCTGAGGGAAGTCTCCCCTGGGAAAAGGCTCTGGATACCCAGAGCTGCCCGTGTACGTGTGCACGCACCGCCTGCTAGGTTAAAAATAACCGAGGAACACACTCCGTGCTGATTTAATGTGCAGCCTAGGAAGGACATATTGGCCTTGGAAGGAATGCATGTAGGTTTATAAGAATGATACCTGTGGCAAATTACTCCAGATGCTGGAATTTAAGCTCAGCAAATGACTCTTCATCCAGACTCGAAACATTAGCTTGCTCTCTCTGTATGGAACTGCCTGACACGCTGCGAACTCCAACAGTTTTAGTTTTCAGTTGAATTTTACCTGGAGTTCAGGAGTTAAGTTATGGAGAGAGATTAATGGACCCGAAACGTTAACTCTGATTTCTCTCCACAGATACTGCCAGACTTGCTGTGTTTTTCCAACAATTTCTGTTTTTGTTTCTGGTTAGGTTAAGGGGTGATCTGATTAAATCTTTAATATATGAACAGGAAAAGACGGGATGGATTAAGAGAAACTATTTTCACTGGTTGGAACTAGGGGCACAGTCTGGGAATGACGGCCAGAGCGTTCAGGAGAAATGTTAGGAAGCATCTCTACACAGAAAGGGTGGGGGAGATTTAGGACTCTCTCCCACACACAGCAGTGGATGCTGGATCAGTTGTTAGTTATAAATCTGGGATAGATTTTTCTTTAAAAAAAAACGAGGATATTTAGGGATTATGAGCCAAAAGCAGGTAAATGGATTCAGGCTACAGATCAGCCATGGTCTCATTGAATGGTGGAAAAGGGTCGAGGGGCTGAATGGCCTCCTCCTGCTCCTGTGTCAACGAGTTAAAGACACACAATCGGAATAAGATTCCAATTTGAATGATTCCTCTTCCTCTGACCCACTGATGCTTTTCATCCGTCACAATTCTGAAGGAACTGAACTCGATTCTTCTTGCTCCATTAAAACAAGCTCCATGTTTGGACAGTGTGCAGAGTGAAAACTTTCATGGGAATTCGCGACGTACGAACAAAGTCTCTGCAAATCAGGACGAGTTGGGGTCTTATAAAAAGAATAACATTTAAATAAAGCACCGAAAGTCCTTTGATTCGAGAGCAGGTTTCGGGGAGATTGAGTGCGGCATCCGAACATCATCTTTGCAGCGTGTGGCGCTGGAAAAACACAGCAGGTTAGGCAGCATTCCTGATGAAGGGCTTGTGCCCGGCACTCCTCAGATGCTGCCTGATCTGCTGTGCTTTTCCAGCGCAACATGTTTTGACTGTGATCTCCAGCATCTGCAGTTCTCACTTCCTCCCATCATCTTGACAGCGACAACTCGATCTCCTGAAAATGACTGACTCCAGTTGCCTCAGTACTGTCGGGTTTGGGTTCCCTTGGGTCTCCAGTAACCCACCTAACTCTACCATTGCTGCAAATAGCAACCGTTCCTTTTTTTTTAAGATTTCAGCTTTTCCAATTTCAACTCGGAGAACTTGAGCGGGATCTGCAGGTTTTAATAGCGTTTAAGCATCTCGATAACTTGTAACACTAGTCCCTCTTATTTGTATTTCTAAATGCAAATAATATTATAATAATAACACTTGCGTCGTTATAACCCTTTATAATGCACGCATGTTTAAAACAACAACTTGCATTAGATAACACCTTATACAGAAGGCTTCAGAAAGGTAGAGACTGTGGTGCAATTGTAACCAGTCCGGTTTGCCCGCTCCTCGGATGCTGCCTGACCTGCTGTGCTTTTCCAGCACCACTCTAATCTAGAGTCCGGTCACAACGGCAGGAATGAATAATACGAGATGAAGAATGTCTTGGAGAAGGGTTACACCTTATTTCTGATGCTGCCTGGCTTGCTGTGTTCTTCCAGCCTCTTGCTTGTCTACTTTGGATTCCAGCGTCTGCAGGTTTTTTTTGTCTCTAACGAATGAAGAATGTTGGGCAGGAAAATTGTGTCGGTAGGGCTCATCATTACTGTTTCACAATCTTTCATACACAGATAGGGCAGCACGAAGCAGTCTTTCGAAGCAGGACCTGAGAGTTATCAAAACGCCGTGAGATTGTTCCCATTCGTTCAAGTCTCAAAAATAAATTAACATTACCCAGTTGAGAACAGATCCCTGCACCTAGCGAATCGCAAACTCTCACAGAACAGGAATCTAGGTCTCCACTCGCAGCAACACGTGGTGTACTTTTCATTGTTTCAACTGTAATTTGGCTTTTGTTACTGCAGCGACAAGTCTCAGAGCAATCTCTACCAATCTCTCGCCATGTATTAGCAATGGTGTTTTAACAGACCATTGAACAGCGCTCACTGTTCAACATCTCATACAAAGTGGGGATATCACCTCTGCACTGTGTTATCAGACTGGATTAAAAACTCAAGTCCATATTGTATCAAAGTCTTCTGTTCCAGAGGCTAACCTACCCACTAACCAAGTGAAAGTGACACAAATGAAACCCTTGGGTCTGGCAAGGATGATAAATGTGACCTTTTCAACTCCAAAGGCAAAAAGGCAGCACCATCTGTCCAAATGAATTTGTAATTTGTACATCATAAATGTCACTTGCAAATTTTTTTGTATTTGACACCTCTGTGATTCTAATTGAAACACAACAAATGCTTAGCTACAAAATGCTTAGACAAAAAAGACAACAATATAAGTACGTTTGCAGATGGTAGAAAACTGTTTTAAAAAAGGTCATTGGGGGATATACAATAACAGGAAAGAAATGTCAAAAGATCTATTAAATGAATTGGCAATGGTGTAAAATGTGGGGAAGTGTGAGGTTGTTCACCGGTTATTGGAATAGAAAATCAGAAGGCTTGAAACTGGTAAATGTTGATCTTCTGAGAAACATGACTGTGAATGTATAAGGAACTCAGAAAGTTAGAATGCATGCAAAGCAAGCAATTCAGAAAGCTAATGGCATATTGGCTTTATGACAAGGAGGTTGGACTATGAGAATAAAGAAAGACAGGCTACATTTTAAAAATCCTTGGAATGGTGTAACCATAAAGGTTATAGATACCCAATTACTGATTGTATTTGGGTTGGAATCAAGTTGTTGGTCTCTCAGGCAACCAAGGGATACAGACAACAGACAAGAAAGCGGAGCAGAAGTTCAATGTCAGCTCTGTTAGTGTTGAATGTCAGAGTGGGCTTTGTAGGTTGTATATCATTTCCAATTCCTGACCTGTATTCTTGCATCTACAAACCATGAATGAATTTTAAACTAACCTCTGGAAGTATGACAGTAGTATGCTGAAATGCTGCACAACTTAGATAAAAGCAAGGCATCAGCAAAACACGTGGGAAGTACCATTTGTAATATGTACCAGGCAATAGCCACATCAAAAAGGAATGTCCAACTTGCACACCTCTTGACCATGAATGGGATTGCCATCTCAGAGTTTCCTACTAGCACAACCTGGGGGATTCTACTGACTATAGATTTTCCTGAACCAGACTCATCAACAATGCCCTTGGAAGAGCAGAGCAGTTTCTGGATATTCTACCATAGTGCCCTGTATCATGACCTTGAAAGCCATCTACTGTTTATAAATCTCAAGTCTGCAGCACAAACTGAAGAAAGAACTTGCATTGTTTAGCTCCTCATCCAATCTCAATGCACACCAAAGGCAACAATATACTTTTTGAAATGCCATCACTATTTAAACAGGTAACAATCCAATCAACTATGTACATTGTATCATCTCAGAAAGACCAATGTGCGTAACAAATAAATAATTTGTTTCAATGGTATTGATTGAGGGATAACCTGTCTCAGACTTCAGAGGACTCCTCTAAAAGCACTGAAGGATGTTTTAGCTTCACATGGATGTTTGGATGGGACCTTTGTTTAATGTATGACCTGAAAGGCCATACCTCAAATAATACCCCACCACTCTCCTGGAATGATGCAGCTTTATGAACAGAGCAATTGATTTAGTCAGAGACTCTTCCAGATTCTTCCTCATTCACCTGGTTGGTGAGCTAATATGTTTTAAGAAATATTTATTTACTGGACATTGCTGGCTGGGTCAGCATTTGTTGCCTGTCCCTAGTTGCTTTTGAGAAGGTGGAGGTGAGCTACCTTCTCAAACCACTGCAGTCCATGTGCTGTAGGTTGACCCACAATGCACATTGATGGAGAATTCTAGGATTTTGACCTCATGACAGTGAAGGAACAGCGATCTACTTCCAAGTCAGGATGGAGAGTAACTTGGAAGGGTACTTGCAAGCGGTGATATTCTCATGCATCTGCTGCCTTTGTCCTTCCAGATAGAAGTGGTTATGGTTTTGGAAGGTGTTGCCTGATGATCTTTGGTAAATTTCTGCAATGCATCTTGTAGATGGTACACACTGCTGCTACTGAGCATCAGTGCTGAAGGGAGTGAATGTTGTGGATGTCATGCCAATCAAACGGGCTGCTGTACCCTGGATGGTGTCAACCCTCTTGAGTGTTGTTGGAGCTGCACCCATCCAGACAACTGAGGAGTATTCTGTCACATTCCTGACTTATGCCTTGTAGGTGATGGACAAGCTTTGGGGAGTCAGGGGATGAAGTTACTCACCACAGTATTCCTAGCCTCTGACCTGCTCTTGTAGCTATTGTTTTTATACAGTAAATCCAGTTGAATTTCTGGTCAATTGTAGCCCCAAGGATGTTGATAGTGGGAGTTCCAATGATAGTAACACTATTGAATATCAAGGGGCATTGGTTAGATTGTCTCTTACTGGAGATGGTCATGGTTTGGCATTTGTGTGGCATGTGTTGTCAGCCCAAACCTGGATAATATCCAGGACTTGTATTTGAACATGGACTGCTTCAGTAGCTGAGAAGTTGGGAATGATGCTGAACATTGTGTAACCATCAGCAAACATCCTCACTTCTGACCTTATCATGGAGGGAAGGTCATTCATGAAGCAGCTGAAGATGGTTGGGCCCAGGACACTACCCTGAGGAACTCTTGTGGAGACGTCCTGGAGCTGAGGTGACAGACCTCCAATGACCATGACCATATTCCTATGTGACAAATATGACTCTAACCAGTGGAGAATTTTCCCTGAATATCCATTTATTCCAGTTTTGCTAGGGCTCCTTGAAGCCACAGTTTATTAAATGCAGTTGTGATGTTAAAGGTTGTTACTGTCACCTCCCTTCTGGAATTCTGCTCTTTTGTCCATGTTAGAACCAAAGCTAATGAGTTCAGGAGCGGTGTAGCCCTGGCATAACCCAAACTGGGTGTCACTGAGCAGGTTATTACTGAGCAAGTGCTGATTTATAGAACTGTTGATGACACCTTTCACCACTTTACTGATGATTGAGAGTAGACTGATGGGTAATTGACTAGGTTGGATTTGTACAGGACATACCTGGGAAATTTTCCACATTGTCGGATATCTGCCAGTGTTGTAACTGTACTGGAACACCTTGGCGAGGGGATTGACAAGTTTTAGTGCACACGTCTTCAGTACTATTGACAATTGTTGTCAGGGCCCATAGCCTTTGCGGTATCCAGTGCCTCCAACCATTTCTTGATAACATGTGAAATGAATTGAATTGGCTGAAGACTGGTGTCTGTGATGCTGGGAACCACTGGAGGAGGCTGAAGTAAATCATTCACTTTGCACTTTTGGTTGAAGATTGCTGCAAATGCTTCAGCCTTATTATTTATAAATGTATGTGAGCCACAGGATGCATTGGAACAACTTCACTGTTCACTTTCATGTCATTTTCCAGCCTTCACCACCATTCAGGATATCAGAGTCAATATCATGAAAATTCTATCACCTCCAATCTTCTTCGACATCCATATGCCTGCCTTACCTGGAGCTGTACTTTCATTCCGTAATTTCCACTGGTTCAAAATTCTGGAATTTCTGTTCTAAAACAAGCATTGTACAGAGTAACCCCACCATTTCCTTGGGTCAGCTTGGATAAATAATAAATACAGGGTTGTCATCATTGTCTATATAATGGGAAGAGTTTTTCTTTCAATTAAACAGGCAAAATCATGTTTGTTTAATTAACATCTGAATAATACACCAATGGCTTCGCAATGGTTAGGATCATTTCATTCTTTTCAATGATTGGACTTTTGTTCTGGATTCCAAAGCAGACATTTACAATCAATATTGAAATATGACATAATTTTCCACATATTTCAGCAGCTATTAGTTCCGTAATTTAAGTCATAGAATTAGGTGAGGGGTAATGATAGACACAATAATCTCAGAGGAAGAAATCATTTTGCCGTGGGTTAATTTAAGTGACGCCCGCTGCAGACTGTGATCATACTGTGTGTCTGTGGGTCCTGTTATACTAATTGGACATAAATTATAGGTGACAATCTTCATTGACAAAAGTAGTATGAATACAAAATGGAAGTGGTCCAGAATTATTACAACTTTTTCACGAAAAGCTATGAAAGTCAACTCACTGTTTAACTTTTCATAATCATAGTCATTCTGTTGTAAAAGCTAACCTTGCATTCAGTGGGTCTTGTTCCAATTGATTTTGCATTTTCAGCTTTGCTGTTTACAGTAAACTGAAAATGCAAATAGGCAGATTGATGAAAAATCAGACCATATATTAAGTCCTAGGTTATAATTCATTGTTAGACCAAATGTCCACTATTTATATTTAATCCTATCATAAAGCTGATGAATGTTCATGACATGCATCTCTTATTCATTTTATATCCAATATACTCTGTTGTTCATGCAACCTTGCCTCCCTACTATATTTAACTCATGTTGTGTTGCAAAGCTGAAGGAACATGAAAGAAATGAAATTTGTCTATACACGGACCAAACAACCCAATACTGTTGACATGCACCTTTCACATGAATAGAGGAGCACAACAGAGAGTGAACTAGAATGGGAAGATTAGTACAATGCAACCGGGTTGTAGAACTGAAAAACGTTACAGAGATAGATTGGAGAAGGTTTTACTGTAACTGTGAAGTGAAAACGCAGGTTTTATAGTTGATGCCTTTTCATTTAGGCCATTGAGTACAAGGGGGGAGTGTGTGTAGGCCACGGTAGTGGAGAGAACATCAGGCTCAAAGTTCTGGTTGATTTGCTGGTGATCCGTGGAAAGGTGTCAATAAAAAGAGCATTGATGGAATTGAGCATTGTAGTGAGGCAGGCATGGGTGAGGATTCTAGCAACGGATGGAATAGTGCAGGATAAATGTTTGGAGATGTAATTTTGTGGTGATTCAGAAACAGAACGTAGAACTGAGGCTCAGCTCAGGGATAATCAGGTGATAATATTTAGATTAGATTAGATTAGATTACTTACAGTGTGGAAACAGGCCCTTCAGCCCAACAAGTCCACACTGACCCGCCGAAGCGCAACCCACCCAGACCCATTCCCCTACATTTACCCTTTCATCTAACACTACGGGTAATTTAGCATGGCCAATTCACCTAACCTGCACATTTTTGGATTGTGGGAGGAAACCGGAGCACCTGGAGGAAACCCACGCAGACACAGGGAGAATGTGCAAATTGCACATTTAGAGGTGAGTGTACGCACTGGGGACCTAAGATTGGTGTGCGACCAGGTCACAGGTAAGTCATGTGAGGAGGTGCTGAAGTAATGGGTGGGTTTCACTTGGAGTGGGGTTTAGGGAGGGTTAGCAGCAATGGCATGTGGAACACTCTCAGCAGGTGCTCCATCATGATGCTGAGTCCCTTAATCAGACACTGAATACCTTTGATTGAGGGATGGCCTTGCCCTCATTACTGCAAAGATGACAGTCTGGCCAGATAGCTTTAGCTGCCATGCATGCTACATAGCAACTGAGCTGCCTGGAGCTGTCAGTAATCCAGCAGCAGTGCGATTATCGTCATTAATCAAATATATCCCGGCCTCAGTTAGTGGTGGAGTGTGAAGACTGACCAAAGTGCTTCCTACCCAGAACTTAATTCTACTAATGAGGGTTTGGGTACACCACCGTCCTGCCTGATTGCATGTCTTTCCTACATGCAAGCTTTTCACCAAAAACACAGAAGGTTCTGCACTTCATTTACATCTGGCTTTAAGTAGCTAGCAGGGACCACAAAAAGAAGATATGCAAACAGCCTGAGACAAAAACCTCCCATGACATTTTTGGTAAGGTTACCTCAAAGATCTTACGTAAGAATTATATGACAATATACTTGGATACCAGCATAAGCGTACAGATTTGTTATATCTTATGTGAGTAATATATGGGAGTACACAAGAAAATGCACTGAATTTTGGGGCTAATTTGTACACACCCATTTGATGAATGTTTAATGTGGCCAGAAGAGTAAGAAAATATATCTTTAATGAGCAAGGCACTGATATATAATAGTTGAAAATGTGTTGCTTGTTAAAGCACAGCAGGTTAGGCAGCATCCAAGGAACAGGAAATTCGACGTTTCGGGCATAAGCACTCTCCTCATTCCTGATGAAGGGCTTATGCCCGAAATGTCGAATTTCCTATTCCTTGGATGCTGCATGACCTGCTGTGCTTTAACAAGCAACACATTTTCAACTGTGATCTCCAGCATCTGCAGACCTCATTTTTTAACTGATATATAATATGTAGACAAAACAATTTCAGAGAGGGTGGAAACTTAAACAGAGAGACTGAGGGATTTTGGAGGAATAATTCTGGAGAGACTTCATGAGGGTTGGAAAGAAAAACCTTTCTAATGATTTTATGGAGAGACTTCTAGAGTTTCAATGTTTGTAATAAAGAATTTTTGATTTAGAGTCATGGAGTCATACAGCACGGAAACAGACCCTTAGTCCAACTCAGCCATGCTGACCAGATATCATAGATAAATCTGAGTCCCATTTGCTGGCATTTAGTCCATATCCCTTCAAACCCTTCCTATTAATATACCCATCCAGATGCCTTTTAAATGTTGTAATTGTACCAGCCTCCACCACTTCCTCTGGCAGCCCATTCCATACACGTACCACCCTCTGTGTGAAAAAGTTGCCCGTTGGGTCCTTCTTAAATTTGCATATGTTCTGTGGAAAGAGGTTTAGATGTTTGCAAGTTTAAAAAGTTCTTCAGGCTACTTAGAATACGTCAGTACTTGATCTCTTGACAAACTGCAGTAAAAATGTCACACAAAACAACAAGTTTCATTAAGTAGACATTTTTGCATTTATTAACAATTATTTCAGCACCACATATATCACAACTCAATATATCTAAGTCAACACAATCAAACTTTCCAAACAGATGCAACACTGAATTCTGGACATAATTAGAGACTTAAGGAGAGGAGTAAAATAGAATCCTAATGCAAATAAAATCAGTTATTTATACCAATCAGTTCTACAGCTTTCTTTTCCTTCTTGTTAGTGTGAACATATACATATTTTCAACATTGCTTTCATTGATATTGCTACCAATACATTTATGATCTAAGAAACATCTTTGGAGTCTCCATTTTTATGCCCACAAATTCAAGGCTCTGAAAAAGTAACTAGCATGTATATATTTTAAAATATCAACAATGTTCTTCTGCAAATATTGCATTGTATTGTTAAAGTATGTATATTAAAATACCTTAATTACATAATAGAGCCATAATCATAGAGTCATACAGCATGGAAACAAATACTTCCAGTCAAACCCTTCCAGCCTACCAGTCATCCCAATGTGACCTAGTTCCATTTGCCAACATTTCTCCCATATCCCTCCAACCCCTCCTATTCATATACCCATCCAGATGCCTTTTAAATGTTGCAATTGTACCCATCTCCATCACTTCCTCTGGCAGCTCATTCCAAACATGCACCACCCTCTGCGTGAAAAGGTTGCCCCTTAGGTCCTTTTTAAATCTTTCCCCTCTCACCCTAAACCTATGCCCTCTAGTTTTGGCCCTGAGGAAAAATACCTTGGCTATTTACTCTATCCATGGCCCTCATGATTTTGTAAACCTCTAGAAGGTCACCACTCAGCAAGTGATGACCTATCAAGTACAATCCACCACATATTGTATTTGAGGCCTTAATGGTAAAAGAAAATATGGCTCAATGTGAAGGAGGAGACAGCTTAAATAACATTGTCTCTTTTGATGAATAAGGCAGTTTATAGAAGACATTATGTTCAGAGTTGAAATGATATTCCTTTCTTGAGGTCTGCTGCTTAAGTCATTTATGTGCCAAAAATATCTACTTACCGAAAGAAATTGATTTACTAAGATCTCAGTGATATATATTTGGGATGAATCTTTTCTAGAGAATAACTACATTCATGGAACTGTCATTTTAGACTGAGCAGAACACATTTGTTAAACATATGCATATATCTCTTAAACCAACAATTTATCCAGACTGGGTGAATGTGATAGTAGGACATTATATTCAATAGTTTCGAGAAGAAATGTTGAGTTGTCTGATTTAAGGATTAAAACTCAAGCTTGTGTTGAATATGGCTTTACATGTATACATTTTCTATTTAAGTGGTTTATAATTAGATTAACAGTACTTGTGTTCCAACACCTCTCCAGGTTGGATAGATTAGTAAGACTCAATATCCCATCACTGTGTTCTACTTCAACCTCAGTGAGGGGTTGTGTGTGAGAAGGGAATTTATTGTGTCTTCTTCTGTCTGCAAGAATTACCTTGAAATTTGAAACAGGGTAGAGACATTTTGGTGCATAAATGAAAAATATTCTTCACCAAACTTTCTCACCAGTACCTTTAAAGGTTTTTTTGAGTGCCATATTTCAATTGCTCTTATCATTCTTTGTTTCATCACTTTATGTACAAATTATAGCATCAATTCATGACAAGGAAATTACTTTTATTGGCATAAACAATTTGTTATATCAATGACAGTTAATGTATGATTAATCTTAAGTGAAATTTTTTAAAAGTGCTGGAGAAACTCTTGCAGCATCTTTGGAGAGAGAAACAGAGTTAATATTCCATGTCTGGTATGTCTAATCTTATATAACCTTTGAAGGAGTGTTATGGAAAATATTAAGTAATACCATTCCCAAACTTCTTTTGATATATACAACAATTTGCAAAGGAGAGTCATATCAAACTCAGGTCAGCTGGTCTAAGCTTTCAGATGTCAATTTGTAGCTACAAAGGAAAGAGAGTAAGCAATATCCAGAGAGGAGCTTGATTACAATGGGGCAAAGGAATTAATTATTAAAAATTGCAAAAGAGAGGTGTTAATTATTTTCCCTGAGCTTTGTGCTGTGCTCCCACCTCATTCATTGAGGTAAAATCATTGATGAAGCAACTGAAGATAACTGGAGCTTGAAGAACTATCCTGAATCTGTGAAGTTTGGTCTCAACACTCATTGTCATTTTCCTTGTTTTCCCAAATCATTATGAAATTGTGCAATTTGCAGTAGGAAGACAACATTATCTGCTAATGACATTAATTTGCTGATTGTTTAGTTAATTGAATTTAGTTTGTTCATTTAGAACATTGCATGGCTGAGCAGATTGATTAAAGATAATTTACATAGGTCATTGTATTAGCACATAGATTAATATTTTATGTGTAGCAATCAGAAAGAGACAGGCAGTGTTCATTTTTGGTGCATACACAGAGCTTTGCTACTGATGACAGATTGATCTTTAATGTTAAGGGAACATGGACATAATGTCACACCTTTACTAAATGCAAATGACCATCTTGGAGCATTGAAAATTAGAATACATATCAGACTTGAATTATGCAATTGTAATGTAACTATTATATAATTAAATCAATTGATCTCCAATTATATAAGCCCAGTCTTGTGGAAGGAATAATGTGGGGTGTTAATAGAAGGAAGAATGGATTTAAAAATTTGGTCTTGTAATTGTGACTTTTAAAAAATCTAATCATCTCCTCCATGCCTCTTCTTGCGAAGGCAATAATTCATAGAGGTCTATAAAAACTAATGGTTACCCAATCACTTGCTATTTTCCAAGTGTCAGCATACTACCAGGAGAGTTGGTAAGTTGTTTGACTATTACAGCAAAGACTGCTGAGATATATGAACTTGTAGAATTGAATAACACAATTTTTAAAGGGATGCAGAAGCGGGGGGACCTGCATGTGTATATAAACTTGGTGAGGAAAAGTTGAAAAGCTGTTTAGCAAGAAAGTTGATCCTTAACTTTATTAATAGGTGCATTTAGTACAAATGTAAGGTTATTATGCAAAACCTTTATCCAGCACTGGTTAAGAATCCCCTGGAACATTGTTTAGTTGAGCACATTATGAACCATGGCAATGTCAGAGAGAAATTATGTAGTGGATTAATAGCAACGGCATCAAAACTGAAGGACGTAATTAGAGACTGAATTAGAATTAACACAATGTTTAAGAAGAGATTAGGAATAAGTGTTCAAAATCATTAAGGATGTTGCTAGAGTTAGTAATGAGCACTAGGTTCATGGAAGAGTTGCTAGCCAGAAGATAGGGTTTTTAAAATGATTGGTGAAAGAACCAAAGATGACTTTTTTTTTTACAAAGCTATATGTTGTGATTTGGAATAGATTGCATGAAAGCATAAGAACATAAGAAATAGGAGCAAGAGGAGGCCATGGTGTCCATTGAACCTGTTCCACCAATCAATAAGATTGATTGACCTTTTGGTGAACACAGCTCTATTTAGCCACCTGCTCTCCATAGCCCCTAATTCCTTTACTGTCCAAAACTGACCTACCTAGTTTCAATGGTAACTTTTAAAGGGTGACATACAACTACTTGAAGGGAAGTTAACTATGGGCTCTTGGGGAAGAGCAGGGGAGTGCAATGAATTGGATAGTCCAACAAAACTTTCAGCTCACCATGACAGGCCAAATGGCTATCTTGTGTTGTATCAGTCTGTGAAGAGATTTCTGCCTTGCTGAAGTCAGATAGTCCTTTAGCACCAAGTGGTTGGGTGGTTGGGCAATCAGCAATTTGGGTTTAGTCCTTAATATGGCATTTTCATTGACTACTGTTGTTCAAATAGGTTTGAATATACTGTATGACTAGTCTTTACAATGGTGCTTCATATTTTAGACACAAAATGACATGGTCTAATAGTGAATAGAGGGTAACAAAGTGAAGGGGGTAGAGCTATTATTCGCAAACACAAAAGAATTCAACATTTGTGGGGATTATCAGATATTTTAAAATTTAAATTCATGTTAAACTGAGCAACAACTCTATAGACAAAAACAAAGCTTGCTGGAGAAACTCGGCAGGTCTGGCAGCATCTGTGCAGAAAGAAAAAGAAGTGGAGAGTCCCTGAGCTCGAAGCGTTAACTCTGTTTTTCTCTCTATAGGTACTGCCTGACCTGTTGAGTTTTCCAGCAATTTCTGATTTGTTTCAGTTTTCCAGCATCTTCAGTTGTTTTTATTTTGAATGAAAACTTCGACAAATGTTATCTTGATCTGCACAGCACAATGAAAAAGGCAGGCTGTGGGACCGAACTCGACACGTTTTCTCTTCCCGCAAAAGTTGCGAGTATTTCCAGTATCTTCTGTTTATTCCGGATGTCCAGCACCGACAGTGGGGTGCTCTTATACAGTGATACAGAGAGAGCAGAGAACGGGACTTCAATCCCGGACAGACACTGACACATCTGCGTCATTGTTGATGAGATTGAAATTAAGACGGTTCTAAATGTTAAACCAATTAGTAGCGGCCTGTGTCAGTGATAGCAAACATGATCCTTCGGTTTACTGATTTGCCTTCGAAATAAACTGGCGGAGCTAAATAAAACAGTATGTAAAACCAATGTCCCCAAACAGACGGATGGGATTGGGAGCACCGCATCGAAATGGAAAAAGGAGATTCACTCTCACACACAGGGTCTGAGATTCACTCTCTCACACAGGGTCTGAGATTCACTCCCACACAGGGGCTGAGATTCACTCTCACACACAGGGTCTGAGATTCACTCTCTCACACAGGGTCTGAGATTCACTCCCACACACAGGGTCTGAGATTCACTCCCACACAGGGTCTGAGATTCACTCTCTCACACAGGGTCTGAGATTCACTCCCACACAGGGGCTGAGATTCACTCTCACACACAGGGTCTGAGATTCACTCCCACACACAGGGTCTGAGATTCACTCCCACACAGGGTCTGAGATTCACTCTCTCACACAGGGTCTGAGATTCACTCCCACACAGGGTCTGAGATTCACTCTCTCACACAGGGTCTGAGATTCACTCCCACACAGGGGCTGAGATTCACTCTCACACACAGGGTCTGAGATTCACTCCCACACAGGGTCTGAGATTCACTCTCCCACACAGGGTCTGAGATTCACTCCCACACAGGGTCTGAGATTCACTCTCACACACAAGGTCTGAGATTCACTCCCACACAGGGTCTGAGATTCACTCTCACACAGGGTCTGAGATTCACTCTCTCACACAGGGTCTGAGATTCACTCCCACACAGGGTCTGAGATTCACTCTCCCACACAGGGTCTGAGATTCACTCTCACACAGGGTCTGAGATTCACTCTCTCACACAGGGTCTGAGATTCACACTCTGAGCCGGGTGGAGGTGAGAGTGAATCTTAGCCTCTGTGTGAGAGTGTGAATCTCAGACCCTGTGTGGGAGTGTGAATCTCAGACCCTGTGTGAGAGTGTGAATCTCAGACCCTGTGTGGGAGAGTGAATCTCAGCCCCTGTGTGGGAGTGAATCTCAGCCCCTGTGTGAGAGTGTGAATCTCAGACCCTGTGTGGGAGTGAATCTCAGACCCTGTGTGGGAGAGTGAATCTCAAATCCTGTGTGAGAGTGAATCTCAGACCCTGTGTGAGAGAGTGAATCTCAGACCCTGTGTGGGAGTGAATCTCAGACCCTGTGTGAGAGTGTGAATCTCAGACCCTGTGTGAGAGTGAATCTCAGCCCCTGTGTGGGAGAGTGAATCTCAGACCCTGTGTGGGAGTGAATCTCAGACCCTGTGTGTGAGAGTGAATCTCAGCCCCTGTGTGAGAGTGAATCTCAGCCCCTGTGTGAGAGTGAATTTCAGCCCCTGTGTGAGAGTGAATCTCAGCCCCTGTGTGGGAGTGAATCTCAGCCCCTGTGTGAGAGTGAATCTCAGCCCCTGTGTGGGAGTGAATCTCAGCCCCTGTGTGAGAGTGTGAATCTCAGACCCAGTGTGAGAGTGAATCTCAGACCCTGTGTGAGAGAGTGAATCTCAGACCCTGTGTGGCAGGGTGAATCTCAGACCCTGTGTGAGAGAGTGAATCTCAGACCCTGTGTGTGAGAGTGAATCTCAGCCCCTGTGTGAGAGTGAATCTCAGACCCTGTGAGAGAGTGAATCTCAGACCCTGTGTGGGAGTGAATCTCAGACCTTGTGTGAGAGTGAATCTCAGCCCCTGTGTGAGAGTGAATCTCAGACCCTGTGTGTGAGAGTGAATCTCAGCCCCTGTGTGTGAGAGTGAATTTCAGCCCCTGTGTGTGAGAGTGAATCTCAGACCCTATGTGGGAGAGTGAATCTCAGACCCTGTGTGAGAGAGTGAATCTCAGACCCTGTGTAGGAAGCTGATTCCAGTGAGAGGTATAGTGCCAGGGCTGGGTTAACAGCGCACCCCTGAGATGGAAACTCGCCTTATGTCCTCTCCTTGCGCCCCCTTTAGTGGTGACTTCAGACCTTCACAAACCCAGGATCTGCTGCTGATGTGACCGAGCGGTGACCCAAGTGGGTGTTCCCCGTTACCCCTTACCCACCCTGCCCACCCCCAGGACCATGCAAGTGGTCTGTAAATACACCGATTGCCTGTACCTCTGATGTCAGCAGAGGGGAAGGTGGGTCTGCTGGAGATTACGGTGATCCCTGGGAGAGAGAGTGTGAGTGTGACCAGCTCACTGCTCGCCCTCCTATTGACTCAGTCACTGTGTGAGTGTGTGTGTGTGTTTGAGAGAGAGAGAGATCCGCCTTTATTGATGTGAATACACCTAGCCGCCAGCTTCCGCTGTAAACAGACCCAGCCCTGTCTCAGTGAGAAAACAGTGTCCCCAAAGTGCCCAGGGGGTGGAATCAGCCCCCTCTCAGAGCAGGAGGGAGGGAGGTTCCTAGGCTGGACTCTCACTTCATGCTGCAAAGCTGCAGAAAGACAGAAGCAAGGCGCCTGTCAGTGTGTGGAGCCCGGCTCTATGTGAGAGATGAACGCATACGGCTCCCCGTACATGTACATGGCGGGCCCAGTCTCCCAGCCCCGAGCCCCGCTGCAGAGGACCCCGAAGTGCGCTCGCTGCCGGAACCACGGCGTCCTGTCCTGGCTCAAAGGTCACAAGCGCTACTGCCGCTTCAAGGACTGTACCTGCGAGAAATGCATCCTCATCATCGAGAGGCAGCGGGTGATGGCCGCTCAGGTGGCTCTCCGCAGGCAGCAGGCTAACGAGTGTATCGGCAGCCTCATCCACGACACGATCCGCCTGCCAGGGGGCTCTGGGCCGGGAGCGGCTCCCACTGAGAGCCGGCACCATCACACCAAAGGCAGAGAGACGGCGCTGCGCTGGGAACCGGACAGCATCCACCCGACCCGGGCCGGTAAGGCGCTAGGTACCAGCGTCCGGCCAGGCGCAGGCACCCTGAGATTGTCTGTGTGTGTGGGTGTGTGTGTGTGTGTGAGTGTGGGTGGGTGGGTGTGTGGGTGGGTGTGTGTGGGTGTGTGTGAGTGTGGGTGGGTGTGTGGGTGTGTGTGAGTGTGGGTGGGTGTGTGTGTGGGTGTGTGGGTGTGGGTGGGTGGGTGTGTGGGTGGGTGTGTGTGGGTGTGTGTGAGTGTGGGTGGGTGGGTGTGTGTGTGAGTGTGTGTGGGTGTGTGTGTGGGTGTGTGGGTGTGTGAGTGTGGGTGGGTGTGTGGCTGGGTGTGTGAGTGTGTGTGTGGCTGGGTGTGTGTGTGGGTGGGTGTGTGGGTGTGGGTGTGTATATGTGTGTGTGTGTATATGTGTGTGTGGGTATGTGGCTGGGTGTGTGTATGTGGGTGTGGGTGGGTGTATGTGTGGGTGTGTGGATGTGTGTGTGTGTGTGGCTGGGTGTGTATGTGTGTGTGGGTTTGTGGCTGGGTGTGTGTGTGTGGGTGTGGGTGTGGGTGGGTGTATGTGTGGGTGTGTGTGTGTCTGTGTGTGTGGGTGTGTGTGGGTGTGTGGCTGGGTGTGTGTGTGTGTGTGTGTGTGGGTGGGTGTATGTGTATGTCTGTGTGTGTGTATGTGTGTGTGTATGTGTGTGTGGGTGGGTGTGGGTGTGTGGCTGGGTGTGTGTGTGGGTGTGGGTGGGTGTATGTGTATGTCTGTGTGTGTGTATGTGTGTGTGGGTGTGTGGCTGGGTGTGTATGTGGGTGTGTGGGTGTGGAAACAAAGCAAAGGGGGATTTCTTATTTTTACCCTGAATGAGATGCTGACATGGCCCTGACAGAAAGGAGGGGAGGGCAAGCCACAATAAAACAATACAGCAAGTGCTGGAGAAACTCGGAGGGTCTGCCACTTTCTGTGGAGGGAGACCCGGAATTTCGGGTCCAGTGAGCCTTCTGCAGATTTGTTCGAGGTTTCCGCAGTTTTATTTAGAACAGGTCTGGGTTGCAATGGTGATTACGGTATAAGTTGCTCGGGTGAGTAGGTGGAAGCTGACGAACTGAAACAAACCAGCACTTTCTCCAGCAGTTTTTGTTCTTGTTTCTGGTTAGTCCGTGGGACAGCCCGTGGTTGTGGAATCGGTAACCGGCTCCGGATTAACGCTCAGTCAGAAACGTGACAGGTTTCTGAAGGATTTATTTGATCCATTACAGCCTGCTTTAGTCAGATCTTCTGATTACTATAACTTTACGAATTAAAGTGATAATTTAAGAACACAGGTAACAGAAAAATCCCGACTTGTTTCAATTAAAGTGCGTGAAACAGAAAACATAACGTCCCGAATAAATTAAAACCAAGACTGCAGGCCCTGGAAATCTGTAACAGAGTCAGAAACTGCTTGAGAAACTCAGCAGGTCTGCCTGTATGTCCGGAGAGAGAAACAGAGTTAATGTTTCGGGTCTAGTGACCCTTTAATGTTTCACTCATTACATAGAGTCAGTTTTAGACTGAACTCCTGTGGAACACACACACACAAAGATTTCTCACAACAGTTTCCTCAAACAAATTCATTCGGTGTTTTGAACAAGGATAACATGTTCCAGACAGATTAAACCCCTCGATAAGTACACGTGGTTCCAAATCCCTACAGTATAAATCCGAATGAGCATATTCATGTGCACACTTCATAACCAGGTCCCGATTCCAAATTCTCCGAGTGTAGATCTGAAGTCCCTCAAAGGGCAAAGATCTGAAGGGAGGACCATTTTCAGTCCACTGACGATAAGGAGGAATATTTTGCAAATATGCCGCATTTACTCGGTTCAATTCAGATACGATTTGGAGATGCCGGTGTTGGACTAGAGTGGACAAAGTTAAAAATCACACAGCACCAGGTTATAGTCCAACAGCTAGTGCTTCCAAATAAACCTGTTGGACTATAACCCGGTGTTGTGCGATTTTTAACTCCATTCAGAAACAATTGCAGAAAACAAACCTCTGGTTGGAGCTAAATTATACCCAGATTTATAACCCCTCAGACAGTTTCCTGTCCGTAGAATTCATTGTTTTTATAATTAAGAGCCTGTGAATTATTTAATTGTTTAATTAGTGGGGATTTCTATGAAGAGACTAACAGTGATGTGTTTTCGGGAATAATTGAGGCCATTTCTTGAGCAGTTCTTTGTAATGGGAACGGGAATACATGCTGCCCTACATAACCGTGAGTGAACTTTAAAAAAAATCCCTTCCACCAAGATTTCTTCCGACCTCATTTTCATTTGTAATTTCATTTTTGACTTTGTAAAAAAAAAGCATCCGCTGTACGGCAGTGATGTTTGCGAACATGTGAGACTCGGTGGAGCGGGGGCTGAATGGGCTTTGAGCTGGTTGTTTGAGAGACTCCAAACTCTCCTCGGGCCGAAGGAGCGTTTGTGTTTCCCCGGCTCCAGTCGCTTCGGGCTCAGTGAGCGCTGCGGGGAAAACCCGCGACTGGAAATGACCTGAGCAAATCTTTGTCTGGTCAGGGTTAAACACTCGGAGAAACCACTTTGCAAAAAGAAGCATATTTAGAAAAAAATGCAGCGTAAACCGTCGGAAACGTTTTGCAAGTAGATGTATATTTGATTTTGGATTAGATTGGAATAAAGTGAGTTATTTTATTGGTTTAATTTATTGAGAGATGTGATCAAGGGGATTTAACCATCGTCCCCTCTCTCGTTTCATTGTAACTCAAAGAAAGTTTGACAGCGGACTTCTACAGTAGTCTGTATCCAACGTTCATTTTTAGAAGCATTTAATTAACCTGTTCGGAGATTTTATTAAAGAAGTAGGTGGGACTTTAACCCATTCCCCTGCGCTAGAGGTGGGGACACTACCACTGCACCACAAAAACCCTCATTTGAGGTTAGTAACGTATAGAGAATATTTCAGCCAGAAGTTCGGAGTTGAACCGGGATTTTTATTTACCTGCATCTAGTAAATAATCCGACCACATTTAACATCCAAAACTCGGATACTGTGAAACAAACACTTTTTATTAGTTGGTTTTTTTTAACGAATTTATGTTCGTACAATTACACGGTAATGGTTGCTAAAAAGGGAAATGCATGAGTAACTACTAAATTGTCAGGTTGAAAAGAGGTTTTCTGTAAAGACAGCAGGTTCCTATCTGTACAAACATCGAGCAGTGAAATCCGCGGATTTAAAGGCTTTCCATCTCTCAGCGTATGCACATGAGCCAACCTCATACAGACCAGGCGACTCAACCCCGACACTGAGCGTAATCCTAAAACATTCAGTTAGACCAAACATTGAAGGCAGCACTCAGAAATTAAAATATAAATGAATCTCGTTTTAATATAATCTGGAATTCATTTACAATAACATCTCCTAGGCAGACGTTCGAGTGCAGAATATAGCGTGATAACCATTAACCTTCCATAAGCGAGCCGAGCTGATTTAGACGGGGGGGTTTTGTAATGGGTGATACCTTCATTGACTGCCTAACAAGGTGCACACAGGAATAGCAAGGTCAGTTGTACATTCGCACTGGATACGATCATGACGTTAAATTTAATATTGACCTCAATGCAAAGCTTCCAAAATTAAAGGGACTTTGAAACTAGGCTTTCTTGTAAATGATATCGCAGCTGTATCATGGGAACATGGCCTGACCTGGAATACTGAACATGTCCATTTGTTAGATTTAATAACAAATTATTAGTAAAGGTAATGATTAAAGATGAAAGAATGCTTATAGTTTAAACAGCAAACCAGGTTATAATATGGGTCTAAGATCGAATGGTTGCACGAATAGCGACGAATATGAAATAGCCAACAATGGTTCTTGGCGTTTAGGGATTGTATTGAGACCATTTTGCCGAAACTGTAAGCAACGAGGGACAGAGATAACGAAATGAAAATGATAAGTTAACCCAGGTCAGGCAAGCCTCCTGTCAGTGATTTAACCTGTCAATGTCCCACGCGGGAGAGAGTAACTGCGGGCTGTAACGCTGAGAGAGCATTCTCACCGTCAGAGCTGGTCGCTTTCCAATAAACCATTACACTGTCGCCTTAGTTCTTTCACCTGGATAACTGCTGGGGGAAAGAAGGGAGGTTCCCTCGTGTGTCGATAATTTATCCCGCACTAAAACAGACTATTGTCTCATTGCTGCTTTTGCAATGTATGCCGATTTTAAATTTATTTACGTTACGCTTCTCAAAAATGTCCGCCTTTTCAAAATCCACTTCTGAGTGCTGTAAAAATACGGACTCCAACCATTTCCCTTCAATTTAATGGTGGTTATTGGGTTGGTTCCGCAACACTCAAACACTAACGAAAGCTTTAACAGAAAAATGTATTCTAATGTATCCTAATTCTTTGAACAGATCCATGTTTTTTTTTCCAGCGAAACTTTCGCTTTGTGCCGTTTACTGAGTTAAATAGAGTATTACCCAGTCACACTATGTTCCTCATTTGAAAATGGTCTCTTTATGGGACACCTGATTAATTTCTAGTTAAAACAGACACATGGAAGGAGCGAGGTCGCTTGTTACTCCTAAATCTATTCTTTTCGCCTTGCAGCTTCCTGTTGTTTTGTAAAGGACACGTTATGCACATATTAACAAGAAAACCATAACGGGGTAATAAACACGTTATATTCAGCATTATTCAGAATGTGTTGGCGTGTCATGTAGACCAAAGTTAAACGTTTCAGTGTTTCATCTTTGTTGCTAATACCAAATCATCTTGAATATCGTCATTTCAATATTTAAGGTATTTACGCTAGAGAAGATGTTCAGTTGGTGTCGATGGTTTGTTTATTAATGGAATTAATTAATCCTCCTATTACAAACTGCACTAGTTACTCAATATTATAGTGACGATTTTCTTAGTTATGTCATATCACTGTCTCGCGATGGTGATTGCACCTTTTATAGGTTCAATGAAACCTACAGCCCCCCAGTAAGGCCTTGGAAAGGGCTACTTTCGTTATAGTCAGATGATGTGAAGAGTTAAAAAAGAGTAAGATACTGAGAAATTCTATTGATCAAACTTCATTTCATTGCAGATCATTTACACATTTAAGACTATTTTTGTTGTTTTCAAAAAAACATCTCTTTAGTTTGAGATAAACGTCCGTTCTTGAGTACACCGGGAATAGAGCTGGCAGCATTGTCTGTGATTAGTTTGATAAACATTTTTTAATTCACAAAAGAATTATAAAATTAACCATTTGAGTCCAAACTGTCTTTTATTTGTTTGGATTATTAACAAACAGCGTCAGCATTCTTCAGGGTCCCGTCGGTGCGGCGATTTGTAACAACGCCGGTTCTTTCTGAGCGGCTCGGGTGGGGTGGGAAACAGGGGTTTGAACATTACCTGTCTCTGAAACCATTGTACCCCAAAGTACAGCAAGGCAGGAAATTTAATACAGCACTTTCACCGCCTCTGCATTATAAAGCTGACACCTCACATTAACAGCATTTAGGAACAAAGCGACCTTGAGCTGCACTCCTTTAAAGTCTAGACGGTAATTAATGAGCAGCCCGTGTTCTAACAATACATATAAACTTGCATCGTACCCAAGGATAGTTTCACGCTCAAACACTTGCTGCTGTGTGTTGGGCTCGACATTACTAAACGCGAAGATATTCGTTAATAGGTCAGTGGCCAGGATTGTGTCGGTCTCTCTCAGGGAACTGGGGACACAACATCGAGTGGTTTCCTGATGTAAGTGTAATTATAAAAGGGAAGCACGGACCTGGACAAAACAAACTGTCAAATCTTCATTAAATTATCTCCCAATGACCCAGAGGAAGGAGATACTTTCAGCAATACGATTTAATTCGTTATTTGAACTAGCTGCAAGTTATTTCTTATTCTGCAGCGCTATTTTTCTTAACGTTTAAAGTGTTGATTTATCGAAAGATTTTTAAAAGAAAGAGTTGATGATGGTCTGACTTTAACGGTTGGGGGGTCGGGGGTTATTGATGGCTCCAAAAAGCACTTTATTTTAAAAAGAAACATTGCCTCAATTATAATTGACAGATTTTTAACACCTTAATGTCAAAACAGACATGACGAATACCGCAGTATTGGATTCGAACACATGATTAATAATCCGCTCTAATGCAAGACTCCTAACAAATTACAGCAATCAAACTAAGGCAGATTTAATCGAAATAGGACCATAATAACTTCTGCTAAAAAAAAGACGGATCAAACATCATTGAAATGTTACCAAGCAACAGGCGAGTTGTTTGGGAATACAATAAGATCGGTGTTGCTGCAGAGCGCTTTGCTACCCAGTCAGCAGTTCTGCTAACAGTTTCTTCAGGAGAGCTGGGGAAGTCAATCGTTATTAATCAAAAGGGCACTGGCTTTCTGGACACTGAATCGTAAATGTTGCCTTTCGCCCTGGAAATCCAAGGTCACTGGGATTATTGCAGCCAAGCGTCCCTTCATCCAGATTTGGAGACTCTCTCTACTCCAGAGATCACCAGAGTAATCCGGTACTCCTCGTTATCTCCCACTTCTGAATATTACAGAGTTCCCCTTCTGGTTTTATTCCCCAGCTGTCACCACACCCCAAACCCACACCCCACCCAACCCCTCCACCCTCAAAATCCCCCCCCTTCACACCGCCAACACCCACTCCCCCCACCCGCCCCCTCCCATCACGCCACACCCCAAACATGAGGCATTTTGTTTCCAAGGGTTTTCAACTTTGTCTCGTTCATTTCACAAAGCGGCCGAGGAGCCCAAATCCGTTCCCCGTGAAATTTCTGCGCCTGAACTGACTTTAAAAAAGAACCATAAAAGTGCGTTGATTGCGTGTTTCTAAACAGTGTAACTCTGCCGAGACATTAATAATAAGATTTAAAATCAACCTGGTGTGACATTACAATTTACAACTTAGCTAAATCCACGTGAAGGATCGAAACGTTAGCTCCCTTTCACTCTGCACAGATGTTGCCAGACTTGCTGAGCATCTCCAGTAATTTCTCTTCTTGTTTAATATCTAAATGTTACTTTAAGTGCAACGTGTTCTTTTGCAATCGCGTCTGACACCAGAAACACGAAGGTTAAACTGAAATCGTTCTAAAACAGTAAACCGATCGGCATCTGAAAGGGGAAAGTATAGTCTGCAGCAATCTTTATTCCTAACATTTTTCGTTTCCATTTCAGAGTTCTAGTGTTATTCCTGCACTTTACAAGTTATTGGTAAACGTGTCTTGAACTAGATAAGGGTCATAGTTTTAAAACTGAATCCATTCTACGATTGAAATAATTGGACCAAGTTTCCTACAAAACTAGTCCAAGCGCATAATGACCAACGATGACTCCTCAGGACAGAATTGCAATGGTGAAAAACTCGGTAAATATTTTCAATGAAGGTTAATGTGAGTAAATGCTAAAACAAGCAACAGACATGTGACATAATTTCCAATGGAAACCAAGCGCAAGGGTCAGACCAGGCTGTAGAAAGCATGTAATTTCAGACACCCAAGAGCAAAATTATGTTCAATAAGAAAATTAATTCAGAGAAACATCATGAGTCGAGAGAAGCAAAGGTCTCAGTTTCATTTACAATCCCCACAGAGGCAATCAGAGGTGTAAAATCACCGAGAGAAATAACATTGAAATGAATATGCGAGCTTTGCTCCTGCTGCTTTGACGCCGGTGGAAGTCACTTTCATCACTTCATTGAATACACAGTTCAGCTAACTCCCTTCGCTACAGCAAGAGAACCCCTTTGATTTTGTAATGTGCGGTTATTTTTTTAACGTAAGGATCATTTGCAATGAGTTTAAGCAGTGGCACACAATATTCCTCCTATTACATTTTAAAACATGCTCCCACATAAACATGTTAGCATTTGATTATGCATATAAAATCGATCACTGTATTTCCCAGGAGTATCTATTATCGATAATCACAAGAACCTCTCAGATAACTAAAACTTGAACTGGATATTTGGAAACGGGATTAATGAAACTCTCATTTGTTAACTTGACAAGAAAGCAATTTAAATTTTTCCAAATGTTATATATTTCCCATCAACTGCTCCTTTCATAATCCCACGTTAAGCAATATAACTATTCACTTTAAACCTTTTATTTTATTCTAAGACTATGAGAAGAAGATTTGAGAAGATGCCAGGGCAGAAGTAAGCATTTTCCAATCAATTGCATAGAGCGTAGAACAGTACAGCACAGGAATGGAGTCTATGGCCCGTGATGTTGTACCGAACATGACATGAAATTAGACCAATCCTCTTGGTCCACATCCTTCAATTTCTTGCTTAGTTATTCGTTCATCCAAAAGTTCCTGAAATGCCTCTATCCTATCTGCCTCCACCACCAGCCTTGGCAGACTCTACCACAAAACTTGTCCCTCGCATCTCCTTTGAACCTCTCCCCCTCACCTTAAATGCATTATTAATATATATCAAGCGATAACTTTTTACTTGCTGTTAATTTTATTAACTGGTCAAGAAATATTAACTTCAAGTAATTATTCTAATGTTAAATGCTATTTTAGGTTCTAGTATTGTTCCTAATGGTCCTTAATAAGTGACTCAAACAAAAAACAGAAATTGTTGGAGAAACTCAGTAGGTCTGGTAGCATCTGGGAAGAGAGAAACAGAGTTAATATTTTAAATCCAGTGACCCTTCTTCGGAACAAATAGATGACAAATAGGTGTTTTATATCATTCTTACTTAACATATAATTGGATCATCCTAATGCCTATAACTCATTATGATGATAATCATTATTCCATTCAATCAAAACCAATAGTTTATAGGTTTCATAATAAAATTAATTCTGGAACATGGTATCTTAAAATCTCAGAATTCTACTATTCAAGGTGCTATTTAACAGATGGCACAAGCTGATGGTTTGGTTGCAATATATTAGTGAGCGTCCCAAGACATTTTATTTCATAAGTTAAAGGGACATGTTAATAAATAGACCATGCTCATTTCTAAATGTAACCACTTTGGTTTCACACCTAGTAAAGGTATTGATAGTCTCCTCATTCCCAGTAATGTATCTTATTTTCTGTCATATAACACTTTTCTGTCTTTCATAATAGTATTTGCCCTTCATAAGGTTATTTCTGTGTATTTTGCTCAATAAATTCTTTCCTTTTTTTTCTATCCATCCAAACAAAATTTCATTCCTTTTTCTCTAATGGAACATTACTTTGCCTCAAAATCCTCTAAGTCAGATCTTTTAGAAAATCTCTCTTTCACTACTTTCTATCCATTGGCATCTGGTTATTTATTTTGTAGAATCCAGACAGTGTGGAAACAGGCCATTCAGCTCAACAAGTCCACACTGACCCTCCAAAGAGAATCCCACACCAACCTATCCCTCTGGGAGAAAGTGAGGGCTGCAGATGCTGGAGATCAGAGCTGAAAATGTGTTGCTGGAAAAGCACAGCAGGTCAGGCAGCATCCAAGGAGCAGGAGAATCGACGCTTCGGGCATGAGCCCTTCTTCAGGAATGAGGAAGGTGTGCCAAGCAGGTTAAGATAAAAGGTAGGGAGGAGGGACTTGGGGGAGGGGCGTTGGGAATGCGATAGGTGGAAGGAGGTAAAGGTGAGGGTGGTAGACCGGAGTGGGGTGGGGGTGGAGAGGTCAGGAAGAAGATTGCAAGTTAGGAATGTGGTGCTGAGTTCGAGCGTTGGGACCGAGACAAAGCTTCTCCAGTTTCTCCAGTTTCCTCATTTCCCCTCCCCCCACCTTGTCTCAGTCCCAAACCTTGAACTCAACACCACCTTCCTAACCTCCGCCCCCACCCCCACTCCGGCCTATCACCCTCACCTTTACCTCCTTCCACCTATCGCATTCCCAACGCCCCTCCCCCAAGTCCCTCCTCCCTACCTTTTATCTTAGCCTGCTTGGCACACCTTCCTCATTCCTGAAGAAGGGCTCATGCCCGAAACGTCGATTCTCCTGCTCCTTGGATGCTGCCTGACAACCTATCCCTCTACCCTGTAAGCCTATATTTCCCATGAATGCACCTAACGTACAGTACATTTGGAACTTTCAATCTACCGCTATAACATTAATACAAGATCAATGGAATCTCCAGGGAAATAGCATTAGCAGCCAGAGAGCCTGGAATACCTCTGAAAAACCTGTGATGGGAACTCAGGAGAATCCAACAGAAATTCAGTTATATTAAATAGTGCACTTTGATCAAAAACACTTTTTAAATAAATAAATACACATTGGATAGGCCAAGGAATCTTGGAAACAATTTGGGAATGCTTACACTATCAATGCCTGATCAGCATGAGACTTAAACTTAATAAACAGGGAACTGGGATTTATGGCTGGGATGTTGCCACACTCTGGAGGTTGATCTAAGGTTGTGAAATCCATTTTCAGATGTAATGTATTTAATTGTAGCTCTAAATGAAAACAGATTTGAGTGCTAATGATGATACAGCGCGGTGGCAAATTTAAGTGTAAAGAAAATGACCAGTAAGGTCAAATTATCGAAATCTACTCTATAAAGTCCAGAAGGAAAATTGTTACTAAAGCACCATCCTGATGCAAACAAAATATTAATAGACAATAGACAATAGGTGCAGGAGTAGGCCACTCTGCCCTTCGAGCCTGCACCACTATTCATTATGATCATGGCTGATCATCCTTAATCAGTATCCTGTTCCTGCCTTATCTCCATAACCCTTGATTCCATTATCTTTGAGAGCTCTATCCAACTCTTTCTTAAATGAATCCAGAGACTGGGCCTCCACTGCCCTCTGGGGCAGAGCATTCCACACAGCCACACTCTCTGGGTGAAGAAGTTTCTCCTCATCTCTGTCCTAAATGGTCTACCCCGTATTTTTGAGCTGTGTCCTCTGGTTCGGCACTCACCCATCAGCGGAAACATGTTTCCTGCTGCCAGAGTGTCCAATCCTTTAATAATCTTAAATGTTTCAATCAGATCCCCTCTCAGTCTTCTCAACTCAAAGGTATACAAGCCCAGTCGCTCCAGTCTTCCAGTGTAAGGTAATCACGACATTCCAGGAATTGACCTTGTGAACCTACGCTGCACTCCCTCAATAGCCAGAATGTCTTTCCTCAAATCTGGGGACCAGAACTGCACACAGTACTCCAGGTGTGGTTTCACCAGGGCCCTGTACAGCTGCAGAAGAATCTCTTTGCTTCTATACTCAATCCCTCTTGTTATGAAGGCAAGCATGCTACTAGCCTTCTTCACGACCTGCTGTACCTGCATGCTTACCTTCATTGACTGGTGTACAAGAACACCCAGATCTCTCTGTACTGTCCCTTTACCTAAATTGATTCCATTTAGGTAGCAATCTGCCTTCCTGTTCTTGCCACCAAAGTGGATAACCATACATTTATCCACGTTAAACTGCATCTGCCATGCATCTGACCACTCACCTAACTTGTCCAGGTCACCCTGTAATCTCCTAACATCCTCATCACATTTCACCCTGCCACCCAGCTTAGTATCATCAGCAAATTTGCTAATGTTATTGCTAATACCATCTTCTATATCATTAACATATATTGTAAAAAGCTGCGGTCCCAGTACTGATCCCTGCGGTACCCCACTGGTCACTGCCTGCCATTCCAAAATGGAGCCGTTTATCACTACTCTTTGTTTCCTATCAGCCAACCAACTTTCAATCCAAGTTAGTACTTTGCCCCCAATATCATGCGCCCTAAATTTGCTCACTAACCTCCTATGTTGGACTTTATCAAAAGCTTTCTGAAAGTCCAGGTACACTACATCTACTGAATCTCCCTCGTCCATCTTCAGAGTTACATCCTCAAAAAATTCAAGAAGATTAGTCAAGCATGATTTCCCCTTCATAAATCCATGCTGACTCTGACCTATCCTGTTACTACTATCCAGATGTGTTGTAATTTCATCCTTTATAATAGACTCCAGCCTCTTTCCCACCACTGAGGTCAGACTAACTGGTCTTTAATTTCCTGTTTTCTCTCTCCCACCTTTCTTGAAAAGTGGTATAACATTAGCCACCTTCCAATTCACAGGAACTGATCCCAAATCTATTGAACTCTGGAAAATAATCACCAACACATCCATGATTTCCCGAGCCACCTCCTTCAGTACCCTGGGATGTAGACCATCGGGCCCTGGGGACTTATCAACCTTCAGACCTAACAGTCTCTCCAACACCAATTCCTGGCAAATATAAATTCCCTTAAGTTCAGGTCCTTCAGCCACTGTTACCTCAGGGAGATTGCCTGTGTCTTCCCCAGTGAACACAGATCTGAAGTACCAATTCAATTCTTCTGCTATTTCTTTGTCCCCCGTAATATATTCCCCTGTTTCTGTCTTCAAGGGCTCAATTTTAGTCTTAACCATTTTTTTGCCTTTCACATACCTATGAAAGCTTTTACTATCCTCCTTTATATTTTTGGCCAGTTTACCTTTGTACCTCATTTTTTCTCTGCATATTTCCTTCTTAGTAATCCTCTGTTGTTCTTTAAAAGCTTCCCAGTCCTCCGTTTTCACACTTATCTTTGCTATGTTATACTTTTTCTCTTTTTACTTTATATGTTTCTTAACTTCCCTCATCAGCCACGGCCGCCCCTGCCTCCTCCTGGGATCTTTCTTCCTTTTTGGAATGAACTGATTCTGCAACTTCTGCATTATACACAGAAATATCCGCCATTGTTCCTCCACTGTCATCCTTGCTAAGGTATTGCACCATTGAACTTTGGCCAGCTCCTCCCTCATAGCTCCATAGTTCCCTTTATTCAACTGAAATATTGTCACTTCTGATTGTACCCTCTCCCTCTCAAATTGCAGATTGAAGCTTATTGTATTATGGTCACTACTTCCCAATGGCTCCTTCACTTCGAGGTCCCTGCCCAATTCTGGTTCGTTGCACGATACCAGATCCAGAATTGCCTTCTCCCTGGTCGGCTCCAGCACCAGCTGCTCTAAGAATCCATCTCTGAGGTACTCCACAAAGTCTCTTTCTTGAGGTCCAATACCATCCTGATTCTCCCAGTCTACCTGCATGTTGAAATCCCCCATAACGACTGTAGTAACATCTTTGCGACAGGCCAATTTCAGCTCTTTATTCAACTTACATCTGACATCCAGACTACTGTTTGGGGACCTGTCGATGACTCCCAAGAGGGTCTTTTCACCCTTAGTATTTCTCAGCTCCATTCATTACCGACTCTACATCCCCGTGCAAGGGACTAAATATCATCCCTTACCAACATGGCCATCCCACCCCCTCTGTCTGTCAGTCTGTCCTTACGATAGCACGTGTAGCCTTGAATATTCATTTCCCAGGCCCTGTCCACTTGAAGCCATGTCTCAGTTATCCCCACAATATTGTATCTGCCAATTTCCAAAAGAGCCTCAAGCTCATCCATCTTATTTCTAATGCTTCGTGCGTTCATATACAGTATTTTTAATTTGGTACTGCCCTCACCCGTCCCATCAACTCCTATTTTATTCAATCTTACAGCATGGTCCCTTTCTGAGTTTTCTGCCTCATTGATACAGTTGACTTTCTTGACTTCCCTTGTTCTAACTTTACCTTCAATTTCCTTCTTAAACATCCAGTTTGTCCCCTCCCCTTGCCCCCCGCTACTTAGTTTAAACGTAGCTGTGTTGCACTAGCAAAGCTGCCTGCCAGAATGCTGGTCCCTAACCTATTAAGGTGCAAACTGTCTCTCTTGTAGAATTTATGCTTACCACAAAACATACCCCAGTGATCCAAGAATTTAAATCCTTGCTTCCTGCACCAGTTCTCCAGCCACACGTTCAAGTCCATTATCTCCCTGTTTCCCTAATGGGAAATGCAATGAAAAGAGAATGGAGTTAGCTCAAGGGGACTGGTAAATAAGTTCGCAGGAAAGACAACAAGTAATCAGTGACAGATATTAAAAGAAGGTAATTCATGACTCAGCAAAATAAACTGCAGTTAAGAAGGAAAGATTCTACGAGGTGAATAAACCAACTATGTTTAACTAAGGAAGTTAAGGGAAGTATTAAATTGAAAGAAAAAGCAAATACGGAAGCAAAAGTCAATGATAGCCTTGAAGACTGGGGTAAATTCCGAGTTCAGCAAAGTAGGGTTAGGAGGATAATGAAGAAGAAGAAAATAAACTATGATGGCAAACTAGTGAGGGACGTAAAGCTGACAATGAGCTTTTTTTTATAAAAAGGAAGAAAATGGTGAAAGTGAACATAGCAAATTAATCTGCGCACTAGTTATGAGGAAACAAGGAAATGGCAGAGGAGTTAAACAGATATTTTGCATCAGTCTTTACAGTGAAGATGCTTTGAACACCTCATTAATGCTTAAGTATATGGGGTAGGAATTAAGTACTATCACTATCACTAAAATAATATCAGACAAACCATCGGGGCTAAAGGTAGATAAATCCCCCAGCCCTGACAGATTGCATTCTAGGGTCCCGAAAGAAGTATGCTCGGAGATAGTGGATGTATTAATTGTAATTTTCCAAAGTTCCTTGGATTTTAAAAGAAGTACTGGAGAATTGAAATACTGGCAATATGACATCTTATTCAAAAAGGGAGGGAGGCAAAAAGTGGGTAACTATGGGCTGAGTAGCCTAACAGCTATTGTTGGGAAAAGTTATGGAATCAATTATTAAAGAAGCAATAGCAGCTCATTTGAAAAATCATAATTGAATCAAACAGAATCAGCATGGCTTCATGAAAGGGAAATCGTACCTGATTTATTTATTAGCGCTTTTTGAGGAAGTCTCAACCAACTTGTATAGAAGGAAATCAGGGCCTGTCTTGTATTTGGACTTTCAAAAGGGTGTTCAACATGATACCTCACAAAAGCTTAAGAGCCGTGTGGGCTGCACGGTGGCACAGTGGTTAGCACTGCTGCCTCATAGCGCCTGAGACCCGGGTTCAATTCCCGCCTTAGGTGACTGACTGTGTGCAGTTTGCACGTCCTCCCCGCGTCTGCGTGGGTTTCCTCCGGGTGCTCCAGTTTCCTCCCACAGTCCAAAGATGTGCGGGTCAGGTGAATTGGCCATGCTAAATTGCCCATAGTGTTAGGTAAGGGGCAAATGTAGGGGTATGGGTGGGTTGCGCTTTGGCGGGTCTGTATGGACTTGTTGGGCCGAAGGGCCTGTTTCCACACTGTAAGTAATCTAATCTAATCCTATGGTGTTGGAAGTACTATACTGATGTGGACAGAGAATTGGCTTATCGGCAGGAGATCTCGAATGGGAATAAGGAGTTCTTTTTCAGGTTTGGCAACTCATGACTAGTGGGATTCCACAGGGATCAGGGCTGGGACCACAAAGATTACAATATGTATTAATAATTTGCTGCCCCCTCTGCTGGGTCTGCCCTGCCATTGGGACAGAACATTATCCAGAGATAGTGATGGTAATGTCTGGGACATTGTCTGTATGGTATGATACTGTAAGTATGATTATGTCAGGCTATTGCATGCCTAGTCTATGAGACAACTGTCCCAGTTTGGCACTAGCCCTCAGAATTAACAAGGCTGATTCTCCTCTTGTCCTTATTGGTGATAGGTGATTTGTCTGGTTTCATTTCTTTCTTAAAACTTCATAGCAATTGATACAACCGAGTGGTTTGCTAGGCCATTTCAGAGGGCAGTTGAGAGTCAACCAGATTGCAGTGGGTCTAGAGTTACATGCAGGCAAAAGTGAGGACTGCAGTTGCTGGAAATCAAAGTCTAGATCAGAGTGGTGCTGGAAAAGCACAGCCAGTCAGACAGCATCCGAGGAGCAGGAAAATCGACGTTTCAGGCAAAAGCCCTTCATCAGGAGTGAAGGCAGGGAGCCTCCAGGGTGAGAATTAAATGGGAGGGAGGGTGGGGGTGGGGAGAAGGCAGCAAAGAGTTCAATAGGTGGGTGGGGGTGGGGATGAAGGTGATAGATCAGAGAGGAGGCAGAGCAGATAGGTGGGAAGGGAGATTGGCAGATAGGACAGGTCATGAAGATAGTGCTGAGCTGAAATGTTGGAACTGGGATAAGGTGGGGGGAGGGGAAATGAGGAAACTGGTGAAGTCCCTGGGGTTGAAGTGTTCCAAGGCGAAACATGAGGCGTTCTTCCTCCAGGCCTCGGGTGGTGAGGGAGCGGTGGTGGAAGAGGTCCAGGACCTCTATGTCCTCTGCAGAGTGGGAGGGGGAGTTAAAATGTTGGGCCACGGGGCAGTGGGGTTGATTGCTGCAGGTGTCCCAGAGATGTTCCCTAAAGCACTCTGCGAGAAGGACTCCAATCTAGAGTCACATGTTGGCCAGACAATGGAAGGATGGCAGGTTCCTTCCCTGAAGGACATTAATGAGCCAGATAGGTTTTTCCAACAATCAATAACAGATTCACAGTCCAGATTTGTTTTAATTGGATTCAAATTCCACCATCTGCTGTGAACCCTGGTCCCCAGAACATTGTCTGAGTCTCTGGATTAATAATTCAGTGATTATACCACAAGGCCATTGCCTTTCCATCGCTGAGAAGGCTCTGAGTCTTTAGCACGGAGAGGTTTGGGGCTGAGGTTTTGTGTATATTTAAGGCTGAGATAGATAGATTCTTATCAGTCTGGGAATCAAGAGTTCCAGGAAGGGCAATTTGATCAGCCATGATCCTATTGAATGGTGGAGGAGGCTTAATGGGCTGAATAGCCTACTCCAGTTCCTATTTCTAATGGTCCTATGGTCTTAGGAATGCTCCATTTGGCCAAAGGAGAATCTTCAAAAAAATGAAATGAAATTATCTGACTGTTGGTCCCCTGGCCCTGATTCTACTAACCAGCAGCTTTTGAATGACTTAGTAGAAGGCTTTCAGCTCCAGCACTCAATATGAACATTGTCCATGCTGACAGAATCATTTCTTTTGCAAGCTATTTGTTCCTTTGTTATCAACCACAGAATAAACTGCCATCATTTGGCAGCTTTTCAGAATGCACGGGATTACCGATGTCAGAAAGTGAATCAATGCTGAGACATTTGAGAAGAAATGAGGAAGCTTTGCTGATGGATTTTATCAATTTACTTCATAATTGCAAAATCTCACCAACAGTTTTCATGTTTTCAAATGAAGTAAGCACAAATGCCATAACCGTTCCTTATATCTTAAGTTCCAAAAACCATCTTTCATTGTATCTGTATCCTTTCAAAGGCAATAATAGCTATCATGTAATTAAATAATCAGAATTAATTTCAGTATTCCATTTGTACTGGAAAATTACAAATCCTTCAGATTTTTGCTCTGTCATTCCAAAGTTAAGCATTGCTTTTTGTAGGGTTTATAAATGAACTCTGTATCTACCAGGGCCCAGATAAAACACAAAGGTCTGGCCTCAGCAGATATCAGGGAGAAAAATAAAAGATACTTTGGACTTCTAATACTTTCTGGACTAAAATTGAAGTGGTTAAGGATAGGGAGAGAAGCTTTGTTTATTTAATGTGTATCTGTGGTGATCATTTCCCAAAGAGACCTCCCACTGAAGATCCAAGAAATGTAGCCAAAGGAAAACCAGGCCGGGAAATGGAGTAAGGATTTACTAAAAACAAATCTGACCAGACTCTACAGGAAATTACTCCCTAAAACTTTGCTTTTGACCAAATACAGCTGATGAAAATTTATTGCTGTGAAGATGATAATCAGGTGTACCCTAGAACTCTCTGGGAAGCTAGGGAAGTGATTGCTGGGCTCCTTGCTGAGATATTTGTGTCATCAATAGTCACAGGTGAGGTGCTGGAAGACTGGAGGTTGGCTAACGTGGTGCCACTATCTAGGAAAGGTGGTAAGGAAAAGCCAGAGAACTATAGACCAGTGAACCTGATATCTCTATGACTCTATCTATCCAAACTGAGGACCAGGATACAGGAACTCTCATTATAGCTGTATCTTCCTCAGCATCACATAATCCCTCCCACTAACTCACCCAATCCCAGACTCATTTACATTGACAGCTTTGAAAGAGAGTTCACCCTGTGGAGGCTTCACCTCATGAGACTATCCTGGTTGTTAAACCCTAAGATTGGTCTAGAATCAGCAGGTTTCAATTGGGTTTGAGGATGCCAGAGGAACACTTTCAGAATTTATGGTGCGTTTTCGCTGAAATGACTGAGCAACTCGAAGGCCTGGATTATTTTAATGCGTAGCACACTGTATAACTTGAAATACCCTTAGTGAAAAATAAATACATTTGTGGAATTAGAAAATTCACAAGAGTTGAAGAAAGGAAGATTTGCTTCCAACTTTGATGAACTACATGCCATGTCAACTCAACAAGTGTGTTGGTAGATGGATGGAAATGTGATCTGATTGTTTTATTTCATATTTTAAAGCAACAGTCCATTTACAAGTTCTTTAACTCATTGTTTCAATCAGTTATGTGATGCACTAGACTAGTTTTGTTCAGTTAGGGGGATTGACCTTATTTTTTGACCTTTCCTGCAGGTGACATGACAGATGGTGTGAGATGGGTATGTTAGTTGGTGATCATATGTGTTCATGTTGCAATTTTGGAAGTTATGCATTTGTTTTGCTTGTTCTTAATGTCAGTTCATGTTTTGATAAGAGCAATAACACAGAGCCACGGGGGATGTGAATAAGTGCTGAGAACGAATCCAGTTTTGGAACTGGATACTGCAGCAAAACTGTGAAGTACAATATTTACTTCTTTGCTGAACTCAGTGTTGGAGTAGTAAAAAATGTTCATGGTCTTATATAATTTTACTTTAGCAGTTAGCAAATTTCTGTTCATAGTTTAAAAAATTTTCTGTTGTATAATATATACAAATACACAATTTAATTCACAATGTTAATTTTTTGCAACAATTACAAAATAAAAGCTCATTGTGGTTAAACACTGAGAATGTGTAGGGCAGAGAACAATCTCATGGAGGAGAATGGATAAGAATTGTATTCCCCTTTTTAATCTTTCTCTTTCCTGACATAGATTAAGTGCCTGATTTCTGTTTATGGCATGGGAGAAATCAATGCATACCATGTGAGATAATCATCTCTGAAAAATCCTTAAAAATCACAAAAGTTTAGCTACTAATTGTATAATTGTCATCAAGAAATAATTACGAAATAGAGGAGTTTGTGTAAATTGATGGGATTGTGTGGGACAGTGATAGTATGCTTCCCTGTGGGCCAGGAAGTTGGGGTTCCTGTTGTACCGACATTTAGGGTGTAGGTTTGCTCGCTGAGCTGTAGGTTTGATATCCAGACATTTCGTTACCTGGCTAGGTAACATCATCAGTGGTAAAAAGTGAGGTCTGCAGATGCTGGAGATCAGAGCTGCATATGTGTTGCTGGTTAAAGCACAGCAGGTCAGGCAGCATCCAAGGAACAGGAAGTTCGACGTTTCGGGCTGGAGCCCTTCATGAGGAATGAGGAGAGGGTGCCAGGCAGGCTAAGATAAAAGGTAGGGAGGAGGGACTTGGGGGAGGGGCGATGGAGATGTTATAGGTGGAAGGAGGTCAAGGTGAGGGTGATAGGCCGGAGTGGGGTGGGGGCGGAGAGGTCAGGAAGAGGATTGCAGGTTAGGAGGGCGGTGCTGAGTTCAAGGGAATCGACTGAGACAAGGTGGGGGGAGGGGAAATGAGGAAACTGGAGAAATCTGAGTTCATCCCTTGTGGCTGGAGGGTTCCCAGGCGGAAGATGAGGCGCTCTTCCTCCAGCCGTCGTGTTGTTATGTTCTGGCGATGGAGGAGTCCAAGGACCTGCATGTCTTCAGTGGAGTGGGAGGGAGAGTTAAACTGTTGAGCCACGGGGTGGTTGGGTTGGTTGGTCCGGGCGTCCCAGAGGTGTTCCCTGAAGCATTCTGCAAGTAGGCGGCCCGTCTCCCCAATATAGAGGAGGCCACATCGGGTGCAGCGGATGCAATAAATGATGTGTGTGGAGGTGCCAGGTGAATTTGTGGCGGATATGGAAGGATCCCTTGGGGCCTTGGAGAGAAGTAAGGGAGGAGGTGTGGGCGCAAGTTTTACATTTCCTGCGGTTGCAGGGGAAGGTGCCGGGAGTGGAGGTTGGGTTGGTGGGGGGTGTGGACCTGACGAGGGAGTCGCGGAGGGAGTGGTCTTTGTGGAACGCTGATAGGGGAGGGGAGGGAAATATATCCCTGGTGCTGGGGTCCGTTTGGAGTTGGCGGAAATGACGGCGGATGATACGTTGTATGCGGAGGTTGGTGGGGTGGTAGGTGAGAACCAGTGGGGTTCTGTCTTGGTGGCGGTTGGAGGGGCGGGGCTCAAGGGCGGAGGAGCGGGAAGTGGAGGAGATGCGGTGGAGGGCATTGTCGATCACGTCTGGGGGGAATCTGCGGTCCTTGAAGAAGGAGGCCATCTGGGCTGTGCGGTATTGGAACTGGTCCTCCTGGGAGCAGATGCGGCGGAGATGAAGGAATTGGGAATATGGGATGGAGTTTTTACAGGGGGCTGGGTGGGAGGAGGTGTAGTCCAGGTAGCTGTGGGAGTCAGTCGGTTTAGAAATGGAAAGGTCTAGGAAGGGGAGGGAGGAGTCTGAGACAGTCCAGGTGAATTTGAGGTCGGGATGGAAGGTGTTGGTAGAGTTGATGAACTGTTCAACCTCCTCGTGGGAGCACGAGGCAGCGCCGATACAGTCATCGATGTAGCGGAGGAAAAGGTGGGGGGTGGTGCCAGTGTAGTTGCGGAAGATGGACTGTTCCACATATCCTACAAAGAGACAGGCATAGCTCCAACCACAAGGGATGAATTCAGATTTCTCCAGTTTCCTCATTTCCCCTCCCCCCACCTTGTCTCAGTCGATTCCCTTGAACTCAGCACCGCCCTCCTAACCTGCAATCCTCTTCCTGACCTCTCCGCCCCCACCCCACTCCGGCCTATCACCCTCACCTTGACCTCCTTCCACCTATAACATCTCCATCGCCCCTCCCCCAAGTCCCTCCTCCCTACCTTTTATCTTAGCCTGCCTGGCACCCTCTCCTCATTCCTGATGAAGGGCTCCGGTCCGAAACGTCGAATTTCCTGTTCCTTGGATGCTGCCTGACCTGCTGTGCTTTAACCAGCAACACATTTTCAGCCAACATCATGAGTGGTGACCTCCAAGTGAAGCAAAGCTGTTGTCTCCTGTTTTCTCCTGGATGGGGTTCCTGGGGTTTGTGGTGATGTCATTTCCTGTTCGTTTTTTGAAGGTTGATAGATGGCATCTAGGTCTACGTGTTTGTTTATGGCTTTGTGGTTGGAGTGCCAGACCTCTAGGAATTCTCTGGAATGCCTTTGCTTAGCCTGTCCCAGGATAGATGTGTTGTCCCAGTCGAATTGGTGTTTTTTTTTTATTCATGTGTAGGGCTACGAGGGAGAGAGGGGCGTGTATTTTTGTGGCTAACTGGTGTTAGCTAGCCACCAGCTAGCCACAAAAAGACATGACCCTCTCTCCCTCGTAGCCCTACACACGGATAGAAAAAGCCACCTTTTCGAGTGGGACAACACATCTATCTTGGGTCAGGCTAAGCAAAGGCATTCCACAGAATTCCTAGAGGCCTGGCACTCCAACCACAACGCCATAAACAAACACATAGATCTAGATGCCATCTATCAACCCCTCAGAAAATGAACAGGAAATGACATCACTACAAACCCCAGGAACCCCATCCAGGAGAAAGATATAAATAGAAAGCAGGAGACAACAGCTTCGCTTCACTTGGAGATTGCCACTGATGATGTTACCTAGTCAGCTAATGAAACGTCTGGATATGAAACCTACAGCTCAGCGAGCAAACCTACACCCTAAACCTCAACCTGAGCTACAAACCTTTACAAACCTTGCATTATCATAACATGCCTGACCAGGTTGGTTTGAAAATATATTTCTTCTTATAGGATGAGATCCATTAGCTTATGACCTAGCATCTCTGTTTTTTTGCAAAACCAATTCTTACTGATCAAAAAATCTGATCAGAGGAATAAAAACAATTACATATTTATTATTCTACGTTCACAAACATTCACTGTCCACCACTGACGCTCAGGGTCAGCAGCTTGTATTACCTACAGGACAAACTGCCAAATTCATCAAAGTGCCTGAGATACCACCTTTCAAACCCATGTCCACTTCATTGTGGAAGGTCAAGGGTGTCAAATGCATAGGAGCACCACTACCTTTAAGCTCCCCTCCAAGCCACTCACCATCCTGACTTGGAAAGATATTACCATTCCTTCACTGTCACTGGGTCAAAATTCTGGACAAAATTGTGGGTCAAGCTACAGCACATGGACTGCAATGGTTCAAGAAGGTAGCTCACCACCACTTTCTCAAGGCAAATAGGAACAGGCAGTAAATGCTGGTCCAGCCAGTGATGCCAACCTTCCATGAATGAATGAATGATAATCTTAACCAGCTAAAGCAATAGATTAGCTCAACGTATTAAGCTTAATGTTTCTTGACAATTTTATGCTTTAATAGTAGGCAGATTGCTAGGTTGATTTAGAATGCTGATAAGGTCCTTAAGGTGTTTAACATCAGGTTCATTTCCTGTTTTCCCCCTTAGATATAAGTGAGGAACGTTTAGACAGCCAAGCTGGAGAGGAGACGGTGGAAACATACAGCGACAAAGAGTCAAGGCAAACAAATTCTCCAGATCTGGTCAAAGGCAAGAACAGCTACCCAAGCGAAGGCCCTGACATGGCAGTGATTGATGAAGAGCGATTTCCAGTTGAGAAGAATGTCAACAGCTTGGAGACCTTACCAGAAAGCTCCAAATTTAGCCTGGAGCAAAACCAACTTGTGATGGAGGGGCTCTCTGGAACTCTGTCAATTCCTTTCTCTTTAAAAGGTAACAGACCTCCCATCGAAGTCCTGAAAAAAATATTTCCAAATCACAAAGCGACAGTCCTTGAGCTGATTTTGAAAGGCTGTGGGGGAGACCTTGTTGGTGCCATTGAAATTCTTCTGTCAAGTCGCTCAGCATTAGCCTCGGATAGACCATCAGAAACCCCGGATGTCCTTTCTGTATCTTCTAATGGACAAGCATTTTTTGAACATGCTTTTGGTTCCTACCCTGTTGCCTCCTCTAAGTGGTCTGTCGGGTCAGCCTTCAGGGTCCCAGATTCATTGAGATTCTCAAGTGATCCTGGCAATGTCATGTCGAGTCCACTCACCATGCCAATACAACACCCATTTCCTCAACCTCCTCGTTATCCACTGGTCCTGAGGAACAGCTTGAGTAGAAACCAGGGAAGTCCATTTATATCAAATGATGTTGCTCTGTGGAACACCATGACACTCCAGCAGCAGTACCAGCTCAGATCGCAGTATCTCACCCCTTTTCCAAACACCTCAGCTGGTATCTTTCGCAGTTCACCAGTCCTTTCCTCTCATCCTACAAATGATCCCAGGCTTTCAATTGCTGACGATAGCTGTTCAATGGTGAACAAACAGCCTATATATACAGAGGAGGACTATGATGAAAGATCTGATTCTGCAGATTCTAGAACATTGAACTCTTCCTCTTAAATGATATGTAATTGTTACTCACCAAATAGAATATTAAAAGGAAAATACTTGAATGTAGTAATAAGGACTCTAAGTAGATACATCATCCACTACTTACCATCCCTAACTGGGCATAGCCAAAGGATTATAATACATAGTTATCCAGTTTATATTGTCATGAATAGATGTGTTAGTTTAAGAATATGTATAACTGGTAGCTATACTTTTTAATGCATGTAATATGCTATGATCATGATGAGAAGAAACGAGGCACTTGAACAGCTGTCTGTAGCACGCCCAATGTTATAAGTGCAAATAAATGAAAATGATATAACTTATTCAGTTGACCATAATGTCATTCACACAAATTGTTTCATTTATTATATTCAGCACCAGTCAAGTGCACACATTAGCCAACTTAATAACTTTTGAATTAAAAAAGGGTAAAGTCACCACACTCCTAGTGGACCATCAGGCAGCTCTGTCATTAGAGAGAGATATGACTGGTGGCGGTTTATCCTAAGGGTTACCGTGCCTCAGGTGAAGAGAGAGGTTGAGAAAGTAAGACCTTCATGGTCGCTTCAGCCAGTGCATGAATTGAACCCACACTCTTGGTGTTATACTGCATTGCAGACCAGCTGGTCAGCCAACTGAGCTAACCAACCCCTAAAGACCGTGTTAAGCTTTCACACAGCCTTCATTTAGAAAAAAGAAGAAACAAAGTTCATAGACCAGCATTGCAGTCCTTGTAAAGCTATGAACAAAGGTACCCAGGTACAAAATCTTAGGTATAAATGAGAAAACTGAAGAAATTTGTTTGAGCTATAGGGAGAGGCTGATTAGGCCAGAGCTATTTTCCTGGAACTTTGGAGGCTGAGGGGTGACTTAAAGAGGTTTATAAAATCATGAGAGGCATGGATAGGGTGAATAGTCAAAGTCTTTTCCCAGGGTGGGGAGTGGAGGGCATAGGCTTAAGGTGAGAGGGGAAAGATTTAAAAGGGACCTAAGGGACAACTTTTTCACGCAGAGGGTGGTGCGTGTATGGAATGAGCTGCCAGAGGAAGTGGTGGAGGCTGGTTTATTGCAGCATTGAAAAGGCATCTGGATGGGTATATGAATAGAAAAGGTTTGGAGGGATATGGGCCGGGTGCTGGCAAATGGGACTGAATTGATATTGGATATTTGGTTGGCATGGAAGAGTTGGACAAAAGGGTCTGTTTCCGTGATGTTTCCGTTTTGGAGGGCAGATGGTTCAGAAAGAAGTGGGAGTGACCTCCAGGGGAGGTTGCCCAGATCTACACAGTGTGCCCAGCATTGAGGTGCTCCCTTAGTCTCCACCTCCTTCCAGCACGGCCACAAGAAAATGCCTGTCTACTCCCATATGCCTACCCATGCCATCTGTATCATGGCATATGCAATGTATTATTTAGGACATCAAGATGTGTTATCAATATAAATGAGGCAGACAGGTTCCCAGTTCTAGCGCCCCTCACCTTCTGGCACATTTGGGGTTGACTTTGGAGTGGGTGAGTTGATAGTGGCCTGGCCATTTAACATATTTCAAAGGATAAAGAAAATTTACAGCCCAGGAACAGGCCCTTCAGCCCTCCAAACCTGAGCCGATCCAAATTCACTGTCTAAATCTATTGCCCAATTCCTCAGCATCTATATCCATCTCTCCCCACCTACGCATGCATCTGTTCAGATGAATCTACTGTGCCTGCCTCTATTACCTCTGCTGGCAATGCATTCCAGGCACCTACCACCCTATTTCACTATTTCACTAGAGCTCCTGAAAAAATGTGCCTGGTGAGAGGTGAGGGGAAATGTAAAATTTATTTCAGCATTTAAATCTAAATTGACTCGATGATTGCAACATAACAAATATACATTAATATTTAGAAATCTAAAAACATTGAAAAAAGTGTCTCCACAAAAATGACTCAGACAAATGAAAAGAACACAATTGCAGAATTAAATGACTGTATACACTGATTGAGTTGTCTATTAGAATCGTTTGTTTCTAATATACATCTTTTTAAAATTAAACATTATATGGTCCAAAGTATGTGCAATAGAACATACAATATATATCAACTGTGCAAAAATATAAATTACCAGGTGCACTGTATAATTTGGTATAGCAGGGAATGAGGCACAATTACAAATAAAGTAAGCTAGACATTATCACTCTAATGTAAAAGGGCAAAGAAATAAGCTAACATCAAGAACCTGAAATGAACATACACATGAACACTCAGGCAACATCAGTAAAGAGTGAAACAGAGCTAATGGAGATCATTTTGATCCTCAGTGTGAGGGTGTGATTGAGTGGAAGGTACAAAATGTTAAAAATCCAAACCTGGGTCAATGCATCTAGAATCCTTCCATTTCTGGATTTAACCAAAGCTACTACATTCCTGGAAAGGGAGACTGCTTACTTGAATATTTTAACTCAACCTATGTGTCTCAGGTATTTTCTGAGTCTCCCAGCTATAAGAGTGTTGACCAGGCTTCCTCGGTCTTGGCAGGTAAATAGATATGAGGACATGCAGCAGAGAATGGGAAGGTGCTTTTCCAATTTGGCCTGCGGACAATGAGCCGAAGGAGGATGCTCCCCGAGCAATGAAGCAGACTTCAACCCTCTTTGTCACTGGAGCTCGGCCACTCTGAGAGATTGCAGATCACAACTGGGTTCCCTCCTACAATCTCCAAACGCTGCCATGATTGGACCTCACTGTAGCAACTGAAACAGCCCCTCATGTTTTACACCCTCACAGTGACCACTCACCCCCTCATCTATCTGGGTGCTTCACAGTGTGCTATGGCAGCTGCTGTTCCCAAGAGTGCAAGAAGTTACAGAGAGTCGCAAACACAGTCCAGTCCATCACACAACCCAGCCTCCATTCCATTGACTACACCTATATAGCACTTTCAAAAACAATACAATCAAAGACCCTGAGGAGCAGGGGAGTTGACGTTTCGGGCATAGCCCTTCATCAGGAATTTGGGGGTGGGGTGGGGGGGTGGGTTGGAGGGAAAGGGGCTCAGAAATAAATAGCAGGGGGGTGGAGCTGGGGGTCATGTAGCTGTGAAGGCAATAGGTAGATGGGCAGGGGGGTGTTGGTGATAGGTCAGAAGAGAAAGGCGGGAAGGAAGATGGACAGTTTAAGAGGGCAGCGCTGTATTGGAGGGTTGGGTCTGAGATGAGGTGGGGGGAGGGGACTTTAGGAAATTGGTGAAGCAGACATTGATACTGTGTTGTTGTAGGGTCCCAAGGCAGATGGTGAGGCATTCTTTTTCCAGGCATCAGGAGGCTTGGGTTTGACAGTAGAAGAGGCCCAGGACTTGCAAGTTCTTGGCGGAGTGGAAGGGGGAACTGAAGCATTCGGCCACAGGGCGTTGGGGTTGTTTGGTGCGTGCATCCCAGAGATGCTCCCAGAAATATTCTGCGAGTTGGAATCTGTTTCCCCAATGTAGATGAGACCACATTGAGAACAATGGACCCAGTAGATGAGGTATTTGGAGGTGCAGGAAAATCTCTGTTGGATGTGGAAGGCTCCTTTGAAACGTTGGATGGAGATGAGGGGGGAGGTGTGGGCGCAGGCTTTACACCTCTTGCAGTTGCAAGGAAGGGTGGTTTGGTGGAGGTTGTGGACCTAATGAGGGATTTGCAGAGGAAATGGTCTCTGGGGAATGTTGAGGGTGGGGGTAGGGAAATATATTTCTGGTGATGGAGTCTGCTTGTAGGTAGTGGAAATAGTGAAAGATAATGTGCTGTATTTGGAGATTAGTGGAGTGGAAGGTGAGGATCGGGGGGGTTCTGTCATTGTTGCAGTTGGAGGGGTGGAAAGTAGAGGAGATACACAGGAGGGCATTGTTGAGTATGTAGTGGGGAAATTGTGGTCCTAGAAATAGGAGGCCATCTGGGATATCCTGGAGTGGAATTGCTCCTCTGGGAGCAGATACGTTGGAGGTGGAGGAATTGGGAGTAAGCGATAATGTTTTTATGGGGGTGGGGGATGTGGGAAGAGATAGCTGTGGGAGTCAGTGGGTTTGAATTAGATGATCGTGTTAAGTTGGCCACCGGAACTGGAGATGGAGAGGTCCAGGAAGGGGAGGGAGGTGTCCAAGATGGTCCAGGTGACCTTAAGGTCGGGGTGGAAGGTGTTCGTGAAGTTGATGAACTGTTCAACCTCCTCGAGGGATCACGAGGTAATGCTGATACAGTCATCAATGCAATGGAGGAAAAGGTGGGGTATGGTGCCAGTGTAACTGTGGAAGATGGAATTTTCCACATACCCGACAAAAGATAGGCATAGCTGGGGCCCATGTGGGTACCCATGACTATGCCTTTAGTCTGGAGAAGATAGGTGGATTGGAAGGAGAAGCTATTGCGGGTGAGGACCAGTTCCACCAATTGAATGACTATGTCAGTGGAGGGGTATTGGTTGGGTCAGTGGGAGAGGATGAAACAGAAGGCTTGCAGGCCTTCATCATGGTGGATGGCCATGTGTAGGGATTGGATGTACATGGTGAAGATGAGGCGATAGGGGCCGGGGAAATTGAAGTCATGGAGGAGGTGGAGGGCCTGGGTAGTGTTCCGAATGTATCTGGGGAGTTCCTGGTCCAAGGGGTGAGGACAATATTAGGATATGAGGAGATAGGTTTGGTGGTGCAGCATCAGGTGGAGATGAAGGATCAACTGGGACAAACATGTTTGTGAATTTTGGATAGGAGGGAGAATCGGGTGGTTGGGGTTCCAGGACTATGAGGTTGGAGGCTGTGGATGGGAGATCCCCTGAGATGATGAGGTTTTGGATGGTCTGGGAGATGATGGTTTGAAGGAACATAGAACATACATTACAGTGCAGTACAGCTCTGCGGTCCTCAATGTTGAACCGACTTGTGAAACCAATCTGAAGTCCATCTAACCTTCACTGTTCCATTCTCATCCATAAAAGGATGAAGGAAGTGGGAGGATTTGACCAAACTACTACAGTGAAAATAAACTATTCTTTAGTTTAAAACTGTCCTTCAATATCATGTCAAGTGACACATCGAACTCAGGTGCATTAGAAGCTTGCTGCAAATGATCTATGCTGTGCCAAAAGAACAAATATCGAAATGTCAAATCTTGGCACATGAGTTTATGCATCAATAGCTTACACTTACAGAGCAGGTTTGAAGTAGAGAATTATCCAAGCCACTTTAGAAAATGAAAGAATAAATACACAGCAGGGATTTAGAGAAAGGTTATGTGTGATTACTGATGGTCTAATGGTCTGTTTTCAATGGAGTGTAGAACGATGGGAGAGAATGTACGAGTGGCATGGTGGCTCAGTGTTTAGCATTACTTTCTCACAGCGCCAGGGACCCAGGTTCAATTCCAGCCTCAAGCAACTGTCTGTGTGGAGTTTGCACATTCTTCTTGTGTCTGCGTAGGTTTCCTCTGGGTGCTCCAGTTTCCTCCCACAGTCCAAAGATGTTCAGGTTAGGTGGATTGGTCATGCTAAATTGTCCCAGGGATGCATAGGGTTAGGTGGATTAGCCATGGGAAATGCAGGGTTATAGGGACGGAGGGGGTGAGATGCTCTTTGAAGAGGTGGTGTGGAGTTGTTGGGCTGAATGGCCTGTTTCCACATTGTAGGGATTCTAAATCTGATGCTTACAGGATACTGAGACGCCTGATAGAGTGGACATGGAGCAGATGGTTCAGCTGGTAGCAGAGACTAGGACCAAATGGCACATCCTCAGAGTGAAGCAATGATTCTTTAGAACTGAAATAAGAAGGAATTTCTTCAGCCTGAGGGTGGTTAATCTGTGGAATTCACTGCCACAGAGGCCAAGTCATTGAGTATGCTATGTAGGCTCTTGATTAGTAAGGGGGTCAAGGGATTACGGGGAGAAGGCAGGATTGAATGGGAGGGCAGACATGATGGGCTGAATGGCCTAATTCTGTTCCCATACTTTCTGGTCTCACGGCCTAAATGAACAGATGATTTTAGAAACATTGAAGAGATTGGGGCCTAGAAATAGGGGAATAATGGGAAGAATCACCGATACTGAACTCGCTTTAGTTAGGTCGTACAAATTAGTAACAATAATAGGCCATTTGGCCCCTTAAGCCTCTTCTATCATTTAACAAGTTCATGGCTGATCTAATTACTCCACATTCCCACTAACTCCCAGTAACCTTTCATCCCTTTTCTGTAAAGAATTGATTTGCCTCTACCTTAAAAATATTCAAAATCTCTGCTTCCCTCGCATGTTGAGGAAGATTTCATAATCCCACATGAGAAAAACAATTTTCTTATCTCTGTCACAATTGGGTGACCCCTTATTTTGAAAGAGTGACCCCGAGTTCTAGATTCTCCTACACCAGGAAACATCTTTTCACATCCATCCTATCAAAATCCTTCAGGTTTTTTTAACCTTTCCATTAAGTTGCCTCTTATTGTTCTTAACTCCAGTGGATACAAGTCTAGTCTGTTTACCTTTCTTCAGAAGACAACCTACCCATTCCAGGTATTAATTTAGGAAACCACCAATGAATTGCTTTCAACACATTTCCATCCTTCCTTAAACAAGGAGACCAAAAATGTGCAAAGCATTCCAGATGTGGTCTCAGTGATGTAACTGAAGCATAATTTCCCTCTTTTTGTGCTCAATTCCTCTTACAATAAATGATAATATTCTGTTAGCTTTCCTAATTTCTTGCTGTATTTGCATTCTAACCTTTTGTGATGCATGTACTTGGACACCAGCTCCCTTTACATCTCATTGCTCTGCAATCTGAGCTACCTCTAGCAAGTGGAGGATCTACGTAGAAACACCGAGAAAGGAGTAGGCCATTCAGTCCATTGAGGCAGCTTCCCATTCAATACAATCATGATGGATTGAATGCCTCAGGGCCTTTTGCCCAGGCTCTCCCAATCTCCCTTTACGCTGTTGGCAAAAGCTTACCGCTCCTGCACTACAGCCTTCAGGGACTTACCAACAAGGATGCCAAGGTTCCTTTGTGTATCTACACTTTCCAACCTCTCACTATCTAAGAAATACTCTGGACATGTGTTCCTTCTGTCAAAGCAGCTAACCTCACATTTTCCACATTATATTCCATCTCCCATGCTCTTGCCAAATCACCAAGCCTAAATCATTGTGAAGACATTTTACACCTTCATCCCGACACACATTCCTGCTTTGTTTTGTAGTTTTTACAAATTTGGGATTGTTGCATTTGAACCCCACATTTTAGTTATTGACATAGACTCACAGAGCTTGGGCCCAAGTCCTCATCCTTGGGCTACATGATTAGTCACAGCCTCCCAATGCAAGAATGAGCCATTTATTCCAACACTGTTTTTCTGCCTGATCACTGATCCTAAATCCACGCCAATGCATTGCCACCTCATGCATGTGCTTTTAATTTTATGAACCAACCTCCCTGGGGTCTTCATCAGACATCTTCTGAAAATTCAAATATACTGTATCTTTTGACTGCTCCTTACCAATTTTGTTAGGAACAATCTCAAAATTCTAATCCAGGATGTACTAGTTAATGGCTGCAAATGTGTTGCTGGTCAAAGCACAGCAGGCCAGGCAGCATCTCAGGAATAGAGAATTCGACGTTTCGAGCATAAGCCCTTCATCAGGAATAAGAGAGAGAGAGCCAAGCAGGCTGAGATAAAAGGGAGGGAGGAGGGACTAGGGGGAGGGGCGATGGAGGTGGGATAGGTGGAAGGAGGTCAAGGTGAGGGTGATAGGCCGGAGTGGGGTGGGGGCGGAGAGGTCAGGAAGAGGATTGCAGATTAGGAGGGCGGTGCTGAGTTAGAGGAAACCGACTGAGACAAGGTGGGGGGAGGGGAGATGAGGAAACTGGAGAAATCTGAATTCATACCTTGTGGTTGGAGGGTTCCTAGGCGGAAGATGAGGCGCTCCTCCTCCAGCCGTCGTGTAGTTGTGTTCTGCCGGTGGAGGAGTCCAAGGACCTGCATGTCCTCGGTGGAGTGGGAGGGAGAGTTAAAGTGTTGAGCCACGGGGTGATTGGGTTGGTTGGTTCGGGCGGCCCGGAGGTGTTCTCTGAAGCGTTCAGCAAGTAAGCGGCCCTTCTCCCCAATATAGAGGAGGCCACATCGGGTGCAGCGGATGCAATAAATGATGTGTGTGGAGGTACAGGTGAACTTGTGGCGGATATGGAAGGATCCCTTGGGGCCTTGGAGGGAAGTGAGTGTGGAGGTGTGGGCGCAAGTTTTACATTTCCTGCGGTTGCAGGGGAAGGTGCCGGGGGTGGAGGTTGGGTTGGTGGGGGGTGTGGATCTGACGAGGGAGTCACGAAGGGAGTGGTCCTTGCGGAACGCTGATAGGGGAGGGGAGGGAAATATATCCTTGGTGGTGGGGTCCGTTTGGAGGTGGCGGAAATGGCGGCGGATGATACGTTGTATGCGGAGGTTGGTGGGGTGGTAGGTGAGAACCAGTGGGGTTCTGTCTTGGTGGCGGTTGGAGGAGCGGGGTTCAAGGGCGGAGGAGCGGGAAGTGGAGGAGATGCGGTGGAGGGCATCGTCGATCACGTCTGGGGGGAATCTGCGGTCCTTGAAGAAGGAGGCCATCTGGGCTGTGCGGTGTTGGAACTGGTCCTCCTGGGAGCAGATGCGGCGGAGACGAAGGAATTGGGAATATGGGATGGCGTTTTTACAGGGGGCAGGGTGGGAGGAGGTGTAGTCCAGGTAGCTGTGGGAGTCAGTCGGTTTATAATAGATATCTGTGTTGAGTCGGTCGCCCGAGATAGAAATGGAAAGGTCTAGGAAGGGGAGGGAGGAGTCTGAGACAGTCCAGGTGAATTTCAGGTCAGGATGGAAGGTGTTAGTAAAGTTGATGAACTGTTCAACCTCCTTGTGGGAGCATGAGGCAGCGCCGATACAGTCATCGATGTAGCTGAGGAAAAGGTGGGGGGTGGTGCATAATAGATATCTGTGTTGAGTCGGTCCCTCCCCTCCCCTATCAGCGTTCCGCAAGGACCACTCCCACACCACTTACTTGCTGAACGCTTCAGAGAACACCTCCGGGCCGCCCGAACCAACCAACCCAATCACCCCGTGGCTCAACACTTTAACTCTCCCTCCCACTCCACCGAGGACATGCAGGTCCTTGGACTCCTCCACCGGCAGAACACAACTACACGACAGCTGGAGGAGGAGCGCCTCATCTTCTGCCTGGGAACCCTCCAACCACAAGGTATGAATTCAGATTTCTCCAGTTTCCTCATCTCCCCTCCCCCCACCTTGTCTCAGTCGGTTTCCTCTAACTCAGCACCGCCCTCCTAATCTGCAATCCTCTTCCTGACCTCTCCGCCCCCACCCCAGTCCGGCCTATCACCCTCACCTTGACCTCCTTCCACCTATCCCACCTCCATCGCCCCTCCCCCTAGTCCCTCCTCCCTCCCTTTTATCTCAGCCTGCTTGGCTCTCTCTCTCTTATTCCTGATGAAGGGCTTATGCTCGAAACGTCGAATTCTCTATTCCTGAGATGCTGCCTGGCCTGCTGTGCTTTGACCAGCAACACATTTGCAGCTGTGATCTCCAGCATCTGCAGACCTCATTTTTTACTGTACTAGTTAATGTACTAGTTATTGTTTTAGAGAAATAGATATTTTATACTGTATTCAGAAGGAACCAGCATGAAGTTTAGAGAAGAGATTGAGCAAGCAAGTTGGAAAATTGCCATCTCCAGCAAGGAGATTCTGACCATCATAGCAATACTGTTACTGAATCCTTCACAATCAACGTCCTGGGTGATACCTATGACTAGTAACTGAACTGGGCTAGTCATATAAATGCGCTCCCAGAGCATCATCTGAAAATGTTGGAGTTTGTTTTCATCCCTATTATGTGATTCCTGTCCATCATCTACAGGGCACAAGTTGAAAGCACAAGTGATGGAATATTGCCCACTTGGCCAGGTCAATGCAGCTCCAACAACAGTTAAGAAGCTTGACACCATCCAGAACTAAGTAGCCCACTTGATTGGTACCACATTCACAAACATGTACTCCCTCCATCACCCGACAGTCAGTAACAGCAGTGTGTATCATCTAGAAGATGTGCTGCAGAAATACATCAAGGCTCTGAAGACACCACTTTCCAAAAACATGATCAGTTCTATCAAGAAGGACAAGGGCAGCAGATATATGGAAAGACCACCACCTGCGAGTTCCCTTCCAAGCCTGGAAATCCTTCCATCCTGACCTGGAAATATATTCCTTCCATGTTGCCAGGTCAAAGTCCTGGAAATCCTCCCTAGAGGCATTATGGGTCTACATACAGTACATGGACTGCAGCAGTTCTAGAAGTCACCTCACCCCCACCTTCTCAAGGGCAACAAGAGATGGGCAATAAATCCTGCCCCAGCCAATGAATGAATAAAAAATATTTGACAGAGACATCTGTGCACACCAATTAATCAGCTTCCATTAAATGTAGCTACGAGAAACCTTGCAACCTGTTGACAATACTTCACATTATAAGACACTCACTTCAACTTTAAAGCATCAAAGAAATTAGTGGTTTCTCATGAAATTAATGGCAATAATTTGCAGCTGGAATAAAGTAATTATCTCCGCTCATTTTAAATCTTTTTGTGTGTGAGATTCATTAGTGAAATATTCCCATATTTACCTACATAAATTACCGTTTTTGCTTTAAACTCACAAAAGCTTGCCACTGACATCAATTGTTTTAGGGTCCACATTTTGAGGGTAAGAAAACCTCTAATATTCAAACATACTGATTGTGGGCAGGGAATGGAACCTTTAAATTCTCCTGGAAGACCGGTACTTGGAAATCCCTAAGGATGATTCGTTGAGCTTTGTAAGCAATATTGTCTGTTATTGTTTACAAATATTTCATTTGTGTCGGTTTTTATTTTTGTATCGTTGCAAAGAGAACTGCATGTTGGTCAGCAACAAAAGGAAGGTGTGGGACTGCCTGCTTCATGAACTTGGGGCTGTGGTTACTGAGAGTGCATTCAGCTGAGGTCTTCATGGACCAGATTCTCCAGCTTACCTCCTCACTTCTCATTCTCCCTTTTCCTCCAGTTCCAAACACAATTGAAGGAGTGCACTTTTGGATGTAGGTTTGCTCGCTGAGCTTGAAGGTTCATTTCTAGATGTTTCATCACCCTACTAGGTAACATTTTCAGTGGGCCTTAGGCGAAGCATTGCTGAAAATTCCTGCTTTCTGTTTATATGTTTGGGTTTCTTTGAGTTGGTGATGTCATTTCCAGTGGTGATGTTATTTCCTGTGAATTTATCAACAAACACATCGAGCTAGACCCCATCTACCACCCCCTGAGAAAAGGAACAGGAAGTGACATCATAAGATGTTACCTCGTAGGGTGATGAAATGTCTGGAAATGAACCTTAAGCTCAGTGAGCAAACTTACATCCATAGCCTCAACCTGAGGTACAAATCCTCTCAAAATTCGCTCAGAGGAGTGCACTGTTTCCTTCCAATCTCATTGCCCCATTGGTCACAAAATAATGTTATACAGTTTATCCAGCTACTGATCTAGCTGATTACATATTTTAACTATATCATTTTAGAATAAAAAAGATCAACTAACCAATTTTCTTTCATAAACAGGAAATTGTTGATTTATCATAAAACAAAACTTACTCAACAGAGGTGACAAACTTGTTAGCACACAAAGCTCATGCACTGAAGAAGGCCTTCCCTTGCCTTGCCTTGTTGTACCAATGAATGTGGTCAAACAGCCAGGCAGCTTTCCTTCCTGGTCCATAGTCTTCTGTCAGGGCATACACCTTCCTGCATAGAATTGAATAGTCACATGTAGTCAAGTGAAGACAGTCAAAAGTATATGAGTCACCACATACACTGCTATCTCAGGTACAAAGGTACCTAGGCACAGCTTCTGAGTAAAACAGAGAAATAAAAAGTCCAACACTACAGAAATAAAAGTTCCAAATCAGGCTGGAACCTAGGTGACAGCACTACAGACCTGAGACCAGGTAAAGAATCCAATGTTTCAACATGAGAATCAATGGATCAACAGAACCCATCAGTTTGATTATCACACTTCCACACGTGGAGGTAAGGTCTCAACAGAGATGTCTATCAGTCATACATCCTTATGGACATGACTTTAGGCATTAAGCTGCTGCTGTTATATTTGGGGTACACGCAGGCCCAATCAAATGGAACTGGTCCCCAAAATAACAATCACATTTATAGAAACATGAAACTTCAGATATAGTGCGCTACCACTCCTGCTGCCAGATCATCCTCGAAAAGTTTACTTTTTCCTTTCCTCCCACTGCACGTTAATGCTGTCCCAGGGCGTGTCAGGGATGGACAGAGCCTGCTCAGCAATGGATCCAGTTGACCCTGAATGGTACGTTTGACCACTCCGAGGGCATCTGTGTTTGGGAAGCCCTGACATACTCAGAGTTTCCTTGCCTGAACTTCCATGGGTTAGAGGTGGGGGGGGGGGGGGGGGGGGGGGGGGGGGGCAGGTGGAGTGTCCTGCGAGGAGACCTCTGAGAGGTTGTGTGTGGCATCACTCTATCTCCTTGTGGGGAAGGCCACCTGGAATGCATGCAGGGTGCACCACACTGGCACATCCTGTGGGGGCTGGACCTTGCTCTCCGTGGCAGCTGCCAATCTGTCCATGGAGACAGACAGAAGATCACATGCTGGAGGCAGTTGGGTCTCCATAACATGGCTACCCTTCTGCAGCCTGTGGGCACTGAGGGCTACTGTGTTCCACTGTCCTGTCTGCCCCCCCCTTCCCTGTACATGTAGATGAAGTCTTTGATCGCTGACACCACAAGACCCTCACCTGCCAGGTGCCTGGTCTCTGACAGGTCTCAAAGTACCGGACTGCTGTCGAGCAGTGTCGGTGAGGTGCTCACTAGCATGTGCTCCTAAATGTGATGTTCCCAATGAAGTGTTCGTATCTGAGCTGGTTAGTGATGCAGAAGGCGATATTGCCATGCATCCTCTGAGGCCTTTGTACTTTGGACTTCAGAGGTCAAGTGAGAGGTTTCTGGAAGAGCAGGTCATTTCTCCATATGGGTCCTGGACATCTGGTTGAACACGAGAAAGCGAAGGCATCACTCTCAATGATTAGAAAGGAAGTGATACTGACAGTCGGGTTAATATGAGATCTGCTGTGGTATAACGCATTGTAATTGGTTCGCTGTAATAATAATCAAAGCCGAAGATTTGCACACATCTGCTGCTGAATGTACAATATTGGTGCAAAATTAGATCTAGGCTGCAAAATTGTATTGCTGATGGCCACACTGATGGACAACATGATCTGCTGACCCTGCATAGTTTTGGTGTTGGTTGTGTGTATAGTCACTCCTGCATCACCATATCAGGCCTGACCTGCCTTACAAGCATGTGCGTGTGCCACAGAAGCATTTCAAAGCTCTGAGAACACACGTCATGCTGGAAGAATTGGTGCAGCTGCTCCCAATTTCTTGCTTGCTTCCTCTACTTACTCAGCCATCCATGAAAACAATGGCTGGAATCTTCCAAGGAATGGCCGTTATGGGTTGGTTGCCACTTTGCTCAGTTTTTAAATGTTAGTCCTGAACCTTGCATTTCTAGCCAGGAATTCTGATCCCGATCCCCTCAGAAATGCTGAGCATAGCAGAAATTAACTCAGTTCCCCTACACAGGAGGACAGTTGAGGAAGAAAAATGTTTGCAGCAGTTGTGCCTGCTGTGTTCTGAGATGTGAATAACCAGCAGCACTGCCAGACACTATGACAGCTGCTGTAAAAGGGTACCTATGAAAAGTAAGTGCAGGGTTAGAGTTCAAGTCGATTAAGGGGGTAGGTGCCAGGTGGGTAAGTATGTAATGTTTGGTACCAGAAATGATATCTCCAAATCAAATCATTAATAGGACATGCCAATAAGTAATTGATGGAGAGTGGATAAGTTCGTGAGAACAGGCAGTTTTGGGAGAAGATGGACTTAAGTTGGAATCAGGCTTTTTTGTAACAATACCTGGACTTGTTTTTGACCAGCAAGCACTGTTTGGGAAAAGTACTCAAAAGAGGAAATTCAGCATGCAACATCAAACACAATCTTCAATTAATATCGGGAACATTTCACAATTTGTTGAATTTCACCATTGGATTGGGTTCAAAGAACAGTGGCAAGGAAATTGAGATTGAGCTCCAAGTGCCAACTATCACTAAGGGCAAAAAGTAATGAGACTCACTTGTTGAATATGTCTAATGTAGTTTAAGCTAATAATAATTTGTTCCAATATGTCTGAAGTATGTAAAGCAAATAAATGTGCTTGATATCAAAGTTCACGTATCTTCTTGTATTCAGTTTGACCAGATGTTAAAGAGCCAGTTAAGACACTTTATTGTAATGTGGCAATAGGGTGCTAGGCAGGTATTGTACCAGATAAGTAGGTCACCAAATGGGTAGAGTACCAGCTAAGTAGATTGCCAAATGGGTAATGTACCAGATGGATATGGTGCCAGGTAAGTGATGTGGTGTTTAGGGTAGATGTGGGTGCAAGTTGGGTGAAATTATATTGGGTGGGGGCAGTTTGTGCTTGCTGGTCAAAAACAAGTCCAGGTATTGCTGGTACAATGAAGGATAAATGAATTCAAGGGAGGTACAGTTGTGTGTGATAAGTTGACAGTCAGCTTAATAGCTACCCAGGAGTTAGACTCGATTGTTAATTGTCTAACCCCTCCTCGGTAAATAATAATTGATAGGAAGCAGGATTCCATGATATTGAAGTGTTTTCTCAGATGGTTCCAGATACAGGGGAACTGGCCATCAGCATCTTCAACCTCCTGGCCAACTCACAAGATCCACAAGATTCCACACGGTCCAGTCTGCTCTGCAGAAACTATACTCTGGCCGTTGATGTATCCAGTCCAATCTTTTTCTGTTTACTTTCTCAAAATTCCTCACAGTCCCTCTTATGAGGAAAGGCTGAGGGAATTGTTTTCGTTAGAGAGAAGAAGGTGGAGAGGTGTCTTACTTGAGACATATAAGATAATCAGAGGTATGGACAGGGTGGACAGTGAGAGCCTTTTTCCTCGGATGGTGATGGCTAGCACAAGGCAACAAAGCTTTAAATTGATGGGTGATAGAAACAGGACAGATGTCAGAGGTAGTTTCCTTACTCAGAGAGTAGTAGGGGCGTGGAACGCCCTGCCTGCAACAGTAGTAGACTCACCGACGTTAAGAGCATTTAAATGTTCATTGGATAGACATATGGATGAAAATGGAGTAGCGTAGGTTAGATGGGCTTCAGATTGGTATCAAAGGTCGGTGCAACATGAAGGGCCTGTACTGCGCTTTAATGTTCTATAATATTCTCTGTCTATGTTGTGAATACATCTACAGTATTCTATTTCCCTTTCACCCTCTTAATGCTTGTGAAAAGAGATCCTGTTTGTGCGGCATCTACCCACAACTGTTACCCCACGTCATGGGCTTATCTTGGTAAATCTCTTCACTACTTTCTGTCTGGTTTGAAGGAACCAGAACATTAAGCAAGGCATACAGATCTCAGTCTGCAGTGCTGATAGAATGGAATTGCTCCCAAAGTACAAAGGTATCTGTCTGGCCCTGTTAAAAGCCGTAGGGAAATGGAATTTAATACATTGGGTTTTCATCAACATTGAAGTAATGGAAAAGGAAGAAAACAAAGAGTTGAGGATGTTGAAAATCTGAAACGAAAAATAAGTTGCTGGAGAAACTCAATACGTTTGGAAGCATCTGAAGAGACGAAACAGAATTAATGTTTCAATCCAGGGACCTTTCTTGAGAACTGGACTCAAAATGTTAATTCTTTATTCTCTCCACAGATGCTGCTTGACCTGCTGAGTTTCTCTAGCAATTTGTGGTTTTGTTTTATTCAGTGAACATTTATGTCTCCAGAAACATGCTCCACTGCAATTTATGTATTTTTGAAAATTAGCAATATGGCAATGGAACACTACAATGCCTTAATCAATACCTACCTCAAAGTTCCTCAAGGAACACGATCAGGTTTGTGATGTGTGGTGTGGCCTTTCTAGCTCTGTGCTGGACATGGTTTTTGACTGCACATCTTTATGTATTTATTACAAGTTCAGATGTCATTAGCAATAATCAGCAGGAAGTTTCCTTGTCTCTTTGAACTGAAGCCATGAAACTTCTTGGAATCAGAATCAATGCTGAAAATAGTTTCCTCACCTCAAAGGCACCTGTCCAGCTGATGGGTCATGACACATCCAGGAACATTAAACGATAATTCTGGATTACAAACAGAAATATATGAGTCTGCATGTAACAATGGCAAAATATTGCTTGATTAATGCATGTAACAACTCTCTTGCCTTTATCATCACCCCACTGATGTTAGTGAAGAGGATTTTGCGGGATTTTCTCAGTAGGAATTGCCTTCATCCTATAGTGATTTTTGCATGGATTATTAATGATATTCAAATATTTTTCTTTCAATTCCATCTTCTAACAGATGTTTTGCAACTGATTTGATTAATTGCTAGGCTTAGGTGTCAAGCATATATTGTGAGATTGGATACATGTGCAGACCAAATTGGGCATGATTTTGTTGCTGAATGGGTAATATTGAGGTGGTTCAATTATTGTGATGCTCTGGCAACTTATACGGTGCTAATGTGAAAGATCACTTCACAGAGTTTGATTTCACAACATGACTTGATGGAATTTGTACTTACTTTTCCATCTAATACCAATAACTATCATGCTACTTTACACATCAGGAGCCAATTTAATCAAGGAGACATCAGTAGCAGAAAAGATGTAGGGATATCCTTTGGAGAGAGGAGTTTGGAATCAGGGAGTGAATGATGGAGGAGTGAAATATATAATGTGATAAGTTAAACCAATAGCCTTGAGGAAGGGTCACTGGACCTGAAATGTTAACTCAGCTTTTTCTCTACAGTTGCTGCCTGACCTCTTGAATTTCTGCAGCAATTTTGGTTTCAGTTTCTGATTTCTAGCATCTGCAATCCTTTTTGTTAAGCTTTTTGTGGTTGCGTTTGCTTCTGAAAGTGGTCAGGTTAGAGAGAAATATATTCAGTGGAGGACTACATATCATCCTCTCTGATAAGCTCGCGGATTCTGGGTAATCCAAACTGGAGGACGGGAAAAATTTCTGGCTATGAGAGCTGCTCCTTTTTTTGAGGTATTATAAGTGTTGGAATTTCCTCAAATTCCAGGCTCAACAATTACTGTTCTATGTGCTGTTGCATTGTTTTGGAACTTTGGAAAAAAAAAGTCAAAACAACAGCAGGAAAAAGAACAGACAAATGAAGCACATGGTGAGGTCAGTGCAGGAGAGAAAGAGAGAGAAAGAGAAAAACTGCACAGTTACTGCCTTTGCTGTTTGAATATCGCTGGACATCGGAAATGCATCTGGGAAAATTAACAAACGGTGAAATTCACAATTGATCTTGGAGGAACCATTGGGCGAAGTTCACAGCACAGAATCAGATAAGTTAATTGTTGTTTTAAGTCTGTCCAAGAGAAAGGCTGCAGTAGTGGGTACAGTGGATTCTTTCTTGATTATATGTTTTTGGAGATAAGTCTCTTGATTAAACTTAAAATATAAGCCATAGCTATTAATTTAACCGGGGGCAGTGTTTGTAGAGGAATAAGATGGTGTTATTTTCTGGGTCTGTAGATTGTGAAGGAGCAAAAATGGCCTTTGCAGTGATATGTACTTCTTGTCAGATGTGGGAGTTTAAAGAGAGTTTAAGGGTTACTGAGGATTATATCTGCCATAAATGCTGTTGGATGCAAATCTTATCAGATTGAGTGGATCGGTTGGAGAGACAGATACAAGCGATGAGGGATTTGCAACAGCAACAGTATGTGATGGATGGCAGTTATAGGAAGGGGGGAACGTCTCAGATACAGTCACACAGATGGGTTAACTCCAAGAAGGGTAAGAGAGGTAGGCAGCTAGTGCAGGAGTCTTTTGTGGATATACCCATTTCAAACAGGAATGCTGTTGTGGAAAATGTAGGGGGTGATGGATTCTCAGGGGAACGTAGCACAAACAATCAAGTTTTTGCTATTGAGACTGGCTCTAATGCAATGAGGGGTATGTCGGCTCCCAAGAGATCAATTGTGTTAGGGGATTCTGTAGTCTGAGGTACAGACAGACGTTTCTGTGGCCAGCAGAGAAAAAGCAGAATGGTGTGTTGTTTCCCTGGTGCCAGGATCAAGGATGCCTCAGAGAGGGTGCAGAATGTTCTCACGGGGGAGGGGGCCAGCAGGAGGTCATTGTCCACATTGGAACTAACGACATTGGAAGGGAAAAGGTTGGGTCTCTGAAGGGAGGTTACAGAGAGTTAGGTAGAATTTTAAAAAGGAGGTCCTCAAGGGTAGTAATATCTGGATTACTCCCAGTGCTACGAGTTAGTGAGGGCAGGAATAGAAGGATAGAGCAGATGAATGCATGGCTGAGGAGCTGGTGTATGGGAGAAGGATTCACATTTTTGGATCATTGGAATCTCTTTTGGGGTAGAAGTGACTTGTACAAGAAGGACAGATTGCACCTAAATTGGAAGGGGACTAATATACTGGCAGGGAAATTTGGTAGAACTGCTTGGGAGGATTTAAACAAGTAAGGTGGTGGGTTGGGGGGTGGGGGGGGGGGCGCAGTGGGGGCGGCCCAGGAAGATAGTGAGGAAAGAGATCAATCTGAGACAGGTACAGCTGAGAACAGAAGTGAGTCAAACAGTCAGGGCAGGCAGGGACAAGGTAGGACTAATAAATTAAACTGCATTTATTTCAATGCAAGGGGCCTAACAGGGAAGGCAGATGAACTCAGGGCATTGTTAGCAACATGGGACTGGGATATCATAGCAATTACAGAAACATGGCTCAGGGATGGGCAGGACTGGCAGCTGAATGTTCCAGGATACAAATGCTACAGGAAGGATAAAAAAGGAGGCAAAAGAGGAGGGGGAATGGCATTTTTGATGAGGGCTAGCATTACAGCTGTGCTAAGGGAGGATATTCCCAGAAATACATCAAGAGAAGTTATTTGGGTGGAACTGAGAAATAAGAAAGGGATGATCACCTTATTGGCATTGTATATAGACCCCCCAATAGTCAGGGGGAAATTGAGAAACAAATTTGTAAGGAGATCTCAGCTATCTGTAAGAATAATAGGATGGTTAAGGTAGGGGATTTTAACTTTCCAACCATCAACTGGGACTGCCATAGTGTGAAAGGTTTAGATGGAGAGGAATTTCTTAAGTGTGTGCAAGACAATTTTCTGATTCAGTATGTGGATGTACCTACTCGAGAAGGTGCAAAACTTGACCTACACTTGGGAAATAAGGCAGGGCAGGTGACTGGGGTGTCAGTACTGGAGCACTTTGGGGCCAGTGACCATAATTATATAGCGATGGAAAAGGATAGATCAGATCTAAAAATTGAAGTTCTAAATTGGAGAAAGGCCAATTTTGATGGTATTAGGCAAGAACTTTCAAAAGCTGATTGGAGGCAGATGTTCGCAGGTAAAGGGACGGCTGGAAAATGGGAAGCCTTCAGAAATGAGATAACAAGAATCCAGAGAAAGTATATTCCTGTTAGGGTGAAAGGGAAGATTGGTAACTATAGGGAATGCTGGATGACTAAAGAAATTGAGGGTTTGGTTAAGAAAAAGAAGGAAGCATATGTCAGGTACAGACAGGATAATCGAGTGAATCCTTAGAAGAGTATAAAGAAAGTAGGAGTATACTTAAGAGGGAAATCAGGAGGGCAAAACGGGGACATGAGATAGCTTTGGCAAATAGAATTAAGGAGAATCCAAAGGGGTTTTACAAATATATTAAGGACAAAAGGGTAACTAGGGAGAGAATAGGGCCCCTCAAAGATCAGCAAGGCGGCCTTTGTGTGGAGCCACAGAAAATGGGGGAGATACTAAATGGATATTTTGCATCAGTATTTACTGTGGAAAAGGATATGGAAGATATAGAATGTAGGGAAATAGATGGTGACATCTTGCAAAATGTCCAGATTACAGAGGAGGAAGTCCTGGATGTCTTGAAACAGTTAAAGGTGGATAAATCCCCAGGACCTGATCAGGTGTACCCGAGAACTCTGTGGGAAGCTAGAGAAGTGATTGCTGGGCCTCTTGCTGAGATATTTGCATCATCGATAATCACAGGTGAGGTGCTGGAAGACTGGAGGTTGGCAAACGTCATGCCACTGTTTAAGAAGGGTGGTAAAGACAAGCCAGGGAACTATAGACCAGTGAGCCTGACCTCGGTGGTGGGCAAGTTGTTGGGGGGAATCCTGAGGGACAGGATGTACCTCTATTTGGAAAGGCAAGGACTGATTTGGGATAGGCAGCATGGTTTTGTGCGTGGGAAATCATGTCTCACAAACTTGATTGAGTTTTTTGAAGATATAACAAAGAAGATTGATGAGGGCAGAGCAGTAGATGTGATCTATATGGACTTCAGTAAGGCGTTCGACAAGGTTCCCCATGGGAGATTGGTTAGCAAGGTTAGATCTCATGGAATACAGGGAGAACTAGCCATTTGGATACAGAACTGGCTCAAAGGTAGAAGACAGAGGGTGGTGTTGGAGGGTTGTTTTTCAGACTGGAGGCCTGTGACCAGTGGAGTGCCACAAGGATCGGTGCTGGGCCCTCTACGTTTTGTCATTTTCATAAATGATTTGGATGCGAGCGTAAGAGGTACAGTTAGTAAGTTTGCAGATGACACCAAAATTGGAGGTGTAGTGGACAGCGAAGAGGGTTACCTCAGATTACAACAGGATCTTGACCAGATGGGCCAATGGGCTGAGAAGTGGCAGATGGAGTTTAATTCAGATAAATGCGAGGTGCTGCATTTTGGGAAAGCAAGTCTTAGCAGGACTTATACACTTAATGGTAAGGTCCTAGGGAGTGTTGCTGAACAAAGAGACCTTGGAGTGCAGGTTCATAGCTCCTTGAAAGTGGAGTCACAGGTAATGAAGAAGGTGTTTGGTATGCTTTCCTTTATTGCCCAGAGTATTGAGTACAGGAGTTGGGAGGTCATGTTGCGGCTGTACAGGGCATTGGTTAGGCCACTGTTGGAATATTGCGTGCAATTCTGGTCTCCTTCCTATCAAAAAGATGTTGCAAAACTTGAAAGGGTTCAGAAAAGATTTACAAGGATGTTGCCAGGGTTGGAGGATCTGAGCTACAGAGAGAGGCTGAATAGGTTGGGGTTGTTTTCCCTGGAGCATCGGAGGCTGAGGGGTGACCTTCTAGAGGTTTACAAAATTATGACGGGCATGGATAGGATAAATAGGCAAAGTCTTTTCCCAGAATTAGAGGGCATAGGTTTAGGGTGAGAGGGGAAAGATGTATAGGAGACCTAAGGGGCAACTTTTTCATGCAGAGGGTGGTACGTGTATGGAATAAGCTGCCAGAGGATGTGGTGGAGGCTGGTACAATTGCAACATTTAAGAGGCATTTGGATGGGTATATGAATAGGAAGGGTTTGGAGGGATATGGGCCGGGTGCTGGCAGGTGGAACTAGATTATGTTGGGATATCTGGTCGTCATGGACAGGTTGGACTGAAGGGTCTGTTTCCATGCTGTACATCTCTATGACTCTATGTAGCTGGAAAAGTAGGATTCAAATATATATTTTGGTAACAATTTTATGACATAAACTGTAGAGCTAAAAGATTAAACTTCCTGCTTCATAACTGCTTCTATTAAATATAGCATTAGAGAGTTTCAATTTTCTGCATCCTTTCATAATAAAGATATTTTTCAAAACCTCAAAAGTAGTAGGTTTTGAGAAATAAATTTCTATTGAGTATCAAATCCTGAAACCGATTGTACATTTGATATTATCATCTCCAATATTTCTCAACTTTAAAGGTTGCCTATGCTGTAACCATTACTTCTGGTGATTTGATAGCATTGCAACATTACACAATCCCATCTGAATTTCAAAGTGGAGCCTGAAATGTTGATGTGACGCAACTCCTTTAAAATCCTACCATTCCACATGAAAAACATTAATAAGATATATTTTAAAACACTCACAGATCATTGAAACCTCACTCCAAGTTTTAAAGTTTCTTCATTATCCAATACTGAATGATCTGCTCACTAAGCGTAGAACAATTCAGTCAATGAGCTCAAGCGGCATTATAAACTACAAGAGCCAAGTCTGAGTGGTTTATAACAATAATCTGAATAGTAAAATTAGATACTGCTATGTAATCATACACTATTAATCTTCTGAACAGTTTAACATATACTGTTAATCCATAAGATGGCTTTTTGTTCAATGTTGAACTGGGTCTGTGCTGATGGCAGCATCCTATATGTTGGTTGCCTGTGATGTGTCTCAGTGAAGGATTACGAACTGTGACAGCATTACTGCAATCTTACAAAGAATGAATTGGTAGCTCATTGTATTGAGATTCCATGACCCAGTTGTTTAGTTCGGATTTGATCCTCTGCCAGGTTTCACTTAGAATGGCTACGGTATTAGCTTTGTACAAAATACAATGGGGCCTATATTCAACAAGTTTATATTTGTTTCTGGGGTCTGAAAGAGGTAAGGTAAAGGTAACGTCACCATAGGATTGCTCTCCCATGAGAGGGAGAGAGCGAGACAAGTTGTTTGCTTAATCTGAGAACTCGGGTGAAGGGAAATGTTGAGAAGAGTCCTTCATGGTAACCTCAGCCAGTTCAGCAACTGAACCCACACTGCTGGTGTCACAAACCAGCTAATCTAGTCAACTGGACCAACAAACCTCACTCTGAAAATTCCCAATACAATTCCCAGTTTAGTTGTGGAAGGGCTCACCTCCAAGCTAAGGTTTAAAGAGGACCACGGCTAAATATACTGTGCATAGTTTTCAAGCAGACAGATCTCTTAATGACGAGCTGAAAACCTTTTATAAGTCTCCTGCCAAAATTGATGAGTAACACATAAAGTAGAAGCTGAATAACTTAATGTTATCAAGCAATACCCTTTGAATTATCTAAATACTGTACCTCCTCTGTAGATACTCTACAATTGTCAAACACTAGACAGAACCAAGATCAAGCAAAGCTGTGGACAGTCTTCATCAGAAGGCACAAGCCACTACAAGATCTGCTTAATTTAACACTGACATGATCCCTAAGAGAGGCCACTGAGAGTACTCCTGAACAGCATTGGAGCATGTGACTCACTGGCAGAACTTCAAGCCCACTGTGAACAGAGAGATTGGAGGCGCATTAGTTAAGCACAGCTGGTTTTCTATCACTAGTCATTGTGATGATATCTTTGTTCATGAGTCAAACTATATTCACATGCTCTCGTAAGAAGTAGTGTTGGTGGCCTCTCTGAGATTCAGTGGTTAATTGCACAGAGCTTGAAATGAAGGTAATCACATGGGGATATTCAGGTTTCAGATGAGGAAGGGAGAGCAGCCTCTGAGTGAAAAGGAGAGAGAAGAGAGGCTGAGCCTATTTAAGAGTTGGGGTGGGGGGTGCAGCGATGCTGCAGAGCAAGAAACAGTGTGGAGAGAGATAGACTCATCCAGTGAGAATAATAGGGGATATGATAGCAGCATCAGTGTGAAAAAAATGAGGAAAGAAATAACTCAGCCAGTGAGAACTGTGGGAGATTTAAAGTCAGTAGGCCCAGAGTTTGAAATTTAAAACAAAAATCATTAAAAGGATGAGGGCATCACTGACTAGGCAGCATTTATTGTCCATCTCTAATTGCCCAGAGGGCAGTTAAGAATTAACCACAGTGCTGTGGGTCTGGAGTTAACTGTGGGTAAGGATGGTTGATTTCCCGAACCAAATAAGCTTTTCTGACAATTCACAGTAATTTCATGTCACCATTAGACTCTTAATGCCAGATTTGTATTGAATTCAAATTCCACCACCTACCGTGGGATTTGAATTCAGGACAGTACCTGGGTCTCTTGGATTAACAGCCCAGCAATAATTCCACTTCACTGTCACCTCCCACATGTGAAATATGTAATGAGCAACTAAAAGGTGGCATTGGCATAGAGGGAGGAGGTAATTGGTCATATATAAAACATCCAACCTGTTTGACAGTGAGGATGTTCCAGGAGCTGATTGATATGGAGCACCCTCTACACTTAAACACTGACTCACAACCAAGCAGGATTGTAGGATCCGAGAATGGGATAGGGTAAGGGGCAACAGAATGTGATTTGTGTAGCCCCCGTCTATGATGTGGGGTTTGGTCTCCAATCACCTTGACTACCCTTACCGTTGGACAGAGACCACGCTCAACCAGAACTATATTGCAATGGTCATCATACTTTAAAAGTGCACACGCACAGATTTCCTCCATCCCTTTAAAATTAAATTCAAGACCTGAAATATCAGGACACTCACAAACAAACCCAGCAACACCAGGCTGGAATATTACATACCTTCATAGCCAAGGAATTCTGGGACTATGGCTACCCTGAGTGTGACATGGATTAAAGGAGATAGCTGGATCATAAAATCATAGCATCCCTACAGTCTGGAACAGGCCCTTTAGCCCAACAAGCTCACACCACCTTCCGAAAAGAATCCCACCCAAACCCATTACCTTTATTTACCCTTAAGTAACACATCCCTGAACACTATGGACAATTTAGCATGGCCAATTCACCTAAACTGCACATCTCTGTGGGGGAAAACTGGAACAAACCCACACAGACACAGGAAGAATGTGCAAAATCCACACAGGCAGTTGCCCAAGGCTGGAATCAAACCCAGGTCCCTGGTGCTGTGAGGTAGTAGTGCTAACCACTGAGCCACCGTGCCACCTGATAAACAGGATGGTGGGACGCATCTTCAGAAAAGGTAAGACACAAAAACATTTACTCTAAACTATAAGGGCCCCTTCCATGGTCTCAAGGTTTCGGCCCAGCTATCAAAGGCATACAAGATATTATTAGATTTTATTCCACTAAATGTGGTAAATCTTTATTATACAGTATTACAAAGCATTAGGGCACACTCACAACAACAACTGGGTGCTTAGAAGTCGCACGAGATATGGTCTGTCTCTGGTGGTCAATTGTCAAGAGATCATCCAGTATGTCTTTCAGTGTAGCCAACCTAACTCTTGCACCCACTTCAACACAATTACTTTTGAAGCTTTTTGTTCTGCTAGTTTTTTGTTTTGATTGCAGAACATATCAGTTTTGACCCATTTAATTGTATTTTAATTACATCGCTACTTTCATGTTACTCTTTATTTGTCTAAGGATCCAGACACTTATGTGTGATGCTGCTATGTTAGCGCAGTATTATTCTCATTAGACTGGTAATGTAGAGACTTAGGAAACCTGATTGAAGATTTGTAGCTCGGGTATCCGTTGTTGTGGTTCTGCTCGCTGAGCTGGAAGTTTTTGCTGCAAACGTTTCGTTCCCTGGCTAGGGAACATCATCAGTGCTGTTGGAGCCTCGTGTGAAGCGCTGCTTTGATGTTTCTTCCGGTATTTATATTGGTTTGTTCTTGCCGCTTCCGGGTGTCAGTTTCAGCTGCAGTGATTTGTATGTGGGGTCCAGGTCGATGTGTCTGTTGTTGGACGTTCTTGCCATTTCCGGGTGTCAGTTTCAGCTGTAGTGGTTTGTATATGGTGTCCAGGTCAATGTGTCTGTTGATGGAGTTTGGAGATGAATGCCATGCTTCTAGGAATTCTCTGGCTGTTCTCTGGCTGTCTAGAAGCATGGCATTCATCCACAAACTCCATTAACAGACACATTGACCTGGACACCATATACAAACCACTACAGCTGAAACTGACACCCGGAAATGGCAAGAACGTCCATCAACAGACACATCGACCTGGACCCCACATACAAATCACTGCAGCTGAAACTGACACCCGGAAGCGGCAAGAACAAACCAATATAAATACCGGAAGAAACATCAAAGCAGCGCTTCACACGAGGCTCCAACAGCACTGATGATGTTCCCTAGCCAGGGAACGAAACGTTTGCAGCAAAAACTTCCAGCTCGGCGAGCAGAACCACAACAACTTAGGAAACCATGGCGGATGGTGGAATTTGAATTCAATAAAAATCTAGCACTGAGAGTGTAATGATGACTGTGCGTCCACTGTGAACTGTCAGGAAAACCCATCTGGTTCACTAATGCTCTTGCCGCTTTCCCATGTGACTCCAGACCCACAGCAATGTGGTTGACTCTTGACTGCCCGCTGGGAAGTGAATGCTGGCCTAGCCAGTGATAACCACACCCTATTAATGAATTAAAACAAAAATGCTGCAGTTGGTGGTGATTTGGGTTTTGTTATATCCGGGAACATTACGTTTTGCATTTCTGAAATGTATTGTCAGCCACATTTTCCTTTCTCTCTAGACAGCCAATTGCTAACTCTCTTTGTAAAGATGAAGATATTTCAGGAAGTCATGAGACTAAAGCATTCTTGGCAGCTGCCCAGAAAGTTCAGCACATGCTTCTATTATCATCTTTCAAGCTGCCTGTTAATGCATTGGAAGGTCTTGCAGTTGACAAACACACTTGACAATTGGGCTGCCTCAATTGTCACATTTGTTGAGTTAATGACAACCAGCACCCATGGACAACCAGCTAGAGTCATAAACCTCATTCTGACTGGTGTTATTGTAGGCTAAGTTGACATACTGTAAGTATTTGCCCTGACAAACACACTGGCAGGAATTGTGGTGGAGGCAAACACGATAGAGGCATTTAAGAGACTTTCGGATAAACACATGAATATGCAAGGAATGGAGAGATATGGACCAAGGCAGGCAGAAGGGATTAACTTAATTTGGCCTCTTGTCAACAGCCCGTTCCTGTGATGTTCAATTCTATGTTGAAAAGTCATAGAGTCATAGAGATGTACAGCATGGAAGCAGACCCTTCGTTCCAACCCGTCCACGCCGACCTGATATCCCAACCCAATCTAGTCCCACCTGCCAGCACCCGGCCCATATCCCTCCAAACCCTTCCTATTCATATACCCATCCAAATGCCTCTTAAATGTTGCAATTGTACCAGCCTCCACCACTTCCTCTGGCAGCTCATTCCATACACGTACCACCCTCTGTGTGAAAAAGTTGCCCCGTAGGTCTCTTTTATATCTTTCCCCTCTCAACCTAAACCTATGCCCTCTAGTTCTGGACTCTCCGACCCCAGGGAAAAGACTTTGCCTATTTACCCTACCCATGTCCCTCATAATTTTGTAAACCTCTATCAGGTCATCCATAGGGAAAGAATAGGGCCCGACAAAGATCAGCAAGACGGCCTTTGTATGGAAGCGCTGAAAATGGGGGAGATACTAAATGAGTATTTTGCATCAATATTTACTGTGGAAAAGGACATGGAAGATATATAATGTAGGGAAATAGATGGTGACATCTTGAAAAATGTCCATATTACAGAGGAGGAAGTGCTGGATGTCTTGAAATGCATAAAGGTGGATAAATCCCAGGACCTGATCAGGTGCACCTGAGAACTCTGTGGGAAGCTAGGGAAGTGATTGCTGGGCTTCTTACTGAGATATTTGTATCATCGATAGTCACAGGTGAGGTGCCAGAAGGCTGGAGTTTGGATAACGTGGTGCCACTGTTTAAGAAGGATGGTAAGGACAAACCAGGGAACTATAGACCAGTGAGCCTAATGTCGGTGGTGGGCAAGTTGAAGGGAATCCTGAGGGACAGGATGTACATGTATTTGGAAAGGCAAGGACTGGTTAGAGATAGTCAACATGGCTTTGTTCATGGGAAATGTCTCACAAACTTGATTGAGTTTTTTGAAGAAGTAACAAAGAGGATTGATGAGGGCAGAGCAGTAGATATGATCCATATGGACTTCAGTAAGGCATTTCTATGGCACTGGAAAAGCACAGCAGGTTAGACAGCATCTGAACAGCAGGAGAGTTGACATTTCGAGCATAAGACCCTAGTTGGGAATGCCCAAAAAATCGATTCTCCTGCTCCTTGGATGCTGCCTGATCTATTATGCTTTTCCAGTTCCACACTCTTCGACTTTGACCTCCAGCATCTGCAGTCTTCACTTTCTCCTGCACAATTCTATGTTTTAACAACTGTGCGAGTGATTCTCAGGTAATTAAACAGCTTGGACTGGAACAAGTTACAGAGAGAGAGTTCAGGTCTTCCCCAACTTGGGAGCAATCTCTTTGTTCTCTGTCGTCAAAACTCACTGTGAACCTGAAGAAAACCAGATCATCTTTTCTGCAACAGTTGTAAATTGTGACTTTTAAAGATAAGTCAGAAACATTTTAGAAATGAACCATCCACCGTGTATCTCTCACCAAACAGTGGAAGCATTCAACAGAAGGCGAGTGAAAAAATGTACTGATCAGCACTAGCGTCATAAATATGTCAATGTGGAGTCTGCACATTCTCCTGCATGGGTTTCCTTCCACAGTCCAGGTCAGGTGAATTGGCCATGCTTAACTCCCTTAGAGTGTTCAGGATGTGTAGGTTAGGTGCATTAGTCAGGGGAAATGTAGGGTAATAGGGAAGGGGAATGGGTCTGGTTGGGTTACTCTTCAGAGGGTTGGCATGGAATTGTTGGGCCAAATAGCCTGTTTCCACACTGTAGAGATTCTATGATTATCTCAATAACAGAACCTAGGAATAAGGACTACTCACCTGTCTTCCCAGTTTTTCTCCTCTGCCTATTTTTCTCATCTGTGTGTATATGTGTAAGGTGGGGGGGGGGGGAGGGGGGGTTTATAAGGGGGATAGGGCTTTAATTGGTCGTATTATGTGCTGATAGTTTATAATTGTTTACATATAGCAATACCCTAATTACTGTAATAAATAATGGTTTCTGTTCAGTACAGAAATTCTTTGTCTCAGAGCTTTGACAACTGTTGCATGTCCTTGAAACATAGTTAAGTACATATTTATATCCTCCCTAATCGAGTTGACTGATGGAGGATGAAGCAATGAACTGGAATATCAAAGCATATTACTACAAGAAAAGGAAGACTGAATCAATATGGCATATTCTGTCACCCCTTGATATTTCCTATGTGTTTGTAGCATGCGGACCAGCATTTATTGACTATCTTTAACAAATGAGTGGTTTGCTCAGTCATTTCGAAGAACAATTAAGGAAAAACTAAATTGCTGGAGGTGTAGAGTCATATGTGAGCCATGCAAGGTCATTTTCCTCCCTAAAGGCCATGCATTAGCAAGGTTGCTTTCTTCAGCAGTTTTATAATTTCATGATTATCATTAATACAATGATATTTTATTTCAAATTTATGTTTCCCCACTGCTTCGGTGGGATTTGAATTCATTCTTCCTGCTCCAGGTCTCTGGATCATGAGTCCAAGCAAAAACTCAGCAGGTCTGGCAGCATCTGTGGAGAGAAAGCAGAGTTAATGCTTCAGGTCCAGCTACTCTTTGAAAGTTTTCAAGCTGCCTCACAAAAGATGGTCTTGCACAGAATGTGAAATGTAAATTGGAGGGGCGTGAAAACTACTCGCATGTTTTCTGTACAATACCAAACACATCAAATGAGAAAATCAAACCAAAATCTGAAAAACAAAGACAGACACACAATTAAGGACTTAACAGTGAGGGAAGAATATCTCTACGAACTCCTGAAACAACACCCCAACCCTGTGCCTTCATTCATTTAACTCTGAGAAGACGGATATCTAAGACTCATCAATGCTGGTGATGGCGATGGGGTGGTGGGTTGGCTGGGGGGATGTGGGTGCCTGGGGACAGGGGGGGGAGTGCTTATTCCATGTGCAGCTGTGACAGAACATTTCCAGGTCTTGTATTTGCAAGACGCAGGGATGAAACCATTCTGCAAGCTGTAGATTCCAATATGTAGGACTTTATCCCAGAGGATAATGAAGATCACCAAGATTCAGATTTAACTAATTGTCATGTGCAATGATCAAGACCGCAAAGATCTTGCACATGGCAGGATTAGGAAGGGGAAAACCAGGCATGGGTCATGGACGATGCATCTCATTGGGTTGAGGTGTCTGTAGGACAGGGTTTCTCCTAATAGTTATGCACTTTGGTAAGGACCTAAAGGGTAACTTGGTGTTGATGAGTATCTAAGAGGAGCAGATTAATGGCTTTCTGACTGGATGGCTGTCAATATCTGACCATTCCTTCAGCACAGGCACATTCTCCTTGCTCTCATGCTAGCTCACTGACCTGTTCTGAAAGGGTCAAGAGTCTTACGTCAGGCCTCCATGTCTCCTCCATACCCCAAATTGAGCACATTCATGCTTAATGTGCATGTGCTTTTCCAGCAGGAGTGAAGCACTAAGAGTGATGAGCATGATCAAGACCGCAAAGATCTTGCACATGGCAGGATTAGGAAGGGGAAAACCAGGCATGGGTCATGGACGATGCATCTCATTGGATTGAGGTGTCTGTAGGACAGGGTTTATGCCTACAATAATAGGTACAGATAGAGATGCCAGTCTCCAGAACTCTGATTGTTCACATGGTTACTAACAAGAAGAATATGGTGGAGGGAAGTTTTGGTGTTCTGTATTAAAGGGGGTTCAGTGCCAACAAAGAGCTACAGATGATGATAAACGATAAAGGATTACATGACATGTGTCTGAGATACTTGTGAGGTGTTTGTGGCTTTGACTCATGCAAGCCCTTGGTTTAAACCTATTAGAGATTTATATTCTCGTTGTTGTGAAGAAAGGTCAATGGCCTTAAGATGCATGTTCTGTGATGTGTTGTAACTTCTTTTATAGGTAAGTGTGAATCCTGGCAAATATATGGGACACAGTATTACTGTAGAAATGGGTTAAAAATAGCTGCAGGACTGTGAGAGCTAAAATCAACTATACTCAACAGAAAATTCAACAAACCTTTTCTTCTGAAAAAACAATTGGTCTTTATTAACATAGAAGGTGCATGCAGAATGGCTGAACTTGCGAGAGAGAGAGAACTGATCGCAGCTCTGTGCTTCTCACACAAGTTTACACTTACAAAGAGAAAAGCAGGAAACTTTATACTTAAAACTTATCAATTGCTGTCAGTAATTATCACTAGAGGTTAGTCGTCCATTAGACCAGTACATTGAATTATGATCTGTTACTACTTCTGAGGTTTATCATATTGACTTCCCAAAACCTTGTATCACACACATCATCCTATAATCTTGTCCTTGTTGGGGGCTCGGAGGATTTTGGGGAATGTCCTTATTTAGTCTTAGTCAGTATCCCAGAATTTATGTGGAACCAGCTAATCAAACTCTGGCAAGGTCTACCAAGGTTAAAGAATTTATGTGGACTTAACCTAAGTCAAGTCCTTTGTCAACTCGTGTTGTGTTACAACCTGAAGTTGGCCAGTTTTCCCAACATGCAGCTATCTGTTTCACACAATTCCACACCACTTAGAAACGGAGAAGATAGGAGCGGGAATAGACCATAAAGTCATAGAGTCGTATAGCATGGAAACAGACTCTTCGGCCCAACTTGTTCATGCTGACCAGATTTCCCAAACTAAATTAGTCCCATTTAGCCGTGCTTGGCCGACACCCATCTAAACCTTTCTTACCCAAGTACCTGTCCAAATGTCTTTTAAATGTTGTAACTTTACCTGATTCTACCACTTCCTGTGGCCACTCATTCCACATATGAAGCACTCTCTGTGTGAAAAAGTTACCATTCAGGTCCCTTTTAAATATTCCTCCTCTCACCTTTCAAATATATCTCCTAGTTTCAACACCCCCACCCAATAGAAAATACCTTTGCTATTCACCTTATCCAGGCCTCTCATGATTATATAAACCCCTATAAGATCATCCTTCAACCTCCTACACTCCAGTGAAAAAAGTCCCTGCCTATCCAGGTTTTTTTAAAATAACTCAAACCATCCTTGGTAATCTTTTCAGAACCCTCTCCAATTTAATAATATCCTTTCCATAACAGGGTGACAAGGACTCACCAATGTCCTGTACAACGTTAACATGATATCACAAATCCTATACTCAATGGTCTAAGCAATGAAAGCAAGCGTGCCAAAAGCCTTCCTTACCACCCTGTCTACCTGCGACTGAAATTTCAAAGAATAATGTACCTGAACCCCTAGTCAACAACACTAACCAGGGTCCTTCCATTTACTGTATAAATTCTGCCCTTGTTTGTTTTCCCAAATACCTCACATTTATCCAAATTAAAATCCATCATCCGCTCCTTGGCCCACTGGCCCAAATGATCAAGATCCCTTTGTAACCTTAGGTATTCTTTTTCACTGTCATCGACAAACTTACTCACCATGCATCCTAAATTCTCATCCAAGTTGTTTATATAAATGACAAACAACAGGATAGAGCATTGATCCCTGTGGAACACCACTTGTCACAGTCCTCCCGTCCCAAAACAACCTTCCATCATCACCCTCTGTTTCTTTCCGTCATGTCAATTTTGTATCTAATTGGCAAGCTCTCCCTTTATCCCGTGTGACCTAAATTGACTAACCAGTCTACAGTGCAGAACCTTGTTAAAGCCTTAATTAAAGTCCATGTAGACAACATCTATTGCTCTTCAATCTTTTCGGTTAAATCCTCAAAAAACTCAATCAAGTTTGGGAGTCTTGATTTCCCATGCACAAAGCCATGCTGACTCTCCCTAATCATTCCATGTCTCTCCAAATGCATGTAAATCCTATCTGTTAGAATCCCCACCAACAACGTATGCATCACTGATGTCAGGCTCACGGGTCTATAGCTCCCAGTCTTCTCCTTACATCCTTTCTTAAAGAAAGGCACAACATTAGCCACCCTCCAGTCCTCTAGCACCTCACCTGGCTGTAGATAATACAAATATCTCTGCTAGAGGCTCCATCAATTCTTCACTAGCTTCCCATAACATCCTGGGATGTACTTGATCAGATCCTGGAGATTTAGCCACTTTTATGTTTTTTTAAGATCTCCAGCACTTTTTCCTCTATAATGTGGACAATTTTCAAGACATCACTATTTATTTCCCAAGTTCCCTCACCTCCACGTCTTTCTCTATAGTAAAAACTGATGTAAGATATTTATTTCGTATCTCTCCCATCTCATCTGGTTCTATACATAGATGGCCTTGTTGATCTTTAAGGGACCCTATTCTCTGCCTAGTTGGTCCTTTGCTCTTAATAGCTGAAAATGTGTTGCTGGTTAAAGCACAGCAGGCTAGGCAGCATCCAAGGAACAGGAAATTCGACGTTTCGGGCATAAGCCCTTCATCTGCCTCTTGCAAGGATGCCTTCCTTGAAGAAGCTCTCTTCCTCCCTCTACAAGATTCCTGATGAAGGGCTTATGCCCGAAACGTCGAATTTCCTGTTCCTTGGATGCTGCCTAACCTGCTGTGCTTTAACCAGCAATACATTTTCAGCTGTGATCTCCAGCATCTGCAGACCTCATTTTTTACCCTTTGCTCTTAATACACTTGTACAATCTCTTTGGATTATCCTTAATCTTTTCTGCTAAGGCTATCTCATATCCTTCTATTACCATCCTGATTTCCCTCTGAAGAGGGCCCTTACACCCCTTATACTCTTCAAGAGATTCACTTAATCACACTTGTCTATACCGGACATTTGCCTCCTCCATCATCTTGACCAGAGCCTCAATATCTTTATTCATCCATTGTTCCCTGACCCCTTGGACCTGCTCCATTATTCGCTATGATCATGGTTGATCAATACCCTCAACCCCCCTTCCCCTATATCCGTTTAGCCACAACAGATACATCTACCTCCTTTTATGGCATTAGTGCTACTTTGCTAGCTACAATATATTTACAGACAGTGATTGTACATGAGGCCTCTGATGAAAATGCCTGGCTCCTCCTGTGTGACAGAGTTGATAAGTGTGACACTGGAAAAAACACAGCAGATCAAGCTTTTCCAGCGACTCTGACTCTCCAGCATCTGCAGTTGTCATTTTCTCCTCCGGTATGACAGGCTTGTACAATCTGACAATACTAATTCCAACTCATAGGAGTATGGAGCATTGAGTAGACTGTGGTAGGCAGCTTGGCTGGGTGTGGTATCAGAATCAGATACTCTTGAACTGTCCAGGCACTCCAACCTCTGCAACCACCTCTATCCTGTTAAGGGCAGCATGGTGGTTAGCACTGCTGCCTCCCGGCACCCGGGACCTGGGTACAATTCCAGCCTCGGGCCACTGTCTGTGTGGAGTTTGCACATTCTCCCCGTGTCTGCGTGGGTTTCCTCTGGATGCTCCAGTTTCCTCCCACAATCCAAAGATGTGCAGGTCAGGGTGGATTAGCTATGGGAAATTGCCCGTAGTGTTCAGTGATGTGCAGTTTGGGGGGCTAGCCATGGGAAATGCAGGATTGTCGGGCAGTGTTTGGGTGGGATATTCTTTAGAGGTTCGGTGTGGATTCGATGGGTTGTATGACCTGTTCCCACACTGTAGTGATTCTATGGTTCTAACCCCCTTCATCAGTCAGGTTGGGTTCTTGCTGCCAGTTCTAGTGAGATTTACTTCCCATCTCTCCTGGGCAGCTTTCAGGAGAACTACATCAGGAAAGTGTGGCCCTGGGTTTTAGCCTTGTCTCTAGTATTGCGATGGGTGGCTGAGGGTGGTGAACAGGGGTTGTGTTGTGCTCCAGGTGTAGTTTGAATCTGAAGGTTGGAGTCCGGAAGGTTCTGGCAGGAAAGCAGAACTTCCTGCCCGCCTGCTTATCAAATGTGGCATTTTACCCACGGAGAAATGAGCTGAGAACAATGTATTTGTGTGAGAAACTCCGATCTGTCCCAAGTAGATCTACACTGCATTGTTAGGCCTGCCTCCACACCTAGCCTCTATAACAAACCCAAGATTCAAATCAAAAACAGTCAACTCCTAGTCCTAAAACAGCACAGTAAGGAATAAAAATTACAAAGGAAATACACTCTCTGTTATGTGGTACAATATAGTTGGTTCATCGTTTCTCCCAGGACACCCGATATTTTATCCATGCTTTCTAAGAGAAGTAGTGCTAAATAAACAGAAGGTGACAAACGATGGTCAATGAGGAAAAGTCTCTCTTTCAGACCAAGTCTTCCTCCATCACTTTTCATATACCATTTTCTTCAGACGTATGAATAAACTTAAGGAATGAATACATTCAGGACAAAAGAGTAACTAGGGAGAGAATAGGGTTCCTCAAAGATCAGCAAAGTGGCCCTTTGTGTGGATCCGCAGGAGATAGGGGGGATACTAAACAAGTATTTTGCATCAGTGTTTACTATGGAGAAGGACATGGAAGATAAAGAATGTGGAGAAATAGATTTTGACACCTTGAAACATGTCCATATTACAGAGGAGGAGGTGCTGGATATTTTGAAACACATAAAAGTTGATAAATCCCCAGGACCTGATCAGGTGTACTCTTGATGAGATGGATCAATGGTCTGAGAAGTGGTGGAAGGAGTTTAATTTAGATAAAGTTTGTGAGAAGATTTGTAGCTCGGGTGCTCGTTGTTGTGGTTCTGTTCGCCGAGCTGGGAGCTTTTGTTGCAAACGTTTCGTCCCCTTTCTAATTTAGATAAATACGAGGTGCTGCATTTTTGAAAAGTAAATCTTAGCAGGACTTATACACTTAATGGTAAGGTCCTAGGGAGTGTTGCTGAACAAAGAGACCTTGGAGTGCAGGCTCATAGCTCCTTGAAAATAGAGTCGCAGGTAGATAGGATAGTGAAGTAGGTATTTAGTATGCTTTCCTTTATTGCCCAGAGTATTGAGTACAGGAGTTGGGAGGTCATGTTGCGGCTGTACGAAGACATTGGTTAGGCCACTGTTGGAATACTGCGTGCAATTCTGGTCTCCTTCCTATCAGAAAGATGTTGTGAAACTTGAAAGGGTTCAGAAAAGATTTACAAGGATGTTGCCAGGGTTGGAGGATTTGAGCTACAGGGAAAGGCTGAACAGGCTGGGGCTGTTTTCCCTGGAGCATCGGAGGCTGAGGGGTGACCTTGTAGAGGTTTACAAAATCATGAGGGGCATTGATAGGGTAAATAGACAAAGTCTCTTTCCTGGGTTTGGGGAGTCCAGAATGAGAGGGCATAGGTTTAGGGTGAGAGGGTAAAGATGTAAAAGAGACATAAGAGGCAACTTTTTCATATAGAGGGTGGTACATGTATGGAATGAGCTGCCAGAGGAAGTGGTGGCGGCTGGTACAATTGCAACGTTTAAGAGGCATTTGGATAGGTACATGAATAGGAAGGGTTTGGAGGGAGATGGTCTGGGTGCTGGCAGGTGGGACTAGATTGGGTTGGGATATCTGGTCGGCATGGACAGGTTGGACCAAAGGGTCTGTTTCCATGCTGTACATCTCTGTGACTCTATGACTCTACCGTTGAACATTATTACATGGTGCAACATGCTTATGCCACAAAATGTCTCAAGAATTATCCAAATGTGTTCTCAAAATGTAGTCAGTAGTCAGATGCAAATTTGGAAACCCTTGCCTAATCGAAGATATTAGATGAGCCATTAGGACCACAAGACCAGAGCTAAGCTACCTTCTTTAGATTTGCAACAAACCAATTGAAGCAGAAACTTGAGAAGCTAGAAATTAAATGGGGACCCTTATTCAGTGATAATGCTTCATTTATTTAGATAACCTCGGGTCTCACCCCATTTAAATTTGAACTCAGTAACAAATCTAGAATTAAAAGTCTAAAGATGACCAAAAACCATTGCCGATTGTTGGGAAAACCAATCTGAATCACAAACTTAAGGAAGGAAGCTGGGTTGATTCCAGAGTTGAAGGGGTTTGCTTATGAGGAGAGACTGAATGGACTGGGATTATATTCATTGTCAGTTGGAAGAATAAGGGGGGATTTTATAGAAACATTTAAATTATGAAGGTAATAAATAAGATGGAAGTAGAGAGGATGTTTCCACTGCTGGGTGAAACGAGGACAAGAGGGCATAGCCTCAAAATTAGAGGGAGCAGATTTAGGACTGAACTGAGAGGGAACTGTAGCCTTCACCCAGAGGGTTGTAAATCTGTGGAATTCCCTGCCCAGTGAAGTAGTTGAGGCTTCCTCAGTAAATGTTTTTAAAGCTAAGAAAGGTAATTTTTGAACAGTAAAGGAATTAAGGGTCACAGTGAGGGGGTGTGTAAGTGGAGCTGAGGCCATGAAATGATCAGCCATGATCTTATTGAATGGGGGAGCAGGCTCAGTGGTCCAGATGGCCTACTCCTGCTCTTGGTCTGGCCTTCATGTGACTCCAGATCCACTGCAATGTGGTTGACTCTTAAGTATCCTCTGGGCAATTAGGGATAGGGCAATAAATGCTTGCCTGGCTAGTGACACCACATCCCATGAATGAATAAAGACAAATTTCATATTTCCAGTGAGCTACAAAAGTTTCTAGAGAAGGATAACAGCCCTCAAATAAAGGAAGCACTGTGAGGTGATGATGTATAATGTGGGGTGGGGGTCTCCATTTTCATAGAACAGTACAGCACAGTACAGATCCTTCAATCCTCGATGTTGTGCCAGCCTTCTATCCTGTTCTAAGATCAGATTAACCTACATACCCTTCATGGTACCATCTTCCATGTGACTATCCAAGAGTCACTTAAATGTCCCTAATGTACCTGATGTGGAAGAATAGAACCCTTCCTCTCTGTTAGTCCAACTTATGAACGTTGTTGCTTACGAAATACGATACAATTTAAGGGTGCAATTTTAAAGATCTGACATATGAATATTTCCTTGTACTTACGATTGCCTGCTTTATATTGTCCTGCACTGCTTCCGACTTGGAAATAGATTGACTTTCGAACAGACTCCTGAACAGGATCCAGTCACAACCCGGGGACTCCCTGTGCAATTTAATAAGTGCTGAGTCATGAACTGAGGCATATTAGTGTTTAAAATGAGCCCAGCTAAAAGCACAGGAAATTAATGTATACAAAATATTCTGTTGTCGGTATATAGGGATGCACACACTATACACTTACATTAATATGATGGGCAGTGCACCTTCACCTTGGAATGAGAATGCACTTTCTGACCAAGGTACTGGGATGTTAGGAGGCTGTTTAGCATTAAAAAAAGACAGAACATGATCTAATTTTTAATATATTTAGGATCTTCTTTAGCATTTAGAAATCCAAAATAATAATTAAATATAAATAAAAAAATGACCAAATTTGCTTTATTTTAATCTTATGGAACGTCTTTTATCATCCAGCAAAACTTTGTGCATCATAGAAGAATCTTATAATTGAATTAGAAAAGGTGCAGGATGAGAGTTTGCTCAGCTTCCTGAACAGTTGATCTACTGAGGCATCTCAGTTAACTGTAAAACTGCCTCCTGCCCATGTTTCCAATACATACACTGTGGATAAATATATATGCAGGTGTGAGGCTGTTTGGTTTAATCTGTGATTCAGTGATAAAAGATAAGGTCATGCTATGTTTTAACAAGCATTGACTTGGTCACTAACAGACCGAAGCATCTGTTAGGAGCTGGCTAAGTAACACTGGGCAGCAAGTTCTGACAACCTATCAGACGAAACTGTAATAGAGATTGGAAACTAAATGAGGAAACTGCTAGAACTGAGACAGCAATAAGTAGAATGCTTCCAAAAATAGACTTTCCCTGAATACATGCTGCTCTGCTATTACAAAGTACTCCACCTAGTGGTCCAATCGTGATCCTTTTGTATTTAAATAAGGAGGTTAAAACAGTCCAGATATGAGGAAAGCAGAATTCAATCTCAGGTTTCTATATTAGACTGGAACTTTATTGTTACAGATAATTGGCTCCCACTAAATCGAATAATTTAATTTATTGTAGGACTTAACCTGATCTTAAACCCAAAATTCAAATGCAAAGCAGACATACCTGAACTTTTCTCCATCTTGTTATTTTCTGTGTTACCCTTTTCCCTACCCTGCTCCATGTCTTTTTTAATGGTCCTATTTATTTTCTGTGTCACTATTATCACTCTGCTTTGCTTTTGTTCTGTGGGACTTGTGATCTCTAATCTCCCTCGCCCTCTAACGTTCCCCTGACCTTACCTTCCATTCCATTTCTTCCTCCTCCCTGCTCTGTTTTACAGTGTCAAACCCATATCTTGTCCACTTCACTCTTCAACTCTGAAGAAGAGTCATATCAAAATTGAAACATTAACTCTGTTTTTCTGGCCAGAGATGATGCCAGACTCATTGAGTTTTTCCATTGCTTTCAGATTTTCATTTCGGATCTGTAGCATTCACATTATTTTGCTTTTCTTTACAATTCACTGCCAGTTTTCTTTCCAGAATGCCTACTTTGAAGATGTTCTCCTCTTCTCTCCATCTCTTTCATCTTCCTCACTTTCATTGCTTTCCATGAGGTATTTACCAGCCATGACTCCCTCCTGAGTCATTGCCTCTGACTCTGACTTACTCCATGTGGATCCCAGCTTCATGTTTCATGTTTCACATCCACCCTGGGATTACAGGTATCTCCACATCGTTCAACATTCCTTGGAGTATTGTTCTGACTATATCTTATCAGGAGCCATATACACACAATATGCACATACTCAACATTTTTCTCCATTGGCACTAAATCATACACTGAAGCTGTCTCTATTCCCAATTCCATTTCATTTTTTATCTCATCATCTTACTAAGAAAGGTTTTGTTTCCTTCCAGGCGTTAAAGAATACAAGCTCCAACAATGTATGAGTACCAATGCCTCTTCAGATTTTTCCTCCCATTCTATTTCCTCTGACCCCACTCCATCTTGTAATCCAATCTCTCATCATGCATTCATTAATTCTCTGACCTTTAACTCTCTGATGCTATGCTCAGTAATGGACTGCTTTATCACTTTATGCACCTGCTTCACTGAAGTTTGAGCTTAGCATGATGGGAAGCTCATCTTTTGCCACCTTTGCCTCTATGTTCATTTCATTGGACAGCAATTCCCCCTTTTCCACAGACTCTTCTTCCATCTCCAATGCACTCTATCCACCAGGGTCACTCCCTCTGGCGTCTGTCTGCATTCAAGTTAGAGCGGGTGAGGGGAGCAGAGAATTCAAGGTGGTCAATGTCATACAGAATGTTCCTGACTGATAAAGGCAGCCTGGACTGAGGTGATTGTGGAGGTTAGTGCCCATGAGTAACTCATGAGAGGTGGATTCAGCTCCACAAAAGCATTTTTCCTTATTCTGTCAAGATATGTATTATTGTCCAATCGATATTTCTTGCTCCTCTGAGTGTGAGATAGCATTGTAAGGTTGTCACTGCACAGGACTGTCGCACAGGAGGCTGGGTACCAGGTATCTCCACCAAAGGCTTCTTGCACAATCAACATTTGTCACTTCATCATGGCTACCACAGTGGTGCTGCATCTCAGACATTTGCCAGGGTTCCCACTTGAAACATGAGTTACAATAATTATCAGCTCATGCAGGGTCAGTTGACTGGATATGCATCACAATTAAGAGAACATACATATCTGAGAGCACTTCAGCAAACTCTTGCATGTGACAGGGTCACAATAACAGCAGATGGCCTTTTGAATCAAGCCTCTTTTTGAGTTCAGGTCTGCCCCTTTCAGGTTTGCGAGCATCAGCTAGTGTGACTGCTTCACTTGGTGTGGCTGTTCAATCCAGTCAGGCTTCACCCCTAACTTTCTAACTGTTTACACAAGAAATAGTTTCTTTATGGAGACAGGCAAGCAATGGAAGAAGTTTGACTTAAAAAGCTTGAAAAAAGAAGTCTTGCCTGCCTGATACATCCTTCAGGTTTGTGAGCATGCTTTCTCTTTTTCTCTGCTGATAAGATTGTGCTGTGAATGTAACTCCAGTGGGCCCAAGCATCAAAAGGTGCTCATGATGCGTTTATGAATGCAAAACAGATAGAGCAGGGAAGCTCAACTCCTTGAAAGCTTCTGAGAAATTATTAGCAAAACTTTAACCTATCATTGGGAAACTGTATTCCCGCCTCCTGCCCCATTACGGTCCATTGTCTGCTCCTCTAAAGATTCTGGGTAGGCATGAAAAATTCTGCCCATTGTTTCAGACTGTCCTTACCCTCTTTAATGTTATTTCTTCTTATCTTGACTCTTCTCAGCTTCCCTTGTCTGGTCACTTCCCACCTATATTTGTGAATCTTTTAATGCCCTACATCATTTCAACAACTTCTAGTTTCCTGGCCTTATGTGCCTCCTCTTCATTATGGATGTCCAATTTCACTACCACCTCCTCAATCCCAGCAGGATGGCCTGGGGGCTCTCTGCTCCTTCCTTAAATGGGCATACAACTTGTCCCCATTCACCATCACCCTTCTCTTTCTGGATCAGCTTGTACTTATTGAACAACTTCTCCTTTAACTTGTCTCACTTCTTCCAAATAAAGAATATGGCTATGGGTATCTGAGTGGGCCTTGTTGTGCCCTGTCTTTTTGTGGGGTTTGAGGAACATTCTTTGTTTCAGGTCCTATACGCACCTCATCTAACAATTCTCTTTCCAGTTCACAGGTGACTATATTAGTGCTGCTTCAGGTTCTCAGCAAGAACTGAAAAAAATTACTCTATTTTGCTCCCAGATTCCACTTTTCCCTCTCTTTTATCTGGTCCATCTCTGACTTATCCATTCTTTTGCTTGACTTCTCTGCCTCCTTTTTCAGGGCAATTTACTAGTGTCTAACACGAACCTGTCATCTCCCACAGATTCTTTGACTACACCTCCTAACATTCATCTTCCTGAATAGACACTATTCTCTTCTCCATCCCTGTCACATCTGTTCTATCACTAGCACGTCCATTATGTCTTCTTGTTGCCTCAATTGTAGATGACTTCAGCATTGTAACGGGCAAGGCTCTCAACAGTACCTGACCTATTTCCTGCACTTCTGTCCTCAATCTTGCCTGTCCCTTGATCTCACTTACCATTTTTCCAGCCTATGTAATCATAGCAACCTTATCTGCCATCTCCAATACCATGATACCATCACCAAACACATCTTCTCTCCTCTTTGCCTGAGAGAGCATTCTGAACGGACCATTCTCTCTATGATGCCCTGGTCCATTCCTTTATCAGGCTCAATATCTCATCTCTTTCCCTTCCTACACAGTAAGTACTGGACACCATTTCTCAACAATAAACAAAAGGTATCTTTCACTGAGATCAGCATGAATACTATTAGCATTTGCAGCTAACAAATCTAATGCCCCCTTTTTGTTGAATTGGTCTATTTTGATTTGTGCCTGAGGCAGTCAGCACTAGCTCTATATGTCCAGCAGCACAGAATTAAAGAAATATTTTGTTTTGACAGCACCTTGATTTCAATTTTTCTCATTCTTAGGGATTGACAGCAAGCAATGTGAACTCATTAACTAAAAATCAAAAGTTGCTGACAGGTGGGACTAGATTGGGTTGGGATATCTGGTCGGTATGGGCGGGTTGGACCGAAGGGTCTGTTTCTATGCTGTACATGTCAATGACTCTATGACTCTATAATAAAATAATAATTTATTTGAATAATCAATAGAAATGAACATTAAAAGGTGCCAAGTTTAATAATAAAGCCACATTTTTTAATCTTTGTGATGAAGATGTAAAGTTAGAGAGGGAGAAATAATCAGCTCCAATTCATAATTATCAAGGAAGGGGCTGGTTACTGGGCCTGAGCTAAGGAGTGCTGTTTAACTAACACTGGTCTTACATCATCTCTGCTGGGGCACACTCTGAGCTGGCCTCAGCAGAAATCACATCCAAGTTGGGGTCAGACCATGAGTTGAAAGTCAGTTGCGAGTGTGGTGCTGGAAAAGCGCAGCAGATCAGGCAGCATCCAAGGAGCAGGAGATTCGACGTTTCGGGCATCAGCCCTTCTTCAGGAATAAGGAGAGTGTGCCAAGCAGGCTAAGATAAAAGGTAGGGAGGAGGGACTTGGGGGAGAGATGTTGGAGATGCGATAGGTGGAAGGAGGTCAAGGTGAGGGTGATAGGCCGGAGTGGGGTGGGGGCGGAGAGGTCAGGCAAAAGCCCTTCATCATGAGTTGAAATTCAGCCTGGAGTTCGCTCCTCCTTAGTCAGCTTTCCCTCTCTTCCTTGCTCATTTCCCTATCCCATGTCTTTATCCCTCTTCCCTTTTTTCTGGCTCACGCCTTTCTCTCTTTTTCTCATCTCTTCTGCCCTCGCTACACCCCTCCCTGTCTCACATTATACCTCTCACTCTGTCTTACTTTTCCATCTTTAACTTCAGGAAAACAATCCATGGGATTTTGTGCTCCAAAGTTTCGAAAACTTTTAAAGAGAACTTCAAAAGAAAAATCAAATCTTGCTGGGGAACTGAATGATCAAATCTGCTTCAGAAATTTACTGAAAGTGCATTGCATCCTCATCTCTGGGCCAGGGTAGTGCCCCAGGTCTCTGAGATGACAATCTTTATTAGAATGTTAACATTTTTCACCAAGCTGGCTAACCGCTGGTAGAATATGTGAGGTCTCCCAACCCTTACCATGGCTCACTGGGCTGGTGATAGCAGATTCCTTGCACCTTAACAGCTTTGCAGGAAAATAAAACAATCTCATTGTCTGAAATCTATTACCTAAATCAAGAATTAATGTCTGAAATTGTCCATTATCATCTGACACCTGCAATGTAGGTGTTGGTAGCCATTATAGGAACACTGGAATTGTATGAGGCCATTCAGCCCCTTGTTCCACCATTCAACGAGATCCTGGCTGATTTGTGACCTGACTCCATATACCTGCCTGTGGCCCAACTTCCTCAATACCTTTGCTTAAAAAATATTTATTTATCTCAGGTTTAAAATTTAGAACTGATCCAACATCCACTGCTGTTTGTAGAGGTGCTTCCAAACATATCTCCTGAATGGCCCGGCCATAATTCTCAGACTGGGCCCCTCGTTCTAGAATCTCCAACCAGTGGAAATAGTTTATCTTTATCAGTCCAATCTTTTCCTGTTGCTATCTTAATGACTTTGATTAGATCATCCCTTAACCATTAGGTCAATACAGTTACTATTTGAATGCTTAACAGACACATATAGTTTGTAAGAACATAAGATTGATTGATTGATTGGATTGATTGATCCAAGTTTTATAGATTTTGAAATATGTATCATTGGTAATTAAGGATATGGATTTAGCAGCTGGGTGTTGAATAACAATATTTGTCTCTATGTTATAAAAAGTTCAGGCTGAGAATATTAAATAGCAGAAGTTGTCTACAGCAGGTTAATCATGAGTTTAAAATTTAATGGAATTACAATTATATGATGAATTATATAAAATTCTGTTATCATTATGGTGTATTCACAACCATAACACCCAAGCAATAATAAAATGAATTGATATTACACTCGCACCTCGTTATGTGCTGATTCACAACCTATACTAGCGAGGTCGGCCTGTGACACCTTTCTGTTTTCCTATTGATTCATGAAGTCTGATCACACAGAGCTTTGCTGTACACAGGAGAGTTACATTGGAGAGGTATCCATGCTTTTTGTTAACAGGGGCATTCTGTGCCCCTGTCATCCAAAGTTGAGGAGGATTTGGAATACATAATCTTTGTCTGTCCAACTGTTCCAATCTCTCCTTGGGCTTTATTTCCACATATTGTTTACCCCTTACCCACTCTCTTCCCCCCACTCCCCCCCCCCGCCCATTTTCTGCATAAAAACTGACATTTTCTTAATTACCATCAGTTCCAAGGAAGGGCCACTTGACCTGAAATGTTAATTCTGCTTTCTCTGCACAGATGCTGCCAGACCTACTGACATTTTCCAGCAATTTCTGTTTTTGGTTTCTGATTTCCAGCATCTGCAATTCTGTCAGTCTTTAATTAATTTTTGTTAGTGACAAAACCATTGCATGGTAAAACCTCTTGCTCTCTTTCAAAACATCCATTGAGTCTGCAATGTTCTTTAGAACAGACAGATGGGCCACTGTTTGATGTTTTAGTAAAGGATGGTGCTTCCAGTGGTGCGGCACTTCCTCAGTGCTGTAACTGAACGTTAGCCCATGTTATATACTGGTGAGGCAGTAGATTTCCCAAACCTCTTCACTGTGAAGTGACAGTGCTATCAAGTGAGCCAAGCTGCCACTGCTAAATAGGAAATTGAATAATTGAATGTTATTAGTAAACCCATGAATAATATCCATCAAAAATTGAATATTCCAACCCATGCTGAACCAGACTTCAGTTCTTGGGGATATAGCATTGAAATCTTTCTTTTACAACCCCATCAGTCAGAATTAAAAGAAACCTTACACGGAGTGTTTTTTTATTTGTTCTTATAAACCATACATTTAGATACATACCCAAAGATCAAGAGCGACAGGTGGCTGGTAAGTTATAAAAACTGAAACCGAAATGAAAGTGCAAAGTTCTAAAAGTGCTGAAAATAATACTCTTCAGTTGATTCAAGGAAATATGGTAAATTCATTTTAAAATGCTTCTCAAATTTCTTCCTCAAGTAACATTTTTTAAGGATTTCTAAATTTCATTACTGCTGCCTTTTCAGCTGTTCATGTGATCTGAATTTTCAATGTCTTCTGTGTAAATCTATAGTATTGTCTGATTAAGGTTAAATAAATCTCAATGTGTTTTGATGCAACTTTTGTTTCATATTTAAGATAAAAGGGATCAAGGATATTTTATGGCACAATTATTAGCATCCCTGCCTCTGAGCTCGGCCCAATCCAGGTAGTTGATGGGTGATGGAGGTATGTGCATGTGGCCTAACAGTTTAAGTATTAGCTAGTATATTCTTGAAACATTTGGAAGATAAGAATGTGAGAGACTCTTGGTGAACCATTTGTTGAAAGGAAATTTGGAATCCTGTCACTGTTTATAGCTCTGCATGTGGAAGAGTAGGATACCACAGCAACTTCGACTAGTTTGGTGTTGGATGCCAGTCTAGATTTGATTTGCATTGACAGCATAGTGTTCAATTTCCATCCATGCTCGCTTTGGGACCTGTCTCCATTTCCCAGTTGGGATAACATGGGGCATAACTGCCTTTGGACAGATAACTGAAGTACAGAACTAAAACACCCAAACTCTTTGTTGTAATTTACCAACCACCATTATATTGACAAGATAATCCAGAAAATATTACATTTGGGTACTGTACTGATTGGAACAAGGGCCAGGTAGATCTCATAGTTAATGAGATTCTTGATTGGGGTTGTTAACCTTGGCCAATCAGGAGTGAGTGCTGGCTGACAGGTATAGACAGGAGAGTGGGTAGGCCGGTGGTACAGTGGTTAGCACTGCTGCCTCACAGTGCCAGAGACCTGGGTTCAATTCTCACCTCAGGTGATTGTCTGTGTGGAGTTTGCACATTCTTATTTGGTCCCTGCCCTCCCCTTCACTGTTTGATCACACAGCATTGCCCTTCCTGGTGGTGGAAATTGATTAAAGATTCGTGCACCTTGAGTCTCTCACACCTGCACACACACACCATGGGTGCTGGGGAAAAATAAGCACTATTCCAGTTAGGCAGCAGTGTGGGTGTTAAAAAAAGAAAAAACAAAAAAAAGCATTTTGTTTAAAAAAACAGGAGAGTGGGCAGCACGGTGGCACAGTGGTTAGCACTGCTGCCTCACAGTGCCAGAGACCTGGGTTCAATTCCCACCTCAGGCAATTGTCTGTGTGGAGTTTGCACATTTCATCGATCCCTGCCCTTCATTGTTTGATCACACAGCATTGCCTTTTGTGAAGGGCACTGCTTGTCACTGGCCACTCGGGTATTTTCCTTTCTTCCTGGTGGTGGAAATTGAATCAAGATTCGTACACCTTGTGTCTCTCACTGTGTCTCACACCTGCACACAAAAAAGAAGAAAAAAAGATAAACAGGAGATTCTGAAGGCCTCTTTATTCTAGAGACTAGCTCTAAGCTGGGTGATGCGAGCCTATGTACCATGCACAAGAAAACAAAGGGTGATTTGTTGACAAGATATTGGTTTTTGTGCAGTTATTTCAGGTTGAAATAGTTATGGAATAAATTTTGATTTTTTTGCAATGATGGAAAGTGCGCATGTTATATCTCTCCCAGTCCTTTATTACTATTGATTTCATGGTGAGACATTTAAAAGACTAAGGATAAATATGGAGCAATACATTGGAATATTTGATGTAAACTCTGCTTATCACTTGATTTTCTTCTATGGCATGGAGAGACAGGTGATGTAATGATAATGGGGCTGAAGCTTATGATGTGATGGCTAACCATGGGCAGCAAACAATTTATGTTGCTCATGCTGGGTTTGATGAGATCATTGAGCTGATCAAGTCAAATAACAAGAGGTAACAGTATGGTGAATACATCTAACTCACAGTTGTGTCTGCTACCCATTGCTATTCTTTTGCTTCAAATATTGGGTCTGCAGTGTCAGCTTTGCTTCCACAAGAACCATCAGTGTTTTCCAGATGTAGCAACTGAAATACCCAACACATTATTACAATTCCAAAGATGATGTTGGGCAAACACTACAAATCACCCTTGGGCCAGTCTGGACATCAGACCTTGCTTTGAATATTCCAGCAGAATGCTCAATTCTCTGTGTGATCTTCAACACAGTGTTCCTAGCAGCACTGGTCTTTCTACTGTGGGGCATCATAAACCATGGGTGCAGCAGTTATCCCTGTCAGCCAACAGCCACCCAGTCATACTTTTGTTCATGTACAACTCAGACACTAATCTTCCAACCTTTCTGCACTACTGGTCACTGAGAAAAACAGCACTCACCTGCTTCCATTCTTATCAATTTAGTAATTGCTAGTAAATCACCAGCAGGGTCTAACTTCCGTGTTCCCGTGAAGTCAACTTTGTTTCCCCACAAAGATCCATCCTTTGTTCTCTTGTATTTCTCACGTCCAACATCATCTGAAAATACAGTCTTCACTTTCACGTTTATAATGACAATTCCCACCTTTAACTCGCCACTTCCTCCCATGATCATTCACTGATTCAAAGTCATCAGGCTACTTGTCTGACACCTATTCCTGGATAATGGGTAAGTCTGCCTGACAAAACATTGGGAAGACCAAATCTAGAGTTCTTTGGGTCTTGCCAAAATCTTGATTATTAAAACAATAATTCCATCCCTCTTCTTGGCAAATACTGAGACTGCCCGCAACATTTGGTCCCTTTTAAAAAAATTCCTTTATGGGACGCAGATTTTATTAGCTAGGCCAGAATTCATTGCTAATTCCCAGTTTCCATATGAAAGTGACGGTGAGCTGCCTTCAACCAATGCAGTTCATGTGATATAGGTACCCCCACAATGCTGTTAGGAAAGGAATTTCATGATTTTGACACAGCAACAGTGAAGGAACGATGATATAGTTCAAGTCAGGATGGTGCATGATGTGGAAGGGTTCACTGTATCTGCTGCCCTTTTCTTTCTGGGTGGCAAAGACTGTGAGTTTGGAAGATGTTTTTGAAGGGACTTTGGTGAGCTACTGCTGTGCACCTTGTAGATGGTTTACATTGGTCCCATTGAGTGCCAGTGGTGAAGGAACTGAAAGTTGAAGCTGTTGGATAGGGTGCCATTTGAACCAAGGTGTTTTATCCTAGATATTAACAAAGAACATAGAACATAGAACATTACAGCGCAGTACAGACCCTTCGGCCCTCGATGTTGTGCTGCCCTGTCATACTAATCTGAAGCCCATCTCACCTACACTATTCCATATATGTCCATATGCCTGTCCAATGATGACTTAAATGCACTTAAACTTGGCAAATCTACTACCGTTGCAGGCAAAGCATTCCATATATTTGTGAGTTTCTTGAGAGTTGTTGAAACTATACTCATCCAGATAGAAAAGAGTTTTCCATCACAGTTCTGACTTGTGCCTTGTAAGTGGTGGATAGGCGTAGGGGAGACAGAAGTTACTCATTGCAGAATTGTTAGCTTCTGACCTGTTTTTGCTGCCACAGTGTTTATATGATGGTTGTAGTTTAGTTCTGATCAATGGTAACCTGTGGAATATTGGTTGAATGTATTCAGCAATGGTAGCATAATTGATAGTCACTGTCAAGGGAATGGTTCTCTTCTCTTTTGTTTAAGGTTATCATTTTCTGGCACTTGTGTAATGCAAATGTTAGTTGCCACTCAACGTCCCAAGCCTGAGCTACCATAGAGTTGCAGTTAGAGTTGATTAGGGATAGTGGCTACCTATGGTCATGGGCTCAGTGCCTGAAGTGTTGTGAATGGTGATCATTAGCAAATATCCCAACTTCTTTCCCTGAAGATTGAAGGAAGGTCATTAATGGAGATAGTTAGAGAGCAGGACGCTTGAGAAACTCCTGCAGTGATGTTACAGGACCGAAATGATTGATTTCAAACAATCATAGCCATATTTCTTTCCACCAAGTATGACCCAAATCAACAAAGAATTCTTTCCCAGGCTCATATTTGGCTAGGGCTCCTTACTGCCACACCTGATCGGATATTGCCTCAATATCAAGTGCAGTTATTCTCAATACACTTTCAGAGTTCAGTTCTTTTGTTCATGTTTACAACAAGACTGTAATAAGGTCAAGAGCTGAGCAGCTTGGGTGGAACCTAAATTTGGCATCAGTCAGCACGTTATCACTGTGGAAGTTCCACTCGAAAGAACTGTTGATAACTCCCTCCATCACTTTCCTGATGGTTAAGAGTGGAATGATAGGGCAGTAATTTCCCAGGTTTGACTTATCTTATTTTATCTTGACAAAATCCACCTGGGAAAGTTTCTACAACATCAGCTGGACACTGAAGCTGTATTAGAGTAGCTTGATTAGTGGTATAAGTAGTTCTGGAAGCATGTATTAAGTACGGGAATGAAATTAACCAGGAGTAATTGGCAGAATGTTGTTAGGGCCCATAGGCTTTACAGTTCCCACTACCTTGTTAGCAGATGCTGTGAATCAAATTGGCTGAAGATTGCCTGATGCTAGAGACCTCAGGTAGAGACCATGATGCATCATCCACTTGGTACTCCTAGTATATGACAATGGTTTTATCTGCATCAATCTTGTCTTTTACACTATTGTGTTGGGTTCCTTTGTCGTGGGGATGCTTGTGGAGTTTGTAGAGTTTTCTCTTCCAAATGAGGTAATTGCCCACCACTACTCATGACTGGCTGTGGCAGGACCGCATAGCTTACATTTGATACACCGCTTATAGGATCACTTAGCTCTATCTATGATATACAGCTTCCGATTGGTGCCTTACTAATAGTCCTGTGCTGCAATTTATTTAGGTTCAGACCTCAATTTTAGTTAATGCTTGGAACAACCCTCGTATGCCCTGCAGCACTCTCAACTGCTTGGTGATAATAATAGAGTGAAGGATATGTTGGGCCATGAGGTTTCAGATTGTGATTAATAATGGATGCTGCAAATGTGTTGCTGGTCAAAGCACAGCAGGTTAGGCAGCATCTCAGGAATAGAGAATTCGACGTTTCGAGCATAAGCCCTTCATCAGGAATAAGAGAGAGAGAGCCAAGCCGGCTGAGATAAAAGGTAGGGAGGAGGGACTAGGGGGAGGGGCGATGGAGGTGGGATAGGTGGAAGGAGGTCAAGGTGAGGGTGATAGGCCGGAGTGGGGTGGGGGCGGAGAGGTCAGGAAGAGGATTGCAGGTTAGGAGGGCGGTGCTGAGTTGAGGGAACCGACTGAGACAAGGTGGGGGGAGGGGAAATGAGGAAGCTGGAGAAATCTGAATTCATACCTTGTGGTTGGAGGGTTCCCAGGCGGAAGATGAGGCGCTCCTCCTCCAGCCGTCGTGTAGTTGTGTTCTGCCGGTGGAGGAGTCCAAGGACCTGCATGTCCTCGGTGGAGTGGGAGGGGGAGTTAAAGTGTTGAGCCACGGGGTGATTGGGTTGGTTGGTTCGGGCGGCCCAGAGGTGTTCTCTGAAGCGTTCCGCAAGTAAGCGGCCTGTCTCACCAATATAGAGGAGGCCACATCGGGTGCAGCGGATGCAATAGATGATGTGTGTGGAGGTACAGGTGAACTTGTGGCGGATATGGAAGGATCCCTTGGGGCCTTGGAGGGAAGTGAGTGTGGAGGTGTGGGCGCAAGTTTTACATTTCCTGCGGTTGCAGGGGAAGGTGCCGGGGGTGGAGGTTGGGTTGGTGGGGGGTGTGGATCTGACAAGGGAGTCACGAAGGGAGTGGTCCTTGCGGAACGCTGATAGGGGAGGGGAGGGAAATATATCCTTGGTGGTGGGGTCCGTTTGGAGGTGGCGGAAATGGCGGCGGATAATACGTTGTATGCGCAGGTTGGTGGGGTGGTAGGTGAGAACCAGTGGGGTTCTGTCTTGGTGGCGGTTGGAGGAGCGGGGCTCAAGGGCGGAGGAGCGGGAAGTGGAGGAGATGCGGTGGAGGGCATCGTCGATCACGTCTGGGGGGAATCTGCGGTCCTTGAAGAAGGAGGCCATCTGGGTTGTGCGGTGTTGGAATTGGTCCTCCTGGGAGCAGATGCGGCGGAGACGAAGGAATTGGGAATATGGGATGGCGTTTTTACAGGGGGCAGGGTGGGAGGAGGTGTAGTCCAGGTAGCTGTGGGAGTCAGTCGGTTTATAATAGATGTCTGTGTTGAGTCGGTCGCCCGAGATAGAAATGGAAAGGTCTAGGAAGGGGAGGGAGGAGTCTGAGACAGTCCAGGTGAATTTCAGGTCGGGATGGAAGGTGTTAGTAAAGTTGATGAACTGTTCAACCTCCTCGTGGGAGCACGAGGCAGCGCCGATACAGTCATCGATGTAGCGGAGGAAAAGGTGGGGGGTGGTGCCAGTGTAGTTGCGGAAGATGGACTGTTCCAGCAACACATTTGCAGCTGTGATCTCCAGCATCTGCAGACCTCATTTTTTACTCGAAGATTAATAATGGATGGCCAACAGCACGACATGGATGCTCAGTTTTGACCTTCTCAATCTGTCCAATTTAGCACAATGGTAGTGCCAGACAACTCAACTAAAGGGTGAAGAGGGAACTTCATCCTGATAAATGTTGCTCGGCAATGAACTGCAAATGTCTGCATCTGACTCAACATTAACTGTTGTGGAGAAAGTGAGGTCTGCAGATGCTGGAGATCAGAGCTGAAAATGTGTTGCTGGAAAAGCGCAGCAGGTCAGGCAGCATCCAAGGAACAGGAGATTCGACGTTTCGGGCATAAGCCCTTCTTCAGGAATGAGGAAAGTGTGTCCAGCAGGCTAAGATAAAAGGTAGGGAGGAGGGACTTGGGGGAGGGGCGATGGAGATGCGATAGGTGGAAGGAGGTCAAGGTGAGTGTGATAGGCCAGAGTGGGGTGGGGTCGGAGAGGTCAGGAAGAAGATTGCAGGTTAGGAAGGTGGTACTGAGTTCAAGGGTAGGGACAGAGACAAGGTGGGGGGAGGAGAAATGAGGAACCTGGAGAAATCTGAGTTCATCCCTTGTGGTCGGAGGGTTCCTAGGAGGAAGATGAAGCGCTCTTCCTCCAGGCGTCGTGTTGCCATTGTCTGGCGATGGAGGAGTCCAAGGACCTGCATGTCCTTGGTGGAGTGGGAGGGGGAGTTAAAGTGTTCAGCCACAGGGCGGTTGGGTTGGTTGGTCCAGGTGTCCCAGAGGTGTTCTCTGAAATGTTCCGCATGTAGGCGGCCTGTCACCCCAACGTAGAGGAGGCCACACCAAGTGCAGCGGATGCAGTAAATGATGTGTGTGGAGGTGCAGGTGAATTTGTGGCGGATATGGAAGGAGTTGTGGCCAACTATAACTGACCACTATTGATTGAATCACTTATGAAAGATAAAACTGCAATGGCAGATTGAATAAGGACCTCGACATTGTCTGTTCATTTTCAAATTCAACCAGTTTTGTTAACATGCACAGGGGAATTGAGCCTCCAGTCAGGCCAAGACAAGCTCTCTACACTCTCTGTCTCTGAACATCCATAACATTCAAGGCTATGGGCCCAGTGTAGAAAAGTGGGACTAGTGTAGGTAGTAGTGCATCTTTGGTGGTACAGAGTTGATGGGATGAAGGGCCTTTTCTGGGTTGTGTGATTGTGTAATTTATTGATATCAGGTTTCTATACATTTATGCAACCAGTCGCGGCTGGATTCATGGAGTTCTGGCAAACCCCAGAAGTACCTGGAACATGTTTCCTGAGTTTTACTGTGCACACTGTTCTAACCATTTGGTGATTATTTTGAACAAAGCGAACACAGAGAATGCTGGAGAAATTCAGCAGGTCTGGCATCATCTGTGCGGAGAAATCGAGTTAATGTTTCGAGTCTGGTATGACTTCTTTAGAACTGTGGAGAAAAAAAGTCTAAAAAGTATAAATTAAGGTGTGAAAGAGAAAGAATTGGGTAATTTCTATTAAATGTAAAGTAAACAACACACAAATGTTACACGGTTGTAGGGGTGTGTGAAGAGAGAATGCAAGAAAAACAGAGAACAGACATAACGCTGTCAGTTTCTGAAGCGATTGACTTCAATATTGAGACCTTGGAGCTGTAAGGAGCCCTCAGTGGAAAATGAGATGCTGTTCCTTGAGCTTATGTAGTGCTTTGTATCTCTGCGGCATGCCCAGGGCAGAATCGTTACCAGGAGAGCAAGGAGGAAGTGTTATTGAAATGGCCAGCAACTGGGAGGTTGGGATCATTCCCACAGACAGAGCAGAAATGTTCCACAAAGTAATCATCCAGTCTGCCTTTGGTCTCAATGTAAAGGAGGTCACATTGTGAGCAGCAAGTGCAGTCGACTGGACTGAAACTCTGAGTCTCCTGGAAAGTATGTTTGGGACCTTAGACAGTGACAGAGGGAGAAGGTGAGTAAAAAAATGCTACATTCTGTGATTGCATGGGAAGGTGCTGTGGGGGAGTGAGGAAGCATGAAGAGTGATGTTGAAGTTGATGAGGGTATCATGGAGGGAACGGCCTCTGTGGAACGCTGACAATGCAGGGGAGGGGGAGATACAGTTTGTGGTGGCATCTTGCTGGAGGTGGTGGGAATGGCGGAGGAATGTTCTGTGTTTGTTTCAGATTTCCAGCATTGGCAATACTTTGCTTTTATTCAAGTGATTGTAAAGTCTCATTTAATCATTAACTTGAGCTATAGTCTTCCCATCATCATAAAAAATAGGGTGCACCTTGCTCCATGTGCTTGACTGAAATCAGTTGGTTGTAATGACATTAGCACACAGTGAAACCATCTTGCTCCTGATTGGTTACGCTCTCTGGTAGCTGATGCTGTTTGCTTTAATACCCATATTGATTCTCTATTACTGAGATCCTTGATTTTTATTTTAATGAGACTCTTTGCAACTATACAGTTGCCCATACAAAATCAAATGATGTGAATTTTCTTCCCTTTTTCAGTGGAGTAATCTGGTTGAAATGTTGTATGGGATTTTGTGAGACATTAATTAGAGTGGCCATATATTATAGATTAATGTGTCTTTAATGCATGTCCCTGAGTTCCTTTATCCTTTCTACACCTTCCAAAATTAATTTTTCAAGTCGGCATAGTCTCAGCAGTTTATGCCATAATTTGGCTGGGGACCAGTAACATGTTTTTAAAAATGTTTGATGAAGTGTGTGATCCCAGGTATAATTACTAAGTGAGTAAAGTCCTAAGATTCCATAGTTTTGAATGTACAACCAGAAACTTTACAGTAGAGTTAGAACAGGAATACAAGCTGTAATATATATATATATCTGTGAATCTAAAATCAAAACTTAAAATGAGGCAGATAAAAGTAACTGAATGATCAGATTGGATTAGTTTACTTACAGTGTGGAAACAGGCCCTTCGGCCCAACAAGTCCACACCGACCCGCCGAAGCGCAACCCACCCATACCCCTACATATTACCCCTTACCTAACACTACGGGCAATTTAGCATGGCCAATTCACCTGACCCGCACATCTTTGGACTGTGGGAGGAAACCGGAGCACCCGGAGGAAACCCACGCAGACACGGGGAGAACGTGCAAACTCCACACAGTCTGTCGCCTGAGTCGGATCAAACACCACACAAATCATATCAAACAGCAAATAAGGCAGGTCTCATTAATTTTTCAACAAATCGGATGAAATGATGGAAAACCTGAAGAATTTCAACTTTTCATTTCTTTTCCTGTCCCCCCCAAACATCAAAGGATGGAAACCAAATGAGGAGGTTAGTGTAAAGAAATGTGGTAATAACTAAAGCCTGTAAGGAACTACATAATGAAGTCAGCTTGACTAAGGGGAAGAGTAGGCAGGGAGCAGATGATGAATGCAAAGGGACTGATGGTCTGAGGTGCATTTGTTTGCTTGCAAGAAGTTTAGTAGGTAAGGCAGATGAACTTAGGGCTTGGATTAGAACCTGGGAGTATGATGTTATTGCTATTACAGAGACTTGGTCGAGGGAAGGGCAAGATTGGCCACTAAATATCACAGGATATCGATGCTTCAGGCGGCTGGAGAAGCAAGTAAAAGGGGTGCAGGAGTTGCATTACTGATCAGAGAGGATATCCCAGCTGTGCTGAAGGAGGGCACTATGGAGGATCCGAGCAGTGAGGCAATATAGGCAGAGCTCAGAAATAGGAAGGGTGTGGTAACAATGTTGGGGCTGTACTACAGACCTCCCAATGGTGAGTATGAGATAGAGGTACAAATATGTAAACAGATCATGGAAAGATGTAGGAACAACAGGGGGTGGTGATAGGAGATTTTAATATTCATAATGTTGACTCGGATTCACCGAGTGTCAGAGGTTTAGATGGAACAGAGTTTGTAAGAAGCATCCAGGAGGGTTTTATAGAGCAGTATGTAATAGTCCAACTCGGGAAGGGGCCATACTGAAGGGGAATTAGTGAAATCCGTATTAATCCCATGTGGTTGCAGGGTCTCAATTTATCTGTCAGACCCCCCCACCCGCAAGACACATTTCTGAAGAAGGGCTTATGCCTGAAATTTTTTAGATTAGATTAGATTACTTACAGTGTGGAAACAGGCCCTTCAGCCCAACAAGTCCACACCGACCCGCTGAAGCGCAACCCACCCATTCCCCTACATTTACCCCTTTACCTAACACTACGGGCAATTTAGCATGGCCAATTCACCTGACCTGCACATCTTTGGACTGTGGAAGGAAAGCGGAGCACCTGAAGGAAACCCACGCAGACACGGGGAGAACGTGCAAACTCCACACAGTCAGTCGCCTGAGTTGGGAAGCGAACCCAGGTCTCTGGCACTGTGAGGCAGAGGAGGAGGCACATCACTGTGAGCGGCACGGTGGCACAGTGGTTAGTACTGCTACCTCAAGCACCAGAGACCTGGGTTCAATTCCCACCTCAAGCGACTCTCTGTGTGGAGTTTGCACGTTCTCCCCGCATCTGTGTGGGTTTCCTCCCACAATCCAAGAATGTGCAGGTCAGGTGAATTGGCCATGCTAAATTGCTGGTAGTGTGGGTGGTGGGTTGGTGTGGACTTGCTGGACCAAAGGGCCTGTTACCACACTGTAAGTAATCTAACCTAATCTTTAGCAAACAGGGTTAAGTAAAACCCCAAAGCCTTTTATTTGTACATAAGGAGCAAGAGGGTAACTGGAGAAAGGGTTGGTCCACTCAAGGACAGAGGAGGGAAGCTATGCATGGAGTCAGAGAAAATGGGTGAGATTCTTAATGATTACTTTGCGTCGGTATTCACCAAGGAAAGGGCCATAATGGATGTTGAGGTTGAGGATAGATGTTTGATTACTGTAGGTAAAGTCGGCATAAGGAGAGAGGAAGTGTTAGGTATTCTAAAAGGTATTAAGGTGGACAAGTCCCCAGGTCCGGATGGGACCAATCCCAGGTTCCTGAGGGAAGCAAGAGAAGAAATAACTGGGGCCTCAACAGATATCTTTGCAGCATCCTTGAACATGGGTGAGGTCCTGGAGGACTGGAGAATTGCTAATGTTGTCCCCTTGTTTAAGAAGGGTAGCAGGGATAATCCAGGTAATTATAGACTGGCGAGCCTGACTCTGTGGTAGGGAAGCTGCCGGAGAAGATATTGAGGGATAGGATCTATTTGCATTTGGAAGAAAATGGGCTTATCAGTGATAAGTCCCATAGTTTAGTGAGGGAAGGTCATGTCTTACCAACTTCATAGAATTCTTTGAGGAAGTGACAAAGTTGATGAGAGAAGGGCTGTGCACATTATGTATATGGACTTCAATAAGGTTCTCCATTGTAGGCTGATGGAGAAAATGAAGTTGCACAGGGGGTCTAGGGTGTACTAGCTGGATGAACAGAGAACTGGTTGGGCAACAGGAGACAGAGTAGTTGTAGAAAGGAGTTTCTCAAAATGGAGAACTCTGACCAGTGGTGTTCCATAGGGATCCATGTTGTTTGTGATATACATAAATGATCTGGAGGAAGGTATAGGTGGTCTGATTAGCAAGTTTGCAGATGACACTAAGATTGATGGAGTAGCAGGTAGTGAAGGGGACAGTCAGCGAATGCAGCAGAATATAATTAGATTGGAGAGTTGAGCAGAGAACTGGCAGATGGAGTTCAATCCAGGCCAATGTGAGATGCATTTTGGAAGATCCAGTTCAAGAGTGAACTACATGGTAAATGGAAAAGTCCTATGGAAAATTGATGTACCAAGAGGTTTGGGTGTTCAGGTCCATTGTACCCTGAAGGTGGCAATGCAGGTCAATAGAGTGGTCAAGAAGGCATATGGCATGATTTCCTTCATTGGACGGAGTATTGAATACAAGAGTTGGCAGATCATTTTACAGCTTTATACGACTTTGGTTCAGCCACATTTAGAATACTGCATACATTATCAAGAGGATGTGGATGCTTTGGGGAGGAGAGGGTGCAGAGGAGGTTCACCAGGGTGTTGCCTGGTATAGAGGGCTTTAGCTATGAAGAGAGGTTTTGTAGATTAGGATTATTTTCATTAGAAATACAGAGGTTGAGGGGTAGACCTGACTGAGCTCTACAAAATCACGAGAGGTACAGACAGGGTGGATAGCAAGGAGCTTTTTCCAAGAGTGGGGGACTCAATTACTCAGGGTCATGAGTTCAAGGCGAGAGGGGAAAAGTTTAAGGGAGATATGTGTAGAAAGTTCTTTATGCAGAGGGTGGTGAGTGCCTTGAACACCTTGCCAACTGAGATCGTAGAGGCAGGCATGCAGTGTCATTGAAGATGTATCCAGGCAGATACATGAATGGGCAGGGAGCAGAGGGATGCAGATCCTTTGAAAATAGGTGAAAGGTTTAGATAGAGGATCAGGATTGGCGCAGGTTGGAGGGCCAAAGGGCCTGTTCCTGTGCTGGAATTTTCTTTGTTCTTTGACAAGTCTAAGTGAGTGTAGTTTAAAAGAGTGAGTATAGATCTATGTACAGAAGTGCTCAGTATTACAGAAGCCTAGCTGCTCACCCATAAGATTTTAATGTGAATCAGTGAAGTAGAAATTTGTAAGAAGCTACTTTAGTAAGCAAATGGTGACCAAATAAACTAACTCACTAATCCATACTGAGAATTGATTGAGGAGTTTTCAGTCTATTGTCATAACCTTGTGTAGATATCCATAAATTCTTTGGCTATTTGTCTTGTTTCTCCAAGGTTTTGCTGAAGGACATTGAGAAAATGGTACTGACACTGTGTATAGGTACAGACTACTCAGGAGAGAAGCACTTCTACAAACAAGGGGTGGGCAAGGTTTGGGACTCTTCCCCAAACAGCAAAGGATGCTGGATTAATTGTGTATGGAATGGACAGCCAGAGCAAGGGGGTGGAGGCTGGAACAATTACAATATTTAAAATGTATCTGGATGGGGACATGAATAGGGAGGGTTTAGAGGGATATGAGGCAGATGTTGGCAAATGGGATTAGATCAGTTTAGGATATCTGGCAGGCATGGATGAGTTCTTTTCTGTACTGTACAACTCTATCACTCTAATTTGAAACCTAAGGTTGATAAATGTTTGTTATGCTCAGTTATTGAGGACTATAGGCCAAAGGCAGGTATGTGGAGTTAGGTCGCAGATCAGCCATGATCTCAATGAATGGCGGAACAGGCTGAAGGGTCTGAATGTAAAAAATGAGGTCTGCAGATGCTGGAGATCACAGCTGCAAATGTGTTGCTGGTCAAAGCACAGCAGGCCAGGCAGCATCTCAGGAATAGAGAATTCGACGTTTCGAGCATAAGCCCTTCATCAGGAATAAGAGGTCTGAATGGCCTCCTCCTGTTCCTGTGTTCCAATGTATCTACTGCCCTAGTTAGTGTCAAATTTGGCTCAAAACTAACACTCCTGCCCCCTGAGTCAGAAAGCTGTGGATTCTAATCCCGAGCAGAAACATCCCTGGAGATCAGTTAGCACTAGGCAACTTTCCCGTACGCTTCATTTCCTCTGTTAAAATGGTGACTACATTGCAATAACGTATTTTCAGGTGATGCGCTTTAATGTGTCCCGAGGTCCTGAAAAATGCTACGTCAGTGTGGGAATTCTGTCTTTAACCAAGCCGTTTAAAATTCAGCTTCCTACAGATTTCCATTTTATTGCATGTGCCAAACTAACATGAACAAACTGCCCAGACTTGCCTTTCGTTCACTCCTGAGGCAGGTCCAGAAGTGACAGAGAAATGATGCTGGGTCAGTGCCAGAAACACTTCAGATTCAGATACAGAATAAATGCAACTTTGATGACCAGCAACTTGCATTGACGCAAAATATGTAATCTAACTCTCTGCAAAGTGCCCTGGTTGGTGGAGTTTTACAATGGGTAAGCCGTGAAAGGAAATATAGCGTCGACTTACAGCTGGCAATGTTTCTATTAAATCTTACTCCTGGGAAATTGGGTGATGGGAAGGAGGAGGATGCGGCGGCACAGAGTCAAAGATCACAGACACAAACCAAGCTTTCGCTTGGTTCCAGTTCCAGCCTTGGACATCTCCCATAGTAAGGGAAAACACGGTGTTAGTTATTGCACTGTGACATGTTGTTTCCTGTTGCCTTGTGAGATAACGGAGGTAAATACAGTGTGACTTGCACTGGGCGCACTACCTTCACAATTCATCACCGAGGGGTGATCAGCTGCTACAGCTTGTTAAAACTGTCTGTGATAACCAATCCTTCCATTCCAGTCTCCAAGTATGGCAGGACTTTCAGTCCGAATGTTTGAGGTCAACCAAAACCCTCCCAACCAAATCCCTCCCAACCAAATCCCTTCCAACCAAAACCCTCCCAACCAAAACCCTCCCAACCAAAACCCTCCCAACATTCGCAGGCAACAAAACAGAGAGCACATTTCTCACCGGCCGGATTCGGAGCGACAGCTGTGATGATGAACACGGGGTGGGCATGAAGAGGAGGGACAAATCATTTTAAGCGGCTGATTGTAATGATCTGGACAGCGCAATCTGAACGGCATTTGAGAAATAGATGTCCAAAGGAGAAAGGTTTGGACAAAGGGCGCTGGGATTTGACCTTGTTTTTAAAGATCCAACACGGACAGGGTGGGCCGAATGGTCGCCTTTTTGCCACATCATTTCCAAGAAATGCAGGGCACGTTAAAGACAACAAAAACACGTAGATTTCAAACGTTGCGGCTCGATTCCACTGAGGTTTCCCGATGGTATTCTAGGTGTTGTCATACTCTTAATTCCGAAAGAAATGCGGATGCTGGAAATCAGAAACAGAAACGGAAATTGCTGGAAAAGCTCAGCAGGTCTGGCAGCACCTGTGGAGAGAAATCAGAGGAAGGGTCACTGCGCCCAAAATATTAACTCCGATTTCTCTCCATAGATGCTGCCAGACCTGCTGAGCTTTTTCAGCAATTTCCAGCACTTTCCGTTTTTGCTTCTGATTATAAAATTCTAATCAGAAAATGATCGGTGTTTATACCAAATTCAGCAAGGGTCTTCCCTCTTGTAAACATAAACAACAAAGGCAGAAAACAAGGATAGGAATTAAGGATAGGAGTTTGCTAGTTTCAAACCTGACCTGGGATCCTTGCACATGGTGCGAGGCACTTTGAGAACACAAGAAAAAATGATTATCGGAATATTCTTATGAATGATGTTCAGATTTGTATACGCATGACCCCGATAAACGTCTTCTAACGGATTTATTTCTTCAAATTAAATTCACATTCCCAGGCAGTTTCCTATCGTTTATGACCTAGTGGTACTTGAGGTGAATTAATCATTGTCTATTCAGTTTGAACAGCTTGAAACGTTAGTCCATTGATCAGTGACTGAGGGTAAACACCACTGAAGGACATGCAGTGTGGAACGAATAGCTGACAGACCTGCCACTGAGTTGGCACTCAGTGTTGCACGTGTTCCCAATCTATCATGTATCTCGTGTTGAACAAGATACCAGCGAGCCGGAGAGAGCTGCAGTTCCCATCATAGGGACCCAGCTCGGTTTACCCTGTGCTCCATCCAGTGAGGATCCGCCAGGGAGAGGAAAAGCTGAGAGGTTTTTTTTGGTTGAAGCTTGAAACATGCTCCATCTTTGGTGCTGTCGCTTTCATTAATCTCCGCTCTTGATGTGGTCCCTCGCGGGAAACCGATTGGATGTGCACAGGAACACAGGAACATATCCAGCCCCTCAAACCTGTTCCACCATTCAATAAGAAAATGGCTGATCTGTGACCTAACTCCATATACCTGCCTTTGGTCCATATGCCTGAATATCTGTGCTTAACAAAAGTTAATCCATCTTAGAGTGATAGAGTGAGAGATAGAAAAAAAAGACCTTTAGTTCAACTCGTCCTGCCGACCACATATCCTAAATTAATCTAGTGCCATTTGCCAGCACTTGGCCCCAATCCCTCCAAACCCTTCCTATTCATATACCCACCCAGATGCCTTTTAAATGTTGTAATTCTACCAGCCTCCAGCACTTCCTCTGGCAGCTCATTGCATACACAACTAACCGAGCATCTTCGGCTGTGTGTGTAAGACAGTTCTAAAGCTCTCCTGCCCTGTGTGTGTAGAAATGTTTCCCAACATTTCTCCTGAGCAGTCTGACCTTAATTCTCAGACCATGTCCCCAGTTCTAAACTCCCCAACCTGTGGAAATGGTTTATTTACCTTGTCTTTATTTTCTCCAGTCTGCAACAAAGTGAGTCTTCGCGTCTAGCTTTGTTTTTCATGAGTTTTGAAGAGTGACACAATCACTTCTTTTTCATGCAATGTTAGTAATAAAAACAATGTTCGAAGGACAAACAGAATGCAAGACAAAAGCGGGAGGTGGGTTAGAAAAATCCCGGTAAATTTGGAGAAAATCAGTCGCAATGGACTTATTTTTCAATCGTTTTAAATTTTAAAAAAGAAAGCATAAGTGGTGAAAATCCAATCTGCGTGAATTCTGTCGCTGGTGCAGTGTCACACTGCCGCTGCTGTCCTTGTATGTTTCCGTTATGTCAAAATCTATCAAACTATGTTGCCATACCTACTAGGCTTCTCCAGTGGTTTCATCAGCACAAGATAATTTCCAGCATTAGCCAGAGGACCACACAGAGCTGGGTTAGCACTTGAGGCAACACATCGCAGCTCCGTTATTGTGCGCTTGATGAACAGGCAGATTACCTCGTTGATTATTTTATGCCATTTTGTCTTAAGAAGGTACATACAGAACAGTTATACACAGGGCAGCCATTATTGTCACCCACATAAATGTCAGCATCAAAGAAACACAGAAACGTAGAAAATAGGTCAGGGAGTAGGCCATTCGGCATTCCAGCGTGGGCTACCGTTCATTATGATCGTGCTATCTCCGGAACCCACTCCCGCTTTCTCCTCATGCCCCTCGATCGCTTTAGCCGCAAGGACCATGTCCAGCTCCCTCCTGAATCTATCTAATGAGCTGGCCACAACAGCCTCCTGTGGGAGAGAACCCCACAGGTTCACAACTCTCCGGGTGGAGACATTCTTCCTCATCTCAGTCCGGAAAGACTGACCCCTTATTCTTAGATTGTATCAAAGCTTTGTGCGGGGTGCTGTTGAGGTCGTGCAGTGGTAGTGACACTACCTCTGGACCAGGAGTACTGGATTCAGGTCAAGTCCCACCTCCAGAGGTGTATAGTGACATCTCTGAACAGATTGGTTCAGAAAACAGCTTATGATTGGACTTTAAACGTTGTGATTTCCCTAATTTCAATACACGGGTGGAATAAAGTGAAATTGAATGGGTATTGCATAATTTTATGCAATACCTACTGTAAATGGAAGGTTTAATGTAGAGTCGCTGGGTCCTTGTTTAATCCAGTCTGTGTTCACACTTCTATATTGTTTTACTATTACTTGGAGCACTGCGCCCCCCGGCGCTGCACGCCTGTAACTGCAGGTCGACCTTTCTGCGCTCGATGGGCAGTGGGCTGGAGAATGAGGAAACATCTGCAGCGCTGAGAACACAGTTTTAAGTTGGCCCGAAAGAGTTAAGACGGAAACTGATGACTTCACCCTGTATGTTTGATACAGACAAGAATACTTAAATGAAAACATTTCCATCTGTAAAGATATAGCTGTTTGTTCTGGAATGCAAAGACTCCGTGCTTTATTTCTTGAGTATTTCCTGTCTCGTTTCAATCTCTAATCTTCAATTGTTGCCTTCTGAGGCAACTTTAAAAATAACAATAAGGAAGAGAAACTTTAACTGACAACTGCATTGAATACACTTTAAACTTATTTTCAAAAAGGCGACAACTTGATGCGTTCAACAGAGTGTAAATCAGATGCAAAGTGACTTCCCTGGCAGTGAATTTAATTATTCGCCCTTTAACAAGCTAGTAAATGATTTCTCCCAAAGCAGGAAAGAAAATTATTGATATCACAAGGAAACAATGCTTTAAGATTGAGGGCATCTTTTGTTATTAGAAAAAAAACAAATAATTTTGAAGATTCAGCTAGTCGCGTTGATAGATATTCCATAACACGGTAAGGTACAGGAGCAGGATTAGGCCATTCGGCCTATCGAATCTGCTCCACCATAGCTGATATATTTCTCCTGCTTTCTCCCCATAACTCCTGACCTCATTAGCAATCAAGAACTCTGTTTGAAATAAATTCATTGCCTTGGTCTCTTCAGCCCTCTGCGGCAGAGTACCACAGATCCACCATCCACTGGATGAAGAAATTCCTCCTCATCTCCGTTCTAAAGGGTCATCCCTTCACTCTGAGGCTGTGCCTCCGGCTCTTAGTCTCTCCTACTGGTGAAAGCATCATCTCCACACCGACTGCATCCAGGCCTCTCAGTATTCCGTAAGTTTCAATCAGATTCCTCCCTCATCTTTCTGAACTGTGCCCAGTACAGACCCAGGATCCCCAACCACTCCTCATATGACAAATCCTTAACCCCTGTGATTATTAATAAGGATCTCCTCCGGATCCCCTCCAATGCCAGCACATCCTTGGGGCTCAGACCTCCTCACAATATTCCAAATGCGGTCTGCCCTGGATATTCATGGAATTTGCCATCAAATGTAACTTTTTCGTTTTACTTGGGTTTTAACCCACAATGTAGCAAAACTCTCCAGCACATTTCATGAATGACTGTGCTAAGGAGGTGCAAATTTAAGCGAGAAGTATTACAAGTATACAAGAGTATATTAGTTACATCTAGTGCAAACCACTTCCCCCCATATAACTTATGGTCATATAAATAGCATTGCATTACTTAAATCATACTCTGGATCAAAGAGACTGCAACATTTCTTGTTTGAATTTAATCTGTATATGCACAGACTTTGGTAAGAATTGTCTTCTTTCGAAAAGACTGGTAACTACAATTGCAATAGTTTATGACCTTGGCTCAGTCTGGTCAATGAAGGGCTGCTGTTCAGTGGTGAATTAGCAAGAACAGTTCATTTAAGTATTTCAACAAAACTTCCTCCACGTAATTCTGATCAGCATTCAGTGTTGCATCTGTTACTCGCCCATAAAACCAAACCTCAACATCTCAGAAATAACGTGACAAAGGAACTATTTATAGGAATATGCAGATTGTAAAATAACCTTTGCAAGAAATATAATTGTACCACTCGCTAAACATTGTACTTGTGTCTCGCCCTAAGGCTTTGCTCCAAGCTTAACTCTTACTCCGAGAATCTATAAACGTCTGAGATCCTGGATCTGCCTGAGGGGCGGTTGTTCAATAATTTGTTTCAGGTTAGATGGTAAACTCCAGCGCGGAAAAAAAGCAACAAGATTGCGTGCTGGCCGCGGTTTGGCAATGCAGTCTGTACACCAACGCGGTGAGCAGAGATGATCAAAGCATTCTGGATTTGGAAATCGTAGCAAGGATAGCAGTTTTGTGAGCTTGGCGTAACTGTGCTCATAAATTTGAGCTGGAGTGTGAAGGACAATACTTGCACCTGCAAGCCGCAACTCCAGCAGCCATTCCGGCCATCGTCACGACTGTCCCACCCATTTTAGGTCCAGCCCGCCTTGAACTTCCCTCGAACAGAACTGGCGTGAACAGAAATCCCGGCAGGCGAGCGGAATTCACGAGAGGTACAACAGCTGCATTTCGGATAAGAAGACAAATAACGGATATAAAGTAGGATGCATTCAATCCTGTCTTTATAAAAGAGACGAATAAAATACAAAGCAGAGGGAATTGCGATGCCTTTGTAAAACTTAACAAGAAATACTGGTTGTTTGCTGCACTTTAAGCGGGACGTGAGGATGGTTTAAAAGGGAAATGGTTTCAGGCATTAGGGAGTTCCCTTCTGTGGGTCGACTTGGAAAGGCTCGGGCTGTTCTCAGAACAGATAAAATTGAGCGGATGTTTGATAGAATTTTTTTAAAATTATGAGGCGTCTGAACAGATTAGACAGAGATAAGCTGTAGGTGGAATCAGGGATGTGAGGTAAAGGGTTTTGCAATGATTGGTCGGATCTGGAATGCACGGTTTTGAAGTTTGCTGGGTGCAGATACAGATGTTTTTTTGATAGGGAGCTGGATAAGCACCCGAAGGTACGTATCCCTCTATAGGAAGGGTGGGGTGGGGTGGCCAGTAGGGCTGGCTGAGTTGCTGTTTTACAGAAAACAAATAAAAAATGGAAATGACAGCAGGTCAAGCTGCAAGCACGGACCCGCTGTGATCTCCAGCATTTATTTAATTTTGTTTTCAGTGCAGATTCCAGCATCTGCAGTAATTTGCTGCTGCTGGCACTGCAGGTGTGGGGCCGACGGGCCGAACAGTCACTTTCTGTCCGCAACCACCCTGCGGTTCAGAGAAAGACAACGCTTAACAATTCTGCAAGCAATCAGAGTAAAGGTAATGTCGGTCTTCTCAAAGGGAAAGGACCGGGAGATATATTATGTTGTGGCGGTATAAGATATAGCAGAAGGTATCATCACATTATTTTACTGGTCATTCAGTTGAAAACTTGTTTAGATTTGAGACATAGTTTGGACTTCAATGTAGCAGTAATTGTTTGAAGCTTATTTAATGTATCTGGCCCGATATTGTTTTAATTCAGGCGTGAATGTCCTGATCGCACTGTTGGATACTCTTTCACCTGGCTATTGTAACTGACTCTTGAAGGAGCTTTGTACCTCTGCGTTGTGCCTCTGAATATTCAGCTTCGTTATTTGGTATCGGCTTACACGAAAGGACTTCTGTTCTTCCAAGTAACAAGTCCTCGGTCACGCTTCTGGCTTTTATGTCAAATCCCGGGGGTAAAAAAAGGCGAATTCCTACGGTATTTACTTTTTAGCCATGCCTTGTCTGTCAAACGGTAGCAAATAGGATGGAGGAAGTCTTTCAAGTGGGATTTTTGATGTTCGTGAGATCATTGTTGGACCAAAACCGTTCATTTTTTCTTAGCATGTCACTAACACCGCGGGCTGGATAAATGCTATAAGACCTGTTTGGGTTAACTGCGCTTTGTGCACCTTTTGTTTTAAACGCGATTTGTTATGAAAGAAAAATGCTTTACGTTTTGAGGAGAAAAAAAAGACCAGGCAGAGCGTGTGAACAGACAAACCATAATTCCATCCGAATCTGCAGCTAGCCTGATATTAAATAAAACTCGAAAGACACGCGGATGCTGGAAATCAGAAACAAAGACAGAAATTGCTGGAAAAGCTCAGCAGGTCTGGCAGCACCTGTGGAGAGAAATCAGAGTTAACGTTTCACGTCCGGTAACCCTTCCTAAAGAAGGGCTTATGCCCGAAACATTGATTCTCCTGTTCCTTGGATGCTGCCTGACCTGCTGCGCTTTTCCAGCAACACATTTTCAGCTCTGATCTCCAGCATCTGCAGTCCTCACTTTACCCTTCCTCAGAACTCAAGACTCGAAACATTCACTCTGATTTCTCTGTACAGATGCTGCCAGACCTGCTGAGCTTTTGCGGCAATTTCTGCTTTTGTTTCTGAGTAACAGCATCCACAGTTCTTTCGAAGTTTATGGGACATCAGTTATCAGCCTCTTCTGTTGAAATGCCTTAAAAACTCCTTTAATGTAACTTTCAATCTTGAGAATGGCTTCTCGTCTTTTTTTATTTCTCGAAACACATTTTCCCAGGGGCTCACCTGGCGATGACATTGTGTGTCATCGGAGATTGACAAATATTTAATATTTGTTAGTTTCGTTTATGGCTAACTTTTACTTCGTTGGAGCTGGCTATCTTATTGTTAAATTGTCAGAATATAATAAACATCTAAAGAGAATTACTAATATATGTATGTTGCAAACCTCAGTGCACCAGCGAAAACTAATATGTGATCAGTGATCAGCAATTTCTCAAAATTAACAGCGAAGCTTTTCCTGATTTTATAAAATCCCCATAGCTGAGTGGTACAATATAAGAGAGTGTAAAATGAAATTACAAACTGGTTCAAGATATCCACTTTTCAGAACCATGTGCGTAAATTTCACTACCTAGATCGTTTTTAAAGATAATGCGAGAATAAGTGATTGTTTATGTTTTTTCTTGGCTAACAGTCTCAGACAGACTCAGTCTAAACTTTGGCAGATGAGACACGGACCCCAGACCCGTGGGGTCGAAATAAAACAAAGCTGATGCATAACTACAGTCACAGACTTGACTTAACGACCAATGTGAGCCGAATTTGACAATTATCTTTCTTTTCATGCAAGTCTTTTATTACTGCCTCCTATTTATACAGAAAAGCATATGTTAGCTATTTATTTGAAATTAGTCCGCGCAGGTCTCCACCTATCACAGCGCTTATTCCACCTCGCAATTAACCCTTCAGATGTTTATTAGCTTATTCGTGCTGTTTATTTGTATTCCATCACTGGATTCCTGTACAAAAAAAATCAGATTTTGAATCCAGACCAGTGTAAAAACAATTAATTTTGAGCCGAATGAAATAGTTGTTTGCCAACTTGGAATCTGCTTTTTAAGGAGCGGGTCTTCGCTATTCGTCTGTCCGTTATTAACGAAGGTTTAAAATTACATTCTCGAGATTAAAACAAAACACTCATCCATTTTCCCCCGAAAGCATTGTCCGCGATTCTGTTCAATTAGCTGCTGATGTCAGATGCCAAGGGGGAAAAATACCAGATATCAGTCACTTGTTCACTGGGACTCGAGATCGTTTCAAACATTGTAAATTTAAGTTGGGAAGTAAAACCGATCCTAATTTGCATCTGGGCCGTGTTTTCCCTTTGTATTTGAATGCACACAATACTCACTTTGCCTCAGCCCACATAGTGTTTACATTTCTCTTCGGATCTGACCAGTTCTTACTGTCCTCCCATTCAATAGGAGGCGGCTTCTGAAAAAAAATGGCCTTTCCTTTTGAAAACTAAGGGGAAAAAAAACCTCCAATCTCTTTTGATATTCTATTTTGTTAAAACTTTGATCGTTAATGTACACGTCCCTGCGTTTTATTGTACAACATAAACTTTCCTTTCTATTTTAATGTCATTATTTTCGATCGTAAATGATGAAGCCCTGAACTTTTACATAATAAATTTGAACGTCATTGCCTTTAATTCGTGACTCACTTCAAAGACTTTATTAACTCATGAGGGTGAATCTGTTGCTTGCTTCCACAACACATTTGCAATGTATCTGGGCTCCGAAGACAGTTGTTTCACACACAATTTTATACATTTTATGTACATACTACAGTTTGCACATATACTGTACTAATCGTTCAGGAGTAGGCGAGAAAGTTAAATGTAAATTTACTTTTCTTGTCAAATATCTTGCTAAACCTTCTCAAATACAAGGCATTTCAAAATTAAAGTATTATGTTTAAACAGATTACACGTGGTAACAGAAACAAAGCAATCTTGATCTTATGTCGAACAATGTTATTGTATTTAAATATCCTATTATCCTAATCCTTCAACCTCAGACACAGCACTCTGTCTAAACCTGTGCTAGTCTTAAACAAGATCTGCAGCCTTAAATGAACCACTGTTGGCAATCGAATCGGGATTAATTCGATAGGAGCAACCCTAGTTAGCACGAAAATAATCATTGCTGAACTCGATGAAATGGGGAATTTGCAAGATTAACAAAAAAACGCATCATTTATAAATTAGACATCTCCATCCTTCCATACCGGTTTAATTTCTTCTCTGGAACTTCTAATGCTTTGTGGTGACCCTTTCTAAATTGTCTCGTTCCCTTTTGTCACTGGCTCAAACCTAGTCATCTCATTCTAATCGCAGCTCAATACTGTGTGTGTCTGTACAGTGTGTGTCTGTACAGAGTACATATGTACAGTGTGTGTCTGTACAGTGTGTGTCTGTACAGTGTGTGTCTGTACAGAGTACATATGTACAGTGTGTGTCTGTACAGTGTGTGTCTGTACAGTGTGTGTCTGTACAGAGTACATATGTACAGTGTGTGTCTGTACAGTGTGTGTCTGTACAGTGTGTGTCTGTACAGAGTACATATGTACAGTGTGTGTCTGTACAGTGTGTGTCTGTACAGAGTACATATGTACAGTGTGTGTCTGTACAGTGTGTGTCTGTACAGTGTGTGTCTGTACAGAGTACATATGTACAGTGAATTTATGCACCGTGAATTATGTATGTATGATGTGTGTTTGTGTACACATTTTGTATGTGCGTATTTCCCCTGTATATTTAAATAGCTCTACACTGCAAACTAGGGCCAACGAGATTGACTTGTCCCCCATCTCCCGGAAGCAATGTCCCACCAATCAGCGCCTAGATCCCTTTAGAGGCGGCCAATCAGGAAGAGGGTGACCTTTGACCCCGCGCTGATATTAACAAGCAGGTAATTGACGATGCGCTCGGTCTCCCCTAAAAGGAGCCGAGCCCTGGGACATCAGCGGACCAGATCTCCGTCAGCATTCATCAGTTCACCACGGCCCGGCTGCTGCTGCTCGACTTCAGACACAAGGTCAGTACAAATGATTTGCAGGTGAAAGTGCTCTGTGGTTTGGACAAGCTGATAGAGGTAAGATAAATCTTCCTCAAACATACTGGAAAAAACTCGACAGCCCCTGTGAGGAGAGAAAACACAGAGGGCACCTTCCGAGTGCAGTGATCCCTTTCCCCACACCTCCCGGACCTCTGTTGAAGTCCCCTGCAGCAACTTCTGGTTTTGTTTCGGATTTCCAGCATCCGCAGTTCTTGGTTTCATTTCAACCGCGGATTATCCGCACCGATGGCTCAAACTAAATAAAATCCCAAGAGTGGCGGGAGCTGGAAATGTGGGACCCCAGCAGAAACTGCTGGCGAAGTTCAGGCAGAGAGAGAGAGAGCAGCGTGAACGCGTCGGGGTCAATGTTCACTGCTTTTTGTAAAGTCGCTGCATTACTTTGACAAGTAAAGAATGATCTTAGAGCAAGAAAAACCGAGGAAGCAAAATTCAGTTGAAGTTTATTTCCAATAGAGGAAGTGTTTTAAAACTTCAACACTGTTAAGTAATCTAATCTAAAATTAGGTGGTATTTGTTCTGAGAGAGCTCAGGTAATCAGGTCATCACTGACAGTCCTTCGCACTCATGGAATCCGCGAGTCTGGCTGCAAATGAAATTCTCTCTTGCTTTGTGTTTTGCAGTTTTAAGATCGAGGGTGGCCTGTTTGAACAGTTGTGCGCTGCTCCACCTAAAAGTGTGAACGGGCCTTGAGCGGGGAGGTGATCGCACTGCCCTTGTCCGGGGTTTTTTTCCCCACGCCTCAGCGTTCAGAATGCAAACCACCGAGCAGCGAGGGGCCGAGCTGGATATAGACGTGGAGAGTTTGGAAGTGGAGGAGGAAGACCTGGCCAGTTCACCCCAGGCTGCGCCAGGGCTCCGGCAAGGCGGGTCAGCCGAGAGCGAGAAGAAGCAGCAGGGAGCCGAGGGGGATCACAGGAAGCTCAGCCGCACCCCGAAATGCGCCCGGTGCAGGAACCATGGCGTGGTGTCCTGTCTGAAAGGTCACAAACGCTTCTGTCGCTGGAGGGACTGTCAGTGTGCCAACTGCCTGTTGGTGGTGGAGAGGCAGAGAGTGATGGCGGCACAGGTAGCACTCAGGAGGCAACAGGCAACTGAGGTGAGTATGTGGGGACAGAGACAGACAGACAGACGGAGCCAAGTTAGCTGCCACTTTCACCTCGATATTAATTCTCATTCTACATTTATATAGTTCGGTCTGTCCAGATGCGGAGTTCGTGGAAGATTTCCTGTGAACTCTCGGTATCATAATTTGGACTGGGGTGGACAGAGTTAAAAATCACACAACACCAGGTTATAGTCCAACAGGTTTATTTGGAAGCACTAGCTTTCTGAGTAGTTATGACAAACTAGCTGATAAAGGAGCGTCGCTCCGAAAGCTAGTGCTTCCAAATAAACCTGTTGGACTATAACCTGGTGTTGTGTGATTTTTAACTAGGTATCATAGGAATCAAACTGCAGCTGAAGGCTGGTTCGGTTAGACGGCGGTGGTTTCTCCCAGCAGGATGGGGACGGGTTTAGAAACTGCAGGGTGAACTTAAAAACTATGCCCAGCCATCTCTCTGACTTGACTAATAATTGCGGTTCTGTTTTGAAATATACACACACCGTTGGTTTGTGGAGCCACTGGCCCCAGTGAACAGTTTACTGGAACAAAACCAAAACAAAACACCTCAGAAATTGCCGGAGAAACTCAGCAGGTCCTACAGCATCTGTGAAGAGAGAAAACAGACTTAATGTCTTCAGTCCGGCGACCGCAGAGATTTTCCGGCATTTTCTGTTTCAGATTTCCAGCATCGGCAACTTGATTTTTGTAACAGTTTGCTTGGTTCAGTTCGCGTTCCTTCACCAAACTTCCTTACAAATGACTTAGAGCGAACACGTCAAAAACGCCAGAAATACCGTCCAATCGTTCCCAGATGGAGCAAGTCAATATGGGGATGGCTAACTGTGATCTTCCCCCCCCCCCCCCCCCCCCCCCTCCACCCCCGAACCACCTTGAGAGCAGCTCCTGCCCCTGTCAATGCCCCACTGCAGTAATTCTGGTTACCAGAGCTGTGTGGCAGAATACAGCAGAGATTAGTTCTGTTTCAATTTATGTTTGTCTACATCATAAACACTCTATGTCACTAGCACACGGACTGGGGTGACAAATACAATTACTATTGCCCCGAGTTATTGTATTTTGTCTATTTCCTCCCCCCTTCTTTCTAAGGATAAGAAAGGGATAGCGAACAAACACAACCTGGCGGAGCGCCGAGCCGTTTATCAGAGGCACCTGAGGACGCCGAGTTTGCTGGCGAAGAGCATTTTGGAAGGTGTGTTTAATAATTCTCTCAGCTCCGTTAGAATAGAGGCGTCTGTACCGAAAGTCGTGGCAGGAACAGGAGAATCCGTTCGATTGGGGTGGTGGGGGACGAAAGGACCTGGGCAATTGGAATGGAAATAAAAGATTAAATCAATGATGGGGTAGCCGATTGTTAAAAGAAGTAACGGTAGTTTGGAACTGCACCGGAATATTCACTGAGCTGTTGTTGCATTTTTGTAAATAAGCGAGTTAATTTCTCAGCAACATTTCTGCTTGATGTTTGGCCGCTATTTTCCAAATGTTTAAAGGGAGGAGTTATTAAAGTATAGAACAAGGTCAGTCGAAGGTCGACCTAATTACTGTCCTGTCTGTATATCTGAGAATTACTGGTAACTGCAACTCCAGATTGATAAGATACTGAAACTAAAATCTCAACGGGAGTGGGACATATGAAACATGGAGTATTTTAATAGGTTGCACTAAACTTCCGATAGTGTTCCAAAGCAGAATAATGTAATTTCTCTCTCTGAAAGAATTATTTTATAGCAAATTATATCTGCGGTATGAGTGTAAATTGAATTCGCGTTGTCAATGCGAATCACAGGGGAGAAGTTGCACTGACAGTTTATTGGCCCGTGGTTTTAATTACCCGAAACAAGTGGGTACAGTCTTAAATTGCTACCCTTGCCTTTAAACGGCTTGACAATTTTTAAAAAAGTTAGTCAAAGCTTCATTACTTCATCAAAATCAACCGTGGGGGGACAGTATTTGTAGTCCCTGTCTATTTGCACAAATGAAATATATCTGTATTCAGACAGCCAATCAGACTGAGGTGAGATATGATCAAATGGAGTGGATTAATATGGGCGCGAACATTCTGCAATTATTACGGAATATAGGATGGGACTGTTAACTGGAAAAAAAATCACTACATTCTGCACCAGTGTAATCTCCATGTTCTTGTCAAAATTGAACAACCTTTGCAATCGCTGTTAGTTTCATTTTTCTAAAAACACTAGTTACCAAGAAAGCGCCCAGTTTATTGTAATGATGGGCTGCTTGCATCGTCGGTGCTGCCATAGCTGATTTCATTAAACGAACAGAATTAGCCCCGGGACATTATTTGTGGGAGACTGGAAGCTGACCTGGTCAGTGCAGATGGACCAGTGGACTAAAGCAAGATTCAAGTTTCGTTTTCATGAAATCTACATGTTGAAGAGTATGTTGAGTAACGGATGAACTGAAATGAATAAAATAACGCGGGGGAAAATTACACCTTTCCCATCCGATTTCCCATCCGAAATAGACATGTTTTGGATCGTTAAGGATAATGATTTATGTTTCGCGCCATTCGAAAACTCGTTCTAATCATCTTAAACCGAAAAGTAGTAATTTTAACAGCAGCCGGTGCTTAGTTAATATTCAATAGAAGGTGAAGTAGCTTCGCCGGTTTTTTATTTCAATAGAACAGGAGAGAGAGACTCAAAGTGGAATATCTCAGTGTAGAACATGGTTTAAAAATACATTTTACCGTATCCCACAGTCCAATTTGTCACATAATTGATGACCAAGGTTATGCTTGTGCTGTTGCAGATGAACGTACTTGCGTCTGATCATGAGCAAATATCATCTCTGCTTTGTTGATTTATAGCGACTCTTTCCAATAATTGAAATCATTGCTCGAGCAGCAAGGAGTTTCAGTTCAGTCTCTGCTCGAACATAACGTGGTCCTGAGCAATCAGTTGTAGGGAACATCTGACAGTGTGCACCTTGAAATGCTGCCCGATTATATTTTAATTGACATAGTATTTTAATTGACATATATAATTCATAATAGAGTAGAGGATGCATACACACAGATAGCCTTTTGATTTTTGTTGGTAAACTTTCATGAGATCGATTTTGCTTCTAGTGTGAATATCACTGGAGTGATACGGTTAAAAGAGGTCTGCAGATGCTGGAGATCACAGCTGCAAATGTGTTGCTGGTCAAAGCACAGCAGGTTAGGCAGCATCTCAGGAATATACGGTTATCTTACTGAAATGTGTAACTTTCAAATAATACAACGTGACATTTGGGAACCTGGTTTTTTTTTTCGAATTGAAAACAAACTGCTGGAGAAATTTAGCAGGGCAGGGAGCATCTGTGTAGCAGGAACAGTGTTAACGTTTCAAGTCCAGTGATTTTTCAGATCTTGTGAATAACTAGTTCAGTGGTAAATATTACAGATCGATAACTTCAAAGCCAGTTCATTGCCATTTTTTTAAACTGGTTCGGCTGCAAAATGCATTGAACATCAGCCATTTTCTAAATCTCCAAACCGATGATTCTAAAAATTATAAATTTAAAAAATGGACAAATTGCTGGAAACATTAACTCTGTCTTCTTTCCCCACGGATGCTGCCAGATCTGCTGAGTTTCTCCAGCAGTTTGTTTGTTTCGCGTTTCCAGCAAGCCTGTTACTTTTGATTCTCACGATAATATAAAACAATAAGCATTCTGCCTCCATGTCTATCTGAGGTGATAAGTGGCTTGGAACCATACCCTTTCACTTTTGGGACCCGAGCAGAGTTTAGCTCAAAACGCCCTGTATGATTTAGTCTCACGAAGGAACTTTCAGCTGATTTTTCGCCAGTCGCTTTTCTGACGGATGATGCATGTTAGAATAATTCCCGTTCAGTGATGAACAAAATTGAAGGAAATGCTTTCAGGGTGGACCGCATTTTACCCTGTTAATAGTTCGAGTTGAGAACACTTTAGAATTTCGAATGGGTTCATGTGGAGACAGTATTAACACAATCCAGTCTGGCCTTGTTCATTAGCTTTTAGTTTTGTGCTGATTGTTGGATTTCCGTCACCTTGAAATGCTCACCTTCTGAATAAATTCCTGCTTTGTAGGTTACCGACCAGCCCAGAATGAGCCATACCTGAGAGGAAGCCCACCTTTACCCCCTCCCGTGAGTGACCGGATGAGGAAAAGGCGTGCCTTCGCTGATAAGGAGCTGGAGAGCATCATGATGGAGAGAGAGTACAAGGAGAGAGAGATGATCGAGGCTGCACAAGCCGCTGCCGCCTTCTTCCTTCCTAACGGCATGGTACACGCAGCCGAGTACAACTCCTGCAAATCTAACTACAGCCCGCCTCAGCTGGAGAGACCCAGCAAAGAGATCGCCCAACAGTGTAACCTGATGCCTCCGTGCCTCGATCTAACCATGCAGTACTCTGGCTCAGATCGGGCGCTGGAGCTCATTTCTTCCAACGTTAGTGTAGCCACCACCTACAGGCAGTACCCGTTGAGCCCCAGGCTAATGGTCTGGCCAAAGTGTGCTCCCCTCAGTGATGCCCTGCTCTACCAACAGTACGTACTGAATGCCAGTAGCGCCATCCAGACTCTCAAGCCGGGAGCCGTCTGGGATTCCAAAGGGGCACCAGTGCCGGAAGGTCAATTGGCCAGTAATAGTCGGGAGTCACCCAGAAAAGCAGCGAGGGAGTTGCAGCCGGTGGCAAGCACCCACCTGCCAGTCTTGGAGGTTCCCTGTGACCGCTCGGCGTTTTCACCACCAAAGAAAGGTTCCCCCCGGCTCGGGGAACGTGATTCGCCCTCTCCCTGCCCAGCCCCAGCCAACGGCATGTCCCTGTCACATAGTCACAGCCAGCCTCAGGACAACGCTGCCTCCGAGCTCAAAACATTCCTGAGTAAAGGCATCCTGGAAGAGGCAGCCAGGAAATACCGGGAATACGCCATCAAGGAGAACCAGCTGTACAAAAACTCCACCGAAAGATACATGAGCAACCTGATCGGTTCGAAACAGGCCGGGCCAAAAATCTCACCTCCCGAGACACTCTCCTTTTCAGTTGAATCAATTCTGAAGAGGTCTTCACATTCTTCAAGCCGCACTTATCAATAACTGTAACATTTCCTCTTCAATTTGAAACGCTTCGAATTAATATCACTTATGGTTACATTTCGAGACCAAAGCTGCCTTTTGTATAAAATGTCTTTGATGTATATGGTTTGGGTATTATCTTGTACAGATATTAGAATGGTCCCTTCCTGCCAGAGTATATTTAAAACACCTTGAATCTTTTGTTTTCTGGAGATCTGCAAATGAGCGAATGTTTTGTGCACTGAAGTAAATGTAAAGCTAAAAAATAAAGAGATTACAGAACCAAACAGTTGCCTTTTCTTAAAGGACCCTGTCAGCACCCATGCATACCTTTGTGAATTCAACCTTCAAAACCAATATTCATAGTTACACTTCCCCAGGTCTTTGTCAAGATAGACAGTTTCGGCTGAATTAATATTATTCTCTTTCTGTTCTTGTTGGGAGGGTGTAATTTCACTTCACCTTACCCAGGGTCTGGATTGGAGATCCCGTCTGGAGTATTGTGTGCAGTTTTTGGTCCCCTTATTTAAGGAAATATCACTTGTTGCAGGCAGTTCAGTGTAGGTTCACTAGGATGGTGTCTGGTATGAGGGGATTGTCTTAATGAGCAAAGGTTACACTGGTTGGGACTCTATTTAATTTAGGAGCATGAGAGGTGATCTCATTGATCCACATCAGATAGTTAAGGGGATTGACAGGGTCAATGCTGACGGAATGTTTCCCCTCATGGGAGAAGCTAGAACCAAGCGAATAGTCTCTCAACAAAGGGCCACCAATTTAAGTCTGAGATGAGGAGCAATTTCTGCTCTGAGGGTTGTGAATCGTTGGAACTCATTGCCACAGTCAGCTGTGGAGGCAGAGTCCTTATAAGACTGAGACAGGTAGATTCTTGATCAGCTGGGGAATGAAGGGCTATGGTGAAACGGCATGAAAGTGGATGTGACAAATGATGGATCAACCGTGATCCTATTGAATGGCAGAGCCAGTTTGAGGGGATGAATGGCCTACTGATGTTCCTATTTCTTATAGTCTCATAGACCAATGGTGTGCAAGACTGTGACATGGACGCCAACTTGTATCACCCGATTCCCTGTTGTTTTTCTCCCCTCCCCTTCATGCTATGTATCTGTCCCTATAATAGACGGAGTGGCAGCAGAACCAGTTTTGGAATGAGGACCTTCCCAGTATGGTCTTCACATAATCACTAAGGGAATGTATGGTTTAGCTGAAGCTTTGCATCTGCCCCCTCATTCCTTCCACCCAAAATGAGCATCTTTCCTTCACGCACTCCAGGGTATAAACATTGCTCTCTCGGCCAGCATTTATTGCCCATTCCGAAATGCACAGAGGGCAGTTAAATGTCAGATTGTTGTAGAGTTGGAGTCACATCTAGGTTAGAGTAAGTAAAAGCTGCAGATTTCCTTCCTTAAGGGCACTAGTGAACCACTGGACAATGATTATTCGTTATCACTATTAGCCTATAAATTCCAGATTTTTAAATGATTCAAATTCCACCATCTGTGATAAGATTTTCCAGAAAAGTACCTGGGTCCCTGGATTATTGGTCTCACAATAATATCACTAGGCCATCGCCTCCCCCAGAGTTGAACAGTAACATCGTGTAACTCCTCTCTTTCCATGTATCAGGGCAGGTCATGCTGAAATGTCACATGACCGTACTCCGCCATTCAGCCCTTTCATAAACACCTTTCCATTTTCTTCAAAACCCTTTTTTGTCTTATCAAACTGAAATTAGATTGGGAGTCTAGAACTTGAGTTTTTAAAATGATCATTTACTTCTCAGCGACAATTTCACGCTCTTTGGCACAACAAGAAGTGGGAAGGGGCAAATTCACAGTTGGAAAGTCATCGAGGTTCATTGATGGAGTTGCCTCTGTTATGAATGCAGTTGTTAGGTAATGTGAATGAGGCAGGGCATGTTGGGAATGCCCAACAGACCGCTAGCAACTAACAGCTGACTTCATATCGGTGTTCAGTAACCTCATACGGGTTTCTACCTGAAGGGTAGTCTCTTAACCTTGTAACTGATTACTGTAATTCACCGTGAGTTTCCAATAATTTCTGTCCTTACGTTACTAATGATTGCAGTGATTTAAATATCAATGAACGGGAATCACTGCAATTTTACATTTCACAGTACATTTGTTGCAAGTTAAAACAAATAAGATATTTAATCAAGTATTTCCACACAACACCAGCAGTGAAATGTTAAAATTCTGAAAATAGTGTGCTTCCTGGTAAACTTTTAAGATATTTTCTAACCAGTCAGTTCGAAGATGCTGTGAACCTCGTTTGGAGCAGGTGGAACATTAACCCAAGCCACCCGGCTCAGAGATAAGGACACCACACAAGAGTACCAAATTGAAATGCTTAGTGATCTGCCTTCAGCGGTAATGGAGAGGGAGAAACAAAAGCACATCAAACTTCAGTGGAAATTCAGTTTGCCACAGTTACAAAGTATGAGGTAAATTTCAAAGCTGTCCAATTGTATTTGGGTGATCTGAAATTTTCTTTCCCACTGCAGGAGGTCGGACCACATTTATTATCTATTAAACAGAGACAAGAGAAGATTTTAAGATAAATGTATTACTCTTTAGTGTCAAAATGTTCAATATTGTGATTTCACACTCAGCTTCCAACTTCAAATAAAGGAAATCAGTTCTGACAGTTATCCAATGCTTTCTTGAATGCCTGTATTGAACCTGCATCCATCACATTTCCAGGCACGAATTACTTACTGTGTCCAAAATGTCTTTTTTCTCACTACATGTTTGCTTCCATCGTAAATTACTGTAAATGTGTGTTTCGCAATCTTTTCACAAATAGGAAATTCCTTTTGTAGAGACCTCTCATAATTTAGAAACTTTGATCAAATATCCTATTAACCTCGTGCACTCCAAGGAAATTGCTCCCAATTTTCCAGTCTATGCTCACAATTGAGAATTCTTCCAATGCCTTAACATTTTTCCTAAAGCCTGGTGTTTACATCTGTACACAATACTTCAGCTAGGAGAAAGTGAGGACTGCAGACGCTGGAGATCAGAGTCAAGAGTGTGGTGCTGGAAAAACACAGCAGGTCAGGCAACATCCGAGGAGCAGGAGAATGACATTTTGTGTATAAGCACTTAATCAGGAAAGAGGCTTGTGTGCCAGGAGGCTGAGAGATAAATGGGAGGGAGGTGGGATTGGAGGTAAGGTGGCTGAGAATGTGATAGGGAGATGAAGGTGAGGGAGAAGGTGATAGGTTGGAAAGGAGGGTGGAGCAGATAAATGGGAAAAGTGATGGTCAGGACATCTACTATAAGCCCACTGACTCCCACAGATACCTGGACTACACTTTCTCCCAGCCTACATGCTGTAAAAACGCCATCCCTTAATCTTAATTCCTCCATCGCCGTTTCATCTGTTCCCAGGATGACCAATTCCACCTTAAAAATCCCAAATGGCCTTCTTCTTCCAAGATCACAATTTCCCTTCCCACACGGTTGACAATGCCCTCCAGCACATCTCCTCCACTTCCCGCACCTCCTCCCTTGAACTCCACCCCTCCAACTGCAACAGGGACAGAACGTTCCTGGTCCCCACCTTTCACCCCACCAACTTCCGTATACATCGCATCATCCTCTGCCACTTCCACCCCTACAAACGGACCCCAACACCAGATATATTTTTCCTTCACCACCCCTATCAGCATTCTCTCTGTGACTCCCTCATCAGATCCACATCCCCCATCAGCCCAGCCATGACTCCTGGCACCTTCCTCAACCACTGCAGGAAGTGCAAAACCTGTGCCAACACTACTTCCTTCACCTTCATCCAAGGCCCCAAAGGATTCTTCCACATTTGGCAGAAATTTATCTGTACTGCCACCAATGTCATCTACTGTGTCCATTGAACCCAATGTGGTCTCCAGTACATTGGGGAGACAGGATGCCAACTTGCAGATAATTTCAGAGAACATCTCTGGGACACCTGCACCAACCAACCCCACTGCCCCATGGCTGAATACTTCAACGCCCCCTCCCACTTGCACTCTGCCAAGAACATGCAGATTCTGGGCCTCCTCCATTGCCAAACCCTTACCACCCGATGCCTGGAGGAAGAACGCCTCACCTTCCATCTTGGGATCCTGCAGCCACAAAGGATTAATCAGGATTTCACTAATTTCCTCATTTCCCCTCCCCCCACATTATCCCAGTACCAAGCCTGCAACTCAGCACCACCCTCCTGACCTGTCCATCACCTTTCCCATCTATCTGCTCCACCCTCCTTTCCAACTTATCACCTTCTCTCTCACCTTCATCTCCCTATCATATTCACAGCTACCTTCCCCCCAAGCCCACCCCCTCCCATTTATCTCACAGCCTCCCGGCCCAAAGCCTCTTTCCTGATGAAGGGCTTATGTCCAAAACATCGAATCTCCTGTTCCTTGGATGCTGCCTGACCTGCTGCACTTTTCCAGCAACACATTTTCGGCTCTGATCTCCAGCATCTGCAGTCCTCACTTTCCCCATTAATTATGCCCATGATACCAAAGACATTTTAACTCAAGCTACTCAGACATGTAAGTAGGACTTGAAGCTGAACTTTCAGACCCAGAAGTAGAGACACTATCACTGCACCACAAGAATCCTTGGGATACCATTTGCTTTAATAACTCTCTCCTAATGCCCTGCCAACCTAAATAACTGATGCATATTATACACCAGATCTCTGCTCCTGAACACTCTTTTCAATGGTCATCTTCATTTTATACCATCTCCATATTTTTGGTACCAAAATGTATCATGTCAAACTCCTTCACTTTGGACTTCATCTGCCACCAATCTGCAAACTTGTCCTATCCTTTAGAGTTCTACATTGCCTCCCTCATGTTTTACAATGCTCCCAAATTTAGTATCACGCACAAACATTCAAATCTTCTTCTTCACTCAAAGATCTAGAACATTAAAATAAATTTAAAAAGTTAAGGGTGCCAAAACAAGTTCTGAAAATTATTAGAGGTATGTACAAGTAGAAGCCTCCTACTTGTAAAAAAAAACTTGAGAAAGAGGTGGTCACAGATTTACAGTAATTTGGAAATGAAACAAGCATGAGGTGAGGGAAAACAGACAAACAGAAAACAAAAAACGCCAGCCCCAAAACAAAATTCCATTAACCATTACTCTGTTATTATTCAGCCAACTTCACACCAATGTTACTGCTCTCCCTTTAATTTTAGAGCTACAAATTTCCTCACAAGTCTCTTGTATTGTCAGTTGTGTACTTAATGCAGTCTGTGAAAATGCAGAATGGGATTAGCTCAAATTACTGTTCACTTAAGTGTGAAAAAAGCATTGTTACAATAATTTACAAGGTTGATTCCCACTGAAGAATTTTCTCGCTGTACATTGGCTGCACAAAGTTAAGTTTAAGAAGTATCCTACCAAAGAGACAATAATATGATGTGTTTACTCGACTGATTCCTGACTTGCAACACTGAAGTATGAAGAAGGATTGAATCAGTTCGGGCCATATTCACTGGAGTTTAAGATCAAAAGGCCATAAGAAATAGGAACAGGAGTTGGGTGTTCCGACCTTCAAGCCTATTCTGCAAGTCAAGAAGATTATGATTGGTCAGACATTCCTTACGCCCACTGGTCCCCCGAACCCTCAATTCCCCGATGTGATTGAGCAAGAATGCATCTCAGCCTTAAATATACTGTACACAAGGACACAAGGACACTGTCCCTCCAACTCACCGTGCCAATGAGTTGCAAAGATTCACAAACGACTAAGAGAAGCCATTTCTCCTCATCTCAGGCTGGAATTGGCGTCCCTTTAATCTGAGATTGTGCTCTCTGGTCCTCGTCTCTCCCATGAGGGGAAAGCACTTCGAAGAATGAGGGGGTGATCTCATACAAACCTATAACATTTGAACAGGACTAGATAGGATAAAAGATATTCCCAATGATCACGGAGTTCAGAAACAGAGGTTCTGATCTAAGGAAGGGCAGGCCGTTTAGGACTGAGGTACAGTGAAATGTCAGCGTCCAGGGAGTGATGGTCCTGTGGAATTCTCTGCCACCTAAGTAGCTTTGGCCAAAACATTGCACGTTTCCAGTAGGAATTAAATACAGTTCTGAGAGATCAAAGGTACCAGGAAGGAAGAGAAGGCAGGGATTGAGTTTGATGATCACATTGACTGACGGATTAGGCTCAACGGGCCGAATGGTCGCTATCTGATCCCATTTTCGATTTAAGCCAAGGAGAAATTGAGGATTGTAGATGGTAGAGATCAGGGTTGAAACAGGAAAAGTACTGCAGGTCAGGCAGCATCCGAGGATATTGCCGGACCCACTGTGCGTTTCCATCACCACACTTTTCGACTCGAGTTTGTGTGTAAGGCGAGGTAGTAATGGTGGTGTATCGATTCTGCATCGACACTAACATTTAATAAAGTTCGATTCCGACACCATCGTTTGATTGCCCTTGAACAAAGTGATAGCTGAGAAGACAGTAAAGTCTAGTTTTGCCAATTTCTGATACACTCTGACAATGTTTTCCTGCACATCCCTGCTCAGACTTTGGAACATCAAGGTGTAGATGAAAGGGCGTTACAACTATCAGGATGTCCCCTAAATCCGCACAAGATAAACTTCAACAACTTATCGCGAAGTGTAACCATTTATTGAAATACTTCTCGATATTATCATTTTGAAATAAAGGCCATTCAATTCAAAGAAAATCAATCACCCCCTTCCTGAAGAATATTGCCTTTTGGGCCAATGGAAAATGTGTGTCGGGGGGAGAGAGCTGGTGCCGGTACATGAAAGGACACTTGTCAGGCCCGGCTATTATTGCCTGGACATGTGGGACTCTCTGTCCATGGACACCACAACATTGATATGAAAATGAAACACTGCGCTCGGTGAAACTCTGTAATAAGAACAGGAAGTAGATGCTGGCGGATCTACAGTAAATCGTTGCTTATCGACAGTCGGATTTTTCACTTCAAAGTAACACTTGAGCAGATAAAAATCACAGCCTGCACATTTGCACGAATCCCACGGAGTTTTTACTCACAGCGTTAACGAACACTGAGTTCAGAGTGAATTGGGTGTGAAGCGTCGAACGTTTAACAAGAACTGGCCATGTTTCCAAACTGGAAATAGATACTTCGTATTTGCAAGGGTTAAGTGATCTAATGTCGGCAGACCAAGGTTTCCATAATGTTTTGAGTTCAGGACATCACCGATTATATGCAGAAACTATCCGTTCTCTTCGGCTATTGTAATGTCGGTTATATTTAATGCCTGTTCTTTCCCCAGTATGAATGGGAGCAAAATATTATCCTATCAATTAAATTTCTGTACAGGACAGTTTTCCAACAACTGACAGTAATGCGAGAACACACAATCCATTCGGTAAAAATAAGGATTGCAGATGCTGGAAACCAGATTCTAGATTAGAGTGGTGCTGGAAAAGCACAGCAGGTCAGACAGCATCCGAGGAGCAGGCAAATCGACGTTTCGGGCAAAAGCCCTTCATCAGGACTAAGCCATTCGACGTAGTCATCGTCAGGATGCAGTGTAGCAATTAGCTATGGATAGCTTTTTAAAAACATTTTCTAAGCAGTCTGTTAAAAGACATTATTGCATAGCTCAGGACTAGTTGGGATCTGAACCCAGACGTAGTGGTTCAGAGATAGGGACACTAACACTATGCCACAAGGCCCCCTGCAGCAGCTGCCTTTAGTCACCTTGGGAGGAGAAGCTAGGCTAGATAACTCCATTTGTGAGTTTGCTGACATCACTGTTGTAGGTTGAATCTCCAACAACAAGATCGAGTACAGGAGGGAGTGTCAGCAGCATGGTGTACAAGATCGAGTACAGGAGGGAGTGTCAGCAGCATGGTGTACAAGATCGAGTACAGGAGGGAGTGTCAGCAGCATGGTGTACAAGATCGAGTACAGGAGGGAGTGTCAGCAGCATGGTGTAAAGACAACAGTCTCTCCATCAACACCAGCAAACTGAAGCAGCTGGTCATTGACTCCAGGAAGGAAGGTGGAGGGCACACCCTTAACTACATCAGTGGAGCTGAAGTGGAGAGGGCTCAGAGCGTCAAGTTCCTAGAAGTGACCATCACCAACAATCTGTCCTGGACCCCCTACATTGGCGCTAAGTCAAGAAAGCACATCAATGCCTCTACTTCCTGAGGAGGCTAAGGAAATTCAGCATGTTCATAAGGACTCTTACATTTTTTTTTAAATGAATGCACCATAGAAAACATCCTGTCTGGATACATCACAGACTGCTAAGGCTAGTGCTCTCTCCAGGGATTTAAGAAACTACAGAGAGTCAGGCAAACCAGCCTTCCGTCCACTGACTCCATCTACACTTCAGGCTGCCCGGAAGAGCAACCAATATAATCAAAGACCCCTCCCACCCCTGTCATACCCTCTTTCACCCTCTTCTGTCTGGCAGAAGATATTATAAAAAGCCTACAGTGTGGAAACAAGCCATTTGGCCCCACAGAGACCGACCCACCCAGAGCCAATCCCTTACATTTACCCCTGACCTGCGCATCTTTGGAGTGTGGGAGGAAACCCACAAAGACACAGAGAGAATGTACAAACGTCACAGTCACCCAAGGATGAAGTCAAACCCGGGTTCCTGACGCTGTGAGGCTGTCGTGCTAACCACTGAGCCACAGTGTCGCCCCAACACAAGCGATTGAATATGCATACCAATAGATTCATGCACAGCATCTTCCCTACTGTTATCAGATTTTTGTACGGACCTCTCAATGTTAATGTTGATCTCTCCCTGCATCTTCCCTGCAACTGTAACCCTGCATCCTGCACTTTTCCTTTACCCTGATGCACCTGTAAAGCACGGAAAACAGCACGTTCCACTGTACCGAGGTACAGGTGACAGTAATAAATCAAATCAAGTTAACTTTCTGAAAGTGCTGGAGAAACTCAGCAGGTCTGGCAGCATCTGTGGAGAGGGAAATAGCGTTTGCAGTGAAGTGACCCTTTTTCAGAACTCTCTCCCTTTGATCTATTTTAGTCCTAAGAGTTACACCCGATTGATTCCTGCTTGAAACATGTGAAGAAGGATGGCTGGAACCCAAAAGCAGACCCTGCTTTCTCTCTCTCTTACAGATGCTGTTAGACCCGTTCAGCTTCTCCACCAGGTTTTGGCTTTGTTTCAGGTCTCTAACATCCACGGTTTTATCAGAAGTTGACTCTCAGTTGTCCAGGATTAAAAAAAAGACAAATGAAACAGAAAACTTTATAAAGCAACCATCCCAGGAAATGGAACAATAAGCATTTCAGCTGTCAGTATAAAACTTGCTCTTTAGTCGAATGCTCCCGGTCATGAACCGAGCAGTCAGCAGCTGGGAGAGAAAGTGACTTCAATATAACAGATCCCTTCACTCCAGTGCATCGGTGAAGGTTTGTGGCATTATACAGTAACCCTATACCAGAGGAGAAAGAGTGAAAATTGTTTTCTTCTTGTAAGAAGTCTGATTGCATTACGCCAGGATCTTGCTAAATACCAGTGATAATTCTTTCTGTCAGGGAAGGAGTTGCTTTCAGATCTCGTTTACTCGCTGAGGCAGACTCTCAACGGAAGTTCAGATATAAGCTACTTTCGCTTTTGAACGATTTGGAAATATTTTTTCAAAGCATTTACTGCAAAAGCGGTCTATCGGAGAATTGCTCGAAAACTCAACAATCTCAATCACCATTTGGGTGGAGACCTGAAATCATTCACAAAAAATGGGAGCAGAACAAAAGGTGATGGACAGGAGCTGAGCCCGAATCCCTGACATTTTGTTGCTCATGAAACGTAGAGCAGGATTCACTTTGATTAATCGTTTCTCACAGGAACAGTAACCGAGGGACTTTGCCTGTTCTTAATCTGCTGTAGGGTAAAGGACTGGGCAGCCGGGGAATGCCTCAGGTCCGGAAGAGGGGTCAGTTACGAACAACCTCAGCTACTTAAATCACAGATCCGGGCCAGGATAGATCGCCACTATCACTATCGCCCCACTCTCTCATTACAGAGAGATCACTGGCAGTAGTTTAACCTGAGGGACACTCTACCTCAGGCAAGGGGAGAGGTTGAGAGAGAGAGCCCTTCATGGTAACCTCAATTGATGTGGAAATTGAGCCAAAACTGCTTCACAAACCAGCCATCCAGCCAACTGAGCTAACAGATAGGTACAGGCCACGCCCATGCTTGAAAAGTATCACAGAAATATAAAATACTGGGACTTCTGTGCAGGCCAGGTATAGTCTCTGGTGATAGAGAGGGAGTGAACTTTTCAAAGCTGTGTCCTTTAATCAGAAGACACACAAAATGTCGGGTTATCATCCTCCATGAGTGAGATATTGAGCAGAAGGCAGGTACTTCTACACAGGGAGAGAGTAAATCGTAACACCAAGTTATAAGATCAACTGCACATATTCAATTATTGCACTGTTATCACAGACAGGATTATGGGAAATATTCAGCCGTTGCTCTTGACCAAAACAGAAATAGCTGGAGAAACTCAACAGGTCTGACACAACCTGTGGAGAGAAAAATAGAGTTAATGTTTCAGGCCCAGTGATCCTTTTTGAACTGATAAGTGTGACACTAAAGAGCGATAATATGGGAAAGAAAAGGTATGATAGGTACAAACACAATCTGAAGTATTTACTGGTTCAGATGGGGACAGTATAGTACATTGTGATACATTAAATAGGACGATGCTGAATGAGGGGATGGAGACTGGTCAGACAGGCCGTATAAAGGCAAATGGGCTATTTGGATTTATTTTTAGAGGCGTGGGAACACAAAGGGAAAGGAGCCCATATGGAAACTGTGGAAGACTTTACTCAGGGCATAGTTGAGGTGTTGTGCACCATACTCGGTACCATTACAGAGTTCAACCCAAAACAATGAAAAATGTTCAGTGCAGATTCACTAGATGCTGCTTACATTATTGAAGCAAAGCAGAACATTGATTTCATCAGGAATTCGTTGCCCGTTTGAGAAAGGAAAAACCCACTGGCTGTGGGGATGAGCAGAAAAAATGGATTAATCTAAACGGCTTATGTAGAAATTCACTGGCACTAACTTTGTGGATGAACTGGTCTGTTCCAGTAAATATTGTACAATTGGTGGTGGAACCAATTGGTCTGAGGCCAATAATACAGTGTTGACCTGGGAAGGACATGTCACTGAAAGAAGTGGAAATATCTGAGAGTGTTCCACGCATTTTAAATTTAAAAGCTAGAAAAAAAATCTAAGTTGAGAACTCTTTCTAAGTTCCATGATCACAATATTTATATTTCGTTTGCTCTCACATTTATAAAAAATATTTCTGGAGATTAATTTTCTTAAAATGTAGGATGCCCGTGCTATAAAATGGTCTTCTAAGTATTGCCATCTATTCCATTGCATACTGATGGTGGAAAAAAAGTATATCTAACAATGAGCAATGCATTGTGAGAAGTCAAATTTGAATTCCTTATGATCCATTGTATTTACATAAAATGCAAACAACTTATATCCATGGATATCAGAAGAAATTATTGCTTTTACATTAGATAAAAGGTCTTATAACATGATTAAAATCAAAGGCAATTTTATCATGCATTCAGGTAACAAAATAAAAGAAAGGTTGTCATAACATTTAACCATTAAATATCATAGGCTTTCCATACTATCTCAATTTTTCATGATTGAGTTTAGCAGTGAGTGTCAGTAGGCTATTTCATTGCAACGATATTATGACACCATCCTTCCCAACAGGGCTCACTGCAAAGTGTGCAAACATAGGAACTCAAATTGCTTTATACCTCATGAACTTAGCAATGCTTAGGGCAAACCAACATTAAAACAAAACCATAGAGGTAAAACTCATACTTTATCAAATAGATCCAATACAGCCTTTCATTTCAGAATCTCCCTTTATCTTTCAGTCCATTCTTACTAATCGGATTATTCTGATTATATTTGAATAGAAAAGTATACCTGAAGGAACGTAGCAAGTGGTGAGCTGTTGGAAATGTTGTATTTCAGGCAAAATGACTCAAATATGTATTTGGCATGGAAACATGAAAATATATATTTTTGAATGTTATTTTAAAACCTAATTTGGATGTAGCATAGTTGTAGAGTCAGAAATGGTTAAACTTCAGAGTATATAATAAGGAAAAAGCACCATCTCCCTCACTCAGAACAGTGCAGTTTGAGATCCACAAGGAACAGCTGGTACAAATGTTTCTGTTCTTAGCAGCTGTTCATTTAAAAAAAAAGACAAAATCTCTGCCATTGCCCATAAAACTCTTGTGTCACGTACTATTTATGGGATGAAAGTGTTTGGAAACAGCTAACTAACAAACCTCTGCTTTAGCTGTTCTGTAATCAGGAGTGTGAAAGGGAAAACAGAGCTCCCTCCCTGTGGGCATTGTGGGACTACCTGAAGCATATGGACTGCAGCGGTTCAAGAAAGCAACTCATCACCATCTTTTCAAGGACAGCCAGGGAAGAGAAATAAAGGGCTGACCAGCTACCGAAACCCATGACGAATGGCGAATTAAAAAAAATTACTGGAGAAACTCAGCAGCTCTGGCTGCATCTGTGGAGAGAAAGCAAAATTAACTCTTCAAGTACAATGATCCTTCTTCAGAAGAAAAGTCTGTGATCAGATAAACTCCACTGAATTCAAAATCTTTCCTTTTTTTCTCTCCACAGATTCTGCTAAACTTGCTGAGTTTTTTCAGCAATTTGTCTCTGTTTCAGATCTTCAGGGTCTATAGCTCTCTGTTCTATTATATTAAGATGTGAAATTAATGTTATTATGCCTGAAGTTTTAACTTTTAACTTTCAAACTTTTCTGTATGAAAGTCAATAGAAGGGTTTTCAGCGTTCATTCCTGAGACTGAGCCGTGTTTAGAATAGAATAATTGATCTGAAACAATCTCCAATCTAACTCGCACCACATAATAGCCATTCTCCCCCACAAATATTGCTGACACTTCCTAATCTACCCACCTTTCGCTATGTGACTACTAATCTGATCCCAAACAATTGCTTTGAGAGGTTTCTACATTGCCAAAGTTAAACTGACTGGTCCGTAATGCTGGGATCATTCTTAGAACTTTACTTTAGTAATGTTGTAATATTAGCAATCCTTCAGTCTCCTAGCACATCCTTTCAGTCCAGAGTCTTTAAGATTGTGGCCAGTGCCCCTACACTCTCATTTTCTTCAAAATTCTTGGATGCATTTCATTTGGTCCAGATACCTTTTCAACTTTAAATGCTAATAGTCTATTTTGAACCATTCAAGTAATAGAGTTTCCTTCTCTGTAACTATGGTCCAGGCAACATCCTCCTCTTTTATAAACTGAGATGCAAAATATTGATTTATCATCTCAGCCATGCCCCCACCTCCATCGGTATATCCTCTTTTTTGTTTTTGATCAGCCCTACTGCTCCTTTACTGTCTTTTACTATTTCTATGTCTATAGAAGACCTTGGAATTTCCTATTGTGTGTGCTGCTGACTGTACCCTGACTACTTAACACTCTACCAATTTTGTTTTATCTGTAAACCTTTTGATTGTACCCTGTATGTTTAGGTGCAAATCATTAATGTATCCCACAAGCAACAGACTTCTAGTCATAGAAACATCCCTCTCTGTCATTCTCTGCTTCCTGTCTTTCAGCCAGTTTTGGATCCAACATGACACTTGCCTCGAATCCCATAGGCTCTTACTTCCTTGACCAGTAAGAAAGATGTTAACAAGGCCTTGTTAAATTCCATGTAGACCACATCAAATGCATTACCCTCATCAACACTCCTGGTTACCTCTTCAAAACATTTGGTAGCTTTATGAATAATGATCTTCCCTTAACAAATCATGCTGACTATCCCTGATTAATCCATGTCTCTCTAAGTGCAGAGATATTCTGCTTTTTCAAATTCTTTCTAATAACTTCCCCACCAATGAGATTAGATTAGATTCTCTACAGTATGGAAACAGGCCATTTGGCCCATCAAGCCCGTACCAAACCTCCGAAGAGTAACACACCTAGACCCATTCCACTACCTTATATTTACTCCTGACTAATGCACCTAACACTATGGGCTATTTAGCACGGCCAATTCACCTGACCTGCACATTGTTGGATTGTGGGGTGAAACCGGAGTACCCGGAGGAAACCCACGCAGATATGGGGAGAATGTCTGTGTGAAGTTTGCACAGTCACCTGAGGTAGGGATTGAATCCGGGTCCCTGGTGCTGTGGGCAACAGTGCTAACTGCTGTGCCACCCCACTGGATTGACTGGCTTGCAATTTCCTGGTCAATCCCTCCCTCTCTTTTTGAATAATGGGTCAAAGGTACCAGGCCCTCAGTCCTCTGCCAGCTCACCTGTGGCGAGAGAAGATTTAAAACTGATTGAGTGGGTCCCTGAAATCACTTCACTTTGTTCCCTCAAAGATGCCTCTTTTAAGCTTGCTTGTTAATATCCTCCAATATTTTACACTTGTCCACCCAGATGCCTCTACCATCTTGCGATCAAAACTGGCCTTTCAAATTTCCTGGTTATAGGGTTTCTGACAAGATATAGAAAAAGAGAGAGATAGAATGGTTGAGTGAGGTTGCAATATTGACCAAGTAATCAATTCTAGTGGTGAAGAGGGATGGTGACTTGGAAGGATCATCAAAAGAGGTCATATAAATTGAAGCAAAAAACACCAAATAAAATGTAGGGGAGGCGATGGCCTAGATGTATTATTGCTGAACTGTTATTGGAGAGACCCAGGTAATGTTCTGGGGACTCAGGGTCATAATCCCACCATGGCAAATGGTGGAAGTTGAATTCAATAAAAATATGGAATTAAGAACCTAATGACTTCCTGCTTTACTGTGATTTCATGCTTTGGCTTTGAAGCAGCTTGACCACCCCTCCCCCACAACAACCGCCACTCCCCCACCCACCCCTCCACCCACCCCCTACCTGGTCAACCTTTGTCTGAGTCTTCCCTACTTGCTCTGTTCCTTTTATTTTCACTACATCCAGTCCTGACTGCCATTTTGACCCATCACCGATCTGTCTCTGTCTGAGTCCCCTCTACTCTCACTGCACTTTTTGCCATCATTGCTACTGTTCCTGGATCTCACACACATCCATCCTGGCCTGTCTCATTGCTCCAACTAACCTCACTACAGTTTTATTCAAGTCTGCTGCTGGTTTGCCTGCTTCTCTGTGAGGGTCTGCACTTCACTGCTTCTTTGTGCTAAATGTCTCTTGAATGAGATGTTAAAATATTTATCACATAGTCTTTCTGCTAAGTCAGTGTTTGTAGAACAAGGTTAGAATAGCAGCATTTGCATAATTACATAAAATTGAATGCATTCCAGGTAGTTCGAGACAAAATGTTTTACTTTGTGTTGCTTTCAACTGAGCAGAGATGAACTGAACCAGAATGTTATCACTTGATGGGTTCCCATTAATCCGTGTTGGAAGATGCAACCTGTTGATGTCAGATAATAGTGAAATCAAGGTCAGTTCTAGCGTGTATGTCATTGACAATGTTCGTCAGCACAAGGCTGTATTTTTCTCTGCTGTGTTATTTTAATGGAACATGTAGGGGAATCACTGAGAAGGGCAATCATGCATCTACACTCCTAAGTATACATTTCTTTCAAATTCCCACAACAGGAAGATATCCAGCCATTCCTTCACCACCTTGCTGTTTGTAAATAGTTTGGAGGTGCTGGCATTGGACTGGGGTGTACAAAGTTAAAAATCACACAACACCAGGTTATAGTCCAACAAGTTTAATTGGAAGCGCTAGCTCTCGGCGTGTTGCTCCCTCATCAGGTGGTTGTGGTTCACACATACACCCCCACACTCACACATGCACATGCACACTCTCACAGACTGAAACCCTTTTACACTCACACTCAAACACATACATACACTCTCTCACAGACATTCATACACCAACCACCATCCCCCGCGCTCCCCCCCCCCCCCCCCACCGACACACACACCCACATACACATATAAGTTTGTGGGATGAATTTGTACTTGCAGAATTATATCCAATTTGCTCAAAAAACTGCATGAATCCATCTAAGATTCTGTAAATCCCTTTTTAAAATTAGAATAGTCTGAACATTGGGGCACAGACAGCCACACGCTTTTAATGCATTATCTGAGCTGACATGGAACCTATTGTTAAAGTTCACTTGAGAATGGAACTTTGAAAAAGTCCTGGGATTTACATATGAAAGAACTGAAACCAACATGGGCATTCTAAAACATGAGAGACTTAATAAACAATCCAGGTCTTTTTCAATATATAATTTCAGTCACATCACACTGTAAACTTTTGCTATAAACTCTGTGTCTTATGATTTTATAATCCACAACCACCTGATGAAGGAGCAGTGCTCTGAAATATACTGCTTCCAAATAAACCTGTTGGATTATAACCTGGTGTTTAGTGATTTTTAACTATTTGTAAATACTTTAGTGTTGGGAGGGAGGATGGGGAAGCCATGCTGTAGACTGATGGAGAGGGATAGCACCAGGTCATGGACAGTAACCACCCCAAGGAATGATGCTAGGAAAAATCAAATATGTCTCTAATAATTATGTCTAATAATTCTCTCCCTAGCTGTACCTCTCTCTTCAAGTTTCACTTACCCCTTTCTCTCAGTCTTATGGAAAGCTCTGATTTGGATTATTTTTCCCCTTTAATGGCACCTTCTCCTTACTTGCAAGCTCCATCAATGAACCTAATGAGCAATACCAATTCTTTTCAGTGGTGTAGACTTTAATGAAAGCCTATCTTGCCTGAGAAATTAGTTAAGGTCCAGGAAAAGGGATCAGGGATGAGGGCAGAATTCATCGTCTGGTTTTCCTCTGGTCTCAAACCTACTTGAGGAACACTTGTGTCTTAAACCTCAGGTGAAGTGTTGCCAGTTTGACAAGTTGCTGGGGAACTGCCAGTACTCACAGAACCATATTCAGTAAGAAACAATACTTTCAGGTAGATGAGGGCAAAAGTTGAAAATTTGTTTACATTTTTGTTAGCATCAAACAGTGAAAACAAAATGTCAAGGTTTTATCCTCAATTTACTTAGCTTTTCTATAATGGTCGGTTGCATTAAAAAAAGGCACCTTTGTGACATTGTTAGCTTCTCAATATTGAGATCATCAGCTTATCAAAAGACTTCACTCTGAATGGGCACTAGAAAAGCTTACCTGCTGTCTGACTAAGTGCAAAATCTTTAATGATTCCTATAGGAAGGCAATAAGAATTCACCTTTATTTCTCCTTTAATCTGCATGAAAGCCTGGGTTTCTCTGTAAACAGATTTACTAAATGGAAATAACTGAAAAATATGCCAGAGGCATTAAGTGTATTGCCCATCACTATGCCTGTAACTTAATCAGGGTTTCAGCTTAACACTGCAGTCAAGTAAAAATTTGTTCTTCTGACACTCCCAACTTCAGAGTTGTCAATTCTCACATTTCCAAAGACAATCAACATGTTTTTTTATGTGAAGAAATATAACCTCTTACCGTGTGTGCCACAATTTAAATAAATGGATTTGTAATCCTTGTCATTGTTGCCTGAAAAAAAACAGTGATCTGATTTTGGCAGCTTCTTTACTTAAAAGGAGATTGCCGAAGAGTCAGAAAAGATTGTACTTTATGACAATGCTGTATACGTTTTCTCACTCCTAGGATATGGGTGCTTGTAAGACTGGCATTTATTACCTATACATATTTGACCTTGAAAGAAATGTGGTGAGGTCTCTATAATACCAATACCAACATGCTTTTCTATTGCTCCTTGAACATAGTGAACTCTCCTAATGCACTCATGGGAGTGTTATCAGCACAAAATTTGACACTGGTCTACAAGATATATTGAGATGGGTGACTAAAAGCGAGGTCTAATTAATAGGTTTGAAGTGCTGTGGTCCAAACAGCAAAGGAGCTCTTGCGACATTGTTAGGTATGGAGTTCTTGGAATTTGATTCACAGATGATGTAAGAAATGATGACATACCTCCGTGTTTGTATGCCATGTAACTTGGAGGTGATAATGTTCCATCCAACACTGGTTGAGGTTGTAGTTTTTGGAAGTACTGCTATTGAAACCTTGGCCATTCTGCAGATTGCATGTACTAAGAGCCTCATTACATCAATGATAGACGGAATAGGTTGTGTAACTGGTACATATATATATATATTCCTGGTCAAACAAATTGCCCTGTTCTGGATGCACAAAGACAATCCTCTGATTATCTGATATCAAATTTTATTAGTCTTCACTTTTTAAAAATGGAAATAATATTGCTTTATGTCACTACTTTCATTTATATGAATTACAGTTTTGTGAAAATGCTATTACTCCTAACATGCCAATATAATTAAAAACTCAGGTGCATTTTAAAACTTTCACAGGACAGGCTGAAGATAGAAGAAAATAGCTTTTTCTCCTGTTTCACATATTAAAAACCTACCTATTACTACAGTCAGAAAACAATCTTCTTCAAAACTAAACTAAACAGGCACTGATATCTGATCAGACAATGTCCTTGATGAGGGAGATCAAAAGGTTTTAGCCCATTGGATGAAAAAGTATCTGAAGTAGTGAAGAAGCATTCTAAAACAACATTTTGAATCTGACAAGGTCCTTTACATCCTTTTTCTGCATTACTTATTAACAAGTTAGCTTCCAAGTTAGCAATCTAGGGCAGAATCTTATTGACTCATCAGAAGAGTTGCCTGCTGACTGGGGAGCTGACAACTGACTCATGCTGCCTCATCTGGGAAGGCCCACAAAGACACAAGCCTGAGTCCAATCACCATTGGCTAGGCCACCAGATGGCCTTCCCCTGGAATCAAGTCATCAGGGACAGGGCTCTTGCACAGTGGAGCTGGCAGTGTTCAGCTTAGTTGAGGGTTTGGAGCTGATGCAGGATAAACACCTATTCAGTGTGAGCCCTGTCACAGCTAAACAGCTGCTTGGGGCCACCAATAGAAGGGGAGGGATTTGGGTGAAGGTGTTAGGGATCAGCAACAAAAAGTAGGCGATTTCCCATCTGCTATTTGCTCCTTTGCAATATTCAGTGGCTCAAGCAGAGTGCCTTAGGTTAAGGTGCATAGCTGGTTCCACACAGAGTTGACAAACTGACCACATTGTATAGCTACAGTGCACATTGAAGGTCACAGGTCCACTTACAGTTGGGTAATAACAATGGTGTTGGAATGACTCCTTAATTGGCCATTTAGAGGCTCCATTTGACAATGGGGTGGGGAGGGTGACCATTGGTCCAGAAATTAAGTCAGCTAGAGGCGGAAAGCAGGAGCGTTAAGGATTACCCCCGTCCCACCGAATTAAATGCCATTCTTGTCTCCAAGCTCACCATCAGGAAGATTCTGTCCCTGGAATACTAATTCTGATTGAAATGTTCCCCTCACACCCAGAAATTGTACAAATTCTTATTTTTAAAAAAAGCAAAAGAATTATGGATAGTGTAAATCAGAAGCAAAGACTGAAACTGCTGGAAAAGCTCAGCAGGTCTGGTAGCATCTGTGGAGAGAAATTGGGGTTAATGTTTCAGCTCGAGTCATCCTTCCTCAGAGCCTGTGGTAGCTAGGAACATGTTGGTTTACATGCACAAAATAGTGTGGGAGGAGTGGGTAGGGGTAAGGAGTAAGTGATAGGTGGAAATAGAGCACAGAGAAAGAGAAGAACAGTTAACGAAACAAAGGATTCCCATCCCACTAATAAGAGAGTGAATCGCTATTAATAGTGACTGTCAGTGGCTAACAATGGTTCGCCATTGTCAAACTCTTACTGTTGCACAAGTTACAAGTAGGTAACTTTTGACACAAGAGGCATTGAGCTTCAAATTTTTACGAATGTATGTCCTAGCTAGGCACAAGATAAATTTACTGAACAGCCTTCACATATTGGCAATGATTGACTTAATATGTAGGTGTCTGGCCTGGTAAGCATCTTGTACTTAAGACTAATCGTTCTCTTTCAGTATACGACAGGATAATGACAATGCACGTTTACAAATAATGGCTGAGGAACGGTGCAAATATAATATTACCGGTAGACAAAGGTTACTTCACTTTTTCTAGTGATTTTACATATTTAGAAGGCAGTGGTTAGAAATAATTTGAATTAAACAAATACCAATGATCTTTTTAACAGAACTATTTGGATATTCAGACTTTCGCAAAAGGCTCAGAGAGCAATGGTTACTGAATTGCTATCTAATTAGTATCAGATTTATGTCAATTGGCATTGAATCAAACGTTTTCAATGTGGAAAGACCTTTTATGAACTACTTATATCATGCTTTGTAGGTATGGTAGCTCATAATTAGGTGCTTTGGAGTCATTTGAGATATTTAGGAAGAAACAGGCTGGATTTTATTCTTGAGGGAATATAAGACCATAAGACACAGGAGTGGAAGTAAGGCCATTCGGCCCATCGTGTCCACTCCGCCTTTCAGTCATGGCTGATGGGCATTTCAACGCCACTTACCTGCACTCTCCTCATACCCTTTAATCCTTGTGAGTTTAAGAATTTACCAATCTCTGCCTTGAAGGCATTTACCGTCCCGCCTCCACTGTGCTCCGTGGCAATAATTCCACAGGCCTACCACTCTCTTGCTGAAGGAATGTCTCCTCATGTCCGTTTTAAATTGACCCCCCTCTAATTCTAAGGCTGTGCCCACAGGTCCTTGTATCGCCACCTGACGGAAACAAATTCCCAGCATCCACCCCCTAAGCCATGCATTATCTTGTAAGTTTCGATTAGATCTCCCCTCAACCTTCTAACGTCTAATGAATACAATCCCAAGATCCTCAGGCATTCATCGTATGTTAGGTCTACCATTCCAGAGGTCATCCGTGTGAATCTCCGCTGGACACGCTCCAGCGTCAACATGTCCTTCCTGAGGTGTGGGGCCCAAACCTGGACACAGTATTCCAAATGGGGCCTAACCAGAACTTTATAAAGTCTCAGTAGCACATTGCTGCTTTTACGTTCCAACTCTCTTGAGATAAATGACAACATTACATTTGTTTTCTTAACCACGGACTCAACATGCAAGTCAACCTTTAGAGAATCCTGAACTAGCACTCCCAGATCCTTTTGTACTTTGGCTTTATAAATTTTCTCACCGTTTAAAAATATAGTCCATGCTTGTATTCTTTTTTCCAAAGTACAAGACCTCGCATTTGCTCACGTTGAATTTCATCAGCCAATTCTTGGATCACTCACCTAAATTATCTAAATCTTGCTGCAGCCTCCCCACTTCCTCAGAATTACCTGCCTGTCTGCCTGACTTTGTATCATTGGCGAACTTCGCCACAATGCCCCCAGTCCCTTCATCCAGATCAGTAATATATCAAGTGATCAGCTGCGGCCCCAACACTGAGCCCTATGGGACACCACTTGTCACCAGCTGCCATTTTGAAAAAGAACCTTTTATCCCAACTCTCTGCCTTCTGTCAGACAGCCAATCCTCAATCCATGCCAGTAGCTCACCTCGAACATCATGGGCCTTCACCTTACTCAGCAGCCTCCCATGAGGCACCTTATCAAAGGCTTTTTATTAATGAATATGTAAAAATATTTGTGATAAAATTGGTGTGTATGTTTGTGTGTGGGGAAGTATGGAGGTGTGTATGTGGGGATGTGGAGTTGTGTGTATGCATGTTTGTGTGTGGAGATGTGTGTGTATGTGTGTGGGTGTGTGGAGGTGTGTGTGTGGGTTTGTGGAGGCGTGTGTATGTATGTTAGTGTGTGGAGGTGTGTGTACGTGTGGGGTGTGTAGGGGTGTGTGGAGGTGTGTGTTTGTGTGTGTGGGGGGGAGGGGGGAGTGTGTGCGTGTGTGCGTGCGCGTGTGTGCGCCATCCACAAGACACGTTGCAGTAACTCTTCAAGGTGTACTTTGACACTCTACTGCAAGTGTGTGACCTCTACTATCTGGAAGAACACTGATAGCAAACACACAAAAACACCATCATCTGCAAGTACCCTCATGTCACTTATCGCTCTGACTTGAAGCTATGGCAACTTTTCTTCACTTTTGCAGGATCAAAAGCTGTGGAATTCATTTTTTTGTCAACACTGTGGGTGTACCAACAGCACACAAAATGCAGCAATTCAAGATGGTGGTTCATCACTATCTTCCCCAAGGCAATTATGAAAGGACATTAGATACTGACCTTGTAAATCATGTGCACATTGCAGGAATGAAAAATTGTTTCTGTAACTTCCAGCTTCTTCAAGAGGACTCCAAGTGCATAACTCTTGGGTGTTTTCTGGATTGTCTTCTCCAACTCCAAAATACATGTAACAAAGGAATAAATCAACATTTTCGATACAGAAGCAATGCATATTATTCTCAATTGCATTTCCATTCAACGTCAAAAGTTACCAATATTGTGAGAGAGCATTGAAAAGGATAGATTTCAGAAAGTAAAATGTGTTCATTTTCACAGGTGATGTTGTAATTTTGGTGGATCTAGCAAGATAGTAAAGATTTACGTAATTAATAGACATTGTTGTTAGAGTCTGCACAAACAGTATTGCTTTATATGGCTGTATATGGGATCTTGTGTAGTTTTTGCTGATAGAATGGGACCTATGCCAATTGTCAGTTTGTTTCAGTGATCAGGAAACATAGTTGGACATAATCCTTTGCAATTAGGCAGACACAATTTGTAGCAGAAATGTTAAATGGCTTCTGGTTGATAATGACATTGCTGCTTCAGCTATGTCTGACCCATGTCTCCCCTCCAGGCCCAACTATCAACAATAAATGACACATCAGGCTGACGTGACACATTGATCTGTGCCAGATTACTCAAACTATCCATTCACAAAGTTAAAAATCACACAACACCAGGTTATAGTCCAACAGGTTTATCTGGAAGTACTAGCTTTTGGAGCGACGCTCCTTCATCTGGTGGCTTTGGAGCAGTGCTCAGAAAGCTAGTGCTTCCAATTAAACCTGTTGGACTATAACCTGGTGTTGTGTGATTTTTAACTTTGTACACCCCAGTCCAACACCGGCATCTCCAAATCATATCCATTCACAAAGCCGTGAAAACAAACCAGAATAAAAATGAATAAACTTCGTCCATAGTTCACAATATTCAGCCCTGAGGTTCCTGTGGCTCAGCAGTTTGAGTGGAATTTCTTGAGAAAATTAACCAAGTAACATATTAATTGTTTCTTGTACGGTTAATTATAGAATTTTTAATACATCTTCAATTAGTTTCCATTCATTTGGCTTGACTAGGTTTAGGTTGCATTTTGAAATCGCTCTCTGTGCTGAATGAGATTCTTAAATCCTCAAATACCTTCATTAGGAATAAAGTATCTAAGAAGAATCGACTAATCTATTATAGAGAAAAAATGTTTAAGTTTTGTTACAATGTAAACACGGTGACACCTTTCAGTCTAGTGCCACAATGGTTTATACTGTGGTAGCTCGCTCTGTATTGGGCATCATCTGGTCTAGCTCAGAAGCTATACTGTGGCAATGGCAGTTTCAATCACACGTTCGGCCACTTTTGCCTCTTCTTGACCAGCATAGCTTTGTATCTCTGTTTGCCTCTTCCAATGCCTTTCCAGTCACCACACCAGCAGTGACTCTCACCCAGTTCTCATTTCAATATGTGAAGCTGTTAATTTTGGAAGGGAGGACATACAAGCAAAATGCTATCTAAATGAAGAGAAACTGGAGAAAGCTGCAACACAAAGGGACTTGGGAGTGTTGTGCACAAAACACAGAATGTAAACACACGGGTGCAGCGGTAATCAGGAAAGCTAATGGAATGTTGGCCCTAATTTCAAGGGAGTTGGAGTATATATGTAGGGAATTTTGAATGTAACTGTACATAGTGCTAGTGAAATCACATCTGAAATACTGTGAGCAGTTTTAGTCCCATTATTTAAGGCAAGATATTATTTCATTGGAAGCACTTCAGAGAAGGTTAACCAAGATGGTCCCTGGTACGGAGAGATTATTTTATGGGTAAAGATTAAGTAGGTTGGGACTCTACTCACTGGAGTTCAGAAGAATGACAAGTGATCTCATTGAAACATATAGACTTCTTAATGGGCTTAACACAGCAATACTGAGAGGATGATTCCATTCATGTGAGATTCCAGGATCAGGCATCATTGACTCGGAATAAAAGGCCAATTTAAAATTGAGATGAGGAAGAATTTCTTAGATTCAAAGAGTCATAGAGATGTATAGAATGGAAAAAGACTCTTTGGTCTAACCCGTCCATGCTGAGCAGACATCCTAACCTAATCTAGTCCTACCTGCCAGCACCTGGCCCATATCCCTCTAAACCCTTCCTATTCATAGACTCATCCAAATGCCTCTTAAATGTTGTAATTGTACCAGCCTCCACCACTTCCTTTGGCAGCTCATTCCATACACGCAACACCCTCTGCACGAAATGTTGCCCCTTAGGTCCCTTTTAAATTTTTCCCCTCTCACCCTAAACTTGTGCCCTCTAGTTCTGGACTCCCCCACCCCAGGAAAAAGACCTTGTCTATTTACCTAGTCCATGCCCCTCATGATTTTATAAACTTCTAGAAGGTCACCCTTCAGCCTCCAACACTCCAGAAAAATAGCCCCAGCCGATTCAACCTCTACCTATAACCCAAATCCTCCAATCCTGGCAACATCTTTGTAAATGGATGGACTGGAGGGCTTGCCATATGAAGAAAGGTTGAAAAAGCTCGGACTTTTCTCTCTGGAGAGAAGGAGAAGGAGAGGAGACCTGATCGAGGTGTACAAGATAATGAGTGGAATAGATAGAGTCAATAGCCAGAGACTTTTCCCCAGGGCAGGATTGACTGGTACAAGGAGTCATTGTTTGAAGGTGTTAGGAGGAAGGTATAAAGGAGATGTCAGAGTTAGATTCTTTATGTAGAGAGTTGTGAATGCATAGAATGCATTGCCAGCTGTGGTGGTGGAAGCAGAGTCATTGGGGGCATATAAGTGACTGCTCGACATGCACATGGATAGCAGTGAGTTGAGGGTGCATAGGTTAGGTTATTATATTTTACATTAGGATTAAACCTCAGCACAACATCGTGGGCCAAAGGGCCTGTTCTGTGCTATACTTTTCTATGTACTAAATCTTTTCTGAACTCTTTCAAATTTTATGACATCTTTCTGATAGGAGGGAGACCAGAATTGCACACAATTTTCCAAAAGTGCTCTAACCAATATCCTATACAGCCGCAACATGACTTTTCAATTCCTATACTCAATGCTCTGTCCAATAAAAGAAAACATACCAAACACCTTCTTCACGATCCTATCTACCTGCGACTCCACTTTCAAGGAGCTATGAACCTGATCTCCAAGCTCTCTTTGTTCAGCAACACTCCCTAGGACCTTGCCATTAAGTGTGTAAGTCCTGCTAAGATTTGCTTTTCCAAAATGCAGCACCTCACATTTATCTAAATTAAACTTCATCTGACACTCCTCAGCCCATTGGCCCATCTGATCAAGATCCCGTTGTACTCTGAGGTAATCTTCTTCACTGTCTGCTGCACCTCCAATTTTGGTGTCATCAGTTACTAGTGCAGCCTTATGAAACCTCAGCATTTGGTAGTGCTGCAAACTGTGATGAACTGGGAATTCACAGCAAACACGTTGAGATTCATACCCTGGTGTGGTTTCCAGTCTGAAAATTTGGAGATTATATCAAGTTAAAAATCACACAACACCAGGTTATAGTCCAACAAGTTAATTTGGAAGCCCTAGTTTTGGAGCGCTGCTCCTTCATCGGTTGGTTGTTAGGTGACAGTACTCTGAAAACTAGTGCTTCCAAATAAACCTGTTGGACTATGACCTGGTGTTGTGTGATTTTTAACTTTGTACATCCCATTCCAACACTTGCATCCCCAATTCGAGATTATATCAGTTGATGTGGTCTGTCAGTATAAAAATAAGAGACTTTTAGCTTGGGATGTGCTCCTAGTAGATTCAAAGTGATTTGTACATTTGGTCCAAGTTTAAAATGAAGAATAAATAACTATTCTGTTGATGTGTTGGAAGAAAATGTGCCAAGACAAAGGAGGAAATGTTGAAATTCACTGATATCCTCTGAGTATGATATTGTTATTGTTTCCACATTTTAACTCATTATTGTCAGTAAATTAAGCTATCCTCTTTAAATTAGATCAAGTTCTGATGTTGCATTTTACCAGTTTGCGAATCATAAATGAACTGTTAACCATTGGTTGAAAGACTGGCTTAGGCTTCTACTGGAAGTAAAGGAGGCAAAATTGCATGCATGACAAAACAGGCAAAAGAGCCATATATTCCAGAAATTAAATGCAATGTTTTTCTTCAAAGACCATTAAAAAATATAGAAGCACATTATTGGTCTCCAGTTAAAAAAAAAGCCTTCATCTCTGTATAAAATTACAAAGCTTGTATAAACGTGACAAGAGAAAATCAACAAAATATCCCATGTCTTACTTGGCATGAAATAATGCATGAAATGGTTTATTAACTTTAATAAGGAGGATCAATTGATGTTGGCACTATTCAACAGCGGAAAGAACAGCTGGGTAAGGTGGGGCACTGGGTCCTGAAAGGCCATCCAAAACTTTAAAAAGCAGAAGAAAGATCTAAACAACTGAATCCTTTGTTTCTTGGAAGTTGATTAACAATAAATATATGATGCATTTTAATGTATAGACATCAAACATATGCAAAATAAATTAACCAGACATAGGGACACTAGTGACAATATATTTTCTATAGTGTTTTGTTAATACTTTTAGGCTTTAATTTTGCTCTCTTCCTTATTCTTGGGTACTAGTCATTCAGATCTTAGCAAAAGTAGTCCATGATGTGAACATGCTAGCTCATGGTGTTAATTTGGCTCTTTTGGTGCATAACCTTAAACTTAGAAATAGAAGCAGATATCCAACTGCTGCTGAAGGTCTCTTGGTGAGAATAGTTGATCCGCATATAGATCTGCAGGTCTCCAGACAGAATTGTACTAATCGTAGTCTAGACTCCTTTTTCTCATTACCTATTCCTTGGATTCCTCCTTTCTTGGATGAACTATCACAACTAAATCTCATAGCACTTGGAGCATGCCATAACAGATGCTGTGAAATCTCTCTTCATGTACCTGTCTGTTTGTGCATTATCAATACTTAGTCCTAATGTGTCAATACTATTCCCAGAAAAAGCCCAAAATCTGGAATGATGGACACATCTTTGATTGGCCTTTGTCTGTCAATGAAGAAGTAAACAACAGGCTGTCTCATGTTGCAATCAGTGGCTCTGTGGATAATCTTCACACATTGTTAGCAATGCTTCAGGAACTGATGCTATTCCAGCTGAAGACTATAAGGATTGAGGTGAATAGCAAGACAGGAGGTTCTCTGAATTCTTTCAAGGAACCATCCCACAAGAATACACAGATACCTCCATTATTCACCTGTATAAGCAGTGAGGAACCACAAAACTGTGACAATCATAAAGAAAACTAATTCCTTTCCATTGCTGACAATTCATTACTATAAATTGTTTTTGAAATGTTTTTGGAACATCTCATTGAGGACCTTCTGTCTGAGACTCAGTGTGATTTCAGAGATGGTTAAAGGACCATTGACATGTGCTAATCATTAGCCCAAATCAGATCTTGCTGCAAATGGGTATTGAAGGAGTTGCGAGTGGGGCTGAACATTATGCAATCATCAGCAAGCGTTGCCACTTCTGGCCTTTACTGACCCTGAAATTATTTTCCAATCTCATGTTTTTACCATCCCCAAATCTCTTTCCACCTTTGCACAGCACTAAGCTTTGCCCTAGTCTCAACTCATTTTCTGCTGAAATCTCTAGAATCTATTATTCCAACACACTCCTCGTTGATCTCCCACGTTCTAACCACTGTAAACTTCAGGTCATCCTGGATGGTCTACATCTGGGCCAAACTGGAACCAATGCCCTAAAGGATGCTTTTGCTAATGCTGTTGGGAAGGTTTTAAACTAATACTGTAGTGGAATGGGAACCGAATGAGGAGGTTAGCAGACAGTAAGGAGATAATAACTATAGCCTGTAGGGAACTAGATAATGAAGTCAGCGTGACTAAGTGGAAGAGTAGGCAGGGAACAGATGATGAAAGCAAAGGGACTTTTATTGCAAGAAGTGTAGTAGGTAAGGCAGATGAACTTTGGACTTGGATTAGTACCTGGGAATACGATGTTATTACTATTACAGAGACTTGGTCGAGGGAAGAGCATGATTGGCAACTAAATATCCCCAGATATCGATGTTTCAGGCAGGATAGAGAGGGAGGTAAAGTGGGTGGGGGGGGGGTGGAGATGTTGCATTACTGGTCAGAGAGGTTAGCACAGCTGTACTGAAGGAGGGCACTATGGAGGACTCGAGCAGTGAGGCAATATGGGCAGAACTCAGAAATAGGAAGAGTGTGGTAACAATGTTGGGGCTGTGCTACAGGCCTCCCAATGGCGAGCTTGAGATTGAGGTACAAATATGTAGAGAGATCATGAGGAGCAGGAAAATTGATGTTTAGGAAAAGCCTTTCATCAGGAACCCTGCTCCTCAGATGCTGCCTGACCTGCTGTGCTTTTCCAGCACCACTCTAATCTTGACTCTGATCCCCAGCATCTGCTGTACCCACTTTCGCCCTGGGATTCACTTAGTGTCAGAGGTCTAGATGGAACAGAATTTGTAAAGAGCATCCAGGAGGGTTTTCTCGAACAGTATGTAAATAGTCCAACTCAGGAAGGGGCCAAGTGGATGAAGTTTCAGTGTGGGATTACTTTGGGAATAGTGGTCACAATTCCATAAGTTTTTGGATACTCATGGACAGAGGTGAGAGTGGTCCGAAAGAAAGAGTGCAAACTGAGGGAAGGCCAACTATACCAAAATTTGGCAGGAGCTGGGAATGTGGAATGGGAGCAACTGTTTGAAAGTAAATCCACATTTGATATGTGGGAGGCTTTTAAAGAAAGGTTGATTAGAGTGCAAGAGAAACATGCTCCTGTGAAAATGAGGGATAGAAATGGCAAGATTAGGGAACCATGGATAACGGGTGAAATGGTGAAATTAGTTAAGAGGAAAAAGGAAGCATACATAATCTCTAGGCAACTGAAGACAGATGAACCTTTGGAAGAATATCGGGCATGTAGGACCAATCTAAAATGAGGAGTTAAGGGGGCTAAAAAGGGTCATGAAATATCTTTCGCAAACAGGGTTAAGGAAAATCCCAAAGCCTTTTATTCATATATAAGGAGCAAGAGGATAACTAGAGGAAGGGTTGGTCCATTCAAGGACAAAGGAGGAAAGTTATGCATGGAGACAGAGAAAATGGGTGAAATTCTTAATGAGTACTTTGCATTGGTATTCACTCAGAAGTGGGACATGACGGATGCTGAGATTAGGGATAGATGTTTAATTACTCTAGGTCAAGATGGCATAAGGAGGAAGTGATAGGCATTAAGGTGGACAAGTCCCCAGTTGAGAGTGTGGTGCTAGATAAACACAGCAGGTCAGGCAGCATCCGAGGAGCAGGAGAATCAATGTTTTGGGCATAAGCCCTTCATCAGGAATGAGCATAATAAGGTCTAGGCGACTGAAGACAGATGAAGCTTTGGCAGAATATTGGGAATATAGGACAAATCTGTAGGATTATCAGGACAAGTCTCCAGGACCAGATGGGATCTATCCAAGGTTACTGAGGGAAGCAAGAGAAGAAATAGCTGGGGCCTTATCATATATCTTTGCAGCATCCTTGAACATGGGTGAGGTCCTGGAGGACTGGAGAATTGCTAATGTTGTCCTCTTGTTTAAGAAGGGTAGTTGGGACAATGCAGATAATTATAGACTGGGTGAGCCTGACGTCAGTGGTAGGGAAGCTGCTGGAGAAGATACTGAGGAATAGGATCTATTTACATTTGGAAGAAAATGGGCTGATCAGTGTTAGGTCCCATAGTTTAGTGAGGGAAGGTCATGTGTTACCAACTTCATAGAATTCTTTGTGGAAGTGACAAAGTTGATTGATGAGAGAAGGGCTGTAGATGTCATATACATGGGCTTCAGTAAGGTGTTTGATAAGATTCTCCATGGTAGGCTGATGGAGAAATTGAAGTTGCATGGGGTCCAGGATGTACTAGCTAGATGGATAAAGAACTGGGTGGGCAATCAGAGGCAGAGTAGTAGCAGAAGGGAGTTTCTCAAAATGGAGAACTGTGACAGTGGTGTCCCACAGGGATCTGTACTGGGACCACTGTTGTTTGTGATATACACTGTACATAAATGATATGGAGGAAGGTGTAGGTTGCCTCAATAGCAAGCTTGCAGATGGCATTAAGATTGGTGGAGAAGCAGATAGTGAAGGGGACTGTCAGAGAATGTAGCAGAATATAGATAGACTAGAGAGTTGGGCAGAGAACTGGCAGATAGCGTTCAATCTAGTCAAATGCGAGGTGATGCATTTTGGAAGATCCAATTCAAGAGCGAACTAAACAGTAAATGGAATAGTCCTGGGAAAAATTGATGTACAGAGAGATCTGGGTTTTCAGGTCCATTGTTCTCTGAAGGTGGCAACACAGGTCAGTAGAGTGGTCAAGAAGGCATACAGCAAACTTTCCTTCATCGGACTGGGTTTTGAATACAAGAGTTGGCAGGTCATGTTACAGTTGTATAGGACTTTGGTTCAGCCACATTTGGGATACTGCATACAGTCCTGGTCGCCACATTACCAAAAGGTTGTGGATGCTTTGGAGAGGGTGCATGTTGTCTGGTAGGGAGGGTGTTAGCTATGAAGTGAGGTTGTGTAGATTAGGATTATTTTCATTAGAAAGGTGGAGGTTGAGGGGGGTCCTGATTGTAATCTACAAAATCATGAGACGTATACGTAGGGTGGATAGCAAGAAGCTTTTTCCAAGATGAAGGACTCAATTACTAGGGGTCAGGAGTTCAAAGTGAGAGGGAAAACATTTAAGGGAGATACATGTGGAAAGTTCTTTATGCCGAGGGGGTTGGGTGCCTGGAACGCATTGCCAACGGAGGTGGTAGAGATGGGCACGATAGCGTCATTTAAGATCTATCCAGACAGATACAGAAATGGGCAGGGAACAGAGGGATACAGATCCTTAGAAAATAGGTGACAGGTTTAGATAGAGGATCTGGATTGGCGCAGGCTTGGACGGTCAAAGGGCCTGTTTCTGTTTATAGAGCTTATGTACGCTGAAATTTTCTTTGTTCTTTGTCCTTGTTCTTATCCAGAACTCAACTGTCTGTGTCTTAAATTGCACCAGGTAACTTCCTTATCTCTCCTCTGTGTTTTCTGACTCCTGGCCAAGCAACGTGCTGATTTTTAAATTCTCATCCATGTTTTCAAATTCTTCCATAGCCTTTTTCCTCTCTGCCTCTGTGGTTCACCATGCTCTGATCTATGGCTGCTCCAATTCTGGTGTCTTGTGTATTCCCAATTATAATTGCTTCACCATTGGTGGTCATGTCTTCCATTTTCTAGTCCCTGAGCCCTGGAATTCCTTTGTAGATCTTTCCCCCTTTTCGCCACCCATAGCTCCTATAAGATACTTCTGAAAACCCCCATCTTTGACCTATCTTTTGGTCATCTAACCTAATATTTCCACATGTAATTCAGTGTTACATTGACTTATAACACTCCTATGAAGTACTTTGGGATATTTTGTGGTGCTAAAACAAAATAAAGAATTTCTTTGGAGACATACTTTGGATCTCACAGCTGGCTGTGCACAAGTACATTTCACAATTGTCTGATGCGATGTTTTCCAATTATCCCCATTTAGCTGCTAATAGTGTCTGTCAGAATGAGAGAAAACAAGGGTTTGCAGCTTTGGATGGCTCCCTACATCTGTAAAGTATCATTGACTGCACAAATGTAGCAAGCAAGTCAAAGACATGTGGCAATCACTCCCAGGCAGTTAGGAGTGTTCAGGAACTATAAATCTTCCACTCCATTAATGTGCAGCTGGCCTTCAAACACAAATGATGGTTATCCAGGTGTGCGCAAGATTCCCAGGAAGCTACCATGATACTTTTGTTCTGCTCCATTTCACTCTCCTTAATCTCACCTCAAACAGACTGGCAATACAGAGACAAGGTCCTCCCACTTCAAACTTGGCAGATAACACCCAGAAGGATATTCAACCACAAAGATCCAAGCAGAAATATGAAAGCCATATGAAAACTGTTTGTGTCACCGAGTAAGGCAACTGGCTTAATGTACTTCAGGCGTCTTGTAATACGTGGATCTGCTCTTCAGCAAACATTAGCCAGGACGTCCAAACTGGTTGTGGTACATTGGACTTCACAGAACGCTGCATGACAACAAAACTTGCAACTTCAGGGACAACACGGTGCACAGTTTAGAGGAGGAGGAGGAGTGGGAATGAAACAATGCAGTGAAAGCTGCACACGTTCCTGCTCGGGATGCCCCATTCATTGGGGTGGGGTCCAATTAGGTTTCCATCTGGCAGCCACTTGCTAAATCCACCTTCCTCCTGGATGAAACAATCATAAAATCGATTAAGCATCCCTTTCATTGCCACTCCCTGCTCGGAATTAAATCTTGTCATATATCGCAAGTGAAACTTTCAGGCAGCAACCATTAATGGGCAACATGGACTCATGATGAAAACAACTAATATCAATGTGGCACAAATAGAGACTCCATAACCTAATTGAGGAAATATTAACCTCTGTAATTTCATAGGAGAAAGTGAGGACTGCAGATGCTGGAGATCAGAGATGAAAATGTGTTGCTGGAAAAGCGTAACAGGTCAGGCAGCATCCAAGGAGCAGGAGATTAATTCCTGAAGAAGAGCTCATGCCCAAAATGTCAATTCTCCTGCTCCTTGGATGCTGCCTGACCTTCTGCGCTTTTCCAGCAACACATTTTCAGCTCTGTAATTTCATGCCAATATAAATCTTTACTTTTCTTAGTACTCCCCTATGCTACAACTCCAGTGATATCGAGAGCAGATATAGAGGAAGGCTGCCCTGCTTTGATTGCTAATTGCACTTGTCTAATATCTTCTGGGTTTTTGGAGCATTTGAGTGCCATGCTGCACTGACACGTGCAGAAACAGACTTAACCAATGGAAAACAAAGCAGCCTGTGTAGTACTGACTGAGCAGTAGTGAGGAAATGGATGAGAAATGAAAATGCTTTGAGCTGAGTCCTCACCACCACTTCCTCTTTAACCCTTTAACCAATGTGCTCCACACCACTATTCTATCAATAAGGCAGGGAGCTCCACCCTGTACATCAATAGGATGATGACCAGCCAAGTTTAGAGTTTCATTTACCTTTCTACATTGTCGATCATGGTATTGCAAACCATTAGTGAGGATTTGCATTTGTCATATTCGTGGCCACTCTTTCCACAGGTGAAGTTATAATTGCAAAGGCTAAAGCACATGTCCACAATGTGGTTGGAAAGCGTGCCAATACATTGCGTGTTTCTTTCTCCTGCTCTTGAGATGTTCTCCCTGTTGATAGCCACTGAATTGCACACTCTTCATTGGTGTCTTGCCCTTTACTGTCCACTCTTATGCTGTTGTGATGTGTGAATTACTGAGTGAAAATCCAAATTTCTGCTTTACTCTTCTGCTGAGGTATGCATGGCTGAGCTTCTGCATATGCTCTACGAGTACTGAAATTTAAGGAAGTCTTGGATTAGTAATGGGTTGAAGGGTTATGGCGAGTGGGAAGGAAAGTGGATTTGAGGCTGAGATCAGAAATGATCACATCAAATGGGGGAGAAGGATTGAGGGGATGAGTTTGTATGATGCCTACCCAGAGTGAGTGATCTCTTCTGAGGGACTATTGTTGTCATCCTGAAACACCTCCTTGAAGGTCCTGTGGAAGATTTAAGACATGAATAAAAGGTAACCTGTAAGAATGTTACACAATCATATTTCGGTTGCTGCTGCCATCAAATAAACATCAGGGGGTGCTTTGTGCCATGTGGCTGTGTAAGATGCAATGCTGTCGCCAAGAGGCTCCCATTTCCCCATGCTGATGCCAGCACGCACACCCTCAGCAGCATCTTCTCTACCCGTGTTCACTGTGAAATCGGTAAAGGACCACTTCCAGTTCCTTGCATTTCCCAAGTGTTTTGAGCTGTCTAATGCAAAGAGGCAGGAAAAAGAGAACTATGAAGCAGAGTAATTGAATTTGGTTAGCAGATGGATGGATGTGTTGATGGTGACATTAAGGGAGAGGAATGATTTCATGTAGTATGAGAGTGTGTTAGTGGTAGATGAATAGTTAGGGAAATGAGGAATTCTATGCACTGACAGGTGATGAAAGCCCCTCCAAGAGAGTTTGGTGAAGAGTGATATATGGAGTAAGGTGGCTTACTCCGCTAATTGGGATGTAGCTCAATGTTTCATTATACTCACTGTTCCTGCTATGACTAGAGTGATGAACCCATTTTGACACCAAATCCAGCAGTATGATATCATTCTGCTGAGAAATATCTGGCCACACCTTGCTTTCATTGACTTGCATCTTCCTCCTGCAGGGAACAGTGTCTTCCAGTGGACCCTTATAGACAACAGCATCACATCAAAAGACAAAGTTAAAGCAAGGCATGAATTGGACTGAATCTCTATCCTGACAAGTCCCTTTTTTCCACCTTTCAGAATCAATCATCTTTACAATGTTAAAACAGCACACACCACCAGGTTATACTCCAACAGGTTTAATTGGAAACACTAGCTTTTGGAGCGCTGCTCCTTCCTTAGATGGTTGTGGAGTATAAGATTGTAAGACATAGAGTTTACAGCAAAGGTTTACAGTGTGATGTAACTGAAATTATATATTGAAAAAGACCTGGATTGTTTAAGTCTCTCATCTTTTAGAATGACCATGTGGTTTCAGTTCTTTCATATGTAAGTCAAAAACTGTTTTTAAAAGTTACATTCTCAAGTGAACTTTAACAATTGGTGTCTCAAGGGTGCCTGAAAGGGGATATGGCTAAGTGTCTTATTAAATGGTGCACCTGGAACATTAAGGGAAGTCATTCGCCTATTAAAAGGAAAAAAGTACTTCTAGCTTTAAGAGGGAAAGGGTTGACATCTTAATGATGGGGAACACCTGAAATTACAACAGGGGGGTTATGATCGGGTATTCTTTTCATTTGTTACTACTAAAAGTAGGGGAATGGCGGTACTTATCCAGAAAAATCTTCCATTCACATTATTAGAGCAGGTGAAAGATGAGCAGGGATGGTTTGTGATACTTAAAGCTCTGTTACATGGAGGGGGAATATGGCATTTTAAACATCTACTGTCCTCCGGCATATCCCCTCAAATTTTTGATTAGTGCTGTCTCTAAGTTGAGTGTTTTTGGAACACGGCACATTATTATAGGGGAGGGGATTTTAATTGTCTTTTCGATCCGACAGTGCACAGGATGCCTTGTGGGTCCCCAACTATTTCCTCGCAGGCCAAGCAGGTGGCTGACTTATGCGAGGAGTTGGGGCTGATGGATATTTGGAGATGTCTTCACCCTACTGGCAGGGACTTCACCTTTTTTTCAAAGCCACATAAATATCACACAAGGATTGACCTCTTTCTGGCTCCCTCAGCCCTTCTGGATTCAATTATGAGTTGTAAAATTGGGAATATAGCTATCCCTGATCATGCGGCAGTATACTTGGAGGTTAAGGTCAAGAGTGAAGAGTTAGGTTTGCGACACTGGAGTTTGGACCCCTTTCTCCTTAAGGATTCCAAATTTGTTGAATACTTTTTGAAAGAGTTTCAGGAATTCTTGACTATCAACTCAGGCACGGCTAGTAGTCCATCTATGCTATGGGAGACTGCTAAGGCCTTTGTTAGGAGATTAGCTATTTTCTATTCGGCTAGTTGGAAATGACAGAAGGAGGAACAGCAGCATCTACTTGAGATGCGGTTGAAAGCCGCGGAGGCAGCACATTTTGTGTGGCCTTTGGTGACTAAGCTGCAGTGGATCACAGCCCTTCGAGCTGCCTTGAATTCAATACTGACACAAAACGCAAAGAAAGACCTTGCTTTTGCTAGACAGAGGCTGTTCGAGTATGGGGATAGGCCAGGGAAGTATTTAGCATATCTGACTAGGAAAAAGCGTGCTCCCCAATCCATTACTGCAATCAGAGACAGCACCGGGGTCCTTACATACGATGCTAAAAAGATTAATGAGGCTTTTCGGAGCTTTTACTCTGAATTGCGTCAGTCTGAAGGTTGCGAAGACAGGATGGCTAAAATGGAGAGCTTTTTTAAGAACCTGGACCTCACAGGGGTAACCTTGGAACAGACCCCTCTCCTTAATGCCCCCTTGACAGTTCAGGAAATACAGGAGACAGCTAGGCAACTTCAGAGTGGGAAAGCGCCTGGCCTTGGTGGTCTTCCGGGTGAGTTTTATAAGGAGTTTATAGGGATTCTGTCAGGGCCAATATTGGAGATGTACAATCACTCCTATATGCTTCAACGCCTACCACCATCTTTGAGAGAAGCTAATATTTCCTTAATTCTTAAGAAGCGGAAGGTTCCTGAGGATTGTGCCTCATACAGGCCCATCTCTCTATTAAATTCAGACTTCAAGATTCTGTCCAAGATCCTTGCACTGAGATTGGAAAGGGTGTTGCCCCATATTATTAAAGAGGACCAGACAGGCTTTACAAGGGGTCGTAGGTCCTGTAATAATATTAGAAGGTTGCTGAATGTGGTCTAAGCTTGTCAGCAACGATTGATTCAGGGGTTGGTGATTTCCTTAGATGCAGAGAAAACATTTGACCGGGTGGAATGGCCGTATCTTTTTTATGTCTTAGAACAGTTTGGGTTGGGTGGGGTCTTTGCTAGGTGGGTGGAGGTTTCATATCGCCACCCTCTGGCCGCGGTCTTCATCAACGGGGTGAAGTCTGGGAATTTTACAATTGATAGGGGTAGTCGGCAAGGCTGCCCCATCTCACCGTTGTTGTTTACGTTGGTGATAGAGCCGCTGGCAGAGGCCATTTGTCAGAATGTCCACATAATCACTCCGGAAGTGGGATCGAAGGCACACAATATTACATTGTATGTGGGTGATGTCCTTCTGTTTTTATCAAACCTGATCATCTCCGTACCCCATTTGATACAATGTATCAATTCATTTGGGGCTATATCAGGAAATAAGATTAACTTTGCAAAATCAGAGGCTATACCTTTGGCGAACCTTAAGGACATGCCAGAAGTTGAAGGTGGCTCTAAGTTCCGTTTTAAGTGGTCATGGGCAGAGTTCCGGTACCTAGGCGTTTTTATTATCCCTCATGTTTCATCTGTTATTTTGGACTAACTTTGCTCATTTGCTCGGCAATATTAAGCGAGATCTCCAGAGATGGGAGGCTCTTCCAATTTCATGCCTGGGCTGAATATCTCTCATTAAGATGAATGTTCTTCTTCATTGCTTATGCGTATGCTCCCTATAATGTTTCCCAGGTCAACAATGTGGAAGCTTATGGGGTGGTTTGGTTCCTTTGTCTGGCATCGTGGGTGGCCCCTTATCAAACTTACTAAATTGCAGTTGCCTCAAGGAGGGGGAGGAGTTGATTTCCCAGACATCAAGAGGTATCAATTGAGTTCCCTGCTGTCCTTTGTCTGTGATTGGGTAGGTAACGATCCAAACTCAATATGGCTGGATATTGAGGCCTCCCAGGCAAAAGTGCCCTCTTATTAACCTCATAAGATAAGATGAGGACAGTTATGGATCACTGCCGGAACCCCATAGTTATTAGTACAGTCAAGGCATGGAGGGCGATGCATCAGAGTGAGGGTTGTTTATCCAAGACTTCACCCACTTACACCTATAGTTGGCATGCCAGGGTTCCAACCAGGGATGATGGACTCAGCGAGAAGAGTTTCTAGTTTGGGAGACTTGTTTGAGGGGGAGGTTATGATGTCTTTTGAGCAACTGAGCCACAGATACAGATTGCCCAGCAGAGATCTTTTCTGTTTTTTTCAGCTTAGGGATTTCACCCAGAAGAAGACTATGCTTCTCACTAAGCCCTATAAGCCCGATACAGAGAGGCTGCTGCTACACTCCACAAGCACCCTTTCGGTTAGTGCCCTCTATCGTCTGCTGGGTGGCAGGGCCTGGCAGGATATTAACCGGTTATGTGAGGTCTGGGAGCAAGAGGTGGGAGAGGAGATCTTTTCTGAAACATGGGAGAACTATGGGAGAATACTCGAAAGATCTCAATCTGTAACAGGACATGCGCTATGCAGTTAAAAGTTCTGCACAGGGCTCACCTGGCACCAGACCGTCTGGCGAAGTTTAAAAAAGGGGCATCGTCAGTGTGCCCCAAATGTAAAATAAGTGTAGGTACTGTTGTGGTTCTGTTCGCTGAGCTGGGAGTTTTGTTACAAACGTTTCGTCCCCTGTCTCAGTGACATCCTCAGTGCTTGGGAGCCTCCTGTGAAGCGCTTCTGTTATGTTTCCTCCGGCATTTATAGTGATTTGTACCTGCCGCTTCCAGTTGTCAGTTCCTGCTGTCCGCTGCAGTGGCCGGTATATTGGGTCCAGGTCGATGTGTTTGTTGATATCAACAAACACATCGATCTGGACCCAATATACCGGCCACTGCAGCGGACAACAACTGACAACCGGAAGCGGCAGGTACAAATCACTATAAATGCCGGAGGAAACATAACAGAAGCGCTTCACAGGAGGCTCCCAAGCACTGAGGATGTCACTGAGACAGGGGACGAAACGTTTGTAACAAAAACTCACAGCTCGGCAAACAGAACCACAACAATGAGCACCCGAGCTACAAATCTTCTCCCAAACTTTGAAGTGTAGGTACTCTTACCCATTGCTTCTGGACATGCCACAGGCTCTGTGTTTATTGGAGCACTGTGTTGGGACAGATAGGGAGGGTATTGAGGACTGAAGTCAAAGTAGACCCAATATCTCTCTTCGTAGGTCTACCGAATTTGCCATCTTTAGACGGGCATGGGAAGAAACTATTTAATATTCTTGCACACTGTGCACGGAAGAATATTCTGATGAATTGGGTGTCTGAGAACCCACCGGGCTTGTTGGGATGGCAGACATTAATTATGGAGCACATTCCCTTGGACTTTTTCATAAACATGGTGCACCACACAACAGACCATTTTTATAAGACATGGCAACTATACTTGAGTTATTTGGATATAGATTCATCAGTTATCTTAACTAGGGCGTTTGTTTAACCAGGATGGTTAGATTTGTCAAGACCTGGGCCCTGGAGGGGGTCTCCCAAGTTAATACAGGTATGTATACAATGCTCCCGTTCCTTTGTTTGGGAGCCTTGCGCCGAGCATAGCTGTTCTGTATTTTGTGCTTTTTTTTGTTGCTTTTTTATCTTTTTCTGGTGTTGCTTTGCACAGTGTTAGGGTTTACTTTGTATTATAGAGTAGATTAGTAGTTAGTAGATAGTAGTTGGATTGTAATTTGTGTTTTTTTTCTTTCTTTTAAACTGATATTTGTGATTGATTTTTTTTTTCAATAATTTTATGTTTGTAAAGTTAAAAAGAATTACTAATAAATATATTTACAAAAAAAAAATTGGTGTCATGTTGGCCCAGATCATGGATTGAAGGAGTGAGCTTCCCTGTGTGAGATGTCTGTGTCAAAAAAATTGATAGAGGTGTTCAAACTAATGAGAGATCTGGACAGAGTAAATAGGGAAACCAGTGTCTGATGGTTGAGAATCGGAGGACACTAATTTACGGTATTTGGTAGCAGTGATGGGAGTGCTCTGCCTGACAGTATGGTCCAGACTAATTTAGTAAAGGCCTTTGAAAAGGAACTGGGTATTATGTGAAGTAATAAAAAAAGGCTGCAGGAGTACAAGAAAAATGGAGGGGCATGGAGAAATGGAACTAGGTGAGTTACACTTCCACAGCAGCTGGCATGGATGTGATGGGCCTTCTGTGCTATAACCATTATATAATCTGATCAAATATGGGATTCATGTCATTTGAACAGAAACAAAACATCTACTTGCAAACTTCCAATAATAAAATGGGCATTCTGTCCCTCAATTTCATATCCCACAGCGCATCTCATCTGTTGCTCTTGTTAAGAAAACTCAGGCAGAAAATATGACAAAGGATGTCTGGGTCAAAGGGAAGCAGCATAAGCACCTTTGATATCTGGAACATCGAGAAAACGGAAAAAAACCCAACAACTTCAAATATTTGTTCACAATGCTCAGAAGTTAACTAACTTGGCAACTTGTAGTCTAATTATTTATGATATGTTGTAAGTGGAGGGTGGCATGGTGGCTCAGTGGTTAGCACTGCTGCCTCACAGCAGTAGGGTCCCAGGTTTGATTCCAGCCTCAGGTGTCTGTTTGTATGGAGTTTGCACATTGTCTGTGTGGGTTTCCTCCCACAGTTCAAAGATATGCAGGTCAGGTGAATTGGCCATGCTAAATTGCCCATAGCGTCAGGTACATTAGTCAGAGGGAAATGGGTCTGGTTGGGTTACTCTTTGGAGGGTCAGTGTGGACTGGTTGGGCTGAAGGGCCTGTTTCCACACTGTAGGTAGTCTAAACTAGTGTGAAATGATGACAATTGATCATGTGCTTTCCTACCCTGAGATCTGAAAATTAAACTGCTACTTCTGATACAGTGCAAATGCCACCAATAGCTTGAGTATTCCATAACATGTGGGCTGCTGTTATCTGTCCAGGGAGTTTGAATATGTCCATATAGCAAAATGGTTCATTGTCAAGTTCCTGCTTTGAAAATAGCTCACTTTCTGATATTTAGGCACCAGGGCTTTTCACTCTTATGCCTGCAAAATAGCAACACATCCATGTTAAAGTGTTTATACTTTATTTTGGAAAAGCAGACTGGGTGAAAATTCAAATGCACAAAAATTATTAAAATGCCTCTTTAGCCTTTTGCTTCTAAGAATGTCAAACAAATTAAAAAGACTGCTTTTACCCACATTTTCATTGCATTTTAAAATTAATTCTGAATGGCAACTTACTGGTTTCTTATTGCCTGTTTTCACAGGAATGCATGAAGGAAATTGAGTAAATTGGTGTCATGTGAGAATCGGAGGACACTAATTTACGGTATTTGGTAGCAGTGATGGGAGTGCTCTGCCTGACAGTATGGTCCAGACTAATTTAGTAAAGGCCTTTGAAAAGGAACTGGGTATTATGTGAAGTAATAAAAAAAGGCTGCAGGAGTACAAGAAAAATGGAGGGGCATGGAGAAATGGAACTAGGAACCGTAAATTAGTGTCCTCCGATTCTCACATGACACCAATTTACTGGTTTCTTATTGCCTGTTTTCACAAGAATGCATGAAGGATTTAAATACTTAGTATACAAAATTAAATTTAGGTAATGCTTCATCGTTTCTAATGATGAGACATTCAGGTTTATCAACAACTTTCACAACATTATAATCCAGTCCACCAGGTGATAAATTAAGCCAAACACACTGACTTATTTTAAAAAAAAACAAATTCCCTTGAAGGGCTGCTACTAACTATTACAAATAACATGAAAAAAGTATATTAAAAAAAACCCAGAAATGCATTTTGAAAATAAATCAATATTTTGTTATAATTTTACAGAAACACTCCAAGAAAAGGATGTCAGTTTTAAAAAGAATGAATATTTTTTCAATAAAATGTAAAAATAACATGATGGTCACTAACTGAAGTCAGAGCAAATGGAGGAGCATGTGTGTGTGTGAAAACAACAAGTTGGTTTTTGGGAGAAGTGTGGTGTGGTGCAATGTTATAGACAATAGACAATAGACAATAGGTGCAGGAGTAGGCCATTCAGCCCTTCGAGCCTGCACCGCCATTCAATATGACCATGGCTGATCATTCCTCATCAGTATCCGCTCCCTGCCTTGCAGTGACCTATTGTTTGTTTCAGATGGACTAGGCTCAAACACAGATTGATGTTATGAAAGCTCTTTCCATTGTTTATTGGAAGTGTCCGTTATAAAATTTATTACAGCACAGCCCATACCAGGTCCCACTAGAACTCAATTTCATTGCTTCATTAGAATTTCATTATAATTTGGAGTGTTGGTGAACTTTTATAAAGTCAAAAATCACACAACACCAGTTTATAGTCCAACAGGTTTAATTGGAAGCACACTAGCTTCCAATTAAACCTGTTGGACTATAACCTGGTGTTGTGTGATTTTTAACTTTGTACACCCCAGTCCAACACCGGCATCTCCAAATCATTTTATAAAGTCTGCTGTGATCTCTGACAGAACTGTGTGTCATCTTCCCTCCAGCTGAAACTGACTGGACAACCTGGAAGCAGGTTGTAATTGTTTTGCACTGGCAAAGATCAATTGTTGGGCTAAGTGCAGGGGGTCAGGTTTCAAATCTGGACATGACTCCACCATTGTACCAGAGTCTATGCTGGTAAAAGTTTCTAACACCGTCTCCATGCTAGCTTAGACTATCTGGTGTTAGCATGCAGAGCCAAGCTAACACTTCTGTGAGGTGTTAGCCAAGCTAACACAAGTCTGATGTTAGGCTCACTGTTTTGTAGTTACTTGTTCACAGACTTATACCCCTTTACACTAAAACTCACACACACACTCTTTCACAGACATCCATAACCCCACCCACCTGCCTCCCCCCACACACACGCCCACACCCACATGCACACATACAGATATACATTTGTGGGGTAAATCTGTACTTGCAGAATTACATTTTACTTTGCTCAAAAACTGCATGAATCCAAGTTAGATTCTGCAAATCCATTTTCTACGTTAGAATCAGTCTGACCATTGTGGCACAGACATCCCACACAGGGAAGCTCACACCTTCAATACATTACCTGGGCCAACATGACATCAATTTTTAAAGTTCACTTGAGAATGTAACTTTTAAAAAAGTTTTCAATTGACATATGAAAGAACTGAAACCAACGTGGTCATTATAAAAGGTGAAAGACTTAACAAACAGTCCAAGTCTTTTTCAATATATGATTTCAGTTACATCACACTGTAAACTTTTTGCTATAAATTCTGTGTCTTACAATCTTATACTTCACAACCACCTGATGAAGGAGCAGTGCTCTGAAAGCTAGAGCTTCCAATTAAACCTGTTGGACTATAACTATCACATAATGTTATGTGATTTTTAACATTTGCAGATAGTGAGACTCAGAAAGTATCCTGGTCAGCCTGCTTAATGCAGTGTGACACCCTTCAGTACTTAGCCTCTGGTGACAGACTGGCAAGCCGTTCCAAATGAGCCCTGGATTGTCTCACACTTAGGAGGAGGAACAGTACAAAGTAAGTTCCTCTAACACTGCTCCTGTAGTTTTATAATTTGGTCTTTGTTTAATTTCTTTGAAAGAGAATAGCTTCCATTCTGAAGAAAAATCACATGGAACAACAGAAATTCTTCAATGTTTGAGTGACAAGATCATAAATTTTTTGAGAGCCTTCTCTCTCTTTTGCATACTATCACATATTGGCAACTTCCAGTCATTAATGTTAATTTACAATTATATGCAAATCTGCATTGTTATTTAGATCCAAATCTCAGCCAAAGATCTCACTGTAATCTGTAGCAGCTGCCTGGTAATTTGAACTTGATGGTTGCTTCTTAATGTTTAAGAGCAGCATTACATGTATATTGTGCTAGTAATTACAAGCTGCAAACATACATGTGATGTTTGATACCTGAAATTAGAGCAGTTACAAAGGTTGTATGTTCAGCTGCACTGATTTTATTGTTATTCTGCTGCAGGTGGTTTGCTTTCTAGCACATTTAATGGCAATTTTATTGTTCGGGAAGCACAAAATATGCAGTTATATTTTCACAGTTTTGCAAGCTCGTAACAAAATAAGGAATAGGAGCAGAAGTAGGCCATTCAGCCCATCAAGCCTGCTCCACCATTCAATGTGATCATGGCTGATCTGATCATCCCCAACTCCACTTTTTGCCTTTCATCTATAACCCTTGATTCCCTTCCTGATTAAAAATCTATCACAGCTTGGAATAAATTTAACAATCTAGTTTTTAGAGCTCTCTGCGTATAGGATTCCAAAGATTCACTATTCTCGAAGAGAATAAATTCCTCCTTATGGTCTGTTTTAAATGCATGACTCCCTATTCTGAGATTAAGCCCTCGGGTCCTGAGTTCTCACACAATGAGAAACAACCTTCCCAAATCTACCCTATTAAGACCTGTTAGAATATTGTATATTTCAATAATGTCACCTCGCATTCTTCTACATTCCGATGAGTACAGGGCCAACCTCCTCAGCCTCTCAATATGACATTCCTTCCATACGTGATAGCAGTCTAGAATCATAGAGTCATAGAGCCATAGAGATGTACAGCATGGAAACAGACCCTTCAGTCCAACCCGTCCATGCTGACCAGATATCCAACCCAACCTAGTTCCACCTGCCAGCACCCGACCCATATTCCTCCAAACCCTTCCTATTCATATATCCATCCAAATGCCTCTTAAATATTGCAATTGAACCAGCCTCCACCACATCCTCTGGCAGCTCATTCCATACACGTACCACCCTCTGCGTGAAACAGTTGCCCCTTAGGTCTCTTTTATATCTTTCCCCCTCACCCTAAACCTATGCCATCTAGTTCTGGACTCCCCAACCCCAGGGAAAAGACTTTGCATATTTATCCTATCCATGTCCCTCATAATTTTGTAAACCTCTATAAGGTCGCCCCTCAGCCTCCGACACTCTAGGGAAAACAGCCCCAGCCTGTTCAGCTTCTCCCTGTAGCTCAGGTCCTCCAACCCTTGCAACATCCTTGTAAATCTTTTCTGAACCCTTTCAAGTTTCACAATATCTTTCTGAGAGGAAGGAGACCAGAATTGCACGCAATATTCCAACAGTGGCCTAACCAGTGTTCTGTACAGCTGCAACATGACCTCCCAACTCCTGTACCTCCAAGATTAGTTGTGAATTTCACTGTTTGTTAATTTTTCCAGATGCACTCTGATGTCCAGCGATACACGAATTCAAACAGCAAAGGCAGTAACAGTGCAGGTTCGTTCTCTCTCTCTCTCTCTCCCTCTCTCTCTCTCTCTCTCTGTCTCTCTCTCCTGCACTAGTGAACCCTCCCTGGACCACTTCCGTTGCCAAAATATCTTTCCTTAGATATGGGGCCCAAAACTGTCTGCAGTATTCCAGCTGTTATCTAACTAGTGCCTTGTACAGTTTTAGCAAAACCTCCCTATTTTTATGCTCCCTTACCCTTGAAATAAACAGCAACAATTATTTGTCTTCCCTATCATCCACTGAACTGAGATGCTAGCCTTTTGTGATTCATGCATGATGATTCCCACATCCACTCTCATCTATAGCTTTCTGCTGCCTTTCTCCATTTAAATAATATTCAGTTCCTCTACTCTCCATGCCAAAGTACATAATCTCATATTTCCCCATATGACATTTCATCTGCCAAATTTTTGCCCTCTTGCCTAATCTGTGTAAATTTCCTTGCACACTTTTCTCATGTCATCCGCACAACTTGCCTTTCCACATATTTTTGTATTATCTGAAAACTTGGCTGTAGTACAGTCACTGTCGTTATCTTAGTGATTCATCTATATTGTTGATAATTGTGGCCCCAGCACTGATCTCCGTGATACACCATGGGTTATAGGTTATCATCCTGAAAATGCCACTGTTATACCAACTCTCCGTCTTCTGTTAGTTAACCAATCCTCTATCCATGCTAAAATACTGCCTCCAAAATATATATTTCCATTGAAATTTAGAAAACATTAGGGCATCATTTAGTAGCATATATTTCCATTTTCAGGTATTAACTCTAACATGTAAATCATAGCTTTTTAAAGGTGTATGTTGTGGCTCTGTAGTGGCACTCTCATCTCTGAGTAAGAAGGTGCTCACTTCATTACTTGCTTCAAGTCTAATTTGAACACAAAATCGAAGCTGATCTTTCAGCACCGTTCTGAGGGAATGCCCTACTGTTGGAGGTCTGGTGCAATCTTTGAGAGAAGACATTAAATACAAACCCTGAGTACTGCCTCGCTGGTTGTAATAGATCCTGTGGACTATTTTGGAGATGAGTTTGGAAGTTTTCCCTGGTGGCCTGGTCAGTAGTTATTTTCAAGTAGCAACCCCAAAACAAAATTCTCTGGTAATTACTTCATTGCTGTTAGTAGGACCTTGGAGACCACAGTCTGGTCGCTATGTTTCCTGCAGCATAACAGTAGAAAAGTAATTCATCAGCTGTAAGTGCTTTGGGACATCATGCTAGGTGCTATAAATACGAGTTATTTCCTTATAAAAGTGCATTATTTAAGAGGGATAGCATCAGATTGTCAATAGAAATCTTATTTCTTTAATACAGGAACTCATAGTGATGCACTTGATTATATGTAATTGAATTGTATCTGTTGCACTTTATTAAGATGTGTAGACTTAGATTGAAGAGATACAAAAACGTGAGGCAGAATCTTCCCAGACCCTGAAAGCTATGGGACATGATGAGAAATTTAGGAAAATTTGGTGACGTTCCAAATGTTGAGAACAAAATATTCCATTTTCCAACCAAGTATTGGACAGTGAGACACGATTCTTACTGGTGAGGGGTGAGAAATGTAGTTACATGGATTGATATTCATTATCACCCTCATTACTGCTTAATCCTGCCTTAATTTCCCGTTCTCCCATCTGCTGAATAGAAATGCTGAGAATTCCTGACATGAAAGTCCGAGCGGATGCTTAATGATTTCAACTTACCCCCTAGCTATTCTTGATCACTGACACTCAGCACCAACATCTCAGTGTACACTCTAACGATCCATGACTCCCATACACTGACATTGATATTTGACAAGGACCAGCCTCACTGTATCATTATGACTGTCTAATCCACTTATGATATGATAAATACAGAACTGCGGATACTGGTAATTTCTGTTTTCAACAACAGGGAGAGCGGAACCTTGGACCAGGAGCCTGCCGGGAAAGGTGAGCCACTAATTTAAATCTATAAAAGCTTACCTCGGAGAGCAGAGGTTTCTGGGAAAGGAGGGAGATTTTCTTTCCCCTCAGCTATATAAATGAGTGTTTTCTAAACTTAAGACCGTACACTTGTGGTGTCTCCCTCCCATCCACCTCCTCTAACCTTAAACACCAGGGACACATCAGGTAAGCTTCTCTTCTTTACTTTCTAATAAGGGGACCAGAAGGGATGGCAGCGCAGGGAGAGGAATGTCCCTCCTGCATGATGTTTGAGGTGAGGGATGCCATTAGATTCCCATCCAAGTACATCTGTAGGAAGTGCACCCAACTCTTGATCCTCCAAGATCGCATTAGGGAACTGGAGTGGGAGCTGGGTGAACTTCGGATCATTCGGGAGGCTGAGTCTGTGATAGATAAATGTTATAGGGAAGTAGTTACTCCTTGGCACAGAGAAGGCTTAGGTAACTGTTAAGGGAAAACACAGTCAGTGCAGGGATCCTATGTGGTCGTTCCCCTGAAAAACAAGTATATCATTTTGGATATAGCTGGGGGGTAACAACTTACCAGGGCCATGCATTGGGGTACAGGCCATGGCACAGAGTCTGTCCCTGTTGTCACCTGATGAAGGAACAGCGCTCCGAAAGCTAGTGTTTCCAAATAAACCTGTTGGACTAAAACCTGGTGTTGTGTGATTTTTAACTTCATATCTCTTTAGGTATTGTAACTAAGGTACCAGATCATAATTTTGCAATGAGACTTTGGAAATTGTCATTTTAAAATCTCACATTGTTATTTTTTCTACTGGAAAGAGAAATTAAACAATTCCAGCAAATCCTTAAATATTACCCATAAAGAGATAAGAACACTGATGATAAATGATCAGTCTGTGCATGGAGTTCTCCTGCTACACTTGATAATGTTGAGATCATTTCAGTGTTTCTTCATTTGCTGCAATAATAATAAATATTCAAGCATAAACTGAATGATAACCTTTTCCTGTAATGTTTCACTGCACCTTGTGATATAATGTAAACATTGATACAACAAATGAAAAAAATTGTACTCAAACTACACTGATCTTATATACACTAATTTGATCTGTTTGTTTATTGTTTACCTTCATCATGACTTCAAAAGGTTTTTTGTGAGAGACTTTGTTCCTAGGCTGAAAATGACTTCAATATACAGCTGTCATCTTCATTGTTAGTAAATGTATTTTGTAACAGAAATGACTCCGAGTGACTGGATACCAGATGTTAGAAAAAATGACATCAGAGGCAGGAACAAGAAATGGTTGACTCTGGTGTTATCAGAATTACACTAGAATTGTCCACATGTGTAATTTTGTAAACAATATAACTCATGTTTTGTCATCGTTTGTGTTTTGTTTATAAAACACTCAACTGAAAATGATTGCAGAGCCTATTTCCTGACAATGCAAAGTCAGTATCTCCCAAGCCTAAACAAGAACATGAGATCTGCAAATTGGCATCTTCCCCAGAACATTATTATTCAACTGAAGTGCGAAGAACGACCTTGGCTCATGGGCTTCTAACCTTCACGTGATAAATGCAGATGAAGTCTATGTTGGTTCATTACTGCAGCAGTACCTGATGTTTCGTAATTACAGATCTCAACTGTGACGTTATTTCAGGTTTGTCACCTCCACTATTTTATTTAAGAATTCTTCCAACATTATGATTATGTTTTATGATAACGTCCCAATGCTTGATTTTTATGAGATTGCACTTAAGTGCTACATTTTTTCTGAAAAGAAAGAATGTGTAGATTTACTGGGAAATGTCAGGAGAACCTTGCTAAGTAAGCTGCCCATCAGAGAGCTGATGCAGATGTGATGGACTGTCTGGCTTTATTCTGCATTGAGACATTTCTGTGATTCTGTGTTGCTCTAGCAATTTAATTTAAAGTACACCTCTGCATTCACATTTTCATACCCCGAAATATATATCACTCTTGGACCATGTTTCATATGCTTCCCTTCATGGATAAGAGCCTTTCTGATCCAAACCTTTAACCCTATCATGAGGTGTTAGCCTTTGGAATCTTGGTGACCAAAACTGGACACAATGGGAATTGAATATATATTGTGCCCTTCAACTCAGAATTTCCCAAAATGTTTTCTAATTAGTGAAAGTTTCTTCAAGGTGTAGCCAGCATTATTAGAAAAGGGAACAAGGATCTAATTTGTAGACATCAACCTTCACAGTGGAGACTGGAGCAGGAATTGAAACTGTTTTACCTATTTCTGGTGGTCAGATTGATTAAAGTTCAGATTTTTGTGGGTGTGAGACCACAATTGATTTGGAGATGGGTTCTCTATGTCTATTTTGAGCCCATGGGTCAGAGGAAATGATGGATTGATTTAGAGTCCCAATGGCTGTGACTGCTGGTTCCCTTCAAAGAGAAATCTGTTGATTGTGTGTAAGCCTGAGCAAGGCATGGAAAGAAACACCCAGTGGACTCATGAGGTGTCTTCTTACTGTCTCCTTGTACTCATTTCTTGACTTTTCATTACCTGAATGATGGCACTCAAATCATACCTCTCATCTTACTTTATTGCTACTTGCCAGAAAACTTGGTGTAACACGTTGTCAGAGTTAATGGGAATCTCCTTGATGAGATTATAGACCACTGAACTCTGAAAAATTGGAAGTGGTTCTTGTCAATGAATCTCATTTGCAAGTTGCTGGGAGCCCTGTTAGTCACATGGGTACTTTGGATCTGGTAATGTAGCATGATGGGTAAACCCAATACCTATTGTATCTGCAGGACCCGTTTGTCATAAAATGAGAAGATCAATGAGATACAGTGGTGTGCAACCATTTGCAAAATGCCTCTGAGATTTACAGCTGGCACATTGGAGGAAAAGAATTTCAAACCTGTAGTGAGATTGACAGCCACTGGCTGCAAGCTGGAAATTATTCTGTGATGAGACGCCCGGACCATCGCAGTCTCCTGCAGCACTGGCTCGTACCAGTTAGCTGTATGTGCAGTGGCAGCTCCTGTGTTCAGGGTATGATCTCCTTTACCTTCCTTCCTCTCGTTTTCCTCCCATTCCCTTCTTTTGCCCAGGTTCCCACTATTCCTGCAGTGAGGAGGCATTACCACTCCATTGAGCCCAAAGTTTAAGGGTTGTGACCCCATTGCGCATTGCAACCTTCCTTGTAGATGGTTGAGCATCTGATTGTGATTGCCAGTCTTGTCCCTGCTCTTCTACCCCTGACTTTCCAAGACAGTGACAATCCTATTCAATGCCCAAGTGCTGACTGCCCACTTTTGCAATACCAAGACTACGTTTCTCCCTCTGTACTGCTGACTGCCCACTTAAGGGTCAAAAGCTATTCCCTGGGGAAGTCAGAACCGGCTTTCCATTTTGCATCTATTTCCCTTCAGCTGATTAATGTCAACTATGTTATGCAGCTTATCTACCCTACAAATAGTTAAACATCCCCTTTTAACATGTTTACAATGAGCCCTTGACAACGAACTTTGGTCTTAACTGGAACATGGACAGGACGGAATTCGGTTCTTTCCCCACAATGGTAAATGGTTACACGGCCGAGATGAACAGGTGTAAGGAGTGTCACCAGCACCGGGAGCAGTATCTTGAAACTGAGACTTTGGCTGGACCAGTCCTTCCCCATCGTTAATTCAGCTGGGATGTCTTCATTCTCAACCGTTCGCTCCTCACCTCCATTTCAGCTTTGTTCCTTTTTCTCTGTTTTTGAGTCATAGAATCCTTACAGTGTGGAAGCAGCCCATTCAGCCCATCAAGACCACATCAACCCTCTGAAGAGCATCCCACACAGACCCATCCCATCCTCGTAACCCTGAATTCCCCATCGCTAACCCAGCTAGCCTGCACATCCCCGGACATTATGGACAATTTAGAATGGCCAATCCACCTAACCTGCATATCTTTGGACCATGGGAGGAAACCAGAGCACCCTCAGAAAACCCATGCAGTCACAGGGAAAATATGCAAAGTTCACATGCAACAATTGCCCGAGGGTGGAATTGAACTGGAGCCCCTGACACTGTGAGGTTACAGTGCTGACCACTGAGCCACTGAGATGCCCAAGCACTTTGGCAAAGTAATCTGAACTAACATGAAAGTTAGAATAGTAATTATAATCTGTAACAGTTGTTATTTTCCACAAACTAATTTGGTTTGAAATGTTGTGACATTTGTAAGCTGAAGAAGTTGCAGCAACTTCAATGGAAAGTGCCAAGTGGGTGATGTATCTCAGCCTCCTCTTGGGATACCCAGCATCTCAGGATGCCAGTCTTTAGCCAATTTGATTCACTACACAGGATATCAGAAAATGGCTGAAAGTGCTGGATATCAAAAAGGCTATAGGTCTAGGCAGTATTCTGGCAAAAATGATGAAGACTTATACACCAGAGATGGGTGCACACCTAGCCAAGTTTTTCAAGTATACTTACAACAGAGGCATCTACCTGGGAAAGTGAAAATTGCCCAGGTATATTCTATTCATACAAAGGCAGATGAATCCAACCTAATCAATTACCATCTCATCAGTCTACTCTCAATCATCTGCAAAGTGATATAAGGTGTTGTCGACAGTGCCAGAGCTGAAACTGAACTCAGGAGCAGAAGGGACGATGACAGCCCTTGACGACAAGGCTGAGTTCGACTGAGTCATCAAAGAGCCCCATCAAAACTAAAGTCACTGAAATCTGGGGGCATAACTCCTGTGTTTGGACTCATGCCTGGCATATAGGAAGATGGTCGTAGTTGTTAGAGGTCAGTTATCGCAGCTCCAAGACATCTCTGCAGGATTGCCTCAGGGTAGTGACTTAGGCCCAATCGCCTTCAGCTGCTTCACCAATGATCTCCCCTCCATTTTAAGGTCAGAAGTGGGGATATTCACTGATAACTGTATAATCTTCAGAATTATTGACAACTCCTGAAATACTGAAGCAGTTCATGTCCAAGTACAACAGGATCTGGCCAACATCAGACTTGGCCTGATACATGACAAGTAATATTCATACCACACAATATTCATGTTCAACGAGAGAGAATCTCTAACCATCATCCCTTGACATTCAGTAACACTAATGTCACTGAATCCCCCACTATTACCACCCTGGTTAATGTTGATCAGAAACAGAACTGGATCAGCCTTTAAAGTGTTGTGGTTCAATAATAAAATAGAGCTTGGGAATTTCACAAAGGGAAGCTCACCTCCTGGGTCCTCACAACCTGTTCACTATCATGAATGTGTTGGAACGCTTCACACATGCCTCAATGAGTATAGTAACAACAACATTAGAGAAACTTTATGCAATGCAGGATAAAACAAGCTGCTTGACTGGCACTATATAGAATACTTCGTGTTTGTTCCTTTCACCAATGCACAGGGCAAGAAGATGCACTGCAACAATTTGCCAAGGCTCCTTAGACAGCACCTTGCAAACCAGTAATCTTTGCTATCTGGAAGGACACCACCACATGAAGATTCCCATCCATCTCACACACCATGCTGATTTAGAACTATGGAACTGAGCTTTCACCATCTCTGGTGAAAACCCTGCACCTCCATCCATGCATTATGGGTATACCTACTTAGCAAGGACTGCAACGGTTCAAGAAAGCAGCTCATCATCACCTTCTCAGGGACAACCAGCAATGAGCAATAAATACTGGTCCAGCCAATGGCTTCCACGTCCTGTGATTGAATAAATTTTATAAAAGTGTTGCAGAGTAAATCCAAATTTACAGTTGTGCAGCTTTGATTTTTGGGTAGATAGCAAAACAAATGAAGGCTTTTTTGATGCAGTGGTAATGTCATTACCTCTGAGCCAGGAGGTTAGGTTCATATCCCACTTGCCCTAGAAGTGTGTAATAGCATCTCTGATCAGTTGATTTGAAAATATTTAAAACATGAATTCTGTTTCTGTCTACACAAACATTCACCTAACCAAGAATAAAATAGCAAGGACAGGTGATGGCCTAGTGATATTATCACTAAATGATTAATCCAGAAACTCATCTAATGTTCTGGGGACTCAGATTTGAAAGATGCTGCAGCAGATAGTGGAATTTGAACTTAATTGAAAACAAATCTAGAATTAAAAATCCATTGATGACCATGAAACCATTACCATTTGTCAGAAGAACCCATCTGGCTCACTAATGACCTTTAGGGAAGGAAATCTTCCATCCTCATCTGGCCTACATGTGACACCCGATCCACAGCAATGTCATTGACTCTCATTTGCCTCATGAAATGGTTAAAAATCACACAACACCAGGTTATAGTCCAACAGGTTTAATTGGAAGCACTAGCTTTCGGAGCGATGCTCCTTCATCAGGTGGTAGAGGAGGGCTCAATCCTAACACACAGAATTTATAGCAAAAATTTACGGTGTGATGTAACTGAAATTATACATTGAAAAATTGATTGTCTGTTAAGCCTTTCATGTGTTAGAATACAGTGATAGTTTCACTTTTTTCATGTGTAAATGTGATTTAACACAAGGTTTAACACAAGGTGTTAGCTACAGCAATCGGTTAGTCTGATGCAGTGTAAGGAACAAAAATGTGTAACATATAAATTCCTCAAACATAAACTTGCACACTCAGTATGGCATGCAATTCCTGGTAATTCAGAATCAGGTATAGTTTTAATGTCTTACCACATGCAATTCAATATAAACCTCAGAAATCTGAGAAAAGGAGTGTACTATTTTGGAATTAAACTGTGGGTAACAGGTTTTTTGGGGGAGGGGCGTTGTTGAATACCAATAATATCTATTTATTATCAGCATTGCTTTATTTTAGCACTTTGCACAAATTGTGTCACCTCTGACATTGCGGATTGACCCATGGAGTGCTGGAACTAATTCTGCTCCATTACAGACTTTTGTAGTTGTCTAAGGACAAAGCAAATTTTAATGCTTCCTTACAAATAGGGAAAAAAAACACTGCATTCAATGGCCAAGCACTAGGGATCATCATCTATCAAGAAGTGTGAAGGGCTTATGCTCGAAACGTCGAATTCTCTATTCCTGAGATGCTGCCTAACCTGCTGTGCTTTGACCAGCAACACATTTGCAGCTATCAATGTGAGAAAGCAGAGTAGTGTTCTCCAAGTTGACTGGTTCAACAGCTTGATAAGATTATGGATAGTATGAAGGGCTCTGGCCCGAAACGTCCATTTTCCTGTTCCTTGGATGCTGCCTGACCTGCTGTGCTTTAACCAGCAACACATTTTCAGCTAAGATTATGGATAACCAATGCTGTGTGTAGCACTGGATGAATCTTTCTACAATTTCACTGAAATTACAGTTAAATGAAGATGACTGGTCATGATAAGGCTAGAATACAACTTTCCATTACGAGTACCTTCCTCCAATATGTCTGCCACAAATTGCATGATAAAAACTTGCAAGTCACTTCATGTAATTGTAACTGTTTACCCTGACTACCATGAGAGAAGTAACTACCACGTAAAACAGCACCTTCAATGCAAAAGAAAGTGAAAAGATACTTCACACAAAAATAATTCAGACCAAAACAAATCAAATGGAATCTTCGAAGAATGATGAAAAATTCATTCAAAAAGACATGCAAGATCTTTAGCAAGAGGAGGAAGTAAAGAGTTGGAGTAGTTTAGGGAGGGAATATATAGAGTACTAAACCCAAAGAGTTGTGCGCTTTTCAATGATCAGGTATGAGGCACAAAAGGCTAGCTTTGGTGGAACAGAGATCTAAGGATTGGGGATTTGAAGTACTACTACAGGAGTAAGCAAAGGTAAAGCTATGAAATCATTTAATTGTAAGGATGAGAATTCTAATTTGGAAGTGCTGTGAGAGTGGGTGGGGGGAGGGGTTGCAGATCTGTGAGATCTTTCTTTGATCTTCAAGCACCAAGTGAGACTTGGCATTCAGAGCCAGCAATGTTCTGAATGAACGATAGTTTAAGAGCTTGGAAAATGGGAGATTGCTGAAGGAACATTTGGAATAATTGAGTCTGGTGTTAATGAGAGTTCAGAAAAGAGATAAGGTATAGTGATGGAATGGATGTGGGGGTTAAAAGCTTTACCAAGGGTTGATGAGAATACCAAGGTTGGTCAACGTAACATAATGGTTGGAGATGAGGATGAAATTGATGGTGTGGGTATGCCATTCATGGTGACATGAAAAGATCATAGCTCTATTCTTTCAAATTTTAAGCTGGAGAATATTCTGACTCATGTAAGAGGGGTTATTAAAATGCATTCTGACAACATAGAGATAGTGGAGGGATTGAGACAGGTGGTGAAGAAATAGAAGCTGACATTATCAGCAAAATAAAAACCAAACCAGTGCAATATCTGAGCTACATGGGACAAATATATTCAGCAGCAGCAGCAGTAGTAGTTACCTATCAGTCTCAAAATTTTGAAAGATAACCTGACTATATGAACGACGTTGTAAAACTCTTAGCACTTTCTAAATTAGCAGCCTCATTCATTCCTGCAAAAAAGTGACATAACACACAGAAATGGATGCTTCATTCATTTAGAGAAGCCACCTCGAACATATTTGAAAATGATACGATGGAGGAAATAGGACACAGGCAAAGCCAGATGTTTTCCCCAAATCCCAATTCCCTATTCTGGTTTGCTGAGGTCTTGAGGTAGACATGAATTTTCCTTAGAGTGGTGGGTAACAGGGGTTCTGACAGATTTTCACTGGCAGTGGTGGGCTCTGCTGCTCCATCCGATCAGTATGATTTACGTTCATGCTGCAGTGCCCAGGGACTCAGATCACATAGTGCCTGCAGGAACAGTGTGTTACCTGAGTAAGTTCAGTTCGAGAAGTCATGTTTAACTAGAAGCTTTACCAGGAGGGGGTGCAGAGGAGATTCACCAGGATATTCTCTGGGATGGAGCATTTCAGTGATGAAGTGAGGCTGGATAAGATCAGGTTGTTTTCTTTGGAGAAGAGAAGACTGAAGGGAATATGGATTGAGGTGTATAAGATGATGAGAGATATGGACAGAATGGATAGAAAGCAGCTGTCTCCTTTAGCTGAAGGGCCAATAAGAAGGGATATAATTTTAAAGCGAAAGGTAAGAAGTTTAGAGGGAATTTGAGGAACACCTTTTTAACCCAGAGAGAGTTGTGGATCTGGAATGCACTGCCTGGGAGGGTGGCTGAGGTGGGAAACCTCACAACCTTTAAAACTTACTTAGATAAACATGCTTGAAGTGTTATAACACTTAAGGCTATGGGCCCTAATGCCGGAAAGTGGGACTTCTGAAGATAGAAGTATATTTTGACAGTCCAGACCTGTTCCAAGGCCCCTTCCATATTGCATGATTCTTTGATGGAATATCACTTGTGACTTCTCAGATAGATGTTGCGAGGCCTTAATATCCAACTAAAACATAGAAACATAGAAAATCAGTGTAGGAGTAGACCATTCAGCCTGTCGGGTCTGCACCATCTTTCAACATGATCATGGCTGGTCATGCAATCTCAGTATCCCATTACTGCCCTCTCCCCATCCCCCTTGATCCCTATAGCCACAAGGGCCATGTCCAGCTCCCTCTTGATTATATCTAATGAACTGGCCCTGACAGATTCCTGTGGGAGAGAATCCCACAGGTTCACAACTCTCTGAGTGAAGAAATTCTTCCTCATCCCAGTCCTGAATGGCCTACCCTTTATTCTTAGACTGTGGCCCCTAGTTCTGGACTTCCCTTAACATTGGGAACATTCTTCCTACATCTAGCTTATCCAGTCCCATCAGGATTTTATACATTTCTATGAGATCCCCCCCTTTCTTCTAAATTCCACTGAGTGCAAGCCCAGTCAATCTTTCCTCACATGTCAGTCCTGCCATCCTGGGAATCAGTCCAGTGAACCATCACTGGACTCCCTCAATAGCAAGAATGTTCTTCCTCAGACTAGGAGACCAAAACTGCACACAATACTCAAAGTGTGGCCTCACCAAGGCCCTGTATAACTGCAGCAGGACATCCTTTCTCCAATACTCCAGTCCTCTCACTATGAAGGCCAGCATGCCATTAGCTTTCCTCACTGCCTGCTGCACCTGCATGCCAATCTTCAGTGACTGTTCCACAAGCTCACCCAGGTCTTGTTGCAATTTACCTATTCCTAAACTGCCACCATTCAGATAATAATTTACCTTTCTGTTTGTGCCATCAAAGTGGATAACCTCACATTTCACCACATTATATTGCATTTGCTAAGTATTTCCCACTCTGTCCAAGTCACCCTGCACTTCTTAGCATCCTCCTCATACCACATACTGCCACCCAGCTTAGTGTCATCTGTAAATGTGGAGACATGGCATTCAATCCCTTCATCAAAATCATTAATGTATATTGTGAACAACTGAGATGCCATCACTGAACCCGGCAGTGGTATCCCCTCATTGCTGCCTGCCTTTCTGAAAAGGACCCATTTATTCCAACTCTCTGCTGCCTGTCTGCCAACCAGTTTTCTATCCACATCAATACATTACCTCTGATACTATGAACCTTAATTTTCCTTCCCAATCTCTTGTGTTAAACCATGTCAAAAACCTTTTGTAAGTTTAGATGCACAATACTTACTGATTTATCCTTGTCCACTCTATTGGTCACATCCTCAAAATATTCCAAAAGATTTGTCAAGCATGATTTTCCTTTAGTGAATCCATACTGACTAGGGCTGATTCTGTCACCACTTTCCAAATGCTCAGTTATTACATCCTTAATGATTGACTCCAGCAATTTCCCCGCCACTGATGTCAGGCTAACTGGGCTATAATTCCCCATTTTCTCTTCCTCCTTCCTTAAAAAATGCGGTTACATTAGGTACCTTCCAGTCTATTGGAACTTTTGCAGAGTCTACAGAATGCTGGAAAATGACCTCCTCTTTTATCGCACTGTTCTTGAATTGAGCCAATAGATTTTTATTTGTAAATTCATACAATAAGGTACCAGCATAGAAACGGACACATTGATGGAATGTGACAATACATAAATGAAAACATTGCTGGAGATATTTTGGGGCATTTCATTCTGCACTGTTGGAAATAATGCTGATGATAAAGAGCAGTGCAGACAGTTCTGTGTATCATACATTAATGATACAAAAATCACTACTTAAGACAAAAATGGAAACAGAACATATATATGATAGCATATAGCAGTTTTGTGTTATATTCTCAAACAACATACACAGTGAAAATTTAACAGATGATTTTCTCTGAGTGATAAAAATATACTGTATTTATACGGAGTTGAATTTCAGGGACATAATAGTCAAGACATACATTCAGAAGGGGTAAAGTCAGTGATGCCCAATTTTGAGTTAAGGAGGTTTATCTGACTTAATTCCCTCAAATTCATTATTAGCAATTTTAAACAACGGGTTGATGTGTACAAACCTTGTTTTTCCTTTGTATGATTGATCTCCGTTCTGAGTAGCAGCATGTTACTCAGTCTGCATGTCTGCTTCCCTTTCAAGACTTTAAAAATAATTATCGTTTTGTTTTACTGATTTCAGTTAAGAGTAAAACCCAGTCTTAAATGAATCTTTTGAAGAATTGGTTCACTTTCTATTGGTCCTGTTCACCTATTTACTCAAATTTATTGTTTCCACACAAATTGCCAATCGAGAAAAAGGATCCCCTAAATAAAAAAAACAATTATTAACTCAGGTTTATAATCATTGCTGTTAGGGTGTTACAATCAAATTACACAAAATATGAAGTGATGTTTTGTGTAACAGCAGTGAGCTGTTAAAAAGAAAATAATGGTTGCTCTGACACAGATGATTACATTGACAATGGTGAAATAGTTTGGAATATCTCAGTGTTGCTGTTAGTAATTTAAGCCTGGAAGTTACTGTATGTCATATTACTGAACCCAACTCTTAGCAGGTTCATATCAAGAGTTCACTCACACTATTTTAAAAGAAGTATTAACTTGTCCATTTTAATGATGTTACATAGATTAATTTCAAAATTCAACTTGCTCAACAACTGTCAGTAATTTCAGCAACTATAGTGCTTAAAATTGACACAATATATTCTTTGGGATCCTTCCTTTTTAATTTATAAGCACAATGTTTCCAAGTCATAGAGTCGTAGAGATGTACAACATAGAAACAGACCCTTCGGTCCAACTCAGCCACGCCAAACAGATATACTATACGAATTTTAGTCCCATTTGCCATCACTTGGCCCATGTCCCTCTAAACCCTTCCTATTCATATACCCATCCAGACGCCTTGTTAATGTTGTAATTATACCAGCCTCCACCACTTCCTCTGGCATCTCATTCCATACAGGTACCACCCTCTGGGTGAAAAGGTTGTCGCTTAGGTCCCTTTTAAATTTTTCCTCTATCACCCTAAACCTTGATCTCTAGTTCTGGACTCCTCCACTTCAGGGAAAAGACCTTGTCTATTTACCCTATCTATGCCCCTCATGGTTTTATAAACTTTTATAAGGTCACCCTCAGCCTCCAGCACTCCAGGGAAAATAGCCCCAGCCTATTCTGCCTCTCCGTATAGCTCAAAATGTCCAACCCTGACAACATCTTTGTAAAAATATGTTGTGCTTGAACCAGGCAGGGCTCAAACTTACAATCTTATGGCCCAAAGTCAGATGTGTTATCCATTAAGTCGAAAGCTTGAAATTCATAATTTCATGACAGTATATGATGTAACCATATCCGAGATCCCAGTGTATCATAATTCTCAGGCAATTGTTGTGGAATCAAATCAGATGCTATTTGGGCGAAGTAAATATGATAATAACTTCACAAAATAATTATAACTTTGTTTATTAGATTAAAATTGACTAAAATATACATTTTGTAATGTCCTGATGCCTTTTCCTGCAAGGGTGATGAACCTTGCCAAACTATCCTCATTAGGTTTTGGAATTTAAGTACATTTTTGCTCCCATTAAAGATTGGAGCAAGTGTACAGTTTGTCCTTTCCAAACTTTGTTTCCATTGTTTCCTTCATACTCTAGCTGGTTACACAAGTGGAACTTGCTCCATATAAGTTTAGCCTGATGCCCTTACATTTTTACCAGACAATCATAGAAGCTACTTCCTATTTATTAGCAGGGAGGCAATAGCCTAGTGGTATTATCACTGGACTGTTAATCCAGAGACCCAGGTAAGGTTCTGAAAAAACAGGTTCGAACACTACCATGGCAGATGGTCGAATTTGAATTCAACAAATATCTGGAATTAAGAATCTAATGACTACAATAAATCCATTGCCAATTGCCGGAAAAACCCATCTGGTTCATGAAGCATCCTTTAGGGAAGGAAACTGCCAGCCTTACCTGGTCTGAGCCCAAATGTGACCCCAGACCCACAGCAATGTGATTGATTTTCAACTGCCCTCTGGGCAATTAGGGATGGGCTGTAAATGCTGCCGGGCCAGTGATACCCTCATCATGTTATAGAATAAAGGAAAAAAAAATCTGATACCAAAACTGTACATGTACAATGATACCTTTGGTAAGTAAGGACTGTTTGGGTGAGACAATGTTGAATAAAAGCTACTGCTATTTCAAGGGTGTCTTTTTCTGGGATCCACATGGGGTAACTGGTTGGCTCAGCCCTCCTGCAATAACATCCCCCTCCAGCCCCCTTGAAGTCAGCCATTAGCTTTTGAAGATAAAATGAAACTCTGTGAGTATCACATACAAACATTGAACACAACAGACTAACGGATATTTTCTTACAGTCATCAACCTGTTTGTTTAGATTTTGCTTAGTATCACCATTACCTAATTGACTGGATCTGTTGGGCTATGTTGAAACACAATAGGCAATAGGTCCAATTCTTGTCTCACCAATTGGCTGATTATTGGAATCCAGCATGGTCTCAGCAAGAGGTAAAAATGGCTCTCTTGACATTTGCGGCATGGGCGCTTTTTGATCTTTGCTTCTTTTTCAGCGGTGAAAGAACCAGCCTGTTGGAGAGGCTATTTTTTTTCCACGGACAGAGAGAAAACAGCATGCTGATGACAGATCAGATGGTGGTGAAAGGATGAGAGGAGATTACATATCACTAATGATAATTGAAAAGAAAACAAGAGGAAAAAACTTCAAGTGTGAGTGTCTTTTTACTAAGGAAGGTAAAAGGAAAAGATGTTTGTTAATAAAACAATCCTTTCTTAATAACTGACTGCATTACTATTTTGAAATTTTATGTCACCTTATGTGTAGAAATAGCCAATTTTAGATCTTTCATAAATAAACATGGATGTGAGATGTGTCACGTTTAGTTTCTTAACTAACAGAGAAACCATACACCAAGCTTACACCTAAAACACCTACCATTACCATAACCTCCTCAGAAACAATTGTAAACTGTCTGACCTTCTGGAAAACTGTTTCACACCTCAGCTATTGTAAATGGTTTCAAATAAAATGAGAAAATGCTGGCAGTCGTGGTGGAAAGAGAAACAGTTAATGTTTCAAGTTCGATATGACTCTTCAGAACTTCTTGCATTAATTAGCTCACAGGATGTGGGCATCACTGGCCAAGCCAGCATTTAACACCCAATCACACGACCACATTGCTGTGGGTGTGGAGTCACTTATAGGATAGACCAGGTAAGGATGGTAGTTTATTTCCCTAGAGGAAAGTTGGAAGTTGGAATTAAATCTTAATTCCAGATTTAAATTGAATTCAAATTCTACTTTCTGCTTTGAATCCAGGTTCCCAGAACATTATCTGGGTCTCTGGATTAATAGTCTTGTAATGATACCACCATGGTATAACCTCCCTAAACTCTTGTTCTTCTGTTTTGAAGAAGAGTGATTAGATTAGACTACTTACAGTGTGGAACAGGTCCTTCGGCCCAACAAGTCCACACCGACCCACCGAAGCGCGACCCACCGAAGCGCAGCCCACCCATACCCCTACATTTACCCCTTACCTAACACTACGGGCAATTTAGCATGGCCAATTCACCTGACCTGCACATCTTTGGACTGTGGGAGGAAACTGGAGCACCCGGAGGAAACCCACGCAGACACTGGGAGAATGTGCAAACTCCACACAGTCAGTCACTTGAGTCGGGAACTGAACCCAGGTCTCAGGCGCTGTGAGGCAGCAGTGCTAACCACTGTGCCACCGTGCCACCCACAAATATTGGTCTTAAAACATTAACTTTGTTTCTTTTTCTACAGATGCTGCCAGGGGGGCTGAGTTTTACAGAATTTACTCTTTCTATTTCAGATATTCAGCATCCACTGTACTTTGTCATTTTTTTTCCAATATTGATGTGTGATTTTGTTTAGAACTGTAAACATGATCTCATCCCTTTGTTTATCCTCATTATACAGAAATATTTATTTCTGTCCACCTGACAGAAATAGCATAGGTGGGACAGTTAAAGCTACCATGAGATTTAATTGCTTTATTATGTGCTTTAAGTGAATACTGTTAGCTGCAAATTGAGATCCTGTCATTGTCTGGCCTGTCTCAGGCTGTGAGTGTCACAAATACACTGTCTCTGAAGCACTTTCCACCCATCACTAAATAACACTCTTCAGCTCCTTATATACTTTGACATATGTAATTAGTAGGTTATAAAATACAACTCTCTGGTGCCCTCAGACCTCTTTTCACATGTTCATTTTTGATAAGTGTCTCCTCTTCCATTGATGTCAGAGTATTATGAGCAGTTACATGCTGATGATTTATATATCATAGAATCAGAATCCCAATGTGGTGGAAACAGGCCGTTTAGTCCAACAAGACTACACCACACCTCCAAAGAGTGTCTCTTCCAGCCCCATTCACCTCCCTATTACTCGACATTTATCCTGACTAATGCTCCTCACCTACACATCCTGAACACTATGGGCAATTTAGCATGGCCAATTCACCCTAATCCGCACATTTTTGGACTGTGGAAGGAAACTGGAGCACCTGGAGGAAACCCACACAGACATGGGGAGAATGTGCAAACGCCACACAGATAGTCTCCCAAGGCTGGAATTGAACCCGGGTCCCTGGCGCTGTGAGGCAGCAGTGCTAACCATATATAAATCATTATATCTCATTTACCATCAAATCATTCATTCCCTTGTCTGTTTTAACCTGTTTTTCTTAGCAAGTGAGAAAAGCACCCACCAGAAACTGGTTGTGCCCTCCTTTCATTAGCAATATTCTAATCTTGAAGGAATGAAGCTCCACACTTGTAATCATTCACTCCCAGTTGTCGTGAGATTTATTTGAATCCAGGTTATGAGTTGGGGACCAAATCCTACCATGGAAGCTGGTAGAATGCAAAATAGCAATAATTAAACCATTAAAAGAGTACTTTGACAACTAATTACTCACCTGAGATATCTATGATAATTTAATTTGTAGCTTCCCATGTATACAGAGGAACCTCAATTATCCGAAGGACATGGCCAGGGAGTATTTTGTTCGGTTAATCGTACAGGTTCCTCTGTAGCGCAAATTCATGGAATTCAACCCATGTGCATTGTGAGGCAGTTGAAGTGATGTTATCATAAATCCAACAGTGATCGCATTCAACCTGAACATAATATTTCAGGCATTGTATTCTGCTTCTCAACTAGAACAATTTGCATTAAAAATGTAATAAAACTCCAAAGATGCTTCACAGGGTCATTATGAAACAAAATTTAACATTCAGCTGCAGAAGGAGATATTTGGATAGATGGCTAAATGATTGATCACGGAGTTTAAGGAGAGTCTTAAAGGAAGAAAACCAAGTACATTTCTTTTTGACTTTGTTGGGAATTTCGTGTAGGAATTCCAGAGCTTGGCCAGGTGAATGCAAGTCACTAATGGTGCACAACTTGGGCATATTTAAGATGTCGCAATTAAAGGACTTCAGTTTTGTTGGTCTGAGGGAGATTACAATAATAGGGAGGTATCAGTCTGTAGAGAGATTTGAGACAGAGGATGAAACTTTTTAAAATTAAGCTTCCTGTATTTTGTTAGCCAACGTAAATCAGTAAGCATTGGATTGATAGCTGAAGGAAACGTGAAACAAGTTAGGCTGTAGGCAGCAGTATTTTGGACGTATGTAATTGATATGATCGGATTCTGGATGCTTTTGAGAGTTGATAACTGGAAACCATAAGAATACAAACTAATTAACAGCTATTAACTATTTACAGAGACATTGCTCAGCAGGAATCCATTAGAACCTTCATCCCTCAGTCATGGTTCCTTGTAATTTGACATCATCTGACAGTAATGAATCACTCTAGCTATTAATGCAACAGCTAATAATATTTGCTGTACATCAGCCAAGTCTTTCACTCTGCTCCTTTACTGTTTATATTTCATTCCTGCTCCTACTTCCCCTTTTCTTAAAGTCTCAATTGCAAAAGATGTCAATTTCAAAGTGTTCTCAGCGCACTTTGAGAAGGTGAGGTACACGTGCACTCCATTATATTCCCTTTGGAATGCAAAATCTTGGCAGAACTGGGAGGCTAGTCACTCACTGTATCCTGCACTTAGACTGTAACACCAACTTCAGTGTCGCTGGGTCAAAATCCTGGAATTCCCTCCTGAAGGACATTGTGGGTCTACCTACAGCACATGGGCTGCAGCGGTTCAAGGAGGAAGCTTCTCAAGGACAACTAGGGATGGGCAAAAATTGCTAGCTCAGCCAACGATGCCCACATCCGATGAGTGAATAAAAAACTTGAAGACAAGAGTTGTGAAGACTGATTAAAAAAAGGACAATTCAAAAGACAAATCTTTAGGAGATGAACCCATAAAAACTAAAGGTTGAGCCAATGAACTCAATGGCTCCTTTTTTCCTTTTTTTCCTTTGCACACTGGGAAAAGTTTACAGCACAAGATTTATAAAAATGATAGACTATCAGTGACTAAGTGGGACAAGGGTAATCAGAGCCCTTCAGGGAGGCCTTTGTGCTGGGGTAGGCCCATGGGTGACTATGCTCAGATCAGGGGTGGAACTGTGGATCTGGGATAATATCCAGCTCAGGGCCCCTGACTACAGTTCTGGTGTTGTTTCAGCTCCTCTGAAGTCCTTGGGAGCTATATCACCCACTGTTAGTGTACAAATGATGAAAGAACTATTCAGCATCCCATCAGGAAGTAATCAGGTGCATGAAAGGAAGAACACAAACCATTTCAAAGACTCTTTGAAGACAAAGAGATGATGATATAGCGAATTCTTCAAGGTAAGAATTTTACTTCCTGTAGCTAATGGTATGACATCCATCTTCTCTTCAGCTTCAGTTTGCTCTTCTGTAGATAATTACATCTCAAGAACCCCAGTGTAGAATTTCACCGTTATAAACAATGGAATAAACTTCAAGATTTGAGAAATAATTTAGACCACCTTGGACATCTACACCAAGATTGGGATCTACAAGAAATTCCTTCACAATATCTGGAGCCTTCAAACTCAACTGAAATGTTAAAATAATCACCAGGATCTCCTCTACAACATGGATGACAGGAAGGACATTCGGTTTCAGTACTTCTTCAGGTATTTGGTCTGTGGCCAACATATTCCACAGATACTCTTTTTGTTAAAATTCATTCATTGGAATGTGAGCATCTCTGGCTAAGCCAGCTTTTGGTCACCATCTCCTGAAAAGATAGTGTGAGTACTCCTTCTTAAACTGCTTCAGTTCTTTGGGTGTTAGTCCGGTTAGGGAGGGAGTTCCAGGATTTTGACTCATTAACAGTGAATGATTTAGCTGAAGTCAGGATAGTGTGTGACTTGGAGGGGAACTTGCAGGTTTTTGCTGCCGTTGTTCTTCTGGGTAGTAAAAGCTGTGGGCTTGGAAGGTGTTGTCTAAGGAGGCTTCCTGCGTTAGTGCATTGTAGATGGTACACACTGCTGCCACTGTGTGTTGCTCATGAAAGGATTGCATCAACATTTAATGTGTTAAATATGGTGCCAATTCAGCCTTGACATGACTTTGCTGAACTTCTTAAGTGTTGTTGGAACTTGGTTCAAGTGGAGAGTTTTCCTTCTTGACCCTGACTTGAGCCTAACTTTTATAGGCAGGCTTTGGAGATAGCTTTCTAATTACAAAGCTCCCAGTTTCTGATCTGCTTTTATAGCCGAAGTATATATATAGCTCATCTAATTCAATTTCTGATCAGTGGTAACCCCCAGGATATTGAAAGTGGGGGATTCAGAGATGGTAATGCTAATGAATGTCAAGAAGTTGGATTTAGATTGAATCTTCATAAGTTCATAAGTTCACAAGATATAGGAGTAGAATTAGGCCATTCAGCCCATCGATTCTGCTCCACCATTCAATCATGGCCGATATGCTCCTCACTTCCATTTTCCCACATTCTCCCCATATCCTTCCAACCCATTACCAACTAAAAAGCTGTCTGACTCCTTCTTAAATTTACTCACTGTTCCAGCATCCACCGCACTTTGGGGTGGCAGATTCCATAGACCCACAACTCTTTGGGAGAAGTAGTTTCTCCTCAACTCTGTTTTAAATTTGCTCTCTCTTACCCTAATACTATGACCTCTCGTCCTAGAATGGTCCATAAAAGGAAACATCTGCTGCACATCTATTTTATACACACCTTTTTTCAGAGAATACCGGCCTAAACTGTTCAATCTCTCTTCACACGACAAACCCCTCGTCTCTGGGTTTAATCTAGTGAACCTTCTCTGAACTGCATCCAATGCCACTACATCTTTCCTTAAATAAGGGGACCAAAACTGTGTACAATACGCCAGGTGCGGTCTCACCAATGATTTGTATAGTTGCAACAATACTTTCTTATCTTTGTATTCTATTCCTTTAGCTCTAAAAGCCAACATTCCGTTTACTTTCTTTATTATCTGTTGTACCTGCATGCTAATTTTCTGTGACTTATGAATGAGGACACCCAGATCCCTCTGCACTGCAATACCCCGAAGTCTCTCCCCATTTAGATAATAGGTTGTCTTCCCATTTTTTTGACCAAAATGCATGCCTCACATTTATCCACGTTAAACTCCATCTGCCACATTTTAGTCCACTTTCCTAACCCATTTATATCCATTTGTAAGGTTCTTATTTCCTCATTGCAATTACCATCCCACCTATTTGTGTGTCATCTGCAATTATGGTTACAGAGCCTTCTATCCCTGTATCCAAGTCATTAATGTAGATTGTAAATAGCTGGGGTCTAAGGAACAAATCCTGTGGCCCCCAGGTATTACATCTTACCATCCTGAAAAAAAAATTTATCCCGGCTCTCTGTCTTCTGTCTATCAGCCAGTCATCTATCCAAGCTAAAAATCACCCCTAATCCCATGTCATCCAACCTGTGAATTAACCTTTAGTGCAGCACCTTATCAAATGCCTTCTGCAAGTGTATTACATCTATAGGATCTCCATTATCTGCTTTGCTTATTATATCTAGCAAATTAGTCAAACATAAATTGCCCTTCTTCATAAAACCCTGCTGACTCAGATGGATGGCATTTTGACTTTCCAAATGTCCTGATATTGCTTCCTTGATAATTGACTCTAACACTATCCCAACAAAAGATGTTAAAACTAACTGGTCTGTAATTTCCCTCATTTTGAACCTCTTCCTTTTTGAACAAGGGTGTTACATTAGCATTTTTCCAATCCACTGGAACCTTTCCCATGTACAGAGAATTTGGAATAGTGTAACTAATGGAGATGGTCATTGATTAGTTCTTGTGTTATTTTTCATTTATCAGCCAAAGTCTGGACGTTGTCTACCTTTTGGTCCATATAAACAGTGGTTGCAAAGATTGAAGAGTTGTAGTAAAATCATTACTGACCATCCTCAATTCCGACTTTATGATGAGGAATGACATTTATCTCTATCGCTACAGCGGTATGTTCATGTTTTTCAAGATTTAACATTTCTAATGTGTGAATCCTTCTCTTTAGGTCTATGCTGCTAAGTGGCTGCCATCTTCTTTGGAGGCAATTTCTCCTTGTACATGTTTCAGAGAAACTTGTTGTGAATCAAAAGCTCTGATTGTCTCCAAAAATCTTTTTGCTTCTTCTCTGAACTCTGTCTGAGCTCCTCAGTGATAGCCTGGAAATGCTTCCAAATTAGTTGAGAATGGAATGTGTGTGATACAGAATGTCTTTTATTTGTGAGCTGTGTCATGGAGCAGCACCATGCCACACAGTGGTGCAGGAAAGGTCCATATTCTGCTTAACCTCACATATTTCCATTTGCAGTGAATGTTCTGAAGCTTGTACATGAGCAATAGCACTTTGTAATGCTATTCACTACAGATCACAGACTGTGGTCAAAGCTTCACTTGTGGGATGATACCGCAATCTATTTTTTTCCCTCCTTCAATCCCTGCCATTTTATTTCAGTAACTTGTTCTGCAGCATCTCCCACAATGAATAGCACTTTTATTAATGTAGCTTGTTTCTTCAGGCATTTGCCAATCAACTGTGTTTCTACGAGCTCCTTACATCAGGACTTCTATTTGCTTAAAGCTACAAAGCTCTCTCTACAAAGCTCAAGCCTCCTTCAATAATGTGCTGATCCTCCTCAACAGAGATGTCAGGGCTAGCATGGCCCACTGCTATGCTATCTTCCAAAGCAAGACATCATCAGGTTCCCCTTCCCAGATAAATCATCAACTAGTGTGGATCTTTGTTTCTTTCTTGCCATGTGGGTGGCACGGTGGCTCAGTGGTTAGCACTACTGCCTCACAGTACAAAGGACCTGGGTTCAATTCCTGCCTCAGATGATTGTCTGTTTGGAGTTTACACATTTTGCCTGTGTCTGCTGGGTTTCCTCTGGGTGCTCCGGTTTCCTCTCACAATCTAAAGATGTGCAGGTCAGGTAAATTGGCCATGCTTAATTGCCCATAGTGTTCAGAGATGTGTAGGTTAGATATATTAGTCAGTGGTAAATGTAGGGGAGTGGGTCACTCTTCAGAGGTCAGTGTGGACTTGTTGGGTCAAATGGCCTGTTTCCACACTGTAGGTAATCTAATTTAATCTAATCAAAGAACAATGCTGATCAGGAATATCATAGGAAATATTAATGATTTATTTTCCATTATAGCCAAGTGTAGCATGCATCTGCTCTCACATTCTAGATGCATTACCTCCTGAACCATGACCTCCTCAGCCTGTCAGAGACATTGAAGTTTCACTCACAGCTTTGTCTCAAATAGAATTAACTCTCCCGTGACTGTGTCCAGTTTAAAATTTGCATTTCTACCATTAGCCATATCCAGTTCTGGGCTTCCTGTTATAGGAAGGATATTATTAAGTTGGAGAGGGTTCAAAAGAGATTTACCAATATGTTGCTAGAAATGAAGGGTTTGAGTTATAAGGAGAAGCTAGATAGGCTGAGACATTTTTTGCTGGAGCATAGGAGGTTGATCGGTGACATTATAGATAAGGTGTTTTTTCCCTAGGGGTGGGGGTTGGCGGGGTGGCGGTGGTGGGGGTGGGGGTGGGCCGGAGGGTGGGGGTGGGGGGGGGTGCGGGGGGAAGGTGGTGGTAATGCATTAAAGTGTATAAGATTCTGAGTGGTATTGACAGGGTGAATGTGGAAAGGATGTCATTTCTGGTGGGTGAATCCAGAACTAGGTGGTACTGCTTAAATATGCCCTTTCTGGACATAGATAAGGACAATTGCTTTCTCTCAAATGGTTTAGTTACTTTGGAAATCATTACCGCAGAAGGTACTGGAGGCATGGGTATTGGTTATTTTAAAGAAAAAACAGATTTTCATTAGGCAATGAACTCAGGGGTTATAGGTGGTAAATGGGAATGTGGAATTTGAAACAAAAACAGGTTTTGTTGAGCAGGTCTGAGGCACTGATTGGCCTACTCGGGTTCCTAATTTGTATGCTCATAAGATAGGTTCCTCAACTGGGAATTTTGGACTGAATACCTCACTTGCTGAATCCCTAAATTCTATCCACCACCTTCTTGGCACAAGTCAGATGTATGATTGAAAGCTTCCCACTTGGCTGAATAAGAGTAGCTCCAATGACATTCAAGAAACTTTACATCATCCAAAATTAAGTGCCCTGATTGATTGGCATCTCATCCAACACTTTAACCATTGACTCACTCCTCTACTGATGCACAGTGGCAAGATGATTTGCAGCAACTCCCTATCTCACTTTCGTCACCCCCTTCCAAATCTGGACCTTTTTTATTTCAAAAATATACTTTATTCAAAAAAAGTCTTTGTATACATACATTGTCACTTAAACAGCTTGGTTCTGTGCAGTAGCATATGAAGAAACAAACATTGGAGTTTTACTGTTTCCAACAAACAAGCCAAAAGCATTTCTCACTTGTAAAAGACTATATTTACATTGAGTTGAGGAACTGTGGGGGGAGGGAGGGTTTGCTAAACAAAGAGATCTCCAAACAACTTCAGCTGAAAGATCTCAGACCATGGTCTTTCCCCATTGTGCCTTGGCAGCAGCTGCCCCAAGCTTTAGTCTGTCCCTCATCACATAGCCCTGCACCTTGGAATGTGCCAATCTGCAACACTTGGTCAGGGGCAATCCCTAGCTCTGGAAGATCAACAGGTTTCAGGCAGACCAAAGACTGTCTTTCACTGAGTTGATGGTCTTTCAGGTGCAGTCGAGGTTTGTCTCAGTGTGCGTCCTGGGGAATGGACTGTAGAGCACAGAGTCCTGTGTCATTGAGCTGCTCGGGACAAACTTCGAAACAAACCATTGCATCTTCCTCCGGACTTCCTTTGCAAAGGCTCATTCCAGACAGAGATGTGTGACAGTCTCTACCTGCCCCACAGCAGCTTCGAGGGCAATGTGTGTTGGTGCAGACTGACTGGGTGTACATGAAGGACCTGGAAAAGCACAGCAGGTCAGGCAGCGTCCGAGGAGCAGGAGAATTGACGCTTCAGGCATTAACCCTTCATCAGGCTTATGCCCAAAACATCGATTCCCCTGCTCCTCACTGCCTGACCTGCTGTGCTTTTCCAGCAAAACACTCTCTACTCTGATCTCCATCATCTGCAGTCCTCGATTTCTCCCTGTACATGCAGGACCTGACAGGTAGTGCCCTTCTTACCACCAGCAAAGCAATGTTTTTGTGTTTGTTGGAAAGTTCTGACGATGAGGCATTCTGCCAAGTGACTTTTACAGTCTGCTCAGGGAATAATCTGACAGGATGCACACTCTCCTTTTCCTGCAGGGCCTCAAGGACACTCCGTGCTGACCTCTTCCTGATGGAGTGGTGGTCAAAGGTGTTTCGCTTTGCAAATTTCTCCATAATGGCCAAAAACAAGGCTGGTCGACATATGGAAACACCTGCAAAATGTTGCTCTCCAATTCATATATTATCCTGAACGTCACTGTTCATCTGCTGTCACTGGGTCAAGAAGCCCTTCCTAACAGCAGTGTGAGTGCACTTACATTGGCTGGACTGCAGTATTTCAGGAGCATGGCTCACCATCACCTTGTCAAATACAACTGGAGATGTGCAACAAATGCTGACCTTGCTGACGTCCCAGGAATACATAAAATAAAGCACTTAAAAGCTAAGTTTGTACTTGTAGAATGTCAAATTTCTTGGTTAGGATTAGGAAAATAATCATATATTTGTAACTTCTTGAAAGATTCACTTCTTTTTGTATTTCATCTCAGTCAAAAAAATATATATTTGGATTATCTGAAATGTTATACAAGTGATTCAGTATCTTTAACTTGCCGGTTTGCTGTCTTTGCCAAAGTTTAAATGTGATTGGCTGCTTACATTGTTGACTGACATCACTGTCACTGCATACCTGGAGATTCCTTTGTCTTGACATCAACGTCTTATGTAAAGGGAAGACTGCTACATCAAGATCACTAGATTCTTTATGAATAGCTTTCCTTGCGGTCAATGATAAGTAAAGTTGTGACACTGATGTCTGTAAATGCTGGCCAGTTTCTTTCCAATAAATTTGCTGTTTCCAATTAGCCAAATAAATTTGCTGCCGATGCAGTCATTTTAATTTAATAGGGTTGAATCAAAAATAAAATGATGTCACATTGTTAACTACATTCACAGTTGAAAAAGAATGATTCTTATCTTGAAATTGGAAACTAGTAAATGGAAAATAGACACAAGTTGCTTCATATTATGTGATGATATGATCAAATTAGAGTCAGAGACTAATAACTACAGAATGAGATTCCAGGCAGGCAGCAACTTGTTTGGTTCCAAATTGGAAGCTCATAGTTGGCAAAAGGACTTTGCATCTACATGCTTAAATTCATGCACAAAGCTTTTCTCCTAGCTAATAAATGTTACTGTTTGTAGAGCATGGGTAGCATGTTACAAATTCCACAGAATCTTACTCCAACTCTGTGTAAGTTTATGATGTGCTGAGGCAGCCTTTGGATGCTGTCTAAAATGTACTGACATGGTATTGGAGTTTATAGACCACGTGGTGTCAAATTAAAGTAAGAGGACATTGACAAGCCCATGGTTTTCATTATGTTTAATTTCAATGTCTGACTTCATGGAGGAATTTTACACTGTTAAAATCACACAACACCAGGTTATAGTCCAACAGGATTAATTGGAAGCACTAGCTTTCGGAGCAAAGCTCCTTCATCAGGTGATAGTGGAGGGCTCAATCCTAACACACTTTTATAGTTAAAAACTTACAATGTGATGTAACTGAAATTATGCATTGAAAAATTGATTGTTAAGTCTTTCATCTGTTTGAATACCATATAGTTTCGCTTCTTTCATGTGTAAATCACAAAACTTTTTTTTAAAAGTTGCATTCTCAGGTTAGCTGTTAACAATGGGTGATAGCTCGACAATATGTTGAAGGTGTTGGCTCCCTGTGTTCTCTGTATATGCCATGATGTTTAGATTGATCCTAATTTAAAATGTAAGATAACGGAGTTTTACATGAATTCATGCAGTTTTTGAGCTCAAAGTTTTACATGAATGCATGCAGTTTTTGAGCAAAGTACAATGTAACCCTGAAAGTACAAATTCACCCCACAAAATATATGTGTGCATGTGGGTCTTTGTCTGTCTGTGTGTGTGTGTCTGTCTGGGTTGGGTGTTGTGAGTGTGAGAAAGTGTATGGGTATAGTGCACCACCTCTCACCTTTTCCTCCGCTACATCGATGATTGTATCGGCGCTGCCTCGTGCTCCCATAAGGAGGTTGAACAGTTCATCCACTTTACTAACACCTTCCGCCCCGACCTCAAATTTACCTGGACCATCTCAGACTCCTCCCTCCCCTTCCTAGACCTCTCCATTTCTATCTCGGGCGACCGAATCAACACGGACATTTACTATAAACCGACTGACTCCCACAGCTACCTAGACTACACCTCCTCCCACCCTACCCCCTGTAAAAACGCCACCCCATATTCCCAATTCCTCTGCCTCCGCCCCATCTGTTCCCAGGAGGACCAGTTCCAATACCGAACAACCCAAATGCCTCTTTCTTCAAAGACCACAATTTCCCCCCAGACGTGGTCGACAATGCTCTCCACCGCATCTCCTCCACTTCCTGATCCTCCGCCCTTAAACCCCGCCCTTCCAATCGCCACCAGAACAGAACCCCACTGGTCCTCACCTACCATCCCACCAACCTCCAGATACATCGTATCATCCTTCGTCATTTCTGCCACTTCCAAACAGACCCCACCACCAAGGATATATTTCCCTCCCCTTCCCTAGCAGCATTCCGGAAAGACCACTCCCTCCGCGACTCCCTCGTCAGATCCAAACCCCCCACCAACCCAACCTCCACTCCCGGCACCTTCCCCTGCAACCGCAAGAAATGCAAAACTTGTGCCCATACCTCCCCCTCACTTCCCTCCAAGGCCCCAAGGGATCCTTCCATATCCACCACAAATTCACCTGCACCTCCACCCACATCATTTACTGCATCCGCTGCACCCGATGTGGCCTCCTCTACATTGGGGAGACAGGCTGCCTACTTGCGGAACATTTCAGAGAACACCTCTGGGACACCCGGACCAACCAACCCAACCACTCAGTGGCTGAACACTTTAATTCCCCCTCCCTCGTCGCCAAGGACATGCAGGTCCTTGGCCTCCTCCATCGCCAGACCATGGCAACATGACACCTGGAGGAAGAGCACCTCATCTTCCGCCTAGGAACCCTCCAACCACACGGGATGAATGCAGATTTCTCCAGCTTCCTCATTTCCCCTCCCCCCACCTTATCTCAGTCCCAACCCTTGGACTCAGCAACAGCTTCTTGACCTGCAATCTTCTTCCCGACCTCTCCGCCCCCGCCCCCTCTCTGGCCCATCACCCTCACCTTAACCTCCTTCCACCCTATCGCATTCCCAATGCCCCTCCCCCAAATCCCTCCTCCCTAACTTTTATCTTAGCCTGCTTGGCACACCTCCCTCATTCCTGAAGAAGGGCTTATGCCCTAAACATTGGTTCTCCTGCTCCTTGGATGCTGCCTGACCTGCTGCGCTTTTCCAGCAACACATTTTTCAGCTCTACTCTCCAGCATCTGCAGTCCTCACTTTTTCCTGTGAGAAGGAGTTAGGCAGACAAATGCAATGTTGCATTCTGCAAGTCAACCAATTGTCAAGGAAAGCATTTAGCTTGGGCTGCACCAAGCATAATCATTTAACTAATCTTGTGAGGATCAATGGAAATAAGAGAAAAGTTAATCCTAAAGATAAAATAGTCACATTAGTGTAAAGGAGTACCTACAAGTCTGTGTCCATAAAGCTAAAGCTGGTTAACTGCTTCAGTAACAAAATATCTAAAAGTTTCCCTTCTTTTAAAATGTGGCTTTCTTTGCATTACAACCTCAAACCATTTTCCATTTCAGGTAATCAAATGTTTCTAAATTGGCACTGTAACTTTGTGAGATAATTTTATTCAGCTTGAAGTTTTATGAATCTTTCTTGAAGAACAAAGACTGAAGTGTTGACAAGTCAGTGCAGAAGATTTTCTTGAGGCTCCAATCAGCTGAAGTCAGGTGGCCTGCATCATTCTTATGGGGCCATGGTTTACCCTGATTGGATAACGATCAATCAACATGGCATTGTTGGTTTACTGTCAGTCACTAGGAGGGGCTTTGAGAGTGTATATTACAAGCCAGTCAGGAGTTTTTCAAAGCAATAGTTGAGTTCTAATGCATGGTATAGAACTCCAACTTTTATAGAAAGATAGCTGCTGCTAGTATGTCTAAAACGAGGGGACATGCATTTAAGGTGAGAGGTGAAATATTTTACACAGAGTGGTGGGAGTCTGCAACATGCTGCTGGGGTAGTGATGGAGGCAGATACAATAGGAACATTTAAGGACTGTTAGAAAAGCACAAGGCCATGCAACGAATGGAGGAACATGGACCAATGGCAGGCAGAAAGGATTAGTTTAATTTGGCATCATTTTCAGCACAGCATCCTGTGCTGTACAGTTCTACATTCTATATTTTATTAAAATATGTTTTTGCTCTAACCTCTCTTCTGGAATTGGGATTATTGATGGGACAATTTGTTTTCTCTGTAATTTTCAAGGTACCTACTTCAGTCAGTGAACATCCTTATCCCCTCTGACCCTGGGCACACACACACACTCCTGCCCTGTCTGCTGTAAGTGGGGAAGATTACAGGATGCACTGTATCACAAATACAAACAATTGAAAAACCGAAAACATGCCAAAGATTTATATCTGTTTATAGTCAATAAACCAATTATCTCTCTCAGCCACATGATTAATTTCTGCTAGGCTTTAAGGTTACTGAAATAAAACAAAGAACCACAGTTGTTGGAAACCTGAGACAAAAACAGAAAGTGCTGAAGAAACTCAGTTGGTCTGCTAGCATCTGTAGAGAGAGAGAAGAGCAGAGGTCTGATGAAAGATCACTGGACTTAAAATATTAACTCTGTTTTTCTCTCTCTCCAGATGCTACCAAACCTGTTGAATTTCTCTTGCACTTCCTGTTTTTGTTTCAGATTATTGAGTTTGTTATAATATGCTAGTCATCCTAAACAAAATATAAATGACTGAAAGACTCCAGGGCAAAAAATTTGTGATGCAAACTGAGTGACACAGAGTCGATTGCCCATTATCTGCTGTGCGTAATTTTCATTTCAGTCATAACATATGCAAGCTTAATTAACCCCGGAATTCCCTCTTGCTAAAGTAGTTCTCAAATATGATCTCATAACTGCTTCATCCTGCTATTTCTATAATTCATGTGTTGTTTCTTCATCAACAAAGATTTCATTTGTGCACCTGGGCTAAAGGATTTCCCGATGTTATCCTGGCCAGGGATTGTTACTTTTTGAAAAAAAAACAAGTATTATTGTATGCTGAAGCCTGGAGCATGGAAATATTTTCAGTCAACTTGTGGCAGAGCTCAGCTAATGTTGGCTTGCTTAAACATTGTTCATTGACGGAAAAGTCACACCATTCACTTATTATTGAATCAATAAACATTTATCATTGTCCATGTTTCATCAAAACAGATTCTGTTGAGACCTGAACAATTTACCCAATTGAATTTATACAGACAAGAGCTTTGCTTTGTGATTCTCTTTGCTCAAAGTCAAGGTCAGAGTCTTTATAAATTACTTGACTCTGTGTGTTTATTTTGAGATAGAGTGCATGTGGACATTCTATTATTGGTAAGCTTAAAGAAGGCTTTGGAATTGGTAAGAGACAAGGTAGAACACATAATAATTATGGTTATTAAACAAAATAGCTATGTTCTTTTGAATGTGTCAGCTATTATTTGTAACTTGGTCTTGGTGGAGATGGGCAGCATATAAATTTTATACTGCCTTCTTAATTATACAATTTGGCATGCAGGCTGCTCATAGAAATAGGGCTGGGTGGTCTTCAGCTCTTAAAGGCAGCCTGTCCCTTTAAAAGCTAAGGTAAAAACAATGACTGCAGATGCTGGAAACCAGATTCTGGATTAGAGTGGTGCTGGAAAAGCACAGCAGTTCAGGCAGCATCCGACGTTTCAGGCAAAAGCCCTTCATCAGGAATACAGGCAGAGTGCCTGAAGGGTAGATAAATGAGAGGAAGGTGGGGGTGGGGAGAAAGTAGCATAGAGTACAATAGGTGAATTGGGGTGGGGATGAAGGTGCTAGGCCAGGGAGGAGGGTGGGGGAAGGTAGCAAAGAGTACAATGGGTGGATGGGGTTGGGGATGTAGGTGATAGTTCAGAGAGGAGGGTGGAGTGGATAGGTGGAAAGGAAGATAGGCAGGTAGGACAGGTCATGGGGACAGTGCTGAGCTGGAAGTTTGGAGCTGGGGTGAGGTTGGGGGAGGGGAAATGAGGAAACTGGTGAAGTCCACATTGATGCCCTGGGGTTGAGGTGTTCTGAGGTGGAAGATGAGGCGTTCTTCCTCCAGGCGTCTGGCGGTGAGGAAACGGCGGTGAAGGAGGCCCAGGACCTCCACATCCTCGGCTGAGTGGGAGGGGGAGTTGAAATGTTGGGCCACGGGGCGGTGTGGTTGATTGGTGCGGGTGTCCCAGAGATGTTCCTTAAAGCACTCTGCTAGGAGGAGTCCAGACTCCTCATTGTAGAGGAGACCACATCAGGAGCAATGGATATAATAAATGATATTGGTGGAAGTGCAGGTAAAACTTTGATGGATGTGGAAGGCTCCTTTAGGGCCTTGGATGGAAGTGAGGGAGGAGGTGTGGCACAGGTTTTGCAATTCCTGCGATGGCAGGGGAAGGTGCCAGGATGGGAGGGTGGGAGTTGTTGGGGCGTGGACCTGACCGGTTAGTCATGAAGGGAACGGGCTTTGCGGAAGGCAGAAAGGGGTGGGGAGGGAAATATATCCATGGTGGTCGGGTCCATTTGGAGGTTGCGGAAATGTCGGCGGATAATTTGATTTATGCTAAGGTTTGTAGGATGGAAGGTGAGCACCAGGGGGGTTAGGACATAGAACGTAGAACATAGAAAAATACAGCGCAGTACAGGCCCTTTGGCTCTCGATGTTGCACCAATCCAAGCCCACCTAACCTACACTAGCCCACTATCCTCCATATGCCTACATGTCAAGGTTCTGTCCTTGTTATGGTTGGAGGGGTGGGGTCTGAGGGCGGAGGTGCGGGATGTGGACGAGATGCGTTGGAGGACATCTTTAACCACGTGGGAAGGGAAATTGCGGTCTCCAAAGAAGGAGGCCATCTGGTATGTTCTGTGGTGGAACTGATCCTCCTGGGAGCAGATATCGTGGAGGCGGAAGAATTGGGAATAGGGGTTGGCATTTTTGCAGGAGGAAGGGTGGGAAGAGGGGTAATCCAGATAGCTGTGGGAGTCGGTGGCTTTGTAAAAAATGTTGGTGTCAAGTCAATTGTCATTAATGGAGATGGTGAGGTCCAGGAAGGGGAGAGAGGTGTCAGAGATGTCCAGGTAAATTTAAGCTCAGGTTGGAATGTGTTGGTGAAGTTGATGAATTGCTCAACCTCCTCGCGGGAGCACGAGGTGGCGCCAATGCAGTCATCAATGTAGCGGAGGAAGAGATGGGGAATGGTGCTGGTGTAATTACTGAAGATGGACTGTTCTACGTAGCCAACAAAGAGACAGGCATAGCTGGGGCCCATACGTGTGCCCATGGCTACCCCTTTGGTCTGGAGGAAGTGGGAGGATTTGAAGGAGAAATTTAAAGCTTTTAAAGCTAAGTTGCACTCCAGAAGTGAACACTGCCAACAAGTTATATTGGAAGACTTCAGGTGAAGAAATATGGAACACTACCCCAGGGAGAGAATTCAAAGATTCATTGATGTCACGTTAATCTCAATAATCCGTTTAATCTCACCAATCTGTTTAAGGTTAAAGGTGGTGAGTTTAAAGGCGATATGAGAGAAAAGCTTTTTTATGCAGAGGGTGGTAAATGGCTGGAAAGACTGTCAGAGGAGGTGGTGGACACAGTTACCATAGCGATATTCAAGAGGCATCTTGATAGATAAATGAATAGGAAGAGAATACAGTGATACAGACCATGTAGAGTAAATGGTTTTTAGGTTAGAAAGGTGTTATGCGTTGGCGCAGCCTTAGGGGGCAGAAGGGCCAGTTCCTGTGCTACACTGTTTTTTGATTTTGTTTGTTCTTTGTACAGAGGTGCTCTCAGGGAGAGATGTAATGTTTCCACTGAAGGCTAAAAGAACCTCTGAAGGGTGTGGAAATGGGGAACAGCTAAATGCCCAGAGTGTGGGCCCAGGCACCTGGTGTTCAGTGTTCAGTGGCTTCAGCTGTATGGCAAAGGTCAGTTGTTGCATCCTCACATGATATCTCATAGCTGACATCTGCAGCACACCCAGAAAGATGAGGAAACACAAAACACATCAGTGATTAGGTGGAATCATCGTTTGATCTCACATTTGCAGTCAGAAACTGGCTCTGCAATTAGCTTAAAGAGTACAATGTGGTGGAATTTAATCTGGCTTTTAGGATCATGTTAGGAGGTGAGGAAGTGTGTGTGTGTGTGACAGTGAGTGTGTTTGAATGAATGTGTTTCTGTGAGAGTATGTGAGTGAGAGTGAGTGTGCATGAAAGTGTGTCAGTGTGTGTGTGTGTGTGTGAGAATGTGTGTTAGTGAGAATGAGTGTGAGTGTGTGTGTTAATGAGTGTGTGTGAGAATATGGGTGTTTGTGAGTGTGTTGTGTGTGTGGGACTGAGTGTGAGAGTGTCTGTATGTGAGAGAAAGTGAACGTATGTATGCAATTGAGATTGTGTGCACGAGTGAGAATGTGTGCGTGAGTGCGAGTATGTAAGAGTAAGCGTACGTGTACTTGTGAGAGAGTGAATGTCTTTGTTTAAGTGTCTGTGTGAGAGTGTGAATGAGAGTGAGAATGTGTATGTGAGTGAAAGTGAGTGTGTATGTGAGTGATAGGGAATACATAAGGGTGAATAGACCTTTTCTGTTTTTATAATGGGATGATTTATTGAATGATGATGTTTTGGAAAGGTTGTTGCTGCTGGCGTTTCCTGCTGTCTGGTAGCCAGAGAGATGGTATAATGGGATATCTAAGATGGACATGTAGTGGCTGCTTATGTTGGTATGAAGAAGTGGATTTCCTGAAACTTGAGTCTCATAATCTGCTTTTGTATTGCACATTCAAACACAAGGGTCTTTATCTCTTCCTTTTCCTCGTCCTTTACTTCCTGAATTTGCTTCTGGATCCCTGGAGGCAGTGGTTACACCCTTGTGCAGCACGTTATCATGTACTTCCAAACTTAGATGGCCATGTCCTTCAATACTGCTCCAAAGTAGTCAAGGCAGTTAGCTTTTCTTTGAGGAGATTGATTGTTTGCTCAATAGTGTTCCGCATTGCTCAGTAGTTCTTGTTGCAGCCAGTTCAAATGGTGCGACGATGGAGGGTGATTATCAGCCTGTGGTGAGGATTATTCTTGACTGTAGGATAATTGGACTCCAAAACTCATAAGGAACAGGAACAGGAAGAGACCATTCAGTCCCTCGAGCCTGCTCTGCCATTCAATGGGATCATAGCTGATCTTATATTCCTCATGTCCATTTTTCTGGTTTTTCCAAATAATTCTTGATTCTTCAATTGATCAAAAGGTCTATCTACCTCAGTTTTAAATATACACAATGACTGCACCCATCCACAACTCTCTTCCCCCCACCCAGCTCTCTGTGGCAAGGAGTTCCAAAGACTCACAACCCTCTGAGAGAAGAATTTCTTCCTCATCTCAGTCTTAAATTAGTGCCCATTTATTCTGAGACTATGCCCTCTGATCCTAGATTCTCCCATGAGGGGAAACAACATCTCAGCATTGACCCAATCAAGCCCCTTAAGAATCTGAAATGTTTCAATGAGATCACCTCTCATTCTTCTAATCTCCAGTGAGTAGAGCCCCATCTTGTTTAGCCTTTGTTTATAAAACAATCCCTCCATGTCAGGGATCATCATAGTGATCCTTCTCTGAACTGCCTTCAATGACATGATATCTTTCCTTAAATAATGGGACCTTCTCACAGTACTCCAGATGTGCTCTCACCAGCACCTTGTGCAGTTGCAGTAAGACTTCCCTACTTTTATACTCCAACCCTCTTGAAGGGCCAACATTCCATTCATCTTCCTGATTTCCTACTGCACTCATGTGCAAACTTAGTACCCCTTAGTAGCCAGCCTCTGGGTCACCTTGTAGGGGCAAGGGCAGGGTGTGTGGATGCCATGGTGGCTAAAGACAGTGGGTAGCACTGATAAGCACAAGATAAACGTATTGTGGCTATTACCAGGGAATAGGCATTCACTGAAATGAGTGACTTGGCTGGGTTATTTATTGACTGCACATTGAAATGGAAGCTCTTGTCGCTTCTAAACCTTTCCCTGTTGGCATGCAGGGTCTACAGACCATTGCACTCAAGTGATTGTGCCCTGTACCATTGGGAATTTTACTATCCTGGAAGAGTCTCGTGGCCTTTTGTCCTGCTTATCTCTCCTCAGCAAAAAGGTGTTGAACTGCCAAGAGGTGGCCTTCATACCCTATGATGCTGCAACAGACAGAATATTGAGCAATGTTCCTGATATCCCCTGTTCCCTACCTGGAAGGAGCCAGATGAATGAAAATGGATCGTGCCTGTGACGTTGGGACCACTGTAGGGCCAGCCTCAATCTGCCGTGAGACCAGGAAGAAGAAGGTGGTGCAGTTCAGGGGCACATTGTTGTTCGATCTAAGTTAGCACAGGCCTGGGTGAGGTTTACCATGAGAAATGATCTCAGTAAATCCTTGGTGAATAGAACGTTTTGTGTAGGCTTCCTCTCACTATATCCTCTGCTCAATTTCTCAGTCACATTGAAGATCTTACCAGTTCTGTTGCTCTTGGCACTCACAAGGGATGGCCTTCTGAAGGTGGTAAGCCATACAGGCTGTGCTGGAAATACCTGACTGTGTGTGCACCCAAGAGGGTGCTCAGGTTTACTAGAATTCATCATTTCTGGTCTCCACTTTACAAAAATTCATTGATAGTCATGAGCAGCAAAGGAATCCCAGCAAAACTAAAAATTGAACTGAATTGGATTGCATTTATTGTCACGTGTACCGGGGCACAGTGAAAAGCTTTACTTTGTGAGCAGATCACAGAGTTAAATAGCATAGATACTAACTAATAGATAAACAGCAGCAAAACATGAACACAGGTACAGGCGAATGCTAAGAGTTTGTGAGTCCATTCAGTATTCTAACAAAAGTAGGGTAGAAACTATTTCGAGACCGGCTGGTGTGTGTATTCAGGCTTTTGTACCTTCTTCCCGATGGTAGAGGTTGTAGAAAAGCATTGCCAAGATGGGCTGGATGCTTATAATTCAGTGCCAATGTTGTAGGAAAGCTATATTCACAGGTGTGTATTCTATTTGACAAAATTTTATAACAATGGGATCCATTTTTGTACGGCTTCATGTCATGCCAACATGGTGTGAGATGTGCCAGAAGTATGGATTAACACAGTATTTGAGGTTTTATTGCATAATTACTGAACAAAGTAGCCTTTACTGGGACACACAATATCTTGGTGTTTAATGTCACTACAGGATGATTGGGCAAATGCTCATCATATCTATTTTGCTAAGCTTAACTCACAGTATTTATTATTTTGTGCTATCACCACATTTTTCCCCAAATGTTAAATAGTTATAGTAAGATAATCTAGACCAAAAAACAAAATTGCCCACTTTGTTTGTTATTAGAACATATACGAATGGTGGGGAACACAAAACAATCCACTTTGTAAAGCATCAATTAACAGCAGCAAGCTGATAGAGGAACCAACTTTTCTCATTTCATATTTTCTTAGAACAAGATACAGCAGAGATATCGCAAAACTATGTTAAATCCAGAGAGAAGATTTAGCCAATGCTGTAATTTTTTTTTAAGTAGTAGAAGACTAGCTGTGTTGGTAATTGCCAGTGAAATAAGCAGCTTTATTGGCCAGAACAGCATTTGACATTCTTTATAAATGGAGAAAAATGGATGTCTTTCAAAAAATGCTGACCAGTAATCTGAGGGATTTAAATAACATGAGAAACAACACCAGTAAAGCATGAATAGTTTACAGTTATCCAGTGAATTAATATTATTATCACTCATGCTCAGTTTCCATTCTCAGGTCAATTAATAGAAGGCAACATAATTATAGTGCTGCTCCAGGAGCCCATACATAGCCTGCAGATTGTAAATGAAATCACTTTATAACTTTCTGGTACTAATTTCACCTCCTTTTGAATCTGAATTCTCATGACCCCTTCAGGGAATGTTAATGCAACATTTTATTTTACTTTGTCTCAATGGCCTCAGATTTTTTGAAAACTGAAGGGGTTTTATAAAGTGATTTACAGAAGCCCCAGTAGTGTTAATAACAAGCAACCACCTTACTCACTTGGGTCAAACATTTATACTGTTGAGAATATATGCAACATTTTGAAAACAAAAATTGTGCGAGGAACTTGGCATGACTCTCTAGGAAAACATTTGTTGCCCATCCCTAATTACCCCTTGAGAAGGTAGTTAACATCTTCTTGAACTACTGCAATCCATTTGGTGTGGATAGATTTACAAGGCTTTTGGAAAGGGGGTTCAAGGATTTTGAACCAGTGGCAGTGAAGGAAGGGTGATACAATTCCATGTCAGGTTGGTGAGTGACTTGGAGGACCAGCTTACAGGGGTTGGTGTTCCCATGTATCTGCTGCTCTTGTCCTTTTAGATAGAGGTAATTGTGGGTTTGGAAGGTACTGTCTGAAGAGCCATTATGAATTTCTCCAACAGTGAAGATTCCAATGTGGTAAGCTTTGGGAACTAATGGCCAAAATTTACCAATTCTTCCCAAACATGTTTGAATTTAAACATTTTGCCTTTAACTTACTCACATGATAGATGTCAAAATGGTTACCCTCAGTATTGAAAGCTCTACAACACATTATTTCAATTGTTATTTTGTTTTACTATGTGGAGTTAAAGCTGCATTAACATTGGTTTTGATGTCAAAATTCTAACATTGTCAATGGCACTGCAATTTCTTTCATGCATGTTGGTCAAAAATGTACATATCATCAAAATGCAATATTCAGGGCAAGGGAACTTTACTATCATCTTAATTCACTAAAGCTTGATATGTCTGTTCTTCATTTCTGATATAACCTCTCACGAGAAGTACACAATAATCTAATCAGTGCTTCAAGAAGAATTGAAGTATACATGTGCAGTGTGCTATTTTCATCAGGTTGACCTAAAGTAATGAGGAAACAAAAATTATTTGATGCCTATCTGTGGAGTGAACTATTTATCCTACTTATTGTTAGGTTCACATGCTGGCAAGAAAATGTTTTCAATTCAGGTTCAATACAGACACCATTCTCCATTGGCAATTTAAAAAATGTGATGGTTGTCCTCTAGTTCTGGACTTCTCCAACAGCAAGAACATTCTTCCCACATCTAGCCTGTCCAGTCCCATCAGGATTTTATGTTTTGCTATGAGATTCCCCCCTCATTCTTCCAAATTCCAGTGATTACAAGCCCAATCAATCCAATCTTTCCTCACATGTCAGTCCTGCCACCCCGGGAATCAGTGTGGTGAACCATCACTGGACCCCCTCAATAGCAGGAATGTCCTCCTCAGACTAGAAGACCAAACCTGAACACAACACTCAAGGTGTGGCCTTACCAAGGCTCTATATATCTGCAGCAAGACATCCTTACTCCAATACTCCAAACATCTCACTATGAAGGCCAGCACGCCATTAGCATTCCTCACTGCCCACTACACCTGCATGCCAACCTCCACCAGCTCACCCAGGTCCTGTTGCACCTCGCCTTTTCCTAAACTGCCACCATTCAGACACCTTCTTGATTTTGTCAACAAAGTGGATAACCTCACATTTATGCACAATGTTTTGCATTTGCCTATTCAGCCAGTTTGTCTAATTCACCCTGCAGCCTCTTAGCGTCTCCTAACAGCACTCACTGCCACCCAGCTTAGTGTCATCTGCAAATGTGGAAATACGGTATTCAGTTCCTTCATCCAAATTGCTCATGTATATTGTGAAAAACTGAAGTCCCAGCACTGAACCCTGTGGTACCACCACCCCCACACCCCCATCCCCTCCTCGTCATGGCCTGCCACTCTGAAAAGGACCCATTTATTCCAACTCTCTGCCTAACAGTTCTCAATCCACATTAGCACATCACCTCCCATTACTAACAGCTTTAATGTTCCTTACTATCCTCTTCCATTGGACTTTGTCAAAGGCCTTTCGAAAATCTAGATACACAACATTAACTGATTCACTCTGTTGATCACATCCTCAAAAATAGAATGTATTATGACGGAGGATAATAAATCAGTGGCAACTAAGCAAGGTGGTAGAATTCTGAATGGTAGAGTTAATTTCTGTGAATGAAATCGTCCTCTCACAGCAACACCAACCGTAATTACAAATTGGCTGCCCTGTGTTCTCAGCTAAGATACTAACTGCAGAGCCTTGAATTGGCAGAGTTCTCCCCCCTGAATTAGAAGATTTAATCAACTCTGCTTTCAATTTCCACCATTTCCTTGCCTTCCATTTCTTCTCTTTTCTTCCTCGACGTCTCTGCTTTCGTTTCACGGATGAGCAACAGGTCAATTTCCACTCGGAGTTGACTAATTCCCACAGTTACCTTGATTACACTTCAACCCATCCTGTTTTCTGAAAAGTTAGGAAATTTGGAGCCACTAAGGGAAATTTGACCCACTAGGCTAGAGAAGAAAGCAACAAGGGTTGGCTGGTCTCCATATTATGGATCAGTGGTGCTGGAAGAGCACAGCAGTTCAGGCAGCATCCAACGAGCAGCGAAATCGACGTTTCAGGCAAAAGCCCTTCACCAGCCCTTTATTCCTGATGAAGGGCTTTTGCCCGAAACGTCGATTTCGCTGCTCGTTGGATGCTGCCTGAACTGCTGTGCTCTTCCAGCACCACTGATCCTGAATCTGGTTTCCAGCATCTGCAGTCATTGTTTTTATCTGGTCTCCATATTAGTGACAAAGAAGTCAATAAGCTCATAGCACTTATTGTTTAGACCAGTATGTTGGAGAGAGGGGATATTTATTTAAAAAGATGAGACAGGAAGCCCTGGGTTAGAGAGTGAGCAGTTTTCGTAGATGATGGTGCTTTATATGGTCCACCCATGTCTGACGGTGAATTATCTAACTAGTCATCTGATACATCCTTTATAGTCAGCATCCTTTGGACTTGAGAGAATGGGGATGAGGGCCATAAAGACAAATGAACCGGCTGAAGGAGAGTAATAGTTTGTCTGGTTGCTAGAATATCAAATCACAAAGAAGAATATATCATCCAAGGATCACAATTACAGCTGCGTTTACTTGGCATTTGTCTCCTAACAAATAATTATTCAGAGCTTTTTAAAATGCTTTGTTCTCCTCAGTGGAGTTTTCTCTGGCAAGCTAGCGTGTTGTTATATGCAACACTAGTTGTATCTGCTTCAAACGAAACCACAAACTGGCTTTTCTCAACCATCCCAAATACTATATCTGCACAGTCACCAGGGGCTCGAAGCAAAATTGGTTGATAGAAGTTTTCAAGTCAACTGCAGTAACATTTACAAAGAGAATAATAGTGGGTTCCAAATATCAGTAATTACACCAAATCAGCTGACAGCAATGAAAGATTTCAGCTGAGAGGCAAGTTGCCATACTCTAATGCAAAAAAACAACTATACTTTCTTTGATAATATTGTTCCTCGACAATGATTTATAACTCCACTACTGCTACAAATTAGACTTATATACACAGCAATAAAAATGGTCAAAATCTTAAGAGATTACTTGAAGCTAAGTTTAGACAAGTCTGCATTTCATTGCACTGCTATTCTGATTCTTTGAGATTTAAATTGGCTAGAGATCCAATCCTATATTCAGTCATTGCAATAGCACATAACACTTCAGCTTCCTGCTTCTCGTTGATTTGAGTGGTTTCAGCATCTAACTCATGTTAACTGTGTTTGTAGCTCCAACAGGAGGCCAACACAATGAACGAGTAACATCAGGGAACATCTACCCTGCTCTGCCTAAAGTTGGGTTGCATCTAAAAGGGGAGTGCGCTGTGGAGGAGGGATTGAGACTAAAGGGTCGCAGTGAATCTGTCCTCGGAAACAATGGGAAAGTATTACCAGGCTCTGAGCAATTCGGGCTTGCCAGGATGGGCGCAGATTAGAACGAGATGTTGGCAAGGCTGAGCTTGACTTTGAAATCGATTGACCGAACCTTGTTTACTTTTCTCAAATAGCATGGGGAGCTTCTTGTAAGTCAGTGGAGTCAATTGATTGGGATCATGGCTCACTGACTTCTTCATGGTCCCACAGGTTGTGATGTTTCCAAACTCTCCACACTGATTAACAGTTTGGGAAACTTAACATGAAAACCAGAGCAATGGAGTGATTGTACAGAGGTCAGCCAGGTGGAACTCAGAGAATATGAGTTCCCGGATTGGAACTGTTAATCTGGTCCAATCAGGGAGCCCTGGCTGACAGATATAAACAGGAGTGTCAGAGGTTCTGTTCAGTCGTTCTGTTCGCCGAGCTGGAAGTTTTTGTTGCAAATGTTTCGTCCCCTGGCTAGGAGACATCATCAGTGCTGTGGAGCCTCCTGCGAAGCGCTTCTTTGATGTTTCTTCCGGCATTTATAGTGGTCTGTCCTTGCCGCTTCTGGGTGTCAGTTTCAGCTGTCCGCTGTAGTGATTGGTATATTGGGTCCAGGTCGATGTGTCTGTTGGTGGAATTTGTGGATGAATGCCATGCCTCTAGGAATTCCCTGGCTGTTCTCTGTCTGGCTTGCCCTATGATAGTAGTGTTTTCCCAGTCGAATTCATGTTGCTTGTTGTCTGAGTGTGTGGCTACTAGGGATAGCTGGTCGTGTCGTTTTGTGGCTAGTTGGTGTTCATGTATGCGGATTGTTAGCTGTCTTCCTGTTTGTCCTATATAGTGTTTTGTGCAGTCCTTGCATGGTATTTTATAAACTACATTAGTTTTGCTCATGTTGGGTATTGGCTCCTTTGTTCTAGTAAGTTGTTGTCTGAGCGTGGCTGTTGGTTTGTGTGCCGTTATGAGTCCTAGGGGTCGCAGTAGTCTGGCTGTCAGTTCTGAAACGCTCCTGATGTATGGTAGAGTGGCTAGTCCTTTTGGTTGTGGCATGTCCTCGTTCTGTGGTCTATCTCTTAGGCATCTGTTGATAAAGTTGCGCGGGTATCCGTTTTTGGCGAATACCTTGTATAGATGTTCCTCTTCCTCTTTTCGCAGTTCTGGTGTACTGCAGTGTGTCGTAGCTCTTTTGAATAGTGTCCTGATGCAGCTTCGTTTGTGTGTGTTGGGGTGGTTACTTTCATAGTTTAAGACTTGGTCTGTGTGTGTTGTTTTCCTGTGTACCCTTGTGGTGAATTCTCCGTTCGGTGTTCTCTGTACTATCACGTCTAGGAATGGGAGTTGGCTATCCTTTTCTACTTCTCTCGTGAATCGGATGCCTGTGAGTGTGGCGTTGATGATCCGGTGTGTTTTTTCTATTTCCGTGTTTTTGATGATTACGAAAGTGTCATCGACATATCTGACCCAGAGTTTGGGTTGAATTTGTGGTAGGGCTGTTTGTTCTAACCTTTGCATAACTGCCTCTGCTATGAGTCCCGAGATTGGTGATCCCATGGGTGTTCCGTTGATTTGTTCGTATATCTGATTGTTGAATGTGAAGTGTGTAGTGAGGCATAAGTCCAGTAGTTTAAGTATGCCGTCTTTGTTGATAGGTTCCGCCTCCTGTTTTCTGTTATGTATGTCCAGTAGGTTGGCTATTGTTTCTCTGGCTAGGATTTTGTCAATCGAAGTGAACAGTGCTGTCACGTCGAATGAGATCATGATTTCTTCTTTGTCTATGTGTGTATTCCTGATGATGTCCAAGAATTCCTGTGTTGATTGTATGGAGTGTTTGGATCCGCTGACCAGGTGTTTCAGTTTCTGTTGTAGTTCTTTGGCCAGTTTGTATGCTGGTGTCCCTGGTAGTGATACTATGGGTCTGAGTGGGATGTCTGGTTTGTGTACTTTGGGTAGTCCATAGAATCTGGGGGTGTTGTTGCTTTCTGGTTTCATTCTTCGTAGGTCCGCTTTGGTTATCTGTCCGTTTTTTTGTAGATTCCTTAGAGTGTTATTTATTCTATTGGTGAGTTGTGGTGTGGAGTCCGAATCCTTCATTTGGTAGGTGTTGGTGTCTGCTAGTAAGTGTTGTGCTTTTTTGATGTAGTCTGATTTATCTAGGATGACAATCATTCTGCCTTTATCTGCTGGTAGTATGATTATGTTCTTATCATTTCTTAGTTCTTTCAGTGCTTCCCTCTCCTTGGTGTTGAGGTTATGTGTTTGTCTTTTATCTTATCATCATAGGTACGACCGTTTGTCTCACTGTTTGTTGTGTCTCTTCAGTCAGTCCATTGTTCCTGAGTGTGCATTCCAGTGCTGCTAGGAAGTCTGCTGTCTTGACGTCCCTGTGGTTGTAGTTGAGTCCCTTGGTCAGTATAGTTCTTTCCATGTCTGTGAGCTGTCTGTGGGAGAGGTTTTTAACCCAGGTGTGTGTTGTAGTGTCCTCTTTTTTGTGCGTTAGTTTGGCCAGTTTTTCTTTTAGTGCCGTTTTTTTTGCGATGTGTTGTCCTGTTCTGTCCTATAGTGACAGCCTGTTCTATGGTCCGGGTCCATTCATCATACTATCATAGGGCAAGCCAGACAGAGAACAGCCAGGGAATTCCTAGAGGCATGGCATTCATCCACAAATTCCACCAACAGACACATCGACCTGGACCCAATATACCAATCACTACAGCGGACAGCTGAAACTGACACCCAGAAGCGGCAAGGACAGACCACTATAAATGCCGGAAGAAACATCAAAGAAGCGCTTCGCAGGAGGCTCCACAGCACTGATGATGCCTCCTAGCCAGGGGACGAAACGTTTGCAACAAAAACTTCCAGCTCGGTGAACAGAACCACCACAACAAGTACCCGAGCTACAAATCTTCGCACAAACTTTGAAGGTTCTGTTCACTCTGAGAGCTGGCTGTGAGGGAGCTAGATCAGTGTCGAGGATTCTCCACATGTAAATAAAAGGTGACTGAGTGATGGGATACCGTATTTGGGATTTGTGACTTGGTTAAGATGACTGGAAGAGGCATGTGATTTTGTTTTAACCCTTACTGAAATACTAAGAGACCGTTTGGTGTGATGGGATTTATGATGGAACCATGCAAAAGCGCTTACTAGCTAAGGCCCAAATGGACTTCAAACAGGTGCTACAACTTGCTTTATCATTGGAAAATGTGACAAGTGGAGCGTATGAATTGCAGAGCATTCCGATGGAAGTGGACACTCTTGCCAATCCAACTGAGCATGGCGAACATCACTTGAGTGAAGACAATTGCATAGCCTCACTCAGGACATATCCTGTATGGAGGGACTGTAGGTCAGCCCCACAGCAAAATCCCAAAACAAAGCCAAGCCTCGGCCAAGCAGTTAAAAGTTTCTTCAGAAGTTGGGTCAACAAGTACGTGGTTGTACTTGTTGCTGCTAGTACATGGACTTGAGACAGTGAAAGAGTCTGACTAGACCTAAATTGAGTAAGAGAACTTATAGGCTGGTGTCCAGGAGAGTGTACACCATGGAAAGTTCACATACATCTGCCTTGCAACAGTTAAATTGCTTAGAAACATCCAAATCAGAAACAATCAGTGATTGCAGAACCAGTCTTTAACAAAATTCACTCTTAACTCCAAGCCTTATGTTTGTGCAACACCTTGGCTAGACAGAGAACCTATATCAGAGAACCTTTACAGATTAAATGTACAACTTTGGTTCTGGTCTTTTCTGAGAAGCAGCTAGTTCAGTTCCCACTGATTGTAGTAAAAGGCTCAGGCTCAAGCTTGATGGGGTGAAATTACTTGAAATAGATTCACTTTGATTGGCTCAACATTTTTCAATTAGGAAATGGCTGCCTGAATGAAGTTCTAATTAAACATCCAGATGTTTTTCAAGGAAGTCTAGTGACTATTCAAGGAGCCAAGGCCACCTTTCACAATGATCAGGAAACAATTCCATGGTTCTGCGAGGCCTGCCCAGTGCCATTTGCCTCATGGGCAAAAATTGAGGCAGAAATCAGGAGGCTGGAGAGTGAAGGAATCATCAAAGCAGTCCAGCTTGCAGAATGGGCAGCACCGGCTATACTGATTGTGAAGCCTGACAGGTTGGTTCACCTTTGTGGGGATTTTAAACAAATGATAAACTGCTTCCAGCAGGTGGATAAATGCTCAATCCCTCACATAGAGGACTTGTACATAAAGTTGGCAGAAGAGCTGACCTTTATGAAGATGAACATAAACCACGGTTACTTGCCATTGCAGTTAGATGAGGATTCCTAGAAGTGCGCTGCAATTAATACCCATAAGGGTTTGTACCAATATACGAGAGTCAACCGATACAGTGGGACTAAATTGTTGCAAGTGCTAGAATCTGGGCGGAAAACAAAATGCTGGAAATCACAGCCAATCAGACAGCATCCATGGAGAGAGAGCAAGCTAATGAGAACTGTGATGAAGAGTCATCTCAACTCGAAACATTTGCTTGCTCTCTCTCTACAGATGCTGCCTGAACCACTGTGACTTCCAGGACTTTTTGTCTCCATTGCAATGGATTTGGAGCTATATATAGGCCAGGATGGTGAAAGATGGCAGATTTCCTCCCTTAAAGGACATTCATTTTTTTATCATGTGTTCATGGGAGGAGGGCTTCACTGTACAGGCCAGCATTTACTGCTCATTCCTAATTGCACAGAGGGCAGTTAAGAATCAACCACATTTTTATGGGCTTGGAGTCACATGTAGGCCAGACCATGTAAGGATGACAGATTTCCTTCCCTGTGATCCAGATGCATTTTTCCAACAATGGTTTCATGGTCATCCTTAGACACTTAATGCCAGATTCTTTATTGAATTCCAATTCCACCATCTGCCATGGCAGGATTTGAACCTGGGACTCGAAACAATAAGCCAAGTTTCTGGATTAACAATCTTGTGATAATAACACTAGGCCATTGCCTCCCCCAATGAAACCACTGTGTTTATATGATAGTCAATTGTAATTTCATGGTTACTATCACTGAGCTGAAAATGTGTTGCTGGAAAATTGCAGCAGGTCAGGCAGCATCCAAGGAACAGGAGATTCGACGTTTCGGGCATAAGCCCTTCTTCAGGAAGGGCTTATCACTGAGGCCAGCTTTCAGTTCCTCACTTGATTGAGTTCATGTTCCACCAGCTGCCACAGTGGGATTTTAACCCACTGCACTAATTTGGTCTTCTGGATTATTTGTCCAATGGCATTACCTCCAAGTAGCTGTCTCATTTAATCCTCCCCTGCTGTTCTTGCACTCAGGCTCAGATAGTTTAAGTGAACAAACAGGATTTCTGTTACTATTATATCAGTATATCGTCAGCCTGTGCCATTTTTCAGTGGACAATATAAAACATTTTATAAGGTCTAACCCAGGTCACCACTTATTTAGATGATGTGCTAATAACAGGGAAGACAAATAAGGAACACTTAGTGAACTTGGATACAGTCCTTAGTCATTTCTCCCAGGTGGATGTATGCCTTGGTATTTTTGGTTTTCATCCAGATGATTCTTAAATGTTGCAAGAGCACCTGCCTCCACCACCCTCTCAGGCAGTTTGTTCCATATTTTATACCACCGTCTGGTTTAAAAATATCTTTCTTCAGATCCCCTCTAAACAATTTACTCTTCACATTAAACTTCTGTCCTCTGGTCTTGGACACATCTGGCATAGAAAAAGATTCCCATGATCCAGTCTATCTATGTCTATCATAATCTTGCATACCCCAATCAGATCCCTCAGTCTCCTGTAGTCTAGGGAAAACAAACCCAATGTGTCGAGTCTCTCCTTATAACTGAGACTTTCCATCCCAGGCAACATCATGCTGAATCTCCTCTGCACCCTTTCCAGTGCAATCACATTGTTCCAATGAAGTGGTGACTAGAACTGCACACAGATTAGTTGTGCATCGTGGAATCATAGAATCCCTACAATATGGAAGTAGCCCATTCAGCCCATCGGGTTCACACTGCCCTTCTGAAGAGCATTCCAACCTCCCTACCCCATCCCTGTAACCCTACATTTTCCATGGCTAATCCACCTAGCCCACACATCCCTGGATACAATGGACAATTTCCCATGGCAAATCTACCCTAAGCTGCACATTTTTGGACTGTGGGAGGAAACTGGAGCACCTGGAGGAAACCCACACAGACACGGTAGAAACGAGTGATTTATGAATGGAACTTCTGTTGTGTGTGGGAAGAGAAGTAAATTCAAAAGAAGTACTGGTTGCATCAAATCAGCTAAGGGTGGAACTTTGCATGAAATTATTAGACTGCTGAATTAACCTTTATAATTTCAAATCTAATATTGATCTTGCTGATATTTTGTGCACGTCCTGTGCGGCCGAACCTTGTATGCCTCGTTCTGTCTAAACACCCTATGATCTGTATGTCCTTGTATGTTATGATCTGCCTGTACTGCTCACAAAACAAAACTTTTCACTGTACTTAGGCACATGTGACAATACCAAATCAAATCAATCAGATAAGAAATGTCACTGAAGTAAATCACAGAGGTTACACTGTGGAGAGAAATATAATAGGAGACGATTGAACATTATATAGAGTTTGAGGAAGACAAACCAAAATTATAAAGCATCATGTTAGTAAGTTTGACTGGGCTGATTTCTGTGGCATATTCAGAAGCTTGAATGAAGAAAATGGGGAAAAGTGAGAGAGGTGCAAATTGGGGATTTATGACGTAGAAAGATTGTTCCAAATACAAAGCAAGGGCAGTATTTGAGAAATATTTTTGCAATTCAGACCCAATTCAGACCCAATTCAGTCCCAATTCCGATATCAGGTTATAAAATCCTGACAAAATAAGTTTCACTCTTACCTATTTAATTTCTTAAATTGATTCATTAACATTGCAATCAATTCTGTAAGGCTCAATGCAATAACGGTGATTACTGTGATGCTTTCAAATTTTGGATTCACTTATCTCAATAAAAGTAACAAATGAATCTAAAACATTCCAATATTCCATCTGCTTTTCCCATTTAAATTCCGTAGAGCATTTCCCTTGAAGAATGGTTTGGGCACATCCCAATTGTTGTTCATTTATATGACATTTAAAATAATCTGTCTTCTAATGTTGCCAATTCTTTGTTGCTAAGTACAAGGAAGCGACTACTTTGGCATCGTGAGCAAATTATTCAGTCTCTTTCTGCTATTAAGATGTGAAACAAATATCAGCTCTGCAAAGAGAAACATCAAACACATTGGTAAAACAGCAGCAGATGTATAAAATAATTGTATACCCAGGAGAATCTCTGTAACTTTAAGGAGTATCATTCACCAATAAAAACTTGGAATTTGCGATCTGTGACTAATCTGCCTTTAAAACTTTCCAGCGAGAAAGAAATGGTGAGCCATAATGACCTTTTAGGTTGTATGAAGTATATAATTTAAGAAGACGCTCTGCCTGAAAATCTGAAGACTGCTGTCACTAAACTAATCCATACGCCATCTTTAACTGTTCTAGGCAAAGCATGAAACAGACATTACTCATTGTCTACAGGTGGTATTTCGTCTGTCAGTTTAATAGCAGGTGGTACCATGCAGGGAGAGGACATTTGTACAATAGATCATTTCGGTTGAACAATAAACCATGAGCTCATCTCCATTCCATTTTTATGGCACTGCCAGTTACCTGTGTTCCTTTTTAAATGTTTTGCTGAATTGGTTCTTTTTTTATTGTTGAAGTAGTTAACCCCGTACTTACATAGATAAGAGTAATGAAGTTAAAGAAGTCATACGTATTGGTAGGATATTAATAATAAGAAGGTTAAGACAATGGCTACAAATAGTCTAACCTTCATTATCATTCGGAAACCTGGGGTGAAGGTCAGGCATGGGATACGTTTTCGGGACTCTCAACTTGCCTTGAGTTCAGCATGCTAACCTGTGCCATTTAAATAGATAGTTTCAGCTTGAACACGTTTTAAATTGTAAACTGGATAGACATGTGATTGTGATTGTTGTCAATTTGTTGAAGAGTGTAATTTTCAAATAGAGAAAAACAAGCCTGAAGACAGACATAATAGGAAGATGAAAAGTTATCCATAAGATTAAAAGTACAGATAGAGTTGTGATAATCAAGCCACTTATTCAATGTCAATCATCAACATAATACTAGAGGGCACAAGTTCTACAATTTCAGAATATTTACACAGATTTTACTGTAGATCTTTTCATTTCACTGTTTAGTGAATTGTTGCTGCTGAGACCTAGTTTCCCATGTCCAAGAAAGAATGTTTTAACTTTACCAGATAGCTTGGTAGTTTCGTAGCGAATTGAAAGAAAAATGAATAGGGCAGACTTGTGTGGGACTCAGGAGCGATGGCAGTGAGATCTAAAGCAGCAGTGAGTGTGGAGAGGTCTCAGACAGAGACAATTTGGGGATGGACGTGTGTTGGTCTCGGGAGCAGAGGCAGTAAGGGTAAAAGGGCAGAGAGAGCGGCAAGATCCCAGGCAGAGATAGATCGGGAATGAAGTTACTTCAAAATCAAAGTCCCAGGAAAGCAGACAGTGAGTGAATGGGTACTTCTCTCTCATTGCTAGTGACTGGATATTGGTTTAAATTAACTCTGTAAGTACAGTTTAAAAACTGTACATAGATAATTAATATTTTAGAATTTCAAAACGATATTGCTTCACTTTAATGAGTTAAGGGGTTCTGGTAGTTTGTCTAACATAAACAAAAATAAGGTTTTTCTAGTTTATACCTAAATAAGAGTGAAGGTACACTGAAAGCAAGCGTTCCCATTCTATCTGGTTACTTCTTGTCTGGGATGCTCAGGCCTGTGACATGGACATCCTGCACTATCCATGATGCTACTGATTGGCTGGGTGGTGCCTACATCTGGAGACACCAATCTTTCATTAAACTGTGAGGTTCGTGGATGAATTTGCTCCGTAGAGGCCAGTATCCCACCACCAAGTCACACTTTGTTTAAATATGAACTGTTGTTGACTGCCTCATACCAGAATCTGGCACCAGAGTGTCAGTATCTCTGACACTCACCCAATTCATCTACCAGCCTGGGCTCCCTGATTGGTCTAATTCACTGATTTGGACTAAAATGTATGATCAAGAGGTTCATGGATGACAGACAAATTGCTATGGTGGTAATAGTAAGGAGCTTATCTGTAAACTGCAGCAGGATAGCAGGTTAACAAAGCAGTGACAAATAGAATTTAACTCACAAAAGAGTGAGGCACTGCATTTGGGGAGGACTAAAAAGGCAAGTGATTACGTTATGAATGTTAGGACCCTGGAAGGTACTGAAGATCAGAGGGATTTTGGTGTGCATACCCACAGGTCCCCAAAGGTAACACATCAGAGAGGTAAGGTGGTAAAGACAACAAATGGGATACTTGCAGTTATAATCCAGGGCAGAGAACACAAGAGAAAGGAAGTTATGCTGGAACTGTATAAAATGCTGGTTAGATCACAGCTGAAGTATTGCATACAGTTCTAGTCACTACATTGTAGATAGGATGAGATTGCACTAGAGAAAGTACAGAGGAGATTTATTAGGATGCTGCCTGGGTTGGAGGGTGTGAGCTATGAGGAAAGATTGGATAAGCTGGAATAGAGTTCCTTGGAGTGGTGAAAGTTAAGAGAGAACCTGGTAATGGTATGAGGGGAATAAATAGGATGGATAGGAAGAGACGTTTTCCATGAATAGATGATTCAATGAGCAGGGATAACTATTTCAGATAAGAGTAGAAGGCTGAGAAGGAAGTTAAAGAGATTTTTTTTCACTCAGAGGATGGTGGGAATCTAGCACTCACTTTCTGAAAGGGTGGTTGAGACAGAAAATCTCAAAACATGTAAGCTGTATTTAGATTGTCATACCCTCCAGAGCTGTGGACAAGAGCTAAATATTATGGATTAGTGCATAGAATCATAGAATTATACAGCCCAAAAAAAGCCCTTCTGTCCAAAGATGTGCAGTTTATGTGGATTGGCTGTAGGAAATGCAAGGTTATGGTGACAAGATGGGGGAAGGTGAGGACTGCACATGCTGAAGTCAGAGTCAGAAAGTGTGTTGCTGGAAAAGCATAGCAGATCAGGCAGCATTCGAGGAGCAGGAGAATCAACACTTCGAGCATAGGCTCTTCATCAGGAATGTTGTGGGGGAAGGGGTGATGTTGATAGGTCAGGGTGGAGGGTGGAGACTCACCCCCCATTCCCCCCTGCCTAACCACAAGGAGGTTGCAGTTCACCAACTTCACAAACATCTTCCACCCTAATCTCAAGTTCACCTGGACCTTTGTAGACACCTCCTTCCCCTTCCTGGACCTCTCCATCAACACAGATACCTACTTCAAGCCCACAGACTCTCATAGCTATCTGGACTGCACCTCCTCCCATGCCCCTCCTGTAAAAAACGCTATCCCTTACCCCCAACTCCTCTACCACTGCCGTATCTACTCCCAGGAGGAACAATTCCACTCCAGAATATCCTACATGGCTACTTCAAAGACTACAATTTCCCCTCCAATGTGTCAACAATGCCCTCTAGCGCATCTCCTCCACTTTACCCACATCCACCCTCGAACCCCATCCCTCCAACCCCAACAAGGACAGAACACCCGCAGGTCCTCACCTTTCACACCATCAACCTCCGGATACACGCATTATCCTCCACCTTTTCGGCCACCTACAATCAAACTCCACCACCAGGTATAAATTTCCCTCCTCCCCCTTTCAGCATTCTGCAGAGACCATTCTCTCTATGACTTCATCAGTAGACACGACCCCCACCAACCCACCCTCTATTCCCAGCACTTTCCCTGCCACTGTCAGAGGTGTAAAAGCTGCGCCCACAACTATGCCCTCACCTCCATCCAAGACCCCAAAGGATCCTTCCACATCCAACAGAGATGGTCCTGCACTTCCAAACATCTCATCTATGTTGCTCTTGATGTAGTCTCCTCTACATCAAGGAGATAGGAAGCCAATTCGCGGAATGTTTCAGAGAACATCTCTGGGACACATGCACCAAACAGCCCCACCACCCTGTAGCTGACCACTTCAACTCTCCCTCCCATTCTGCCAAGGACATGCAAATCTTGGGCCTCCTCCACCACCAAATCCTAGCCACCTAATGACTGGAGGCAGAAGACCTCATCTTCCACCTTGGGATCCTCCAACCATACAGGATTAATGTAGATTTCACCAGTTTCCTCAACTTCCCCACAACCAGTTTCAGCTCCTCCACACCCCCACATTATCCCAGATCCAACCCTCCAAGTTGGCACTACCCACTTGAACTGTCCTCACTATCCATCTTCCTTCCCGCCTATCCACAGTGTAGATATGTTGGGCTGAATGGCCTGTTTCCATACTGTCAGGATTCTATTCTATCCTATTGGGCGGCACAGTGATACAGTGGTTAGCATTGTTGCCTCACGGCGCCAGAGATCCAGGTTCAATTCCTGCCTCAGGCAACTGTCTGTGTGGAGTTTGCACATTCTCCACGTGTCTGCATGGGTTTCCTCCCACAGTCCAAAATTGTGCAGGTTAGGTGAATTGGCCACGCTAAATTACCTGTAGTGTTAGGTGAAGGAGTGAATGTAGGGGAATGCATATGGGTGGGTTGCTCTTCGGCGGGTCGGTGTGGACTTGTTGGGCCGAAGGGCCTGTTTCCACACTGTAAGTAATCTAATCTAATCTATTCATTGAGTCAGGACTGTCAATTACTTTAATGATTGTAACAAGGTCAGCCAGGTGGACCTCATAAAATATCAGTTCCTGATTTGGGACTGTTAACCTGGTCCAATCAGGGAGCTGCGACTGGAAGATATAACCAGGAGTGTCAGAGGTTCTGTTCACTCTGACAGCTGGCTCTGAGGAAGCTGGGTCAGTGTCAAGGACCCATGTATAAACAAAGGGTGACTTGGTAATGGTATACCAACCTCTGTCAGGGGTGGGAATAGAGCTACATATCTGAGAGGGGGGCAGTGACAGGATGTAGTGAATCTATTGGGAAGGTTTCTCACATGATGAAACAAAGGGATCAGTTAAAGTGTGTCTGCTTTAACTCAAGGAGTGTCAGAAATAAGAGTGACGAACTTAGAGCATGGATCAGTACTTGGGGCTATGATGTTGCAGCCATAACAGAGACGTGGGTTTCACAGGTCGGAGCTTTCACCTGATGTCTGAAAGCTAGTGTGCTTCCAATTAAACCTGTTGGACTATAACCTGGTGTTGTGTGATTTTTAACTTTGTATACCCCAGTCCAACACTGGACCTCCAAATCATGACTCCTTAGTACAGATGGTTTGGATGGAGCCATTTTTGTCAGGTGTGTTCAGGAAGGTTTCCTTTCTCAGTATGTAGACAGACCGATGAGGGGAGAGGCCATTTTGGATTTGGTGCTCAGCAACGAGCCAGGAGAGGGGTCAGATCTTGTGGTGGGAGAGCACTTTGGCAACAGTGATCACAACTGCCTTAAAGTTATGAAAGTCTTGGAGAGGGAAAGGAGCAGTTACCGAGGGAAGATATTTACTTGGGGAAAAGGAAATTATGACGTTATCCGACAGGAGTTGGGAAGTAGAGACTGGGAGCAATTATTCCACAGAAAGGGCACAGCAGATGTGTGGAAACTGTTTAAGGAGCAGTTGTTGCGAGTGATGCACAAATTTGTTCCTCTGAGACAGGTAAGAAGGGGTAAGATTAAGGAACCTTGGATAATGAGAACAGAGGAGTTTCTCATCAAAAGGAAGAAGGCAGCTTACGTAAGATGGAGGAAGCAAGGATCTGGCATAGCTTTACAGGATTGCTAGAAAGGAGCTCAGAAATGGACTAAGGAGAGCCAGGAGTGGGCATGAAAAAGGCTTGGCAGGAAGGATTAGGGAGAACCCAAAGGCATTTTACTCATAGTGAGGAATAAGAGAATGATCAGGGAGATGGTAGGGCCGATCTGGATAGCGGAGGGAACTTGTGCGTGGAGTCTGAGCAGATAGGGGAAGCCCTAAATGAGTTTTTTGCTTTGATTTTCACTAAGGAAAGGGACCCTGATGTGAATGAGAACTTTGAGGAGCTGGGATACAGGCTTGACCAGATGAGGATTGATGAAGTTGATGTGCTGGAAATTTTGGCAAAAGTTAAGATTGATAAGTCCCCAGGGCCAGACCAGATTTATCCCAGGCTGCTCCGGGAAGCAAGAAAGGAGTTGCTAAGCCGCTGGTGAAGATTTTCGCTTCCTCACTCTCCACAGGAGGATTGGAAAGAGATGAATGTTGTTTCTCTTTTCAAGAAGGGAAATAGGGAAATCCCTGGCAATTACAGACCAGTCAGTCTTACGTCTGTGGTCAGCAAGATTTTGAAAAGAATTCTGAGGGGTAGGATTTATGACAATTTGGCAAAGCATAGTGTGATTAAAGGCAGTCAGCATGGCTTTGTGAGGGACAGGTCATGCCTCACAAATCTTATTGAGTTCTTTGAGTAGGTGACAAGACAGGTTGATGAAGGTTGAGCAGTGGATGTGGTGTATATGGACTTCAGCAAGGCATTTGATAAGGTTCCCCATGGTAGGCTCATTCATAAAGTCAGGAAGTATGGGATATAGGGAAATCTGGCTATCTGGATTCAGAATTGGTTGGCTGACAGAAGGCAGAGAGTGGTTGTACATGGAAAGTGTTCTGCCTGGAGGTCAGTGTTGAGTGGAGTCTCGCAGGGCTCTGTTCTTAGGCCTCTGCCTATAGTAGTTTTTATAAATGACTTGGATGAGGAGGTTGAGGGGTGGATTAGTAAATTTGCAGATGATACAAAGATTGTAGGTGTCATCGATAGTGTAGAGGGCTAAAGCAGGCTGCAGCGTGGCATAGACAGGATGCAGAGCTGGGCTGAGAAATGGCAGATGGAGTTCAACCTGGATAAATGTGAAGAGATGCATTTTGGAAGGTTCAACTTGAATGCTGAATATAGGATTAAAGGCAGGATTCTTGGCAGTGTGGAGGAACAGAGGGATCTGGGTGTGCAAGTACATAGATCCCTCAAAGTTGCTACCCAAGTGGATAGGATTGTTAAGAAAGTATGTGGTGTTTTGGCTTTCATTAACAGGGGGATCGAGTTTCAGAGCCGTGAGGTTTTGCTACAGTTCTACAAGTCCCACTTAGAATATTGTGTCCAGTTCTGGTTGCTCTACTATAGGAAAGATATGGAGGCTTTGGAGAGGGTGCAAAGAAGGTTTACCAAGATGCTGCCTGGACTGGTGGCCTTGCCTTGTAAAGAGAGGTTTACTAAGCTTAGACTTTTCTCTCTGGAGAGAAGGAGGAAGAGAGGTGACCTGATCGAGGTTTACAAGATAATGAGAGACATGGATAGAGTCAATAGCCAGAGACTTTTCCCCAGGGCAGAACTGACTGGCATGAGGGGCCGTAGTTTTAAGATATTAGGAGGAAGGTATAGAGGGGACATCAGAGGAAGGCTCTTTACCCAGAGAGTTGCGTACCCACAGAATGCATTACCAGCTGTAGTGGTGGAAGCAGAGTCATTAGGGACATTTAAGCGACTGCTGGGCATGTACATGGATAGCAGTGAGTTGAGGGGTGCGTAGATCGAGTTATTTTATTTTACATTAAGATTAATCCTCGGCACAACATTATGGGCCAAAGGGCCTGGTCTGTGCTGTACTTTTCTATTTTCTATATTCTACCTGTAATCAGATCTTTGTTGACCAGCACAGACAAAGTAGGCTGAAGGGCCTACTTTTATTCTGTGTCTACAAGTCCATGCGATTTATTTCAGTAATCAGCTATTGGTTGTATCTTATACTTTTGTGTGATCTTCCCTGTCATTGGACATTGAAGAATAATATTTTAGTGGACAGATGTATGGAAAGGTAAATGGAACTGAGCCTTGCATGGCTGATTAGACTGCAACAAGGGCAGCTATGGACTATTCAAAATTTAGTTAAAATCCACTGCACTGCACAAATTTTCTCACCCATTCTCTACCTTCTGTTTCCCAGCTTCTAAGATTGTTAGCCTTCCCCCTACTTCTTGCTCAGTTCTGCCAGATTTCCTGTCCAATCATGATGGGCATGTTGCCTGTCAGCACTCCTTCAGCCTTGGCAGTTTTCCCTCTGTATTGAGCCAAGACCCAACCACAAATTAGTTCAATCCTCACAGTGAGAGGATTGAACCACTGACATCACATCCGATGGAAACGGGCATGCAAAAACTCAACCTTCAAAGAACAAGTCAATATTAATAGAAACATAACCGTGTAATTTTACAGTTGGTATTAAAGTTATCTTGCTCCTCACACAATCAAACCTTATAAACAGGGACTGTAAGGCGTGGAATTGGTCTTCAGCACAGTGGTGCAAAGCTTCAAGCTGTGACTATCTCTTCAAGTAGGTTAGTGGCAGGTAACAATGAACAGAACATACATGGCACATGCTCTGTTATATTCCAGAATTCGAATTCTTTTGATGCCAAAATACGAATTGCATGGGAGAACGAGGTATAAGGTGGAGACTGGAGTGGTGCTGGGAAGGATAGATAAATACTGCTCTCTGATATTCAGCAGGGCGGCACGGTGGCACAGTGGTTAGCACTGCTGCCTCACAGCACCAGAGACCCGGGTTCAATTCCCGACTCAGGCGACTGACTGTGTGAGTTTACATGTTCTCCCCGTGTCTGCGTGGGTTTGCTCCGGTTTCCTCCCACAGTCCAAAGATGTGCGGGTCAGGTGAATTGGCCATGCTAAATTGCCCGTAGGTAAGGGGTAAATGTAGGGGTATGAGTGGGTTGCGCTTCGGCGGGTCGGTGTGGACTTGTTGGGCCGAAGGGCCTGTTTCCACACTGTAAGTAATCTAATCTAAAATGGCACCACGACTTTAAAAATGGGATCTGTGTTCAGACATTTTTTGGCCAGCAGTTCTCAAACTATGGGTCATGACCCCAGTAGCCCTGCACTAGCCCTGCTCATCTCTCAGATTTTTTTGCTCAAGATCCTTTAACATTGGCTCAGGTTTGGGCCAGGATTGTGCTGTCCTAGCATCAACACCTTCCTGCTGGTGAGGAAGACAGGCTGATTCCAGTATGTGTATGTGGAAGGTCACAGGGCCTCAATACAATTTGTGTATTGGAGAGAGAGAGGAGCTAATATTGTGTGTGTGTGTGTGTGCACATGCACACGCAAGTTTGTTGTCTGTGTGTGTTGGTGTTGATGCGCATGTAGGGGTATGTGTCTGTGCCTGTGTGAGTGAATGTCTGTGTGCACGTGTGTGCATGTGTGCCTGTGTGCATGCGTGCGTGTGTGTGTGTGTGAGCAAATTAGAATTCTGAAGCTCAAACCTGCGATGCTGCTATATGGAGCTACTCATCACTGGGTATAAATAAATAAAACTACAGTGTATGTGAAAAAGTGAGGAAAAAAATGCAGAGAGTTGCTAAATTGCCCGTAGTGTGCAGTGATGTGCAGGCTAGCTGACTTAGTTATGGGAAATGAGGGTTGCTGGGACAGGGCATGGGGTGGATCAAAGTGGGCTGGTCTTCAGAGGGCCTGTGTGGACGCAATGGGCTGAATGGCCTGATTCCATACTGTAGACATTCTATGCTTCTATGATTCTATGAGTTAGGTAGAAGCCTGAAGTTTAGCTATGTGAATGCATGAGGAGTAGACTAACCAGTATTCGGCAGCAGTGTTTATGTCATATCCTTTCAATAATGCCGCAATCAGTAAGGACAGGTGACAACACATCCTCCACAATAATCCTCAACACCGGTTACCCACAAGGCTGCATACTTAGCCCCTTACAATACTGCTTATACACTCTCAACTGTGCAGCCAAATTCAGCTCCAAGTCCATTGACAACTTTGCTGATAACACCACCACAACGGGTCAGATCTCAAACGACAACGGGACAGAGTACAGGAAAAAGTCAGACTTCTTAGTGGCATGGTGTAAAGACAACAATGTCTCCCTCAATGTCAGTAAAACAAAGGAGCTGGTCATAGACTTCAGGAAGCAGAGTGGAGGTCACACCCCTCTGTATCAATGGGGATGAGGTGGAGGTGGAGAGAGTAAATATCACCAACAATCTGTCCTGGTCCACCCACGTTCATGCTATGGTTAAAAAAGCATATGAAAGCCTCTACTTCCTCAGAAGGCTAAAGAAATTTGGCATGTTCACAATGGCTCTTACCAAGTTTTATAGATACACCAAAGCATCGTGTTGGGATGTATCACATTGCCGTATGGTAACTGCTCTGCCCAAGACTGCAAGAAATTGCAGAGAGTCATGAACACAGACTGGTCCATCACGCAAACCAGTCCTTCCTTCCATTGACTCCATCTACACTTCCTGTTACCTCAGAAAAGAGACCCCTCCCACCCCCTTACACTCTCTTTGTAATCAGAGACCCCTCCCACCCCGGTTATACTCCCTTCATAATCAGAGACCCCTCCCATCTCGGTTACACTCTCTTCATAATCAGAGTCCCCTCCCATCTCGGTTACACTCTCTTCATAATCAGAGTCCCCTCCCACCCCGGTTACACTCTCTTTGTAATCAGAGACCCCTCCCACTCAGGTTACACTCTCTTCCACCCTCTTCCATCAGGCAGAAGATACAAGAGTTTCAAAATATGCACTAACAGATTCAAGAACTGCTTCTTGCCCTCTGTTTTCAGAGTTTTGAATGGACCTCTCATATAGTAAAGTTGATCTTTCTCTGTACCTTCTCTGTCGCTGTAATACTATGTTCTGATTCTGTTCTATTACTCTGATGTAGTTATGAAAGGTATGATTTGACTGGTTAGCAAGCAAAACAATACTTTTGATTGTATCTCAGTACATGTGACAATACTAAATCACATCACACCAAGAAGAGAGTAAGAGCAGTGCAAAAATAAATGATTTCATGTCCTGGTAAACAGGTCACAAAAGGGTCCAGCATGGAATAAACAATCAAAGTTATTGGTCTTTACATCAACAGGGCTGGAATACTAAAGGGAGAATGGTGTGCCTCAGTTGGGCAGATCATTAGTCAGATTTTATCTGAAATACGAACATAGAACATAGAACAATACAGCACAGAACAGGCCCTTCAGCCCACGATGTTGTGCCAAACATTTGTCCTAGCTTAAGCACCTATCTATGTACCTATCCAATTGCCGCTTAAAGGTCACCAATGATCCTGACTCTGCCACTCCCACAGGCAGCGCATTCCATGCCCCCAACACTCTCTGGGTAAAGAACCTACCCCTGACATCCCTCCTATAACTTGCACCCTTCACCTTAAATTTATGTCCCCTTGTAACACTCTGTTGTACCCGGGGAAAAATTCTCTGACTGTCTACTCTATCTATTCCCCTGATCATCTTATAAATCTCTAACAAGTCACCCCTATCCTTCGCCGTTCCAATGAGAAAAGGCCTAGCACTCTCAACCTATCCTCGTATGACCGATTCTCCATTCCAGGCAACATCCTGGTAAATCTCCTCTGCACCTTCTCCAAAGCTTCCACATCTTTCCTAAAGTGAGGCAACCAGAACTGCACACAGTACTCCAAATGTGGCCTAACCAAGGTCCTGTACAGCTGCAACATCACCTCACGACTCTTGAATTCAATCCCTCTGCTAATGAACACTAATACACAATAGGCCTTCTTACAAGCTCTATCCACCTGAGTGGCAACTTTCAAAGAGCTATGAACATAGACCCCAAGATCCCTCTGTTCCTCCACCTTACTAAGAACCCTACCGTTAACCCTGTATTCCGCATTCTTATTTGTCCTTCCAAAATTGACAACCTCACACTTGACAGGATTGAACTCCATCTGCCACTCCTCAGCCCAGCTCCGCATCATATCTAAGTCCATTTGCAGCTGACAACAGCCCTCCTCACTATCCATAACTCCACCAATCTCCGTATCGTCTGCAAATTTACTGACCCACCCTTCGACTCCTTCTTCCAAGTCATTAATAAAAATTACAAACAGCAGTGGACCCAGAACTGATCCCTGCGGAACTCTACTTGTAACTGGGCTGAATATTTACCATCCACCACCACTCTCTGACTTCGACCGGTTAGCCAGTTCTCTATCCAACTGGCCAAATTTCCCACTATCTCATGCTTCCTGACTTTCCGCATAAGCCTATCATGGGGAACCTTATCAAATGCCTTACTAAAATCCATGTACACTACATCCACTGCTCTACCCTCATCCACATGCTTGGTCACCTCGTCAAAGAATTCAATAAGACTTGTAAGGCAAGACCTACCCCTCACAAATCACGACATTTACTTTTGAGTGCAGCAGCTCAAGATGAATATATTTGCAAAGCAGATTCACCAAGATTATACAAGGGCTCAAGGATTAAATTAAATGTTAACACTAAAAGCATGTTTTTTTTGTATTGTCTTGAGTTTAGAAATGGAGAAGTTATCTAAAAATGCTGTTTCAAATGTTAAAACGGCGCTTTTGGATAGAATAGGGTAAATATTTTCACTGATGAATGGATCGAAAATGTGAGGTTGGTCGGGGAAAAGACTCACTTTCTCAAGATCAGAGCCAGGCCAATTAGGAATGAAATCAAGAAAGGCTTTTTCACCCAAGGGTAGTGGAAAGTTAATATTGTCTTCTCTAAAAGGCAGTGAGTGCTGGATCAATTTAAACTTTTAGGATTTTTATTGACAGATTCTTTTGCCAATTAAGTATATCAAGAAAAATGAATCAAAGGCAGCTTAAAAGATTTAAAAGATAGATTATCCCTGATCCAACTGAATGGCCAAACAGGCTAAAGAGTTGCAAGGTCTATTCCTTTCTTGATATTCCTATGATGTGTGATTAATTCAGAAAATATTATGAATGTGAAGAGAATAGGTATTATTCATACCTCTTATTTCATGTGAGAATTAATTTTACAAATCTCTTATTTGAAGCTTCTGAACAAAGTTTGGAATACATCCTATCCTGCCAGTTCGGTGGTTCTCATGTGTTTGATCTCTGATAATAGTGAGGTGAGGATGTGTTTGATCCCTGCTGGGGTATGTGTCTGAATCTTTGTGACATTGATTGAGCATATGTCCGATCTCTAGTGCTGGGGTCATTGATATGTGGATATAGCACTGACTGTTATTTATTACCATTCCTCACCCACCAGGTGAATACTGAGACTCCTTGATCTCAACATTGGATATCCTGCACATTTCATAATCGGATGTTCTGCACATTAGTTTGCTTGAGGAATGAATTTAAATGGTAATATTGGAATGAAAATGTTTCTCCCTCACTCATAACAATAGTTGGTGTAGGTTTCAACTAAAAAGTACTTTTAAAAGGAAGGAAACTTACCCAATATCTCTAGTCATGATAATCAACAACAGGAAGTGACTTTAACGGAATTCTGATGCGCTGAGTTATGCAGTAGAAATATAAACAAAGGTTAAACTTTAAAAAGTGAAACAGACTTTATTAGATAGTTATAATGGCAGACACCATGATTAAAAAGTTAAAAAAAGTTTGTTTTATCAGGGTGCAAACCTGGTCAAGAAATTTAGTGTTTCTGTTGCTATTTTCCACCTGTGATTCCTTTCAACTATTAAATGGAGGTTTGAATTTCAGTTTTTTAAAAACATCATCCATCTCTATGAAGATTGTGGCACAATGGGACATAGCAGCTTTGAAAGTGAAAGGACATATTTTGAGAGAGTTGTTAGCAAACCATATTGAATTCTAGACTAAATACATAAGCAAGGAAGATATCTTGAACATTTATAAACTCTGATGAGATCACAACTAGAGTATTGTTTCCAGATCTGGGCACTGTATTCAAAGAAAGAAGTGTTGGTTCTTGAGAGTACATGGAGAAAATTTACCAGAGAAATTTCAGAATGAAGATTTTAGTTGGAAGGTTAGTTTAGAGACTATAGCTGTTCTGCTTGTAGCAAAGGAGATTGAAGTATTTGAAAGAGCTTTTAAAAATTTATTCTTGCATGCAGTGTGGGCCTGACTGGCAAAGCCAGCATTTGTTGCCCATCCCGCATTGTCCATTAACTGAGTGGATAGGCTGATTCAGAGCCAATCATAGTGATGATGGCCTAGAATCACAGAGGGCCAGACCAGGTAAGGATGGAACTGCACAGGCTATGATTGCAAAGGAGCTAATGTTCATGTTACATTCTGCTCCACCCAGTCTGATGGTATCATATGCAGTCTTTGGATGGAAACAGGTACACGTTAGCCCTCATAAGCATCAGATACAAATAGCTCCTGAGAATCTTTTGTAATTATGCCTGACTGGTGAAGTAGGTTATATTTATTGCCATCATTCAATAAGCCTTTTATATTTCATTTTGTATGAAAATACTACAAAAACACTGAAATGTACCTTGAAATAGGGTGGTGTGGTGGCTCAGTGGTTAGCACTGCTACCTCACAGCACCAGGGTTCATTTCCAACCTCGGGGGACTGTCTATGTGGAGTTTGCACGTTCTCCCTGCATCTGTGTGGAATTTCTTCCACAGTCCAAAGATGTGCAGGTTAGGTGGATTGGCCATTTTGTGCCAATTGGGCTAACTTAGTGTTCGGGGGTGTATAGGTTAGGTACATTAGTCAGGGTTAATGTAGAATAATAGGGGAGGGAATGGGTCTGGGTGGGTTACTCTTCAAAGGGTCAGTGTGGTCTTGTTGGGCCGAAGGGCCTGTTTCTACACTGCAGAGATTCTATGATTCTGTGAAACATGACAGTATTGACATTAATGACTAGGAGTAACTCATCTTTCAAAATGGTGACAACTTGTCCATCAAGCTGCATCATGGATTTGAGTCCTAACTACTTAATGATGAGGCAGAGTGGTGCTAATGAAGAAAGAAAATTAAGCAAATCCTGCTCAAACAATCTCACCCCCTCATAGCATCCTGTTGTATACCCCCAAATATGTGTAGGTTGAGAATCAGCCTGTTCAGTTACATGAAGATCATTCCAGAAACTGGCGACCCTGAGTAACTATCATCGTCTAATAGAATTATAGAAACATAGAGAGTGATAGTACAGACAGAGGCCAGTCAGCATTGAGTGTGTGGTGCTGGAAAATCACAGCAGGTCAGGCAACGTCTGAGGAGCAAGAGAATCGATGTTTTGGGTATAAGCCCTTCATAAACCTTATTCCTGATGAAAGGCTTTTGCCCAAAACATTGATTCCCCTGCTCCTCTGATGCAGCCTGACCTGCTGTGCTTTTCCAGCACCACACTCAACTCTGATCTCCAGCATCTGCAGTCCTCACTTTCTCCTGGAGGCCATTTAGCCCATTGTGTCTATATCAGCTTCTGACAGAACTCCCCAGCCAGTCCGATTCTTTAGCCCTATTTCTGTAGCCCTCTAAACATATCGCTTTCAAATATATATCCAGCTCTCTTTGGATAACCCCAATGTAATCCAGTTCCACCCCTCTCCTCAGGTAGCACCTTCCAAATCTTAATAAGTCTTTGAGTGAAGATGTTTCTCCCCATCTCACTCCTAGCTTTCTTGCTGATGATCTTGAAATTGTGACCCCTAGTTAATGGCATTCCAACATCATAAATGTTTGAGTTCCAACCAACACCATGAGTTGGAATGTAACTGTGATTTTTAAAAGTTCATTCATGGGATGAGGGCATTGCCAGATAGGCCAGCATCTATTGCTCATCTAGAGTTAAGAGTTCTCACAATACAGTGGGTCTTGAGTCACAAGTAGGTCAGATGTTTTATTACCTAAAGGACATTAGTGAATCAGATAGGTTTTTCGACAACAATTGACAATGGATTCATCATCATCACCACCATTAGACCCTTAATTCCAAACTTATATTGAATTTAAATTCCTCTACCTGCTATGGTGAGATTCAAACCCAGGTCCCCAGAATATTCCACAGATCTCTGGATTAGCAGTTGGTGATAATATCACTAGGCCATTGCCTTCCCCTCTTGTGGAACCAGCCATGTTCAGAATCCTATTAAGACAAAATGATTTTAATCACTGGAACCACTCACTTGTTATGTCAGTTTGTTCAATGGAAAACAACTAAATAGATTTTTCAAATGTTTCGAAATGCTGTTTGAATAGGAATCATCTCACCACACTGTATATGGATCCTGCTGCAGGTCAGCCAGGACTCACCATTGCTACTGAAGAAGGACAGGGCACTGCCTCTAGATTAAATCTTGAATATCATGGTCACAGTCGGTATGGATATCTGGAATTGGTGGATACGGTAATGTTAAATCTAAAGCTTTAAACGTTTTAGGAAAAGCATGATTCTTGACAGAAGCTGCAATCTAAACTTAGGATGAGTGATAAACATGAGGCCAGTGGGGCAAGTATCAGCCACAGTGGCAAGAGACCCTGGCCATTGCAACTCATGGCTGCAAATGTGTTGCTGGTCAAAGCACAGCAGGCCAGGCAGCATCTCAGGAATAGAGAATTCGACGTTTCGAGCATAAGCCCTTCATTTCCTGATGAAGGGCTTATGCTTGAAACGTCGAATTCTCTATTCCTGAGATGCTGCCTGGCCTGCTGTGCTTTGACCAGCAACACATTTGCAGCTGTGATCTCCAGCATCTGCAGACCTCATTTTTTACTCGAACATTGCAACTCATGAACCTGATTTACACAGCAGATAGAAGATAAGAGCAGGAGTAGAACCTTGAGCTTGCTCCAACATTGAATATGATCGTGGCTAAACATTGAGCTGATCAATACCTAAGCCCGACCTCCCTCAATCCCTTGATCCCTGTAGCCACAAGAAACCTGCTTCTTGAGAATGCAATGTTTAGGTCTTCACCACTCTGTGGCAGGGAATTCCACCAGGCTCACGACTTTCAAGGTGAAAGCATTTCCCCTCATCTCAGTCCTAAAAGGTTTACCCTTTTCCCTTTAACTTCGACCCCTGGTTTCCAGACCCCTCCACCCTGCATCTAAACAGTCTAATCCTGTTAAAACTTTCTAGGTTTTTATGAGATTTCCCCTCATTCATTTAAATGCCAGTGAATACATTGCTAATCGTCTCAATCATTTAAATACACACTGCCCAGCTCCTTCCTGAGCTCGGGATTCCTGATGCCAGGTCAGTAGTTGGGAGTTGACAAACATGGGAAAAGATCTCAGCCAAGGATCACAGATCTGGGCAAGCTAAGTGGAGGGTCCAGTTATGCAATGATCCTGGGAAGTCTGTGCCAGAGGACAGACCCACCTGTACCACCTGGTTCACAAAGAAACCTCTGAAGAAAATACTTTAAATGTTGGACTTTAAACTTTAGAAAACCACTTCCTGCTGGAGGTTATACATACAAAGCAATCACTGAAATCCAAGGTTGCCTCTCCTGCACTTATTTGCTGACCATTCCTCTGGCAGAACACAATCAGGGATGAAATATAGTTAAAAATTGAAAGAACTGCAGACGCTGGAAATCTGAAACAGAAACAGAAATTGCCAGAAAAGCTCAGCAGGGCTGGAAGTGTCTGTGGAGAGAAATCAGAAATAATATTTCAGATCAAGTGAGCCTTCCTCTGAACTGAGGAAGGGTAATTGGAGGCGAAACATTAACGTTGAAATCAAGTTATGGTTTAAATGATGTTCATGGACTTCAGCTTTGACACCATAACGACAAGAATAGATTTTGCAGGCTGGCCAAAATCAAACATATAAAATAGTGCAGTGCAAGAATGCAGCATGAAGCTGTTGGGTGCTGCACTGCCTCTTCTTTAACCCTCACCCCTTCACCATCCCAACCAGCCCCTCAGTTCCACCCCAAACCTGTTTCTCATTGTCTGCAGTGATTCAAACTGGGATCAGGCTGTTTTATTTTCATTTTGTCATTCAAATGTGCAATTCCCTTTTAAAACCTTTGCCTCTTAAAAGTAAGAAGAAAACAGTTGCAATATTAAGGTAGGTAGTTTTGTGGTATAATACTGTAGGTTCCCCATTTAGCTTGATTTTAACAGACTGCAATTTTACAATTTCTGACACTTCTGCCCGCTGCCAATTAGAACTGCTTGAGACTGAACAAACCTTTATTCTGTGCAGCCAGTGACTTAAATACTGATGTATATATCACCAGCAAAATGTTGCAGTCCCTTGCAAGTGCTTATCTATCTGAATTTACTATGATTGCCTTTGAAAATTTGCAGGAGGTTAACATATGCTGTTCAGCTGGAAGACGCTGCAGTCTCAGACCTGGCTTTAAACATATGAGAAGGGCAGCTCATAATATGGAAGCAAATGATTTATGTTGAATGGCAAAATATAATCCTGAAAGGCACTTTTAAAGTAAACGGGTTGATTTAAGGAAATATCCTATCTGGAAAAGATTTGAAATTAATCCATATCCCCAAGGTTTTTGTGTCATAAGTAGTTTATCTATTTGTTCACCACTAAACACCAGAAAACCACAAAACTTTCCTTTGTAGTGACATATGTGGTCAACTTTCTCCTGTCTCCAGGATGTACAGGGTTCTTTACAATTACTTTCATCTTGCTGTATTTGCTAAAAAAAGAACTTTACCAGTCACCCTGTCTGATTTGTGACTTAGTCAGAAGCAAGGGAGATGCTGGCTGTTCAACTTCCCTCATGATGAGTGGCAAAAGTGTAAAATATTGGAGACATGTGCAATAATTTTATAGCTTTAATTAATCACTTGTTGATTACTGGCTGAGTAACCTGAGCTCTAGTATAACACGCTTTGTTTATTGCTCACTCACTAACAGAAAATCATGTGGAACAGGAACTGTCTCAGGCAGAGGGATGCCTTCAGTTAACATTTACCGTCTTTTACAATACGTTAATGACCTTGTAAAATTGGCTGGAAATCAGAAAATGCATCAAATATAATTGAAAACCGCTCTGATAGGCATTCCTGTTCCTGGAATAGGAATGGATACAGAAGCCAGCCTTGCAAAAAGGCAAAAGCATGTTCTTAAACAATACATTTTCCATTTCTATTATAAGAATTATCTTTCATGTGTGCGGTTGGTGCCATGTTGTGTACGACGAACACTGGATGTGCTGTACATCACTGGAGATAATGTGGCACCCATGGAGGCAGACTAGAAATTGACACAAATAAGGTGAATGACAAAAGGACTCAAGCTAGGAATATCCTTCTTATTCAATGAACGGTCTGGATTGGGATTTTTTAATGTATTGATGCATTCATGGGATGAGGGTGTTTTGTAGGCTAGGCAGCACTTATTGCCCATCCCTAATTTCTCAGAGGGCAGCAGAGTGGTTCAGTGGTTAGCACTGCTGCCTCGCAGCACCAGGGACCCAGGTTCGATTCTAGCCTCGGGCTGTGTGGAGTTTGCACGTTCTCCCCATGTCTGCATGGGTTTCCTCCGTGTGCTCAGGTTTCCTCCCACAGTCCAAAGATGTGCAGGTCAGGTGAAGTGGCCATGCTAAATTGCCCGTAGTGTTAGGTGCATTAGTCAGAGAGAAATAGGTCTGGGTGGGTTACTCTTCAGAGTGTCGGTGTGGACTTGTTGGGCCGAAGGACCTATTTCCACACTGTAGGAAATCTAGTTAAGAGTCAACCATATTGCTGTGGGTCTGGAATCACATGGAGGCCAGGCCATTCCCTGAACAATTAACAGTTATCATTAGACTCTCACTTACAGTGCTTTTTCTCTCTCCCTATTGAATTCAAATTCCATCACCCGGGTCCTCAGAACACTAGCCAGGTTTCTGGATTAACAATCTAGTGATATTACCACTAGACCATCACCTCCCCAGGGACTGCATTGTCTTGGAAATGTAATAAAGCAGCTTCATTTGAAAAGGTAGTTTGTTAAATACGTGGAGAGACAAATCTTGCGGGAATGCAGAGAAAGGTTGGGAAAGTGAGACTTGCTGAGTTGCTGTTGCAGTTAATTTTATGACTCTGACGGGGGCTGATTAGCTCAGTTGGCTGGCCAGATGGTTATATTGGCAGAGTAATACGAACAGAGTCTAGATTAGAATGGTGCTGGAAAAGCACAGCAGTTCAGGTAGCATCCGAGGAGCAGGAAAATCGACATTTCAGGCAAAAGCCCTTCATCAGGAATCTGATGGGCACCCGTATGGGCCCCAGCAATGCCTGTCTCTTTGTTGGCTACGTAGAACAGTCCATCTTCCGTAATTACACCGGCACCACTCCCCACCTCTTCCTCCGCTACATTGATGACTGCATTGGCGCCACCTCGTGCTCCCACAAGGAGGTTGAGCAATTCATCAACTTCACCAACACATTCCACCCTGAGCTTAAATTTACCTGGACCATCTCTGACACCTCCCTCCCCTTCCTGGACCTCTCCATCTCCATTAATGACGACCGACTTGATACTGACATTTTTTACAAATCCACCAATTCCCACAGCTACCTGGATTACACCTCTTCCCACCCTACCTCCTGCAAAAATGCCATCCCCTATACCCAATTCCTCCGCCTCCACCGTATCTGCTCCCAGGAGGACCAGTTCCATCACAGAACACACCAGATGGCCTCCTTCTTTAGAGACTGCAATTTCCCTTCCCATGTGGTTAAAGATGCCCTCCAACACATCTTGTCCATATCCTGCACCTCCGCCCTCAGACCCCACCCCCCCAACCATAACAAGGACAGAACACCCCTGGTGCTCACCTTCCACCCTACCAACCTTCGCATAAACCAAATCATCCGCCGACATTTCCACCACCTCCAAACAGACCCCACCACCAGGGATATAGATCCCTCCCCACCCCTTTCCACCTTCTGCAAAGACCGTTCCCTCTGTGACTTCTCCTCCCACTTCCTCCAACTAAAGGCCTCACCATGAATAACTTCTCTTTTCAATCCTCCCACTTCCTCCAAACTAAGGGAGTTGCCATGGGCACCCGCATGGGCCCCAGCTATGCCTGCCTCTTCGTAGGATATGTGGAACAGTCCATCTTCCGCAACTACACTGGCACCACCCCCCACCTTTTCCTCCGCTACATCGATGACTGTATCGGCGCTGCCTCGTGCTCCCACGAGGAGGTTGAACAGTTCATCAACTTTACTAACACCTTCCATCCCGACCTGAAATTCACCTGGACTGTCTCAGACTCCTCCCTCCCCTTCCTAGACCTTTCCATCTCTATCTTGGGCGACCGACTCAACACAGACATCTACTATAAACCGACTGACTCCCACAGCTACCTGGACTACACCTCCTCCCACCCAGCCCCCTGCAAAAACTCCATCCCATAATCCCAATTCCTTCGTCTCCGCCGCATCTGCTCCCAGGAGGACCAGTTCCAACACCGCACAGCCCAGATGGCCTCCTTCTTCAAGGACCGCAGATTCCCCCCAGACGTGATCGACGATGCCCTCCACCGCATCTCCTCCACTTCCCGCTCCTCCGCCCTTGAGCCCCGCTCCTCCAACCGCCACCAAGACAGAACCCCACTGGTTCTCACCTACCACCCCACCAACCTCCGTATACAATGTATCATCCGCCGTCATTTCTGCCACCTCCAAACGGACCCCACCACCAAGGATATATTTCCCTCCCCTCCCCTATCAGCGTTCCGCAAGGACCACTCCCTTCGTGACTCCCTCGTCAGATCCCTCACCAACCCAACCTCCACCCCCGGCACCTTCCCCTGCAACCGCAGGAAATGTAAAACTTGTGCCCACACCTCCACACTCACTTCCCTCCAAGGCCCCAAGGGATTCTTTCATATCCGCCACAAGTTCACCTGTACCTCCACACACATCATCTATTGCATCCGCTGCACCCAATGTGGCCTCCTCTATATTGGTGAGACAGGCCGCTTACTTGCGGAACGCTTCAGAGAACACCTCTGGGCCGCCCGGACCAACCAACCCAACCACCCCGTGGCTCAACACTTTAACTCTCCCTCCCACTCCACCGAGGACATGCAGGTCCTTGGACTCCTCCACCGGCAGAACATAACAACACGACGGCTGGAGGAGGAGCGCCTCATCTTCCTCCTGGGAACCCTCCAACCACAAGGTATGAATTCAGATTTCTCCAGTTTCCTCATTTCCCCTCCCCCCACCTTGTCTCAGTCGGTTCCCTCAACTCAGCACCGCCCTCCTAACCTGCAATCTTCTTACTGACCTCTCCGCCCCCACCCCACTCCGGCCTATCACCCTCACCTTGACCTCCTTCCACCTATCCCACCTCCATCACCCCTCCCCCAAGTCCCTCCTCCCTACCTTTTATCTTAGCCTGCTTGGCTACTCTCTCTCATTCCTGATGAAGGGCTTATGCTCGAAACGTCGAATTCCCTATTCCTGAGATGCTGCCTAACCTGCTGTGCTTTAACCAGCAACACATTTTCAGCTCTGTGACTACCTGGTCAGGTCCACGCCCCCCTACAACCCACCCTCCCATCCTGGCACTTTCCCCTGCCACCGCAGGAACTGTAAAACCTGTGCCCACACCTGCTCCCTCATCTCTATCCAAGGCCCTAAAGGAGCCTTCCACTTCCTTCAAAGTTTTACCTGCACATCCACTAATATCATTTATTGTATCCATTGCTCCCGATGCGGTTTCCTCTACATTGGGGAGACTGGCCGCCTCCTAGCAGAGTGCTTTAGGGAAAATCTCGGGGACACCTGCACCAATCAACCACACCGCCCTGTGGCCCAACATTTCAACTCCACCTCCCACTCAGCTGAGGACATGGAGGTCCTGGGCCTCCTTCACCGCCGCTCCCTCACCACCAGATGCCTGGAGGAAGAACGCCTCATCTTCTGCCTCGGAACACTTCAACCCCAGGGCATCAATGTGGATCATTTCTCCTTCCTCCACCTTACCCTAGTTCCAAACTCCCAGCTCAGCACTGTCCCCATGACTTGTCCTACCTGCCTATCTTCTTTTCCACCTATCCACTCCCTCCTCCTCCCTGACCTATCACCTTCATCCCCTCCCCCACTCACCTATTGTACTCTATACTACTTTCTCCTCACTCCCACCCTCCTCTCATTTACCTCTCCACCCTTCAGGCTCTCTGCCTGTATTCTTGATGAAGGGCTTTTGCCCAAAATGTCGATTTTACTGCTCCTCAGATGCTGCCTGAACTGCTGTGCTGTCCCAGCACCACTCTAATCTAGACTCTGGTTTCCAGCATCTGCAGTCATTGTTTTTACCTGGAGTAATACAAACAGCCTAAGGATTCAATTCCTTTCTGGCTGAGGTTACCACAAAGGACTCCTTTTCAACATCTCCTCTCACTTGAGTTATGTTGACCCTCAAGTTAACCCATTACCAGTCATCTCTCACTAATGAGAAAGCAGAATTATGTCAATTTTACCTTTGTTTTGCCTTATATAAAGGTTGACCAAAATCATGTCTCCATTAGATATATTCAGATCAAGCATATTTCTCAATAATTATTTAACTCAATTTGAAGTTTCTAACAATGTATTCTTCTAAGAGACCAAAATAATCCTCCACAGCTTGTACATTCATCCACTTAGATCTTTGATCTGTTTGATATAATTTCTGGGTATTCATTAAACCTGTTGTGTTCAACAGAATATGACTATGGCCCAATTTTTTTGCTGTCCTCTCCATTGTGGTAAGGATGGTGGAAGTGGCCAGAATTGCAAATCCTGTACCCAAGCACTTCCCACTTTCATAGAGGCAGGTCCAAAGTCAGACTGAGTGTAACACAAGAGCATTAACGAGGTGTTAGTCACTACTTTGACATCCTTGTATCACAGAACACAGGAGGTTGTGCATTAGATCTGCTAAGTGCAAGCCTGAACTTTGTGAATTCCTTTGGATGGCTAGAGTATATCTTTGGATACATAAGATACATCTGTGGACATGATCCTGTTATGGACCAGAACAAATCCTCTCAAACTGTATTAAGAAAGTGGCCTAGACCCTAACTTTTTCTTATTTTAAAGGTAAATGTAAGGTGTTGCATTTCAGATGCAATTCGATTGGTCAAACTACTCGACATTAAGCAAAGCACAATTTATTCAGACACTATAGTTAAAATACAACAAAGAAAGAATAAGGAAAAAAGATACCTTGGCTGTAATTCTATTGGAAAATGTAATTGAATAATAGATCAGTTAGCTAATAAACAGTAACTGTTCCAATATCATAGCATTCCATAAACTCATCATGGCTAAAAGGCAAATTCGGAAAACAAATTGTCTCACATGCAATCTAGCACCCCAGGAAAGGAAAAAAACATCGAGAGAACTCTGAGTGAGTGTAACATGGAGAGATGAACTGCAGCAACAAATCCAGCAACAACTGCTACTGGGTAACTAAGAAACTAAACATCCTGGTTCCGTGAAAGCTTGACCACACCCACTCAGGCTGCTCTTATTGTTCCAATTAAAAAAAAAGAAGCCCTCACAAACTTTGCTTTTTTATAGACTACTTGGCAACTCACTTTCAATGCCTCTCTTAAAAAAGTGTAAAATGTACCTCTTAAAGCAGTAGTATGCTCACAATTCTATGACGCATGTTGTGGGACAAGGGAAAGTCAGGTAGCCTTGGGGAGGAGTGCATCAACCATCTTTTAGGATCATTATCTGTAGATAAGATTATGCTTGAAATATTTATAAGCTTGTTAGAACTGTAAAACTGTCAAGAAGAGGTAAACAATTCAGGAGCTGGCAAGAAACGTTAAACAGTATTCATCAGTGTAAAACTTGCAAAGATTTGTCAAGAACTGTTAAAACTTTCTTATGAATGAGAATGCCTTTCTCAATGGAGTGTGGTCTGCAATATAGATTCTTATGCAATAGAATTCTATTTTTTCTGTTGCATTTGAGTACTAGTGGGTAATAAGTAATTTAACGAAGTAATTGAATGTTGAAAGGGTGAAACTGTGAGTTGGCATGAACTGGCAGTAAGTTGACAAAAGGTGTGTTGCAGTCATGGGGGATGGGTAGAGGAGCATTAGGTGACATGAATTGGCATGGATGGGTCATGGAGAGAGTTTGTGGGTATCAGAGATTGAAGGTGTATGAGAGAGTATGGGGATTGAGTGCTGGAGAAATGGTTTATATTTTCTTATTTTAATCTAATATTTGGATGCAGTGTTGGATCCCCGAGAGTGTCTTTAATCTCTGACTTCCTTGGCAGCTGGTAACATGCTCAACTCTTTCTGGGTGACTTGACAGCTTCCAATACAGCCCAATGCCTGCCCATCTCCTTCACCAGACCTAAGATGGGACGTGTGGACGGTGACAGTGAAAGTAAGTTTCTCAGAACTGGGAAATGCCCCAAATCCATACACCCAGTCTTTGACCAAAAATTGAGACTAATGACTAAGAAAACATATGTTTCACAATGGCAGAAATACATCCATAAGGAAACTTCAGAGATTCTATGTAGAATGTTACAGGGGCCTGACAATGTGATCTGTGGTGAAAAATGTGGCAGCATCAAGTGAGAGATCCAGTGAGGCTGATCCCAACCTTGGTTTTATGAAATTGGAGCTGAAAATGTGTTGCTGGAAAAGCGCAGCAGGTCAGGCAGCATCCAAGGAACAGGAAATTCGATGTTTCGGGCATAAGCCCTTTTTCAGGAATGCTCATTCCTGAAGAAGGGCTTATGCCCGAAACATCAAATTTCCTGTTCCTTGGATGCTGCCTGACCTGCTACGCTTTTCCAGCAACACATTTTCAGCTCTGATCTCCAGCATCTGCAGACCTCATTTTCTCCCCTTTATGAAGTTGGAGGCATATACTGTACCTTTAAGAGAGAGTGAATGCTGTTTTGCACTGAGAGCTTGCAAGCACCTGTCATATGACTGACTAGCTGTCTCAGTCTACTGGAAAATTGAAAATATGTAGCATTTAGCTGTGAAACAAAGACCTGATTTGATTGCTGTTTGGACCTCAGAGTGCAACAGCAACGCTCATTGCAATGCTGTTGCAGGAACACTTTGCACATAAGAATGCACACAGCATCCCTGGTTTATCTTGCCTGTTTTGAACCTTGCCACCCAGCCAGAGACTGCTTACAGTACTGCGGTGTCAGCGTGCTGTTTAATATAGGCAAACATATAGGAAACTAGTCACGATTGCCAGCAGTCCACAGGAGTGGCCTTCAGGGGAGTTTCTAGTGCAATAAGCTCAAAGGCAGCCTCTGATACAAGTTCAGTGACTTGGGCACTGTCAGTGCATTGTTCAGGCCAGTCAGAATCAGGATGCTTGCCTCATAAGAAGTGAGGATTTAAATGTTTTGTAGTCCACCACGGCTTTGACTATTTCTTCCCTACTGTGCGCTGTTTTCACCCTGGAAAGAGGGACAGGCAGGTATTACAGCAGATATAAGTGGGTGATAAAACTGTTACTTGTGGTGTAGATGGAAGGTTTAACAAATGAGTGAGTGGGCAGCGCAGAAGGCACAGGGGATTAATACTGTTGGTACTCTGAAGAAGTGTCACCAGACTTGAAATGTTAATTCTGTTTCTATCTCCACTGATGCTGTCAGACCTGCTGGGTTTCTCCAGCAATTTCAATTTTTGTTTCAGATTTTCAGCATCTGCAGTTCTTTGTTTTGTTTTGGTTGTGTCGGGAGTTGGGGTGGGTGAGGGAAGAGGTTGCAGGCAATAATGAGAGTGGTAGAGTGTAAACCTTGGCAGGAAATGGGTGCAGTAGAAGAGATTAAGTGAGTATGAGCAATCAGAGAGAAGATGGTGGCACCAATGTTGGCAGACCAGAGAGGGACATGAACTTGCTTCCTACAGTGCTGGGCAATCCTCTGGATGGACGAGACTATTTGAACCCAGGTGACAGCCTTCATCAGGGCTGGGCATGGTCACATGTCCACTACTGTGTTTGGGGCAATGGACCTCCCACCTCTGCATTTCCCCATCCAACAGGACCTCCAGAGCACTGCCTGCAAAACAGGTTGCCAATTTTCCCTTCTCCGCTAACTCTGGGGTAAATATCAGGAACACTGCAGGTCAGCTCCCTCTGCCAGCGATTGTGTGGTGCCCTTTTAAACATGGCACAAGCAACATGATGCCAGTCCATTCCAGAATAACCTGACAGAGGTAGAGTTGTTAGAACCATAGGATTGGTACAAAACAGAAGGGGATATTCGGTCCTTCTTGACCATCTTTATGGTGATGGTAAGTATTGGAATGGAGATATAATTGGACAAGAGAGTTCCACATGAGCGGGGCAGATGGATAATGAAATGAGTTTGGTAAGATGCAGTGAGAAATCTTTGATTTGATTTGATTTGATTTATTATCGTCACACATACAGTGAAAAGTTTTATTTTGCATGCTCAACAAGCAGATCATACTGTACAAAGTGCATTAGGGCAATAGGACAAAGTATAGAATACAGAGTTACAGCCGCAGAGAAGGTGCAGAGCAAGAGAGAGAGAGAGAGAGAGAGATCAGCACTAACAATTGAGAGGTCTGAATTCAGACCATTCAGAAGTCTGATAACAGCAGGGAAAAAGCTGTTCTTGAATCTGTTTGCATGTGTATTCGACATTTGTATCTTTTTCGCAATGGAGGAGGTTGGAAGAGAGTGTAACCGGGGTGGGAGGGGTCTCTGATTATGAAGAAATTATGACCGGGGTGGGAGGGGTCTCCAATTATAAAGAGATTATAACCGGGGTGGGAGGGGTCTCCGATTATGAAGAGAGTATAACCGGGGTGGGAGGGGTCTCTGATTATGAGGAGAGTATAACCGGGGTGGGAGGGGTCTCTTATTACATTGGCTGCTTTCCTGAGGCAGCAGGAAATAGATGGACGGAGTCAATGGATGGACGGAGTCAATGGATGGAAAGCTGACTTTCTGTAGTCTTGTAGTCCTGGGAAAAGCAGCTGCCATACCCAAGCTGTGATCCTAGACCCTCAGAGGCAAAACTTCGATGAAACTTGATGAAACTGACACTGAGCCAAAAACATGTAAGATGGAGCCCTGTGGGTCTATATGGGAAGGTCTAAGTTGTGCATGCTATTGAATGATGAAGATTGAAAACTGTACTTCTGATTAGATTGGATATATCTCTAATAAAGTAGCTAAACACCATTTCAAGGTCGCATAGACATTTTTTGACCATTCATGTCTAAGTGGAGAATTAAATGATAAACTAAAGCTGTTGTGCCCTGTCAGACATACATGGTGTACATCAATCTTACATATATTTACTTGAAATTACTCTCTTGGCATAGTTTTGTGTCCTTCAATTTGGTCTTGCTTGTGAAGAAGAAAAAAATCATTAAAGGTATCAGCATGGAACACATATGGAGACAACGAGTTAGAATTAGTTGAAGATTACGTATCCTCTTAGGATGATATATGTTAATATTTAATTAGCTTGTAATAATATACTTGGAATATTCATGAGTTTGATAAACCTTACTTTAAGTGCACTCTTAATCTTCAGATAAGTGATAAATGGGAAAAAGAATTCTGGTTGTGGCAAAATTAAAAGTTCTGATCAAATAAATCAACCACTTGTAAATCAATATTTACAATTGTGTTTTCCATCTCTGCCTTTTCAAAATGTCTTGAAGTTGACACCATTGATGATTACAGTGTTCTGATAGGAATTCCATTGTAAAACATATCTGTTTTCCATTCTCGGGAGAAGAAGCTTTGTAAAATCAGCCAACACTCAGTCTGACTGCACTTCCTCTTTTCCTTGCTCTTTGTGCTCCACCTAAGCAGATTATCTTGACAAATGTTTGGTGCACTCTTGCCTCAAAAGGGAGGAGACATTAATTCTATCTGGGTAATAATTCACAACACATATTTTCAGCAACATAAATTCCAGTGATTTAGAATGTAGTAGCAGATGCCGTACCTATAGGAAATTATATCAGTGGAAAAATTGTGGTACTCATGGGATAATTTGACCTTAGATCTGTCTATTTCATCAACATGCTCTAGCATTCTGAGATTTGTGCTTTACTGTCCATTTATTCTTCGCAGCCCAAAGGAATGCTTTCATTATAATTGACAATCGGAACATCTTTTCTTTCTACCTGACATCATCCCAAATTGGCTATTAGCCCATCATCCTTAATTTTCGGGCTATTGACTGGAATATCTAGAAACATCTAAAATAGAGTTGTATGCTGACTTTGAGGTTCTGAATAAATCCCTTGCCTTTAAATTCTGTATATTGGCTCATCCAACCTCCATAACCATGAAGTATTACCCCTCTTGTCCCAGCTAGTATTACTTGATGATCTTTCCTGTTCAGTGAGAGACTTCATAAAATTGTATTGTGAAAGCATCCTGCTGCTTTTAGGTGAGAAATCATTCCCATTTGTGCATTTATGAGAGAGTTAATATGACTTTGTTATCAAAGTCGTATTTATGAAATAAATTTCTTTGAAGTGCCAGGGCAGTCGAATGTAGAATTGGTGCACAGGCACTCCTTAGAATGGAATTGTTTGTACATTAGGGTCTTGGAATGGGGATCCCCTATTGATTCATGACTAGAATAATGATCTTTGCCCTGGTTCCACCTACGGTTTTCTTCTGTCTTCTCAGATTAGCTCCCCACCACCATCACCTCCACACATCCCTGCCCAGTCTGCTCCAATAGAACTTTATCTCAGTTGGTAGCTCTCTCTTTTCTGAGTAGGGGGTCAAAGTTCCACAGGCTTGAGCCTGAACATTTACAGTTACACTCCAGGATTTTGTTTTGATGAATATTTAAAACTATTTATCCTTCAATCACAAAAATAGACTGTCTGGTCATTATCACATAGTTGCTCGCGGGATTTTGCTATACACAATTTGGTTACAACACTTCCCATGTTGCTAAAATAGCCACAATTCTAATGTACTTTATTCAAGTGACAAATAAATGCAACCCTTCTTTGTCTCTCCTGATGGAACTATTCACAAATCCTCTGGATCTTGGATGCATCTTTCATGTCTCTAATTTCTCTCATAACTGCCTGCCTTTATATCACCACTTTCATTTCTATAATTTAATTGTCATCCTCCCACTACATTCCATTTTTATTCATTCCCTTTCTCCTGGCTATGCACTTTCCTATATAAACTGTTCACCTGTAAAAGCTCCTATGGAAACATTAAAGGCTTAAAATGTTAACTCCCCTATCCTCACTCCATATCTGTGGAGTGTTCCCATCATTAGTATTTTCTTTATATTTTACTGCTATTCTTCACAGCCACTCATTTTATACACACACACATATAGATATATATTGTATATTTTATTGTATATTTGATGCATTCACATCCTATTTGAATTGATGTTCTCCCCATGTGGTGTTTTACTGTTTCCCATTTGTCTGTATTACACCACCTAAGGAAATCCAAGAACATTAAATCCATAGCACTTTGGCAGTGTATAGTCATGTTTACTGTTGATCCAGATTATCCTGTGGTTGCTCCATAACTAAACATAGCTCACCTTACCATAGAGTGTTCATCCCCCCACTATTTTTCAGATATTTGAAAGAATTCACAGACTTTATGATATTCCTATGCCACGAAAATCTTACATTTTGTAGAAATTGCTGCTGAGTAATATTTTGGTAAGAACGTTAGAACTAGAAGCAGAAATAGATCATTTGATTCTTTGAATCTTTGTTCCATTCAGTATGATCATGACTGATCATTTAACTCAGTTGCACTTTTCGGCACAATACCAACATTTCATAATTTTCTTTAACTCTCTATCAATCTTTGTTTTGGTTGTATGCAATGTCTAAACATCCACAGCTCTTGAGAGTTCATATATCCACAACCTCTGGGGCGAAGAAATGTCTCCACATCTCAGACCCTGACTCTGAGAGTCCTATTTCGAGACACCCCTGCAGGTTGAGACGAGCTTCTGTCTTGCCAAACCTTTTAAGGTATAGGCCTATCTCTACTCAATCTCTCCTCCTAAGATAATCCCTTCATCCAAGAAACTTGTTTGGATTCACTTTGTTGTGTTCCCTCTTGGGCAAATAGATGCATTTTTAATACGGAGACCAAGCCAGTACCATTCCGGGTGTGATCTCACCAAAGCACATTAGTTATATGACAGTAAAATTTCTTTTCCCTGTTCTCCAGTATCCCCCCCCCACTTCTTCACCCTTGTCACCCCACTGTGCAAGAAAGGCTAATGTGCCAATTGCTTTTCTGATCTGTATTTGTATTTACCAGCATTTGTATTAACTTTCTGGGATTCATGTATAAAAACTCCCAAGTCTCCCTGAATGTTAATATTTCTCAGTCGCTCATCATTTTAAAATGTTCAGCTTTCCCATTTTACCATAAAAAATCCATGCATTGATCCTTGTAGGAACTTACTACGTACAGACCGACAAGCTAAAATTAACTCATTTGTTCTTCACCTCCACCTTTTCTTCACTAGTCAATTTCATTCCAACTTACCAAGTTGCACCCAATCCTATGAGCCTCAATTATGTCTAAGTGCACAAAGTTATCAAAATAATTGAGCCTATATAACAAATGACTCATATTCAAAGTTTGTGAGAAGATTTGTAGCTCGGGTGCTCCTTGTTGTGGTTCTGTTCGCCGAGCTGGGAATTTGTGTTGCAGACGTTTCGTCTCCTGTCTAGGTGACATCCTCAGTGCTTGGGAGCCTCCTGTGAAGCGCTTCTGTGATCTTTCCTCTGGCATTTATAGTGGTTTGAATCTGTCCCTTCCGGTTGTCAGTTCCAGCTGTCTGCTGCAGTGGTCGGTATATTGGGTCCAGGTCGATGTGCTTAATGATTGAATCTGTGGATGAGTGCCATGCCTCTAGGAATTCCCTGGCTGTTCTCTCTTTGGCTTGTCCTATAATAGTAGTGTTGTCCCAGTCGAATTCATGTTGCTTGTCATCTGCGTGTGTGGCTACTAAGGATAGCTGATTGTGTCATTTCATGGCTAGTTGGTGTTCATGGATGCGGATCGTTAGCTGTCTTCCTGTTTGTCCTATGTAGTGTTTTGTGCAGTCCTTGCATGAGATTTTGTACACTACATTGGTTTTGCTCATGCTGGGTATCGGGTCCTTCGTTCTGGAGAGTTGTTGTCTGAGAGTGGCTGTTGGTTTGTGTGCTGTTATGAGTCCTAGTGGTTGCAGTAGTCTGGCTGTCAGTTCAGAAATGCTCTTGATGTATGGTAGTGTGGCTAGTCCTTTGAGTTGCGGCATGTCCTCATTCAGTTGTCTTCTTCAGGAAGAAGCTATTCCTGAAGAAGGGCTTACGCCCGAAACGTCGATTCTCCTGTTCCTTTGATGCTGCCTGAACTGCTGCACTTTTCCAGCAACACATTTTTAAGCTCTGATCTCCAGCATCTTCAGTCCTCACTTTCTCCTAGTTGATTTTAACCTACTGCGAATCCTCTTGCAAGGATGCATTCCTTGAAGAAGCTCTCCTCTTCCCTCTTCAAGGATCTCAGTGAGTCCCTCTCTCACTGCACCCCCCAGGTCATCTCCCCTTCCTGAAGAAGGGCTTATGCCTGAAACGTCGATTCTCCTGTTCCTATGATGCTGCCTGACCTGCTGCGCTTTTCCAGCAACACATTTTTAAGCTCAGATTCACAGCCTTGCCAGCAAGAGAGAGTGGAACTTTCAACTGAAGAAGGTAATGAGGATCCTGTGTGTAAAATTCCTGGCCAGTAGTCTGGCAGTGATATATACTCTGGTTGTGGTTGGTGGGCAGGAGAATGGAATACAACCAGGTGCAAGGGAGATCAAAGGTCCTGTATGAGGGCTCAAGTGTCCAGTTCCTCAAAACCCATAGAGAAATAAGAAAAATTAATTTAGAACTTGTCTTCCAGCTTCGTTGCGATCACAGTGGCTGTGGGTTGTTTGCTTGTTAAAGAAAGCAACTCAAGTCCTACTTTAGGTCCCTGGTTGAAATGACATGTTTCAAGGCCTGATGATTTTAATAAATTATATTTGCATTGTTAAATATGTTTCCTTCCAGCTATCTGCTTAAGTCATGGGAAAACAGCGGAAAGAAATCCTGATCAGAGGGAATAAAATAATAGGGATCCTATTATTTTAACTTACCAACCCCATTTCAATGATATGGAGGCAATTAAAATCCAGGCCTAGTTGTCATTTGAGTCTGAGAATTAAATTTAAGGACCATTTGTTCAAATTGCTAAACAAAGGCAAGACATATTTTCTTAAAGAGCAAGTTATTTAATAGATGTCTAACTAGTGTCACGATGGTTATGTATAATCTGAATCATATAATTTGAGGTTATATTTTGAGTGTTATCTCAAGTAGATGTTCATAAAGCAGAGTTGTCAAAAAAATTAGTCTCAGCAGTTTTCCTACCATTAATAAAATGTTTTGACAAAATTTATTGCAATGAATATGTTACCTGTGAGTTTTTAAATATTACTTCAGCAATCTTTTGTGAACTAGGAGGAAATGATTACCAATGATCACAGAAACTCACAGGTCTTTGGTTCAATGAAGTCACAGAATGGGGAAATCAAATGATAAAAGCAGAATGACATTACTATTTTCACAGTAAAACTGTTGATCACAAAAATTATCTTATTTAAAATAATCCATTGCTTTTTATTTGTGTTCCTTCACAGTAGTTTATCACATTCCTACTGCTCTAATCATGACTAATGATACATTTTGTACCCAATCAAACATTGAGCTTTTTCCCACTGGCATTAATCACCACATCTTTATATTCACATTTTGCTCCAAATGACTTTGATGCTTTTGTCTGCTGTCACTCTAGTGGAGAGCTTGATGGATCAAACTATCCAATAATATGTTGTGGTTCTGTTCGCCGAGTTGGGAGTTTTTGTTGCAAACATTTCGTCCCCTTTCTAGGTGACATCCTCAGGGCTTGGGAGCCTCCTGTGAAGCGCTTCTGTGTTGATTCCTCCGGCATTTATAGTGGTGTGTCTCTGCTGCTTCCGGTTGTCAGTTGCTGTCCGCTGCAGTGGCCGGTATATTAGGTCTAGGTCGATGTGTTTGTTGATAGAATTTGTGGATGAGTGCCATGCCTCTAGGAATTCCCTGGCTGTTCTCTGTTTGGCTTGTCCTATAACAGTGGTGTTGTCCCAATCGAATTCATGTTGTTTGTCCCCTATTATAGCAGCTGAGAGCCAGTTCGGAGTGGACAGGAGCCGTGGAGTTGCATGGTGATGTTTGTTGGTCTGGGATCTGTCACGGATGGTCAAAGCATGTGGGGTAGCCACTGTGCTGAGCTGTTGCAATGTAATGTTAATTTGAAATTTTCTTTTATCTGATTGTAATGCCAATCCTTTGGCTACGTCTTGTTTTGAACTTATTCTTTAAACACTGTAAAACAATGCAACAACATTTCTTTGTCATTCCTCTTTTGTATCTAAGATTTGTACCTAGGCACTTGTATCTAAAATGGCACCATAAGAGACGACATTGTAAAACTTTTCACTGTGCTTCTGTACTCCTGTATTTGAGTACACGTGACAATGAAGGATATTTTATTCTATATTTGAAGATTAGAAATTGACTTAGTGTCGGAAACATAACAACCACCTTGACTACAGCAATGAGTTAATGACCAGATGATATAATTTAACAATATTGGTTGAGGGAAAATATTAGCCAGAATAATGGGGAAATCCCCTGCTCTTCTTCAAAATAGTGTCATTAGATCTGTTTTATTCACTGGTCAGGGAAGGCAAGACCTGGTAGCATATTCAGTGGTACAGCACTTAAATATTCAATCTCTAAACTCGAATCCACAGCCTTCTAACATATAGCAGTAAGTGTTTGTTTAAAAAAATGTGGTTGTACAGTATTTAAATGCAACCATTACCATTACAACTAAAATAAAACTAATTTATATGTCATTTTTACTGTTAATGTTCAACTTTTCTCTTTAAACCCTGTTATAATACTGGGTGTATAAAATATTTTGATTTGAGTATAAAAACAAATGAATGTGCTCATCTATTGATTGCAACTACTAAAACCTGTGCTTTGCTAATCACTCCAATTTTATGCTGGAATATAAGCACTCTAATTAATGATTTTTCTTTGTGACAGCTGCACTTGTTATCTTGGCTTTTTAAAAAACGTATTGTGTAGCACTGAGAGGACGCACAAAGCTCTTCCGTCAGCTAGTCACATACCATCTCAGGACACCTCCTGGGCTCAGCAGGAAGCTGGCAGTAAAGAATCCTCAACTACTGAGATGTGTTATCCATAACCTGGGAAGATACTAATTATTAACAGATCCTTTCCTCCTCATGTATATGACTGATGGTCTGTTGGCGTGTGACCTCGCCTGGCCATAACAGTGCAGTGTCCAGACTTCCATAGAGATCTGTGTAATGTCTAGAGAACTGGGAAATTCTTTAGTAAAGATGAGGAAACCTGACCAAGTAATCCAGTCTGGTTCCTCTGAGTATATGTGGCGTAGTATTGACTCATAAAATGACTCACCAACAATCCTTAAGATGATGGAACAGAAACTTGAGCTGTGAAAAGATTATTCCTGCGACTCTGCAGGATCCATTTAATTTAATTTATATCTTTAATTTTCATGTTGGAAAAAGTGTCAAAAAAATGTTAACTGATTTTCTTTGTCATTGCATTCCTGCATATGACTAATAAATAGCAACAATGATCTTGATTGCAAGTTCTAGTGGAATTGTTACAGATTATCCATCATAATGCTTAATGCTGGCAAATGACTTATCGGGCTAGAAATTTCCGTGTTTGTCCATGTCACTGAAGGTGAACGCTCATTTAAAGTAAAGATAATTTCTTGTGAATAATAATTATAACTGATAAATTTCTACTGGGTTTTATTCTGTATAATATAGTGTATTACATAATACATGTAATGTACACTCTTTATGATTCTATCATGAATACCTCGGGATATTGCTAATTGAAATAATTGCACAACAATTAAGGTGATGAAACAATTTAAACACTAAACCTGATTAAAATAAATCAAGTTGATAGATTTTTTTCAGGTTAGAATTGTCACATACTGTCACAAATCAAATTCTGACTCAGAAAAATGTAAGGATGGGTGGTGCAGAAAATATTCCTGATGAAGGGCTTATACCCGAAACGTCGAATTTCCTGTTCCTTGGATGCTGCCTGACCTGCTGCGCTTTTCCAGCAACACATTTTCAGCTGGTGCAGAAAATAGTATCACAAAGTAATGTTACATTAGCGATGCAGTAATGGGTGCTTTTCTGAGTCGAGAGTGTGGTGCTGGAAAAGCAGAGCAAGTCAGGCAGCATCCAAGGAGCAGGAAAATCGACAGGCAAAAGTCCATTCCTAATGAAGGGCTTTTGCCTCAACTCTAATCTCCAGCATCTGCAGTCCTCACTTTTGCCTAGGTGCTTTCTGAGGTTAGTCAGGTTAGAAGCTCTTAATCTGCTTCTAGTTGTGTTGTACACGACCTGAGATGATGCTGAAACTCGTCTAGTGAAATTAGGAAGTGTGCACCATTTCCTGTTACTAAAGTTTGTCATATTGAAAAGCAAAATGTTAGCCATAATTATTTGACCATATTATTTTGAATTAATGTAGCATATTCATTACCCTATAAACAGATATGCATGTATTAAATTATTTTTTGAATTATCTGACAAAGAAAGTTACCCCCCACATACATATATTAAAAAAAGTTCTAATATATAAAAATGCAGCAGCATGTCAGTCTCCAGGAAGGTTTTAAATGATGTAAATAAGGACTACCTCAATTATTAAAATATAATGAAGTAATAACATGATTGCATCTGCTCAAAATCTTTACAATATAAATGTCATCAATTTTTTAAAAAATTGGCTCGTTATGACTGATCACTTTCCTTTCTCGTAAATATTCTGTTTAGTTAAAATTTATACAGACTTACATAAAATATACAACACATAAACATTTGGCCAAATAAGCCTGTGTCACTGTTTATGCTGCAGACAAATCTCCTCCCATTCTGGCTTCCTCATTTCAGCATACAACATATTCTTGATTCCCTCTTCTCCCATGTCCTTGTTTAGAATTCTTCTAAAGATGTCTGAGTTATTTACCTCAATAACCTACTGTAGTAATGAGTTCCATATTGTAACCATTCCCTGAGAAAAGAGGCTTCTCTTATTTCTCCATTGACATGATTAGTAACTCTTTATACTGGATCTGCACTTACTTGGTCCAAAACAAATGTGTTCAGGGATGCCATAAGCATTTCCCTGCAGGCAGTCACCGCTCTAGGAGGTAATCCTGGTGACCTGAGTTCAAATCCTATCTCAGCAGATTACGAAATTTCAATTTAATAAAAAAATTCCAGAATTAAAAAGCCGATGAGCCTGTAACCAATATTGATTCTTTGGAAGCAAATTTGCCATCCTTACCTGTTCTGGCCTACATTTCACTTCAGATTGATAGCAATGTAGTTGACTATTTACTGCCCTCTGAAACGATGCAGCAATCTACTGAGATGCACCAAGCTGCTATAAAGTCGAAACAAAGGAATTAAACTGGGTGGACCATCAGTATTTACATTAACACCGGAAATGATAACACAATCATAGCCCTGTCGACATTGTAATATCTTCCTTCTCAATATCTGGGCACTTGTGCCAAAATTGGAAGAGCTATTAAACTGGAAAGGGTGCAGAAAAGATTTTCTGAGATATTACCGAGATTAGAGGGTTTGAGTTATCGGGAAAGGCTGGATAGAATGAGGTTGTTCCCTGGAGCATGGTTGGTTGAGGGCTGACATTATAGAGGTTTATAAAATATTGAGGGGCATGGATAAGGTGAATTGTGAAAATCGTTTTCCTCAGTTATGCGAGTTCCAAACTATGGGGACATATTTTTAAGGTGAGAGGAGAAAGATTTGAAAGGGACCCGAGGGCAATGTTTTCACATACAGGTGGTGCATATATGGAGCGAGCTGCCAGAGGAAGTGGCTGACGCAGGTACAGTTACACAATTTAAAAGACATTTTAAACATGATTAGGAAAGGTTTAGAGGGATAAGGGCCAAATTTAGGCAAATTTAGTTTAGTTTGGGAAAAATGGTCAGCACGGATGAGTTGGAGTGAAGCCTCTGTTTCTGTGCTGTTTGACTCTGGCAAAATCCTGACAGTGATGCTCATGGAAGTATGCATCATGGACTATGTCCCAGACAAGATGATCTAAACACATGGCATATCCTGTCCTATCAGCAAGACAGATCTCTGAGAGATGGAGACACTGTGGTATTCAGTCATGGAGATAGCTTGGGAGCCCACAGCATTGACTCTAAACCCCTTGAAATCTCATGATATCAGGCCAAACATGGACAAGGAAACTTCCTGATGATTACCACTTACCATTCTCAAATTGGCACTTGAATCAGTACTTATAGAACATAGAACATTACAGTGCATTATAGACCCTTCAGCTTTTGATGTTGCGCTGACCTGTTGAACCAATCTGAAGCCCATCTATCCTACACAATTCCATTTTCATCCATTTAATGTTCAATGACCATTTAAATGCCTTTAAAGTTGGCATGTCTATTACTATTACAGGTAGAATGTTCCACACCCCACTACTCTGAGTAAAGAAACTACCAATGACATCTGTCCTATATCTATCAACCCCCAATTTAAAGCCATGCCCCCCCCTGCTAGCCATACTTCTTCAGGTTGAACCTCACTTTGAAGGGTCACTGAGGGTAACAAGAATAAATTGCTCAGTGATGCACAGGTTGGGTTCTGCCAGGGCCACTCAGCTCCTGATCTCATTGCAGCCTTGGTTCAAACGTGGACAAAGGAGCTGAATTCCAGAGGGGAGGGGAGATTCACTGGGCATGGCACCAAGGCATCATTTAACCGAGTGTAATAACAAGGAGCCTTAACAAAGCAGGAGTCAATGGGAACTGGGGGGATTCTCTCCATTGGTTGTAATCATAATCAGCACAGGAAAGATGGCTGTCTATGTCAGAGCTCAATCAGCTCAGTTCGTGGAGATGGATCTACAGGAGATCCTCAGTGTTGTGCCTCAAGCCCAGCCATCTTAAGCTGTTTAACTAGTGACCTTCCTTCCATCATAAGGTCAGAGTGGGGATTATCACTGATTATTACATAATATCTAGCACCTTTCACAAATTGTCACTTACTGAAGCAGTCTGAACTCACATGTAACAGGTCCAGGTCCACATCCAGCCCTCACCTGAAACTGAAAGTAACAATTTCACTATTGTTCAGGCAAAATGATTTTCTAACATCTTTTAAAAAAAAATCAGTAACTCACTTACCAGTACCTTGAAACCCAATTCCCAGGCAATGATCATCTCCAACAAGAGAGAATCTTAACATCACACTTGACATTCAGTGATGTTGAATAGAGTTTTCAATTACTGAATTCCTTCCCCATTAACAATCTAAGGGTTACCATTGGCAAGATATAGAACTAGCCAAATAAATACTCTGGCTACAAGAGCAGGTCTTTGGTAAGTGACTCATCGCCTTTCTCCCCAATCCTATCCACTATCTACAAGGCATAAATCAGGCGTGTGGTGGAATAATATCGACTTACCTGGTTGAATGCAACTTGAACAACACTCAACAAGGTTGACACCAATTTGAACAAAACAACCACTTGATTGGTCCCTATTCAATGCCTTCAACATTTACTCCCTTCACCTCCACAACTGCAGTAACTTGAGCAAGATGTACTCCAGTAACACACTTCATCGGCACCTTTCAAAATCGTGACCTCTATCATACAGAGACAAGGGAAGCTGATGTATGGAACATAACACCATGCTGACTTAGAATGATTTTTCATCTTTAAATTTGTTTTGTTAAAATTCTTGAACTCCATTCCTAACTGCATTACATGCACCCCTACACGCCAAGAACTGCAGCTATTTAAGAAAGCAACTCACCAACCCCTTGTAAAGCATGTTTAGGACTATGCAACAGACGTTAGCCTAACCAGAACTGCTCAGACCAGGCCTTGAATGAGGAAACTACAGAATCTATTCAGTGCTGGAGAGGAACTTGGTGTGGACATTGTAGGACCCAGTTGTTGTGATACATTTAGATATTAACAATGTAGGAAAGACAAAAACTGAAGTTCGACGTAGTCAGCAGGAGGAATTAGGCAACAAATTAAGCAGAATACCAAACATAATAATCTCTGGATTATTACTTGAGCTGTATGAAATTTGGCCCCAAGTAGATAAGATTACAGAATGGTCAGCTCACATAGTTGCCCATTAGAAGTGGTAAAAAAATGACTGCAGATGCTGGAAACCGGATTCTGGATTAATGGTGCTGGAAGAGCACAGCAGTTCAGGCAGTATCCAAGGAGCAGTAAAATCGACGTTTCGGGCAAAAGCCCTTCCTCAGGAATAAAGCCATTAGAACTGGTGTCCAGTTTGTGGTGGACATATTTGGGAATTTGGGGCTGCAGCTTTGAGATGGCGTACAGCTGAACTGTGCTGGGGCCAGTGCACTAACATGTTGCATAACTAGGAAAGTAGAGAAGGTTTATGCCTGAACAGTGGGGACAAATTTGGGAAGATGTGGTGCATTAGAGAGTAGAGACAAGGCAGGGAAGAAAGTTATTAATCTGTGAAAGGCATGGATACAGAGTACAAATCTAAGAGTGAGGCAAAGATCAGCTAGAGATTATAGAAATAATAAAAGGACAAAACTAAAAGCTCCCAAACTGAATGCATATCACATTTCATATAAAAGATGCTCTGCTAAAGCAGTGATATTGCTGTAGGATGGCAGCATTTGTGGGAATTGATTACGGGCTCTCAAACAGTAACCACAGGATAAGATGAAGCATAAAGAAAGGAATTACTGTGAAAAAGGTATGGCAATAATCTGGGAAACTGTAATGTAGACATAGGTGGGAAAAATCAGTTTGAGGCCAGTTAGCTTAGATGAGGAGTTCTTAGCAAAACTTGCTATAGGAAGGTTGTTGTGAAACTTGAACGGGTTTGGAAAAGATTTACAAGGATGTTGCCAGGGTTGGAGTGTTTGAGCTATAGGGAGAGGTGGAAGAGTCTGGGGCTGTTTTCCCTGGAGCGTTGGAGGTTGAGTGACCTTATAGAAGTTTATAAAATCATGAGTGCCTTGGATCGGGTAAATAGACAAGGTCTTTTCGCTGGGGTGGGGGAGTGCAAATCTAATGAGCATAGGTTTAAGGTGAGAGGGGAAAGATTCAAAAGGGACCTAAGGGGCAACCTTTCCATGCAGAGGTCGGTGCATATATGGAATGAGCTGACAGAGGAAGTGGTGGAGGCTGGTACAATTACAACATTTAAAAGGCATCTGGATGGGTATATGAATAGGAACAGTTTAGAGGGATATGGACCAAATGCTGGCAAATGGAACCAGATTAATTTAGACTATCTGGTCAGCATGGACAAGTTGGTCGAAAGAGTCTGTTTCCATGCAATACATCTCTATGACTCTAAATTCTCCAGGATAGTTACTTAGGATAGCACATTTTGGAGCCAATCAGAGATCAGGCCATACTAGACTTGGTATTGTATAATGAGATAGGATTAATTCATCATGAGGTAGCAGTGATCATGATATGATTGAATTTTATAGTCAGTATCAGAGAAAGAAGAGTGGGTCCAAGACTAGTATTTTAAACTTAAATAAGAATCATTGCGAGAGTAAGAAATGAGAACTAGGTGAAGTTAGCCAGTAAATTAGGTTCATGAATAGGTCAATAAAGATACATGACAGGTATTTAAGAGAATATTTCAGAATACAAGGGATAGATGACTTCCAATGACATTCCAAGGGAAGGACTCACCATCTGTGATTAGCTAACAATGTTAAAACTATTATCAAATTTAAATAAAAAGCAGATAATTGTGCACAGATGTCTGGCAGGTCATAACATTGGACAGATTTATTTTTAATAAAGCAAATAATGACTAAAATATGAACAAGGAAAGGAAAATTACAGTATGAGAGAAAGATAGCTAGAAATATAAAAACAGATAATAAGAGTATCCAAAGATATTTGAAAAAGAATTATCAAAGTAAGCATTGGTGAAAGTGAGGTCTGCAGATGCTGGAGATTAGTGACGAGAGTGTGATGCTGGAAAAGCACAGCAGGTCAGGCAGCATCTGAGGATCAGGAGAATCAACGTTTTAGGCAAAAGCCCTTCATCAGGAATGTACTTTTCTAGCACCACACTCGCGAAAGTAAGCAAAAGTGATTCTGAAGAATTAATAATGGATAATAAGGAGATGGGAGGTGAATTGAACAGGCACTTTGTATTAGCCTTCATTGTAGAGTTTACTAGTAGTATCCTTCAGAGATGGAAGGTAGGAAGGAACTCAAGGAGATTACAATTACAGAGAAGTCGTACTGAGCGAATTGTTGGATTTGCAAACTGACAAATCCTCAGGTCCTGATGGACTTTGTACTCTATGAATCTGACTAGTGGGATAAACAGTATGTTTGTTTTTATTTTGCCAAAATTCAGTGAAAGTTCCATTAGATTGTAAAAATAGTGAATGGAACACTTTTATTCAACAAGAGAGGGAGACAGGAATTAGGAAACTACAGGCCAATTAACTTAACATCAATCATAGTGAAGAGATTTGAAACTATTACAGCAAATCTTGTTTAAACTAGCACTCTTGATAAACTGGCAAAAACACACCGAAATTTTGGACGTTCACTGTATTATCATGATCTCCGCGATTTCAAGTAGTTAGCTGAGGATATGAGTGAGAAAGTGGTCGGCTGGTAGGTTTTATTTAAGGTGAAGTTGAATTATTATTTTAAGTGATTTATGCTGTAAATGAAGTATAACAGTAGTGTGAATACCCCCTGCATTATGTTTCTACTACTTACTCTGTGTTTTTATATTTATTATGGGGACATCTTGATCAAATGACACACTCCTGGTCCTATAGGTGCTGGCTAATAAAACGTTTGCTGTACTAATAGAGTCATGGAGTCATACAGCATGGAAACAGACCCTTGGTCTGACTAGTCCACATTCCCAAATTAAACTGGTGTCACCTGCCTGCATTTGGCCCTTATCGCTTCAAACTTTTCCTATTCGGTGCTTATCCAAATGTCTTTTCAATATGCTAACTATACCTGCATCCGCCACTTGCTCTGGTATTAATTCCACATACATACCCCTCAGATTCTTTCTAAATCCTTCTCTTCTCACCCTAAAAATATGCTGCCTAGTTTTGAACACACCCACCTAAGAGAACAGACCTTGGCTATCCACCTAATCTATGCCCGTCATGATTTTATGAACCATTATAAGGTCATCCCTCAACCTGCTCTGTTCTAATGAAAAAAAGTCCCAGCCTTTTTTTTAGCTCAAATTTTCTATTGATTTAAAGGAAGGCATTTCACTGGGGTTGAGTATCTGTAAAGGATTTCTCTGAGAAAACAATTGAAATTTTCTTTTACTATTTATGTTATAATCTTTGTAAATTGCCTTGTATGTAATTTTTAACCTTTTGTCTTTTGTGTAAGAAACTATGTAATAATGAAGGTATGGTTGCTGAATATGTTGATGGTCAAAGATAGCTAAGAAGGTAAATTGTGAAGGTGATATTGAAGGCTACAAAGACAGAAATACATTAAGTGAGTAACAAATATCTGCTAAACCGAAAATATGAACATATTCCTATCTACCCTGATAACCTTTTAACTCCTTGCTTATCTAGAATCTATATACCTCTGTCTTCAAAATATTTAGACTCTGCTTCCACCATTTTTTGAGGAGAACTATAAAAAAAAGTCATGACTCTGTGAGAAAAAGTTTCTCATCTCTATTTTAAATGGGTGATCCTTTAAACAGTGAATGTCAGTTTTAAATTTTCAAACAAGAATAAACATCCTCTCCACATCCATTCTGTCAGAGCCTCTCCACATTGTATATATTTAAAATAAGTTAAATCTTTCTCTTCTAAACATTAGAGGCTGTCCATCATTTCCTCAGAAATATTACTCTAGTACACCTTTACTGAACTGTTTCTAACATAATAAATAATTCCTTAAATAAAAAGAACATTATTGTACACAATGCTTAAGAAGTCGTCTCACAAGAATCCTTTATAATTGATGGGTAATCCCATCATTCTTTTCCCTACATTTTCCCTTGCAATCAAATGTATGATCTGGCAAAATCTGAAATTTTCACAGTTGTAGGACAAAGAAAATGGAAACTTTTTTTCTAAATCATGAGCGATTACAAATCTTTGGTATGCAGATGGATCTGGATGTTCTGGTCAATGACTTGCAAAAAGTTAATATGCAGGTAAGAAATAATGACATTTTATCGGATATACTCATTTATTGTTAATGAATTGAATAAAAACTAACTAGATCAGTCATGATCTTAATGAATGGTGGAACAGGCTCAAGTGTACAACCCCTGCTCCGAATTTGTTTGTTTCTATGTTCTGAGAAACATGGCACAAAATGGAAAGTACAGTATTCAGGATTTTCACACAAGACTAGACACTTTTAAGAGGTGTGGGCTAGCTTTTAGATTAGATTACTTACAGTGTGGAAACAGGCCCTTCGGCCCAACAAGTCCACACCGACCCGCCGAAGCGCAACCCACCCATACCCCTACATTTACCCCTTACCTAACACTACGGGCAATTTAGCCTGGCCAATTCACCTGACCCGCACATCTTTGGACTGTGGGAGGAAACCGGAGCACCCGGAGGAAACCCACGCAGACATGGGGAGAACGTGCAAACTCCACACAGTCAGTCGCCTGAGGCAGGAATTGAACTCTGGTCTCAGGCGCTGTGAGACAGCAGTGCTAACCACTGTGCCACCGTGCCGCCCATAATAAAGCAGACAAGCTTTCAGCATTTAGAAGAACGTGAGGACTGCAGAAGCAGGAGATCGAGCATTTACCTGCCAATGTATTCAGACAATCTGTTTGGTAGAGATTGGACATTGCATTTTTGAAAAGAGGAGGAAGTGCAATGTTATTTCGTTTCCTGACCAGTCGGTATCCTTATACACTAAGAACCATTCATTTGCTGAGTGAGTGCAGGTGTGCCATCAGACCTCAACCATATCTGTTTTCTCACTGTCCACTAAAAAGTGCATGGAATTCTCTTGTATCTCTGGTGTCAGCTATTATTTTCAGTCCATTTATATTTCACATAAATCACAGAATTGCGTGCAAGTGGCTTCATGGTTTTGACCTTTACGAACACAGGTGCAAAAAGGATGGATAGGCTTGTAACTGAGAGAAATGAGGTCAGCAACATCCCTGAGCAAAGCTCTGTAACCACATGTAGCCCACATGATGAACCGCTTGACAATATTTTGCAAAATGCACAAAGAATACCCTGACAAAATGCATTTTGAAGTAAAGCATCATTATTTGTAATAATATGATAAATGCACCTACATATTCATGCAATGTGAAATTTCTGGAAAATGAAGATGCTGAAACTTGCACTTTGTCAGATGTATGTCTAGACTGATGGAAGATCATTTCTGCTGGTTGACAAGTTTTACACTTAGATTTAGGTTTTCTGGAATAGCTTTCCTGAAACTTATTGTAAAGCTTTTGCTGTTTCACAAATGTAGTGAAGACTATTCAAGGAAACAAAAAAGGAAACCAGTGCTGAGAAAAGACATGGTGATTTGAACTTCTGCACAGTGTCAGGAGTGATGTGCGATGGATTCATGCCAATAACACTCGATATATTAAATTCACACCATCGCTTCAGGTAGTGAGGAAAATCTGTTTAAACTGGCAGACAAAATATTGATGGGATCTGGCATGTGCTTGTTTCTCAAGTGGAAATTACAGGCAGCAAATATTGAGGTGGCTGATTAGAAGGCTGATCTCAGTCTTCTCAAGCATGTTTCCAGTAGATTTAGATACCGTTACATCTTTAGCACTCATACCTCTCACCCACATACCAATTCCATGCCACTCATGTCACACCTAGCCCCTCATGTCACCTCCAGAGCCACTCACTCAGTATCCACCATTAGCAGACCCTGGCAGTCATGGAAATAAAAAAGAAACTTCTAACAAGCTAATATACCCCTCAATCAGTCCTACACACATGATAGTGACAAAGCTCCTGTTCAAGAAACCTATTCAAATTGTTACTATTCTATACAAATAAACAACATTTTTTTTCAGGGTCAAAGAGTGGGGTCTTGGAAAGGCACATAGGTCAGGCAGCATCTGAGGACCAGGAGAGTCGACATTTCAAGCATAAGCCCTTGATCAGGAAAATTCCTATTCAGACTTCACATGAAAGACCATAAGACATAAGATATAGGGGCACAGTTGGTCCATTCGGTTCATTCAGTCTGCTCTGCAATTCGATCATGACTAATATGTTTCTCAACCCCATTCCCCTGCTTTCTCCCATAACCCTTGATCCCATACTAACCAAAAACATATCTACCTCTTAAACATATTCAATGATTTTGTCTCCATATACTTCTGTGACAATGAGTTCCACAGATTCACCACCATTTGACTGAAGAAATTCCTCCTTATTTCAGTTCTACAGGGTTATTCTTCACTCTGAGTCAGTCTCCCTAGATCCTAGTCTCTCCTATTAGTGGAAACATCTTATCCATGTCCACAGTATCTAGGCCTCAGGATGCTGTAAGTTTGAATCAGATCCCAGTTCAGTCTAAGCTCCATCGAGTACAGACCCAGTGGCCTCACATGACAAGTCCTTCATCGCCGGGATCATTCATGTTAACCTCCTCTGGATCCTTTCTAATGCCAGAACATCTTTCCTTAGACATGGAGCCCAAACCTACACACAATATTCCAAATGAACACAGTTAATCCTTTAATAGCCTCTTTAATTGTCAAACTGAAAACACAGAGCAATAAAGTAAAGAACTGAGAATAGAGTCAATCTGAAACAAAGACAGTGAAGCTAACAGCTGTGAAGGGAAATAGAGAGTTAACATCCAGTTACTGTGAGTTCTGAAGAAGTACTCTGGACTTGAAGTACTAACTGGATTTCTCTCCCCACAGTCACTGCGAGACCTGCTGAGCTTTTCCAGCACTTTCAGTCTTTGTAAACCCATAGAGCCTGCTGAAATAAGTGTAGCTTTTGAAACTCAGCCAAACATTCACAATGGTTTAAAGTAATACTCCCAAGGAATTTTCACTGAACAAATATATAGGTCGAGAGGTCAATAGATTTTATATTTGAAACCTGATATAAGAAAAGTATTTCGACATCTTGTTAACTGGGAAACTATTGTAATCTATGATCTGACCCATGAATGAGCAAAACTAGAGCAACAGGGTACAGCTTCAGTCAGAATAGTGAGGCTTAAACTGTTAGGTATAGGTTTGTGAAACCAGGAGATAGGATGTTAATGCCGAGTTTAAAACTATGGCAGAACTTCCTCCGTGAACTTTTGGTTTCTTGATGGACTGCCAATCAAACCTTAAACTTCCACACAACACTGGAGATTGTTCTCCATCTATTTCAGGCAGTATCTCAGATATGTTGCAATTTACTTGGCAAAGCTAATATATTTGCTGTTGAAGAGCTCTCAAATGGACTAATCAATGCAACCTTTATTTGAACTATCTCTGGACAACAGTCATTTAAGCTCTCCTGTTCATAATTTTTTCATTTATAATTTAATACAGTTCCTTTGCTAACGTGTGTTAACGGTCTAAATTTTATCATAGCTGATTGATGTCTGTGTGGTTTTCAGACCCCTCAGAAGTCAGTGCAATAGATCAAATGCTAATAAAAAACATTAACTATACCCATCTGAAACTGGTCAGCGTATCATCTGGTTACAATGGATCCAGGTGTTACACCATTCACAAGGTTTAATGGAATGTTACACTTTCAGGAAAAGTCAGTACATGGACATAACTTCACAACTGGAAAGAATTTGATGCATGGAAAGTTTCAGTGACCGATATAATTCTTTATCACAGCATTAAGTAGGAAGGAATTAAAAGGCAGAATCTCCTCTCTGATTGGTGTATTAAGCACAATAAGTATCTTCTGTTGAATTATGATAACTAGCTCTTACACTGTCAACAATTAGATTTGTACCTTATGGTATGACTAAGTAAAGAGGGAAATCAGTATTCCTTCTTTTTAACTCATGGGGCTGGTTACAATAAATACTTTAATTTGTGTTAAGCATGCAATGATCACAAGTCCATTAAAATGTAATTTGCTGGATAATAAAAGGGCCAATAACCATGGTTTTCCTGAAGGAAAGATGAATTTTATTATTTTCTAACTCCAATATATAAACATAATAGTGCAATCATATCCATTCACAGATAATAGGTTCAGAAGGGGAAAAGAAATGGTCTAAAGTTAAACAGTCTTGAGAGTATCGATGTATTAGAATCTTAGCCTTAGATCACAATTGTTTATTGGTTGACTTGTAATCTTAGCAGGAGTGGAATTTGTAGATACCTTTGAGTTCTCTATGTAAGGAGTGAAGAAGATAGGGTGCTATTTTTCTGGATGATGGTTCCTCTGAACATTGTACCCCAACCTTCCTTCCCATCCATTAAAAAACGTTTTATGATGAAGATCACCTGCTCCCACCTGTCTGCCCTGACAATCATATTATATTGTGGGCAGAGTAATGTTGGGGTTAATTGAACTTTTATTTATGCGTGATGAAAGGACATTGGCATCCATTCCCCAGGGTTGGGCACCTGATATATCTTATGTGTTATCATAGAATCATACAGAATAGGCCATTCAGCCCATCAAGTCTGTCCAACCAAAAATGCACTGCTACTTATACTAGTCCCAGGTTCCCGCACTAAGCCAATTCTCTTAAATGTTATGACACTTCAAGTCCTTATCCTTTTAAAGGTTGTGAAGTTTCCCATTGCAGCTACTCTCCCAGGCAGTGCATTCCAGACCCCCAACACCCTCTAACTGAAAGAAAATCTTTTCCTCAACCCCTCTAAATTTCCTGCCTCTCACTTTAAAATTATGGCCCTTGCAATTGATCCTTGAACTAAAGGAATCAGCTATGTTCTATTAAACCTGTCCATAGCCCTCATAATCTTATACACCTCGATCAGGTCCGCACTCAGCATTCTCTGCTATAAAGAAAACAGCCTGATCTTATCCAGTTTCTCTTCATCGCTGAAATGCTCCATCCCAGGCAACATGCTGTGAATCTCCTTCGCACTCCCTCTTTCTTAGAGTGTGGGGACCACAATCACACAGTGCTCCATTTGTGGCCTCACCAAAGTTCTGTATAACTCCAACTCCCAGATAATCCCCCACAGCCACCAAAAATATGAAATGGTAGGGGCTGAATGGAAAAAGGCTCTTCTCAATTCACCATTACGGCTTTTGCTACCTGTTTTAAGTCTATGTGCTCTAATCCTCAATTCTTCCGTCACTGGGGACAGTTTCTCTCTACCTAATCTGTCTAGTTCAGTGTAGTCTGAGCAGGTAAATCAGGTCTGCACTTCACCACATGGGACGTTGCTATACCACGCTCTTTAACTGTAGGAATCTACAAGGCCTACTTGCTGGTCTAACTAGAAAAAGCTCTTGCACTGAACAAATGGTTCATTGTGTGTTAGCAATTGGTTACAGGTTCAATTGATATGCTAGATAATGTAAAATAACTGCACAGAGGCTGGGTCCTGTGACCAAGTCACCTTTATTTCCTAGTGCACAGTACACTACCTATGGCTGGTCAACTCGGCATCAGTCCACGCCTGAGGAGATACTAATCTCCTGGTTATATATATATCTTTTAATTAATCTATTTTTCTAATCAACCCATTCAGAGATGTTATTACAGAACAACCTCAGTTATCTGAACATCGATTATCCGAATTTTGGATTTTCCGAACAAGATCTCAACATTCCGATGCTTGGGTAAACTGTGTCATCCAAACATTCGATTATCCAATGAATGTACTCCCTGCAATATCATTCAGATAACCAAGGTTGCCCTGTACGCACATCTGGTACAGGTGGGACTTGAACCCAGGCTTCCTGGTCCAGGGATAGGTACACTACCAATGCACCAGAAGAGCCCCTTCCTGGTTATATTGGTTAGTTAAGGCTTTTCTGATTGGGCCAGGTTAACAACCCCGATCATGACCCTCGTAGTTAATGAGTTCAACCTGGTCCCAATCACTACATCATTATGGAGACCATAAGGCAGCCCTGGATGCTAAGTGTAACTTTTCATAGACTCCACACTATTCTGCCCATAAGTCTACATGACAGTTATAAAGTGGGTGCTGTTTATGTCAATCCTCGGTATTAATGGCTTCAGGCCATTTCAGGCTCATGTATAACGCTCAAGTTTGAATATCTCTATTAAATCTCCTCTGATCTAAGGAAGACAGTCATAGCTTTTCCAATCAATCCACAAAGCTCTCCATCCCTGGAACTGTTCTCATGAATCTTTTCTAGACCCACTGGATGCCTTATTTAGTTCCTAAATGGTGGTGACCAGAAATGAATGCAATACCCTGCTGAGGCTATATCAGCAACGTTGATTAACACATTAATTACCTGTGGACAACCCAAAACGATAAAATGATCCCCATAAGAAACGTTACAGTCAGGAATGCAGTTAGCTGGCATAAACGAGCAATCTTTAAACTGCAGGTTGGTAGCAGGCCTCCTTGTAGCTGGTAACAGGACTCTATAGCTGCATCATTACTGGAGAAATGACAGCCTTGTGGTATTATCACAAGATTGTAAATCTAGGAGACCCAGGTAATGTTCCGGGGACCTGGGTTCAAATCCCAACACGGCAGATGGTGGGATTAATTCAATACAAAAAAAGTCTGGAGTTAAGAGATTAACAATGACCATGAATCCATTGTCGATTGTTGGGAAAACCCATCTAGTTCACTAATGCCCTCTTGGGGAGGAATCTGCTGTTCTTACCCAGTCTGACTTACATGTGACTCTAGGCCCACAGTGATGTGGTTGACTTTCAACTACCCTCTGGGCATTAGGGTTGAGTAATAAATTCTGGCCTGGCCAGTGTCACCCTCATCCCATGAATGAATAATTAATAAATAATTGAAGTCTAGTTGTTCTCAGTTATTTACAGATATATTTAGTAGTATATTTAGTTTGGACATGTTGGAAGTTGATCTTCGTGATTTCCTCTCTTTTACTTATTATTACTTTATCCATTCAAACATGGAACTCAGACATAGCCACCACGATCAATAGTTTTACATGGATTTGCCATCTCACACAAGAATCTGTAGCTTGCTGTCATGAGGCTTGTCACTTCCTGAGATGGAGTGAAATCATATTCTTTCCATTCCTTTTTAGAGTCTTTTGGCAATACAACAAACACTCATCTTCGTCGGTCACTTCTTTCATTAAATTTTCACCAATTTTTGTTTCTACATTGTTACAGGCAGTCACTGGGTTGTGGACAGAATCTGATTGCAAGTTGATTTGTCCACAAGTCAGGACACAATGCAGAATAATAGAAAGCACAGGAAATGTTCATATCTTGGATCTTTAAAAGTACACCATTGTATGGGATTGTGGTCATGACATAAGTAAAAGTCAGACATAAGTAAAAGTCATACAGGACCCCCCCGGTATTCTGATCTTAAAAGTATTTTATGAAGTGCTAAATAGGTACTGAAAAGAAATGCAAATGAAAATATCTTCAAAACTCAGAACAATCTGGTTCCAAACAGACATTAAATCACAGAAGGCTTCTTTCCATTGGAAGAATGTTATTAAGAAATGAATCACTGTTTAATTTCCCAGACATCCCATTCATGTTCCATATTGTACCATGTCACCTGGTGCTTCTGGTCCAGTACAGGTGCCTACACAATAATGCCATTCTGCTTATCGCAGCAGGAAAAGGATTAGATAAAATAATTGGAATCAAGAGGATAATCTGTTACTTGCATGGCAACTGTTTTTGTTACAGCTGCTGTCAGTATTTGTTTTTTCAGCCATTTATTTGTTTGCTATTAATTTTTAGTGACTAATAATGTTAACTAAAAGTGCTGCTTTGCTTTAGAACTTTTGCTGCCAAATACCTTTTGGGATCCTGAGGCCTGAAAATCATAATGTTGTACATCAAAACACAATAACAGGCATTCTTCAGCTACCCAGTCCCTCCCATTCATTGCCATCAATAATAATGCTGTAACTACAGGTGAGTTGTCCTGTCTCCTCAAGCTGGTACATTCATTATATTAAAGAGTACATTGAATGATCTAAATGGTGTAGGTTGCAGCATTATTAAATGGAATAAAGAGGAAAAGAAATAAAAAGTTCTTATTTTCTTTTTTAGTTTGACACTTTCAATTTTATTCCTTTAATTGTTTTGTAACAAATGATTTATAAACCATGTGATATCCTCCAAAAGTATAGTTAAAGCTACCAGTTTTCAATTCCTGTCTTACTTAATTGATTGGATAGTACACATGCTATCCTTTTTTGTATATTCAAAATGCATAATGTCTTTCTTGAGAACAAATAAAATGTATTGTAAATGATATGAAAAAGATTTCTTTCATGTCACTATTACTATAGCCAGGTAGCAGTGTACACGTACCATCCAGCCACCATTTATGAACCTTAAGTGTCCATGTGTTGATGCAATTTCTACGTTTCTGACTATAAATTATTTGCAATTCCAACTATAATACTAAATTTCCAGTTTTTTTCTGCTTTTGTAATTGGAATAGATCAACAGTGGAATGTATTTTCTGACCAGTGACTACGCAGAATTGATTTGCAATATCTGGGAAGTAAGGCATTAGAAAATATTAACAGGGGATTAGTCACTAGAAAAGATCATCTGGCTCTTGGAGCTTGCTCTGCCATTCAATAAGCTCATGGCTGATCTGGTTCAGGCCTCAGTTCCAATTTCCTGTCTGCATCCTATATGAAAAAGTGAGAACTGCAGATGCTGGAGATCAGAGCTGGAAAGTGTGTTGCTGGAAAAGCGCTGCAGGTCAGGCAGCATCCAAGGAGCAGGAGAATCGCTGTTTCGGGCATACACCCTTCTTCAGGAATCCTGAAACGTCAATTCTCCTTCTCCTTGGATGCTGCCTGACCTGCTGCGCTTTTCCAGCAACACATTTTTCAGCTCTGCATCCCATATGAAGCATTCATTAGCCAGATCCCTGCTTGAAGCATAGAATCATAGAGCACAAATAGTGGTTCAGCTCATTCCCTGAATTACTGTGACAGCATAATTGACAGAAATGCGAAGCTGAAAAGATCCCCATCATTATAGGCCGTGCACTTGTGAAAAAAAAATGATCACGTGTAAATAATAGATATCAGTACACAAAAAACTCGAAAAAATATTGTGATAGACTGCATTCTTCAAAGTATCAAACAAGATCTCTCTAAGCAGCATTTGCAGAAAATGTGATATTTTCTCCATTTCTTGATAAAGTAGAACTTTAAGAAGCTGCAAACTATTGGTGGATATGTGAATGAATCCTTCATGACCTGGTATAAAACTAACTAAATATTTCAAAGATAGTGAATCAAGGCTTTATTTGCATTTTATTTTTCCTTTTTTCATTTGTTTCAAATTTTCAAATTGCAAAGAATTGACTAAACTGGCACAAAAAAATTGAGAATTTTAACTTTAGGAAGTTACAATCAAAACTGAAACCATATTTTTTGTGATTTTATGCCGACTCAATTCCATTTTCTCGAATTAGGCCATAGTCAGATCAAAACTACAAAATCTTGTGAATTGTGCTGGTTCAGAAAGACTTTTCTAATTGTGCTGATTTTCTTTGATACACAGGACATTTGGTATATTTCAAAGTTTTTTGGACTATAGCATTGTTTCTGCCTTGGACATGTGACCAAATTAATTTCTTAATTAACTTGACATGAAAAAATCAAGTATAAATACAACCCCATTTGACTTAGCAAATCTACCATTGACCAATATATCTCTCTTACAGATCGTTTGCTTAATTTGACTCTAATGATCCCAGTAGACTGAAGTTGTTAAACTGAAGAGAGCCCAGTAGGAGGGTGCTAAATGCCAGCCCACTCAGTAAGTGTGCTTGCAAGCTATGTGCATTAAGATGAGTATCACACCTCCTGCTTAGGAAAGGGCATAAGGTTGGATCTCAGGGAGAGAGAGGTGGGAAAGGCCAGAAGTTTAAATCAACATTCTTAAGTACGCATGCTCTATACCCAGCTTTATTCATGATCCATAAAGCTCAATTAGCTGCATGTTGACATTTCTCCATTCCTTTCATCTTTGCAACTCAGCCATACTTACATACGATTTACTGCCCTAATAAAGATCAGAAACATTTTGAAGGTTTTGGTATAATAAGTGTGAAGAAAGAGTGAATGGCAATACCATAAACATATATAATTGTAAAATGCCAAATGTTAACTGTCACAAAGTAATGTAAAAGCAGAACTTGAATAGTTGTGGTTTTAAAAATATGTTTACTGCCATTAAGACAAAAACACAAATGGTACTATACAGGGAATAGCTCTCAAGTGGCTAACATCTATAAAAATTATCAAATCCATTCACAATTTTATGAAAATGCTTCATTCAATCATTGGCAAAGCATTTATTGTTAATTAATTCAATAAGAGCATTTATTTCCTGCCAATTTATTCTTAACCAAATCGGAGTTTGTGCAGAGCAATGGTGAAATGTCATACATCTCAGATCAATATTGGGAATTTTCACAACTTTGTTGGTATAAAATGCAACAAGGTGATTAACTTGCAATTAATTTTATGCATATAGTCCAAAAATACAATAGTGGTGGAAACATGTATAAGTGATAACAGTAAAAATGAATTACACATTGACATCAATTTCAATTGGAGAGTATAATGGACAGCAGTTATTGTCGTGCGTGATTCTTACTCCTATCCTGAGATGAATTTTATGCTAGTGTATTCAGGAATTACTGAATAACAATTGCTGATTAATCTTCGAGGAAAAAGTGAGGTGTGCAGATGCTGGAGATCAGAGCTGAAAATGTGTTGCTGGAAAAGCGCAGCAGGTCAGGCAGCATCTAAGGAACAGGAAATTCGACGTTTCGGGCATAAGCCCTTCATCAGCCTTTCCTGAAGAAGGGCTCATGCCTAAACCATCGAATTTCCTGTTCCTTAGATGCTGCCTGACCTGCTACGCTTTTCCAGCAACATATTTTCAACAATTGCTGATTAATGCCTTCCTAAAGTGAACCAGTCACAGACAGTAGTTTGATTTGAATATTGGGTTTGCTATATCTGTTTCAATTTGCTTTTTTGTACATAACACATATATCACTCACTGATCCCCAGCTTGCTGCTTTCTAACCAAGGGCATGAACAGCGGTAACCAGATTGGCCCCAAAAATACTCCAAAAGTGTTTTTTTCTTGATTCCGCAGAAATATTCCAGGCTGTTAAGGCGTTCTATCTGTTCCTTACACTCCCATTTGAAACTTGTTCTGCATCCAAGTCTAGATTGGTGTTTACCAATTTCTACCTCACATCCTTGAAATTGTGAGAGTTTGATGATTGCAACAAACTTGTGTCGATGCAGAGAGAATACCAGAGTCGTTTGAGAGCATTGATATGTTTAGCTGAGCCACTTAAATCAGGGCATTGGATGAATTACTGCACAGCAACATTCAGCTCACAATGACCATAGATTCACTCTGTAAGAGCTATTCACCTATTCCTACTCACTGCCTTCTCCCACTAGCTCTGCCTCTTATGTTTCTCTCCAAATAATGAGACAGTTCTCTTTCGAAAACCATGTTTAAACTTGTCTCCTATGCAATCTCAGGGAGTGCATGTCAGATCCTAAACCTTTTCTGTACATTGGTGAAAATAACAATGACAATCACTTTAAGTTGTGCCATCTGCATCTCACCCATTCTATCAATGGGAACAGTACAATCCTATTTACTTCATTCAACCCCCTCTGTATTTTGAACACTGCTACCAACTTTCCTCTGAATCCTTTCTTTTCTAGCTTCACCATCTTATTCCTTGAAATGGACAGATCCAAAATACCCATCAGGTAACCTGGCAATGTTCTTAGTCTCCAAATGGAAATATCCTTTTTGATCTCTCATCAGATCGACTCCTGTTACTATTCTTTTATTATTTATCTTCCCGTTGAAGAGTTTGGATTCCTTTGCCTTCATTTGTTTTTCATTTCTTTTTTTCATTTCCTCTGAACCTTCTATTGTCAACCAGGTTCTAAATTATCTCCGTGACCTGATTTCTGACATATGTGGGCGGCACGGTGGCACAGTGGTTAGCACTGCTGCCTCACAGCGCCAGAGACCCGGGTTCAATTCCCGCCTCGGGCGACTGACTGTGTGGAGTTTGCATGTTCTCCCCGTGTCTGCGTGGGTTTCCTCTCACAGTCCAAAGATGTGCAGGTTAGGTGAATTGGCCACGCTAAATTGCCCCATAGTGTTAGGTAAGGGGTAAATGTAGGGGTATGGGTGGGTTGCGCTTTGGCGGGTCGGTGTGGACTTGTTGGGCCAAAGGGCCTGTTTCCACACTGTAAGCAATCTAATATGCACTATCTCGCTGCTTTACTTTAGATTAGATTCCCTACAGTATGGAAACAGATCATTCGGTCCAACAAGTCCACACCGACTCTCCGAAGAGTAACCCACTCAGACCTCTACCCTATATTTACCCCTGACTAAGCTACCTAATAATTGTGGGAGGAAACCCGAGCACCTGGAGGAAACATACGCAGACATGGGGAGAATGTGCAAACTCCACACTGACAGTTGCCCGAGGCGGGAATCGAATCCAGGTCCCTGGCACTGTGAGACAGCAATGTTGCCCCTACTTAACTTAATTTATTACTTTTGACATCCATAGGGTTCTGGATTTGTTTGACCTACCTGTCCCTTCCTGCAATGTACCTCAGCTGTACCCGAGCTATCTCCTCTGTGAATGTCACTCAGGTCTGTTTTCCAACCTTTGATTCTAATTTACCTGAATCAGATGTATTCTTACACCATGGAGGTTGACCTTCTCCTCATCAATTGGTTTTATTCGAGATTACTCCTTGTTCTAGCTCATCACTAACCCAAAATTTATAATACTATGACCACTGACCCCTAAAAGGTCCTCTACTGAATTTGGTTCTCATGACCCAAGTAATTTTTCAGACCCAGACCTGGAACAGCCTCCTTATTAGATTGGAAATATGCTGATCGCTAAAATTCTCTTGAACACACTTCGTAAAGTCTTTCTACATTTTGTTGTGCAGCTAAATTAAGTCTAGATCGAACAATACTGTCGAAGTGTTGGGATCTCCAGGGTCTGCTTGATCATGTGGTAGGGGAGACCCATTTCTTGGTTTAACTAGAGAAACTCTTGAACTTAATAATTAGTTTAATGTGTGTTAGCAACTATTAACAGATTGCATTGATAAAGGAAAGACATTGTTCGAGGGTTAAAAATCATACAACACCAGATTATAGTCCAACAGATGTATTTGGAAGCACAAGCTTTCGGAGCACTGCTCCTTTGTCAGGTGGTTGTGGAGTATAAGATCATAAGACACAGAATTTATAGCGAAAGTTTACAGTGTGATGCAACTGCAATTATATATTGAAAAAGACTTGGATTGTTTAAGTCTCTCATCTTTTAGAAATACCATGCTGGTTTCAGCTCTTTCATAGGCAAATTCCAGAACATTTTTTAAAGTTACATTCTCAAGTGAACTTTAACAATCGGTGTTATGTCAACTCAGAAAAGGCATTGAAGGTGTGGGCTTCCCTGTGTGAGGATGTCTATGCCCCGAATGTACAGACTCATTCTATTTCTAAAGAAGGGATTTATCAATCTTACATCGATTTGTGCAGTTTTTGAGCAAAATAGAATGTAATTCTGCAAGTACAAATTTATCCCACAAACCTATATTTGTGTGTGTGCATGTGGGTGTGTGCGGTAGGGTTATGAGTGTCTGTGATAGAGTATGTGTATATGTATGGGTGTAGTGTAAAGGGGTATAAGTCTGTGAGAGGGTGCATGTGTGAGTGTGTGTGTATGTGTGAGTATATGAGAGAGAGCTTGTGTATGAGAGAGGGTCTGCGTGTGTGTATGGATCTGTAGGTGTGTGTGTGAGATTGAGAGACAGAGAGAGAGAATGTGTATGGTGCAGTGGGGTCACCTGTAGTGTGACATAAACCCAAGGTCTCAGCTGAGACCATCCCCATGGGTACCAAACTTGGCCATTTTGTCTTCTATTAGATTAGATTAGATTACTTACAGTGTGGAAACAGGCCCTTCGGCCCAACAAGTCCACACCAACCCGCAACCCACCCAGACCCATTCTCCTACATTTACCCCTTCACCTAATACTATGGGCAATTTAGCATGGCCAATTCACTTAACCTGCACATTTTTGGACTGTGGGAGGAAACCGGAGCACCCGGAGGAAAGCCACACAGACGGGGGAGAATGTGCAAACTCCACACAGAGAGTCGCCTGAGGCGGGAATTGAACCTGGGTCTCTGGCGCTGTGAGGCAGCAGTGCTAACCGCTGTGCCATCATGCCGTCTTGCTTCCAGTCTCGATGTCCACCTTGGAGGATGGTCACCTGAGGTCCAAGGTTGAATGTCTCAGACAGCTGAAGTTTTCTCCGACTGGGAGGGAACACTCCATCTGTTGATTGTTGTGCAGTGTCCATTCATCTGTTGCCGTAGCCTCTGCTTGGTCTCAGATCTTGAGTATGAGAATTGGATCATCATGTTGAGGTTGTACAGGAATATTGTGTGCAATTCTAGTCTCCTTCCTATCAGAAAGATGCTGTGAAACATGAAAGAGTTCAGAAAAGATTTACAAGGATGTTGCCAGGGTTGGAGGTTTTGAGCTATAGGGAGAGACTGAACAGGCTGGGGCTGTTTTCCCTGGAGCGTCGGAGGCTGAGGGGTGACCTTATAGAGGTTTACAAAATTATGAGAGGCATGGATAGGATAAATAGTTAAAGTCTTTTCCCTGGGGTCAGAGAGTCCAGAACTAGAGGGTGTAGGTTTAGGGTGAGAGGGGAAAGATATAAAAGAGATCTAAGGGGCAACATTTTCATGCAGAGGGTGGTATGTGTATGGAATGAGCTGCCAGAGAATGTGGTGGAGGCTGGTACAATTGCAACATTTAAGAGTCATTTGGATGGGTATATGAATAGGAAGGGTTTGGAGGGATATGGGCTGGGTGCTGGCAGGTGGGGCTAGATTGGGTTGGGATATCTGGTCAGCATGGATAGGTTGGACCGAAGGGTTTGTTTCCATACTGTACATCTCCATGACTCTATGACATTGGTGAGGCCTCTTCTGGAGAACTGTGCGCAGTTCTGGTTGCCCTGTTATAGAAAGGATATTATTAAACTGGACAACAGATTTACCAAGATGTTGTCAAGAATGGAGGACTTGAGTTATAAAAATAGGCTGGGCAGGCTGGGATGTCTTTCACTGGAGTGGAGAAGGTTGAGGGGTGACCTTAGAGAGGTTTATAAACTCATGAGGGGCAGAGATAAGGTGAATAGCAAAGGTCTTTTCCCTGAGATGGGGGGAGTTCAAAACTAGGAGGCATACTTTTAAAGTGAGAGCAGAAAGATTAAAAAGGACACGAGGTGCAATTTTTTTACACAGAGAATGTTTTGTGTGAGGAATGAACTGCCAGAGGAAGTGATGGATGCAGGTACAGTTACAACATTTAAAAGACATTTGGATAAGTACATGAATAGGACGGGTTTGAAGGGATACGGGCCAAGTGCAGGCAATTGTTACTAGTTTAGTTGGGAACATAGTCAACATGGACTGGTTGGACTGTAGGGTCTGTTTCTGTGCTGTATGTCTCGATGATTCTGTGACTCCAAAAAAAATCATTCTGGTCAGTGGTGTAGATGGCAATCATTCAGGTCGTCCTGGTCAGTGGTGTAGATGGCAATCATTCTGGTCATTCTGGTCAGTGGTGTAGATTGCAATCATTCTGGTCATCCTGGTCAGTGGTGTTGATGGCAATCCTCAGTATTAATTTTCTTTCAAACTAACCTATGTTCAACAACTTTTGTTCAGCAGTTCCTCTACCCCATCCTTAGTATTAAATATTTGTGTAAATAAGTAAATTTACCATTACTCTATCCTTTCTCACCCACCAGGTCTCTGTACAAATTCAGGTATGTATAATCATTAATGGGATGTGGGTGTTGCTGCCTGGGCCAATATTTATGCTCCTCTGTACTCTTCATTGAAACACGGTTGATTCCCTGGTTTGATAGCAATAGACAAGTGTGGAATATACCAGTTCATGAGGAAAGGCAGCAGTTACCTATATATATATAGATATATTTTATCTATTAATTTTCTGAGTACACATTGTCTGCATATTGATAAAGCACATGGACTTCCCAATGGATTTTCTATCTGTTGATGGAATCTAGCTCTTGAAATATTGGCTTCTCAGTCAAGTAAGGTATGGGTTGCAAAGCACTAAACTTCTCTGGCTCGCACTTAAAAGTAAGGCAAGGTTCCCATTCATAACGAAACCATAGATATGTTCACTGTACTGCTTCACAAATCACAAAATAACAAGCAAGAAGAAAGTTTCCCCCAACTTACTTTAACCCTATCCTGAGGATGGCATTCCAATTGTGGAATTCTGGTTTCCAATCTTGCAGCATTCCAGAGTGAGGTTGCCAAGTTATCCCTGGATAACGTGGATTGCAGAGGGTCTTACAGCATGGTGGTGATGGGCCTACCTTAGGGCTACAAAGTCAGGGTTGCAGTTCCCCCCGCTGAAAGAAATGCATAGCAACACATCTAAGCCTGAGCTGATTAAAAAGAAAGGTTTGCTTTGTGTAATTCAGGTGATTGGGAATCGAAATGAAAACTCCTCACTTAAGGCAATAATCTTAGCTGAGGAGATGTTCAGTGATTTCCTGAAGGAGGTTGGAAATCCAACTGTTGTGCTATAGGTGAGAGTTTTAACTAATTGCAAGGGTGTCAGATCAAGAAAATAATATTACCGAGGACATTCAAGGCCCATAAAGATTTGGGTGAAGCAGATAATTGTGAAGGATTAGATACAGTCAGAATAAGAGGAGATGTAGTTGTGTTTAAAGTATGTTCACTGTGCATGTATGTGACTGTACAATGTGGTTAGTAAGGTGAGTAAGCTGCAGCTATAGCTAGATAAAGGGGAATAGGCTGTTGCAATGATAACAGAGACCTGATTCAAATAAGTCATGACCTGGTACTAACTATTCCTTGATATAAGGTATTCCAGAAAGATAGAGGAGGAAAAGATAAGAGGAGTGGGAGTAGTTAAAGGAGAACTACAGCGATAGCGAGGGGGTTTCCCACTTTCTCATGTTAAATGGGATATTACTGCCTCTTTCAGAGGGTCGCTGAGTGAACACTACTGTTTGAAGCTTGAATGAATGCTTCCAGTTTCCTTGACAACTTTAATGAATAAAGCCTCCAACTTGCTGCTTTAATTATCAATGTCCACTTTAACCCCAGCTTTACTAAATGACTGGGAGTTGGTTATCTCACGCAGCTGGTCTGCACTGCAGAGTGACGTCAATAGTGTGGGTTACATTTCTGCACCAGCTGAAGGAGACCCCTTCACCTGAATCTCTGGTTAAGTCACCACCAGTTCTCTCTCTCTAATGAGAGAGTAACCCTATGCTCTGGTCAAACAACGATGACTTTATCTTACTAGATTACTCACTTGTTGCAGCTTTCAAAAGTATTCCTGATTCTTTCATGATTTTCTCTTTGATGATTCCCACATCCCACAGTTTAAATAAATGTTTTCCATCTGTAAGTTTTAGTCATGAATATCCTGCATTTCTGTGACATTAATAAAGCATTTTTTTGAAAAAAAACTTCCTCCTTCCAATAGACCAGAGATGCTTAGGCTTTTAATCTGCCCTTATGTCACTTTAACTTGCCTTTGTGACCACCTGGGATCCATCATCTGGTGTAACTTGCTTTTGTGGCTCTCGTTTGCCCTTGTTGTAGCTGTGCCTCACAGTATCTACTTGCTAAAGCAGTAATGCTCAATCTGAGCTGTAATTACTCTCCTTATAATTCTTCCCCAGCCTGTAATACTTGCTCTTTCTTAAAGCTGTCCCATGCCCATCAGCAATTTTGACTTGACCATTGGAGCCTCTGACATCCATTTGCTGTGGAGCCGAATAGCAGGGTCTAGATGTATAAAAGGAAAATAGAGCAGGTTGCTAAGAAGGAAGCATATATTGAATCAAAATCAAGCTTTAAAAAAAATGTAGGCTTTTAGTAGCCATGCTGTAACATATTAATGGAATTAAAATGTGGTTACATAAAGAATCTGTGATGATGGACATTGGATTACAAGGAAATAATCCAAACCAGAAAATGTCACAAAATACAAAAGCAGTCCTTGAGAAGTTTGTTCGTTGGTTGAACTCAGATATTGGGTTACTGCTCGTAGGGCTTTCGTAGAGATTGAACTTTTCATGTTCCTTGGTTTGAATGAAGAGAGAGCTTTATTATTAAAGCTGTTCTTTGGTTGCAATACTGTGTTGTATTTCCTTTGCAATCGTGACATTATCTGTCTTTATCTTTGCTCTGCAGATTGCAAAACTGTCAGTCACTCCATCCTCCATCACCTCTGTGGCCCACTTCCAAGGTACTGCTCCATCTTGGTCTCATTCCCACCTGTCTCATCAGTCAGTATATTTCTTGCTAAGGCTTGTTTTCTTGTATATATTTATACTCCAGTATTGGCTTTCCTCCACATCAACTTGCTACTTGTCAGCAACATCATCACTAAACATGGTACCAGCTTTCTTCTGCATCCTGACGACATTGCAAACTTATCTCTCCACCACTAACTCCACCACTATGACTATTGCTGTGATACCCTGTTGCATTGGACCCTCTTCATCACTCATCACCTCCTCTGTGACCCACTGTAAAGGGCTTATGTACTCCTGCTAATTAACCATTTTCACTGCAACATCAGCAAGATGAAAGCCACCTCACTTGACTTCTACCAAAAGCTTCATATATCAGGTAATAATTCCACACGGACTTTGAGCTGTATGCTCAGAATGAGCCCTGCATAACCTTGGTATCCTATTGAACCTGAAGGAAAGGAAACTTTCATTTGTAGCACTTGTTTTATGAGTTCTGGAATTTTCAAAGCATTTTACAACCAATGAAGTACTTTTTGATGCATCTGTTGGAATGTAACAAAATCAATGTAAGCTTACCTACTTACATGCCTTACCTTCTGTGGAATCTTCTCCAACATTTTCTTTTAGTATATTGACCAGACTGAAGGTGTCTTTTTAGGGGTTGTAGAATTAAGGATACTAACATTGTTACTTCAAAAGAATGCAATTCTTAGAAACATTAAGTAATAGAAGCAATGATTTGGTTTCCAAATTAAAACAACTTTTTTGGCCTGAAGTTCATGATACTCTGCAGTTGGGAGATTTTATACATTTTGATCGCAATAAAAACAAAAGCCATTACTCTCAGTTAAAAATTGTCATTACCTTTTCCTTCAACCTGTAGTTTGATTTAAAGGTTTTCACATATTTTAGTAATTAAATTGGCAGCTTACTTTTGTAGCTGAAAATGTGTTGCTGGAAAAGCGCAGCAGGTCAGCCTGCTGGACAAACTTTCCTCATTCCTGATGAAGGGCTTATGCCCGAAACGTCGAATTTCCTGTTCCTTGGATGCTGCCTGACCTGCTGCGCTTTTCCAGCAACACATTTTCAGCTCTGATCTCCAGCATCTGCAGGCCTCACTTTCTCTTCAAAGAGCTTACTTTTGTTCATAATTTCAGTTCAGGAATGCATTTGGAGAGCTGATCTCACCCTTAGTTATGCAAACTTGTAACTTTGATTCAACGGAACATGAAAGGCAGAAATAAAAATAAAAATCACTTGGAAAAGAGGTATCCTATACATACACAAAACAAAATAAAAAGGAAAACCATGCAGATAAGACATAATTTTTGAACCCGATTGGCTTAGTTATCTATTGGAATTCCAAATTCCTACCTTTTGGATCCACATGCAATAATCATCTTCCTTCCTTCTTGACTACAGTACCTCAGAGGTATTTTATAAGCAGTGGGTTAGTGTCCTTAATGCTCACCAGCAACAGAGTTAGTAGCACATGATAGCTTAAATGTAACAATCACAGAGCCATGCAAGATTTTGGTATTTCCGTTAGCTTACCAGATGTGAAGAACCCATGTCCAAATGCTGCAATGTCATTCTGAATAAAAAAGAAATTCATCAAAGCACAACAGTGTTTCATTACTGTCCAGTCAAGACTAACTAATCATAAAAAAAACACCAAATTACAGATTTTCCAAATCTCAACTTTGGAATGTAAAGTTATATCCTCAGACATACTGTAATCAACAACTCCCTTCTGACACACAGGACTAATCCCTACATCCACTGGGAATTTAACTTGATTTAAACTGCTCAAAGGTTTTTGTTCGTTATCAGCAAGGTTTTTGGAATGAAATCCAACATTGTGTTTTTATTATACATAGTATGCTCTATGTGTGCATGTTAACCTATATTTTAAAATCTGATCTTATATTTCTGCTTCAAAACAGAAGACAATAAATATCAAAGGATTAGTGCTATATACAACTGAGAATTTGTCACAACCAAGCTGTATTTTTACAGCACGTTATGTATCTAATATGAATGTTTAAAAATAGAATAGCCTGGATTTATGGGTACTGCGACATTGTCTTTTAAAATGACCAAGTTCTTCTGCAAGACAGCTAGATTTGAGTGATAGGCATTATACAATAGTTTATATAGAAAGGAGTATGGAGTTCTGAAGAACTCTGAACATTATACAATAGTTTATATAGAAAGGAGTATGGGGTTCTGAAGAACTCTGAACATTATACAATAGTTTATATAGAAAGGAGTATGGGGTTCTGAAGAACTTTGAACATTGTACAACAGTTCATATAGAAAGGAGTATGGGGTTCTGAAGAACTTTGAACATTATACAATAGTTTATATAGAAAGGAGTATGGGGTTCTGAAGAACTTTGAACATTATACAATAGTTCATATAGAAAGGAGTACGGAGTTCTGAAGAACTCTGAACACTTCTGTATTTCTCCAACCATTTCATTTTTTACTTGTTCTTCGAGAGGAAACTTATCTTCCACAATTTCATCTGTAGAATTTTTCTTTGACTCTGAGAATGCAGAAAAAATGTGTCCAAAGATGAAGGGAGAAAAGTATAGCATAAAAATAAGACTTCTTATGTTCAGCCAACATAATAGAGTTAGAACGACCATTAAAACGGTTACTCACCTTGTGATAAAGTTACAAAGTTCATTACCCAAAAGAGAAATTTAAAAATTAAAATGTTTATTATAACTTTAATGACATTTGGGTTCTAATAATACTTAATACATGTTTCATGATATTACTGTTGACATAGGATATCAATTATAGGAACAGCCAGAGGCCATTCAGCCCCTTGAGCATGTTCTGCCATTCAATAAGATCAGGGCTGATCTGTGGCCTAACTCCATATACCTGCTCTGGCCCATAGCTCTTAATACTTCTGCTTAACAAAAAATTATCTATCTCAGATTTAAAACTAACAACTGAGAGATGTTTGCATGCTGCTTTGCCAAAAATAATCTATAGTTTAGTCTGTCTTTGACATGACTATCTTGACTCATTCGCAGCCCCCCACCCCCTCCCCTCCCCACCACCTCCACAAGAAAAAGGCCAACCTTGCAATCAGGATCCATGCTGGAACACCATAACATTCAATCCTTTTAGCCCAATGTGGACATGCCGATGAGATAATTCAGTAAATCCCATGAAGTAAGTGATATATTTTAGAAAAGGATCCAATCTCCAGGAAAGATAGTACAAAGCGCATTCTCCTTTAATACAAGCAACATTTGACAGAAATCTTAGCAAATCCACTTTTTCCTCCTAATAACCCTATTTCTATAAACATGGCTTATTTGTATTGTGATTTTTTTTCCCTATTGCACTTTGAGGATCTGGTTTTGACATGTTGCATATATCACCTGGGACTCAGATGACCTTCCTCTCATTCTCTCTTGCTCCTGTCAAAGAAGCAACCACTAGCTGGATTTCTGCACATTTGGTAAGGTCAGCCTTATATTATCTCTTACATGTGACAAAGTGCTCTGAGAGAGAAGGCCATGTCAGTCAGCATAGGATGTGCTGTCCCACTGACCAACAGGATAGCTGATCCAATGGCTCCTTTCAGATGTTGAAAGCCCTTACCAACAGTGATTGGTGTGTCAGCTCACTTATGTCATCAGTACTATGCTCTCTGCTTGTGTGGAACAGGAATTATCAAGGAGCTTCTTAATTGATTACAAGATGGACAACTGCTGAATTCTACAATAAAACTGTTATGTACTCCAGTGATGTATACAGTGAAAATCTTCCTTAATATTACACTAAATGAGAATTGTAATCCTTGAGGATATTGTTACCAGTTAGTCCAGTTACTCTCAGAGACTTCAGAGGTTGCATCAAGCTGTGATGTCCTTTTAGTAACCTGGAGCTTTCTGGCAAGAGGAATCTTCTCACTCTAGGCACAATAGGGTGTAGGTTTGCTCGCTGAGCTGTAGGTTTGATATCCAGGCGTTTCATTACCTGGCTAGGTAACATCATCAGTGGCGACCTCCAAGTGAAGGCACAACCTCACCTATTCTCCACTCCTTTAGACTCCTCCTGCTTTCTGGATCAATTTACACCACCATCATCACATCCTACAATCTAATTCACTCTACGTGGGACACCGAAGTTTGTGTCCAGGAGTGAGAAAACAAGTGAGCAAGCAAACAAGATCAAGAATATTGTGACAGAGGACCACAGGTCTAGATACTACATCAGGAGATAATTAAATGGGAAGATTTGAGTGGACTTAATACAAATTCAAAAATGTAATGGGGAAAGTAATGAACAGTAGACAAATACCTAGCTCCTGATGATTTCAACTCCAGCCATGTTTCACTTCTTTAATACAGCAAGCTAATATTCAGAGCTATTGTTAATGCTAATAGTTGAACAATGATTAACATGAGGTAAAAACAATGACTGCAGATGCTGGAAACCAGATTCTGGATTAGTGGTGCTGGAAGAGCACAGCAGTTCAGGCAGCATCCGAGGAGCAGCGAAATCGACGTTTCGGGCAAAAGCCTGATGAAGGGCTTTAACATGAATGATTAACATGAGTTAACTCCAGATTGAGTCAGATGGATATGCACAGTGTGTGTCATTATTCTGTTTAGTTATTCATTGAGGAAAAAAATTCAGCTCCTAAAAAAGGCGGTCTATCACACTTCCAGACCATTTAAACATGTATATTAGAGGGCTGAATCTTACTAATTTCTGGCTGGATCCAAGTTGCATTTTGTTTTTTGGATGTATTCCCACACTGAGGCCTGATGGTTACCGTATCTGACCAAACCAGCCCACGAACTATCGACCCCAACCATATGGAATCCCTCACATCCAATTCTGGCCCCATCTTACCATGTTGCTGGAACAAATTGCCACTCAGTAAATATCCTGGAATTCACAGATATTTACAGTGAATCTACAACACTGAAAAAAAAAGCTTTTCAACCCATCATTTTCCTACTGGTTAAAACTAGCCTAATTGTTTTAATCCCATTTTCAAGCACTTGGCTCATTGCCTTGAATGTCTTGGCAGCACAAGTGTATATCTAAATATTTCTTCAATATTTTGAGGGTTTTTTGAATTCCCGATTCCAACCATCCTCTGAGTGAAAATACCCTCACATCTCCTCTAAACCTTCTACCTCTTACCTTAAATCTATTCCCCCGGTCATTTATCCCTCCATCAAGGGAAAGTCTCTCCCTGCCTACCCTGTCTATGCTCCTCATAACTTTATACATCTCAATTATGTCCTCTATTAATCTCCTCAGCTCTAAGGGAAACAACTCTAGTCTGTTCAATCTCTATTTATAAATCTCTCTTTATCTTGGTAAATCTCTGTACCTTCTCCAGCGCTAATACATTGCTCCTATAGTGTAGATTCCAAAACTGCACATAATCCTATAGCTATGGCCTAACCAACATTTTATACAGTTCCAGCATAATCTCCCAGCTCTTAAACTCTCTGTCTTGGCCAATTAAGGCAAGTATCCCATATCCCTTTTTAACCAATTTATCCACCTGTCCTGTTACTTCAAGGGACCTGTGGATGTGCAAACCAATAGTTCCTGTGATCTTCCGATGCTTCTCAGCGTCCCACTATTCATCATGTATTCCCTTGCCATGTTTGTCCTGTCTAAGCGAATCACCTCACACATATCCAGATAGAATTCCATTTGCTGTGGATCAGCCCATCTGACCAGCTCGTCCTATAACCCTCTGGAATCTAAGGCTATCCTCCTCATAATTTATCACCCCACCATTTTTGTACCATTTACGAACTTATTGATCAACCCTCTTACACTTAAATCTAAGTCATGTATATAACCACAAGCAGCAAGGGCCCCAACTCCGATCCTCATGGAAGCCCACTGCACATGGATTTCCCTTGGGAAAAACACCCATCAACCATCATTCTCTGCTTCTTGACATTCACTGGCATCCCTTATACCCATGCCATCTTTAAAAGCCCATTGTCATTCTGGAGCTGTTCTGCACTGTTTCTAACATTTGCCACGGACATGGCAGACAAGGACTGTGCAGAGGCGGGACTTTCACTTCTATAGGATCAATCGTAGGCCACGATGCCTCTACCCTGGTCAGTGCAGTCCCAGCCATCTGGAGGAATGCCCAACACAATAGAAAGAAGGTCAATGTCTTTCTCCACTCCACCAGGGTTCAACAACTTCTCTCTGATTCTTCACACTCACTCTCTGTGCTACTATACCCTCAGCTCTCAGCATGGCTCATTCTCTACCACTCTCACTAGTGGCTACAACATCTTCCTTAATGGCCCCCTGTGCTGTCTCATCACTTGTTTGGTACACCTCTCCACCTCCTCCAAAAGAAACAGCTGTACCAACCACTTTTATCTCTCAATACCTGCCTCTCCCTCCTGGATAGTGTTTCTCGGATGGTGATGGCTAGCATGAAACGGCATAGCTTTAAAATGAAGGGGCATAGTTTTAAATTAATAGATATATATAGGACGGGTGTCAGAGGTAGGTCCTTTACTCAGAGAGTAGTAAGGGCATGGAACGCCCTGCCTGCAATAGTAGTAGACACGTCAACTTTAAGGGCATTTAAATGGTCATTGGATCAACATATGGATGATAATGGAATAGTGTAAGTTAGATTGGCTTCAGACTGGTTTCACAGGTCAGCACAACATCGAGGGCCGAAGGATCTGTACTGTGCTGTAACGTTCTATGTTCTAAAACTACCCCCAGAGGACAGAAAGAGTCCTGACAGACAGTGGGCTGACCAACATTCAGCTCCTCAACCTTTTTATAAAGAGCTTCCTGCCTCTGACCACCTCAAGTGCCTGACTGACCATTTCGCTGACTGGCCACACCTCCATTCTGACATTGGAGGTGGCCCTTGACTTACTTTGCTGGGTCCCCCTGGAGGCCAGCTGCCCACCATGATGTAACTGAGGCCTGCTTCCAACAACGACAAGCTTTTCTGCTGTTTGTGCTGAAGAACAAGACAAGACAGAAATAATATCTCTGGCTGAGGGGGCCAAGCACAAAAAGAAGAACAAAGAAAAGAACAAAGAAAATTTACAGCCCACGAATAGGCCCTCTAAGCCTTAGCCGATCCAAAGCTACTGTCTAAACCTGTCGATCAATTCCTAAGCATCTGTATCCCTCTGCTCCCCACCTACTAATGTATCTGTCCAGACGCATCTTAAATGAATCTACCTTGCCTGCTTCTACCACCTCTACTGGCAACGCGTTCCAAACACCCTCCACCCTCTGTGTGAAGTATTTGCCGCATGTATCCCCTTTAAACTTTGCACCTCTCACCTTGAAAGCATGATGTCTCGTTATTGAATCCTTCACCCTGGGAAAAAGCTTGTCTCTATCCACCCTGTCTATACCCTTCATGATTTTGTAAACCTCAATCAGGTCTCCCCTTAATCTCCCTTTTTTCTAATGAAAACAACCCTAACCTACTCAACCTCTCCTCATAGCTAGCACCTTCCATACCAGGCAACATCCTCGTAAACATTCTCTGCACCCTCTCCAAACCGTCCACATCCTTTTGGTAATGGATAGACCAGAACTGTACACAGTATTCAAATGCAGCTGAACCAATGTCTTGTACAATTTTAACATGACCTGCCAGCTCTTATACTCAATACCCCGTCCAATGAAGGCAAGCATACTATATGCCTTCTTGACCACTCTATCCACCTGTGCAGCAACCTTCAGGGTACAATGGACCTGCACTCCCAGATCTCTCTGCTCATCAACTTTTCCCAAGGCTCTTCCATCCTCGCTCTAGAATTAGTCTTGCCTAAATGCATCACCTCACATTTGTCTGGTTTGAAAACCATCTGCCACTTTTCCGCCCAATCTCCAGTCTATCTATACTCTCCTGTATTCTCTGGCAGTCCCTTATGCTTTCTGACTACTCCACCAATCTTTGTGTCACCTACAAACTTGCTGATCATACCAACAGTGAACATAAATGAACTTCTAGATCATTTATGTATATCACAAACAACAGTGGCCCCAGCACTGACCCCTGTGAAACATCACTAGTCACCTTTCTCCATTTCAAGAAACTCCCTTCAACTAATACTCTCTGTCTCCTGTTGCTCAACCAGATCTTTATCCACCTAGCTAGAACACCCTGCACACCATGTGACTTCACTTTCTCCATTAGTCTACCATGGGGAACCTTATCAAATGCCTTACTAAAAAGTCCATGTAAATGACATCAACAGCCCTTCCTTTATCTATCAACATGGTCGCTTCCTTGAAGAACTCTATTAAGTTGATAAGGCGTGATCTCTCCTGTACAAAACAATATTGCCTATCACTGATAAGCCCATTCTTTTCTAAATATAAATAGATCCTATCCCAAGTATCCTCTCCAGCAACTTCCCCACCACTGACGTCAGGCTTACTGGTCTGTAGTTACCCGGAATATCTCTACTACCCTACTACCAAACAGGCAGAGTAAGGCAGGATGTTGTAAGCACCCAGGGTGACTCAGAGTGAGTGCGCAGTCAGAGAACAAGCCAACATAATGGAGATACAACCTGGTGCAGTTCAGGAGCTGGGTGTGTGTGTTCCACAGTGCACAGTGTCCTTGCTGCTGTGTTTCCATGAGAGATACTGGGGCAGCCCAAGATGCAGAACTGAAGTTCTGTAAGTGGAATGATGATTTGCCATGAGGGTTCTTAGAGGTTGGTACATGTAAAAAGCCAAAATCTGTGGACTTGGGCGGCTTGTGGATGGTGTCGATCAAAAATATCCCGAGATCCAAGTGCCCTGTGACACAGAGGTTGCTCAGAGCAAGCAGCAAGCTGAATTCACCAGGTACCCACACTGGTTTCCACATTGAGTTTTCGTGACATCTAGTTTGTTTGGTGAGTTTGGGAAGATATAAAGTTGTATATTAATGTGATACATTGGGCTATCAATCAACCAACCTTTTAACAAACTCTGATGATTGCCAGCTGGCACCTCACTTCCACCAAGGCTGCCACTGCAATCAAGTCACACAGTCAGACAGCACGGAAACACACCCTTCCAGCCAACCAGTCCATGCCGACTATAATCCCAAACTAAACCAGTCCTACTTGCCTGAGCTTGATCTACATCCCTCCAACTATTTCTTATTTATAGTGTTTATCTGAATGTCTTTAAGCATTGTAACTGTACCGCATCCACCACTTCGGTTACAGAGAATGGTGAACACAGCCCAGACGATCACAAAGGCCAACCTCCCATCTACAGAATCCATCTACCAGGCCCACTGTCAAGGAAAGGCCGCCAGCGTTCTCAAAGATCCATCCCACCCTGGCAATGTTTTTCTACAACCTCTATCATCGGGGAGAAGGTACAGAAGCCTGAACACGCACCAGCTGGTTTTGAAACATTCCTTCCCTACTGTTGTTAAAATACTGATGGACTCACAAACTCTTAACATTCACCTGTACCGGTGTTTTTGTTTTTGCTGCTGTTTACCTATTATTTACTATCTGTGCTACTTAACTCTGTGATCTGCCTGTATTGCTCGCAAGACAAAACTTTTCACTGTGCCTCGGTACACGTGACAATCAATTCAATTCAATTCAATTCAATTCCTTTGGACATTCATTCCACACACGGACCACTCTCTGTGTAAAAAAAAACCTATGTCTTTTATAAATCTTTCTTCTCTTACTTTAAAAATATACCCTCAGTCTTGAAATCCCCTATCCTAGGGAAAAGACACCTGCTATTCACCTTAACTATATCCCTCATTATTTTATAAACCTCTATAAGGTCCCCTCTCAACATTGTACATTCCAGTGCAAAAAGTCTCAGTCTACCCAGTCTTTTGTTGTAGTTCAAACCCTCCAATCCTGGCAACATCCTGGTAAATCTCTTCTGAACCCTCTCCAGATTAATAATATCTGTCTTGTAACAGGGAGACCAGAAATGGAGACAGTACTCTTGAAGAGAACTCGCTGAGTGGACACCATGTCAGCATGAACCAGTTTGGGCTGAAGGTGCTGTTTCCATGCTGTATTACTCTATGATTCAATGCTTCAACAAAGTCCTGTGTCATCTCAACCTAACCTCAGAAACCTTGGATTCTGTCCTTTCTCCTGCTGGGCTATTCTTCAATGTTTCCCAGTTCCAGGTCATTTCCTACAATGCAGCACTCCTGTAAAGTTCCAGGCTAACTTGAAATAAGTCGTGCTGGCTATTCACTGTATTGGTCCCCTGATGGTATGTCAAGCCAATCAACAACTGACCATTGAAAAAATGCTATATTACAAAGTTGCTGTGCTGTCTATATCACAATCAATGGGTGTGAGTTAATCCCACATCCCAACCCAGCACCCATTTTCTGGCATATCGAATTTTGCCCCAGTGTCTGAACAATATACATGAATAAAGATAAACTTACAAAGCAACATTCCATGTACAGGCAAACCGAAGGCAGGGAGCCAATTTGGCCCGAAATGACATTTTTTTTGGCTTCAGATTCAAAAATGAAGATTACTGAGTTGGCTTCAAACCAATAAATTATGAGCCATGGAGTTGAGTCCTTCATCATTGTGGAGCTGAAGCCGAACAATGGATACTTCTTCTCTTAAGTGCAAGTCAAACCAAGCGCTTACAACATAGGAACCTCAGCTATCATATTTTCTGAAACGTATTGCTTTCCAAAACAGCAAGTTGCTTTTTGAAACCATAAAGCGTGGAGATTATCAAAGGGATGCCATTGCTCAGCAACAAGAACTTATAAGCTTACACCATTCAGTGTCAGCATCAAGTATCTCTGGCTGGATGAAATGTAAAGTGAAACTCTCTTATCTGTCCTAACAAAATGCCTTTATCCAAAAACTACACCACCACGAACTTTCATTGCAGCGTAACAAACATATATATATTTTTTCTGAGGGTGATTGACAGCATAATATTAATTACTGTCAACTTTTGGTCAGCGTTGTTACTTCACCCCCATTTGACTAAAAATCTGCAACCATTTTGAAGGATCCGTACTGTAATTTCATCAGGATCCTATCAGGTGATCCATTAAGTGGATGGAAACATGCCTTTCGCTTCTACTAGTATATTAAAGTTCATTGGCGTGGACAAGGATATGAAGCAATAATATCCAACCAAGCTGGGAAATTCTCCATGTTTTGGTCCCCCAGTAAGGACCCAGAGTTGCGTTGTCAGATGTAAGTCCACTTGGTGGTCCGATAATCCCATTTCACTTTTCTGAGATCGGAAAACAAGAAATATTTGGTGAGCGCAATAGATTTGAAGTGTTGCTTTGTTGGGGATTCCTTTTGTTATAGGAATGATGACAATATTTTTGTCTTCATGAATCTCTTTGGGACTTCCTTCTATATAAACTACCCTTGTGCTGCTGATTTGGTCGGCTGACTGGAACATTATACAGAGTGCCTTTCCGAATATCTGATATGTGTTTCCCATACCACAGGTGAGCTTACTCTACTTCTGAGGCACTGTAGCCAAAGTTGCTAGAGCTAACAGATTTTGGACATCTGATGAGAGGTTTATCCACCTATCGGACGGCAGCAATAACTCCAGGGCTTTCCAAACTCTCATGGGAAGTAATCAATAAATAATGTGGTAAGCCATACCACCAATGGAAAAAAAGAAGTGAGCATGGCAACCTCGCAGGCTGGAGATGGGCTTACCAACCCCATCAGGGGAAAATCTACAAGCTCAGAGCTGCTGAGTAATTGGCAGTTCCTAGCCTCAAGCAGCATCACTGGGAGCAGTGGCCACGATTGTTAATATCTCCAGCACTGAATATTGAAAAGTGAAGTGCCCCAGGCCGCAAAGTGTATTCTGGGAGGTCCTCAGCAGGAACAGGACCTGAGATTGGCTGGATACCCTCACCCGTTTCTTGGGCGATGGTGGGGGATTGGTGGAGTAGCCCTAATTGTGAAAGGAGCTCTGTGAAGGAGATACACTTCCATGTCTGTCCAGCTGGATCACTGACCTCGGCGCAAAACTGCAGCTCACCAGGAAATGGTCCTGAATTGATGGCTGGTTACCTGCTTAGTTAATTAGTTACTTCATTAGTTAACGCTCCAAGCCTCACCTGCCACCTGTAATACAATGGTGAGGGTTGGAATGCTGATGGTAGCAGTGACGATATATAATTAAACATCACATTACATTTATAGGAGAGAGGAGACAACAACTTTTGCAAATGAAGTAAAGTAAGAGCAATTATGAAGGCATGTAAACAAAGCTGGCTGCTGCAAAGTGGCAATTTAAGTTAAAGGATAGGCCAACAGAAATGCAGTATTCTTGTTTTCTCAGAATACATAGAATAGATACATTCCAAGGGTCAGATGCACCATCTGTGGTTAACCAGAAACATTAAAGATCAGTAACAAACTTAAAATAAAAGCATACAATTATTGAAATACTGGTGGTAGGTCAGAACATTGGACAGAATATGTAAACAAAACCACAAAGTAAGGAGGAAGCGAATTGGAGTAATACAAAAAAGCTAACCATAAATAACTGAATTGAATTGAATTGAATTAAATTTATTGTCACGTATACTGAGGCTCAGTGAAAAGCTTTGTCTTGTGAGCAGTACAGTCAGATCACAGAGTTAAGTAACATAGATAAGTGAATAATAGATAAACAGCGGGAAAAACAAAAACACAGGTACAGGTGAATGTTAAGAGTTTGTGAGTCCATCAGTATTCTAACAGTAAAGTAGAAACTGTTACAAAACTGGCTGGTGCGTGTGTTCAGGCGTCTGTATCTTCTCCCCGATGGTAAAGGTTATAGAAAAGCATTGCCAGGGTGGGATGGATCTTTGAGAATGCTGGCGGCCTTTCCTTGACAGTGGGCCTGGTAGATGGATTCTATAGATGGGAGGTTGGCCTTCGTGATTGTCTGGGCCAAATTCACCACTCTCTGTAACCGTCTCCGATCTTGACTGGTGTAGTTGCCATATCAGGTAGTGATACATCCAGACAGAATGCTCTCGATGTCACATTAATAAAAGTTGGCAAGGGTATTGGTCATCATGCTAAATTTCCTCAGCTGCCTGAGGAAGAAGAGACGTTGTTGGGCCTTTGTAACCAGTGCGTCAACATGAAGAGTCCAAGAAAGCTTGTTGTGGATGATCATTCCCAGGAGTGTGACACTCTCCACTCGTTCCATCTCTGTGCTCTTAATGTGTAGGGGGGGCATGAGTAATATCCCACTGAAAGTCAATAATGAGTTCTTTGGTTTTGCCGGCATTGAGAGCTAGGTTGTTCACAGTGCACCGTTTTTCTAGGTCTTCCATCTCCCACCTGTAGTCTGTTTCATTGTCATCTGAGATTCAACTGACTATGGTGGTGTCATTAGCGAACTTGTAAATAGCATTAGTCTGGTATTTGGTGACACAGTCATGGGTATACAGTGAGTACAGTAGGGGGCTGAGTACGCAGATCTGTGGGGCTCCAGTGTTGAGTGTTAGTGAGGATGAAATATTATCCCCAATCTTCACTGATTGAGGCCCGTGGATCAGGAAACTGAGGATCCATTTGCAGAGAGTGGGTCTTAGTCTAAGATCACTAAGTTTAGCACTCAGTCTTGAGGGGATAATAGTGTTGAAGTCTGAACTATAGTCAATGAGTGAGATTTTTATGTAGCTGTTCTTGGTGTCAAGATGTTCTGGGGAGGAGTGAAGGACAAGTGATATAGCATCTGACATGGTACTGTTGGTCTGATAGGCAAATTGGAGTGGGTCAAGAGTAGTGGGGAGGCTGGAGTTGATTAATGCCATGACCAGCCTTTCAAAGCACTTCATGACCTCCGAAGTTAGGGCCACTGGGCGGTAGTCACTGAGACATGCTGCATGAGCCTTGTTAGGCACAGGGATGATGTTGGCCTCTTGAAACAGACAGGAACAGTGGCCTGCTGCAGGGAGAGGTTGAAGATGTCCGCGAAGACCTCTGCCAGTTGATCTATGCATGCTCTGAGTGCATGGCCTGGTTCTCTGTCTGGTCCCATCGCTTTCCTTGGATTCTCACGAAGGAAATCTGATCTGACCTCTGATGCAATGACTGTTGGGATAGGTCCTTCAGGACTTGTCGGAATAGGTGTTACCTCTCCTCCAATCTGGGAGGGCTATGTCATTGCCTGCTATCTTGCACTGTCTTTTTTAGAACCTGTGATGTCATTCAGTCCTTGCCATAGATGCTGGGTGTCTGCCTGGGTCTCTAGTTTGGATTAGTATTGTCCTTTGGCTGTGTTAATGAGTCTGCAAATGTCATGCTTGGATTCCTTATAATCGAGTGTGTTTCCTGATCTGAAAGCCTCATGCCTGGTTTTTAGCAGGTTCTGTATATCCTGATCCATCCAGGGTTTCCTGTTGGGGAACACCCGGATTGCCTTCCTTGGTATGCAGTCCTCCACACACTTGCTGATAAAGTCTGTGATGATGGTGACGTACTCATCCAAGGTACCTGCGGCCTGTTTGAACACAGCCCAATCAGCCGGTTCCAGACAGCACCAGAGTTGATCCTCTGCCTCCTCCGACCAGCACTGGACCTGTATCCGCGAGGGGGTCTCCTGCCTGAGCTTTTGCCTGTAAGCCGGGAGAAAAAACACAGCATTGTGGTCGGAGTTTCCGAAATGAGGGTGGGGGATGGAGCAATCGGCATCTTTCACAGAGGTGTAGCAGTGGTCTAAAATGTTCAGGCCCCTTGTGGAGCAGGCAATGTTCTGGTGGTCTAGATTAGAGTGGTGCTGGAAAAGCACAGCAGGTCAGGCAGCATCTGAGGAGCAGGAAAATCAACATTTTGGGCAAAAACCCTTCATCAGTCAGGGCTTTTGCCCAAAACATCGATTTTCCTGCTCCTCGGATGCTGCCTGGCCTGCTGTGCTTTTCCATACTAATCTACACTCTGATCTCCAGCATCTGCAGTCCTCATTTTCGTCCAATGTTCTGGTGGTACTTGGGTAACACCTTCCTTAAATAAAAACAGATTGTTAGAATTTCTACAAGAATTTAAAAAGGAAAAGACACATTGAAAATATGAGTGTTCGTCCTATATGAAGTGATTCTGGTGAATTAATAATGGGAAGAAAGGAGATGGTAGATTCATTGAACAACTATTTTGCGACGGTCTTCACAACACAATAAAATAACCTAATCTTCTGTGAGGTATTATGTGGAAGTATACAGATACAACACATTCAATGGTCCATAATAATAAAGCAAAGAACTATGGATGCTGCAAATCTGAAGCAAAAACAGAAACTGAGGAAGAAACTCAGCAGGTCTGGCAGCATCTGTGAGGAGAAAGAATTAACGTTTCAGGTCCAATGAACTTGAAACCGTAATTATGTTTTCTCACCATAGCTACTAGCTCCCCCCCCCCTATCCACACTGGCTGAGACTTCCTTGAAAACCTAATACATTAGTCAGGCGTGATTTCCCTTTAATGAAGCCAGGCTGACTTTGCTTGATTAGATTATGATTTTCTGAATGTGCTGCGATTACTTCTTTAATGGTTGATTCCAACATTTTTTTTAACAATAGATGTCAGGCTCATCAACCTTTACTCATTGACTTTCATCTCTTCTGGCTTCTTCCCTTTGCTATTTCTTGCTTCCAACCATATCTATGGTACACTTTCCAATACAAAATCATTTCTTGTTGTTATAATTACTCCATCTGCACTAATTGTGCTACCCATTACCTTGTCCTTCCTGCCTGTTCTTTCAAAAATTCAATTACCCTGAAATGTTTGGTTCCTAGCTTTGATCGCTGTGTAATCATGTCTCTGTAATGGCTATAAGGTCACACCAAGTAAACTGCATTTGTGCCATACGTTTGCTTAATTTGTTCCCAATACTACTTGCATTTAAGTAAAGAGACATTAATGTTACCTTTTTATCAGTTTTTCTCCCTTTGACCCCATTTACTGCTGGTTTTATTTGTACACTAAGATTCCTACCTTTGGAGTTCTACTTTTAATTCCCAGCTCCTTACATTGTGCTTACAGAATCCTATCCTTCCTTTTACCTGTACCATTGATATCAACTTAGACAACAACCTCTGGCTGTTCTCCATCCCCTCTTCAGAAATTCTTGTACCTGCTCATTGATATACTTGACACTTGCACCAGGGGAGGCCACAAACCATCATGACATCACCGCTGTTCCCTTAAGGACAGAATTATTGCTGTTGTACTTTTTCTTTTCTCCTCCCAACCCCCTGCCCTGTCAATCTGAGCCACTCCTGGTGCCAGAGACTTGCCTCTTGCTGCATTCCCCTGAGAAACCATCTCTCTCAGCAGTATTGGAAATGGAAAGAAAAAAGAAAAAAAGAGAGATGCAGAGGGAGAGAAAGATAAGAACATCAATGTGTTGACACAGTTCAGAGAAGTTTTACCAATTTTTAGAAAGTTCATTCTGTGGATGGGGGCATTTCTGGTTAAGCCATTATTTATTGTCCACCGCTAATTGCCTGGAGGACAGTTGTGGGTCTGGAATCACCAGGTAAGGGTGACAGTTCCCTTCCCTAAAGGACATTGGTGAAATCAATGTTTTTTTTTCCTGCCAATCAATTCATGGTTGTCATTAGACTCTTAATTCTAGATTTTGTATTGAACTCAAATTCTGCCATCTGATTTTGATTTGATTTGCTGTTGTCACATGTACCACAGCACAGCGACAAGTTTTGTTTTGTATGCAGTACAGGCAGAGCATAGCAAACAAGGATATACATGTCATAAAGTGCTCTAACACAGCAAGGCGTATAGCTGCATAGGAGGTACACAAGAGCAAGATCAGCATAAGATCTGAAATTAGAGAGGCCCATTCATCAGTCTAATAATAGCAAGGAAGAAACTGTTTTTGAGCCAGTCGGTGTATGTGTTCAAATTTCTGTACCATTTGCCTGCCATGACAGGATTCAAACCTGGGTCCCCAGAACATTACCTGGGTCTCTGGATTAACAGTCCAGTGACAATACCACTAGGTCATCACCTCCCATTCTGAAGTGAGCACATTGTCCAATGAGGAAAGGTTAGACAGGCTAGGCTTGTATCTATTGGACTCTAGTAGAGTAAAATGTGAACTCACTGAAACCTCTAAAATCCTGAGAGGTCTTGACAGGGCAGGTTTGGAAGGGATGTTTCCACTTATGGGAGAATTAAAAACTAGAGGCCGCTGCTTAAAATCAGGGGCTTTCCATTTAAAAGTAAGATGAAGATAAATCTTGATCATCAGGCAGTTGAGAATGTTTGGAACTATCTTCCTGAAAAGTTAGTGAAAGCAGAGTTCTTGAGGCAGGAGTATTGTGTTAATCAAAGGAGTGAGAGGTGATCAGGCTAGGGAGGCAGGTGAACTTGAGGTTACAATCATTGATCTTGCAGGGTGGTGGAGCAGCCTCGAGGGATGGAGCAACTTTACTGCTGCTCCTTGATGGGCGTTGAGTTTCTGCAACATCATGATGAAATTTTATGGACACTCTGGCTGCAGACCTGCCCCAGACGCTGTCAAATTCAGCCCAGCACCCAGGGGCTTCAAACATCAAACTTTGGATCTTTAGAACTAATTAACACAAATTACATGGAGTAAATGTGTGCTCAATTGTTAAAGGGCCAGAGGGAAAATGGTTCATTAGCTAATTTTGTGATGGCCCTAATCTAAGAGTGATATTGTTTCTTGAGGATTTGCATATGCACTCAAAGCTTCATACACAACAGGCGATCTTGTGCGCCTTAAGCCTGCAATGGAAAATCTGCTCTTCAATTCATCGCTTTACACATTTCATTAACAAATCAACTCCAGATCCTGGATATGTCTAATTCACTTGTAGCCATCTGTTGCTCTATGTGTAATTAATAGTGTGACTGTAAGGCATCAATCAAGTTCTCCGACACAGCCAATATTGCGAAAGGCAGCTCCTGGAAAAGATAAACAGTAAATGGCTGATTCAGCCGGAAAAGCAGGTGTGCAATTGGCACAGAGGGACCAATCAACTGGAAGGACAGGCTCAATGCCAATTTCTTTGGGCCTGTAATTCCACACTCGTCTCTCTGTTTAGTGAACTTCGGTTTCTGCATCCATTATGTGTGCTAGCCTTATTAAAATGCTCGGGTTTTGTAGCAATGAGGCAAGAGTTATGCTATTTCAATTCCCCGACATTCGAAATGAGAGCAAAGGGAACCCCAAGGATGAAGGAGCTCTTAAATTGCCTGTGTCAGTGCTTTGCTTTTGATTTTTAAAGAAAAGACATTTGAGTCTTTAATTCATAATCGTCTTTTGTGAAAGCAAATTTGGAACATTTGTTTTTATTCCTTACAGTAAGTTTGTTTTTAAAGTATTTTTAACTGTACTTAAAGAGTGAGATAGTTAGAAACAAAAGACTGGCAGTGACATTAGCTTTTTTGAGACTATGGCTCATGTATCTGCCAATGACAGAGGACAATTGGCTCAGCTTGCTCAGAAACCCAGGCACTACAACCTGCAACTAACGTGGTACATCTGAATGGCACAGACAGTGGTGGGAAGGTCATTACCCACCGTAACTATTACACTTATGCTGCTTTCATCTCTGACAAGGCAATGAGCTGAGTACATTTTGATCAAAAGTAATGTTTGACAAGCATGGTCAGTACTTCTAATTCCTTTCCCCATTGATCGGTGTGCAAGCCAGACCAATGGTGTGACACTGCTACATTTTCCAAAGTAACAAAGGCCATTGTTGGCTGCCACACGCTCAACTCAAACCCAGTCTGGGTTTGTGACAATATTTTTGTTTCAATGATTCAATGTGAATGGTGTGAGTGTAACAATGCTTTTAATTGGATACTGCTTATGAAATCATGATTTTTACTTGATGGGTGCACAAAGATGTGTCAAATGAACAAACGTTTGGGTAAGTGCTTGGTGGGGGTGGGGGGGGGGGGGTGCGCAGTAAACTTGGATCAAACTGATCAGGGCAAGTCAGAGAGTTTTCAAATCCTTGGCAATTTAGCTGAAACATCGCATGGTTGGGTCTTGCCAAGAGCCTTAAAATGTGCCATCCCCTTGTTCCCCAGTTCACAAATTTTACACATACCATAGACCAAATTCACCCAGACCACAACCTCCACTGCCAGACAAATATCATTCCAATTTTTTTTATTCATTCACAGGTTGAGGGCATTGCTGGCCAAGTCAGCATTTACTGTCCATCCCTAATTGTCCAAAGAGCAGTTAAGAGTTAACCCATTGCTGTGGGTCTGAATTCACATGTCGGAAAGACTGGGTAAGGGTGGCAGATTCCTTCCCTCAGGGACATTAATGACCCAGGTAGGGTTTTCCAACAATCGACAATGGATTCATAATTATCATTAGACTCTTCATTCCAGACTTTACTGAGTTCAAATTACACCATCTGCCATGGCGGAATTCAAACCCTGTTCCCCAGAACATTCCCTGGGTCTCTGGATTAACAGCCTAGGGATAATGCCTCTAGGCCATTGCTTCCCCCAGAACACCTCTGAACATGTGATGTGCCAAATATAATTGAACAGATCTTTGTCAGCTATCAAACATGAAGTCAGGAGCAGTACCACTCTGCTAATCACCCTGTAATATTACTTTGCCTCCACTTTGAGTTGTTCATCCATTCAACTTAGTACGCCCTTTCTTTCTCACCTTAAAACTGCTTATGAGCCATAGACTTACAACTATTGTTTCTGATTTTAATGGGAATGAAGATGGCAAGGTGGCTATGAATCTATGGCAAGAAACTCACCACCTAACTCCCAAAATCTGTCATCTCCAAGCACAAGTTGGGAATGCGGTGGAACTCTTTACATTTTCCTGGATGAGTGCAACTTTAATAAAACTCAGAAAGTTTAATGCCATCTAGGAATAAAGGAGCCCACTTGATCAGCAACCCAACTACCAGGTGAATTGGCCATGCTAAATTGACCATCATGTTAGGTGCATTAGTCAGTGGTAAATGTGGACTATTAGGGTAGAGGATTGGATCTGGGTGGGTTACTCTTCAGAGGATCAGTGTGGACTTGTTGGGCCAAATGGCTTGTTTCCACACTGTAGGGAATCTAATCTAATCTTGTTCTCACCGTTGTAACCTTTCATTTTATCCATTACCAATGGCCACTGACCAATGTACAAGAAATACAGCAGCAACTCACCAATGCTTCTTTGATGGCACCACTGTCACTACCCAGAAAGCCAAGGACATCAAATGGATTTGATTCCCACCACTTACAAGTTGCCCTCCTAGTTACACCAGCCTGCCTTGGAATTATATCGCTGTTTGTTCACTGTTGCTGAGCATTCCTAACAACACTGCAGGTGTACCGGTACCCCAAGGGCTGCCATGGTTCAAGAAGGCAGCTTACCATTAGCTTCTCCAGGGAATTTAAGGATGGGCTGTAAATATTATCCTAACCAGTGATATCCACATCATGTTAAAGAATAAAATATGTAGAGAGAGGCAACAAATATGAAACTTGTTATAGTCATAGCCCATAAAAGAATTGGGGAAAAAATCAATTCTACTCTGAAAAATGCAATTAGTTATGGTTTTTTAAATTCTCTCAAGGGATGTGGGCATTGCTGGCTGACCAACATTTATTGTCTGTCTCTTGTTCAATCATAGAACCCCTACAGTGCAGAAAGAGATCACTCAGCCCATTGAGTCCACACCAAGCTGCCAAAGATCATCCCACCCTGACACCTTATCCTCGTATCTGCGTGTTCCTGGACACCATGAGAAGATGGTGATGAGCTGCCTTCTTGCATCGTTGCAGATCATGTGATGTAGGTAGACACAGAGTACCCTTAGAGAGAGTGTTCAAGGATTTGACCCAGCGACACTGAAGGAATGACAACATATTTCCAAGTCAGGATGGCTTGGAGGGGAGCTTGCAGGGGGTGGTATTTGAAAGGGGCATTGAGTAAACTGTAATTCACAAATGCAGAGATATCAGGAGTAGAAAAAAAAAACAAGCTCTGGTTAGGTTCTGAGCTCATTCTGTATGTCATATTTAGCCTGTAATAAGCGAATGGTGATCAGATATAAAGGAAGCCATATGGTCCAGGTAATGTTCAGAACTACAGTCAATAATGAGTATAAAAGATGTACCAAATGAAAGAAACTGGTGGAATGAAGTGAAAGGGAATGGGGGACAAAAGATTTGCATTGTTAGTGCCTAGACTCAGGTTGGCGTTTCTCCAACTCATTTCATTGAATATACTTATACGGCCAAACCATCACAAGAATCTAATTTACCAAATTGAATTAGATACTCAGCATTTTGCATCTAAAAGTAATTGTAACTTGGTAAGTGTACAAATCAGAAAAAGGAAACAGTTTTGCCACAATCAATCTGCATCGTAACCTATCTGCACTCCATCTGTTCCTTTGTTTTGTTATACATTGGAATACAACAACAGGGTGCAGCCAGAGGCAAATATAACAAACATAGACATCTCGCAAATCGAGTCCTGAACTGATGAGTACTAAAAAATAACCTTTGAGATTTTTGCTGCATGTTCTATTTTTAAAGGGGCATCACTCGTAAAATGAATTTTTAAAGAAAAAATTAAAATGTACAAAGAGCATCAAAACATTTCACTCAATCATTGCCATACAATCAAAACAACAGTCCTTTCTGCTTCTCTTCATTTAAAGTTATTTATATATTTTTCATTACATTTGCACTGTGGTTTAAATTTTGCAAACCACATTTGCTAAAATTTATGTAGCATAAATATGAAATAAAACTAAATTTATTTGCCAAATGGCTTTTCAAAATATTGCAGACTAGGTTTTCTACAGTTTTCCCTGCTCTCTCATTGTTACTCTGGAATATCTGCCAAGGGTACACTCAATAAATGTGCTTACAACATGTATCTAAGGGTTTGTCCCTGGATTGGGAGACTGACAGAACCAGTGTAAACATTCTATTTCATTTCAAACAAATATTGAAGGATTTTTATGATTTGTTTTACTGCAGCAGACTCTATTTAAATATATACCTACTTAAAGCACACAGGAGGTGAAGGATGCTCTTCTGAGCTTTTTGTCAGATAGCAGAATGGTTTCTAAAAGTTTTATATAACATAGATTGATGTTTGTCTCCAGCAAAAGTGTTAAGTATGGAATTCCAATGACTTAGGCAGGTCATGCTTGACTAATTTATTGGAATACTTTGAGGAAATTACAAGCTCAGTAGTTGATGTGGTGTATCTGAATTTCTAGAAGGCATTTGACAAAATGCTGCACAAAAGGCTGCTGCATAAGATAAACATGTTACGGGTAATGTATTCATATGGATAGAAGATTGGTTAACTAAGAGAAAGCAAAGAGTGGGGATAAATGGGTGTTTTTCTGGTTGGTGATCAGTGGCTAATGGTGTACCTCAGGGATCAGTGTTGGACCCACAAATGTTTACAATTTACATAGATAATTTAGAGTTGGGCACCACGTGTAGTGAATCAAAGTTCACAGATGACACTAAGGTGAGTGGTAGAGCAAAGTGTGCAGAGGACACTGAAAGTCCGCAGAGGGTACTGATTGATTAAGTGAGTAGGCAAAGCTCTGGCAGATGGAGTACAAGGTTGATAAATGTGAAGTTATCCATTTTGGTAAGAATAACAACAAAATGGACTATTATTTTAAACAGTGAAAAATTGTGCAGAGGAACCTGGGTGTCCTTGTGTATGAATCACAAAAAGTTGGTTTGCAGGTGCAGCAAGTAATTAAGAAGGCAAATGGAATATTGAACTCCATTACAAGAGGAATGGAGTTCAAAAGTAAGTAGGTTATACTGCAGCTATTTAAGATGCTGGAGTACTGTGTGCAGTTTTGGTTCCCTTACTTGAGAAAGGATATACTGGCACTGGAGGGAGTACAGAGTAGGTTCACCTGGTTGATTCTGGAGTTGAGACGCTTGGCTTATGACGAGAGATTGAGGACAGTGGAACTATATTCATTGGAATTTAGAAGAATTGGGGGATCATATAGAAACATATAAAATTATGAAGGAAATAGATAAGAGAGAAGCAGTGAGGTTGTTTCCATCGGATGGTGAAACCAGAACTATGGGACAAAGCCTCAAAATAAAGGGGAGCAGATTTAGGACTGAGTTGAGGAGGAACTGCTTTGCCTAAAGGGTTGTGAATCTGTGGAATTCCCTGCTCAATGAAGCAGTTGAAGCTACCTCGTTGAATATTTTTAAGGCAAAGAGAGGTAGATTTTTGAACAGTGAAATAATAAAGGGTTATAGTGACAGGGCAAGTAAGTGGAACTAAGACCATGAAAAGATCAACCATGAATCTTATTGAATAGTGGAGCGGGCTTGAAGGGCTAGATGGTCTACTCCTGCTCCTAATTCTTATGAACTTATATTCTTGCTACTGCATTGATAACAAGTTGGCAAAAGACAGTTAAAATCATTATCATGGGGCTTGACACAATTTCCACACACTGAAGGAGACAATCAAGGTGACAATTAGGGCCATATTTTTTGGAAGACCAGAATATGGCCTTTTGTTTGTTGCAGTCATCATCGAGATCGATTCTGGGTGAATGTGAGTTGGCTGGTGGCTCCCAGAGGAACTGAATGATAGGCCGTAGCTTAGAGATTGACTGCAGCCAGCTCATTTCCTCTTTAGCTCCAAAAGTACTCAGTCTAAAACCCAGTTAACCATGTTAATTCATATTTTCATTGTAGATGTTTTTAATTGACCACTTCAGATGACAAACATTTGGAGCATGCTGGGTCTTGACTGGAGGCCTCCTTGTTTTAAGGTAAGGACACTGCCTTTGCACCAAAGGAGCCCTTAGATTTAATACAGAAATTGATTAAGGACTTGAACCCTGCACCTCAGATTAAAAGTCTAATTTCTACTGAGTGAGCTAGCCAGGCAACATCTTGTCATGATATCCTTATGTCATTTGTTTATTATATTTGTGACATTGTCATGAAATGGTAACTAGTTAGAAATATAGGTTTGATTGAGAAACAAGTATAGCTAAGTAAATGTGGCATTCGTCGATATTAAAAACATTTAAAATTCAGATTCATGTAAGGTCAACCATGAAACCTTCTAACATAGCCAGCAGGAAAAGAATGTACTGAAAACTGGACATGGAGGGTTCATGCATATGCTATTAGTTAAATTAATGCCCAGCACAGCCAAGGAAACATTCTAAACAATAAGTTAATCGCTAAAAAGGATGCTTAGAAAAGGCAATATCACACCTGGCATGAAAATAAAATGTTAATTTCTGGAGAAATACTGAAACTGTCCAACGAATAAGAAAGGCAATGATCCTTCTCATAGGAATATCATTAGAAACCAGGAAAATAAATTAAAAGATCTTCTTGCCAGAAATGTGATCTTATCCTACTAATGAGTGCAAAGTTTGATGTACACCGTCATATCCCACTGGACACGGACATTGGAATACATTTATGGGCCACTCTTCCCTGCAAAGAGACAGAGAGAGGAATGGAGCATGATGGTGGAAGATCCAGGAGCCTTTAGCGGTGATGTACAAACAGGAGAGATAGCGAGGTGCCCACAGTGAGGAGGTTAGGTGGGGGTGGGGGTAGGGGCAAAACAGAGAATGAAGTGGGCGAGAACTGTTGAGTTGACATAATGCATGTAATAATGGGAATTGTAGTTCAAAAATCATGGTGAAAGGAATGTAGAGGGAACGTTCAAGTGAACCTGGTTAAGTAAACACCCGAGAGAGATGATCAATGCCTTCAGATATCCTGAGGATGGAAGAAGTTCTAATAGCTCAGCATTGCTCCTCCTTTAAAGGAATCTGACTCGACACAGCAGATTCTCTGGGTGTCAGGGATCCTTCAAATGTGACGTGCAACCAAGCTTTTCATTTTAATCTCAAGAGGGTTGGACTATGAAAGCACCGTTGTGCTACTGAGACTATATAAAGCTCTGGTTAGGCCCCATTTGGAGTACTGTGTCCAGTTTTGGTCCCCACACCTCAGGAAGGACATACTAGCACTGGACTGTGTCCAGTGGAGATTCACACGGATGATCCCTGGAATGGTAGGTCACACATACGAGGAACAGCTGAGGATCCTGGGATTGTATTCATTGGAGTTTAGAAGATTAAGGGGAGATTTAACAGAAACGTACAAGGTAATACATGGCTTGGAAAGGGTGGACGCTAGGAAATTATTTCTGTTAGGCGAGGAGACTAGGACCCGTGGACACAATCTTAGAATTAGAGGGGGTCAATTCAGAACAGAAATGTGGAGACATTTCTTCAGCCAGAGAGTGGTGGGCCTGTGGAATTCATTGCTGCAGAGTGCAGTGGAGACCGGGACACTAAATGTTGTCAAGGCAGAGATTGATAAATTCTTGATATCATGAGGAATTAAGGGCAACGGGGAGAATGCTGGTAAGTGGAGTTGAAATGCCCATCAGCCATGATTGAATGGCGGAGTGGACTCAATGGGCCGAATGACCTTACTTCCACTCCTATGTCTTATGGTCTTCTGGTCTTAATGTGGACAACACTGAGACTCAAAGCATTGCGCTACAGCTGAGCCTGAACATGATATTCCACAACCTTCGCCCACCTTGTGATGATTCAGTGGATGAGAAGGTTAATTCTATATAACCACTTTGAGGGAACATAATGCCATTGAAGTTGGAACTTGTGGCTCGAAGCTCTGTTTTTTATACAGCAGAAGATGCTCATATGTCAGAAGGTCTCATCAATAGCTAGTGCTTCTGGTTGACCAGCCATGCAATTCCCTGAGAAACAAGCCTAATGCCCTATTTACCTAATTAATGAGGTGAATTACAGAATATTGAGGGAGAACATTTGCCATGGAACATAGCAGGCCAATCATCATGAAACTCGCTTGCCAACATAACTTTAAGTGCAAATGGGAAACGTCCACTCTATTTCTTTGTACTGTTGTATGGCATAACGTGTTTTACAGTAATGAAGACAGCTATATAGAAACAGTCAATAAATCCCTCGATTTAAGAAAGCCACCTACCAGTCTTTTTTTTTTAATTAACCTTCCATTACCTTTTCTGCTGCTACTCTGTTTCGGGAATTGCGCGTATGGCAATGCGTGTGAAAAGAAGATGTCTGTCATGTCTAAGGCAGCATGAAGAATGTTAAATTGACTGATACCAGAGACAGATCCTGAGGGACACTGGAAAAACAATTGTGTTGAAGTTCAAGGCTCAGTAGAAGTTGGATAGCAGTCCCACATGTTTACAGTGCCTGCATGTCCTATTGTATTAGATGTCACATGTCAATGACTACCTTCCTACTTAACCTGAGTTTTGAGAGGTGAGACTGGTCAGAAATTTAATGGGGCTGATGTTGGGCCAGTGCATTCTATGGTTCATGTAGTGGTATATTTGTCTTGTCTTGAATTGATCTGAGCTCCGGAGTTGTCAATTGCTTTTTTTTTGTCCAGGACTTCAGAAATAGCAATGGCTGATTCTCCCTCAAGCGGACACTGACAAGCAAAATAAGCTATGCTTAATGATAGTGACTGAGAGTTGATCATTCTCTATCAGTTGTATCATTAACCTGCATGGGGAAAAATTGTTATGTCCAGAACTGGAGAAAAAGAATTACATACATTTCAAAACACATACTATGAAAATAAATTGCATTATCACAAACTTGTGAGCCCTCTTTCTCAGACCTGATGCCTCACAGTGACACCCTGGCATATATGCACCACTGCATAACAAAAGTTTGAGTCTCCTGTAACATTTACTTGTTACATTGAGGATTTGTGGATTGCATATTGGTACTGTTCATTGATTTCATTTCGTATTGGTGCAGAGTCTATTTGGCATAGAGGAGTAACTGGAAATTTATCTCTGATTCTATCAGGTACTGCAAATTGATCAATTTAAAAGACATTTGAATAGGTGCATGTGTTACGACATGGGGTAAACTCTCCTGCTTAATTTAAAACCAGCAAAGCAGAAAGGATTTACCCCATGCAGTAAGCTGTAAAAATTTGAGTGGCCAAGTAAAATTAACAACTTTATTTCTTAAATTAAAATAGGGAATAATTAACTCACCACTATTTACAATTTCTTTCTCTAACCCATCTTTTACCTTCCCTTCTATAACACTAGTCTGATAAAACTCCCAATTAAAATTTACAAAATACCACTTCTTATCTCAAAACCAGATAGCTGTAAGTTCTTGTCTTCAGATCTTCTTGTATCTTATTTTCTCCTTGTTAGGAATTTCTCCATTACAGGTTACTGACAGAAAAGGAACTTTTAAGAGAGGCATTTTTTCAAGCAGTCTCTAACATGCTATGATGTGGCAGTTCTCCTCTCAACTGTTCAATTTTCCCCAGTCTTATACTCCAGAGCATAGGATTGTGTCATTGGCTTTTGAGTTTGTCAATATGCTCAATTCAAACTGGATTGGAGTTTTATATGTTTCAGGTATAATTTAAACTGATTGGCCAAATTCAACTTTGTTTTTGTCTCCAGGCCACTTAGCGAGTGCTGTTTGTTCTTAATCTAAATGTTACTTTATAAATTCTCCAGCACTCGATGTACTGGCCAAGTCCTTCACTCTCTTAAAGGTATCCATATCTTCATAAGACATGGATAGGAAAGATTTAGAGGGATATAGGACAAAAACAGGCAAATGAGGCCAGTTCAGATTAGGAAAGCTGGTTGGCATGGACGTGTTGGGCTAAATGGCCTATTTCTATCCTATGTACCTCTATGACACTATGAACCTATTGCAATAAGGTGGGTGAAATAGCTAAATATTTATACCCATGCAGACATATGGAGACTTCCCACTTTGGAAGACAAAACATTTTATTTAGATTATATTTTCAAAGTAGGAAAGTGGGATTTGACTGCAACCACATTGGAGAATATTAATTAACAAACCTGTATTTTTGTTGATTTGTGTTTATCAGGATGAAGGAGATCATTGTAGGGAAATGGAGTAGTGTCACATTTGAGACCAAGTGACAATATCAGTCATTTCACACCACCATACCCTGCGCCCTTCCAACTCAAATGGAAGTATGGTGCAACAAATTATCTGAAGGTGCTTTTGTATAACTGCCATTACTCTGCCGAAGAATTTATTAATAAAACTTTCAGAAAACATCAGTCACACCATTGTGAATATTTCTATTTCTCAAGCATCTATCTTTATAGGTACAGCATCCAATTCATTCAGTCCATCAATTAGACCACAGCTGGTCATCTACCACAGTGTCATTTTCCTGGAATATCTCCATATTATGTCTCCAGAAATCCATTGATTTGTTTTGAACTTGCTCAATGATTGAGCCTCCATAGCATTTTGAGATAAAGGATTCCAATGTTTAATCACCCTCAATGAATACTTACTGAGATATTTATATCATCGATAGTCAAAAGTGAGCTGCCAGAAAACTGGAGGTTGGCTAATGTGGTGCCACTGTTTAAGAAAGGTGGTGAGGACAAACCAGGGCACTATAGACCAGTAAGCCTGATGTTGGTGGTGGGCAAGTTGTTGGAGGGAATCCTGAGGGACAGGATGTACATGTATTTGGAAAGGCAAGGACTGATTAGGGATAGTCAACAAGGCTTTGTGTGTGGGAAATCATGTCTCACAAACTTGGTTGAATTTTTTGAAGAAGTAACAAAGAGGATTAATGAGGGCAGAGTGGTAGATGTGATCTATGTGGGCTTCAGTAAGGCATTCAACAAGGTTCCCCATGGGAGACTGGTTAGCAAGATTAGATCTCATGGAATATAGGGAGAACTAGCCATTTGGATACAGAACTGGCTCAAAAGTAGAAGATAGAGGATGATGATGGAGGGTTGTTTTTCAGACTGGAGGCCTGTGACCAGTGGAGTGCCATAAAGACTGGTGCTGGGTCCACTACTTTTCATCATTTATATAAATGATTTGGATATGAGCATAAGAGGTATAGTTAGTAAGTTTGCTGATGACACCAAAATTAGAGATGTAGTGGACAGAGAAGGAGGTTACCTCAGATTACAATGGGACCTTGATCAGACGGGCCAATAGGCTGAGAAGTGGCAGATGGAGTTTAATTTAGACAAATGCAAGGAGCTACATTTTGGGAAAGCAAATCTTAGCAGGATTTATACACTTAATGATAAGGTCCTAGTGATGATGCTGAACAAAAAGACCTTGGAGTGCAGGTTCATAGCTCCTTGAAAGTGGAATTGCAAGTAGATAGAATAGTGAAAAAGGCGTTTGGTATGTCTTCCTTTATTGGTCAGAATATTGAATACAGGAGTTGGGAGGTCATGTTGCGGCTGTACAGGGCATTGGTTAGGCCACTGTTGGAATACTGGTGCAATTCTGATCTCCTTCCTACTGGAAAGATGTTGTGAAACTTGAAAGGTTTCAGAAAAGATTTACAAGGATGTTGCCAGGGTTGGAGGATTTAAGCTATAGGGAGAGATGAATAGGCTAGGGCTGATATCCCTGGAGTGTCGGATGCTGAGGGGTAACCTTACAGAGGTTTATAAAATCATGAGGGGCATAGATAGGATAAATAGACAAAGTCTTTTCCCTGGGGTGGGGGGAGTTCAGAGCAAGAGGGCATAGGTTTAGGGTGAGAGGGGGAAAGATATAAGAGACCTCTGGAATGAGCTGCCAGAGGAAGTGGTGGAGGCTAGTACAATTGCAACATTTAAAAGTTTTAAGAACAGCTTCTTCCCTGCTGTTATTAGACTGATGAACGGATCTCTTTAACTTCAAATAATGTTGATCTTGCTCTGTGCACCTTCTGTGCAGTGTAATGTATATGCCTCACTCTGTCTAAGCACCTGTGACTCTTGTTTTCTATGACCTGACTGTACTTCTCGCAAAAACAAAGCTTTTCACTGTACTTAGATACATGACACTACACTAAATCAAATCAAATCAAATCACACACTGTGGGCTAGCAACTGCAGCAGAATTGTAATCCAGCACAATCTGCAATTTCATAGCCTGGCACAGCCCCAACTCAAATATTACCATCAAGCCAGGGAATCAACCGTGGTTTAATGGAGAGTGCAGGAGGGCAAGCCAAGGGCAGCACCAGGCACATCTGAAAATGATGTGCTAACTTGGTGAAGCTACCAAACAGGACTATTTGTGTGCCAAACAGCACATATGGCGAGTGATAGATAGAACTAAGCAATCCCATGAGCAACAGTCCTGATCAGTCATGCCCCATCAGTCGTGAATAGTTGTAGACAATTATCACTGGAGGAGAAGGCTCCACAAATATCCCCATCCTCAATGATGGAAAGGCCAACACATCATTGCAAAAGATAAGCCTGAAGCATTCGTAACTACCTTCTGCCAGAAATGCCAAGTGGATGATGTATCTCAGTCTCCTCCAATGGTTCCCAGCATCACAGATACCAACCTTCAGCCAGTTCACTTCATTCCACGTGATATCAAGAAATGGTTGGAGACACTGGATACTTCAAAGGCTACAGGCCTGACAACATTCAGCAGTAATACTGAAGACTTGTGCTCCAGAACTTGCTACTCCCCTGGCTAAGCTCTTCCCATGCAGTTACAATACTGACATCTAGCCGATAATGTGGAAAATTGCCCAGGTGTGTATGTTCTGCACATAAAAAAAGGACAAATCTGACCTGGACAACTAGTGCCCCATCAGTCCACTCTCCATCACGGATAAAGTGATGGAAGGTGTCACCAACAGAGCTGTCAAGCAGCACCTTCTCAATAACCTGCTCAGTGATGCCCAGTTTGGGTTCTGACAGGGCCACTCAGCTCCTGACCTTATTATAGCCTTGGTTCAAAAAAAGTTGCATACAGAAGTGAAGGGGCAAACAATACTGACAAGGAGAGAATATGAGAATAGAATGGCAGTCACCATAAAAGGGAACCCAAAAATCCTCTATTGGGATACAAGTGGTACAAGATGCAGTACATCCCGTTAGGCATAGAGGAGCAGGGTAGGACTACAATGGTAGACAAGATGAAGGCAGTGCTATGCCTGCTGTCTATTTAGGTACACAGGATCATAAAACACAGGAGTAGAGCAAGCCATTCACCCCACTTCACCATTTCATGGAATAATGGTCTGATGATGCACAACTGTACTTTTTGTAGATTTGCATACTGATTAAAAACCTGTCTTGAATATATTTAATATCCCAATGTTGACAGCCTTCTGTCAAGTGATTTACTCCCCCCAAGCCCCACCCCCACCCCTGCCCCCGCCATTGTAAGAGAATCAGGGTAATGGGAAAAACACAGGAAAGTGGAGTTGTGGATTATCAGATTAGCCATGGTCTCATTGAGTGGCGAGTGCTCCCGATGGGCTGAATGGCTTACTTCTGCTCCTGTGCCTTCTGGCTCTAAAGGAAAGGTCAGTGGACAAAAGAGCTGAATCCAAGAGGGAAGGTGACACTAAGACTGCATTTAATCAAGGCATCCTAGTGAATGCAACGTATGTTGCTGTTTGCTCAAGCGGTGTGAGGATGTGTAATCACAGATGAACTGGAGCCAGGAAACGTGTACAAAATGAGATTGATCTGGAAATAAGCAACTGTTTAGTTTGTGGAGTGGTAACCAGTTGTTGATGGCAATGGCCTTTTGCCTGCCACCAACAAAGTGATTGGCTCGGAGATTGTTGAACAGATTGTGGGTGTGAATGTTTGAATCAGAAGGGAAGGCAGGAGCTGACCTTTCCTTTAGAGCCAGAAGGCACAGGAGCAGAAGTAAGCCATTCAGCCCATCGGGAGCACTCGCCACTCAATGAGACCATGGCTAATCTGATAACCCACAACTCCACTTTCCTGTGTTTTCCCCATTATCCTTGATTCTCTTACAATTGCGGGGGCAGGGGTGGGGGTGCGGCTTGGGGGGAGTAAATCGCTTGACAGAAGGCTGTCAACATTGGGATGTTAAATATATTCAAGACAGGTTTTTAATCAGTATGCAAATCTACAAAAAGTACAGTTGTGCATCATCAGACCATTATTCCATGAAATGGTGAAGTGGGGTGAATGGCTTGCTCTACTCCTGTGTTTTATGATCCTGTATACCTAAATAGACAGCAGTCATAGCACTGCCTTCATCTTGTCTACCATTGTAGTCCTACCCTGCTCCTCTATGCCGAACGGGATGTACTGCATCTTGTACCACTTGTATCCCAATAAAGAATTTTTGGGTTCCCTTTTATGGTGACTGCCATTCTATTCTCATATTCTCTCCTTGTCAGTATTGTTTGCCCCTTCACTTCTGTTCGCAACTTTTTTGGGGGGATTTTCCATTTGAAGAATTCACCTGAAATGTATTATATATCCATTCTTTTTGTTGCATCATATTTTCTATCTACCTTATCACCAGGGAGCTCTGGTTTTGCTGTTCTCCCTTGTTGAGTGCTGTTAGTTGGCAACTGAAGTCCCTCTTTCTTGAAGATCATTCCATTACAGTTTTCCCTGTGGTTCATTCCATTTCAGTCCAGTTAAATTCCAACTCATCCCATTAAACTTAACCCTTTTTCAAATTAGACATTATGTCCATTTACGTTGGGATGATGCTGGCTGATTAACACAATCGCTGGAGTGTTAATCGAGAGACCTAAGTAATTTTCCAGGGTTCCTGATTTGAATGCTGCCATGACAGATAGTAAAATTTGAAATCAATAATAAAAAAAATCTGGAATTAAGTGTGTAAGAGGGACTTTGAATCCATTGCCAATTTTTAAAACTGTTCACTAATACTTTTTCAGGAAGGAAACTGCCATCTTTACCTGGTCTGGCCTACACGTGACTCCAGACCCACAGCAATGGAGTTGACCCCTAACTGCCCTCTGAGCAATCAGAGATGGACAATAAATGCTGACCTAGACAATGATGCTGTCATCCCATGCGTGAAACAAAGTTATTTAAACTACATTTAATGCAATACGACTGTCAGTTTGACACCTAGAATGTAGTTAAGTGTAAGCATTCATATGAAAAAGTATTTCAGATACTTGTAGTTGTAACTTCTGTAAGCTCATTTTTTTCAGTGAAGGATATTTGGGTAAAAGTTTACAGCGTAGGTACCAGTATAAAGGTGAGAGAATTCATTATGTATATTGCATGCAAATACCATGTCTATCTAACATAATCTGTGTTTTGTGCCATGTGTAAATATCCTTCTCAAATTTTCATCCTTTCTCATTCGGCTGCAAAGGGTGATGACATCTACTTGATTGTAATGTTGGCAGTCCTGCCAGTATTTATACTTTGACTAAGAATAAGTTATTTTCAAGATTATTTAAACCCATAATGATGTGTAGTCAGTACCAGCAAGAAACATGGGACTCACTCTCACAGCTTGATTACCAAGTTGTAAGATTATTGTTTTTGCTATCAGTCTCAACAACTTTAAGTGTATCCCTCCATTTTTTTAGTTGTTCCTTCTTTAAATATGCTATTTCCCTGGGTTTAAAATGCATTATCTTATAAATAGATGCACCTTTTAAGCTTTCCTGATCATTTCTATAACTTCTGACTTTGTAAAGGCTTTTCTCTCTGCATGCATGATGTTTAAACATTCTGTAAAAATTGCACTGTGTAGTCTTTTCCAAAGCCAGGGAATGATCCCACAGTATGAATTTCAGATTCTTGCTATAAACTAATTGTGAGAGGCCGGGGACTCCAATCAGTTGAAACATATTTCTTTTCTTGCCTTTACTGCCCACACTAAAGCAGTTATCATTTACAGCTGAAAAGGTGCAGCAGGTCAGGCAGCATCCAAGGGGCAGGAGAATCAATGTTTCAGACATGAGCCCTTCTTCAGGAATGAGGAAAGTATCCAGCAGGCTCAGATAAAAGGTAGGGAGAAGGGACTTGGGGGTGGGGGGGGGGGGGGAGTGTTGGAAATGTGATAGGTGGAAGGAGATTAAGGTGAGGGTGATAGGCCGGAGTGGGGGTGGGGCTAGAGAGGTCAGGAAGGAGATTGCAGGTTAGGAAGGTGTGCTGAGTTTGAGGGTTGGAACTGAGACAAGTTGGGGGGAGGGGAAATGAGGAAACTGGATGGCAAAAACTGCAAGAAATGCAAAACTTGCGCCCACACCTCCCCCCTTACTTCCCTCCAAGGCCCCAAGAGATCCTTCCATATCCACCACAAATTCACCTGCACCTCCACACATAATTTACCTCATCCGCTGCACCTGATGTGGCCTCCTCTATATTGGGGAGACAGGCCGCCTACTTGTGGAACTTTCAGAGAACACCTCTGGGACACCCGGACCAACCAACCCAACCACCCTGTGGCTCAACACTTCAACTCTCCCTCCCACTCCACCAAGGACATGCAGGCCCTTGGACTCCTCCATTGCCAGATCATAGCAACATGACGGCTGGAGGAAGAGCGCCTCATTTCCTGCCTAGGAACCCTCCAATCACAAGGGATGAACTCAGATTTCTCCAGTTTCCTCATTTCCCCTCCCCCCACCTTGTCTCAGTCCGAACCCTCGAACTCAGCACCGCCCTCCTAACCTGCAATCTTCTTCCTGACCTCTCCGCCCCCACCCCCACTCCGGCCTATCACCCTCACCTTAACCTCCTTCTACCTATTGTATTTCCAACGCCCCTCCCCCAAGTCCCTCCTCCTTACCCTTTATCTTAGCCTGCTGGACACTTTCCTCATTCCTGAAGAAGTGTTCATGCCCGAAACGTCGATTCTCCTGCTCCTTGGATGCTGCCTGACCTGCTGCGCTTTTCCAGCAAAAGTTTCAGCTCTGATCTCCAGCATCTGCAGTCCTCACTTTCTTCTAGTTATCTTACAACTTAGTTGGTCAATTAAAACTTTTCAGAGCATTTAAATAGTCAGAGTGATTTCTCTCTTAAACTCTGTCACTTTGTGCAATGCTATAATATCTAGAGTCCCATGCATTGTCCTAAATGTTTAACAGGCAAATTCTCCTCCATTATTAGATTAGATTAGATTACTTACAACGTGGAAACAGGCCCTTCGGCCCAACATTTCCACACCAACACGCCGAAGTGTAACCCACCCAGACCCATTCTCCTACATTTACCCCTTCACCTAACACTACGGGCAATTTAGCGTGGCCAATTCACCTAACCTGCACATTTTTGGATTGTGAGAGGAAACCGGAGCACCCGGAGGAAACCCACGCAGACACGGGGAGAATGTGCAAACTCCACACAGAGAGTCACCTGAGGTGGGAATTGAACCCCCGCGTGAATTACCTATCAGAAACCTAGCTCCCAACCCTGTTCTGATTCATTTTGCCATTATCTTGTCAATAATTGCTATTTTTTTTACTATAAATTAGTGGATAGGCTATATCAGGTCATTATGTTCATAAAGTGAAAGTTTTTTTTATTTTTTCTTCATCCTATATCTTAAAGTCTAAAACATCTTGCAAATGGACAACTTACATCCTGATGATATGACAATTTTCATTAATATTTGCTATATTTAGGGTATTCCCCGTCTAGATAATCTGCATCCTTTAAAACAGAACTTCCAACTTGTGATATGATGGATGTACAGACTGTCAATGGTGTTTCAAAATAATTAGCGTCAAGTTTAATTCTTTACACCAGGTAACGTTAATACCTATTTAACATTCTGATTGGAAAAAGGGCTTACTTAAAGGAATAGAGTAATGTCATGACTGTTTGAATCATAAGTTTATCAATCTTCCGAAATCAAATCATTTTATCGCATTCATATCTAATTTCGTAAGTGTTTTACATTGAATGCTTAGAAAAAAGTATTTCACTCGATATTACATCAGTGCTTAACATGATTCACCCATGCATGAAGTTACTATTTTTTGTGATTTCAAAATGTTATCGTCACCAGATCTGAAATGAGTAAAATTATCATGTTATTTGGCCTTGCTTTGATCATCCTTAAATAATCTATGAAGCATTTTATTCCTTCCATTAACCCATCATGGATGCACACCCACTATGTAGAACAAAGGAACTGAATGAATCTGTGACTAGGACACTCATTACCAGACTGAAGCTTCTAATGACTAAGGTAATTCCTTCTGTACAGAATCATCCTCCTCTCCATCCATACTTTCTATATACTATGTCATCTCAAAAACCATTCCTCCTGGATCAATTCCATGCATAATGGCTCGTTGTTATCCTTTTTACCATAATTGCCCTACTTCTGCCCTCTTCTAGAGGTTCCAGAAGGGTTTCCAACCTCATTCCTCTTATTTGTGATTCTGCTTTCACACAACCATTTGGGTCCCATATTCACACAGTCTTGCACTGGTGCTGGCATTTGAATCTTCCGTTCCTTCTATCACTGCTGACATTGATTTTGTGTCACAAAGCAGTCTGGAGTTGATACTTTCTCCAATCTGTTTTGGAACAGAAAAGGCCTTTGGACATCTGACTTAGAAGGGTTTCACACTCTTTGAATCTCTTTGATTGGAACTGAGAACCCAATCTGGAATTTCCAACATGATTTCCAAGTGAAAGGGATTCCCAAGTGCAATTGCTGCAGTCTCTCATTCTATCAATTAAACTCAATGATGTTTGTTGCTGTGGTAATTTTCTGAATTTGTCAAATGTTGACTATGCCTCATAAGCATTCAATAAGTCATCTTTCATAAAAATGTCACGTTAAAGAGAATATCTAAACTCTCTTCACAATCCAGCTGCTCAGCTTTTAATTCTGAATACACTTTGTAGCTGATCTCATCTCTGGCAGGAAGTGGAAATATAAGGCTCAGTCCTTGCTTTCTGTTTGATAAAGATGTAACCCACTTCTACACATTGACGTTATTCTTCCATTGGATATAGAGTTCCATATTGTAAAATAGCAGTGGAAAGTCATAACCTGATGCCTTACACCCGACTTTGGTCATCTTCCTTCATAGATTGTCTTTCTACAATTTTCTCAAAAACAACTTGACTAAATCAACCCTTCTATTAAAAAGTAAGTCTTAGTTTCCCAACTTTTGGGCAGTAATTATTCTTCACTATCAATAATCAGAGTAACTGACTCTATTTTTGAAGCACATCCAGAGACCAATATACTTTAAAAGAGCTTCTTTATTTCCCCACTCTGAGCTTGCTGCACAATTCAAACTTATCCGGCTCCTCTCTGGGTTGGCAGGTCTTTAATTACATTTCAAACCAACTACCTAATTAGTTCCCAATATCTTTTTCCTTGTTATTTTTAATTGCAAGGTATTCAGTGTCCTCTTAACAAAATTAAATTTTTATAATAACTTAATTCGAATTTGAAACTAAATAGACAAAATAGAACTATTTACAATGTGACATTTCTAAAACTTCCTGGGACTTTGGAGACTTACAGTTTATCCTCCGTCAACATAGATGCTTCTGCTATTGCCTACAAGTATGAACACTTGTATATCTGCTTCCCATTAATACAACCTGGGCCCTCTTTTAACTTTTAATAATCAAATCATCCAAGTTTTCAGTCAGTAGAGTTCAGAACAGGTTACAATCGTCCATGTTACCCTATATTAAAGAGAGTCCGAAAGCATAACAACCTTATAAAACACCACCACTGCGAGCTGAGGTTATGATTAATATTTGGACTGTCAGTAAAAGGAAAATCTTGGATAGTATTTAATAGCTCACAAATTAAAGTGCTTACAAACAACAGGGGTGGTACTTTTTCCTAGAGGGAAGAGCTAATGCTTATTGCAGCAAGCTATGAAAAACACTTATGACCCTGACATAACCTCCAGAATTATTGTCCAACTGATGCTATGAGCCACAGTATCGTGATTACATTGTAAAATTATTTTACATACAGCAAACGTTTTATTAACTTGCATCTATGGGACTAGGAGTGTGCAGGTTGAGCAAATATTCTGGATAATGAAGAGGTCAACATAATCAATGCGGAAACACATACTAAATAATAGAAATGTAATGCAGAGTGCACATACATCACTGTTCTACTTTATTTACAACATAAATCACTTCAATAACAATATAACTTTGCCTTAAATAAAACTTAGCAACAGAGAACCTTCTTACTTGCATCTCAACTGAATAGTCAGAGATCATAGTAGATGCAATATTTGAGGAGAAATTGACTCAAAATTGAATCAACTGTTGATATTTTGTTTGGCCATTCAATTGAACAACAATTATATCTATAATGAGGTAGATAAATTTAAAAACCATAATAATCGGACGGAATAATACAGTAAACTTTGAGGTATTTGAGGTATATAATTTTTGCCAGTTTATCAAGGATAAGGTTGGCATGTTTCCCATAATTTTCCAGTGAATCATAGAGTTGTACAGTACAGAAACAGATCCTTCAGTCCAATCAGTACATGCCGACCAGATATTTTAAACTGATCCAGTCCCATTTGTCAGCATTGGCCCTTATCCCTCTAAATTGTTCCTATTCATATACCCATCCAGGTGCCTTTACATGGTGCGAAATACGAGCCTCCACTTCTTCCTCTGGCAGCTTGGTCCATATATGCACCACCTCCTGCCTGAAAAAGTTGACCGTCAGGTCCCTTTTAAATCTTTCCCCTTTAACCTATGACCTGTAGTTTTGGACTCCCACATCCTGGGAAAAAGACCTGGGCTATTCATCCTATCCATGCCCCTCATAATTTTATAAACGTCTATAAAGTCACCTCTCAGTCTCCAACACTCTAGGGAAAGCAGTCCCAACCTATTCAGCCTCTCCCCATAGCTCAAACTTCTTTTCTGAACCTTTTCAAGTTTCACAAGAGCTTTGCTATAGTAGGGAGACCAGAATTGGCCTAATCAATGTCCTGTACAGCTGCAACATGACCTTCCAACTCCTATACTCATTGGTTCTCACCAATGAAGGCAAACATGCCAAATGCCTTTTTCACCACCCTGTCTACTGTGACTCCACTTTCAAGGAACTATACACCTGCACCCCTAGGTTTCTTTGTTTGGTAACATTCCCCAAAGCCCTACCATTAAGTGTATAAGTCCTGCCCTGGTTTGCCTTTCCAAAATGCAGCACCTCACATTTATTTAAGTTAAACTCGATCTGCCACTCCTCACCCATTGGCCCATCTGATCAAAGTCCTGTTGTACTCTGAGATAACCTTCTTCACTGTCCATGACACCATCTATTTTGGTGTAATCTCCAGACTTACCAACCATACCTCCTGTATTCACATCCAAATCATTTACACAAATAATAAAAAATTCTGGACCCAGCACAGATCCTTACTAGTCACATGCCTCCAGTCTGAAAAACAATTCTCCACCACCACCTGCTGTCTCTCACCTTCAAGCCAATTTTGTATCTAGTTGTCTACCTCACCCTGGATTCCACATGATCTAACCTTGTTAACTAGTCCACCATGCGGAACCTTGTTGAACACTTTGCAGTAGTCCATAGAGACAATGTCTATTGCTATGCCCTCATCAATCTTGTTTGTCACTTCTTCAAAAACTCAAACAAGTTAGCGAGAAACAATTTTCCACTCATTAAGCCACATATTGACTATCCCCAATTAGTCCTTGCTTTTCCATATGTATGTAAATTCTGTCCCTCAGAATCCCCTCCAACAATTTACCCACCACCGATGTTAGGCTCACCAATCTATAGTTCCCTGGCTTTTCCTTGCTACCTTTCTTAAATAATGGCACTGCACTAGACAACCTCCAGTCTTCTGGTACCTTGCCCAGGGCTATCGGTGAAACAACTATCTCATCAAGGAGCCCAGCAATCTCTTGGAGAAAGTGAGGACTGCAGATGCTGGAGATCAGAGCTGAAAATGTTTTGCTGGAAAAGCACAGCAGGTCAGGCAGCATCCAAGGAGCAGGAGAATCGACATTTCGGGCATGAGCCCTTCTTCAGGAATCCTGAAGAAGGGCTCATGCCCGAAGCGTCGAATCTCCTGCTCCTTGGATGCTGCCTGATCTGCTGTGCTTTTCCAGCAACACATTTGCAGCCCAGCAATCTCTTCCCTAGTTTCCTATGAAGTTCTGGGATGCCACCAGGGAAGGCTGCAGTACAGTCACAATTTCCAATCACTAATCTCAAGACACGCCTCAGCAGAAATGTGCATGTGTACAAATGCCCCTTTTTAAATAGACTTGAAAACTACATCAATCTCACAAATTCTACAGATCATTTCAAATACATCTTTGACTGTCACCCTTAATTGGTGTATGCACCGCTGTACATCTGTGGATGGAAAACCATGGCAGCATGCCTGAAGAATTTTGCCACATGTTCCCAGTGGATAAGACAGAGATTCACAAAATCAGTCATAAAATCTGATATTAGATGCTGTGTAACATTTTATGACAAACTCAGAGTGACTTTAAGTTTTACATAGTCAATGATACAACTTAATTTTTAATGTTCAATATTATAAATTCATAGGATTTAAGACCATAAAACCAAATGAATTATGAACAGGAATAGGCCATTCGGCCCCTCAAGCCTGGTCCACCATTCACTAGGAACATGGCTGATCTGACATTCTGATTTTGTAGATATGCTCACCCTTTGATTCCTAGAAATATATCATCACCCTCATTTATGAAGTGATTTTTCAGTTGCATAATTGCTTCCCCTTCAGTGTAGATCACTCTTGCCGTCTTTTTAGATTGACATAGCTATTTTCTGCATGACTCATGATTTTGCTGATTTAATTAATTCTTCTACCAGCTTGAGTATGTGGGACAAAATGACAATGCTGGGGAGACTCATCAGGTCTGGCTGTGAGACAGAAACGCAGTTAATGTTTCAAGTACAGTATGACTCGTCTTCAAACTGGGTTCTTGAGAACTAAATTATTCTAGGGAAATGTGTTCTACTGTATTGTCTTCTCACCTTCCTTTTCAACTGATTTTGTGCAAAATTACAGCTATGCTGCTCTTTACCGCATCAATCCAGAGCGTAGTAAACCTTACTTCTGTCATTGAAATGTTTTTCCATCTGTAAGGATCATGAACTGCATTCAATTTTAAGACTATTATATGTGTATTATTAGATTTTTTTTTCCTAAACTGTATGAATTTATTTGACACTGAGAGTAAATCTTCCTGAGGAAAAGGCAGTAATTTTTTAACTAATAATTTTTGCAAAGTGGACATCACTGGCTGGTTGAGCATTTATTGCTCATCCCTAGTTCCCCTCAAGAAGGTTGTGATAAGGTGTTTGATTGAGCATTGCAGTAGGTACATCCACGGTGTTGTGAATGTGATGTTTAACCCAGCGACACTGAGGGAACAACAATACTGTTCCAAGTCAGTATGGGAGTGAGTGGCTTGAAGGGGAAGCTATAAAACTTGATTAGTTCAGCAGTGACTACATGGAAAGTAATGAACCGTTGCCAAGCTCATCTGCACACAATTAAAGCTGCACAATAAGGGAAACTCTGCAGTTAGATTTCAGTGAGTGAATTACAACGGCTGAAATATTCAATTCAGAGCAAATTTTGTATGACAACTCTTTGGTGAATTTCATCAGTTTGAGAAAGAGATATGGTAAAGCATATTAAAGGAGTTTGAATAAATAATTATAAATACACTTATTCTCATGACTAGGAAATATTTTTAACAATCACATGACACCAGGCTATATTCCAACAGGTTTATTTGGAAGTACAAGCTTTTGGAGATTGCTCCTTTGTCAGATAGCTTGGAGTAGGACACAGCACTCCGAAAGATAGTACTTCCAAATAAACCTGTTGGACTATAACCTGGTATTGTGTGATTTTTAACTTTGTCCACTGAAGTACAACACCGGCATCTCCACATCAGGAAATAGTTTGCCATTCTTTCAGTGTCCATTGTCACAAATTAAGTGCAAATGAGGTGGCATCAAATGGAAAAATGGAATAAACCCAGGCCAACTTATTGTGAGGTTGTTCCTTTTAATGTTTAGAAAACAAAAGGTAAAGTCAGTTATAGAAAATAGTTATAGAAATAAGGTTAAAATAAACTTACACGGTATTCTTCATACTATAACGTGCTCCATTATGTTGCCCTAATGTAGATTTGTTCAGATTACACACGAATTTCTTCAATGCCAACTTAACATTTTATCCAATTCTTTACCCCATTTCAGATACTAAGAAGAGTGCACTTTTTCTTTTTGGCCACAAATTGGAAAATTAAACTAATCCCGACTGATCTCCTGGGGGCTTCCAAATAACACTGCAGCTGGATGAGTAATCAGGAGACCAATTTAGGAACTTGGTGAGTCAAGCTACAGGAGCCAACCATACTCAGGAGTGTGGCCTTTGGCATGAATCAATCTTTGAAAATGTTTCTTAATATTAGGAATTTGATATGTGAAAGATCTGGCGCTAGAGATTGAAGTAAAATTTACTCTCAAATTCTGTAAACTTTCTGAGAATATACTATTAACGTATAAATTCTCCTGCTGATTTAACTTTCTATAGCTCACCATAAGGATGAGGAAACAAACCTCCTTGTTACACTATTCTGTCACACTATGAAAGATCTTTCTTTGGTTCATTAAATATGAGGGTTACATAATTACGTAAACAAGTAAAAGGGAGACAAGCTTAAAGTAGCTTAAACTACACATGCAAATTTCAATGTTTTGTACTCTGTGATACCAACATAACTTGTTATCCTAAGATTATAAACTCATGTTATCTTCATTCACTAATTGCATTTAGATTGCTTGAATTATGTCCAAATTTGAAGTCTGTATCAAGCAGGACAGACTGTGCAATTGTTACTTGAATTAATATTACTGTATGAATGAGAGCTATTAGTTAAATGAACTGGAAATCTTCCAATAATTTTGTTTTCTAAATGAAAATACTAAATCTGTCCAATATTGCTTGGCAAAACTATATTTAAACATTCTATCAAAGCTTTGTTTTCCAGCAATATTTAAGTTCTGTACTCGTAAACATCTATCTGTACATTCACTTATCTATTGGTTGATCTCAAACACCAAACGAAAATTGGATGTCATGTACTATTTCAAACAGTATGCTTTACATTCATTCTTTTCAACATGGCTGGAAAAATTACTCAACCAAATTTCATGCAATAAATGTTAGAACTGGACCCTAGGCAGGGTTCTCCAGTTTACTACAATCCCAAACTGTTAGGCTCTTGGGTAAGGAGGGATGAACAGGCTCCTCTCCCATATTTATCCTCAATTGATTGCAATTAAGAGTTCCAATGCCGTGTAGATATCTTTCTCTTGGCTCCAAATGAACTTATGTAAAACAGAACTGTGGGTGCTGGAAATCTTAAACAAGAAAGAAAATACTTGGATCAGTTTCTTAACTGTTTGCTAAGAATGGAAGTTGAATTTTGCAGGTGTGGCAGTCGAGGTTACCAGGAGTATTGACATTGGTCATTGAACAATAATTTTATAATTGCTAGTTTTGTACATTGATTGAGATTCTGATTCCTTTCGGCCATGACAAATTTCAATATTCAGACTGACAGAGTCCCTTTGTTTTGTATTTCATTTTTTTGGCTGCTAGTTAGCCGATTCCCAGTACTCGGTGTAAGAGCAGGTCAATACCTGAAACACAAGGGTTACTAAGGTATAACTTTTCAATTCTGACTTTCACAACACCCTAACACTCAAATTCAGGCTGTACCTACAAGAATGTTCAGAACCACCTGCACACTCCAGTAGAGTTGAAACTGGCTTTTTAAATCACTGTTCATGTGGATTCTTCAAAGGGGAAAATTTACAAAAATGTGGCTTCAGTTTACGATGTAATCTGCAGGACGTGGCTTGCCATTGATCAGAGGGGTGGAACCATTCATTATCTTAATCAGCGCAAGATCTCATAGTCCATTTTGTTTGAAGTTTCCTTTTCATCTTTAACTATTAAATCCCATCTGTCTCACACAGAATTTTTGCCAGCCAGCCACTGAATTTGTAACTGCTCTTCTATTGTCCAAGTAACAATTGTTCTTTTTGAAAAAAAACACATTTTGGAATGAAAGGCTAAACATGTCCAATAGTTTGATGTTCTGACCCATTGTCATAACATAAATTAAACACAAATCCACAAGCAATGGAACTTGATGTCATGAATAATGCTTAATACAATGTTCATCAGAAGGTCAAGACAACAAAATCTATTTTCCTAATTAGACAAAACTATAAAATTGTGGGAAGGCTACAGGGTTACAATCAGTGAAAATCATCAGTGCATCAGAAAGCAATCTCACTAAAGAGTATCAGACTGCTTGTGCACAACTTGCAACAGATAGACAGCTGGTTAATTTGTTGCAATTAACTGGAATGACATTTCAACTTTTAAACTTAACAGTTCATCCTCAGATTTCCCAGATTTCATAAAAAATTATCAGCGAAAGCAAGTTGATACAATGCGAATAGTAAGATCTAATCAAACCTGTGGGAATGCTGTAATACCCAATGATCACTGAGTGTAATCTCTACAACTTGAAGGTTTACTAATATACATCAGGATGGCTGATATTTTGACTGCATTAGTCAAGGAGTAATGTGACTGGCACCGGTAATCTGCTATTGAGATGCCAGCGTTTTAGAATTGATTTTGTATTTCCAGCAACATTAGCTACTTTACAATTGCTGCCCTCATCCAAATCATTATTATAGATTATAAATATTTGGAACCCTGTAGCTCTCCACTTTGCCATCTTAAAAAAGGCCCATTTCTCCTGACTCTCTGTTTCTTGTAGATAGCCAGTCCTCTGCCCATCCCCCCCAAATACCATAAGCTCTTTTCTTCACCAATTAATTTTAATAATATTGATACGGGTTGAAATTGACAGAAAGGACTTGCCAAATAAAGATAAATAATTTATATAAAATGTAAAATGGCCATTTTCATCATTTATGAGGGTTAATGGTTCCCAATGTTCCCACTTATCCATTTGGTATGCCAGAGAAAGTTCATTCTCAGCCTGTGAAACGACTTCTGAATTTGCCCACAATTTACTTTGTATTCCAGCTTTTGAACATCGTGCTCCAATTTTACCAAAATAAGCCTTTCATGATGATCTTATTTGTACAAGAAACTTATTTGTGACACGCGATTGAATGCATTTTGGAAATCCAACTATGCTGCATCTGCTAGTTCTCCTTTCTCAACCCTCAATATTAGATTAGACTTACAGTGTGGAAACAGGCCCTTCGGCCCAACAAGTCCACACCGACCCGCCGAAGCACAACCCACCCATACCCCTACATTTACCCCTTACCTAACACTACGGGCAATTTAGCTTGGCCAATTCACCTGACCTGCACATCTTTGTGACTGTGGGAGGAAACCGGAGCACCCGGAGGAAACCCACGCAGACACGGGGAGAACGTGCAAACTCCACACAGTCAGTCGCCTGAGTCGGGAATTGAACGCGGGTCTACAGGCGCTGTGAGGCAGCAGTGCTAACCACTGTGCCACCGTGCCGCCCGCCCAATATATTCTCATATGTCTGTCTAACATGATTTCCCTTTTATGAAACAAATGCCTAATTGTTTTGTGAATTTTTGCTATACTTCTTCAATAATGGATCCTAGCATTTTACAATGACAGGCTAACTTGGGTTTTAGTTACCTGCCTTAAATCCACCTCCTTTCTTGAACAGACATTTTTTACTTGCGTTTTTCTTATCCTCTGGTACCTTCCCAGAACCTTGGGAATTTACAAAATTTTGGAACATTCTACACCAAATGGAATCTTACACTGTCTCCGATGGGGATTTTGGACCCCAGTTGGATGTAGTTTTGACAGCAGCCACTACCTGATACTAAATGCAAAAGAGCTTTCAGCCTCTAATAGGGTGCCAGCTCTCAGTGGGTGTGACCCATTGCTCCAGAGGCCTTTATCTAAGAAAATTTATGCTGCTGGCCTGTTATATTCCTGATTGGGGCAAGGAGAGGCAGAGTTTATTAAAAAGAGCTAGTGATCGAGACCCCAATGCCTAGATTTCTTCTACCGTGAGCAGTTTGGCAATTACAAAGGTGTCTACTTCCCTCTTCTTTCTCTCTGACATGGTATAACCCCTATGGCATCTGCAGTGTCCTAAATAGGCTGGCATCATCCCTGCTGTCACTGCTGAGAAGCTATTGTCTGATCCTAATCTTGGTTTTGAAGATAACATGGGATCCACCAAAGACTCCTGCACCTGTACCTGTTCCAGGACATTTGAAAAGAAGGCTTGGAAGTGAAGGACTATGAAATAAGATTCCACATTATGCCATCAACACTCTCATGAGCGAGTGCGCTTTGGCAGCTACCATTGTTGGTGAAGATAGCAGAGTTATTTTAAGGTCAAAGCTAAAATTAATGGTCATAAAGAAGCACAGGTTAGGTGGATTGGACATTGCCCTGTCGTGTCTAGGGATGTGTAGGCTAGGGTGTAGCCAAAAAATTTCTAGTGAGTCACTATCCATCTACACTTCCAGAGATAGAAGGTGAATTTCTATAAAGGTAGGGAAGATGAGGATATGCAGGGAAAAAAAACCAACAGCTAACAGTTGAATATAGAATTCTCTATTTCAGGTTTCTTCGGTGATATCAAACATCTGCTGTCCCTCCCCAAGTTAATACCAAGGCCATTATCTTATGATTTACAATAGCTTTTGTAATTGCTCTCATATTGGAGATTTCATGACAGAGTATGATTTTAATCCTGGACACCAATCAATTCATCTTTCACTGATGGAACATGGAATTGTAGCCGGGAAAGCTACAATTATGTACCAAAGCAAGGTCTTATGAGGTACTCAAACCAATTGGCATGATGTTGAAAAATTGACTCAATGTCAAATCAGAGAATTTACTAATCATGAAACAATGAGCAGTACAAGGTCAGACACAAGAGCTAAGCATAACCCTCCTACAGATACAGATCATTGTGAAAACATTAGCAACTGTAAACTAGATTTCAATGATAGGGTGGACCATAGAACATAGAACATAGAAAAATACAGCGTAGTACAGGCTCTTTGGCCCTCGATGTTGTGCCGATCCAAGCCCACCTAACCTACACTAGCCCACTATCCTCCATATGCCTATCCAATGCCCGTTTAAATGCCCATAAAGAGGGAAAGTCCACCACTGCTACTGGCAGGGCATCCATGAACTCACGACTCGCTGAGTAAAGAATCTACCCCTAACATCTGTCGTATACCTACCACCCCTTAATTTAAAGCTATGCCCCCTCATAATATCTAACTCCAGACGTGGAAAAAGGTTCTCATGGTCAACCCTATCTAAACCCCTAATCATCTTGTGCACCTCTATCAAGTAACCCCTAAACCTTCTTTTCTCCAATGAAAACAGCCCCAAGTGCCTCAGCCTTTCCTCATACGATCTTCCTACCATACCAGGCAACATCCTGGTAAACCTCCTCTGCACCCGTTACAGTGCCTCCACATCCTTCCTATAGTATGGCGACCAAAACTGCACACAATACTCCAGATGAGGCCGCACCAGAGTCTTATACAGTTGCAACATGACCTCAGGACTCCGGAACTCAATTCCTCTACCAATAAAAGCCAGTACGCCATATGCCTTCTTCACAGCACTATTTGCCTGGGTGGCAACTTTCAGAGATCTGTGTACATGGACATCAAGATCCCTCTGCTCATCCACACTACCAAGTATCTGACCATAAGCCCAGCACCCCATCTTCTTGGCTATGATCAGCAAACCTCTGTGATCCTTCATTGACTTAGACGTTCACAAACTTGGAAAGTGTAAACATGAGTTTGTTATGGAGTGAATGGTTACTGGTTACTTACAATAAGGGATTTTGTTTTTAGTGAGAGACAGTGGTGGTGATATCCTGTACAGCCTTACACTTTTGAGTAGGTATTATTTATGTACATCAACAGATAGGAAATGCTGAGAGGTCCCCTATGATAAATACCCTCAGTTGTAGTCATCCACATAAGACACCTTATCAAGAACTTTTCTAGATTGTGTATATGTATATATGACTTAATTATTATGAATTTGAGTTCACAAATCCCATTTAAGTTATTGGTATGTTTGTGTTTGGATGAGAAGAAACAGGAACAGAATACTAAGTGATTCTGAGGAATAGGGTGATGGAGATACCAGAATGTCTCTGTATATACTACAGTCATTATTTTTGTGTTGGTTATGTCATGAAAACAATCTCTGCCCTTTCTCCAGGAAAGCTCACTGCTCCTGCTACTGACCACCTGGGTTTCTTCTTGCTATGCATCTTGTCAGCAGCAGGGTTCCTCCCCCATTGCTGAGGAAGACTCATTGTGACATGACTCTCTCCGACAGCACACAAAAGGAAGCATCTTTTCCGGTCTGCAAACAATTCATTACATTCCTCTCCCTTTGTTCCAAACCCAAACTTTGAATTGTTGCTTTGAGTATTAAAATTTTATGGACCCTTAACTTGCCAATTGTTGTGCAAGGCAATCCAGAAAGATATGATATCTATCAGTAAAGTGTTGCCACATTCCCACTTTCCCTGACTGCTACAAAGGAATAACCACTAGTGAAGAAACTTTTATGTCAGTCAAACTATTTGCCTAGTAGGAATCAGGTGCAGATTAAATTACCAAGGCGACATGGTTACAAAGACAATGAGGAGACTTGTATATGTAAGTTTTCATTCCATGAGATACTAAGATATTCTCTCTGAACATTCACAATCTCATAATATCACACCCAAATCTGTGATGTCATTAGATTGAGTGGAGTTTAATGCAGTTTCCAACATTAATCAAAATCTTTCCCATATGCAATAAATTAAATGCTAATAGAGACATAAATTGCTGGTGAAACTCAGCAGGTCTGGCAGCATCTGTGGGAAGAAAGAGTTAGTGTTTCTAATCTAAGGCCATTATCATACGATTTACAATAGGTTTTGTAATTGTTCCCATGTTGGATATCTCATGACGGACTCTGATTTTAATCCAGGAGACCAATCAATTCTTCTTTTGCTATCCAGAAATACATCCAACAATGGATGAGATTTTATACTAATTGCATGGCAAGAATGTGGCGCTGGAAAAGCGCAGCAGGTCAGGCAGCATCCGAGGAGCAGGAGAATCAATATTTCGGGCATAAGCCCTTCATCAGGAATGTGGCTGAAAAGCTTCAGGGCAGAGGAGATGATCCCTGCTGGGGGAGTTGGGGAGGTGAAGGGGTGTGGTGAAGTGAGAGATGGACTCACTAAGATCCTTGTCAAGTGAGGAGGAGAGCTTCTTCAAGGTAGGCATCCTTGGAAGAAGCTTCGCAGTAAGCTTAAAATCAACTCTGAGAAAGTGAGGACTGCAGATGCTGGAGATCAGAGTCGAGAGTGTGGTGCTGGAAAAGCACAGCAGGTCAGGCAGCTTCCGAGGAGCAGGAAAATCGAAGTTTCGCGCATAAGTCCTTCATCAGGAATGATGCCCGCAATGTTCATTCTCCTGCTCCTCAGATGCTGCCCGACCTGCTGTGTTTTTCCAGTACCACACTCTTTGACTCTGATCTCCAGCATCTGCAGTCCTCTCTTTCTACCTATAAAACAAAGGCTGTGATTATTGAATGTAATTGAAAAAATCAGGTCCATTCACTTAATTGGAAAGTCAACCTTGAGATTGCTTTGTTCAAACTCAGTATTGTGATTTCACACCAATTTCAGCTTGTGAGAGGTTGTTATGCTAGTAAACTAGTACAGCACCTTTTCACTGAAATAGTTAAAAGGAAGACTTCCATTTGTACAGAGCCTTTCATGACCCCCCCCCCCCCAAGTAATTTACAGCTAATAAAGTACTTCTGAAGTGTAATTATAGGGTCCTACAGCACAGAAGAACAGGCCCTTTGCTCCAGAATGATCCAACATGGCCACCAGTAGGAAGAACTGCATTGGAGTATCAGCCTTGGTTTTTGTAGGCAAATCCTGAAATTAGATTTAAACTTAAAACCTCCTACGGAAGGAGCTGCCAGCAGAAGTGGTTGAGGTGGGTATATTGACAACATTTAAAAGACACTTGGACAAATACATGGATCAGAAATGTTTAGAAGGATATGGGCCAAGAGCAGGGAAGTGGAGTTGGCATGGACCAGTCTCCATGCTGACCCCAGATTAAGTGCATCAATAACTGGGCTGTGGTTAATGCAACCTTTCTACATATTACATTCTCTGGAATAGATTTATCAATCCTGAGATGCAGCACTATTGACTGTACATCCTTACAATAATTGTAATTATGCCCTCAGCATCAATCTGATGCCACTTTTGTATAGAACAATTTTCTTCTGCATTAAAATTTCAAAAGGGATTAGAGAGCATGGGGAGAGAACGGGAACGGGGACTGAGTTGAATGATCAACCATGATCACATGAAGTGGTGGAGCAGACTCGACGGGCCGAATGGCCTAATCTTATTCCTGTTCTTTATGTTTCTGTGTTTCTAAAACAAAGTTACAAAACCATCAGACCAAAAAGCACGGCATGATAAAAACTAAAATAACTTAATAGATGGAAGAAGTATGTTTTGGAAAACTCTTAATTAATACAAACAAATAACCAACTGAATTTATCTGATCATTAATATTCTACAATATCACAGAGCTACATAACGATCATCCATACCCATTGTATGTGTCCAAAAACTATCAATAATGGATATTTCTTTTAACTCTCTTTTGTTTAAGCAAGCTGTGTTATCAGCCCCATTTATATCATACTGGCTCCTTTCTGTTTTTTAATTAGGACCTAATTGCTAGGGATGAACTTGTTCCTTTTAGTACATTACTCATTTTTCTCCTGGACTTTAATTGCTATGAATGGTTCTCAGGTGTTTCCGATCTAGATGGTTGCTGGACTCTATGATCACTTATGGCCACCTGGATTTTCATGATATCTTTTCCTGATAATAATTATGGTAAATTATGTAATTCAGCGTACATAGTTCCTGCACAAATCCTCCTCAGAACATCAGCATCATAATTTAAGAGCAAATTATACCAAATGCCACAAGTTGCGCTCAGAAATATGAATTTGTAATAACATAATGTAACCATCAGTCCTGAGGAGGAGAAAAAGTTGTAGTAACCAGAGTGGTTTAAATAAGTGATGAGATCTTTGACCAATAGAATAAGAAACACCAAAGAAAATGCAATCAAATTGACAGAACTATGGGTGACATGTTAAAATGAATTATTTCATTGTGAGAATACAGTTTCGTGAATGTGTGAGTAAATTTGATTAAAAATATTCAGTTGGAGGTGGCCTCATTTAAGTAAATTGAAAAGACACTTACCCCAAGTGGATTGGAATCAAAACTTGATGAATAAAAACAGTAGATTAATGACAAGAAACCTTTCAAGAGGGAATTGGGTATATAGTTACCACTATTTCTTTGTGGGAAAGAGAAGGAACTTCCAAAACTGGAGCTTCCCAGATGATTAAAGATATAGAGACTGAAATGAAACAAAAAGAAACAGGAATTTTTCAAATAAAAACTGAAAGAAAAGTGGATGCTGTAAATCAGAAACAAAAACAGAAATTGCTGAAAAAGCTCAGCAGATCTGGCAGCCTCTATGGAGAGAAATCAGAGTTAGTGTTTCAGACCGAGTGACCCTTCCTCAGAACTGATTGTGATAAATATCTGCTCTAAGTTCAATAGAAACCCATGCTGTCTACTAAAATCAAATACATGGGAGAGCTGGAAAGGAGATAAGCCAAAGTAGAATATGACATTATATTGGACAGTAACATAAAAGGGGATCCAAAAACTCTTTATAAACATGTAAGTGATAAAAGCTTAGTCAAAAAAAGGCTTGGGCTGATCAAGGACCTAAAAGGAGACAATTTAATAGAGGCAATTGGAGTATAAAATGAATACTTTTATCTATCATCATGAAAGAAGAGAATGTTAATAATGTCACAGAAAATGAAGATCATTCAGAGAAACTGGATCACATAAAAATAAAGGATCATTGAAGAAGTTTGGAAGTGCACAGAACAGGAAAGTTGCCCAATCCACATGTGAAATGTTTTAAGTTGCTGTAAGGGAAGAAATTGCAGAGGCTCTGTCCAAAATCTTCAAATCTTATGTCATTTTGGGAGAGATGCCAGATTGATGGAAGATTTTAAGTGGTACAGCCAATCCTGGCCAAAAAAAAGGGGGAAAGAGATAGCCCTGATTAATACAGAAACCAACCTTCATCAGCATTGAGGAGAATTTCAGAAACAGAGATTTGGGACAAAGTGGATCGCCTATTGCAAAATATGAGATAAAGAAATCAACAGCCCTGTATGGGTAACCTGGGGCTGAATCTTGTGCTTTTTTCTCGAAGTATTGATTTAATATAGTTACGCAGAATGCTTCTCTCATGATGTCTCGCGAGTTTTCTTCTGGCATCTTACTAAAATCACTGCATTAATTACCGACACTGCCCCTAAATGATCCCTCTCACCCAATTCTAGCTCCGTATCACTAGCTGCTTTACCAAGAAGAACTCACCTCTCACTGGCCATCTGCCAAAGCCCAGCATTCCTAGTGATCATGCTGAGTGCGATGGCCCAGGGAACGCTGTGCTCTTCCTGAAGGACAGGCAGAGCCAACAGCTTCTGGTTACCAGCTGGGTTAGCACTGTATCTACAGCCCCCACGAATGGCCAGCTGTAACACAAGAAGGCCACTGACCTTCTCTGCTCAGACAGGATAAGTACCATGCTCTTCATAACACACTCTCTCTCACTCTCTCTGCTGTTGTACCCACCTCTCACAAAGGCTCATAGTCAGTCCTCTCTCTTTGCACACAATACCTTCCCTCACTCATTCTCTTTCTCACCCATCACAACCATGCAGGCACGTGCACACACACACACTCACACACACTCACATTCTCTCTCACACACAAACACACACATACATTCTTGCACACACATACTCACGGTCTCTCTCTCTCACACACACACACACACACACACAAACACACACACACTCAGACACAGAGACATACTCTCTCTCACACACACGCGCATGCACACATACACCCTCAATCTCTTTCTCCAACACACATACTCTTGGACATACATACGCACACACACTCTCTCTCTTACGCACTCTCTCTTACACACACACTCTCTCACACACAGACACACACATAAACATGCACCCTCTCTTTCTTTGACGCACATACTCTTACACACACACACACACACACACACACACACACACACACACACACACACACACACACACACACACACACGCACACACACACACGCACACACACACCATGGCCATGGTGTGGCTGACACCTTGCATGGTATTCATCCTCACCTGCTGAAACCATGGGCACATTGACAGTTCTAATGAGGACCCAGGTCCATCACACATAATAACTGCCATGTTATCTCACAGACCTGCATCCTGTTGTTCACCGCTGGCAAGGTGATGGACGAATGAGGGACTTTCACCTCACTCCAAGTGCCCTTCCTGACATGGAGACAGGGTGATGTCAGAGGAGAAACCACACACAGGCCCCTGAGTGGCCTCTGTCCTCAGGAAACTTCAGATGTGCCTATCCCCTCCACCCTGCCCTGCAGACCCCAGTCAGCCTGGGTCTGGCCAGGACACTCTGAATATCTGGGCCTGCTAGCCAGGGTTGGCCCTGCATGGGCAGCAACTGCATGCACTCCCACTCCTCAGATTCTGGCATCCAATATATACCAACCTCCCCGTATCATCATGGTACATCTCTGATTCACTGAATCTCCAGTGCCAGGCTGCACCTTGGGGGCACCCCAGTAACAATCATCAGAATGCTGCTGCAAGGACACTATTGAGTGGAAGGCCATGGACCCAGCTCATGGATTGGACTGGGCTGTATCTCAGGACTGCTCACTGAGTTAATGCTGGCCTACAGTATCCCAGCCTTGGCTTTTAGACCTCTGTCTCTTCAGCCACATTTAAAGCCCCGTGTTATTTCTGTTTTGTCTTGCTGTTTAGTGCAGACACAAACAGAGGTGCTAGCCACAAGCCAAGGCGGTGTGTTTCAAATTTTTAAATGTGTGTTATGTGTACATGGTTTAGTTTAGATTATTTTAATTTTGTTTACTTTTGCATCAAATTTGTAAAACCCAAATTTGCAGCATTACATATTTATGTTTCAGTGAACACTTTACTGAAAACAACATAAAAAAAAATGTGATTTTATCAAACAGGTACAATTATAACATTTAAAAGGCATCTGAAGAGGTATCTGAATAGGAAGGGATTAGAGCGATATGGGCCAAATGCTGGCAAATGGGATTAGATTAGTTTCGGATATCTGGTCGACATGGACGAGTTGGACCGAGGGGACTGTTTCCGTGTTTCACAATTCTATGACTCTATTAGTGAGATTTTAGTCTGGGTTCGAATCTCTGAAATAACATCAAATAGGATCAGGTCAATTGGGAGCACTTGGTCAATTTTATATTCATTGGACTTATAAAAGATGTATTATTATTTTTAAAGTAACAGGTACATGGTGGTTCTGGACATACAATAGATATGTTGTTGTAAAATTATGGCACAGAAATTTGAAGATGACTTTGAATATTACTAAGTGTTTTTTGGAAGTGGAGGTTTTAACTATGGATTATTTGAAATTTTTGACTCAACCTAAACTGAGAGAATTCACAGATAAATTAATAGCTAAAGTAAAAGCAGGATCTTATAAGGTTGAGATGCATCAAGTGATCATCCAACATGTAGAATTAGAAGAAATTTAACCTGAAATCAAAACTGGAATCAACTAAATACAGTTAGAAATGAAAAGATTTAAAGAGACATCAGAGATAAACAGAGATTATGAGAGATGGATTTAAGAAAATATGAACTGGAAATGAAGGAAAGCTCAAAAAAAATGAAAGATGAGGAATGAGAAAAAGTAGAGACTGATAAAATTAAAGAATGTTTACTCCAAAGAGCTAGGAAAATTAGAGCACATGTGTTGTCCATGAAAAGTGTAGAGTAAAGGAAGCAGACAGAGGTAGAGCTCAGAGGATGCTCTGAGCTCAGAGCTCAGAGTACCAGGTCATGCAGTCAGAGTATGCACAGATCAACTGGCAGAGGTCTTCTCGGACGTCTTCAACCTCTCCCTGCAGCAGGCAACTGTCCCTGCCTGTTTCAAGGGGCCAACATCATCCCAGTGCCTAAGAAGGCTCATGCAGCTTGTCTCAATGACTACCGCCCAGTGGCCCTAACTTCGGTGGTCATGAAGTGCTTTGAAAGGCTGGTCATTCGCATTCCAATGAAGAATTTGATTGAACTACAAATCTATGCTGAGTGCCTTAATTTAATATGTATGGAGTTGCAAGGTATTCTACCTCATTTACCAAGGGTCATTGGACAAATGAAGTGGCCAGAAGTGGTTTAGACCATTACGTTACAGATTGTTTTGGCAGGTATACATATGATTGTGCAAACTAGATTACAGAAGATCAATTTGCAGAGTGTAAGACAATCAAAGACATTGAGTACTAAAATGCTTACAAACTTCTGCCTGAAGTTTATGGATTTAAATTTGGAACTACAAGAAACAATTCTGATCAGATGTATGTTGAATTGGCAATGGAAAAAGAAATGCTATGAAATCAACGGTTTAGATAGAGATATTAAGTTATAAAATTTTGAGTTATACAGCATGGAGACAGAGCCTTCAGTCCAACTTGTCCATGCTGACCAGACTTCCTAAGCTGGATTGGTCCTATTTGCCTGTGTTCGACCCATATCCCTCTAAACCTTTCTTATCCATGTGTCTGTCCAAATATCTTTTAAAAGTTGTAATTGTACTCTCATTCTCCATTTCCTCTGGCAGCTCATTCCATGTGCAAGATAGCAGATGATGACACATCCCTCCCAGATCAATGCTTTCTATGCTCACTTTGAGCAGAATTTTGCCGAGGAGGTAACACCTATTCAGACAAGTCCTGATGAATCTATCCCAACAGTCACTGCATCAGAGGTCAGATCAGTTTTCCTTCGTGTGAACCCAAGGAAAGCAATGGGACCAGACGGAGTACCAGGCCGTGCACTCAGAGCATGCACAGATCAACTGGCAGACGTCTTCTCGGATGCCTTCAACCTCTCTCTGCAGCAGGCCACTGTCCCTGCCTGTTTCAAGAGGGCCAACATCATCCCTGTGCCTAACAAGGCTCATGCAGCATCTCTCAATGACTACCGCCCAGTGGCCCTAACTTCGATGGTCATGAAGTGCATTAATCAACTCCAGCCTCCCCACTACTCTTGACCCACTCCAATTTGCCTATCGGAATAACAGATCCATATTAGATGCCATATCACTTGCCCTTAACTCCTCCCTAGAACATCTTGATACCAAGAACAGCTACATAAGAATCCTACTTATTGACTACAGTTCAGCCTTTAACACTATTATCCCATCGAGACTGATCACTAAACTTAGTGATCTTGGACTAAGCCTCACTCTCTGCAATTGGATCCTCAGTTTCCTGATCCACGGGCCTCAATCAGTGAAGACTGGGGACAATATTACATCCACACTAACACTCAACACTCAACACAATCAACTAAGTACATCCCCAGGGATGTGTACTCAGCCCCCTACTGTACTCACTGTATACCCATGACTGCATCATCAAATACCAGACTAATGCCATTTACAAGTTTGCTGATGACACCACCATAGTTGGTTGAATCTCAGATGGTGATGAAACAGACTACAGAAGGGAGGTGGAAGACCTAGAAAAACGGTGCACTGAGACCAACCTAGCTCTCAATGCTGGCAAAACCAAGGAACTCATTATTGACTTTCGGCGGGATGTTACTCCTGCCCCCCCTACACATTAACAGCACAGAGGTGGAACGAATGAAGAGTGTCAAGATCCTGGGAGTGGTCATCCACAACAAGTTTTTTTGGACTCTTGTTTTTTACGAATGCTCATAAAAACATAAAAACCACAACAGATTAAATTGTTAATATTTGAAATTTTATGAGAGACAAGCTGTTATTATTCTTAGCTGCCTCTGGGATCCATTGAAAGCAAGGGACATTGGACTTTATCAAATTACAAAATTCACATTACTGAATTCTACTTTTAATGAGTACTTCAGACAATAGGAAGAATCAGTAAGTGTGTCACATAAACATGTTGACAAGATATTATGTCAGGGATGATGGTCAGGAGATAAGTATATTTGTGACAGTGAAAGGAGTAAGGAGTGAAATCGAAAAATCAGAACAACTGGTGAAATGGAAACTGTTAATATGTTTCTACTGTTACTGCAACACTATTCCTGTTCATCATCATAACAAGCCTAAAGTTCATAATGAATTGAATGAATCTTAAAAATGCATTGACATTTCAAAATATAAATGATTTTGAAGGGCTGAATGGCCTACTCCTGCACCTATTGTCTATTAGTTTGGTGTAGCATGATGATAACAGATATTCTGCAAAACTAGGCAACTGGAAAAGTAGCAAAACATAGTAAAGGAGTATCCAGTTTGAAGAAATTTAGTTATTATTTTAATGGGGTAGCTTAGCAGACAGAATGGGATTCAGACATTCAGGCTTTCATTGCCTCTGGGCAGCTAGGGATGGGTAATAAATGCTGGCCAGCCAGCCAGCGATGTCCAATCCCAAGATCATGTCTTTTGATTCCTTTAGCCCCACTCCTTCTTGAAATTGTACTTTGTTTTTGACTGCTTTCTGTGGTGGCAAATTCTAAAGGCTCACTCCCCTCTGGGTGAACAAATTTGTCCCCATCTCAGTCCTCAATGATTTACCCCATATCTTTAAACAGTTAATGCGGCCGGTGTTTATACACGGAAGCAAGGGAGTATGCAAAAGCATGATACATTTTTTTTTGTTTGTCCCCACCTGAATACTATATTCGGTTCTGGGCATTAGTGTGTGTAGTGATTGGAACCAGGTGGATCTTGTTGATTACAAGATCCTTGATTGGGGGTTGCTAACCTGGGCCAATCAGAAAGCCCAGGCTCATCAATACAAACAAGAGATGAATGAATAAAGATTTGTACACTTGTTGTCTGTCACTGTGTCTCACACCTGGACACACACGGAACATGAGTGCTAGGGAAAAATATAAGCACCACTGCTTTTAGGTGGTAGTGTGGGGAATAAGAAAAAAATATATAATCAGGAGATTTAGCATACACACACACACACACACACACACACACACACACACGATTTAGAATCTCTTCAGTTCAGTGGGAGTGACTCCGAGCTGGCTGGTTACAGCCAGTGTGCTGTGCCCAAGTAAATGAAGGGTGACTTGGTGACAGGATACCGGCCTTTGTGCAGTTAGTTCAAAGTGATGCACCCATGGGTGGGAGACTTCAGTTAGAACAAATAAACAGGGATCACTGTCCTTGGAGTTGGGGAGGTGAAGGGAAGATTTAATAGAGGTGCAGAAAGGCAGAAACCTTACACTAGCAGGAAGGTCAGTAGCCATAAGATACAACTTTAAGTTAATTCACAAAAAAGAGAGGAGATTAAGAAAACTTTTTCCACATCAAGTTTTGAATCTGCTCTTTCACTGTCTTTAAGGAATAAGTCAACATGTTCGTTTGTTTCCAAACTCTTTGGTTTCAATTTTGCAGCTGCTGATGTTATTTGAGTCACTGGTGTCTTAATTCATTCAATTTCTACTTAAATTACTTTCTGTTTATATGCTGTTCCACTCAGAGTGGGTATCATGCCAGAACATGGTTGATTTTGAATCATAACCATTTTGAGCAAAATGAACTGTGACCAATTGCATCAATTATAGAAACAAAAACATGCTGTAAACAGTAGTGGATGTCTATTCAATGTGACATTTAATACAATGAGGCTATGAGATACCGATGTTATTGCTGCTCTAAGGCAATCCTTTGCTCCATTATTTTAACAGAGGCATAAGCGTGCTTATTTTATGTATTAAAATAGCAGTGGAAAGAACTCTAAGTGTACAGTTATGTATCTCATGTTGTAATAGGCACTGGTTGAGGTTGAAGGACGGTTTTGGGGAAGGCGATTGGGAGATGGCAGAAGCAATCCTGATCCTCATAGCTGCACAGTAAGGTCACTAAACAAAAATCTTAAACTTACCATTTCAAAGACATTTGGAAAAGAAACCCCACTAATTTGGCTACAAAGTACTGAGTCCATTAGCCACTGCATTCACAGCTTACATTGTGCTTAGCTCAAACAAATTTTCAAAGGTGATGTCAAATCTTTACTCTTTAAGACACTAATGTTTGTTTGAGGTTTGCTTGTTGGCTATTGACGTAGGAGTCTTCATCAATGATGGATTGTGGGAGGAATGCTTGCACACGCCACCTGCCATACTGGGCCCATTGGTACAGAAACTACTTCTACAAGATTGGGATGATTTGATTCAAAGATGAAACCATGTTCAGCTGATGTTCTTTTGTCCATTGTTGGAGGTCTAAGGGCACATGAAAGCCAAATGCTACTACTGCACTCTTGATTCGTGTATCACTTTCAAAGAGATTTTATCTTTTCACACAGAGGTCATGCTTATAGTGTATTTTGCAAGCGCAGTGATGTGTATGAGGAGAGCAGGTACTGAGGTAGGTTGTGAAAAAGGTTCCTCCTGAATCTCCAACATAATGCATCCACTCCCCGGAACTGTTTAATGATTCCTTAAACCTTTTATTTAATTCCCGGGTGGGATATGGGCGTGCAGGTTGGCCTGCATTTATAGCCTAACCCGAGTTGCTTTTGAACTGAGTGGCTTGTTAGGCAATTTCAGACAGCAGTTGAGAGTCACCCACGTTGCTGTGTGTCTGGAGTCACATGTAGGCCAGACCAGGTGAGGATGGCAGATTTTATTCCCTAAAGGGCATTAGTGAGCTAAATAAGTTTTCTTTCTAACAACTTTTAATGGTTTCTTGGTCATCAGTACATTCTTAGAACCAGCTTGTTTTTCTTGAATTCACATTCCATCATCTGCTGTGGTAGGATTTGAACCTGGGTCCCTGGACCATTAATTGCGTCTCTGGATTAACAGTCCAGTGACAATATACTAGGCGAGCCCACCCACTCCACACCTTTCACTCTCCTTATCCTGCTCACTGCCATGTTGTTCCATTTATCTGATGCCAAACCCATGCCCCTGCAGATCACTCATGCCAACTTCAGATACCTCCATGACACTCCAGATCCCCATTTATCCTCCATAGTCACTAACTTAGTAAATACCAAGTATAGATTTTAGGAGCTATCTGTGGGATGTTTCAAAAATAAAATAATTTGAGACCTTGACAATCTAAACAAAATCCTGATTTCAAATTCAGTATCATTGATGTTGGGCCATAGATGCCCAAGGCGAAGAACAGGATAATCTTTTAAAGTGCTTGTTAGGTCTATAAACAAACAATAAATAACACGTTATTATTATGGGTTATTATTATAGGTAAACGTTTCAATAATTCTTGGAACAATAAGACCACTGCTGAGCAGAAGCTTTTAAAATCTATGAGAAAATGAGGGCTGCAGATGCTGGAGAGTCAGAGTCAAAAAGGGTGGTGCTGGAAAAGCACAGCAGGTCAGGCAGCATCCGAGGGGCAGGAGAGTCAACATTTCGGGCATAAGTCCTTTATCAGGAAGCTTTTAAAATCCATCCAAGCATCCACTGCTGACGGTACAGAAAATCATTTTCATTTCAAAGCAGAGTATCTGCCAATCATCAGAGAGAGAGAAAGAGCTCATTATTGTTCTCTTTTCAGAAGCTTTCTTTTAAAACATAGTCAATCAGACGTGACAGTAGAGGGCAGCTTTAAGATATTTTTAATACAGGTTATTCTGCTATAATGCACGTTTTGTTAGTGCAAATTGGCTGTAACGTGATTGATGAATTGTGGATGTTTTTTGGATAGTGTGAACTTTCTTCTCAATGGGTGCAATGATTTTCAATTAGCAATCTTTTACAGCGTGATTTTCTATTGCAGTTTTCTATGGCGTGAGGTTGCGGAGGAACACAACTGTCATGTTATAGCAGAACGACCTGTTGATAACTAGTTAAAAATCACACAACACCAGGTTATAGTCGAACAGGTTTCTTTGGAAGCACTAGCTTTCAGAGCATTGCTTCTTCATCAGGTGGTTGTCATAAAGCTTGACTTCCATCATCTCCTCCTGTTTACAGACTGGCTGTCGTCCGAGAAGTAGTTATCACCTGTAGCCCTTGCTGGGATAACCGGGCTGTCGGGTAATCAGGCATGTAACAACATCTCTGAACAGGTCGATTAGAAAGATTGGTTTGCAGTTTCCTTAAATAGGACCTCAATCCAGGACAGGGACACGGGTCCTGGCCTTAAGCAATTTCTGCTGGTCCTGGGGTAAAATGGCTGCTGAGAAGTTGAGACTGAGCTCTTGGTCAATGTTTCAAGTGATTATTGAGTAGGTTGGGCTGGTGGAAGGACAGAGGCTAGCAATATAGTGAAACCTGCTTCAAGTGCGAAGTTGGTCATTTTGCAAGAGAGAATGAAAGAATACAGGATTATTTAACTGGAGAGAAACTGCAGAAATCTGCAGCACAAATGGACTTGGGGACACTTATACACAAAACACAGAAAGCCAGCACACAGGGACAGCAGGTAATCAGGAAGGCTAATGGAATGTTGGTTCATATTTCAAGAGGGTTGGAGTATGAGAATAGGCAAGTCTTACCGCAACTGTACAAGGAGCTGGGGAGATCACATCTGGAATACTGTGAGCACTTTTGGTCCACCTTTTTAAGGAAAGATATCATTTTTACAGTTCGGAGAAGGTTTGCTAGAATGTTTCCTGGTATGGACGAATAGTCTAATGAGCAAAAGTTAAATAGGTTAGGACTCTGCTCACTGTGGTTTAGAAGAATGAGAGGTCATCTCATCAAAACATAGAGGATTCTTAAGGGCTTGACAGGGTCAATGCTGAGAGCGTGTTTCCCATCATGGGAGAGTCTAGGACCAGAGGGTATAATCTCCGATAAAGGAGGACCAATTTACCACTGAGATGAGGAGGAATTTATTCTCTCAGAGTGTTGTGAGTCTTTGGAACTCATTGACACAGAGAGCTGGGGGTAGGGGAGGGGGCAGAGTCCTACTGTTTGTATAAGGTTGATAGATAAATTTTTGGCAAGAAAAGGAAATTAAGGAGTACTGGAGAAACAAAGGTAAGTGAATGTGATGAATGTTGGATCAGCCATGCTCTTATTGAGCAGGCCGGAGAATTTGAATGGTCTACTCCTGTTCCTATGTCTTACTGTCTTATGGTCAAGGTATCATAGAACAATACAGAACAGAACAGGCCCTTCGGCCCATGATGTTGTGCCAAACATTTGTCCTAGCTTAAGCATCTATCCATGTAACTATCCAATTGCCGCTTAAAGGTCACCAATGATTCTGACTCTGCCACTCCCACAGGCAGCGCATTCCATGCCCCCACCATTCTTTGGGTAAAGAACCTACCCCTGACATTCCCCCTATACCTTCCACCCTTCACCTTAAATTTATGTCCCCTTGTAACACTCTGTTGTACCCGGGGAAAATGTCTCTGACTGTCTACTCTATCTATTCCCCTGATCATCTTATAAACCTCTATCAAGTCACCCCTCATCCTTCACCATTCCAATGAGAAAAGGCCTAGCACTCTCAACCTATCCTCGTATGACCTATTCTCCATTCCAGGCAACATCCTGGTAAATCTCCTCTGCACCCTCTCCAAAGCTTCCACATCTTTCCTAAAGTGAGGTGACCAGAACTGCACACAGTATGAGTTAGAAACATAAACATGAAGTGAAAGGGGCCTCAGTAATTATAACTTATGGCCATTTATAAGTTGCAGATCAGTAAAGTATCTTAGTTAAATTACTACAAGTGGAGAATCTTGACAACTGCATGCTCCAAGTTTGGATTAGCTGCAGAATGCAAATCCATGCTTGCAGAAACTCTCCAGAAAAGAATCAGGCAGTTTTTACAGCAGTGTTACTGACTCACTCCAGGTAGCAGTTTCACAAACTAACTTGTGTTGAAAAGAAGCATTGGCACTCCCAGCAAGACTAAGAAGTTTTGCAAGTACCTTAAACATGCTCAGTGCCAGCCTCTGACCCCACTTAAAGAGTGACAGCTGGGAAAGACATAGGAAGCAATTAAAAACACAGCATTGCTCACAAAGCCCTTTCCCTGATGACACTTCACACTCCTGGAAAGTGGTCTGCAAAAGAGATAAAGGGATCCAGGCTTGTGTTACATGGCATGTAAGATTTTGTGTGATGTATCCTTCTGGTTTCACTTGAGGTTATTTATTTACTTAGGCTGTTTTTAAGGGCTGGAGGCTTCGGCCTACTTGACTAATTATCTGCAGCACCTGTCTCTGTGGACATAGTTTGCAACAAAAGCAGATTCCCCCCTTAATGCAGTCACAGATGAAACCCTTTGAGCACATTAGGAAAAAAAAACAAAGAAACAAAAGAAAATGTTTTCGTTTTTCATTGAAAGTATTACATCCTAATGAATTTACACCAAATACTATTCTAATGATTTTTTTATACCCTATGCCCAAAATCTTAATAAAATTTACCTTGCCAAAGCTGCTGTTTTAACTTCTTCCTGCTGCATGGATGTGGCTCTCACTTCTCTTCTGAGCCCTACAATCTCCACCAAATGTTTCACATTACTCAGTGTGAAAAAGCTTCTATTCTTTCAGATTTTTACAAGTTCATACATCCGTGGAAACTTGATATTTCATATTTCATTCTGCTCTGTGGATGTCATGATGAGGGATGCTGGTTCACATGCAACTGGTCCCTTCGTCCTTTGATCAGCTTGACCGCAACTAATTGGAGATGGAGAACAAATGAAAGAAATATTTACAAATTTCATGGGAATTCAACAATGGTTCAGCTAAAGCCTCTGCTGTCCTATAACTTTGGTTTGCAATACATGTCCTGACAATGCTTTTACTCCAAAGTGTACTGGCTTATTTTTATAATGTTAGATTTGCGACTATCTTCTGTAGCTGTTCAGAACTGACATAATAAAATGACCCCCGTATCCTTTGCTCCTTGAAATCGTATTTGTTAAAATGAGGGAGGGAGAGATTATTCCGTTTCCAGGTTACAGCTGTAAACTGGACAAAATAATGACCGTAAAATTTAAACCAAATTTCTAGGCGCACAGCAAAGTGAAGAAAATTAGTAGAAAATGGCAGAGAAATGTTGAAAATAAAGTTGCAAATGTTTAGAGCCAAATTTAACAGCTGAAAGGTCACCAAGGCTAACACTAAATGACAATTGTTAAACTCAAACACAGTTTATTTAACAAATATTCCAACTGAATTATAATGCCTGGCACCATTTTTTTTAGCTAACCAGATGTGCTTTTGAGTAGACTAATTTGTCTTTGTTTTCCTTAATAATGGGTCCTCAAATCCAAACCTGACATGGACTTAGAAGTAAATAACCTCACGGGTGCTAGGCACATAAATCCAGCTTATCTGGCAAAATCTAATGCGTAGATTATGGGAATGCAGTGAAAAATATATGAAATAAAATGAAATATTATCTCTGCCTATCTGCTCACTCCTTCCCCAACACTTCCCCCATATCCTGTCATTAAGATTAATACCACTCCTTCCGAGATGCTACCAGTTCAGAAGAAGGGTCACTGAACTCGAAACATGAACTCTGTTTCTCTCTCCACAGATAATGCCAGGCTTGTTGAGTTTCTCCAGCTATTTCTGCTCTTGTATCAAATATGTGAATTCAGGTAATTCAAAAAAGCTATTGGGGCATTCAACTTGCCCATTTTCAACGAGGCTTCATTCCTAAATGTAAAAAAAATGCTGTAATGATTAATAGGAGCAGGAGGAGGCCATTCAGCCCCTCAAGTGTGTTACATTATTCAATGAGAGCAGGGCTGACCTATGGCCTAAATCCATAGACCTGCCTTTGATCAATATTCCTTGCTTAATAAAAAGATTCTCTGTCTCAGATTGGAAATGAACAACATCTCTCCAAATAGTCTGGCCCTCATTTTCAGACTATTCCCCTAGTTCTAGAATTTCCAACCAGTGGAAACAGTTTGTTTTTATTTACCCTGTCATTTCCTGTTAATATCTGACACAGCAAAGCAGATATTATTATTTTCAATGTTTTATCTTACAGGTCTGGTGAAGATCCAGACATCTGATGTTGTGGTGCATGATCGTCCTGTTGTGTTTTGAGTTATTTCTAAGTCCAACTTACTGATGTCAATTCTTTCACTGTTAACAGTTTTAATTAAAAAGGCTAGTTACAATAACAACAATATTTTGAAAATATAGATTCCAATTTGATTTTCTCTCTCTCTCTCCCATGAAAAGTTTCCATGGCTGGCTTTCCCACAATAATTAGGATGCAGTTGAAATAGTATAAATAGATCATGAAGCTTGTTGAAGAAGGATCACTGGACTCAAAATGTTAACTCTGTTTCTCTCTTGACAGATGCTGTCAGGCCTGTTGAGTTTCTCCAGCAATGTCTGTTTCTGTTATTATTCTTGTTCTTCCTGTTTCAGTGAAAGAGAGTAGTCAAATTGCAAATGACTGTATTCAAAGCAAGCCTCTTCAGAATCTACTCAGAGAGAAATAACTTCCTCTTCATACTATACAAGAAAATTGTAAATCATTTCCAACAAGTGATAATCTGATTTTATTGCAGATAACGCACAGAGGAAATCAGACCCTATAATGGTTTGAAAACATGCCTTAACGGGTTTGATCTATTTGAAGAGGTAACTGGCAGCTAAGTGAGAGAACTTTTCATTGACCTAACTTGAACTGCCAGTATGTTTCAAACTAGTTGAGGTGTGATGAGGATCACCAGGAGGATAGTGGAAAAGTTGGGCAATTATAGGAAAATTCCACTCACTACAAACCCAGTAATAAATAAATTATTTTTCAGTTCAAAACCAAGGCAACCTGCCAACTTATAGGAAGTTTAACAACAGTATTAATGTAAGCTGGTAATTGGGAAAATTATTGATTTGGGTAGCAAAATTGGCTTTTAACAATGCCTCAATTTTATTGTTCTTTGAAGCTAATGGAGGTCACATTGGTTCGGGTGTCAAATGGATATTCGATCCATTCCAATAGATTTCCCACTTGTTGTATTTCTTACAGTCACCTCTTCAGAGTCTCCACCTTCAATTTCCATTTGATTGATTCTCTGGTTGCTGAGCAATTTGGACCACTGCTGATCTTGTCGTATGAGCTTTCTGTGCTATTGCTCACTCTAAGGTTGATTTGCTTCCACCATCCTCTTCCAGAGCAAGAATTTACAAGGCCTGCTGGGCTGCATTTTTAAGAAAATAATACTTGGTAGTTTAACCAAAAGTGGGTCTTGCCATAGATCCCTCAAAGTTGCCACTCAATTTGATAGGGTTGTTAAGAAGGCATATGGTGCATTGGCTTTCATTAGCAGGGGGATGGAGTTTAAGAGCCGTGAGGTTATGCTGCAGATCAATAGAGTCCTGGCTAGACCATACTTGGAATATTGTGTTCAGTTCTGCTTGCCTCATTATAGGAAGGATATGGAAGCTTTAGAGAGGGTGCAGAGGAGATTTACCAGGATGCTGCCTGGACTGGAGGGAAGGTCTTAATGAAGAAAGGTTGAGGGAGCTAGGGTTTTTTCTCACTGGGGCGAAGAGGGATGAGAGGAGACTTGATAGAGGTGTACAAGGTGATGAGAGACATAGATAGACAAAATAGTCAGAGACTTTTTCCTATGGCAGAAATGGCTATCACAAAGGGGCATAATTGTAAGGTGATTGGAGGAAGATTTAGGGGAAATGTCGGAGATCAGTTCTTTATGTAGAGAGTGGTGGGTGCGTGGAATGCACTGCCAGCAGAGGTCGTAGGGTCAGAGACATTAGGGACATTTATGCAACTTTTGGATAGGCACATGGATGACAGTTAAATGAAGGGTATGTAGGTTAATCTGATCTTAAAGCAGGATGAAAGGTTAGCACAACATCGAGGGCCAAAGGGTCTGTACTATGCTGTACTGTTCTATGTTAAACAAAATGTAATTCATTGCACGTTAGCAGCTAGATACAAATTACACTGATGTGATAGATATTATTGCACACTATGAGGAAGGAATCCTCATGGGATTTCTTATTCCTTTGCATTCTTAAACTGTCTCCCACCAAATCCATGTGATAATCAAAATGTGTATTGCTTAAGGCACTGCGCAGTATTAACCATTTCAGACCCTTACATTCTTATATCAGTTTCCTTTTCCGTTGAATTTTTTGTTTATTGTTAGGCTGATGTCACCTAATCTCAGGATTAGATCTAAATTGACAGTCTCTCTCTAAAGGAGTCAACAATTAATTTAAACACGCTTTATCAAGTATGTCTCACTAAATAAGGGACAGGTTTTAAATTGTGTCATCTTCACAAAAGCTGTATGCCTGCCCAGTAACCAGGGCCAGTGAAAGATTTTGTTAAATTTGGCTGAAAGTTTTTTTTATTTCAAAAACGCAGGTTTCTTTGTTATTTTGCCTTTTCTCTGATTCCCTTCATTCTCATTCACAGAAAGAATCTTTATACTGAGTACCTTCTCCAACTGAGCGAATGAGTTAAGAATCTGTTCTCAGATGTCTGTCAGTACATCCCCATATCTGACCACTAAGAGGCATGCATGAATAAACTAGAATAATTCTCCTGTTGATTTTTCTCCCCCATCTCTGTGGGGAAATGCCTGACTTCCATTGATCTTCATATGATAACATAAATAAGATAGTAAAGTCACTACCTGCGGATTTCCATCTGATTTGCAGCTGACTACTTTCTGCCTTCACCTTGGGTTTCCAAGATGCTCCGCCATTCTGCCTTTACCGACTGAGATTTATTCGTGAAATGTGCAGAGACACTTTAGTGAAATCTGAGGAACAATTTCCTTACACTTAAATGTATTTCCTCATCGATAAAACTGATCCACCATATGTTGTCAATAATAAAAAGCATATGGCAGTATTAAACAAGGACTGAACTCATTTTACAAGTAGCAACTTCATGAACCGTCTCATTTACACACATTCGTCCAGCAATACCAATTAATTTCAAAACTCGCCTCATTCTCCTGTTCTCTGAGAATCCAATAATTATAATCATCTGCTGTAGGCACTTTCATATTGAAAGCGAGTATTTGAAGGAGTTCTCTCGTGAAAGCAATGCAGGTTGATTTCTCTTCCAACAGTGACCATTTTACCATTTTTCACTAATTATAAAATAACTTACTTATTGCAAACTTCTCCTAATTTCAGCAAAAAAACCCCTGCATCCATGAACAAAATAGACAAGAACAGTTTCTGTCCTAATGGCATAAACCAAGCTTTATTTGCACACGATTTGTATCATTTGGCAAAAAACCTGAAAATGGTTTCTTATAATGAGGGAGAGCACTGCAATGCAATCCTCTTGTATAATTCTGTAATAGGTGCAATAATTTTCACGATTATATTGAACTGAAGATATTGTAGGACGCATGACTGATTAAAATTGATGTGATGTACAAAGACTTGTTATTCAGCTTGTTGACACTCCACTCACCCCACTTGTACTTCCTTTTGACACTCTTAATTACCGAGAATTATCTTGCAATTATCTCTCTACCTGTACTCTTCCCTCCACTTCTTCTGATGAAGGAGCAGAACTCTGAAAGCTTGTGATCTCAAATAAACCTGTTGGACTATAACCTGGTGTCATGTGACTTCTGACTTTAATTAATACTGAGTAGAGCTAAGTACAATTAAATAATGCAAGACTATAGAAGGAAGGTGGCAGCATAGCTATCTTACTTCAATATGTGAAATAGGGGAAATGAAGTTTAAGCAACTGGTTTTCCAATTTGGTTTTGAATTTCACAAGCTGTAAATATGATAACTCTCTTGTGTTGCATTCTTTATGTCCACCTGCTTATCAAATTTTATATAACTCTTGCAATCTCCATGGAGATCAATGACTTTGACAAACAAATTTGAACTTCCAGATAATAGCTAAAAAAGGATTTAAGATTTCATGTTTTAAGACCTTTACATAAACAAAGGACTAAAAGTACCACTGACTAAGCACTAGAAAAACAAACATTGCTGGAGAAAGTCAGCAGGTCTGACAGCATCTTTGGGAAGAAAACAGAGTTAATGTTTCAAGTCCAGCGACTCTTCATCAGAATTCACTGGCTACAGTAGCTGTCTACACTCATCTTATTTTCCAGGTTTTGGCCTGTAGCTGCCTAAATACCTCAAGTGTTTCTAACTCAATTGCTCTTTCAGGCAGAGTTCCACTGAGTAAGAATTATTTTCCTCAACCTCCTCTTAGTCTTCTCCTTTCCCAGCAGTTGAACACATTACTGGTAGTAAAAGGGTCTTCCTATCCACCCTATATTTGCCCCTCACAATCTAAAGTAAAATATCAGGTCAATTCTCAACCTATGCTCCAAGAGACACCACCTCACCCAGCCTGATCGATCTTTCTTCATCTCATAGACGCTCCAGCCCAGGCAGCATTCAGGTAAATCTCTTCTGCACTGTCTGTAGTGTAATTGGAACAGCATGCTGTACTCCAGTTGTGGACCAACCAGGGTTTTACGCAGATCCAGCAGAGATGATCTGAAAATTATTGTCAGCAACCCTGATATCTCAGTTGCCTCTCTCAACAAACTGGGATACAGCTCATCTGGATCTGTTGCACAATGTTCTTCCTATTAAAACAAATTACTTTGCATTTCTTTGTGTTAAATTTCATCTGTCAATTAGATGTTCATTCCACCATAGAATCACAGAATTCTGCAGCACAGAAGAAACCCTTGAGCTTATCAATTCTGTACTGCCAAAAATATACTACTATCTAAATCAGGATAAAGTGAGGACTGCAGATGCTGGAGTACCAGAGTTGAAAAATGTGGTGCTGGAAAAACACAGCAGGCCAGGTAGCATCCGAGGAGCAGGAGAATCAACATTTCGGGTGTAAGCCCTTCTTCAGGAATGAGGAAGAAGGGCTTATGTCCGAAACGTCGATTCTCCTGCACCTCGGATGCTGCCTGGCCTGCTGTGTTGCCATCTAAATCAGTCTCACTTTCCCACACGAACCCCATAGCCTTGAATGTTAAGAACTTCAAGCTTCTCCAAGTACTTTTTAAACGCTGTGAGGTTTCTCTCCGCAACTCCCCTCCCAGGCAGAACCCCACCATTTCCTGGGTAGGAAAGCCTTTCTCAAATCCCCTTCAACACCTCTTGTCTTCCACTTTGAAATGATGGCCTGTTGGTATTGACCCTTCGACTAAGGCAAATCATCTATATACTTTTTAAGAACCACACTATCCTCCTCACAGATCTCTCTGCTCAGTTTACCACAGATGCCATAACAGATAAGGAGAAATTGTCATCCTGCTTTGAATACACCTGATGAGGTCAGTGAAGACAGCTTTTAAGCATCCTCTCCAATTGCTCCCATACTTTTTGAAACAACTCACTCTTTTGTTCGGAGATTGGAGGCCAAAGACTTAAGCGGCATCTAACCATTTATAAGGAATACTCCAGTTAAGCTCAGAGCCTTTGTCACTGGGGATACTTGTAGACACACAGTAAAGTGGATGACAGTTATTTAAGTAGTCAGAAGGAAAATAAATATTTACATTTGTATAGTCTTTTCTCAAATGCAATATATTCTGAAGTGCCTTTGAAGTGTAATCATTATTGATAGTAGCCAATTTGTACACAGACAGCTACCACAAACTGCAATAACAAACACCTAGTACTATGTAAGTGAGAGATAAATACCAAGGAGAAAGTGAGGTCTGCAGATGCTGGAGATCAGAGCTGAAAATGTGTTGCTGGAAAAGTGCAGCAGGTCAGGCAGCATCCAAGGAGCAGGAGAATCGACAGTTCGGGCATAATGCTCCTTGGATGCTGCCTGACCTGCTGCGCTTTTCCAGCAACACATTTTCAGTGAGATAAATACCCATTGGAATACTTCTTCAATGTAGTGTAATGGAGTCTTTTCCATTCACCTGAAAAAGCAAAAGGAGCCTTTGTTAATATTTTAATCTGAGCAATGGCACCTTTAACAATGCAGCCCTGCTCAACCTTCTGGAATTGTATTTAAATCAACAACCTTCTGACTCACAGAGAAGAGTGTTTCTGACTGTGCCATGACTGACACAATCACAGGTAACTTAAGGATAACCAGCTTCTTCACAGTCACCTCCAGGCATGATGCTGGATGCTTTTCATACATTCTGTATAAAATATTGATATTCAGATAGATGCATGCCTGTAGCTACAGGACCTGTAAAGTTCTATTCCCAACTTCATTGCTGGAGAGAAATGAGTTGGCGTTCTGCCTACCAGGTTCTGTTGCGCCAGTTGCTAGATAGCTTTCTGCTATTTGGTTTTACAAGCTTGCAATTACATTGACTCAACTGTTTGTACTCACCTCATGCATTGTCCTCCACCTCCAGCTAATTCTATCTCTGCTGCTGTGGGCAACAGTTACAGTTAAGTAGATCAATGTATGAAATTGTTTCTGGTTTTATAAAAAAACAGACAATAGAAGAAAGCGTGTTAGACTGCTGGCTGCATTAGAACTCTTACGACAAGCCCAATGCACTGAATAACTGTGTGTGTGTGTGTGTGTGTGTGTGTGTGTGTGTGTGTGTGTGTGTGTGTGTGTGTGTGTGTGTGTGTGTGTGTGTGTGTGTGTCTGACTGATTTTTGGATGAAGTTGCAGCTCTGTCCTCTGTAACTTGTTCATTGTAACAAGGTTTTCCAGCATGGTCAATGAATGTGAATTTAAGATCGGGAACACAGAAATTTCCACTCGTTTGAGGATCATGGGAAATAGCAAGAAGGTTGAGGAAAAAAGGCAAATATCAAAAAAATTGGAATCTCAATGTTCAGGAAATAATTTCTCAATTTTCCCCTCCAGGTTTAAGTAGTAACATCAGAATCAAACCATTTAGTGGTGACTAACTTTTTTTGCAAGCATTAGCTTCTCTTTATTTGCCCAATTCCCCTGATACTCCATTTCCAATTCTACTGTCCTTCCCCCGGAAAATGGGAGGCCATCAATTCCTGCCATGAATGTCAGAGCAATTATCATGAGATGATTAAAAAAAAGGTACAGGTATAGGCCATTCAGCCCCTCCAACCTGCTTTGCCATTCAATAAGATCCTGACTGATCTCACACTTGTTCACTTCCCTGCCTTTTAACTGGAACCCTCGATTCCCTGTTAGAAGCTAACAAGAATCCTCAACAGCTCCTTATATGGCAAGCCCTTCATTCCCATTGCAAACCTCCACTGCACCCCCTCCAAGACCAGCACATCCTTTCTCAGATACGGAGCCCAAAACTGCAACAATATTTCAGATTCCAGAGTTGATCATCCTCAATGTCTTTTCCTGCAACTGAGTGAGGCACATTGCTGCCATGTAATGAGGGTTGCCTGAGATATTGTGCTGGAGCAGGAATTGTAAGCTGGAGGAGTGAGTGACCATCCCACTATAGTGGCTACTACACAACATTATTACATGACTGGCTGTTTCCAAGGGCACATGGGGGACTTCTGCGGGATCTCTCGATTGTCAGCCCATTAATATATCACGGCTGTTAGTGATGCACTTTGTGCCAGATCACAGCACCCCATCTCGTTTTCCCCATGAATAGGTCAGTGCTCTAGCCTAGGCTGGAGGCTTTGCCACCACAGGTGGCTTCCCTCAAGTGAAATGATGTCCCCACAAGAAATGAGATCATCAACTCAAGGAAACTTAAGCATATAAATAGAAAGCGGGCTACACCACCAGTGCTTCATTTGGAGGCTCACTGAAGATGTTACCTAGCATGGTGACTAAACATCTGAAAATGAACATGCCAGCTCAGCGAGCAAACCTACACCCATTACTGATGTCGAACCCTTCAAATAGAATGTGTAAGTGAGGAGCAGGTATGGGCCTCTTGGCTATTCAGCCTGCTTCACCAATAATAAAATAATGTCTGCACAGTGGTTTAGCACTGCTGCCTCACAGCGCCAGAGACCCGGGTTCAATTCCCGCCTCAGGCGACTGTCTGTATGGAGTTTGTACATTCTCCCCGTGTCTGCGTGGGTTTCCTCTGGGTGCTCCGGTTTCCTCCCACAGTCTAAAAATGTGCAGGTTAGTTGAATTGGCCATGCTAAATTGCCCATTGTGTTAGGTGAAGGGGTAAATGTAGGGGAATGGGTCTGGGTGGGTTGCGCTTCGGTGGGTCGGTGTGGACTTGTTGGGCGGGTCGGTGTGGATTTGATTCCACACTGTAGGTAATCTAATCTAATCGAAAACATCAAAGACTTTGGTTCCATCACCTTTTGTCAGGAAGAACGTTCCTTTGGGTAATGATTTTTTTTCTACCTCTCTCCATTTTTGAATGGAATTATATTTGCCACTTTTCAATTTGGTGGAGCTTTTCCAAGATTGAGTGACTTCTGAATAAATTAACCCTACTGCCTCATTAGCTGCCTCTTTAAGATGCTGGGATCTCAACTCCACCAGGGTACCATCTGTCCTGGTACAGCTGCAGGGCATTCTGACGGTGAACGTGGACAGTTGGATGTTCTGATTCATGTTGGAACCAAGAAGAAGAAATGAGGGCCTGCAAGCAGACTTTAGGGAGTTCGGCTGGAAATTGAAAATTAGGAATGTCTGGATTACTCCTGGTTCCATGCAGTTGTGAATATCGGAATAGGAAGATGAAACAGATGAATGCATGACTGGAGAAATGGTGTAGGAGGGAGGGCTTTAGAGTCCTGAAGATGTTTCTGGAGGAGGTGGGACCTGTTTAAATTGGACAGTTTACATCTGGGCAGGAACAGGAGCAATATCCTTATGGGGAACATGGCTCCTACCATTAGAATGCATTTACCTAGAATGGCAAGGGATGGTGTTACATTTCAAGAAAGGCACACTGGTCAAAGTGTTAACAATCAACAGGAGCTTTATTAGGGGAATACTCACTCTGCAGGTAACAAGGTTTCGCTCCATAATGGCAGAGAACATCATGTGGTAAGTGACAGTTAACGATACGGATCAAATGTGATCCTGACAAACAGTACAGAGGGAAAAGAAACTGAGATGGATTAGAAATTTGTGCCTGGGAGTCAGAGGTAACCCAGGCAAAATAAAGTCAGAAGTCACGCGACACCAGGCTATAGTCCAACAAGTTTATTTGAAATCACAAGCTTTCAGAGCACTGCTCATTTGTCAGGTGAAATCTTCCAGAACTACATGCTGGTGTCATGTGACTTCTGACTCTGTCCATCCCAGTTCAACCCCGGCACCTCCACATCGGACTAGATAAGAAAGAAGCAACTTTAGCAAGGTGAAATGGAACATTCTGTAATGCAAGCAGTCTGAGCAATAAGACAGCATAGATAGGCAATGGGATCATGATATCAAGACATGACTAGAAGGTGGGCTGAATTGTCAGCTCAGCATTCCTGGTTCTAGGGTATTCAGATGACAGGGAAATAGAACAAGGTGGAGGGGGAGCCTTTACAACATTGATCAAGGGTTTAACTATAGCAGTGAGGAGAGCTGATCAAATGAGGCCATATGGGTAGAATTAAAAACCCACGAAAACATTGATCAGCATCTTGGGTGTGTACTACAGACCCCCGCAAAGTGAGGGAGAAAGAGAAAGGATAAAATATATAATCAAACTTCCGGGAAAGATAAGTATAATAAGGTGCTAAAGTAAAGGGTGGGACCAAGATTGAAGAACCCTAGATGTCAAATGATATAAAGGTAAAGATTAAGAGAAAAAGAAAAGATAATGGCAAATACTGAACACTGAATATGAAACAGTTCCCAGAGGAATATAAAATATTTGAGAGGGTCTTGAAAAGGAAACTAGGAAAACACAGAGAGTGCATGATAAAGCATTAGAAGGTAGAATAAAGGAAAACTCAAAGTGTTAGGGAGTATAGAGGGAATCTGTATATGGAACCAGCAAACACGTATGCAATCCATATTGAATACTCTGTGCAGGTCTTCACAACAGAAAAGGTCAGGGATAGAGGGCTGTGAATCATTAGAAGAAATTAACATAGAGAGAGAGGAGGTAATTGGAATGTGTAGTAGCTTCAAAAATGGAGAAATTCATAGGTTCCAATGAAATGTATCTCAAGCTGTTGAGGGAAGGATGGGAGCCCTGACAGTAATTTTCAAATTCTCTCTTATCATAGGTGAGGTGTCAGAGAACTGCAGGCCTGCTAACTCTGTATTAAAAAGCAGGAGGAAGGCATGGACCAAGAAATTACAGACCAGTCAATCTAAACTCATTGTGTGGAAGTTACGAAAGGGAATTCTGTCGGACAAAATATACCTGACCTTGAAGAGACACGGATTAATCAGAGATGGTCAATATGGATTCGTGAAGGGAAGGTTATGTTTGACAAATTTCATCAATGTTTTGAGGAGGTATTATATGTCACATTATACTGCAAGCTGTCAAACCTCAACCTTAAACTGCAAGGGTTGGAAGACCATGTCCCTGGCATTGCCTCAGGTTCTATTCCTCAGTGTTACTGACCTTACATGTGAGAACACAAGAATAGGAGCTTGCTCCACATTTAGTACAATCATGGCTGATCTCATCTCAGCCTTAACTCCGCTCTCCTGCCTATGTCCCATGACTTCCTAACCCAATTGCTAATTAGAAATCAGTCAGCTCTCCTCGTTACATTTACTCAGTGTACCAGTGACCATCATACACTGGGGTATTGAATTCTGACAGATTTATGACCTTTTGAGAGAAGTAATTCTTCCTTTTCTGTGAATTAAATCTCCCACCCCTCATCCTAAAACTACTACCTCCTGTTTTAGATTGGTCTACAAGGGGAATCATCTGCTAGACATCTACCATAAGGGGCTAGTGGACAGCCCTTCTCCCTACATAGCAGTTCAGAAGACTACACAGTGCATGGACCATGCCGTGCTAAATCTAGGTCCTAGCCTAGTTCTCTGTCAGTGTGTTGGTACACTGCCAGAATTAGGGTTTGATCATTAGGTCTTGAACATCTGACAAAGTTTGGATCTCCGAGAGTTCTGAACACAGCCCAGTCCACCACACTAACCAGCCTTCTGTCCATTGACTCCATCTACACTTCCCCCTCCTTGGAAAAGCAACCAACATGATTAAAGACCTCTCCCACCCCGGTTATACTCTCTTCCACCCTCTTCCTTTGGGTAGAAGATGTAAACATTTGAATGCACACACAAACAGATTCAAGAACGGCTTTTTCCCTGTTGTTATCAGACTTTTGAATGGACTTCTGAATGTTAAATCTGATCTCTATCTCTGCATCTTTTCTGCGTCTGTAAAACCGCGTTTTGCACTCTGTTCTGCAACCCTGACACACTTTGTATGGTACAATCTGCCTGTAAAACAGGCAAAACAACACTTCTCACCGTATCTCGGTACATGTGACAACAATAACTCAAACTCAAACTCAGTTTGGCCCTCATGTACTTCAATTGTACTGAATAACCCAAACCACGTAAATTAACAATGATGTTTAGGTCATCTGAAATCTGAAAATTATCAAGGAAATTATCTGAGTGATTCATTGTAATCAGTAAAAAGGAATTAGATAACATGAGGATAAAACTACCATTGGGGCTTTCTGCCATAATTTTGATACAAGATTGAAAGAACCTCCAGAAAATCTTTAAAAATAGTCATTAAAATAGTCATTAAAAATAGTCATGAACACAATAGCCTTGTGTGAAGTTACTCAGTAAAAATGATAGAGTTGTATAGCACAGAGAAGGCCATTTCAGTCACTGCCTCTTTAAAAGTTATCCAGTTACCCTACTCCCTACTGTTTTCCTATTGTCTGACCATTCCTCTCCTTTATAAATGTATATTCATCATTTCCTTTAGAAAATTACTTTTGAATCTCCTTCTAAAACCCAACAGTCTTCAAATTCAAATCCTCACATTTTTAAAACATGTATTCATTCCTGGGGTGTGAGCATCATGGCTAAGGCAACATTTATTGACCATCCTTAATTGCCCTTGCAGGAGTAGCGGTGAACTGCTGCAATTCACGTGCTGTAGACGCATCCATTGCGCTATTTGGAGGGTATTGACCCAGTAGTTTGGAAGAAACAGTGATGTCATTCCAAGTCAGAATGGTGTGCGGTTTGGAAAGGCATAGGGAGGTGTGATGTTCCCATGTATAATGCTGCCTACGGCAAATGTTCTGGCAATTCATGTTCCTGACCTTCTTTGCAATGAAGGCAGTGTCATTTTAATTTTAACTCAGAAACCAGGTTGACTGTGATTGCTATCTAACTCATTAAACTGACCTCCCACTCTTTATCAGAACAGAATGTTCTTTTCACACGACTACTGATACATCTCAGTTCTTATCATTATCCAACAAAACACAGATAATAATCCAAAGATTATGCAATAACTCCCTCCATCAAGTATGTTCACATTCCGCTAAAGATGTGCTGGTTAGTTGGATTGGCCACAGAAAATGCAGGGTTACAGGGATAGGGTTGGGGGTGTGGGTCTGGGTGGGATGCTCTCCAAAGGTTTCGATGGGCTGAACAGCCTGTTTCCATGTAGGGATGATGTGAATGTACTGGTGTTGGACTGGAATGGATAAAGTCAGGAGTCACATGGCACCAGCCTATAGTCCGACAAGTTTACTTAAAATCACAAGCTTTCAAAGCATTGCTCCTTCATCATCTGACACACTCCTCACTTCACCTGACAAAGGAGCAGTGCAGTGAAAGCTTGTGATTTTAAATAAACCTGTTGGACTATAACCTGGTGCAGTGTGACTTCTAACTCTATAGGGATTCTATGATTTTATGAATCACTTTATTAGACTCTCTCCCATTCACATTTAATCTGATTACGCTCTGAAAATTGCATAATTATCCCATGCCTAGTTTTGCCCTGCTTGCTCATTGAACAAAACTTCAATGTCCAGCAATACCATCCATGTTGTTGTTTGTCTGAGAACATCAGTAAGACACTGAGAATTTGTAGTCGGTATTATGTCCAAAAGCCAGTCTACACTTCTGAAGTGAAGGTGCATGTTGGCTGGATCAGATACTGGGAGCACTGTGTGATCTGTATTTGAACTGGAAAAGACAGACAATGAATGAATGTGGGAGAGAGTAGGTCTTTCTGCCAAAATGTAATGAGAGTTTGTTATATTTTGAGATATTGTCATAGCCTTATTGGGAATGTAGATACTTTCAGTTTTTAATTAGTAAACCCCTTTTTGTTGCAACTAGATTGTGGCTCTGATGAGGACTGTCAACACTCCTCTTTTTCCTGTGCAAAATCTGAATGAAACTACTTTACCTATAGATAATTTGGGAATAAAGTGTATTTTTGAAATAGAAAAAAAATGAGAGAAAGCATGCACCAATGCTGCTCTGGGAAGTTGAAAAGGAGAAATCAGGTATATGTCGGAATGGGACCAGGAAACAGACAAATGGTGAAGAGGCAGGAAGAGTAGATTGGTCTGGAGAGTAAACAGCTGTGAACCTGGTTGCAATGCTGTGAGAGATTCAGTGATAAATGATCAACATTGGTGAATGTATATTCTACTGCCATATCTGATCACCAGAGCACTAGCTTCAGCTATCATACTCCCATCATTCAAGTACAGCCACTCAGACAAGTCTAAACATTGACATGCTTTAGTTCAAAGTAATACACATAGTAGGAGAAAGTGAGGACTGCAGATGCTGGAGATCAGAGCTGAAAATGTGTTGCTGGAAAAGTGCAGCAGGTCAAGCAGCATCCAAGGAACAGGAGATTCGATGTTTCGGGCATGAGCCCTTCTTCATGAATTCCTGAAGAAGGGCTCATGCCCGAAATGTCGATTCTCCTGGTCCTTGGATGCTGCCTGACCTGCTGCACTTTTCCAGCAACACATTTTCAGCTAATACACATAGTATGCTTGCAAAAGCAAATTACTGTAGCTGCTGTATATGTCAATGATCATAGAATCCCTGCAGTGTGGAAACAGGCCATTTATCCCATTTAGTCCATATCAATCCTCTGATGAGTCCACCCAAATCACCCCCTACCCTATCCCTGTAACCCCACATTTCCTACTGCTAACCCACCTAACCTGCACATCTTTGGAGAAATTAGAGAACCCGGAGGAAGCCCATGCAGACACTGAGAGGATGTGCAAACTGCTGAGAGATAGGTGCCAGAGGGTGGAATCATATCTGGGTCCCTGGTGCTGTGAGGCAGCAATGCTAACCACTGAGCCACTGTGCAGCCCATAATCAACAAATGCTGGGACTATTTAGCTGGCCAGGCAATAACTGGGGAGAAAAACCAGAATAGCATTTCAAGTTGATCATCCATCAAATATTGCTAATATCAACATGGTGGGCGGCACGGTGGCACAGTGGTTAGCACTGCTGCCTCACAGCGCCAGAGACCCGGGTTCAATTCCCGCCTCAGGTGACTGACTGTGTGAGTTTGCATGTTCTCCCCGTGTCTGTGTGGGTTTGCTCCGGTTTCCTCCCACAGTCCAAAGATGTGCAAGTCAGGTGAATTGGCCATGCTAAATTGCCCGTACTGTTAGGTAAGGGGTAAATGTAGGGGTATCAACAGTGAGGATCAGTGCTTGAGTCTCAGTTGTTCACAATCGACATCAATGATTTGGACACAGCAGGTGATGCAGAACTTGGTGTGAATGTGAGTTGAGAGCAGGATGCAAAAGGCTTCAAGGATATTTAGACAGACTGACTGAAGGGTCATGGGATATAATGTGGATAAATGTGAGGTCATCTAGTTTGGTCAGAGGAGCAGAGGTTTAGCGTATTCCTTGAATGGTGAGAGACCAGAGAGGGTTGATGTCCATAGGAACCTAGATGTACCTTTTCATAAGTCACTGAAAGCCCACATGCAGGCACAACAATCAATTTGAAAGACAAACAATAAGCTTGCCCTTATTCCTAGAGGACTTGAATACAGGAGCAAAGAATTCTTGGTTCAATTTTACAGCATGTGGGTTCGACCCTACCTGGAATACTGCATTCAGTTCTGGTCCCATTGCCTAAGGAAGGATAGTTGATATCAAGAGAGTGCAGTAGAGTTTCACCAGACTGATTCCTGGGATAGTGGGACTATTCTATGAGGAGAAATTGAGAAGAATGAACCTGGATTCTCTGTTATTTATAGGAACGAGAGGCAATCTAATAGAAACCCACAAAAGTTTATCGGGTTAGACAGAGTATCCCTGGCTGTGTGATAGAATCAGGGTACACAGTCTCAGAATAATAGGAAAACCATTTAGGACTGAGATGAGGAATAACTATCTAATTTAACAAGTGCCAATTCGTTTTAATTCTCCAGAGGGCTGTGGAAGCTTGACCCTTAAGTAAATTCAGGCTGCAGTTACAAATGACATCAAGGTAGATGGGATGTCATGTGAATATGGTGTTAAGGTAGATGATCAGCCATGATCTAGCATGGCAGAACAGGCTGAGAGTCTAAATGGCCTACTCCTAAACTTTTTATATTTCCACTAGTCTGGCAGGAGCTAGAATTATAAATGATCAAAGACATGGTCATCTTCACAGCAACTGGGATTACTGTTTCCCCTTAGTTCTAGGTTTGGAGTTGTAGCAGTTGGCAGATTTACTCTTCAGTAAAGTGAAGAAGTCTCATTTATTGGGTACTTCTGAAATTTAGTTCAGGTATGGATTCCCCAAACATCCTGTACAAACATTGTCTTGTCCTGAGAGTGGTTCTGCTTTCTCATTCCTCCAATTGCAATATTTTTTCAATGTTCAAGCAAAAACAGAATTGTTTCAGAAAACTGTTGGAGCCCAGCACATTGGGGTAAAACAGAAAGCTGAAACATCTTCAACCAGAATTGTCAGGGGATGGCCTTCACTGTCAATCCTGGAATTCACTCCCTTACAGCACAGTGGGTGTACGTACAGCACATGGACTGCAGCGTTAAAGAATGACTCAGAACTGCACTTTCTCAAGGGTAATTAGGGGTGGGCAATAAATTCTGACCTAACTAGCAGTGCCCATCCCCCAGTAATGAAAGAAAACAAGGGAAGCCCTGAGACATTCTGGTTTGTGGTTTACTCATCTGGATCTTTCAAAATCAGAGCAATATTTTGTATTTGTACCATGTGCTTGAATTGCATTTACTTAATAGTTTAAAACCTGAGGCAAACAGCTGTTCAAATTATTGACCACAAATTTTAAAGTTAATGCAAATCGACATTTCCCATTATTTTACGTTAGCAAGGAATGTACTAGATGAAGCTCTAAGCATCTCTGCATTCTTGTTTGGAAAGCTGAAACATTATTTTATTGTCACCTAGGGAAATCAGAGACCTGTTACAACTTGTATAAAATAATGGCAATGCAAATATATTAAGTGTAATTCACTCACTCAAGCTTAAAGGTACACAGATAATGATTTTTACAGATGAAGTAATTAAAGAAAAATATTTTTAAAGCATTCAGCAGAGTAGTAAAGGCACTGCTTAGATATTTGACCACCTAGTTCCCATATTTTGACTGAAAGATACCCTCCTGAGTTTCCAAAATAGCACAAAGAAGATATGGGTTGTTATGAGCCAGTAAGGCAAAGTATAGTGTCCAGGGCCGATTACTGAAACAGATGACTTACTCAATATGGAGCCTTTTTCAAGTCCTCTCTACGATTGTGGATTACCCTGGACTGGAATGATGTGAGATCAATTGCATTTAAGATAATTAGGGGTACATGGGGCGTAAAAGGGTGTCTTAAAGGGACCACAATCACCAAGTTAGGTACTTAATATATACTTATGTGAATAAAGAGTCAGGGGGAGCAGACTACATGTTCACTTAAAGATAAGTGTGGTGCAAACCAATTGCTCTCCCAATATCTTTGAAAAAAAAATCAGAATTTGTAATATCTAAGCATCTATCATTTTTCTTGATTCAGTAAAAACTCATAGATGCTGACCACACTCTAATCCTTCATCTAAAAGGACTTTCTTTAATTACATTTCTGCAATGGTCAACAGATTGTTTTAACATGAGTGATTTCGATGCTGTCCTTGCAAATCCTCACATGTCCAATTTTCATTAATATTCACCAGATAGTCACTCGGAATGGGATTATGCTTTTGTCTGATGCAGTTACATTTGTAGCAACCCTTGTCATTTTCTGGAAGTAGAATTTGTTGCAAAATTAGTTCTAGAACTGAAATAATGGTAGTCACTGAAGATATTGCTGTCTATCTTGCACGTGATATGCAATGCCTTCTTGTCATCATTTGCATATGACTGCATCAAGTATTGCCAGTCAATAATTGAAAAAGTCATGCATATAAAAGGCAGTTTTCATGTAATTAAACTCTAAATGTGTACAAAGGATAAACAATTATCATTTTCAGATGTATGTTTTTGAAACAATGCTCAAGTGTTAGCTCTGTTTCTATTTAAATTGCATAAATTCTAAAATGATTTTGAGGTAATGATTGTTTTAGGTTTGTTTGATTAATGATTAAAAGCAAAATCAACCTATAATGGTCTAAGGTTTTTCTTTTCTGTGAGCAACTAAACCCAATTGAATGTGACTTTTATCTGCTTTTATTTGCTAAAGCGATACATTAGAAGTAACTTCATTCACAGGTATTTGGTGTACTGGGAGTTGGTTTAGCTCAGTTGGCTGGGTTGTTGGTTTACAAGAGCAGTGTGATCCCAACAGTGTGGGTTCAATACCCATTGCTATCTTGAGGTGACTGTGAAGGGTTCTTCCCATGTCTGAGGTCTGGTGGCCCTCAGGTTAAATCACCACAAGTTGCTTCTCTCTTATGAGAGATCATCCCCTATGGTCTGGTAAGACTATGGAGATGTAACAATTTTGTGCACAAAATCTTCATTTCAGTTTTAAATACATTATATTTACTTTTTCATTTTTGGACTGAGTTTTCAAAGGCGTGAGGTGGCAGTTTTGGAAGTGGTTATTTGGAAAACCAGGAGGAAAGGCTTGCTGGACTGCCTCCACAAATAGATCTGGATTCTAAACGATCCTCCAGGAGGCATTGTGATGGTAGAACTAGTCACTCAAATATCTGTAGTCAGAGTCAACTATTCCTCTCGAGGGTTGAGGTAAGGGCAGTATTCTGACCATATAGATTTTCCAACTGAGAGGTTATCTCTGAAATGGTGATGGTTGCTCATCAACAGAGAAGATAGCCTTTGGAGGTGGAAGGTCCATTCACTGGAGAAAGCACCAGGTTAATAGATGACTGCAAATACAGCACGTGAGGGCTGCTACCCTCATGTCCAATGGCCCCAGCTCTTTGTTCTATATTTCAATATTCCCTCCTTTTGGGAATGGAGGTGTCCTCTTATGCCTACACAATTCAGCTGCTCCCACCTCCAGTATTGGCACTGCTCATTTCTGAGTGCTAGGTTGGGCAAGTCACCTAATCAGCTACTTTCTCAAAACCCCCCTCAGGGTTTTCCAGTCAGCATACCCAGCTTCTTAACCCATATCTCATCCTGATGGCACGATCAGGACATGGAAATAAAAGTCATGGCCATTATGGCTATTCTAAGCTGCTGGCTTAAAATAGCATGACAGATCTTTCTTTTTATATATAGTTAAAATCACACAACACCAGGTTATAGTCTAACAAGTTTATTTGGAAGGTCTAGCTTTCGGAGCGCTGCTCCTTCATCAGGTGGCTTTGGAGCAGGATCATAAGACACAGGATTTATAGCAATCGTCATACATTTATTGCTGTAAATGCAGATGCAGAACCTGCTGGACTATAACCTGGTGTTGTATGATTTTTAACTTTACCCACCCCAGTCCAACACCGGCTCCTCCACATTGTTTTTTTTATTTATTCATTTGTGCATGTGGATATCACTGGCTGGGCCATCCCCATTTGTCCTTGAGAAGGTGGGGGTGAGCTGCCTTCTTGAACCACTGCACTCCACCCACTATAGTGTAGTACTGGTCCTTTAGCGTTCAATTTTGCATCAACTTGTGAAACCAATCTGAAGCCCATCTACACTACACTATTCAATTTTCATCTATATGTTTATCCAATGACCATTTAAATGCCCTTAAAGTTGGCCGGTCTACTACTATTGCAGGCAGTGCATTCCACACCCCTACTACTTTCTGAGTAAACAAACTAATTGACATCTATCCTATATCTATCACCCCTCAATGTAAAGCTCTGTTCCCTCATGGTAGCCATCCCTATCCGAGGAAAAAGGCCCTCCTTGTCCAGCGTATCTAATCATCTGATTATCTTGTATGTCTCAATTAAGTCACCTCAGCCTTCTTCTCTCTATCAAGAACAGCCTCAAGTCCCTCAGCCTTACCTCGTAAGACATTCTCTCCACACCAGGCAACATCCTACTAAATCTCATCTGAATCCTTTCCAAAGCTGTCACATCCTTCCTATAATGCGGTGCCCAGAACTGTGCACAATACTCCAAGTGTGGCCGCACCAGAGTTTTGTACAGCTGCAACATGACCTCATGGCTCTGAAACTCAATCCCTACATCAACAAAGGTTAACAACCAATCAGCCTGGGTGGCAACTTTTAGGGATCTATGTATATGGACACTGAAATCTCTCTGCTCATCTACACTACCAAGAATCTTACCATTAGCCCAGTACTCTGTATTCCTGTTGCTCCTTCCAAAGTGAATCACCTTACACTTTTCCACATTAAGCTCCATTTGCCACCTCTCAGCCCAGCTCTGCAGCTTATCTATGTCCTTCTGTAACCTGCAACATACTTCGGCTCTATCTACAACTCTACTGACCTTAATGTCACCTGCAAATTTACTAATCCATCCTTCTACACCCTCATCCAGGTCATTTATAAAAATGACAAACAACAGTGGCCCCAAAACAGATCTTTGTGGTATACCACTAGTAACTGAAATTCCAGGATGAACATTTCCCATCAACCATCACCCTCTGTTGTCTTTCAGCCAGCCAATTTCTGATCCAAACCACCAAATCACCCTCAATCTCCATATTTTCCGCAATAGCCTACCGTTGGGAACCTCATCAAATGCCTTACTGAAATTCATAAACACCACATCAACCACTGTATCCTCATCCACCTATTTGGCCACCTTCTATAAACCGACCGACTCCCACAGCTACCTGGACTACACCTCCTCCCACCCTGGCCCCTGTAAAAATGCCATCCCATATTCCCAATTCCTTCGTCTCCGTTGCATCTGTTCCCAGGAGGATCAGTTCCAATACCGTACAACCCAGATGGCCTCCTTCTTCAAAGATCACAACTCCCCCCCAGACGTGATCAACGATGCTCTCCACCGCATCTCCTCCACTTCCCGCTCCTCCGCCCATGAGCCGCGCCCCTCCAATCGCCACCAGGACAGAACCCCACTGGTCTTCATCTACCACCCCACCAACCTCCATATATATCGTATCATCTGTCGTCATTTCCGCCACCTCCAAACAGCTCCCACCAGCAGAGATATATTTCCCTCCCCTCCCCTATCAGCGTTCTAAAAAGACCACTCCCTCCATGACTCCCTCGTCAGGTCCACACCCCCCACCATCCCAACCTCCACTCTCGGCACCTTCCCCTGCAACCACAAAAAATGCAAAGCTTGCGCCCACACCTCCCCCTTACTTCCCTCCAAGGCCCCAAGGGATCCTTCCATATCCGCCACAAATTCACCTGCACCTCCACACACATCATCTATTGCATCCGTTGCACCTGATGTGGCCTCCTCTATATTGGGGAGACAGGCCGCATACTTGCGGAACATTTCAGAGAACACCTCTGGGACACCCAGACCAACCAACCCAACCACCCTGTGGCTCAACACTTCAACTCCCCCTCCCACTCCACCAAGGACATGCAGGTCCTTGGACTCCTCCATTGCCAGACCATAGCAAAATGACGGCTGGAGGAAGAGCGCCTCATCTTCCGCCTAGGAACCCTCCAACCACAAGGGATGAACTCAGATTTCTCCAGTTTCCTCATTTTCCCTCCCCCCACCTTATCTCAGTCAAATCCCTCGAACTCAGCACCACCTTCCTAACTGCAATCTTCTTCCTGACCTCTCCACCCCCACCCCACTCTGGCCAATCACCCTCACCTTGACCTCCTTCCACCTATCGCATTTCCAATGCCCCCTCCCCCAAGTCCCTCCTCCCTACCTTTTATCTTAGCCTGCTGGACACACTTTCCTCATTCCTGAAGAAGGGCTCTGGCCTGAAACATCGATTCTCCTGCTCCTTGGATGCTGCCTGACCTGCTGCGCTTTTCCAGCAACACAGTTTCAGCCCCAATTCACATTGACTCTAGTTTTGCTAGGGAACCTTGGAGCCACATTAAATCAAATGTTGCTTTGATGTCAATAGCAGTCACTTGGTCTTCACACATGGAGTATAGCTCTTTTGTACACATTTGGACAATGACTGTGATGAGGTTAGGGGCTGCATGGCCCTGCAAGAACCCCAACTATGGGTCCACATGCCCTGATAAGTTTTGCTTATTAGCATTTTTGGCAACCCTTTCTATCACTTAGCTGACATTTGAGGGTAGAATAACAAGGTGGGTAAAAACAATGACTGCAGATGCTGGAAACCAGATTCTGGATCAGTGGTGCTGGAAGAGCCCAACAATTCAGGCAGCATCCAAGGTGCAGCGAAATCGACGTTTCGGGCAAAAGCCCTTCATCAGGAATAAGGGCAGAGAGCCTGAAGCGTGGAGAGATAAGCTAGAGGAGGGTGGGGGTGGGGAGAAAGTAGCATAGAGTACAATGGGTGAGTGGGGGAGGGGATGAAGGTGATAGGTCAGGGAGGAGAGGGTGGAAAAGGAGATAGACAGTTAGGACAAGTCCGGACAAGTTATGGGGACAGTGCTGAGCTGGAAGTTAGGAACTAGGGTGAGGTGGGGGAAGGGGAAATGAGGGAACTGTTGAAGTCCACATTGATGCCCTGGGGTTAAAGTGTTCCAAGGTGGAAAATGAGGAGTTCTTCCTCCAGACGTCTGGTGGTGAGGGAGCAGCGGTGAAGGAGGCCCAGGACCTCCATGTCCTCGGCAGAGGGGGGAGGGGGAGTTGATATGTTGGGCTACGGGGCGGTGTGGTTGATTGGTGCGGGTGTCCTGGAGATGTTCCCTAAAATGCTCTCCTAGGAGGCGCCCAGTCTCCCCAATGTAGAGGAGGCCATATTGGGAGAAACGGATACAATAAATGATATTAGTGGATGTGCAGGTAAAACTTTGATGGATGTAGAAGGCTCCTTTAGGGCCTTGGATAGAGGTGAGGGAGGAGGTGTGGGAGCAGGTTTTACAGTTCCTGCGGTGACAGGGGTAGGTGCCAGGATGGGAGGGTGGGTTGTAGGGGGGGCGTAGACCTGGCCCAGAATTCACGGAGAGAACGGTCTTTGCGGAAGGCGGAAAGGGTTGGGGAGGGAAATATACTCCTGGTAACGGGGTCTTTGGAGGTGGCGGAAATGTTGACGGATGATTTGTTTTATGCGAAGGTTTGTAGGGTGGAAGGTGAGCACCAGGGGCGTCCTGTCCTTGTTAAGGTTGGAGGGGTGGGGTCTGAGGGCGGAGGTGTGGGATGTGGACGAGATGCATTGGAGGGCATCTTTAATCTCATGGGAAGGGAAATTGCGGTCTCTAAAGAAGGAGGCCATCTGGTGTGTTCTGTGGTGGAACTGGTCCTCCTGGGAGCAGATATGGCGGAGGTGGAGGAATTTGGAATACGGGATGGCATTTTTGAAAGAGGTCGGGTGGGAAGAGGTGTAATCTAGGTAGCTGTGGGAGTTGGTGGGTTTGTAAAAAATGTCGGTGTCAAGTCGGTCGTCATTAATGGAGATGGAGAGGTTTAGGAAGGGGAGAGAGGTGTCAGAGATGGTCCAGGTAAATTTAAGGTCAGGGTGGAATGTGTTGGTGAAGTTGATGAATTGCTCAAACTCCTCATGGGAGCATGAGGTGGCGCCAATGCAGTCATCACTGTAGTGTAGGAAGAGGTGGGGAGTGGTGCCGGTGTAATTACGGAAGATCAACTGTTCTACGTAGCCAACAAAGAGACAGGCATAGCTGGGGCCCATATGTGTGCCCATGGCTCCCCCTTTGGTCTGGAGGAAGTGGGAGGATTCGAAGGAGAAATTGTTAAGGGTGAGGACCAGTTCGGCCAAACGAATGAGAGTGTTGGTGGAAGGGTACTGTTGGGGACGTCTGGAGAGGAAAAAATGGAGGGCTTGGAGGACCTGGTCATGGCGGATGGAGGTGTAGAGGGATTGGATATCCATGGTGAAGATGACGTGTTGGGGGCTGGAGAAACGGAAGTCTTGGAGGAGGTGGAAGGCGTGGATGGTGTCTCGAATGTATGTGGGGAGTTCCTGGACTGAGGGAGATAGGACAGTGTCGAGGTAGGTAGAGATGAGTTCAGTGGGGCAGGAGCATGCTGAGACAATGGGTTGGCCAGGGTGGTCAGGCTTGTGGATCTTGGGAAGGAGGTAGAACAGGGCAGTGCGGGGTTCCCGGACTATGAGGTTGGAAGCTGTGGGTGGGAGATCTCCTGAGGTGATTAGGTTCTGTATTGTCTGGGAGATGATGGTTTGGTGATGGGGGGTTGGGGTCATGGTTGAGGGGGCAATAGGAAGAGGTGTCCTCGAGTTGGCGTTTGGCTTCAACGGCGTAGCGGTCAGTGCGCCAGACTACCACTGCACCCCCTTTATCCGCTGGCTTGATGGTGAGGTTGGCATTGGAGCAGAGGGATTGGAGGGCTGCGCGTAGTGAGGGTGAGAGGTTGGAGTGGGGGGAGGGGGGTAGACAGGTTGAGGTGGTTAATGTCCCGGCAGCAGTTGGAAAAGAAAAGGTCGAGGGCAGGTAATAGGCCAGCGCGGGGTGTCCAGGTGGGTGCAGTGTGTTGGAGGTGGGCGAAGGGGTCCTCGGAAGGTGGGCGGGAATCCTGATTGTGAAAGTAAACTTGGAGGCGAAGGTGATGGAAGAATTGTTCGACGTCACGGCGTGTATTAAATTCATTGATGTATAGACGGAGGGGGATGAAGGTGAGTCCTTTGCTGAGGACTGATCGTTCGTCCCATGGATAATTGGCTGAGTTGGATTTGTCTTGATTTTGCTGAACAATAACCTGGCAATTTTCCACGGTGTTGGGTAGTCGCCAGTGTTGTAGCTGGAACAGCACTGGAACAGCTCAGCTATGGGTACCTGCGTTCCGATATGTTTTGAGATAGTCAAGAGCAGTTGTCCAACATTGTACACCAGACTGACTTAGAAATTAAATAAGTGTTAAATCCAGTTGGAATACAGCAGGTCTGATTTCTGTCTGATTACCTGACCTTTCCTGCCCTGCTAGCAAGATGAAAAATGGCCCTCTGTTGTGTCACTAAAGAATGCATTACAAAATTGTGCTCTAACTAAATTTACCCAAGTGTTCGGACAATGTTGAAAAGAGGATATTAGCAAATTACTTGTGTTATTCCATTTCTAGTTAGGTCCCTACCACCCCCACCATCTTCCCACCTCCCCCTCCCCCCGCCCCTCCCCCCCTCAACTTGGAGAACACTCCAGTCCGGATTTCAATAGGATTTGGATTTCAGAGGGACTTCTGTTTTTACCTAGAGAACAATTGTTACTGTACTTCCAAAACAATTAATTGTCTGAAATACTTTGAGAGATTTCAATATGATGTAGGTCTGTGAGGTAACTTGAAAATCAAATACTCCCTTCACAGAGCTATGCAAATTAGAACTGATAGTTAAGAACGTGAATTTCTAAGCCCACACAGCTGATTGACAGTCTGCATGATTTTCCATTGCTTACAATAAATGAATATAGTTTCAGCTCACTGACCTCCCAATACGTGTCTCATCATATAAACCTTTACCCAGGGAATGCGTTAAACATTACCAAGCAATACAAGGCAAGTGATTGAACAGAACACCATCAGCTTCAGATTACCTTCAAAGTCAAAAAGTATATTGGTTTGGACAAGTACACCAAAAAATATTTTCCATTTAATTAATTTCAAACTGAAAATGTAATCATTTTCTAAATAATTCTATATTCTAAGGCTTTGAAAGAAAATGTTATGGCTGATTTCCACCCACCTTCATTGAAACTACTGAGGATCCCGAGGGAAATTAAGTCCCATTCACCTCCAACAAAGATCTTTATTCATTCACAGAATGTGGACGTCATAGGCTGGGCCAGCATTTATTACCCATCCTCGGAGGGGGCAGCCAGGAGTCAACCATATTGCTGTGGGTCTGGAGTCATATCTTGGCAAAACTTAGGTCAGTTTCCTTCCCTAAAGAACATTAATGAACCAGATGGGTTTTTCCGACCATCAACAATAGATCTTTGGTCATCATTACACTCTTAACTCCAGATTTTTATTGAATTCAAATGCTACCACCTGCCATGGGTCCCGAGAACTCTACTTGGGTCTCTGGATTAACAGTCCAACAATATTATCACTAGGATGTCACCTCCCCTTGGGAGAATTTGGGAGAACTATTACCTTCACTTCACAGGGGGATGCTCTGTATTGGAAACCAATCAATTTTCATTATATCAAGTCAATAAATACGAAGCCCAAGTGATCTTACATGTCAGATAATTGCCGGATGGTGAGGGGGATGTTTATACCTGCAGGTTGATGATTATGCCTATGTTTTCCCCTGAGTTTGGCTAATTGTGCTGACTTGCCCTGTCTCAGCAAGAGTCTGTTGCTGTTCCACAAATCAAGTGTTATAATTCCTGACCTAAGCAGTTTAAGCTACATTTATGTATCAACTGAGCTGGAAAATGTGATCATTCTTTTTAATAAGAGGTGCTTGGATATGGAACAGACTGAGTCTGTGAATAAAATACAAGATCTGTGTAATTGTTCTCTTAGCAAACTCAAGTTTTGGCCTGTCACAATTGAACTCATGAAGTTCTAATTCACCAGCATTTCAACTGGCCTTGTGATGATTCTGACAGTAGCAGAAATTCCGTGTTATGTATTTTTAGATAACAATGTACTAGAAAGTCTAAGAAATACCGTCAGACATTAAGCAACCAAATTCCCCAGATATGATAAAATAAAGATGAGCAGAGGCTGGAAATCTGAAACAAAAACAGATTTGCTCGAGAAAGTTAGCAGGTCTGTGGAGAGAAAAGAGAATTGACAGTTTGAGTCCAGTGACCCTTCTTCAGACTTCTCCATTTATTCTGTGTGTGATTTGTCTGTCTTTTAAAAGACTAACCTGATTATTCTTCCATTTAAATGATCAACTACAGATTGTGAAGCCAAAGATCCCTGCCAACTTGAAATCTTTGCATCTGAAAGTCTTTTCTTCTTCAAACATGACACATAGCACTGGAGTATCTACGAGAGCTGTCAAAGAACTGCTTAATGGTGTCATGATGGATTAGTATAAGGAGCGTTCCATTTCAACAACCTGTCAATCTTTCCTCCAATTCATACAAGCAAAAGTTCACTTTTTAAAGTTCTTGAAATTTAAATAAAATATATTCAGTAAACATATCTACCTGAAGCAAAGAGACTAAGTCCAACTGCAATACCTTCCCTTTCTTTATAATTTTGATGGGTATAATATTGCACAATGTAAATATAATTCAGCCAATTGGAAAGTGGCTATGGAATACCAAATATGATACTACTTAACAGAAAAGAGAATAATTTTTTAAATGACTCTCAGCTGCTGGACGCAGCAGTCTGGATTCAATGTTTGCAGCATGGTTTGCTTATTGGATGTACTTATGACGATGAATCAGATGGGAAAAATTACCTTTGCTGGCTGTTTAACACAGAACTCTGTAACCTTTCACTTAATACAATCACTATGCTTCCATGTTGACACTGTTTTCCAACTCCGTCATGTCGGCTATACACAGCATCATATAGAAGGTTAAAGACTGCAGAAAAAAAAACCTTAGAACGTAAAACAAAAAATAATTGAAAGTAGCTCCTTTGAGCGACAGAATTAATTATGAGCACATTCTAGTTTCCTACACCAAGTACTCTGAGATTTTCAGTGAGTCATCATTCAACATCATACTTTTATTCTCATTAAAGCATTGAAGGATCTTTTAACGGATTCACAGAGAAACATTGATCTTAGATATTATAAAATGAATATGTATACATTCATTTTATCTTTCTTGGAGTTATTACCTTTTCCCACACATTTCTGTTTAAAATCACCGATAGGTCAGGAGAAGTGCATTTTGTGATTACACAAACAATGACATGAGGTGGGGAATTTATTTCACTCTGGACATTGTAGATCATATTCAATTACTTCTCTCTTTCACTAAATTTCTGGAAGGACAATCCTAGACAAATGTTGCATCTCAAACTGGGTTTGACCTGTATGTACAATACAACTAATGTGAACAGGGGTGACACTATTAACTGTAAAAAGGTTTCTTTTTAGCAAAATTAGGAACACCGATATTGAAAATGGAGATAAATCTTTTTTAAATAAAGAAGGTAAAGTCAACATAGTTCAACTCTCTCATTAGAGAGAAATGACTGGTGATGATTCAATGTGAGAGTCAACATACCTCAGGTAAGGGAAGAAAAGGAGTCCTTCACAATAATCGCAACTAGAGCAGGAACTGAACCTGCTGTATTGACATCACTCATCAGCTATCCAGCCAACTGAACTAACCACCTAACCACATGGTGCATTGACTGTTACAGGAAGCAGTTTAAAGTAATACCTCAGTTCTCACTACATTACCAGCTGATATCCCATTTGATTATATTCTGTAGATTCAAGCAGCTATGTACAATTGAAAGTATGTGAATATATTGAGCTGAAAATGTGTTGCTGGAAAAGCGCAGCAGGTCAGGCAGCATCCAAGGAGCAGGAGAGTCGACGTTTCGGGCATGAGCCCTTCTTCAGTTTCCTGTGATACAGAGTGGGGACATTCAGTGCAATGTGCTTCTGCCTCTGTATCTGTGCTGGGTATGTATCTGTTGGGTATGTATCTGTTTTAATAAAGTTATTCAACCTCTTCTGGGACACAGGAACATTTTTTATGTACATTATTTAACAGTTGCTTTGAATAATAGCCATAGTATTTCTATTTTCTTGTCTGGCCATATCCACAACAGACTTGCATGTGGGCCTTTCTGACACACTTACCACACTAACCCACATATGCAGTAGTAGCTAACCTGCATTATACTGTAACCAAATCAAAACACATGGTTAGTGATATTGGTTTACCTGACATTCTCAGTAGTGGATGATTTTGACATGGTGCTGGAATCTGACAGTGAAATGGTTAGTCACTGATCATGAAGAAAGGTGTGTGATTATAAATTTTTAGCTACTCAACGTTTATTTGATCTGTTTCCATGCTATTAAAATTAAACTACAGTTGAGGTTCAATGTTAAATTCATTAATTATTTTTGTTAATTTTGACATAAAATAATTATTGCTGGCTTGTCAGATCAGGCATCCAAACTATTTGTGAATGTAGAATGTTTTTAAGATGAATCAATTTATTGAAGCAACAGTTTGTCCCAATACCAGCATAAACAAATCAAAATGTCATTTTAATCCAGTGAAACATTTTTAGACAGAGTATTCTCCACGTTCTGCAAACCTCTCAAATTTTAATTTTGATGTTAATCTCTCTGTTTTGTGCATTTTCTTTGCATCCGTTACATTGTATTCCTCACTCTGTTCTATTATTCTGATGCACTTTGAAAGGTATGATCTGCATGAACTGCACGTAAAACATAACTTGTCACTGGACTTAGGTACACGTGTCAATAATAAATCAAAAAATAAGTAGTAAACCAAATAATAACCTGTCATTTTCAGATAAGCTTAAATGCCACTTTTTAAAATTTAATCATTTGCCTTTATCAAATAAATATATTCAAATTGCAGGATGCAAATATCAATGTATCTTTTGACCTGAAATGGAATCTTATTCCAGCCAATCCCCAGGCAAAGGTCCCCAATTTGTTACAGTTCAACACTCAGTGTCCCCAACTCTTGCAGTCCAGGATGTGAAAGGATGAAATGGTTCCTCTTCTTTATTTGCATACCCTCTTGTTTGGTCTCCTTGCAAAAGGAAGGATGTTGTGAAACTTGAAATGGTTCAGAAAAGATTTAAAAGGATGTTGCCAGGGTTGGAGGTGGTGGGCATTTGGAACGCATTGCCAACAGAGGTGGTAGAGGCAGGCACGGTAGATTCATTTAAGATGCGTCTGGACAGATGCATGAGTAGGTGGGGAGCAGAGTTTAGGAATTGACCGACAGGTTTAGACAGTACATCTGGATCGGCTCAGGTTGGAGAGCTGAAGGGCCTGTTCCTGGGCTGTAAATTTTCTTTGTTCTTTGTTTGAACTATAGGGAGAGGCTGAATAGGCTGGGGCTGTTTTCCCTGGAGTATTGGAGGCTGAGCGGGTGACCTTATAGAGGTTTATAGAGGCATATATATGGTGACTAGTCAAGGTATTTTCCCTAGGGTATGGGAATCCAAAACTAGATGGCATTGGTTCAAGTTGAGAGGGAAAGATTTAAAAGGGACCTAAAGGGCAACATTTTCATGCAGAGGGTGGTGTGTGTATGGAAAGAGCTGGCAGAGGAAGTAGTGGAGGTAGGTACAATTAAAACATTTAAAAGGCACCTGAATGGGTACATGAATAGTAAGGGTTTAGAGGGATATGGGCCAAATGGTGGCAAATGGGACTGGGATCAGTTTGGGATGTCTGGTTGACATAGATAAGTTCAAACAAAGAGACTGTTTCCAAGCTGTATGACTCTCTGACTCTAAAAGAAAGCTAATCTAGAAAGATCCCTTCCCTCGTGGATATTTTCTCTTAATCAAAATCAACTTAGGTTTTCAAAGGTTTAATGAATTGACTAAATGAGGGAATTTAGTAATAACTATATATGAGAAGAAATACTGATGCACCATACATACACGCAGTGTAGAAGTAAGAGTTCAAAATGTTAAAAACTATATAGATCAATGTCTGAGTGGTTCATGAAGAGTAGATATTTGAATGTTGCAGCTGTTGCAGGGAGGTTACCAGTCATGGTAACATTGGTGGTTAAACAGTCATTTTCATTATCTTTAGCTTTGCAGAGATTTTGTAGTTTTGATTCCTTTCAACCATGATTGAATCCCAGCATTCATGTTCCTGTCTCGTTTTTGTCTGGCAGCGAGCTGGCTGACATCTGGCTGGTGGCTTAGTGGTACGCACTGCTGCCTCCCAGCAACAGAGACCCGGGTTCGATTCCAGCCTTGGGCGGCTGCCTGTGTGGAGTTTGCACGTTCTCCCCGTGTCTGTGTGAGTTTGCTCCAGTTTCCTCCCACCGTTCAAAGATGCACAGGTTGGGTGGATTGGCCATGCTAAATTGCCCTGTAATGTCCAGGGACATGTAGGCTATGTGGCATGGCTATGGGAAATGCAGGGGTCTGGGCAAGATGCTCTTTTGAGGGTCAGAGCACACTCAACGGGCTGAATGGTGTCTTTCCATACTGTAGGGATTCTATGATTAGAGTGAGCGAAGGGTTTTACTTCTCCATAGGAGTGGCTAGGATACAGTTTTACAACCATGACCTTCATTGTATACTAATACATAATCCCAAGCTGGTCTACATAAGTATATTCAGTCCCACTAAAGCACTGCAGTAAAGTTGATATTGACATTTTTAAAATCCCTGGTCCTTGTGTATTCTACATTGGGAAAAACCTCAAAATGTGCCTGTGATATAACACAACTCCCCTTTTCAAAAATAAAAAAAACTATCACAGTCAATTATATTTGGTTGCACATATGCACATGTTTTCATTTTGTTAATTGTACAAATATGTAAGACAATGTTTACAAGACTAACATTTCAAACTGCATTGTACTGTTCTGAAATTTTGACAAATCATCTTGATCTTGTGATCTTTTGCCTGTGTGAAGAGTTAGGTGTTGGTCCCTTCTGCACTTGTTTGACAACTTGGTTGTCCTGTCCTTGGTTGCTGTCACTTAACATCATGATGATGTTTTCATCAATGGCATGGTTTTACTCATTCCATTTGTGCATGATTGGTCTGTTGAATATAGGACTGGGTTGGCTTTTATTCATTTGCGATACAGTGTGTGATCAGTTATATTCTGTATGATCTGGGTTATTTCCATATTTTAGAAACCTTTGCTAATATCCAATTGGTGATATTTGGATTTCTAACTCACAATTTGACAAATGTGCAGTTTTGGTCACATTCTTCCTGGCCACTCATTATATACTGTGTGGTACTCACTAATAGGCTTGACATTGGAGTTCTACTTGCTAAGTCAGATGTCTTTCAGGATTTATAATGGTAATATGTTAGCACTAGATCCCAAACTGATTTTGGTTTTTAGTGTGTGTTGTCCTTCCTTCTCAGGACATATGATATAAATGGTTGTAAAAGGTTCTGATTGCTTTATACCATTGACACGATCTATGAGATTAACAACATGGAAAGCAAGGTCATTTTTTGAAATTTGCCTTTTGCTTGGTTGACACTGATGTGTTTATATTTTTTTCTTGACTCTTGTTGTGTTTTTACTAACTCTTGCTGGGCTATTGCTTGTGTGTTTTGTTCGGGGATCTCACTTTTCCTTTGAAACTATATTTCCTGCATTTGCATGCTCTGTGTCCCTTGGTGCCTCATGTTTTACAGGTATTAAGAAAAACTGGAGAACTTTTAAATAGGGAAAGTAAACCACATCTGTTACCAATTCCTTTAGTTTGGTGTGCTTTACTGATCATAGAAATAACATTGCTGCACCTAACCGTGCAGTTGTTCATGGCTTACCAATGTGGGTTCAGATTTTTGTCAATTCTTGAATAATGCATCAATTGTACATCCTTTGTGGAAAAGATCTTTTCTAATCACTAAAATTGTATTACTAAAATAACATGTAAGGGCCAATTCAATGTGTCCCTCTGACAACTTCTCTTTGGAAAAGACAAACTCATGTTCTTTCCTGCAGCATTTTCTAGCCAACTGCCCAATAGATTTTTAGCATTGCTGTCTGCATGACATGAGTTAGAGTCGGTTAATCCCATAGTCAGTTCTTATCTTGTGCTGGTGTTTGAGAATATATGATTGTCTATGGAAAGGCAAGATATGTCAATTCTGTTTGTCAGTGGTGGTCAGGGTTTGGACATCTTTTTCACATTGTTTGGTCTGTAAAATGTAACAGCGTATGTTGTTCGAATGGCTGTAATTCAGTGAAGGTGTCACCAGACATAATGAGATTTCTGCTTTCCATGTTTCTGTCTTTAAAAACATGCAATGTCGTACCTTAGACTATGTTTCCTGACTTGGTTGCAGAGCACATTAAGCAATGGTCCTTCCTGAAGAACAAAGACTTTGCAGCTACTTACATGAGAACTGTTACCTTGAGAATCGACTGTGTGGAACACAGCATGCTAGTCTCCCAGCTCTCTGTACTGCACTGACTTTGCGTTCAAAGCTCAGAAATTAGTTTTAGCCTTTTTTTTAGTTAGGGCAAGCATAGAATTTTTTTCCCCCTCAAAGAACTTCCATGACAATGAAAAGGAAATTAGTTCTGTTTTCTTGGTGGCAATTGTCCTCCCTACAGATCTGATGATGAGCTTATGCTCGAAACATTGATCCTCCTGGTCTTCGGATGCTGCCTGACCTGCTGTGCTTTTCCAGCACCACATTCTCGACTCTGTTCTCCAGCATCTGCAGTCCTCACTTTTCATGACCTACAGATCTGTTCATGAATCTGCACCCATGGAAACTGATGCTACATAAGGTGGAGAAATGCAAAAACATAAAAACTAGGAATTGGATAAGACCATGTGGGCCATCAGACCCACTGTTACATTCAACATAATCATGGTCGATCCTCTACCTTAATACCATACTCATGCTCTCATCCCATGTGCCTTTCATTCTAGAAACCTACGTATTCCTATGTTATATATTCATTATATGATGTCACCTCCAAAGTCTTTAGTAGTCAACATCTATAGAAGGTTACTAGCTCCTAAGTGAAGAAATTCCTCCTCATCTCTGTCGAAACAGTCTGCTATCTATCCTGAGATCATAACCCATTGTTCTGTAGCCTCTGGCCAGGGCAACCTCATCTCTCCATCCAGTCTGTCCAACCCCGTAAGATTTTATATATTTCAGTGAGATCCCCTCTAATTCTTCTAAACTCCAGTGAGTACAGGCCCAATTGATCCAATCTCTCCTCATATGACAGGCATGGCATCCCTGGAATCAGCTTGGTAAATTTCACTGTACCCCCTTATGGCAACTAGGTAAGGAGACCAAAACTGCACATATTACTCCAGTATCCCTTCTTACATAAGGAGACCAAAAACTGTATAAAATGTTCTGTGTTGGTTTCACAAAGCCTCTGTGCAGCTGCACTGTGACTTCCAAGTACCTGCACTCAAACCCTGTCACAGTGAATCGAAAAATACCATATTGCCTCCCTAACTGCTTGCTGAACCTACATGCTGATGTACAAGGACATCCAGATCCCTTTTGTACATCAATCTTTTAAACTTTATCACCATTTAAATAATGCTCTGCTATTATTCCTACCCACTGGGCAACTTCACATTTATTCACGTTATTCTGCATCTGCTATGTTTTTGTCAAATGACTGAATTTGTCTAAATCATCTTGAAGCCTCTTAATGTCCTCCTCAACTCTTCTGCTTCCATCTAAGTTTGCGTCATCAGCAAACCTGGGAATGTTGTATTCAATCCCCTTACCAAAATCTCTGATATGTATTGTGAAAAGCTGGAGCTGTGATCCCTGTGGTTCCCCACAAGCATTCCACTCTGAAAATGACTAATTCTTCCAATTCTCTGTTCCATGTCTGCTCACCAATTCTGAATCCATGCCAGTATTTTACAGACAATCTCATTAGCGTTGATTTTACATAATAATCCTTACTGTTACATATATTCAACTCAATATTATGATATTGAACAAGCAAACAGATAATATTACTCCAAACTATTTGAATCAAATAACTTTACACTGTGAAAGAGGTCATTTGACACATTGTGTCAGTACCAGCTGTAACAATGCAACAAAGTTATTCTGTCCTTGATATTTTTCAAGAGGGGTCATAAAGGCAGAGGCTCCGATATGTCTGGAAATATCTACTTGAAAAGGCTTTTGAGTTTTTTAAACACATGTATAATGAAAGGGAAGTGGCCAGTACTCCCAGTTCAAGGTTTTTTTTATAGATTTGGGTTAGTTTTTAGCTAGGAATCCAAAGAAACAGCTCCAAGCTGATCCTCTCTCTCTGCAATCTCTCTCCTGTAAGAACCTGTGTTTGAATGTACCTTTCTGCCAAGGGATGTGTTTATGGGATGTTGCAGGACATCAGAATTCTTCTTTGTTGAGTTGCATTTTCATGTTGGTTTGATTTTCAAATTGTTATGTTATTCTAAATTCGGTTTTCCTTTGCTCATATGTAAATAAATTCTGTTTTGGTTAAAACCAAGTGCTTTGACCAGCTGAGTCATTCTGGGAATATTCACATGACATCTGGCTAACAACAACTGGAAAAGTTAGGTTCTGGGCTACCTTCATAAATACTATGAATGGGGTCTGGCCTGGTCCATAACACAGCTCCTAAAGAACTACACAGCTGGTCCCATTCTCCAGCCTCATCTCCATGGTCCTCTATTGTGCATAAGTGCTACATTTATCAGGTGACTATAGACTAGTTAACCTCAAATCTGTAACTAGGGAAGTGTTAGCATCTATTATAAAGGTTAGCATAATAGAACATTTAGAACTACAAAATCTGGTCAAACAGAGTCAGCATGGCTTCATGAAGGGGAAATTCCTGACAAGTTTATTAGAGTTCTTTAAGGAGATAGCATCAATGATATATAGTGGGTAAAAATGGATGTAATATTAGTAATGTTCGAGAAGATTTGTAGCTCAGGTTGATGATAAGTAACTTGAGAAGCAATCAGCCACAAATAGAGCTGCATCAAGATATTATTTCAATGAGCTACATCACACTGCAGCACCCAAGAACTACAAACAGCAGAAGAAAAATATCTATACAACGTTTTCAAGAAAAATGGGTACCCAATAAACACAATCCGCTGATTCCTCAGAAACAATCCCAAACAAGAAAACACAATGCAACCAAAACTATAGCCACATTATCTTACATCAAAGATATATCAGAAATGACTTCCAGATTACTCAGACCCCTTAGCAACATGATAGCCCACAAACCTACCAACACAGTTAAACTGTGACTAGTGAACCTAAAGGATCCAATAGATTCTTGCAGCAAAACTAACATAATTTACAAAATATCATGCAAGAACTATAAAAAACACTACATTGGACAAGCAACCAGGGAACTTACCACCAGGATACATGAACACCAACTCGCTACCAAAAGACATGACCCACTATCACTAGTTTCCACACATTCAGACAAAGAAGGACTTCACTTTGACTGGGACATCCCACACAGCCTAGGACAGGTAAAACAAAGACACACATGAGAATTCTTATACACATGGCATTCTAACCAGAACTCCATCAATAAACACATCAATTTAGATCCCATCTACCTTCCTTTGCAAAAATTAACTGGAAATGACATCACCCACTTTAAGAAACCAAGACCTATAAATAGAGAGGCAGGACATATCACCAGCGCTTCACTGGAGACTCTCACTGATGATGTTGCCTAGTCATGGTGCTGAAACGTCTGAAAACAAACCTTCCAGCTCAGTGAGCTAACGTACATGCTTATGGATGTAATATATTTGGATTTTCAGAAAATGTTTGATAAGACACCACATATTAGACTGGTTAATAAGAGCTTGTGGCACTGGAAATAGCATATTAGTATGAAGAGAAGATTGGCTAACTAATAGAAGACTGAGAGTTGAGATAAGGGGCCATTTTCAGTGTAGTAACCTGTAACTAGTGGTGTGCCACAGAAATCAATGCTAGAGCCACAATAATTTACAATATACATGAATGACTTGGATGAGGAAAGTGAGTGTACTATAGCCAAGTTTGTAGAAGATACAAAAACAGGTGGAATGGAAGTGGTGAGGACAACATAAAGAGTTTTCAGAGAGATATAGGCAGATTGAGTGATTGGGCTAAAACATGGCAGAAAGAATATAGTGTGGCGTCTCAGCCATGATCTCATTGAGTGGCAGAACAGACTCAATGGGCTGAATGGCCTACTTCTGTTTCTCTATCTTCTGATTGAATGGCCCATAAGTGTCTTGGCTAATGTGAAGTTATTAGCATACAATAGGGAAATGCTACTCGAAGAATGCCATGCATTAAGTGATCTGAGGTAAAGTGGAGAATGAAACCTTTATGCTCTCTGGTCACATATAGTGAGGCAGTTACAATATCATGTTTCTTAAAAGCATAATACTGACCATGTGACATAATGAAACAGAATTTCTGCTAACCTTGGTAGATTGGCAGGAGCTGTGACTAAGTAATTTCAATATGTCAATCAGTAATTAACTCAGGATTTAGATCAGTATTCTGACAGTAACAGCCAGTGAGATGCAGTGTTAGCATCCCTACTTCCAGGCCAGGCAGTCCAGATTCAAGTCCCACCTGCCCTAGATGTTTGCCCTCACAAGGGTAGACGGCTTGATTGCTGTGGGGAACTTGCCAGAATTAACCAGGTAAGAACCCGTAAGGGTCTACTTGAGTTTAAGGGAAAGACCAGGAAGTATTCACACACTGAAACGAGATCCAGTAGGACAGCCAACACTTGCTGCTCGCTGCACTGTTTCCTCGAGCATGTTCTTCCTGCTTGATGATTTCCAACTTTTCAGAAGTCAGTTTATCTGTCTTGAACTCTATTTTGATTTGTACATCCCTGCTGTCAGTTTTCGCTGCTGCATGGGAGCAGTCTGTTCAACTCTGGTTGCTGTTTAGAGCTTTAATGAGGAAGTAGAGACCCAGCAGCAGCAGCAGGAACAGCAATGTCAATCACACCCAAAACACCAGGAGCAACATTAGCAGCAGCACCGACTGCTTCGTCCTCAGGCCCATACTGCTTGACACAGGAGAGCAGGCCAGAGGCCAAAATAGGGGATACAGGCAGAGGATTAACTCCCTCAGCCAGTGCTCCAGGAAGCCAGGTTGCTGACATGTTGCTGACAACTGCAGCTTTTTGGAAGAAGATCTCCATTGCTCTGGATCAGGGAGACAGGCATCATCAGCAGCCATCAAATTTGCGATATCTTCTCACCTCAATTCCTAACCCCTTCTCTACTTCTTCCTGGAGTTGTCTCCTTCCTCTGTAGAGAGGAAACAGTGTGCTGAGACTGGGAGAAATGGATAGTGTGGGAGAGGAGGGAAAGATAATGAGACTTGGGTGTGAGATGGCACATAAGTGAGGGTGAGTGTGAGTGTTGGTTGTTCAGATGGGAATGATAGGTGCCTGGAGAGAGTAGGGTGAGGAGAGCTGTGGGAGATGTTGGAATGAAGAGTGTGGTAAAGGAGAAGGTGGTGAAAGTCAAGGTGTGGGTCAAGCAACGAAGGTGTAAGGTCTCTTTACTTTTCTACTGTTTGAAGTCCTTGAACTTTTCGAGGACCTGTATTCAGCTTTGAGGGACTATATTCCTGATGCCCATTTTTTCTGCCTTCTCTTTCAGTAAAAAGTGAGGTCTGCAGATGCTGGAGATCAGAGCTGAAAATGTGTTGCTGGTTAAAGCACAGCAGGTCGGGCAGCATCCAAAGAACAGGAAATTCGACGTTTCGGGCCTGATGAAGGGCTCTGGCCCGAAACGTCGAATTTCCTGTTCCTTGAATGCTGCCTGATCTGCTGTGCTTAAACCAGCAACACATTTTCAGCGCTGCCTTCTCTTTCACATTTATTTGGCTGGTGGAGCTAGTCTCTTTGTCACATTCTTTACATAGATCACCTCACTTCAGCCCTCAGTTCCAGCAGCAAGTTTTAAGGTAAGAGTCCAGGATACAAGGGCAGCCTCCCTCGGGTTCCTCCCATTCCTAGGGTGTTTGAACACTTGGTAATAAGTTATAGTTCAGCCATTGTGAGCTCTGGCAGGATTCCTTTAACTAGAAAACCTACCTTTGGAACAGTTAACATGTCAATAACTCTGTCCACCCTGACTCAGGAATTGTAGAAGCAAGATAGAAAGCAGGATGTCCTGCAGACAAAACAAACCAATACCCAACCCATTACAGGCTGCCCCATGTGTCTGTTTTAATAGAACTTTGCCCAAAATGTCTAATTATGTGGACTGTGGGTGATTGTAACAAGGTGAGTCAGGTAGACCTCATAGAATATGAGTTCCCCGATTGGGGCTATTAATCTGGTCCAATCAGGGAGCCCTGGCTGACTGATATAAACAGGAGTGTCAGGGGTTCTGTTCACTCTGAGAGCTGGCACTGAGGGGAGATGGATACCAGCCTCTGTGGAGTTATTTCATGGCCAAATTTGTATTGACCTTAAAAATACTAGTAAATATTTTTCAGCATGTTTGAGATTTTTGAGGGCTGTTTGAGGCAAAGAGAAAAAGCAGATGGTAAGATTCACTGGTTGCCACAAGAAATATGCAAGCAGGAAACGGAATGTTTGAGCTCGTGATTATGTGTTGCAAGTTTTCTGGTGTTGCTGCATGTGATAGCTATGACCAGATTGCCTTGTTTACCACTTATATCTTTCTGCTCAAAGTATGCCAGAATAACATACGTAGTGATGTGATGCTTGATCACTTTATAACAGCCATTGCTTGAGGCACTGCTTGCCTGTCATTATACGTATACTTCTCCAATTTATCACACCAAAACTAAGGGCTTAGTTTTTCAAACTTGTGTTCTCATCTCATTATCAAAGTTAGTGAATGGAAATTTATTTAGCAGCGCACCAGCAATTTCCACTGAAATCTATTTGAAAGCCAATAAGGCTTTTCAGTGAAAAAAGACTTTACACCATCATCTTGCCAAGACTTTGATGTTCTGTAGGTTAAAGTTCCTTATGTCCTAGTGAAGTTAAGGTTCTCTTAACAGGAATAACATCAGGAATATTGTGATTGCTTTTAATGAGCTTTAACTATGCAAGGGAAAAAAGTAAGTAATCTCCACCTGCTTATCAGAATTCAGTAATTACAACTGAAAACATGTATGTGTGGGCAATAGGGCAGATTTAAATTGGGCTCAGTAATGTTACCATGTGGAGCGCCTCCTAACACTAGGATTTATCTATAAAAATGGCGTTTTGAGCATGTTTTGATTGTTTGGGTGAGCAACTCGAAGTAAAATGTCGTCAAACTTAATATGTTTTCGGTATTCATTTGCAAATAAAATTAAGTCTGAGGATGTTATTGTCATCAGATTAAAAGGATAGCAGAAATATTATTTAATTCTGAAAGTAAATAAAATAAATGCTAACAGAGAGGAGGTTGCTTACTTATTCCATCACCCAAAACAATGGAGATTCAACAATAGACAGAGTCTGAAGTTTGAAATAAGGAAGGATGATTGTGCTTAAATTATTGTTTTAATACACATTAATATTGTCCCACCATATTTTCATTCACGTTCGTCTTTGACAGCAATTGTTGAAGGTAGGAAATATAGTTGTGCATTTTCTACAAAGCATTGAACTTATAATCCTTTTGGTAAAAGACAATAATCGCAGGCATTTTATTACAAGTATTTTTGTAGTTTTAAGTGTTGGATCCATCTGGCATTGTGTGATCCACATGTGGATGGAGAAACAATGTTGAGGGAAGATCAGATGTGAGGAGCACATCGTATTTGTTAAAACAATTGAAAACATGATAAAATTCCTCTTGAAGACTTCATTTCATTTCACCTCTCTTTGTAATATTCAACATTTTGTTCCAAGGTGTTCCTGCTCAGCATGTAAAATATATTCATTAAAAACAGTGCAATGGACCAGATATTCCAGGCAGTTAAATGGTTAGAACTCACGCTATTGGCAGGGTGTTGAGAATGTTCTTTTTGTTGTTGAGAGGACTTCTCATAATTCACTTAAGTATTATGGCATACATAAGTTATGGGCCCTTCACACCTGTGTATGTATTTTGTGACCTCCCACCTCTGGCGTGATATCTTGTAAATAATTTTATTCAATATTATTCTAGATAATAGCAAACAGATTTGTGCTTTCAAAACTATCTGGGGAATCCAGTTTTCAGCAAAAAAAAATTTTTAGGGTTGGGGATTGCTATATTTTGTAAAGCCAGGACTCAATTCTTCTACCTACAATCCTTAAAATAGGCCTGATTACCATTCATGCAGAGTAGATGATGATTAATATAATAAAGGGTCTAAAGGAGTTAATACAACATCTCTACATTATTGGCACATCCACAAGGAGCCTGAAATTATGCCAAATAGCGAGTTAAGCTTCACCAAATTTGAGCCCCTATAAGCATGCAGACCTCTTTAGTTCCACACAGCACTCTCGTATATTTGTTGGCCACCTGGCTTTACTACTTTTATGTGAGACGGGCATTAAACTGATTCTACTTGGAACTCAAGATGGATTCTCAAGATGATGCACCTGATACTAAAAAGCAGTTCACAGGACTCTTCAGAGAGAAGAATTGCTCCCTTAGGACATCTTCTGCTTTCTGTTACATCCCAGAATTTCACTTTCACACTCTCCCGGCTTTGACAGACTTCTGCTCTGCATTTTCTACCCTTGTGACACAAACTAAACTGCTGGGGTCAAGAGGTTAACAGGCATTCTCATATGCTTCTACCATTATGATCAGCTCAAATCATGAAATGATAATAGCTACCAAGCCACAAAGAAGATCAATTAAAATTCTTCACTGTGCCCAGGTTTATGGTAAATTTCATTTGAACATAGCCTCCCTTTGTTATATATTTAATGCAGATGGGAACGACAGGTTGTTTCCCATCCCAGTACTGGTAACTTGATGATCATCGCTGCACCGAAAACATGTTGTTTCTTGGCAGAGATTGCACACTGCAGCTAGACAAAATACTAATGTGCAGCAGTCCGATCCTGGCTCCTGCTGTGCACCCACTACAAATCAAGCGCATCAAGGCATTTTATTTGTCAGTTATAAGTGCTTCTCTGTACATTAGGCTACTTCATGCACTGAAATGTGAGCTGAGTGAAAAAGTGGAGGTGGAAAGGTTAGTGCTCTGTAAACTCTTTAAAAAAATTTAATTAACAAATATGTAGATTATGTGCCAAGTCAAAATGCAATATGAATGGTTTCTATTATCAAGAAGCCATGACATTCCAAACGCTTAGATTACAAGTCTTTTAGACTGGAATCTGACATTTTAATTGCTTAAAATATAGTTTACATACATGCAGGAAGTACATACGCTGAAATGTCATGTTGAATACAATATTAATTAAACAATTGGCAATAATGTGCAGTTTTCCAAAATATGTTTTATTTTATAACTTATAAGTATTGCTTAATAAATAAGCAGTTAGCGAGCAGTAACTATTCAAACACTTGTAATCTTCCACTTGCCTGCTGCTAATGATCAACCACCAAACCTCAATTCGCGCATAAAATCACCATTTTCAATTCATAAAATAGAAACTCATTCAAACCCTCCTTGTTCATTATCTAACATTGTACTGGATCACAAGTTCAGTGTTGCCCTTAGATTTATAAAAGTAAACTCAAAGAACTAGCAGAATGTAAAATAGCCTGCAGAAAAATTCCATATTCTTGCATGCCTCAAAGGGAATGATGGCTGGAAGTAGACCGATAGCATTTTTGTCCAAGTTCTATAATACACAGTTCAGGAGAGTGTATGTTCCTACTGTGAGTGTCAGCTCAAAATGTTTATTCTGATTTACACAAAACTACAATGCTATTTCTCAGCAATAGCCATGAACAACAGAAGGGACATGGTTGATAGTTTTTAGATCTATGCTGAATATCTTTCTAATGTGGCTTGCATTTATCATTCTGTGTCCAATCCATGCATAATGTCTGTCAGATATTAAAACGGGTGGAACTTCAAAAAGAAAAAATACCATTTTATTTAATAAATTATCATTGATCCTAACATTATGGGTGATCACCAGAGTGGAATGAACAATTGAAATTCTTTGAATTGACTTAAGGGTTACATTACAACAGAGACTGTCCTTGTGAAGGATCTAATTGGCTGTCAAACACTTTGTGACCTTCTAAGATCATGAAAGATAGTATGTAAGTGCAAGTGCTTCTATCATAGAATCGTTGAATGATAACCAAAGAATGAGGTTATTTGGCTCTTTGAATTAGTTATTGAATCATCTGAAACTCTTTTCCTTATACGCATACTGGCCCCATGACCATTTTGATTATTAGTTGATCCATATTGACCTTTCTTGAAAACTGACGTTCTATCTCCACCTCCCTTGACTCTCAAGTCCTTGAAAATATCTCCTCTCTTCCAAACTATTTAAATCTTTCCTAAAACTCTATGTTTAAATCCCTCCAATCAGTTTTCAACTCTGACCTCACTGCTGAAATTGTCCTTATCAGTGACAAATAGCATCCTAAGTGACTATGACAAAGGTAAAGTTTCCCTCCTCATTCTCCTTGAATGTTTCCAGTCTTCAACACAATTGAAAATATTTTCCTCTTCTAATGCCACCCCACTGTCATCCAGTTGCAAGAACTGTATTATCCTAGATCTATTTTTATCTTTTCGATTGTGGATAATGAATTGCCTACAATGTACAATTCCTCCTTTCTACTCCCAGGGATAGATCCTACACGTCCAATTTCATTTCTCATCTA